>NC_064629.1:189282749-190619624 GCF_023864275.1 Schistocerca cancellata | reverse complement strand
GAACCTAATCAGCGAATTTTTTATTGCCGCCATTTCGCCACAGTTAGCAAGTCTTAAGGCGGCGCCCGTTTTATTGGTTCCTCTGATGAAATATTCCTTAGCAGTGAGGTCACCAGTGTGTTGTCCACTACTGCACTAGAGTAAGTGGACAGCCAGGAGAAACGATACAAACAGAAAAATGTAAACGCAAGACACCTGAAATGGGGACATTTATCCGAGTTCTGGAAGTCAAACATTCACTCTTACTTCCCAGTAATTTAATTTTTAACTTGAGAAGGGAGAAACAGCGAATTATTTATCTGAACAGTACGATGGAGTGGGTGGTAACTGTAAACCGTTTGCCAATTTATGGGCCATTTTTTCCATTCACAAACAGCTCTGTCAAAGTACGTATCTAGAGAACCAAATAAATACTGGGTTAACTGGGTATTATAGTGACTAGAAATTCAGAGGGTACCATACCCTACTTTTCGAATGAAGTTCAAACGAATGAACGTATCTGCTGCTGCTGCTTAATTTATCATCAGATCCTTGTATCTTTCTGGACAAAATTTCCAAAGGCGAATCAAAATGAGCTGTTGTTAGTAATTAATGGGTTTGTATTCTGCAGTTTTCCAGCAGTAATTTATGTTATGTTATGTTAACCGGGGACCTAGAAACGACGGAGAGTCTCCGTCCCCGCCGCAGCCGCAGTGGTCCGCAACCCCACGACGACTACCGCAGTGCACTTCACTGCTTCGCCGCCCCACACCGAACCTATGGTTATTGTATGGTTCGGCCCCCTAGTGGATCCCCCCAGGGAACATCTCACCCCAGACTAATGTAACCCTTATGTTTGCGTGGTAGAGTAATGGTGGTGTACGCGTACGTGGAGAACTTGTTTGCGCAGCAATCGCTGACATAGTGTAGCTGAGGCGAAATAAGGGGAACCAGCCCGCATTTGCCGAGGCAGATGGAAAACCGCCTAAAAACCCACCCACAGACTGGCCGGCTCACCGGCCCTCGACACAAATCCGCCGGGCAGATTCGTGCCGGGGACCGGCGCTCCTTCCCGCAGGAGTCATTTACTGACTATGTTAATGGGCATACAGCCAATTTGATGGCTACATTTTAACACATTTTTATTACGTCACATACATGTCTGTCTGTCTGGTACAAATCTTACACCGAATTTTGAACTGAAGTGCCAGTGAGCCAGAGACTAGAAATTGTAGACACATGTCAGAACTGATTGATAATAGCACATTCAGTCGCTTTCTGGTCAGTCTGTTCGGTAGGCGTGAGGATGGGGGTGAAAAATGTGTTAACGTCTGACATCTTCGCTGCCTTGCACGACGAACCTGTTGTGCGGTTATCTGCAACTGCATGATTACACTGCTATTCACACGTAGGTACGTGTCAGAGGTTTCACAGAACCATCTTCAGACTCACTTTCTATCGTTCCACTAACACCGTGTGGGAAACAGGAACACTGAAATTTTTCTATGCGAGTTCTGGTTTATTTTATTACGATGTTTATTTCTCCCCATGTAAGTGGGTGTCAACAAAGTATTTTTGCACTCGAAGCAAAAAGTTACTGATTGAGAGTTCGTGAAAAGATCTCATCGCAACGAGAAACTCCGCTGTTTAAATGACAGCCACGAAACTCTCTTATATCCATCAGGCTCTTTCCCCTACTTCCCGGTAGTGCAGAACGAGCTGCCATTCTCTGAACTTTTCCGGCGCCCTCCGTCAATCATATCTGATGTGTATCCCACACCACACAGCAATACTCCAGAAGAGGATGAACAAGCGTAGTTTAGGCTGCCTCTTTAGTATATTTGTTGCACCACCTAAGTAGTCTGCCAATAAAACGCTATCTTTAGTTCGCCTTCCCCACAACATTCACCATGCGACTGTTCAAATTTCTGTTGTTCGTAACTGTAATCCCTTGGTATTCAGTTGAATTGACAGCCTTTAGATGTATATAATTTATCGTGTAACTCAGATTTAACGGATTTTTAGTACTCGTATGGATGACCTAAAACGTTTCATTACTAAAGGTCCATTACCGAGCGAGGTGGCGCAGTGGTTAGCACACTGGACTCGCATTCGGGAGGACGACTGTTCAATCCGGTCTCCGGCCATCCTGATTTAGGTTTTCCGCGATTTCCCTAAATCGTTTCAGGCAAATGCCGGGATGGTTCCTTTGAAAGGGCACGGCCGATTTCCTTCCCAATCCTTCCCTAACCCGAGCTTGCGCTCCGTCTCTAATGACCTCGTTGTCGACGGGACGTTAAACACTAACCACCACCACCACCACCACCACCACCACTAAAGGTCCATTACCACTTTTCGCACCATACAGATGTCTTGTCTAGATTATTTTGCAATTGCTTTGTATCTTCTGACGACTTTAGTGAACTACACTGAAGAGCCAAAGAAACTGGTACACCTGTCTAATATCGTGTAGGCCCCCGCCAGCGCCGGCCGGTGTGGCCGAGCAGTTCTAGGCGCTTCAGTCTGGAACCACGCGACCGCTACGGTCGCAGGTTCGAATACTGCCTCGGGCACTGATTTTTGTGATGTCCTTAGGTTAGTTAGGTTTGGGTAGTTCTAAGTTGTAGGGGACTGATGACCTCAGATGTTAAGTCCCATAATGCTCAGAGCCATTTGAACCAATCTTAACCCCCGCCAGCACTCAGAACTGTAGCAACATGACATGGCATGAACTCGACTAATGTCCGAAGTAGTGCTGGAGGGAACTGACACCACGAATCCTGCACGGCTGTCCATAAATCGTGAGAGTAAGACGAGGTGGAGATCTCTTCCGAAGAGTACGTTGCATCCCAGATATGCTCAATAATGTTCATGTCTCGGGAGTTTGATGGCCAGCGGAAGTGTATAAACTCAGAAGAGTGTTTCTGGAGCCACTCTGTAGCAATTCTGGACGTATGGGGTGTCGCATTGCTGAAATTGCACCTGTCAGAGTTTTATCTAGACGTATCAGGAGTCCCCTATCACTCGAACTGCACACACTCCACATCATCACAGAGCCTACACCAGCTTGAACAGTCCCCTGCTGACGTGCAGGGTCCATGGAATCATCAGGTTGTCTCCATGCCGTTGTACGTCCACGTCCATCCACTTCGAACACCACACGCATGGTAACATTCTATCGCTCGCTATGTGCCAACTATTAGGCCTGCAATAAAAACGAAGAGGACGTTTTTGGGGGAAATTTTATGTGGCTTAATTTTGCAGTAGTCCGCCTGGGTAGCTGCGCGGTCCTTGCGTCGGATTGCTAGCCGAAGGGGCCACAGTTCGACACTCGGCCAGGATAGAGATTTTCTCCCACTCGCGGACTGGGTGTTGTGTTGTCCCTGCGTTCGTATCGTCGTAACTGACATTCATCCAGCTGTTGAGATGTCTGTATGGGTACGTCCCAAAAGGCAATAAATTATTTAAAAAAAATGTACTGGGATAAGGTTCCATTCGAGGCCACAGTTCAACAGTAATTAAAGAAAAACGCGTTTGAAGGTCACTTTTATAAGTCTATCTTTAATAATTCGTGGACTACAGCTTCTAGGCAAAATGCAACATAGTACAAAATTTAACTGCATTAAATTTCCTACCAAAGATCCTGTTCATTTTTTTTTCTGTAGGACTAATAGTTTGCATGTAGCGAGCTAGAGAAGATGAAAATCTTGTGCATAGTATTTGAGGCTGTTGCAGGTTGCATAAAACCCAGTAGTAGGGATAGCTGAATCACGCTGTATATTCTTTTGGTTTTATGCAGATTAGAGAATTCCATGCAGTAACGATGAAAAATCGCATCTCTTTTTAATTATTATTTCGCGTGGCTCAGTGTACAGGAGCAAGTCGTTCAATTGGACGCTACTTTGGTGACTTATGTTTCCTCGACTTACCCGAGTTATCTAGCAAGAGGGAAATGACCTACAGTTCTATGTGGAATCCGAACCACCTGTCGTTCCTGACAACTCCTCGTATCGGTGAAACAGGAAGGTTAGAGAAACGTCTGATTTTAAATTTCCAGGTACGCCCTTTACCACTTGTTTTCATTTTGTTCGTCATTGTTCTTGGCAGCTGGTCTGGGTGGACTTCGTACCCCTTCAAGCACAACGTTTACTATTTCCCTAACCGATCGAGGTGGCGCAGTGGTTAGCACACTGGACTCGCATTCGGGAGGACGACAGTTCAAACCCGCGTCCGGCCATCCTGATTTACGTTTTCCGTAATTTTCCTTAATCGTTTCAGGCAAATGCCGGGAGGGTTCCTTTTAAAGAGCACGGCGGACTTCTTTCACCATCCTCCTTTAACTCGATGGGACCGATGACCTCGCTGTTTGGTCCCCTCCCCCCTACAACCATTCCGCAGTTTTTTTTTTAATTTTTTTACAACAGAGGGCAGACAGTCCTCTGACCCAACACGCTGAGCTACCGTGCCGGATTACCACCAGACCAACGAGTCCGAATTTCGTTATACCAGGCAGGCAAGACTATGGCAGAAGCGCCTTATTGTCTCTGGCCTTTGATAGAAGTCTATTTGCGCATACATTAATCGGGTAAACAGTGCGGTCTGTCGGGCACGTGACACGATGATAGGTAATTGTGGACTTTAAACGCTGTGACGCTGCGGCAGGCGAGGGCGCGTATTTCCAGCAGCGGCCGTGTAATACAATAAACACCCGATTGCTAGCGCGCGCCGACGTCAGCTGCGCAGACACTCCTAGCTGCTGCCCGACTGGTGCTATTTGTCTTGCCATTACAATCCGCCCACATCCAAAGCAAGCTAATAAGTTAAACTGATTATTAATTCCACTCTCCTTGGTAACGCAATTTTATTCTCATTAACATTACCGGTGTCAGCCTGAAGGGAACATCTTAAGATATACGAAGATTATGGAAAAATAAAATGTAACCCACTGTTTATATTCTTGGTCAGCCACTGGAATTAGAATCAATATTTTTACACCCGCTTGGGTGGGATACAATGCAAAACCTCAAGTGAAAGGCTTTTTGCGGTGTAAGGCTTCCTCGTCATCTAAATACGAAGGGCATTCAATAAGTAATCGAACTCATTTTTTTCTGACAGCAGGTTGGTTTCCATTCAGGATTCTAATACATAATACATTGCTGGCGATTAAAATTGCTACACCACGAAGATGACGTGCTACAGACGCGAAATTTAACCGACATGAAGACGATGCCGTGATACGCAAATGATTAGCTTTTCAGAGCATTCACACAAGGTTGGCGCCGGTGGCGACACCTATAACCTGCTGACATGAGGGAAGTTTCCAACCGATTTCTCATACACAAACAGCAGTTGACCTGCGTCGCCTGGTGAAACGTTGTTGTGATGCCTCGTGTAAGAAGGAGAAATGCGTACCATCACGTTTCCGACTTTGATAAAGGTCGCATTGTAGTCTATCGCGATTGCGGTTTATCGTATCGCGACATTGCTGCTCGCGTTGGTCGAGATCCAATGACTGTTAGCAGAATATGGAATCGGTGGGTTCAGGAGGGTAATACGGAACGCCGTGCTGGATCCCAACGGCCTCGTTTCAGTAGCAGTCGAGATGACAGGCATCTTATCCGCATGGCTGTAACGGATCGTGCAGCCACGTCTCGGTCCCTGAGATGGGGACGCTTGCAAGACAACAGCCATCTGCACGAACAGTTCGACGACGTTAGCAGCAGCATGGACTATCAGCTCGGAGACCATGGCTGCGGTTACCCTTGACGCTGCATCACAGACAGGAGCGCCTGCGATGGTGTACTCAACGACGAACCTGGGTGCACGAATGCCAAAACGTCATTTTTTCGGATGAATCCAGGTTCTGTTTATAGCATCATAATGGTCGCATCCGTGTTCGGCGACATCGCGGTGAACGCACATTGGAAGCGTGTATTCGTTATCGCCATACTGGCGTATCACGTGGCGTGATAGTATGGGGTGCCATTGGTTACACGTCTCGGACACCTCTTGTTCGCATTGACCGTACTTTGAACAGTGGACGTTACATTTCAGATGTGTTACGACCCGTGGCTCTACCCTTCATTCGATCCCTGTGAAACCCTACATTTCAGCAGGACTATGCACGACCGCATGTTGCAGGTCCTGTACGGGCCTTTCTGGATACATAAAATGTTCGACTAATGCCCCGGCCAGCACATTCTCCAGATCTCTCAACAATTGAAAACGTCTGGTGAATGGTGGCCGACCAACTGGCTCGTCACAATACGCCAGTCACTACTCTTGATGAACTGTGGTATCGTGTTGAAGCAGCATTGGCAGCTGTACCTGTACACGCCATCCAAGCTCTGACTCAATGCCCAGGAGTATCAAGGAGTATCAAGGCCGCACAGATGGTCGTTCGTTGTTCTTTATGGTCCTCTGTTAGGTGGCTAGGGACGTAGCGGGCACACACCTTCGAGTACCCCAAACTGGTGCACGAGTGGGTCAGCTCGAACAACAGAGACGTCCAAATGGGAAGCAATGTGCGTTATTGTTATCCGTCGATCACCTCGAATGAGAGTGTCCGTACGTCCCAACATTGCGGAAGTCACTGCTGTGTGTCGCCGGCCGGCACGTGGGAGATGGGGCAGGTTTGCGATTATCACAGACGCCTCGCCAGATGACCCACCGTGCTTTTGTTCACTGTCAGGTCTCCGTGGACATTCTGCAAGCGCCTGCGAGCATTTGCGATGCTCTGGTTTTCCATCAAAAGAAGCTCAAGGACAGCTCTCTGCTTGGAACGCACCTCATTTAAGGACGCTTTTTTGAAGGCCATGTATAGCACCGCCACCTACGGGAACTTTATGAACGACAAGGGCTGAAGGAGAAATATTTCACTATGTCCCACAACAAATACTGCATTTCTTAAACGGTAACTGGCCAAGAAAAAAATGTGTTGCATTCCTTATTTAACACCCCTTGTTTAAGGGCAGTCAAATGGAAATGATACAAACAGAAAAAAGTAAATAAACAGTTTATAACTTCAAAAGTAATTGTGATAACCGTTAATAAATTTATTCCTCTGTGAGAGAAAACGACCACTGCCTTCATGCAAAAATGTTTCCGGTTGTCTGCGGAACCATAACTGTACCCAGACGTGCACACCTTCGTCCGAAGCAAATCGATGGCCTCAAATGTATTTCTCCAGCGTTCCAAAAATCTGTAAATCATGTGGGGAGAGATCGGGACTTAATGGAGGATGTGTATGGGCTTCCCAGCAAAAATTCTGTAGCGTAGCCAAAACCTGTAGGCTCGCTAACATGATGCCAAAATTGTTTCGAGTAAGTTGCAGAAGTTTTGCTGGGACGCCCTTGTACATCCTCCGTACAGTACCAATCTTTCCCAACGCTGTTGCCATATTTTTAGAGCCCTGAAGGAAGACACTCGTGGCTGTCTATTTGCTTCGGAAGAAGCGGTGCACGACTGGGTGGCAACCGCAAACATTTGTCCATGAAGGCAATGGCCGCCTTATCTCACAGTGGGATCAATTTATTATTAGTCATCACGATTACTTTTAAAGTTACGAACAATTTACTTACTTTTTTCTATCTGTCTCGTTTTCGTTTGACTGCCCCTTGTAGTAGACGGAAAAAAGGTTCAGGCTTCGACCTTACATGGTGCTACTATAAAATCTCGCTGACAAACAGAGAAATGATACGTTAAATAAAACTGAATTTGTGTATTTGTTCAGGAACATAATCTTTTCGACAAGTCGTTTGTATGTTGTGGCCTACGCAACGTGACCGGAAGGTTTTGAGAATGAACAACAGTAATTCAAATATTACATTCTGCTGAAGGCATGTACGAAAAAGTTTACAAAACCTATTTAAACGTTATGACAAGAGGCCCGTCACATTTTCGATATTTTAACAGAAATGGCAGTATCGCTGGATGGTGGCAATTTGCATAATGTACGCCATATTCTTGACACGTTTCACTGTTTTTCAATTTTAAATTAGGCAAACACACGTCCAGTGTTCAAACATCCATATTTAACTGCGTACCATCACTGAAAATACAGGATGCTATTCCATCTAGCTGGTCCCAGATGTTACAGTGTTCCCTAGTTTTGCAAATATGGTATGAAGAAGCTGATGATACTCTGATGTAGTGAAGCATGTTGACGGACGTACAAAAAAATGGTTCAAATGGCTCTGAGCACTATGGGACTTAACATCTATGGTCATCAGTCCCCTAGAACTTAGAACTACTTAAACCTAACTAACCTAATGGCAGCACACAACACCCAGCCATCACGAGGCAGAGAAAATCCCTGACCCCGCCGGGAATCGAACCCGGGAACCCGGGCGTGGGAAGCGAGAACGCTACCGCACGACCACGAGATGCGGGCACCAGACGGACGTACACCGATGAGTGTCGCGTATGCCTTCAACCAGACAATCGTCGGAGACGTGTTTGGAGGCAACCTGGTCAGGTTGAAAGCCTTAGACACACTGTACAGCGAGTGCAGCAAGGTGGAGGTTCCCCACTGTTTTGGAGTGGCATTATGTGGGGCCGACGTACGCCGCTGGTGGTCATGGAAGGCGCCGTAACGGCTAAACGATACGTGAATGCCATCCTCCAACCCACAGTGCAACCATGTCGGCAGCATATTGACGAGGCATTCGTCTTCATGGAGGACAGTTCGCACCCCCATCGTGCACATCTTGTGAATGACTTCCTTCAGGGTAACGACATCGCTCGACTAGAGTGGTCAGCATGTTCTCCACACATGAACCATATCGAACATGCCTGGGATTGAATGAAAAGGTCTGTTGATGGACGACGTGACACACCAACCACTCTGAGGGATCTACGCCGAATTGCCCTTGAGGAGTTAGACAATCTGGACCAACAGTGCCGTGATGAAATTGTGCATATTATGCCACCACGAATACAGGCATGCATCAATGCAAGAGGACGTGCTGCTGGGTATTAGAGGTACCGGTGTTGGCAGCAAATTTGACCACCACCCCTGAAGGTTTCGCTGTATGGTGGTACAACATGCAATGTGTGGTTTTCATGAGCAATAAAAGGGCGGAAATTATGTTTATGTTGATCTCTATTCCAGTTTTCTGTACAGCTTCTGGAACTTTCGGAACCGAGGAGACGCAAACCTCTTTTTGATTTGTGTATAAACATGACCGCTCTAGCCCAGAGACAGGTCCGACGGAGTGCATTACGTACAATTCTTCCGAAAGAACGGTGCAAACAAATCGTTTATAGATTTTTGTGTTCTCAAGAAATAACTATGTCTCACAGTGGTAATTGTGTTCTTTAAGCAGCACTAACCTAGTAGCGAACTTTAAGGTCATAAGGTCCTGCAGCGTTATTTCATTATAATGGAAAATAAACAGTGCTCCAATTATGCACAGCTGCAGCAGATAGCACGGGCGGTCGCAGTGAGAACGAATATTCAGTGATCGTCACGAACGTAATGTAAAGTCCACAGCGCGTCCAGATGTTGCTCGTAATAAAACAGTCGAACTAGGGTTCAAAAATGGTTCAAATGGCTCTGAGCACTATGCGACTTAACTTCTGAGGTCATCAGTCGCCTATAACTTAGAACTAATTAAACCTAACTAACCTAAAGACACCACACACATCCACGCCCGAGGCAGGATTCGAACCTGCGACCGTAGCGGTCACTCGGTTCCAGACTGTAGCGCCTAGAACCGCACGGCCACTCCGGCCGGCCGAACTAGGGTGACAAGACTCTGCAGCGTGCCACATAAATCGACGGAAGAATTACTAGTGTGTCTTCTCAGCAAGGCTAACGTTCGCTTGAAAATCTTAAACACCAAATTCAGCACAAGCATATGGAGAACGTCAATTGATCCCTGTCAAACAGAAGTTTCATCTACGGAAACGTAGCATGGGTCTTCGTTCCTCGCAAGTTCTAACACACTCTCCAAATGGGAATACGACACACACTCCAGCTTGCTTACTACATCCGACTACCTTTTCCCATCCACATTCTGTGAAGCCTCACTTTCTCAAACACGCAGAACACCTTCGCCTTCCGCATGTCTCCAGTAAATTGGAATCTCTGCACCCCATTATTGAGAACCCTGGCTTGCCGCCGTGGCTATGACAGCACATCCGCACTCCCTTTCATCTACAAACGGCTAATATTTCAACCACCTTTCCCTCGCAGACCATGAGTAAATTTTTTAATTCCATCCATCCTACCAAACTAAAACTTTCAATCCAAAACAGAGGCTATAGCCCCCCCCATCCATCATTCCTACGTAAATGACAATTTACGATTCCCTAATTCCTAAACCCAACTATCAGTCTTTTCCCCCACATACATCTCTCGTACTTTTTCCAGTAATATCCTCTCCAGTACCTTTCAATCCAATTTCATTACCGACAGTTACCAGGCGCCCCCTACTATCATCATCTTCAAAAAGCAGACCTGAGATGTCCTGAATTCATCGCTGTTTATCCTGTTCAAAGAAATGTTCAAATGTGTGTCAATTCCTAAGGGACCAAACTGCTGAGGTCATCGTTCCCTATACTTACACATTACTTATTCTATCTTAAATTAACTTATGCTAAGAACAAGACACACACACCCATGGCCGAGGGAGGACTCGAACCTCTGGCTGGAGGGGCCGCGCAATCCGTGACATGGCGCCTCAAACCGCGCGGCCACTCCGCGCGACTTTATCCTGTTGAAAGCAAAGGCTGCCCTGCCAGTACACCTCCTATACAGTAATGTAAGTCACGGATAAGTAACAAAAATACATTTACATATGTTTAATTTTCTTCGGCCTACGAATAGAGCTTGTTGAGGACCATGGCTATTGACCAAAGGGAACTCCTCAGTATTTCCATCCTAACAATACGTATGTTACGGACTGTGATATACAGTCTGATCGAAGTGTCCCTCTCAGCTGCCTGTTTTTAATTTGATGTTGTGGCAGTCCTTTATTCCAAAGACACAAAATATGGAAAAAAACAAAAACTGAAGACCGTGAACAACACTGAATTTTGATTAGACTTTTCACGCCTGCCTGGAGGAAATGGTTACAGGTAAATGAAGCGAGTGGTATTTTAGAATTTCTTCAAGATGAGGAATTGAGTTATTTGGAGAATGATTTGATGGAAAGGATCGATTATTTTCTGCACGTGTGCCACGATTTTTACACCTACCGAGACTTAGACGCAGCTAACAGTATTTTGGTTCAGTATGTGGTTTTTCCTTTATTGTAATAGCATTCGACGCTCGTGAAAAGACGAGTCCATTTAAATAGTGTATGTCAACGTTCATAGTGTTTGCTGTACATTTTTGGCCTTTGTTTTGCGAAAGTGTACAGAAGCCTATCAGAACAGTACTGCTTCAGTTCACTTTCTTGAAACCGTACCGAGCATGGTGGAGACGTCGGTTTCACTGTTACCACGTTTCTCTGGATTTGTCAGAAAGTAGTCTCACTGCGAACATTGCTATGTTTTATATCAATTTACTCATTCTACCCGCTGTCTGACGCCACTGAAAAAGCGCCTCTGAAGTTAATTATCACCTGTATGTCAACCGATAAATTGATCTTGAAGAAAACCATTCGTCTCTAAGCATTCTCTAGTTTTCCAAAACCCTCATGTTGAAAAATTGAACTGATAACGAAATGGTTCAAATGGCTCTGAGCACTATGGGACTTAACATCTGTGGTCCGCAGTCCCCTAGAACTTAGAACTACTTTAACTTAACTAAACTAAGGACATCACACACATCCAAGCCCGAGGCAGGACTCGAACCTGCGACCGTAGCAGTCACGCGGTTCCGGACTGAGCGCCTAGAACCGCACGGCCACCGCGGCCGGCTGATAACGAAATATTAGGGATGTTTTGAGCTACGTGATTCCCACTGCATAGCATAGTGTTTAAAGAGAAATGGAAGAAAAATACATAGTAAAATTAAACGGATGAGTGAAAAAAATTTGAACAAAGGATAATTACTACAACATGTCACTGTAAATGCCTCAAAGTAGTTTACAGTTCCGAAACTATGAAGTTAAGCTCTATTTCACGATAATTATAAAATAAATTGACATTCCTAATAGAACAATTAATTTGTTACAATCTTTGTTCTAAAAATTCACCTCTTTACATCTGCTAACTGGAAAACCATCGAATCATAATATAACCGCTATTTCCTGGTGATGAAGGATCCAATTAGACACTTCTTTGACGACTGTATGCCAATTAAGAGTATTTCACAGTCGCAAACCGACGTCGCACTGGCTCCAAATGTACTAGGTTTGAAAATGTCACAAATATTGCGAGAGACGCTCCAGGATATTCAAAAGATTGATAATTCCGTGACTGTGTATGAGCTGTTAATAAATTTTGTTTTGTGCTGACGTGCGTAATTCAGCGTTTCACGGGCGCCAATGGCTGGCAGGGTCAGAAGACAGAGAGCTACAGCTGTACCAGCAGTTTGACGAGGCCGCAAATTGATGATTATGACGATGATGGATTTGTGCGGCGCTCAACTGCGCCGTCATCAGCGCCCGCGGCAGATTGAGATTATATTGATACGTAGACGGACTACTACTCTTCACTTTGTCGAAGACGCCATAAAATGATACTGACATCTAAATTTACCGTTTACTTTAGGACCTCCGTATTTACTGTGTAAGTTATTTAAATGTTCACGGATTTCGATAGCAAGCAAGTGTTTTAACTAAAGCCTTTGCCTAAAGTGTACTAAATCCACAACCATGCCGTTATGTCAATCCCCTCTCCCCACCCCTTCTCTCTCTCTCTCTCTCTCTCTCTCTCTCTCTCTCTCTCTCTCTCTCTCTCTGTGTGTGTGTGTGTGTGTGTGTGTGTGTGTGTGTGTGTGTGTGTGTGTGTGTGTTTGTTTGTTTTACCTCTTCACGCTGAAACGGTTGCAAGCATTTGGATGGAACTTGTAATAGACAGTTTATACCATGAAAAAAACAAAACAAAACAAAACAAAAAACACGTAGGTAGGTATATACAGGGTGTTACAAAAATGTACGGCCAAACTTTCAGGAAACATTCCTCACACACAAATAAAGAAAAGATGTTATGTGGACATGTGTCCGGAAACGCTTAATTTCCATGTTACAGCTCATTTTAGTTTCGTCAGTTGGCCCAGTTGAAGGAAGGTATCTGGCATGGATGTGTGTGATGTCTTTAGGTTAGTTAAGTTTAAGTAGTTCTAAGTTCTAGGGGACTGATGACCTAAGATGTTAAGTCCCATAGTGCTCAGAGCCATTTGAAGGAAGGTAATGTTGACTTCGGTGCTTGTGTTGACATACGACTCATTGTTCTACAGTACTAGCAACAAGCACATCAGTACGTAGCATCAACAGGTTAGTGTTCATCACGAAAGTGGTTTTGCAGTCAGTGCAATGTTTACAAATGCGGAGTTGGCAGATGCCCATTTGATGTATGGATTAGCACGGGGCAATAGCCGTGGCGCGATACGTTTGTATCGAGACAGATTTCCAGAACGAAGGTGTCCCGACAGGAAGACGTATGAAGCAATTGATCAGCGTCTTAGGGAGCACGGAACATTCCAGCCTATGACTCGCGACTGGGGAAGACCTAGAACGACGAAGACACCTGCAATGGACGAGGTAACTCTTCGTGCAGTTGACGATAACCCTAATGTCAGCGTCAGAGGCGTTGCTGCTGTACAAGGTAACGTTGACCACGTCACGGTATGGAGAGTGCTACGGGAGAACCAGTTCTTTCCGTACCATGTACAGCGTGTGCAGGCACTATCAGCAGCTGATTGGCCTCCACGGGTACACTTCTGCGAATGGTTCATCCAACAATGTGTCAATCCTCATTTCAGTGCAAATGCTCTCTTTAGGGATGAGGCTTCATTCCAACGTGATCAAGTTGTAAATTTTCACAATCAACATGTGTGGGCTGACGAGAATCCGCACGCAATTGTGCAATCACGTCATCAACACAGATTTTCTGTGAACGTTTCGGCAGGCATTGTTGGTTATGTCTTGATTGGGCCCATGTTCTTGCACCTAAGCTCAATGGAGCACGTTATCATGATTTCATACGGAATACTCTACCTGTGCTGCTAGAACATGTGCCTTTACAAGTACGACACAACATGTGGTTCATGCACGATGGAGCTCCTGCACATTTCAGTCGAAGTGTTCGTACGCTTCTCAACAACAGATTCGGTGACCGATGGATTGGTAGAGGCGGACCAATTCCATGGCCTCCACGCTCTCCTGACCTCAACCCTCTTGACTTTCATTTATGTGGGAATTTGAAAGCTCTTGTCTACGCAACCCCGGTACCAAATGTAGACACTCTTTGTGCTCGTATTGTGGACGGCTGTGATACAAAACGCCATTCTCCAGGGCTGCATCAGCGCATCAGGGATTCCATGCGACGGAGGGTGGATGCATGTATCCTCGCTAACGGAGGACATTTTGAACATTTCCTGTAACCAAGTGTTTGAAGTCACGCTGGTACGTTCTGTGCTATGTGTTTCCATTCCATGATTAATGTGATTTGAAGAGAAGTAGTAAAATGAGCCCTAACATGGAAAGTAAGCGTTTCCGGACACATGTCCACATAACATATTTTCTTTCTTCGTGTGTGAGGAAAGTTTCCTGAAAGTTTGACCGTACCTTTTTGTGACACCCTGTATAAGGTAGCCTATCAATCGTGGTGGAGATGAAAAAGTGTAGCCCACGACGCTCGAAAACCCATACTTTATTGATCCATTATTTGAGAACGAACGGTCTTAGTCATTTACAAAAACCATTACACTTACTGTCAAAGCTTTATGAAACTTTATCGCTGACAAGCCTCACAAAATGGTGAAAGGACGGTGTGGCCGTGCGGTTAAAGGCGCTTCAGTCTGGAACCGCGTGACCGCTACGGTCGCAGGTTCGAATCCTGCCTCGGGCATGGATGTGTGTGATGTCCTTAGGTTAGTTAGGTTTAAGTAATTCTAAGTTCTAGGGGACTGATGACCACAGATGTTAAGTCCCATAGTGCTCAGAGCCACAACGGTTATTTATTACTCCTCTACTACTAACTGTATTCACGAGACCTTTTGTAGACAGTATTCACATAAGTTAAGAAAGTCTGACGTCAAATACTGAAATGCGTCAGAAAGTGCCGCATTGCGCTGTACTTCTATTCACAACACATTTCGCAGACTGTGGCCATATACAGGGTGAGTCACCTAACATTACCGCTGGATATATTTCGTAAACCACATCAAATACTGACGAATCGATTCCACAGACCGAACGTGAGGAGAGGGGCTAGTGTAATTGGTTAATACAAACCATAAAAAATGCACGGAAGTATGTTTTTTAACACAAACCTACGTTTTTAAAATGGAACCCCGTTAGTTTTGTTAGCACATCTGAACATATAAACAAATACGTAATCAGTGCCGTTTGTTGCATTGTAAAATGTTAATTACATCCGGAGATATTGTAACCTAAAGTTGACGGTTGAGTACCACTCCTCCGCTGTTCGATCGTGAGTATCGGAGAGCAACGAATTACGTATGGATCCAAAGGGAACGGTGATGGACCTTAGGTACAGAAGAGACTGGAACAGCACATTACGTCCACATGATAACACCTTTTTATTGGTGCCATTGGTCACCTCTTGTTCGCATTGACGGCACTTTGAACAGTGGACGTTACATTTCAGATGTGTTACGACCTATGGCTCTACCCTTCATTCGATCCGTGCGAAACCCTACATTTCAGCAGGATAATGCACGACCGGATGTTGCAGGTCCTGTACGGGCCTTTCTGGATACAGAAAATGTTCCACTGCTGCCCTGGCCAGCACATTCTCCAGAACTCTCACCAATTGAAAACGTCTGGTCAATGGTGGCCGACCAACTGGCTCGTCACAATACGCCAGTCACTACTCTTGACCTGTGGTGTCATGTTGAAGCTGCACGGGGGCTGCTGTACCTGTACACGCCATCCAAGCTCTGTTTGACTTAATGCCCAGGCGTATCAAGGCCGTTATTACGGCCAGAGGTGGTTGTTCTGGGTACTGATATCTCAGGTTCTATGTCCCCAAATTGCGTGAAAATGTAATCACATGTCAGTTCTAGTATAATAAATTTGTCCAATGAATACCCGTTTATCATCTGCATTTCTTCTTGGTGTAGCAATTTTAATGGCCTGTAGTGTATATAACGTTTAACCACGGGCAGTACTGCAGGTAAATTAGTACAATAACAATTTTTAAATCTAGGTTAGGCCAACGACTATCACGTACAGACCCCGAAAATTAGAGCAACAGGAAATCCAGTGTAAGAATTGTGAGTTATTCCTGTTAGTTAATTGTATAAGAAAACAATTTTTATCCCTCAGATGTTCCTGGCATAATTCCTTAGGCATTTTACTACGCATTGATAAGATCGCTAGTAATTTCAGTCAGTTTGTTGTGAGCTTATTTGGCAGAAGCTCAGGCTCCTGCAGACTGGCAGCAGGGGTTGGTTAGGGAATCTTCTGCAGCAGAGCAGGTGGCGCCACTCGAGGCTCGACGTCCACCCCGGCAAAGCGCGCTTTGTCTGTGTAAAGCGGCCAGTACAGCGCGGTTTGCTGTCCACAGCGCCCGCCGGCTCCCTCGGCACTCTACAGCCTGATTAGACTAGATCGCGCTGAAGGACGGCCGTGTGGTCTCGCCCTAGTGGACGCTCGAGTGCCGCCAGACGGGCTAGCGCACGGTAATTACTGCCGTCCAAAGCGACGCCTTGCACTACATCAATTTACCATGGAACTAGATATCTACGTCACTTTACACCATCCTTCGACTGTGTTCACAGTTATAACGATTTTTGTCTCCGTTAATTATCGAAGCAGAATAAATGTATTAAAATTTGTGCTGCGGCTGGGTCTCGAACCCGGGTCTTCTTGTCTGCTAAAGGGCGCGTCATTTATGACGGCGGCCGAGTTTAGGTTCGTTCTGCGCATCTGACGTCAGAAAACACAGTCAGCCAATGAACAGAGAACGACGTTGCCATAGCTCGACCGCAGTGCAGAGCACGGACGAGTGTCTTCAGTTTTAGAAACGTTCAGTCATAAATAAAGTAACTGAATAAAAGCAGTGTCTTGATAGCAGACTTTCTTTTATAGAAAGTTTGGAAAAAGCATTCTTTATACCAATTGCTTCATATTCTATTAATTAATTAAACCAAACAAGCAATAAGCCTCCTAATTCAGGCGATAGCAAGGAAAGGTGTTTGTATCATTCTCACTAACCGCTTTTTCGCAATAAAGAACAGCGGTAATTCTTTATTTCCTATCGTACTTCGACGAAACGTGAGTAATTCATAGTCATACCAACAGTGTTTGTCGGTATTTTGCATGATATTTTAAAGTCTTCTGGGAAGCATATAAAATTACAATCTGCGTTAGTGTAATGGTTAACGTGTATGGCTGCTAAGCGAAAGGTTTTGAGTTAAAACCTTGTTCGGTGCTTAATATTTTCTTTATTTAAAAACAATATCGAAGTGTCTTACTTCATGAATTTTATTCGTTTGAATGTAATTTTCATGAAATTTCTAGTGGCAACTAAAATCAACCATACGGAAAGTATGGACTTTTACCTCTGCAAACTCTTCAAAATTTCGTGCAATGGTTTATTACATCTAATGCTGCACAATAACTGCGTTGAACTTCGAAACAAAATTAAGTCATTCATGGGGGGAAGGTATCAGTCAAGAAGATGTGTAAAAATCGAATTTTTGGGCCAAATACTTTTTGTGAAATCGAATGATAAAGTGTGTCAAAACAGTCGAAACAGCATGTGTCTGCACAGGCGAGCAGTGCAATTATGACAAAATCGCGCACATCGCGGAATGCGGAGAGCACGTCTCTGTAGCAGCGAAAGGGTTAATGCAGCCGTGGTGGCTTTACTTCATAAACTGCGCGCTCCCCCCTAAACGTAAGTCTGCGAACTATACTATGGCGCTGCTTCTCTTTGCGGGTACAACTGGCAACGCAGCAATCTGCCGCGTCTGAACGGGCATGCGCGAACCGCCAAGATAAAAGAATTGAACTATAGGCAGAAATGCTAACCGTTACACCACCACAGCACAATGGTCAACATTGCTAGACGAACTACCGAAACTGAGTGCCCTCCCTCTCGTTCGAAAGAGAGCACGAAGAAAGTATTTCTACCAGGTGTACCGGTATGAAATGAGCGTTAAGATACTAATATGTCGATAGGAAACATTTGTTGTGAACGAGCCTTAATTTTGTTTGTTTGTTTGGTATGACATCTGTCAAAGATATTTAGTATACATCAAGTCATGGAACAAACATCATATGTTTTCATCGTGTTAACAATGTCGAATTTTGTACCAGAAAGTGATGATTTGCGGAAAGCATTAATTTTTTGTTTTCGTTTGAAAAAAAGTGTTGCAGAGTCGCAGCGAATCCTTGTCGAGGCATATGGTGATCATGCTCTATCAGACGTAACATGCAAAAGATGGTTCCAACGGTTCAGAAATAATGATTTCGATGTAAGAAATGAAGAACGTGGAAGACCACCAAAACAGTTCGAAGACGCCGAATTGCAAGCAATATTGGATGAAGATGATACTTTGAGTCAGAAGAAAATGGCATCAGTGCTAAATGTTGCACAGCAAACAATTTCTGACCGTTTGAAAGCTATGGAAAAGATCCAAAAGTGTGGAAAATGGGTGCCATATGAATTGAATGAAAGACAGATGGAAAACCGAAAAACCATTTGTCAAATTTTCCTTCAAAGACATGAAAGAAAATCAATTTGAATCGAATTGTTACTGGCGATGAAAAATGGATTTATTTTAAGAATCTTAAATGGGAAAAATCATGGGTTAATCCGGGACAATGATCAACATCGGCTACAAAACCAGATCGATTCGGCAAGGAGACAATGCTCTGTGTTTGGTGGGATCAGAAAGGTCTGGTGTATCATGAGCTTCTAAAACCCGGTGAAACTGTGAATACTTATCGCTACAGACAACAAATTATCAATTTTAACTAAGCATTGATCGAAAAAAGACCAGAATGGGCCAGGAGACATGGCAAAGTAATTTTTTTACACGACAATGCACGTGTACACAAAACTAAAACTGGTTCAGGATACAATCAAAACACTTGGCTGGGAGCTGCTACCCCACCCGCCGTATTCACCAGACCTGGTCCCTTCCGACTACCACTTGTTTTCATCAATGGGACATGCATTGGCTGAGGAACACTTCGATTCCTTCGAAGAAGTCGAAAATTGGATGTCTGACTGGTTTGCTTCAAAATAGGAACATTTCTATTGGCGTGGTGTCCACAAATTGCCAGGAAGGTGGTCAAAATGTATAGAAAGCAATGGTCAGTACTTTGAATAAAATGTTTTTACTTTCCAATTCAAAATTAGTGTTTTATTTACACAAAGAAACGCTTATTTCATACCGGTACACCTGGTATTTGGTGCTCAGATACTGATGTATTCGGTCGGGAACGTGTATATTTATTGTTGTAATTCCTTATTAGTCAAAGCCCAAAGTTTTCCAGGCCATGTGCTCTATCCATACGGCATGCAAAATCTGCGTCTCTTCTCTCGTAAGCTCTTCACTAGACTCAAAACTGTCACTCCACAAAGCTTGTAACTGTGGAATGAAGTAAAAAATTACAGGGTGGCGAATACTGTGGATGTTAAAGTAACTGTTACATAAAACCCTTACTCTTTCTATTGGCTAAGTACCTTCGTAGGCAGGATTGCTGGCCTGTTATTCAGGCCACTGCAAGTGTTTTTCAAGCAGTTCGTCCTGAAAACAACAGTCTTAGTCTTTCAGACATAGAAATACGACTTGCCTTGACATATCATAGGATTCCATATACTGCCCTATGTTCGTTTCCGGCGTGAAGTGGTGAAACACTATCATCCACAACAACCAATCGGCACTCAGAATCAGATTTTCTTAAAATATCTGAAGCAATACTTTGACATTACTCCTCACATTTTTAAAATTAGGAATAAGCAAATTCAGCACCCATTTAGCACAAAGATTTCTCATAACTGATTCTTCGCGTTTATTCCCCATACTCATTTTTCTGATACTCCTACGACATCATCTGTTCCGCACGCCTTTATCGTCGGTCGCCCAATACATTTTGTACACTCTTTTAAAGTTTTCATCCGTGGTTACAAGTTTTGTTATGTCCCACATTTCGACCATCTTCGAGAAGAGTACCGTGAAGCTTGGATTCCGTCTTCATTTCAAACAGTTTCATGTAAGCCTACAGAAAGTTTTCTTGTTTATTGCCAAACTACCAGTTTTGTGAGAGCATTGCATTCCAGCTTATCTGTCACTACGAAATACACACACAAACACACACACACACACACACACACACACACACACACACACAAAATAAACAGAACTATTCCGCAGTTAAGGTGACACTTCTCTCATTTTTTGGTGCATTATACAGGGTGGTTAGAAATAGTTTAGAGAGTTTGTGACGATGTCGCAGGGTCGGTTCTGCTGACAAGGGAACCTCCCCATCGCACCCCCCTCAGATTTGGTTATAAGTTGGCACAGTGGACAGGCCTTGAAAAACTGAACACAGATCAATCGAGAAAACAGGAAGAAATTGTGTGGAACTATGAAAAAAATAAACAAAATATACAAACTCAGTAGTCCATGCGTAAGACATGCAACATCACGGATTCTACGAGCTCAGGAACGCAGTGGTCTCGTGGTTAGCGTGGTTAGCTGCGGATCGCGAAGTCCTTGGTTCAAGTCTTCCTCCGAGTGAAAAGTTTAAATATTTTATTTTCCCTAAGTTATGATCTGTCCGTTCGTTCATTGACGTCTCTGTTCACTGTAATAAGTTTAGTGTCTGTGTTTTGCGACCGCACCGCAAAACCGTGCGATTAGTAGACGAAAGGACGTGCCTCTCCAATGGCAACCGAAAACATTTGATCGCAAGGTCATAGGCCAACCGATTCCTCCACAGGAAAACACGCCTGATATATTCTATACCAGACTGGTGACGGAATGTGCGTCACATCACAGGAATATGTTGTCGACCCACCTAACGTGTACACTTGGCGAATGGGTAAATAGATTCTTCTACCTTGCCCGATTTAGGTATTCTTGTGGATGTGATAATCACTCCCAAAAAAGTGATGAAAACATAAATGTTTGTCACATAAACTGCAACAAATGAATGCAACAGTTACACAGTCGCACAGTTTTCCCTGTGCTCTGTCAAAACATATGTTTTTAACGTTTTCGAATTTTTCCTTGTATAGGCCGTCAAATCCTGCGTATGTCCAAGCAAATCTGAACATGTTCTGGAATTTTGGAGATCGAAGTTGATTATGTGTGAGTGCCTGAACTTTGATAATTGTCTGAAAATAAAAAAAATTAATATTTTCACTCGAGGGACGACTTCAACCAAGAACCTCTCGTTCCACAGCTGCTCACGCTAACCACGGGACCACGGCGCTCCTGCGCTCACATTATCCTCGATGTTGCATATCTTGTGCATCGACAACTCAGTTTGTATATTTTGTTTATTTTTTTCGTAGTTCCACACAACTTCTTCCTGTTTTCTCGATTGATCTGTGTTCAGTTTTTCAAGGCCTATCCACTGTGCCAACTTATATCTAAATCTGAAGGGGGTGCGATGGGGAGGTTCCCTTGTGAGAAGTAACTGTCAAGTAAACAATTCGATATGTTCCGCCGTTTCCAGGTTAATTAGCAGTGAAGTTAGCCAATCAAGCTGCTGCGTCCGCGAACTCAAGCGACCCGCCAGATACAGTTAGTGTCTATTGTTCTCACAGCGTAGATGATGATGCACGAGAGATCTCAGCCTTCCGCTCGGGTCCGATCCTTACTACCGTACAACGTACAGTTTTTCTTTCGCTCTGTTGTTCGGTTTTAGGAAACCAAACTAAGAACACGTGTGGCGACACTGCCTTTGGCGGGCCGCTTCAATCTGAGTGCGCTAAGGCCTGATTGGTTAACTTCAATGTTAATTAACTCAAAACGGCTAAACGTCTCTAATTTTTTCCTATACAATTATTTCTCAACAAAACCTACCCTGCAAAACCCTTGCAAGATTTTCAGTGTGTTTCTGACCACCTTGTATTTGAACATAAAGGCAAAATTAGTCGGCTGGAGTGGCCGTGCGGTTCTAGGCGCTACATTCGGGAGGGGAGCGACCGCTACGGTCGCAGGTTCGAATCCTGCCTCGGGCATGGATGTGTGTGACGTCCTTAGGTTAGTTAGGTTTAATTAGTTCTAAGTTGTAGGCGCCTGATGACCTCAGAAGTTAAGTCGCATAGTGCTCAGAGCCATTTTGAGCCAAACAAAATTGCTTTGGTATCAAAGTCATATCAGTGGCATGTGAACAACATTTTACTTGACCTCACAGTTCGTTAATTTCAATTAGTTACAAGCGATTTACCTCAAAATAATTGTATGCAGCAAAATTTTAGGCCAATGTAACTTTTCTATTAGAGCTTTTATGTCACATTCTATTTTGAGGAACGATTTTTCTGTACAGAATTTTTGGCGTTTCTTTTCCGTGTTGATATCATCCCTCTCATAACAGTGGATTTCCATATTACCGTCTCATCCGCTTTTCGAAAAACCTTGAGTTGTTAACTCTTTAGTCCATTTTACCTTTCTCCTGGGCCTGTAATATTTCTCAAACGGAATTCGCTTACCTTCAGAACCCTAGTTTCAAGTTCCACAAGCTTACGAAAGGGAACTTCATACTTACACTGCTGGTAACTATTTCCTAACTGTTACAACGCAATACTAAAAAATTCTACTCGTTGAAAGAGTTATAGCTTCAGAAATTACACTTCGTAATTCTCATTTTCTTGGTGTAACCAAGGCGACCTTACTCCTAAATTAAGTAAATAACAGCAGTTATTCTGAAAAACTATTTTCAATATTAATTCCCATTTCAATTTAATTGTTAAACTAAAGGTAATTACTTCCGTTTTCGACATATTTGTTTCGAAATTGTATATTTTTCCCATAATTCTAGCATATTTTAAATGTAGCCTCTAGTTGTCTTTGTGTCTGTCAGAACAGTAGTGTCATCAACATGTCTCAATGTACTTTCCCCTTTATCAAGAAATTTATTACCATTCTCGTTTCTTCCACATTACTTCCTTTAGAGCTCCCTCTCAGTAAAATTTTGGAAATTTGTGGTAAGTTCATATGGGACCAAACTGCTGAGGTCATCAGTTCCTAAGCCTACACACTACTTAATCTAACGTTAACTTACGCTACGGACGACACACACACCCCTGCCCTAGGGAGGACTCGAACCGCCGGCGTGAAGACCCTGTGAGTAGAAAATAGTTTTCATACTGAGTGTCCCAGGAGGCATGGCCAATATTCGATGATATGACAAACGATCATTCGAAGCAAAACATCTAGTAAACATTGGCTCTTGACCGTTCCTGTCATATCCGTGAATATCATCAATTCCTTCTGGGACATCCTGTATGTGACAGTCCACAGCCTGATCCACACTTTCACGAATTTCTACATTTTTTTGTATTTCAGTTAATAGTACCTGACTTGTTTCTTGTAATTCCATGTTTCTACACAGAACCTGACGTTTAAAATTCTACACGCATGAAGTACAGTTTATCCGTTTTCGAAGTTAACTGATTGATGTTAAGTAACTTCCTCTCCATTTTTCCCCCCACAATCAAGTTTACAGCAAATGTTGCTTACCCATTCCTAGATTCTCACTGAACAACTCTGATTCGAACAACTCTGATTCGAACAACTCTGATTCGAACAACTCTGATTCGAACAACTCTGATTCGAACAACTCTGATTCGAACAACTCTGATTCGAACAACTCTGATTCGAACAACTCTGATTCGAACAACTCTGATTCGAACAACTCTGATTCGAACAACTCTGATTCGAACAACTCTGATTCGAACAACTCTGATTCGAACAACTCTGATTCGAACAACTCTGATTCGAACAACTCTGATTCGAACAACTCTGATTCGAACAACTCTGATTCGAACAACTCTGATTCGAACAACTCTGATTCGAACAACTCTGATTCGAACAACTCTGATTCGAACAACTCTGATTCGAACAACTCTGATTCGAACAACTCTGATTCGAACAACTCTGATTCGAACAACTCTGATTCGAACAACTCTGATTCGAACAACTCTGATTCGAACAACTCTGATTCGAACAACTCTGATTCTATGTTCTGTTCTACTCGACGTGGAACAATATTGATCATTATGGTTAACAGATATGTAACTACAGGGGTTTCTGTAATATTTAAATTTATAAGCACTTCCCTTCTGAAGAATGGGAAAAAAATGCTTTTTCTCAACATCTGGAGAGAGCTTTCCTTGCTCATATGTTGCACACTAGAATAACTTCTTTTTGTTCATCCATCTTTAAAGAGTTCGTTTCCAATATTATTGAGACCAGAAGAACTGCTAAGATTCAGCTTCTGAAATGTCAATACAACAACAAAACTTACAAGCAAGTAACCATATTTCAACATCAATACAGTCCGAAATTACTCAGGTTGCTCCGAAGAGCCATGTGCCAGTTCTATGGATTAGACTTTTTTTTTATTTACTGCTGGAATATATGGAAGTCCGGGCTCTGTAGCGTACGTATTTCTACCAGATAATTAAAGATCAGTACTGAATGTTGTTTTTCAGGCGTTATAAACTGGAATGGAGTGTGCCAGTTGAGCGAAAGCCGTTTGATACCAGAGGAAGCACGTCACGGCTGGCTCCAGACAGTAACAAGCTAAGCTTCGCGTCCGCCGGTAAACTTCCGTTCTGCGTGTAACTTTGGCTATAGCTAAACAATCTCGCAAACACCAGCAATGCTGTTAGAGCGCTTGACATCGACTTGCAACTACCTTCCTAGCTAGATGCTGGTGAGCCGAAGATGGCTCAAGGAGGTAAAACATGTTATTCACAACACTGCCGTCAGTAAAGTTTCTTTCCACTACTGACGTCAATAATATTTTTACCAGACATGATATAATGAAGAGAAATGTTACTTCATTTCGTATCAACTTACAATCACAAAAAAATTCCAACTCCTTCCTTGGCCGTTACCATTATACACGCATAGACACACATCCCGGCCTCCCGTTCGTGAAACGTAAGTAAAAACTGTGAAAACAACGGTATACTCGTACACTAACGTCAGAAGACTAAGATAAGGAGTTCGCAGTTCACTGCCATATACATGACTGTCGTATGTAGGACTGAACTGACAGTTCCATTAAGGCAGGCTACTCTAATTGTGACATATGATCTGAGGATGGGAGCCACTGTTCTAAATCGGCCATTCTGAAATAAGATAGCGATCGAACTGCAGAAAATACACTGAAGCGCCAAAGAAACTGGTATTGGCATAAGTATTCAAATACACGCCTATACAAGCGAAGTGTCTGGTGCAGTTGCTAGGTCGGTTACTGCTGCTTCAATGGCACGTTATCAATATTTAAGTGAGTTTGAACGTCGTGTTATAGTCGCCGCACGAGCGATGGAATACAACATCTCCGACGTAGCGATGAAGTGGGGATTTTACCGCACGACCATTTCACGAGTGTACCGTGAATATCAGGAATCCGGTACAACATCAAATCTCGTACATCGCTGCGGCCGGAAAAGGATCCTGCAAGAACGGTACCAACGACGACTGAAGAGAATCGTTCAATGTCACAGAAGTGGAACCCTTTCGCAGATTTCATTGCTGGGCCATCAAGTGTTAGCGTGCGAACCATTTAGAGAAATATCATCGATATGAGCTTTCGGAGCCGAAGGCCCACTCGTGTACGCTTGCTGACTGCAGGGCGTAAAGCTTTACGCCTCGCCTGGGCCCTTCAACACCAACATTAGACTGTTGATGACTGGAAATGTGTTGCCTGGTCGGACGAGTCTCGTTTCAGATTCTATCGAGGAGATGGACGTGTACGGGTATGAAGACAACCTGATGAATCCACGGACCCTGCATGTCAGCAGGGGGCTTATCAAGCTAGTGGAGGCTCTGTGATGGTGTGGGGCGTGTGTAGCTCGAGTGATATAGGAGCCCTGCTACGTTTAGATACGACTCTGATAGGTGACACGTACGTAAGCGTCCTGTCTGCTCGTCTGTATCCGTTCGTGTTCATCGTGCATTCCGACGGACTTTGGCAATACCAGCAGGGCAGTGCGACACCCCACACATCCAGAATTGCTACAGAGTGGCTCCAGGAACACTCTTCCGCTGGCCACCAAACTCCCCAGACATGAACTTTATTGAGGATATCTGGGATGCTTAGCAACGTGCCATTCAGAAAGTATCTCCACAATCCCGTACTCTTGCGGATTTAAGGACAGCCCTGCAGGATTCATGTGTCAATTTCCTCCAGCACTACTTCAGACATTAGCAGAATCCGTCCCACATCTACATCTACATTTATACTCCGCAAGTCACCCACGGGGTGTGGCGGAAGGCACTTTACGTGCCACTGTCATTACCTCCCTTTCCTGTTCCAGTCGCATAAGGTTCGCGGGAAGAACGACTGCCGGAAAGCCTCCATGCGCGCTCGAATCTCTCTAATTTTACATTCGTGATCTCCTCGGCAAGTATAAGTAGGGGGAAGCAATATATTCGATACCTCACTCAGAAACGCACCCTCTCGAAACCTGGACAGCAAGCTACACCGCGATGTAGAGCCCCTCTCTTGCAGAGTCTGCCACTTGAGTTTGCTAAACATCTCCGTAACGCTATCACGCTTACCAAATAACCCTGTGACGAAACGCGCCGCTCTTCTTTGGATCTTCTCTATCTCCTGTCAATCCGACCTGGTACGGATCCCACATTGATGAGCAATACTCAAGTATGGGTCAAACGAGTGTTTGGTAAGCCACTTACTTTGTCGATGGACTACATTTTCTAAGGACTCTCCCAATGAATCTCAACCTGGGACCCGCCTTACCAAGAATTAATTTTATATGATCATTCCACTTCAAATCGTTCCGTACGCATACTCCCAGATATTTTACAGAAGTAACTGCTACCAGTGTTTGTTCCGCTATCATATAATCAACGTCGTGTTGCGGCACTTCTGCGTGCTGCTGGGGGCCGTACACAATATTAGGCAGGCGTTACAGTTTCTTTGGCTCTTCAGTGTAAGTCTATTTTGTATAAATAAAAATCGCTGATAACTCACTGCGACTAGGGTCAAGCAAAGGTTCAATAATCCCTCTAACCAAATTTTCCACCTTCTTTTCAGGTAGAGAAGGCCATTGCGAGTAGGATTCGCGTTCTGCTGGTTCGGTACAAACTTAACAGGATGGTCAGGAACAGCCAGAAAAGCTGTTACTGATGTTGGATGGTACGTGGTGCTGAGAAATAATTCAGAAACAAATTCGATACGTCGCGCCATTTTCGAGCTGGTTAGTACTGAAGTTAGCCAATCAGGCCGCTGCGCGCACAAATTCAAGTCACCAGTTACTTTTTCGCCAAACGCGTTTTTCGTTTGTTTTCCCGAAACCTAACAAGTGAGCGATACAAAAAATTGGACACGGGACGGTAGTAATAATCGAACCCGAGCGTAAGGCTGAGCAGTATCGTGAGCTGTCACCTACGCTATGAGAACAACTGACAGTAATTGTATCTGGTTGGCCACTTGAATGTGCGCGCACAACGGCCTGATCGGCGAACTTCAATGCTAATTAACTCGGGATTGCGGCAGCGGATCGAATTTTTTTTCTTAAAAACTCTTCCTCCCTGCAACACCCTTACAAGCTTTTCAGCTTGTTTTTAACCACCCCATAAAGGTACTTCAACTACACCTTCTGATGAGCGAGTTTGCGAGCCTCAAACTATGTGACATAAATGGCCCCATCTTCTGATTTCATTGATTTACATCTACATCCATACTCCGCAAGCCACCTGACGGTGTGTGGCGGAGGTACCTTGAGTACCTCTACCGGTTCTCCCTTCTATTCCAGTATCGTATTGTCCGTGGAAAGAAGGATTGTCGGTATGCCTCTGTGTGGGCTCTAATCTCTCTGATTTTATCCTCACGGTCTCTTCGCGAGATATACGTAGGAGGGAGCAATATACTGCTTGACTCCTCGGTGAAGGTATGTTCTCGAAACTTTGACAAAAGCCCATACCGAGCTACTGAGCGTCTCTCCTGCAGAGTCTTCCACTGGAGTTTATCTATCATCTCCGTGACGCTTTCGCGATTACTAAATGATCCTGTAACGAAGCGCGCTGCTCTCCGTTGGATCTTCTCTATATCTTCTATCAACCCTATCTGGTACGGTCCCACACTAGAAGCTTAAATATTTTTTTGTCGCCTACGGACCGTAGACCTTAGTACTTGACAAATGTTTTAAGTTTATACATCTACCCGTTCCTGAGAGAAGGGGATTTGACAGACAGAAACAAGGTCATCTTTTAATTGTTCCGTTTTTACACATTAAGATACAGAATCTGGAAACGACCAGAAAATCAAATAATGACAAATATTCTTCCACAATAAAATTGAGCAACGGCAAATTGATGAACAGATTGCACTTATTGAAGAATGTGTCGTAAAATAGATTTAATGTTGTCGCCAGATAAAACGAAAAAATTACCCTACTGGCCATTAAAATTGCTACACCACGAAGATGACGTGCTACAGACGCGAAATTTAACGGACAGGAAGAAGATGCTGTGATATGCAAATGATTAGCTTTCCAGAGCATTTAAACAAGGTTGGTGCCGGTGGCGACACCTACAACGTGCTTACATGAGGAAAGTTTCCAACCGATTTCTCATACACAAACAGCAGTTGACCGGCGTTAGCTGGTAAAACGTTGCTGTGATGCCTCGTCTAAGGAGGACAAATGCGTAACATCACGTTTCCGACTTTGATAAATGTCGGATTGTAGCCTATCGCGGTTGCGGTTTATCGTATCGCGACATTGCTGCTCGCGTTGGTCGAGATCCAATGACTGTTAGCAGAATATGGAATCGGTGGGTTCAGGAGGATAATACGGAACGCCGTCCTGGATCCCAACGGCCTCGTATCACTAGCAGTCGAGATGGCAGGCATCTTATCCGCATGGCTGTAACAGATCGTGTAGCCACGTCTCGATCCCCGAGTCAGCAGATGGGGACTTTTGCAAGACAACAACCATCTGCACGAACAGTTCGACGACGTTTGCAGCAGCATGGACTATCAGCTCGGAGACGGTGGCTGCGGTTACCCTAGACGCTGCATCACAGACAGGAGTGCCTGCGATGGTGTACTCAACGACGAAACTGGGTGCACGGATGGCAAAATGTCATTTTTCCAGATGTTCCAAGTTCTGTTCACAGCATCATGACGGTCGCATCCGCGATTGGCGACATCGCGGTGATCGCACATTGGAAGCGTGTATTCGTCATCGCCATAATGGCGTTTCACGCGGCGTGATGGTATGGGGTGCCATTGGTTACACGTCTCGGTCACCTCTTGTTCACATCGACGACACTTTGAACAGTGGACGTTACATTTCAGATGTGTTACGACCCGTGGCTCTACCCTTCGTTCGATCCCTGCGAAACCCTACATTTCAGCAGGATAATGCGCGACCGCATGTTGCAGGTCCTGTACGGGCCTTTCCGGATACAGAAAATGTTCGACTGCTGCCCTGGCCAGCACATTCTCCAGATCTCCCACCAATTGAAGACGTCTGGTCAATGGTGCCTGAGCAACTGGCTCGTAACAATACGCCAGTCACTACTGTTGATGAACTGTGGTATCGTGTTGAAGCTGCATGGGCAGCTGTACCTGTACACGCCATCCAAGCTGTGTTTGACTCAATGCCCAGGCGTATCAAAGTCGTTATTACGGCCAGAGGTGGTGGTTATGAGTACTGATTTCTCAGGATCTATGCACCAAAATTGCGTGAAAATGTAATCACATGTCAATTATAGTATAATATATTTGTCCAATGAATACCTGTTTATCATCTTCATTTCTTCTTGGTGTAGCAATTTTAATGGCCAGTAGTGTAGTCGAAATAAGACTACTTACAAAGGAAGCTCGTTATTATGCACGTTTTCTTTAAACACTTTTGTTGTCCTTCTGTCTGAGTATCTTCTGTCTTGAAATTTCGTAATAAAATGTCGTAATAATCTTTAGCTAAACATTGCCATGCTACTACAACACGGCTTACTGATGTGTTGCAGGGACTAACCAAGCGAAAATTGCAGTTCTGCTGCTAGTTGCAGGGATAGGTTACTGGCGGGAAGTGAAATAGAGGGGACGTTGCGGAACCCGAGTGCTGAGCTGGTAAACTTTGCTGAGTTCGTGTGAGCCGGTCACCACTGCTTGGCAGCAAATAAGCAGAAAACAGGCGCTCAGGTGTGAACTTGGCTCGAACAAGCGAAGCGTACGGCTAGCAGTTAATGCAGCACTGTCGCATTGTGTAAATCCATGTAAGTGAAGGAGCTGCTCTGCGTTGCTGCCGTAGTTCTCCGTAGCGAAGTAACAACGCTGAAGTTCCTAGAATGAAGCTACCTTCAGTTTATTGGAAGTAATGAATTAAATAATTTACTGAAACTACGTAATATTTATACACAAGAAACAGTTTTGTTCTTGTTTCACGCCTTTGTTCCGTTGCCTACACACAAGTTGTAGAAGTACAGTCTGTTGGACAATAGACTGCACTATCCTTACGGGTAGGTCTTGGGGCTCTTAGTTCGATGATGTGCCGCTGTCAGTGGAAGCCCGCACATCGCTGCATCCAGGTGTTGCACTATTTTAGAATGTAAACAACGAAATATGTGGTGAAGTGCTACGAAAAGCTTGAGAATTTTATTTCCAACTCACACTCGTAACCATCAGGGTGTACATGGGGCGATGGTTGTGAGTAAAGTAACTGTAATATTTCTGGCTTATTCAGCCATCGTATTAGGCTCCAGGAAGCTATCCCCAGGGCAGTGGAGATGCAAGAAGAATAGAGATGACGCAATGTGGGATGAGGTACCTGTGACAGATGTTAGATTCGGTACCATTCCCGTGAGGAAGACCGCCTGCATGATGCTGCTGCTCTGTGATTGGCTGCTGTGTTCGGCGGTAGGGCGCCAAAACGTTAAACTTTAGTTGCTATTATTAATAAAACCTGTCATCCAAATTACTTCATTTTTTAAATAAACATCTCTCAAAAGCCAGCTATCAATCAGTCATTTCAAAATTATTAAAATCAAAGTATTACTAAAACAAAGGACTGACGATTTTACTGCCGATGCACTTCGGTGGCGTTCGGGTCACGCCTTGCTGGCTTGGCGCGTGAAGTGTCTCGGGCAGTCCGGCTGTCCGGTTCTGACCGTTCCAGTAGACAGACATGTTGTCTGTTATAGCAGTATTTGTTTCATGCAATTTTATTTACTACAGTTCCGACCGTCGCTAGGTACAGACATGTTGTCTGTAATAGTAGTATTTGATTCATGTAATTTTATTCTCCAGTTCTGACGGTTCCAGTAGACAGACATGTTGTCTGTGGCAGGATGTATTTCATGTTATTTTAGCCACATATAATGACTGTGGAAAGATATCTTCAATACGTTGTGATCAAGAATAGTTTCTCGTGTCTATATCAATAAAAACGCGAGTGGCATCCCAAATGAGTTATAGTTTATTCGTAGCAGCAGTTCCTTGCGAAGTTAATTTCAGCCTCAAGAAAAAGAATCCACGACCTGAGTGCTGTTTTCTGCGCTGGGGACATCATCAGCATGAAGACAGCAGGTTAGTAAAGTGTACAAGAACTTACGTATTCCACACAGGGCAGTGGAAACAACTAGGCACCTCACGTGTACTGCATGCACAGTACAAATGTGCTTAATGACACGTCATCTGCAGTAATGCAGAGGTGGTAAAGAAGGATGAAAGTATTAACACTATCTCACTTTTATTCCTTTTTCTTGCCGTATAACGAAGTAAGATTTCAAACATCGCCGAAACAGGAACATCAAAATTTGTTTACAACCGAAATGCCCAAATTAATACCAAAACCAAAGAAGGAAAAATTTGTTTCTAACGTGCCTTTAACGTCATTAGTGGCGGAGCCTAAGCTTAGCTTAAACTAGGACCGAAAAAGAAATCGGCCGTGTTTTTTCCAAAGAAACCACCTCGCTGAAAATTTGAGAAATACTTCAACATTAATTTCCATTCACCTATTGCATAAATTTATTCCAGCCACGAATCCATGACGATTCGTAAAAAACGAATGAAGCGAAAAGATGTGATTAATGCTTCACAGTATTTTATCCGGTCGTAAAGGTAGCTGCCTGAAACAAATATCAGCATATAGCATATCAAATAGTATATCAAGAGAGAGAGGAGAGAGAGAGAGAGAGAGAGAGAGAGAGAGAGAGAGAGAGATTGTTGAGATGACCATTCCTAAATTCTTATTCGATTCGAAGGATGTCGCAGCAAGTGTGGTTGTCGACTAAGATGTTCGACTCAGGCCACCGACTCGTGCAAGAAACAGAGATACTAGGAAGGGGCTACATAGTTCAGTGTTGCTGGAGAGCTTACCAGCAAAAGCATTCACAACTAAGGCCTCTGTCCGTTGTCATTCCGAGTTCTAAGCTATAAAAGCTAGTGCTGTTCTTTCGCAGTCGTAAAAGAAGTTAAACCGAATGCCAGATGTTACATCTGATAAAAGGTAACAGACGTGATGTAACGTTTGAATAAGAGAAGCTGTTACCCAGAAGCAAGGTTTTTGTTCTTCAGCGTACGTCCTTTCTTGAGATGTAGCAAGCAGAGAACAGTTCACCTCGCACAAATAACGGCTTGCTATCCTCTTGTCAGCGAAAACCGGTGACAGTCACAATAGGCAACTAGATACAAAGGAATAACACCTGAGTTCCAAGTACTGATTTCGAAAGCTGTGGCTACACAAAATCAGCTCTTCCTGTCTTTTCATTTAGCATATGGTAGGAAAAACACTATGTGTAGTCAGCTGTGTAACAGTAACTATAAACAGAACTCAACACAACGACTTGTGGGCACCAGCTTAAATTTATCAATATGAAGCTGGCATGTCTTGCTCTCATTTGTCTGTGTCCCTGACAGTTCAATAAACTTCAGGTTTCAGTTCGCGTTGACCCGATAATAATCTTCCGAAGATTTAATTTTCATCATCGATAATTCGCTTACGAGATATGAGATGTGGCAGAGCACAGTCTTTAGCAAACCCGAAATGTGTCACTGTCTTGCACTGTTCTCTAAATCTTCTAGTTGAATCTTAGGAAAGAAGAATACTATACGGTGTTGACGAATATTTAGCTTTCGAGTGAAGGAGCTAAGATCTGCGACCTTGTCCGTGCATTTCGGCGTGAGAACTTACCTGCTGCAGCGCTGTGTGCCGAGCTTAAAGCTTCAGAAAAATTCCCACGCCAGACTGGAACATCCAGGAATATTAACGTTTTCCTTCAGAGCGTCAGGTTGCATATTTTCCTTGCTTCGTTCTCTACATGACGTTTGCCTCCGTAACACTGAAATTCGTACAATTTCCCTCATTTAGAGAATTTAATTTTAATTACCATCTTCTTATCTGACACTCATTTCCTCATCACGAGTGCGGCAGCTGCACTTGTGATTCAGTTCCCTTATTTAAGCAGAGGAATTTCGTATACGCCACTTGTCTGAGCTCTCGTTTGGGAGTTTTAGTGTTTCATCCGTTTGAGCACAGTATTTTTGGGGCCGAATTGGAGAAGTAGCCATGCATTCCGTTACGAAGGGAAGGAGCCGTAGCCCTGCGACCAGGCTGGCTACGACAGAGTCACTGTGGATCCTCTCAGATACTCCAGCTTTAGTTTTATAGTTAACATTCTTCATTTATCGAATCCACTATTCCTTCTTATCTCTCTTCTGTTTATCCGGCACTTCATATTACAATGGTTACTAGAATGTCCCACATTTATTTGGTCTAGCGGTTCTGGCGCTGCAGTCCGGAACCGCGGGACTGCTACGGTCGCAGGTTCGAATCCTGCCTCGGGCATGGGTGTGTGTGATGTCCTTAGGTTAGTTAGGTTTAAGTAGTTCTAAGTTCTAGGGGACTGATGACCTAAGATGTTGAGTCCCATAGTGCTCAGAGCCCACATTTATTTTTCCTTTAGTTCTTTCATTTTCTTTGAAAACCTAGTATTTCATAATTATTCTTGCTTCTATGTACATTTAATACACTACCGGCCATTAAAATTGCTACACCAAGAAGAAATGCAGATGATAAACGAATATTCATTGGACAAGTATATTATACTAGAACTGACATGTGATACTTTCACGCAAATTGTGTGCTTAGATCGTGAGAAATCAGTACCCAGAACAACAATCTCTGACCGTAATAACGGCCTTCATACGCCTGGGCATTGAGTCAAACAGAGCCTGCATGGCGTGTACAGGTACAGCTGCCCATGCAGCTTCAACACGATACCACAGTTCATCAGGAGTAGTGACTGGCGTATTGTGACGAGCCAGTTGCTCGGCCACCCTTAACCAGACTTTTTCAATTGGTGAGAGATCTGGAGAATGTGCTAGCCAGAGCAGCAGTCTAACATTTTGTGTATCCAGAAAGGCCCGAACAGAACCTGCAACGTGCGGTCGTGCATTATCCTGCTGAAATGTAGGGTTTCTCAGGGATCGAACGAAGGGTAGAGCCACGGGTCGTAACGCATCTGAAATGTAACGTCCACTGTTCAAATGCCCGTCAGTGCGAACAAGAGGTGACCGAGACGAATAACCAATGGCACCCCATACAGTCACGCCGGGTGATATGCCAGTATGGGGATGAGGAATACACGCTTCCAATGTGCGTTCACCGCGATGTCGCCAAACACGGATGCGACCATCATGATGCTGTTAACAGAACCTGGTTTCATCCGAACAAATGACGTTTTGCCATTCGTGCACCCAGGTTCGTCGTTGAGTGCACCACCGCAGGCGCTCCAGGCTGTGATGCAGCGTCAAGCGTAACCGCAGCCCTGGTCTCCGGGCTGATAGTCCATGCTGCTGCAAACGTCGTCTAACTGTTCGTACAGATGGTTATTGTCTTGCAAACGTCCCCATCTGTTGACTCGGGGATCGAGACGTGGCTGCACGATCCGTTACAGCCATGCAGATAAGATGCCTGTCATCTCGACCGCTAGTGATACGAGGCCGTTGGGATCCTGCACGGCGTTCCGTATTACCCTCCTGAACCCACCGATTCCATATTCTGCTAACAGTCATTGGATCTCGACCACCGCGAGCAGCAATGTCGTGATACGATAAACCGCAATGGCGATAATCTACAATCTGACCTTTATCAAAGTCGGAAACGTGATGTACGCATTTCTCCTCCTTACACGAGGCATCACAACAACGTTTCACCAGGCAACGCCGGTCAACTGCTGTTTGTGTATGAGAAATCGGTTGGAAACTTTCCTCATGTCATCACGTTGTAGGTGTGGCCTGCGGCGCTAACCTTGTGTGTATGCTCTGAAAACCTAATCATTTGTATATCGCAGCATCTTCTTCCTGTCGGTTAAATTTCGCGTCTGTAGCACGTCATCTTCGTGGTGTAGCAATTTTTAATGGCAAGTAGTGTATTATAGCATCCCAGCGCAACAACAAGGAGCAAACATAACGTGCAATTCAACTTTGATCCAGGTAATGAAATCTGGAGTGCGTGCGCGTGTGCCACTAAATTAGTGGCTGATTTACAAGGGGAGGCCACGACGTTGGAATGAAGGATTTAGTTAAAACTTTGTATATCTTTAGTAGGCCATTAAAACAACATAATTTGCTAGTACTATTCTGGCAATTCCGAGAGAATCACAAGAGAAGTCTTGCGCATCTATTATGTAAATAATGTATCTGTTGGAAGGCACCCACTGTACGAAGCCATTATGGTCAAGCGTTATGACGTCATGCTGCGCCCTCCTCCTAGCGTGACGCTCGTTTCCTGATATTCTCAGCGGTATTAATGACAAAAATAAATAAATAACAATAAAAACAAAAGAAGGAAAGGAAAAACAAACAATGTTGATTGTACCTCTACTCCACGTTCCCCACTCTTTCCTTGGTTCCCTGCCCGCATCTCGTGGTCGTGCGGTGGCGTTCTCGCTTCCCACGCCCGGGTTCCCGGGTTCGATTCCCGGCGGGGTCAGGGATTTTCTCTGCCTCGTGATGGCTGGGTGTTGTGTGCTGTCCTTAGGTTAGTTAGGTTTAAGTAGTTCTAAGTTCTAGGGGACTGATGACCATAGATGTTAAGTCCCATAGTGCTCAGAGCCATTTGAACCATTTTTTTTCCCTTGGTTCCTGGAGGGTGGCTAGGCCTAGGGTTGCGACCCCTGCCACTTTGCCTCCTCCCCCCTTCAGGGTGCAGGGAAAGTTCCTTTCAAAAATCGATTTCCGTTAGCGCTGTGCGAGAAGGTCGTGGTGGACGAGGCAACAGTCCGAATCCCACCGACACTTTTAATCTATATCTTTTTCTCCACTGCTCACATTTTTTTGTTAAAATTACATTTGAGAGGTAATATAATGAAAAAGAAACCGGTGCATTTTCACGAAGTAGTTGTGAATTTCATATATTATTTGACTAATTACCATTTGTGATTGATTTCAAGGACGAGGGGTAAGCTTGGAAAGCGAATGTCAAACCTCGCTAAATAATGATGCGAATTATAGGGGCATATCCCTCCTGGATATTACTTATGAAATTTTTTTCTAGCTTCTGTATTTCAGATTTCATTAACAGTTTGATGGTGAACTAGGCGAACATCAAGGAGGCTTTCGTCCAGAACGAAGCTGTCCTGATCTAATTATTAGTCTCAAATGGATAATGAAACATCAAAGGCTCAGGAACATAAAGCTAGTGATCACGATGTCCATTTTAAAAAAGCCTACTATAGTATCCATCGTGAATCTTTATTGTCAATTCTTAAAGAATTTGACTTACATCAGAAAGTTGTCAATCTCGTTGCAGTCACCCTTCGAAATACCAAAGCTAGAGAAAGGTTCACAAATGAATTCTCTGAACGTTTTGAGATTCATACTGGCCTTCGACAAGGTGATGGATTGTCTCCATTATTTTTCAATCGTGTGTTGGAGAAAAGCATGCGTGAATGGAACAAGATATGCCCACCATCTGTTAAGATTGGAAGAGAGATTTGCAGTTGATTTGGCGCGGTCAGCAAACAATATTGATGAAGCAAACGTTCAGATAGAACAACTAGAACGATTAGCGGCAAAGGTTGGACTGCGAATTTCGTTTTACAAAACAGAAATGATGCCCAGCTACCTAGTTGAGACATCCCATATCATACTCCATAATTATCAAAAAATTTAAGTAGTAAAGAAGTTAAAATATCTTGAGATAATTACCTGGAATGCTAATGAAAGAGCATCAATAGATAGAACAACATTAAAACTACAGCGAGCGCGGAGAACCAAATGGCCAACCTAAAAAACTCAATAAATGCTAAATTTCGAAATTATTCCTCTGTCGTTAAACCGGAAGCAACATATGCAAGTGAAACACTAATCAAACTGAATTCTCAAGCAACAACTGACAAATTTCCGAAAGTTAATAGAAGAATTCTCCGAACAACTATCAGTAAAAAACTCCAAGTTACTGGGCAGTGGAGACTTCTGCCCAATTCAGTAGTGTATAAAGAAAGTGAATCCATTATTGATACAATGCGGAAAAGGATCGCATTTTTCGGCCACATATCTCGCCTGCCAAATCTTGAAGCAACTTTGTGACTACTTCTGGAACAGTGAAGTCAAAAATATATGGTTTAAAGAAGTAGAAAGTGATCTGGATGAATTGAACATCACCACACACCAAATTCAACACAGAGAAGAGAAACTGCTTCTGAAGAACAAATACACACGGCTGACATTCGAAACATCAGAACGAAAGAAGTCTGTCATATCTGCAGAAGAACAAGCAGCCATATCACAGCGAATGGAGAAATTTTGGGAAGCGAATAAATTGCGGACTGCCAAGACCTAAACTTAATCATTGTAGACTCTGTTGTGTTATGTTTGATTTTCGTGTTCCAGTGTGGGCATAAACTATGTAAATAAATAAATGATGCGAATGACGTTATTCACAGTCAGTTATATAGTACATAACCGTGTGTCATTCGTCCGATGTGCTGCCGATGTCAAAGTATGCAGGATGGTACTTATCACACTGCCATGGGAAACACAAATTGAAACTACACTCCTGGAAATGGAAAAAAGAACACATTGACACCGGTGTGTCAGACCCACCATACTTGCTCCGGACACTGCGAGAGGGCTGTGCAAGCAATGATCACACGCACGGCACAGCGGACACACCAGGAACCGCGGTGTTGGCCGTCGAATGGTGCTAGCTGCGCAGCATTTGTGCACCGCCGCCGTCAGTGTCAGCCAGTTTGCCGTGGCATACGGAGCTCCATCGCAGTCTTTAACACTGGTAGCATGCCGCGACAGCGTGGACGTGAACCGTATGTGCAGTTGACGGACTTTGAGCGAGGGCGTATAGTGGGCATGCGGGAGGCCGGGTGGACGTACCGCCGAATTGCTCAACACGTGGGGCGTGAGGTCTCCACAGTACATCGATGTTGTCGCCAGTGGTCGGCGGAAGGTGCACGTGCCCGTCGACCTGGGACCGGACCGCAGCGACGCACGGATGCACGCCAAGACCGTAGGATCCTACGCAGTGCCGTAGGGGACCGCACCGCCACTTCCCAGCAAATTAGGGACACTGTTGCTCCTGGGGTATCGGCGAGGACCATTCGCAACCGTCTCCATGAAGCTGGGCTACGGTCCCGCACACCGTTAGGCCGTCTTCCGCTCACGCCCCAACATCGTGCAGCCCGCCTCCAGTGGTGTCGCGACAGGGGTGAATGGAGGGACGAATGGAGACGTGTCGTCTTCAGCGATGAGAGTCGCTTCTGCCTTGGTGCCAATGATGGTCGTATGCGTGTTTGGCGCCGTGCAGGTGAGCGCCACAATCAGGACTGCATACGACCGAGGCACACAGGGCCAACACCCGGCATCATGGTGTGGGGAGCGATCTCCTACACTGGCCGTACACCACTGGTGATTGTCGAGGGGACACTGAATAGTGCACGGTACATCCAAACCGTCATCGAACCCATCGTTCTACCATTCCTAGACCGGCAAGTGAACTTGCTGTTCCAACAGGACAATGCACGTCCGCATGTATCCCGTGCCACCCAACGTGCTCTAGAAGGTGTAAGTCAACTACCCTGGCCAGCAAGATCTCCGGATCTGACCCTCATTGAGCATGTTTGGGACTGGATGAAGCGTCGTCTCACGCGGTCTGCACGTCCAGCACGAACGCTGGTCCAACTGAGGCGCCAGGTGGAAATGGCATGGCAAGCCGTTCCACAGGACTACATCCAGCATCTCTACGATCGTCTCCATGGGAGAATAGCAGCCTGCATTGCTGCGAAAGGTGGATATACACTGTACTAGTGCCGACATTGTGCATGCTCTGTTGCCTGTGTCTATATGCCTGTGGTTCTGTCAGTGTGATCATGTGATGTATCTGACCACAGGAATGTGTCAATAAAGTTTCTCCTTCCTGGGACAATGAATTCACGGTGTTCTTATTTCAATTTCCAGGAGTGTACATGCAAATACACGTGGCTTCTTTTTCATTATATTACCTCTCAAATGTCATAAATTAAATAATACGAACAGTGATGAAAAAAGTTAATAATTCAATTTGAGCATGAATCGAACCGTCGCTTCATACACGTTCGTCTTACAAAGCTCGAACGCTAACTTTTTTTTTCATTCTGTTCGTCATTGTTCGTTGTATTTGCTCGTAGCGGACTTCACATGAAATCCATCGAATTCTTTTATTCAGAGACCAGCCAGCGCTCTGACCGAATACGATGAGCTACCGTACCGGCTCCACTTGTCAATAATGAAACTCTGACATCCGGCACCTTCGCAGATACCTATTATACTACTGGCCATTAAAATTGCTACACCACAAAGATGACGTGCTTCAGACACGAAATTTAACCGACAGGAAGAAGATGCTGTGATATGCAAATGACTAGCTTTTAAGAGCATTCACCTACAACGTGCTGACATGAGTAAAGTTTCCAACCGATTTCTCATACACAAACAGCAGTTGACCGGCGTTGCCTGGTGAAACGTTGCTGTGATGCCTCTTGTAAGGAGGAGAAATGCGTACCATCACGTTACCGACTTTGATAAAGGTCGGATTGTAGCCTATCGCTATTGCTGTTTATCGTATCGAGACATTGCTGCTCGCGTTGGTCGAGATCCAATGACTGTTAGCAGAATATGGAATCGGTGGCTTCAGGAGGGTAAAACGGAACGCCGTCCTGGATCCCAACGGCCTCGTATCACTAGCAGTCGAGATGACAGGCATCTTATCCGCAATGCTGTAACAGATCGTACAGCCACGTCTCGATCCTTCAGTTAACAGAAGGGGACGTTTGCAAGAAACAATCATCTGCACGAACAGTTCGACGACGTTTGCAGCAGCGTGGACTATCAGCTCGGAGACCGTGGCTGCGTATACCCTTGACGCTGTATCACAGACAGGAGCGCCTGCGATGGTGTACTCAACGACGAATCTGGGTGCACGAATGGCAAAACGTCATTTTTTCGCATGAATCCAGGTTCTGTTTACAGCATCATGATGGTCGCATCCGTGTTTGGCGACATCGCGGTGAACGCACATTGGAAGCGTGTATTCGTTATCGCCATACTGGCGTATCACACGGCGTGATGGTACGGAGTGCCATTGGTTACACGTCTCGGTCATCTCTTGTTCGCATTGACGGCACTTTGAACAGTGGACGTTACATTTCAGATGTGTCACGACCCGTGGCTCTACCCTTCATTCGACCCTTGCGAAACCCTACATTTCAGCAGGATAATGCACGACCGCATGTTGCAGGTCCTGTATGGGCCTTCCTAGATACAGAAAATGTTCGATTGCTGCCCTGGCCAGCACATTCTCCAGATCTCCCACCAATTGAAGACGTCTGGTCAATCGTGCACGAATGACAAAACGTCATTTTTTCGGATGAATCCAGGTTCTCTTTACAGCATCATGATGGTCGCATCCGTGTTTGGCGACATCACGGTGAACGCACATTGGAAGCGTGTATTTGTCATCGCCATACTGGCGTATCACACGGCATGATGGTATAGGGTGCCATTGATTACACGTCTCGGCCACCTCTTGTTCGCATTGACGGCACTTTGAACATTGGACGTTACATTTCAGATGTGTCACGACCCGTGGCTCTACCCTTCATTCGACTCTTGTGAAACCCTACATTTCAGCAGGATAATGCACGACCGCATGTTGCAGGTCCTGTACGGGCCTTCCTAGATACAGAAAATGTTCGATTGCTGCCCTGGACAGCACATTCTCCAGATCTCTCACCAACTGAAAACGTCGGGTCAATGGTGGCGAGCAACTGGCTCGTCACAATACGTCAGTCACTACTCTTGATGAACTGTGGTATCGAGTTGAAGCTGCATGGGCAGCTGTACCTGTACACGCCATCCAAGCTCTGTTTGACTCAATACCCTGGCGTATCGAGGCCGTTATTACGGCCAGAGGTGGTGGTTCTGGGTACTGATTTCTCAGTATCTATGCACCCAAATTGAGTGAAAATACAATCACATGTCAGTTCTAGTATAATATATTTATGTAATGAATACCCATTTATCATCTGCATTTTTTCTTGGTGTTGCAATTTTAATGACCAGTAGTGTAGTTACATAACAAACGCGTAGAACTTCTCTTGTGATTTTCTCGGAACTGCCAAAGTTGTGCATCTTGCACATTATATTGTTTTAAGTTTGAAGTAAATCTGTGATCCCAACGTCGTGGCCTCCCCTTTTTAAGAAAACCCAACAGCAACACGTCTGCTACATTTTGGTCAAGCAAATAGCAAATATGAAGGGATTAACTAAATTCCGTTTAAAGTTTCCGAGGACATATTCGTTACACAAAATTATAAAAAAAAATCTTAGTAAACGTGGGCTCTAAAATGCATATCTTAAGAGCTATGAACACTTGCTCAATAGATAGTAGATATTTCACGGTATCGAAGATGATCAACTCTTAAGATACACCTCATGTTTATCGGACATTGTTTTCTTGTTTTGATGTAAGGAAACTGTCCTCATAATCTATGAAGGGAATTTAGTTACACCCTGTAGGTACTTCTTGCTGTGTGGCGGGGATTGCACAATGTTGGAACTTGCAGCAACTTTGAACAGTTACCTCTTGTTCCGCAGTAATTAGGGGAGGTGCAATATATTGAGTTTCGTTTTCTGGCGTTCCTACGCTGCGGGGCCTTGGCCAGTAATTAGCAGTCCCGTGGTAAACAAAACTTATTTGGAGGGGTCGGCAACAGAGTGACAGTAATTGTGTGAGGCAATCCCGCAGTTGTCACGATGCAGCGACGTAATTAATTCCAAGGATGGCTCAGCCGCTCGTCGACGTTCCACTAACAATTAACACACACTGGCTTTCCTCTGTTAGAGGATCAATCTAGATCTCGCCAGTAGATTACACAGGGTTGTATGCTCAATAACAGTACGTGGAACTGAATGATCATTAGCTATTAACCACACGAACCGCCCGCATAGTCAGGAGCGATAGCACACAGTTTCCGGGATTCTGGGAGGCGCGCCTGCCCCAGATCCAATTCGCCGGCGGATGAGCAGCAAAGGCTCTTATACCCGTATGCCTGGATACTAGGACTGTTATTTTTACGAATGTCAGGAATCCGATATATCGACATTTAAAAATATTGTTATCGGCCCTGGACATAACGAAATAATGATCGATACATCGACAGAAAAATATCGACGTATCGGCAAAGAAAAAAGAAAATCGGCTACACATTGTAAATGTACTGCCAGTTTTAGAGCTGTACATTTAAGCATTGATTTATTATTAGATATTCTGTACATCAACACGTTAGCAGCCCGCTCATCCCACTAAGAGCAAGAATTGAAAGAAAAACGATGCACGTTCACGCTTGGCGATAGCCACTTTGGTTCAAATGGCTCTGAGCACTATGGGACTTAACATCTGAGTTCATCACTCCCCTACACTTAGAACTACTTAAACCTAACTAACCTAAGGACATCACACACATCCATGCCCGAGGCAGGATTCGAACCTGCGACCGTAAGGGTCGCTCGGTTCCAGACTGAAGCGCCTAGAACCACTCGGCCACACCGGCCGGCGAGAAACTATGAATTATTACGAAGATAGTGCAGATGGATATATCAGTGTTTGGTAGACAGAATCAGTAAAAGCATATCACTGGCTTTTTAACTCTGCGGACTTTGAAAATCAGTGGTCAAGAGTGGAAGGGAAGCAGGTTATGGTAATAAAATTAGAAACTAGAGTACTGCCCAGTCTGGAAAAGGATGTTGGAAGGGAAAGAAAGTGTTTTGTACTCGCCTCACGTTATTTAACGTTATCACATAAACTACGTCCGGACGGTTGTTCAGTAAGAAGTCGTGGCAGTAAGTACTGCGATATATCGCTCGGTGATTTTGTCCAATGCAAGCACGAGTATGACAGCAATAGCTCTTTGAATTCTCCACGACCCATCTTTCTTCAGCCACGTACTGGATGTGCCGCAGACAAAAATGGTTCAAATGGCTCTGAGCACTATGGGACTTAACATCTATGGTCATCAGTACCCTAGAACTTAGAACTACTTAAACCTAACTAACCTAAGGTCATCACACAACACCCAGTCATCACGAGGCAGAGAATATCCCTGACCCTGCTGGGAATCGAACCCGGGAAACCGCGCGTGGGAAGCGAGAACGCTACCGCACGACCACGAGCTGCGGACGTGTCGCAGACAACCTAACTGCATACACATGTGATGAACAATCATTAAATCAATGAGTTTCATTAACCCCACTTGCGCACTGCTCAAGTGTTGCACACGGCAATTACCCTGGATGTCAGCTACGTGATCGCAATCTGTATTTACTGCAAATCGCTGCGGAAGGAGTCATCTCCCAGGGACTGGAGCAAGAAATGTGAGAAGTGTGCATTACTTTTAGTCTAGTAAGAACGAGACAAATGATACTTTCGCAGACACGATTCGTTTCATTCTGCCGTTCGATACAGGTGATTTGGGAAACCGCGGAAAATTTAACAATGGGTTAGCGGACAGGGAACGCGAAACTGCAACTTCCATATACGAGTTCATTTTCCTAAGCATTGCGCGAATTTTCTGTATAAAATGCTTAATGGGTATCATCCCGTGTACATCGATAAAGTGTAACTCTAATTTAAACTGAAAGACTGTAGTGAAATCCAACACAGGTTACAATAGCGCAGCATCGTTTTGAAATTTTTTGAAGAAACTGATCGGAATTAAAGTTAAAAATTTAAAATTGTTGTGACAGAAATAGGAGGCACTAATTTCTTATATAAACATTACGTTTACTTTTGACTGTGGATATTGTTTTTGTAGACATTGCTTCGAAATTTAACAACAAACTTTAACAGTTTTTGTGCTGCTGAACCAGGAGAGAACTGCCATCTGCGACCGTAATGTCTTGTGAGAAGTGGGGCTTTATGGTCGTATTATCAGGATTCCGTTTAAAGAGACATTTTCGACCACGAAATTCCTGCTTTGGTTGAATACTTTCTGCTCTAACTTATTATCAACGTCGATTTGTTCGTATGTTTGACGATGAAGTGTACTACCGCACTATGGAAACAAATGTAACAATGCGCTACAAAATAAGATGAACACAGACACTGAAGTATTATTGGAAAACACTCCACATTCCAAAGCTGAATAACGTCGTCTGTATCGATTAGGACTAGCATACAGACCTCGAGATACTGCATGTAAAGCTCCCTCATTAAAGCGGTCTACGGTTCAGGTAAGTTATATTTCTGGGAAATGGCTCTGCAAATAACATGCCCGACGCTGACATATTAAAGGCAGTAACGTCTACAAGCACATTTTGTAGCGAGGAAGCTGGGAATTACCTTTACTGTTTCTGCAACAACACTTAACGAAACTAATAAAAGCAGTACAGTAATAACCATTCCGCAGTAATACCCATTCTTACTGCGGTAAAGCCGCTGCACAAGAATTAATAACTTTGCTGCTGCAGCTGCCTTACAGTAAAACATCGAAACACGTGCTTGTTATAAACGAGTTTGTGGGCCCCACACGATCCGTATATTTACAGATTAATTCGATTTTGTATTATACAGTCATCACTACGCAGAAATTAGCGTGTTAAGTGTGTTTCGTGTCTGCATCTCCATTGAACACATCACGTTATGACTTAAGGATACTAAGATATAACCCGAATTACTTCGTATTAAATTTAACACAAACACACACACACACACACACACACACACACACACACACACACACACACACTTGCCCGGTTATTAATATTGCCCATTTTCTGTCAGAAACGTAAACAAAAACAAACTGTGATTGTAGCGTAATATCGAAAAAATTTCATTTCCGTATTCGTGAAACAATCTTACAAATAAATACAGTTGTACATTATGCATATATGTACAGTATTCTGGACGGTTTCTGGGAACTGGACGCAGCTTCTTCGCATATCTACAACGCGATTTTGTGAAAGTCTCTATGGCAACGCCTCTTTATATTGTTCTCGTCTGCAGCAGTTTACGCTTCGCAGTTGAAAGCTGTCAGGGTTTCCTGAAGTCGACAAATATAGTAGTCTGTTAACAAAGGAATGGTCGAATCCGACACGTCGAAATGTGCCCTGAAACTTTTCGTACAGGAAGACTACGCCTTAAGATAGTGTCGGAAGTTCCATGCGGCTTTTCACGGATGATGCTGTAGTAATCAGAGAAGTTGCAGCATTAGAAAATTGCAGCGAAATGCAGGAAGATCTGCAGCGGATAGGCACTTGGTGCAGGGAGTGGTAGCTGACCCTTAACATAGACAAATGTAATGTATTGCGAATACATAGAAACAAGGATCCTTTATTGTATGATTATACGATAGCGGAACAAACACTAGTAGCAGTTACTTCTGTAAAATATCTGGGAGGATGCGTGTGGAACAATTGGAAGTGGAATGATCATATAAAATTAATTGTTGGTAAGGCGGGTACCAGGTTGAGATTCACTGGGAGAGTCCTTAGAAAATGTAGTCCATCAACGAAGGAGGTGGCTTATAAAACACTCGTTCGACCCATACTTGAGTATTGCTCATCAGTGTGGGATCCGTACCAGGTCGGATTGACAGGAGATAGAGAAGATCCAAAGAAGAGCGGCGCGTTTCGTCACAGGCTTATTTGGTAAGCGTTACGGAGATGTTTAGCAAACTCAAGTGGCAGACTGTGCAAGAGAGGCGTTCTGCATCGCGGTGTAGCTTGCTGTCCAGGTTTCGAGAGGGTGCGTTTATGGATGAGGTATCGAATATATTGCTTCCCCCTACTTATACCTCCCGAGGAGATCACGAATGCAAAATTAGAGAGATTCGAGCGCGCACGGAGGCTTTCCGTTCTTCCCGCGAACCATACGCGAGTGGAACAGGAAAGGGAGGTAATGACAGTGGCACGTAAAGTGCCCTCCGCCACACACCGTTGAGTGGCTTGCGGAGTGTAAATGTACATGTAGAACAAAGACCCTGCCAAAAATGTAGCTGCTAAGAAGCATTGCGAGTATTTTTACTATTGAAAATTGCCGAATTCGTACCTCGCCATGCGGCTGTAGAGCTGAACAATGCGATTCTGCGCCGAGACTCCGGAGCGTTAACATCCTTGTAGTCGCGGAGCGTCGTTTACTTTGATTTGAGTATGTTGTGTCACTCAGTCATTTGCGTTCGAGCTATGTACGTGAGGAAGACCTAAGTTGTTGTTCTTGTGACACGCTAGTAGGGTGCAATAGTTAGCACAGGAGCCACGCAAAGTTATTTTAAGCATGGACGGCGGGCCCTAAGGGGGAGGCCCCTTTGCCTGTGGCCGTGCGCCTTTCGACGGCAGACCAGCAGCCTCCTAACGCCCACCGGTCGCGGAGGCCATGAAAGTTCTCAGGGATTATTACAGCAATGACACCATCGCGTCATCCGGTACCGGTGCTTCGGGCGCCGTGGAAAAGCGGACGTTAGAGTATGACGAAGAACAGAAGAGTGAAGAAGCTGTCACTAGAGACCCCCGCAGCAATTGACCCATCTCTGAATCTGCACTTGACAAGCTCGTCTAGTCTGCTGTAAACTTATGCAATGAATAAAAATAACCGTTTTCGAACAGTGACATCGGCCATTTCAGTACGTATGTGGAAGGTCATGCAGGAAACACGTTGGTAGGCTGCATCCGATGGCAGTTGGAAATCTTTATTTTACACAACGAATTCATAGTGCAGGCAAGACATTACAAATATCCCATCAATCGGACGGAAAAGAATCAAAATTGAGCAGCTAACTTACTGTCGGAGTCCCCAGCATTTTCAGCTCACCAACTGGAGGCCTACATACTAAGTAACATCATTACGCGCTAGGGTGTAATCAGGAAGCTGATACCAGCTTAAATGAGGAAGAACTTCTACACGCAATGTTCCACCCTACACTCTCTTGCGTGTTAGTCGAATGTCAAAAAAAGTGACGAAGGATGGAATTACCAATACCGTACCATTTGGCACGAGTCGGATTCAGTTTGCTTTGCAAGTACTGCCGTACTTTCAGTTTACGGGATGCGTTGGCTGGTGGATATATATGTTACATGAATTACGTGAATGTGGAGTCTGTTCAAATGGCTCTGAGCACTATGGGACTTAACATCTAAGGTCATCAGTCCCCTAGAACTTAAAACTACTTAAACCTAACTAACCTAAGGACATTACACACATCCATGCCCGAGGCAGGATTCGAACCTGCGACCGTAGTGGTCGCGCGGTTCCAGACTGAAGCGCCTAGAACCGCTAGGCCATCACGGCCGGCTTGGAGTCTGTTCTTTCATTTAATGTCCATAATGATTACCAGTTGCTTTTGTGGCAGCGTAAGTGTTGACAATGGAAATTAAACTGAGTTAAATTCATTTATTTAACGCTTAATGTTAAGCAGTGTGAAAACCCGTCAGGTTAGTCGAGAGCGCTACTGCGCTGCTTCATGGACTCTGGTAGGCTGGTTGGCGCGCCGGCAACGGATCGAATGCGCCCGGCGGTTTAACGACGAGGGCCTGCCTGGATGTGGTTTTTAGGAGGTTTTCCACATCCCACTAGGTGAATACCAGGCTGATCCCCACGTCCCGCCTCAATTAAACCACTCGCAGTGTCGGGTGGTGGTGGTGGGGGGTGGTACGGGGTGGCGGCAGGAAGGGCATCCGGCCACGCCTTCAAATTAACCTTGCCAAATCCGATTTTGACCACGCTGACCATGCGAAAACTGCGGAATAAAGGCGCAAGTAAAAGAAGAAGAAGAAAAGCAGCGTGAAACCCGGTTTTGCTATGTGACAGCTGACTGTGAGCTGTACAAATGGAAGAAAGACTTACACATAGTAAGAAACATGCGACAAAATGAAACCTACAGAACTGTGAAAAAGATTGTCCGAAAAATTTACTATACAGGGTGGCCGCAAACTACTGTTACTCTCCGAAGTTCAGGCAGTAAATCTCACAACGGACAATGCAGTGGCTGACGGCCTTCACTTACCGACGATGAGCACCGGCATTTGCTTAGCGGTATCAGTGCTAACAGACAAGCAACACTGTGTGAAATAATCGCAGTAATCAATGTAGGGCATATGACGAACGTATCCGTTAGGACAGTGCGACGAAATTTGGCATTAATGGCATATGGAAGCAGACGACAGATTGTAGTACCTTCACCAACAGCACATCGCCTGCAGAGCCTCTCCTGGGCTCGTGACCATATCGGTTGGACCCTAGACGACTGGAAAACCGTGACCTCGTCAAACGAGTCACGATTTCACTTGGTAAGAGCTGATGCTAGAGTCTGGAATGGCGTAGACCCACGAAGCCCAATTGTCAACAAGTCACCGTGTAGCCTGGTGTTGGCTCCATAATGATGTGGGCTATGTTTAGATGGAATGTGTGGTGTCACCGCCAGACACCACACTTGCTAGGTGGTAGCCTTTAAATCGGCCGCGGTCCGTTAGTATACGTCGGACCCGCGTGTCGCCACTATCAGTGATCGCAGACCGAGCGCCGCCACACGGCAGGTCTAGAGAGACTTCCTAGCACTCGCCCCAGTGGTACAAGCGACTTTGCTAGCGATGGTTCACTGACAAAATACGCTCTCATTTGCCGAGACGATAGTTAGCATAGCCTTCAGCTACGTCATTTGCTACGACCTAGCAAGGCGCCATTACCAGTTACTATTGATGCTGTAAAACATGTACAGTCAAGAGCGATGTTCACCAATTATGGATTAAAGTTAAGTATTCCAGCAGCTACGTACGTTTTTTGCTAGTCTAATTTCCTTGACCTGTTCCAGACCTCACGCCAGCCTACGTGAGCTAAAACGCGTGCCTTTTGGCTTCCTCTCATAGTGGGTTGGCTGTCTTGCCAATCCACAACAGAATGGACTTGGTCCTCCGGTCCAACCGAAGCCAGCATCGACTGGTTACGTTCGGCTACTTTGAGACCATTTGTGATCATTCATAAATTTCATTGTCATGGATGACAACGCACGCGTCACCGGGCCACAGTTTTACGTGATTGGTTCGAGGAACATTCTGGACAGTTCGACCGAGTGATTTGGTCGCGCAGATCGCAGACATGAATCTCAGCGAAGGTTTACGGGACGTTATCGAGAAGTCAGTTCGTGCACAAAATCCTGCCCTAGCAATACTTTCACTTGTGTTGGCTACAGAGGCATCATGGGCCAATATTTCTGCAGCTGACTTCCAACGACTTGTTGAATCCATGACACGTCGAGTTGCTGCAGTACGCCGAGCAAAAGAAGGTCCGATCCGATGTTAGGAGGTATCCCCCTGACTATTGCCACCTCACTATACAGGGTGATGAAGAGTTGGTCGATATGCAGCTCAGAATGCAACGGAAGAGCGGCACAACGACTCTAAGCTGACCTGTTCCCGCACTGACGGCAACCACACCAAACACTTCTGCATCTGAGGTTTGTCGCATTACCTCCCCACCTCCCCTCTCTTTGCCCCCTTCTCTCCCCCGAGTCCTTTTACATTTCCCTCCTCTGCCTCCTCTCATCTCCTCTCGCGTCTGCCCTTCTCCCCCTTTATTAGTCCTCTCCCTCCTTGGTTCCCCCCCCCCTTTTACGTTTTTTTCCTTCGTCCTTGTTCTTCGCCCTCCTCCAGGTCCCCCCCCCCCCCCCCCAATCTGCCTCTGGCTCGGGAGTGTCATCTTTGTGCCGCCACTTTCGTGCAGTATTCTACAGTGAGTGTTTTACAGTGAGTGTTCCGTGTTGTGTTTTTTGGGAAGTGTTGCGAACGGCCATCATACTGTCGCTGGGTGTGCCTTTTATCTCTTGCGAACAGAAAACAGACTGTCGCCGTATTTTTTTAATTGTGTGTGTACTATGTTACTTGTCTGATTCCTGTGTCGTTTATTAACGTTGCCAACCCCTTATGCTTTCTGTTTTAACTTTCCGCATTTTTCCGCTATTTTACACTTGACGTCATCGTTTTATCGCCTGTTTTTCTTGTTTCTTTTCTCCTTCCGTTTTTTAAAATAAAAGTCTGTAGGCTGTAGAGCAGCGTAATAAGCTGCTGCCAGCCCGCCCCCTTCGAGGGGAATTGAAAATCAATAAAGGAAAAAAAAAAATCGCATTACCCTGTGTTCCGTGTTGTACGCTTTGGTGATTGTTACAGGCGTTTTCACTACTGTAAACGTATTTTCACAGAAAGAAGGATGACTGTGGTAACAAACCGAAGAGACCATAATTACATTATTACTGTGTAACGAGCCGCCGGAGGCCGTATAGCCTTTAAGTCAGATAGTGTTCCTAAACAACCTTTGGAAGTTTTTCTTTTTGGATCCGCCTCGTCTTTTATCCAGACCTGTTTCGCTGTTGTTAGAGCATCACCTGTTTTTAAAGTTTTCTTTCTATTAAAAAACAAGAAAAATGGCCTTTTCTATCTACAGGGTCATTCATGTTAACGTTTCAAAGCCCCCGAAGCGACGCAGATGACGCTGAGGCATGCAATTTAATTTAAGACACATGGGATCGCTTATGTCTGCAATTACCCCAAAAGTGAATGACGAATGTTGAACATGTGACGTCACCAGATGACTTATACCGCCGCACGTGTAGCGGTTGGGCTCGCCGATCCTACTTTAGATGGGAGGGGCACCGCTAGGCTATTCTGTTTTCGTAAATGATGATGATGATGATATTTGTCTTGTGGGGCGCTCAACAGCGTGGTTATCAGCGCCCGTACTAATGCCCAATCGTTGCACTGTCCAGTCTCGCCACTTTCCCGAATGATGATGAATTGATGAGGATAGCACAAACACACAGTCCCGGGCGGAGAAAGTCCCCGACCTGTGTTCTTTCGTAAATGTACACCGATTCATTGTAGTCTTGTATTACCACTAGCGCAGGCACTACTGTATCACACAGGATAATGCAAGAAGGGAAACAGTTCACCCCAGTGGAGCAATGTGTAGACCTACCCCCTACCGGAAATATAGGATCTATAAGCTCAACAGCTGTTCGTGTGATGAGGTACGTCATCTGGTTACGTCACATGTTCAACATTTGTCGCCTTCTTTTTGGGTATTCCCCTACATTTGCGGCCCCTTTCGTCTTATATGAAATTACTTGTCTCAGCGTCATCTACGCCGCTTCGAAGGTTTTTTTTAAACTTTGATATGAATCACCCTGTGTACATAAATAAATTTGAGTAACAAAATTTTTTATTTATACTTTGTTACCATAAGATGGGGTTTTCCATATTTTGCATTACAGCTGTTATTCTTTCATTTTGTCACCTGAAACCACGGAGAACTTAATGTACAAAATTATTTGCCTCGAAAATTTACGACTGGAAACGTTAACTTTCGGTTCTAGGCGCTACGGTCTGGAGCCGCGCGACTGCTACGGTCGCAGGTTCGAATCCTGCATCGGGCATGGATGTGTGTGATGTTTTTCGGTTAGTTAGGTTTAAGTAGTTCTTAGTTCTAGGGGACTGATGACCTCAGAAGTTAAGTCCCAAGTGCTCAGTGCCATTTGAACCTTTTGTTTTCCGGCGGAGAAGAATACGTTCTAAATACGCTTGAATGCTGCTTCAATGGGGCCTCGCGAACTGACAGGTAAAGTTTGTCACAAAATGTCGGGATGCCACAGACACTTAATACTACGTTGAACGTGCTTCTATCGTACATTATCGGTTCAGTGCCGAGCACTTTACAAAATGTGTTGCCCGCCGTTATTTCACAATATAAAACCATAACAAACAGTAACTTGGACTGAATTCAAAAACTACATACCAAAGATGTGCATTACCACGGGAACTGGTCTAACTGGCCGACTATTTTGCGTGCATTCTTCTATAGTTATCAGACTATCGGAAATCGTCGATATCATTCGAGTATTTTCGGAAAACATATCGCTCTTCAGTTATTTAACAAATTCGGTACACAAATAAATGAAAGATTTAGCAGTTTATACGCAGGGCATTCATGGGCGTTCCATAAATTCCCGCTGTGGGCCGTTTCCGATTATTAAGAAATATTTATTGAAAGTGGGAAGTATTTATGGCGCTAGTTTGTGGTATCTCGCTCGTGATCTATGTAAATACACGACTAAAATTTCACTTACGGGTAATTCCATGGAAAGTGAAGGTTTTGGTAGGTCTTTAAAACTTCCTGTACTTTTGTTTAGTAGCGAATAAACTCAGCTCGCGTCATAAAACCTTCGCTTTGTGTTGTTCATGTTTAGGGCAACCTGTTCTTTTTTGATTTTCATGTTAACATTTCAATGTCAATTGCACAAACGTTACGTCCTTAAGCATGGAATGATCCTCAAGTGCATTAAACTTCAGTCATTAATTCAAATTTTATGATCGCTACAAGCACTCATAACTCTTCCAGTGAGTTTACACGTTTTGTGATTTTTCTCTAAGGCTATGCTTAAGTAAGGAAGAAAAGAATAACTGCCATTTAAGGCTGCAGGGTAGTTTTATTTTCGAAATTTGCATTTTAGATCATCACTGCGGGAAATAAGATACAGAACAACACAGGTCATTAGGAATAAATAAAGCTATACTGTAATAATCTTTAACGAACTGTCATACTTTTGAATAGAACCACAGGAAATCTAGTATTATCGCGTAGCGGCGTGTCTTTACACTGAACACGTCAAATGAAAGGAGAATAAAGCTCTCTTATTGATGAACGTAGTTAGTATGCACAGTACTCGCTAACTATTTCCCGAGTTCTCCGTACCTTTTTCTACCTCTCGTCTCTCTGCAACCCTCCGCCCCCCCCCCCCCCCCCACAATCTTCCTTCCAATTATGATCCTCAGTTGCCTCCCTATCCGCAGCTTCTCTCTTTCCAACACTTGTCAGGTGCAGAATACTTTTACTGCTTCAAGACTCTCGAGTGATACACGTCAGTAAAACAAGAAGTTGTCTGAAGATTAAGTACTTGGAACAGGCTTCAAAGGAACGCCCACTCAAAATGCACCTGTGGTTAATTGGGGCTGTTCCTTCTCCACCAGTTACGCCTTGGATCTCGCACAGCAAAGGGATGGAGGAAGTCAAACACAGACACCCCACCCCCCCCCACCCCCTCTTTTCCCTCCACATGCACGGAGCCTACCGCAAATTGGGGCGCGGTTGTTACACTATGACGTACTTGTGACGGTCTTCACACACTACCGCCTTTTAATATTTTTCTGCCATTCCCAAATTTACACCCAAACCACATAACAAATAGCTGAAAGGCTGTTGGAGAAAGCAACCTTGGGCGTTAGCGGAAATTCATTTCATTAATAGCGTTATCAAAAACGGAAGTAATATTTAATTTACAGAGTGTTACTTACACAAATTCACAGTTTTACTAATAATTTAGATGCTATTGTGTACTGAAGCTATTGCTAGTGATACACGAACTCATGGTGATTCGTTCGTAGCAGTTTCCCCAAAAGAAAATCACTAGATACTGATATAAAATGAAAATATTACAGTGGAATTAATTCCGTTCAGGACGCAATAACCCTTTCGTAAATACAACAGACAGCGTATCTAAAACTCTTACAAAGATTCAGATATTCCCCCACACCTGCCATACACTATTGTTCATAGTAACTGTAAAAACATGAAAGAACTGTGAAAAGATACTAAATGTGGGGGAGATCCAAGTCATATAAACTATTAACGTTCAAGAGCGATAGTACATACGCGTGTTGAATGGGCAAGTTAGCAGTCGACAAGGATTTCCAGATATAATGCGTTTGAGGCGAACTGCTTCAGACGAATTTAATTTCGAATATTATACTGCATGGAATCTACTGGAAACTAAAGGAGACGATGCTAACAGCCTGATTTCAAACGGGAAGATTATAGAAACCTACTTTTTTCCAATAGTGCACTGAAGACTTATCTTTTTTGGTTGGATTTTTTTGGCATACAGCACCGATTCGATAATTTCAAAACTACCTTCCTGGTACTCGAGGACAGAACGACACTTAACCAAGGAAACAGAAGTTACTACGCCTAACGTAATGTATGTGCTTAACTTCTTTTCTCGTGTTATTGCGAGGAATACAAAACAATGGTTCAAATGGCTCTGAGCACTTTGGGACTTAACATCTGTGGTCATCAGTCCCCTACAACTTAGAACTACTTAAACCTAACTAACCTAAGGACATCACACACATCCATACCCGAGGCAGGATTCGAACCTGCGACCGTAGCGAGGAATACACATTTGTTACACTTTATATAAGCATTAAAATTGTGTTTCTATATTGTAATTAATTCTTTTGATCGCAAATTATTGCAAACGAGCACTTTCGCCGCTTTAGGTTTATTTAAGTTCATAAACAATCCTTTTGTTTTCATAATGGAAAAAAAAATAATTTAGTAGGTGTAAGAAATAATTGTTTCCTCATTGCAGCTTTAGAATTTTTTAAGCATGTTCATTACGTGATATAACTAATGCTTCTGACCTAAAGCATTTTACGACTGTTTTGGTAGTATCACCATAACATATCAAGAAAATTCTAGACAGCAGACATCAAGTTTTGACAGTTTATACCGGTCCATTTTTCTGGACAGAAACTGTTAGCCGACCTCGTTATTTCTGCTTCCAGGAGAATCTAAGCCGTGTGGGATACAACAATTAATTCGTCCTACAATCATTTTCTTCAGAATCATTTTACCTGCCGAAGTGTCTCAATGTTTTTGAGAATCTGTCAGTTGTAATTTTCACACGAAAGATTTCTGCCTTTTGAAGACGCGAGAATGGCCAATTGTCGTGTCTTTAAATGTTTCTGAATGCTATTCCAAAGCAACAGGGAATTATTTTTTGGTTTTTACAGCACTGAGAAGTTAAGATCCGTATCGCGAGTCAAAGCGAGACTGGCGAAAGTTATTAAAACATTTTTGGAAGTGTAGCAGTGTACTGAATAAATCATACTCAGTCAGTAAACCTTTCCTTTTATCATCGGAGCAATACGTCACATAGTTTGCCTCTCGCCTCACGAGCGCCTGCATTCCAGCCGCAGCGGCGATTGAGACAGCACGTGTTGTGGATTGGCAAGAGAGCCAACCCACTATGAAAGGAAGCCGAAAGGCACGCGTTTTAGCTCACGCAGGCTGGCGTGAGGTCTGGAACAGGTCAAGGAAATTAGACTAGCAAAAAAAGTACGTAGCTGCCGGAATACTTAACTTTAATCCATAATTGGTGAACATCGCTCTTGACGGTACGTGTTTTACAACATCAATAGTAACTGGTAATGGCGCCTTGCTAGGTCGTAGCAAATGACGTAGCTGAAGGCTATGCTAACTATCGTCTCGGCAAATGAGAGCGTATTTTGTCAGTGAACCATCGCTAGCAAAGTCGGCTGTACAACTGGGGCGAGTGCTAGGAAGTCTCTCTAGACCTGCCGTGTGGCGGCGCTCGGTCTGCAATCACTGATAGTGGCGACACGCGGGTCCGACGTATACTAACGGACCGCGGCCGATTTAAAGGCTACCACCTAGCAAGTGTGGTGTCTGGCGGTGGCACCACAGCACGATGCCAGGCAAGCCGCGTGTAAGGGATGTAAAGGCCCGCCCGATTAGTCGAGCGGTCTAACGCCAGCCGGCACGGTAGGTCAGCGTGTTCGGTCAGAGAGCCGGTTGGCCTCTGTAATAAAAAACTGAGTGGAAGGATCAACCACCGAACTTGAACAGGATGTCTTGCGACGTCCGCAACGACCAAAACACAACGATCAATAACGAACAAAGTGAAAAAAAAAGTACGGCTTTCCGGAGGGGGAAGGAGTTCCTGGTCCCCGGCACGAACTTGTGTCGGGGTCCGGTGAGCCGGCAAGTCTGTGGATGGTTTTTAGCCGGTTTTCCATCTGCCTCGGCGAATGCTCTCTGGTTCCCCTTATTTCGCCTCAGCTACACTATGTCGGCGATTGCTGCGCAAACAAGTTTTCCACCTACGCGTCCACCACTATTACTCTGCCACTCAAACATAGGGGCTGCACTCGTCTAGTGTGAGAAGTTCCCTGGGGGGCTCCACCGGGGGCCGAACCGCACAATAACCCTGGGTTCGGTGTGGGGCGGCGGAGGGGTGAAGTGGACTGCGGTAGTCGTCGTGGGTTTGTGGTCCACTGCGGCTGCGGCGGGGACGGAGCCTCTCCGTCGTTTCTAGGCCCCCGGTTCACATACAAAACAAGAGATGTAAGGAAAGTTTCAGTGTGTAATTGATGCAAACTCCCGCCGGAGGTTCGAGTCCTCCCTCGGGCATGTGTGTGTGTGTGTGTGTGTGTGTGTGTGTGTGTGTGTGTTCTTAACATACGTCAGTTTAAGTTAGACTAAGTAGTGTGTAAGTTTAGGGATCAATGACGCAAGCAGTTTGGTCCAGTAGGAATTGCCCGCATCTCGTGGTCGTGCGGTAGCGTTCTCGCTTCCCACGCCTGGGTTCCCGGGTTCGATTCCCGGCGGGGTCAGGGATTTTCTCTGCCTCGTGATGGCTGGGTGTTGTGTGATGTCCTTAGGTTAGTTAGGTTTAAGTAGTTCTAAGTTCTAGGGGACTGATGACCTAAGATGTTAAGTCCCATAGTGCTCAGAGCCATTTGAACCATTAGGAATTCAGACACACACAATTGATGCAAGAGATTGGCACGTCGGAAGTGATGCTAGTTTCTGAAGTAAACGCCAGTATCGCTGTTAACGCAGTGCTGATTGTCTGAAAGGCTAAATGCTGAACGATTTTTGGGAGTTTTTCCGAATCGGTGATTTAGAGAGTCGAGCGCATGTTGCACAGATTGCGGTCTATAGCGCCCGCCCCCTGCGCGCCGAATAACGATGGTATTTTGGCAGTCCAGTTCCTTTGTTGTTCTAAAATTGTAGTAGTTGACTTACACTTAAGCAGAACTCTTTTACTATTAGTACCTCTTTTCCTAATCAGACTCCCTAAGCATAGCCGTAATTACTTCGACTACACGCAGTTATGGTAGCCTTGTTTTGTGCTATAATCGCTTTTTCAGGACTTTACCATGCGCTTCAACTGTTCCCACCTCTGACAGAATTACGTCACCGGCAAAGCTCCTCCCGCTGCATCTGAATTCCCTTCCCATGTTCATTTGGTTTCTGTACTACTCGCGCACAATACGTAAAATTTCGTAATTTGCCATCCCTCCTGCTGTTATAATATTAATGGCCAGCAGTGTAATACGTACTGATCGTCCTCCAATTATATGTGGTGGAAAAGATAAAGAGGTTAATCAGGACGATTCAAAAAGAAAGAACAGATTTCAACTGTTTATTACAAACTATGAATGCTAGAAACACATTGTGCATGTCAATGGGTAGACGAAGTTTCAAAGTTCTATGTTCGCACAGGGACTATACCATACACTCAAGTTGAGCACCATGTGGTTCTCGAGAAACATAGAAATTATCGTCCAATTCGTTCCACATACGAATCAACAGGTCGCCGATTACTGAATCGACAGCTTCAACAATTCGATTTCTCTGCTCTTGTAGCTCTCTCCAATAGCTGAGAAATCGAACTGTTGAAGCTGTCGATTCAGTAAACAGAAGGAGACTGTCGTACGTACCCCAAAGAGAAAAAACTCCAAAGTGGGACGTTTGGTGACGTAGCAGACAAAAGCAATTAACAACATCTTTTTGTCCACCTCATCCAATCCAACAATATAAAAATGGAATCACTGAAATCTTCGTGAAGTTAAGGAAGCATCAAATTTTGCAGCACGTTCAGGCATCACATTCCTTTCGTTGTTTTTTTGTGCGAAAAATAAAGATCCATAAACTTTGTGAACAAGAAAGGCACAAAACATATTCAGCTTCGGTGAGTCTCCGTGTTCGTCAAGGATGCGAGGCTTTTGTGACCCCAGATTCTTACATTATGGCGGCTTACTTAACCACATGGATCAAACGAAGATTCGTCCGAGAAGCTGAGGGAGTGTCCTCTGCCATATCAGAGAGAAAAGAAATGCAGAAATCTTACCTTCTGTTGTAGTCGTCGGGGCACAGCTTGTAAGGCTTGAGATGCGTGCGTACTTTCAGAACACGCCACATCGTTGTTTGAGGAAGGGGAAGTTCCTGGCCGGCTCGTCTTGTGGATTTCCGAGGGCTCCCGTGTGAACGGATCTCTGATACGTTCGACATATTCGTCAGACGTCTTGCGAGACCACCAGTGCATACGCAACCAACTTGCAAGAATTTTGTATGTCAGTCATAGATCTGCTTTTGCAGAGGTGGCTTCTTGCTGGATCAACGACGGAATGCATGTTGCACTTGAACAATGGCTTGACTTCACGTAAATTCCAACACACAAAATGATTTCTTTTATGACGTAGTCGCCGTGTTGCTGAACACAACAGTGCAGCTGCGTCAAAACTTTGAACCTTCCTCTGGCCAGTGACACGCACAATGCATTTCTATCCTTTACAGGGCCGGCCGCGGTGGCCGTGCGGTTCTGGCGCTGCAGTCCGGAACCGCGAGGCTGCTACGGCCGCAGGTTCGAATCCTGCCTCAGGCATGGGTGTGATGATGATGTTTGGTTTGTGGGGCGCTCAACTGCGTGGTTATCAGCGCCCGTACAATTGTCCAACCTTTGCTCAGTCCAATTTCGCCACTTTCCTGGATGATGATGAAATGATGAGGACTACACAAACACCCAGTCATCTCGAGGCAGGTGAAAATCCCTGACCCCGCCGGGAATCGAACCCGGGACCCCGTGCTCGGGAAGCGAGAACGCTACCGCACGACCACGAGTTGCGGACTAAGGGTGGGCCAACACCATATTGAATTCCAGCATTACCAATGGAGGGCGCCACGAACTCGTAAGTCATTTTCAGGCAGGTGTCCGGAAACTTTTGATCACATAGTGTTGCTTAATGTCTACAGAGGTGAATATTTTGTTCATTAGGGACGACATTATGAGTGTTGCGTCTCTTGATTAATACAAACACCAGTTTCTGCGTCAGTCAGTTGTTTATTTTGGCACTACGTGTTTAGGTGGGTCACACCATTATCTTCAGGTGTAGAACTTTTTTGTTTCTTCTTCTTCTTCCATGGCTTGTGTCGGTGAAGTGCACGGACGTCTTTCTACAGTCTCAGACCAAGGGCACTGTAGGTTATTTAGCGTCTTCTGCTAATCATAATTGTTTATTTAGAAAAGGCACTTTAGAGCTTAAGAAACATGAATTTATGACAGTGAATTGCACTTAAAAGGGCGGCAGAACTGTTAAGTCTGCATACTGTTGCTGCACATTACGTTTACACTGTCGATTCAGTGATGTAAATGTCCAGATATGTTTGTTTACATTGAATACAGAGATACAAGATTAAATGGTTTCTGCAAAAAGAAGTAAAGAAAACAATAGATCATTCACATTTATATGCATTTCATTCAAAAATATGAAGATATTCTACCAAGCAGCGACGGAAAAATCAGTTCGCGTATCACCCAACGCTCAGCTTGATCCTACCAGCCGGCCGCAGTGGCCGAGCGGTTCTGGGCGCTTCAGTGTGGATCTGCGCGACCGCTACGGTCGCAGGTTCGAATCCTGCCTCGGGCATGGATGTGTTTGATGTCCTTAGGTTAGTTAGGTTTAAGTAGTTCTAAGTTCTAAGGGACTGATGACCATAGATGTTAAGTCCCATAGTGCCCAGAGCAATTTGAACCATTTGGCCCACACTTAGCCTTGATGACAGCTTCCACTCTCGCAGGCATACTTTCAGTCAGGTGCTGGGAGGAATCTTGGGGAATGGCAGCACATTCTTCACAGAGTGCTGCACTGAGGAGAGGTATCGAAGTCGGTCGCGAGGCCTGGTGCGAAGTCGGCGTTCCAAAACATCCCTAAAGCGTTCTGTAGGTTTCAGGTCAGGACTCGGGGCAGGGCAGCCCATTACAGGGATGTTATTGTCGTGTAATCGCTCTGCCACAGGCCGTGCATTTTGAACTGGCGCTCTATCTTGTTAGATGATGCAGTCACCATCCCCGAATTGCTCTTCAACAGTGGGAAAGAGGAAGATGCTCTAAACATCAATGTAGGCCTGTGCTGTGATAGTGCCGCGCAAAACAAGGCGTGCAAGCCTCACCCATAATAAACACGACCACAACATAACACCACCGCCTCCGAATTTTACTGTTGGCACTACACACGTTGGCAGACGACGTTCACCGGGCATTCACCATACCCACACCCGGCCATCGGATTGCCACATTGTGTACCGTGATTCAATAGTCCAATGTTCACGCTCCTTACACCAAGCGAGGCGTCGTCTAGCATTTACCGGGGTGATGTGTGGCTTACAGCAGCCGCTCGACCATGAAATCCATGTTTTCTCATCTCCCACCCAACTGTCATAGTGTAAATAGGCTGTTTAGGTTTTTATATTGGTAACGCCACGTAGCGCTCTGTATGAATATCACTGGCTGTGCTGTGTGCAGTCTTGGGCATTGTTGGAATATTTCCTATTGTAGTGTTGGGCAGTTGGCTGATAACAGCGCGTAGCATTGCGCAGTTGGAGGTGAGCCGCCAGCAGTGGTGGATGTGGGGAGTGAGATGGCAGAGTTTTGAGAGCGGATGATCTGGACGTGTGTCCATCAGAGAGAATAAATTTGTAAGACTGGATGTCATGAACTGATATATATATATATATATATATATATATATATATATGATGACTTTTGAACACTATTAAGGTAAATACATTGTTTGTTCTCTCTCAAAATCTTTCATTTGCTAACTATGCCTATCAGTAGTTAGTGACTTCAGTAGTTAGAATCTTTTATTTAGCTGGCAGTATTGGCGCTCGCTGTATTGCAGTAGTTCGAGTAACGAAGATTTTTGTGAGTGATTCATGAAAGGTATAGGTTATTGTTAGTCAGGACCTTTCTTTTGTAGGGATTATTGAAAGTCAGATTGCGTTGCGCTAAAAATATTGTGTGTCAGTTTAATGTTGATCAGAATAAGTAAACAGAGAAATGTCTGAGTACGTTAAGTTCTGCTCAGCTGTTTGAAAATGAAATAATGTAAGAGGTTTATCAGCACAGTCATTCATAAATTTTTCAAAGGGGACGTTTCAATAGTACTTGTAGTGGATCCTGATGCAGTTTGGAATTCCTCTGTTATGGTCTGGATAGATGTCTGGCTATTACACATGACTCTCTTCAACTGTTGGCGATCGCTGTCAGTCAACAGACGAGGTCGGTCTGTACGCTTTTATACTGTACGTGTCCCTTCACGTTTCCACTTCACTATCACATCGGAAACAGTGGACCTAGGAATGTTTAGGAGTGTTGAAATCTCGCGTACACACGTATGACGCAAGTGACACCCAATCACCTGACCACGTTCGAAGTCGGTGAGTTCCGCGGAGCGCCCCATTCTGCTCTCTTACGATGTCTAATGACTACTGACAAGGGAACCTCCCCATCGCGCCCCCCTTCAGATTTAGTTATAAGTTTGCACAGTGGATCGACCTTGAAAAATTGAACACAGATCAATCGAGAAAACAGGAAGAAGTTGTGTGGAACTATCAAAAAAATAAGCACAATATGCAAACTGAGTAGTCCATGCCTAAGATAAGCAGGGGAAGTGTGAGCTCAGGAACGGCGTGGTTCCATGGTTAGCGTGAGCAGCTGCTGAACGAGAGGTCCTTGGTTCAAGTCGTCCCTCGAGTGAAAAGTTTAATTTTTTATTTTCAGTTTATGTGACAAACACTTATGTTTTCATCACTTTTTGGGAGTAATTATCACATCCTCAAGAAACCCTAAATCGGGCAAGATAGAAGAATCTTTTTACCCATTCGCCAAGTGTACAAGTTAGGTGGATCGACAACATATTCCTGTCATGTGACGCACATGCCGCCACCAGTGTCGTATAGAATATATCAGACGTGTTTTCCTGTGGAGGAATCGGTTGACCTATGACCTTGCGACCAAATGTTTTCGATTCCCATTGGAGAGGCACGTCCTTTCGTCTACTAATCGCACGGTTTTGCGGTGCGGTCACAAAACACAGACGCTAAACTTATTACAGTGAACAGAGACGTCAGTGAACGAACGGACAGATCGTAACTTTGCGAAAATAAAGAAAGTAAACTTTTCATTCGAGGGAAGACTTGAACCAAGGATCTCTCGTTCCGCAGCTGCTAACGCTGACCACGGGACCACGGCGCTTCTGAGCTCACATTATCCTTGATGTTGCCTATCTTGCACATGGACTACTCAGTTTGTATATTTTGCTTATTTTTTTCATAGTTCCACACAACTTCTTCCTGTTTTCTCGATTGATCTGTGTTCAGTTTTTCAAGGTCTATCTACTGTGCCATCTTATAACTAAATCCGAAGGGGGGTGCGATGGGGAGGTTCCTCGTGAGGTCGCTGACACGGAGCACCTGGCAGCAGGTGGCAGCACAATGCACCTAATACGAAAAACTTATGTTTTTGGGGGTGTCGGGATACTTTTGATCACATAGTGTATGTGTAAGGTTTAAGTGAATTTCGGCTCAGCACGGAAGACCACAAGGTTTCCGCGGCGTCTTTGCATTTCTTTGCATCGAGCGAATAGCGCTGGCTGTAATACTCTTTCCGCCGCAGTGAAGAGGAGACACGGAAGACTGGGCAAAGGAAGCCGCACAGTGCCGGCGTGTGGCTCCCGGAAGCGGCTGACAGCCACAGCGGCCGCCTTGTGCTGTAGCTGACACCCGTCCAAACTCTTATGCACACAAAGCCCATTACGGGCTGGTCAACAAAGCTCGTACCCGAAGAACGATCCTCGTGTTACTCGACAAGGCTAACAGTAATCCCGAGCTAGTCGGGAACTAATTTTGTCGGATGATTAATTACAGCAACGATCCAATTCGGACGACGTCTTCTTGCAAGCGCGTAATGCGAATTGCTGACAGGCATTCCATCAGGAAGTGGCGGACAGTTAAAAACTTGGGCGCAATGTGTAAAACGTGGGGGGTAGCGCCACTTATCAAACGACGACGGCTATTATAGTAGTCCCCAATACGCAGCCTAGTTACACTCCTGGAAATTGAAATAAGAACACCGTGAATTCATTGTCTCAGGAAGGGGAAACTTTATTGACACATTCCTGGGGTCAGATACATCACATGATCACACTAACAGAACCACAGGCACATGGACACAGGCAACAGAGCATGCACAATGTCGGCACTATAACAGTGTATATCCACCTTTCGCAGCAATGCAGGCTGCTACTCTCCCATGGAGACGATCGTAGAGATGCTGGATGTAGTCCTGTGGAACGGCTTGCCATGCCATTTCCACCTGGCGCCTCAGTTGGACCAGCGTTCGTGCTGGACGTGCAGACCGCGTGAGACGACGCTTCATCCAGTCCCAAACAGATCCGGGGACAGATCCGGAGATCTTGCTGGCCAGGGTAGTTGACTTACACCTTCTAGAGCACGTTGGGTGGCACGGGATACATGCGGACGTGCATTGTCCTGTTGGAACAGCAAGTTCCCTTGCCGGTCTAGGAATGGTAGAACGATGGGTTCGATGACGGTTTGGATGTACCGTGCACTATTCAGTGTCCCCTCGACGATCACCAGTGGTGTACGGCCAGTGTAGGAGATCGCTCCCCACACCATGATGCCGGGTGTTGGCCCTGTGTGCCTCGGTCGTATGCAGTCCTGATTGTGGCGCTCACCTGCACGGCGCCAAACACGCATACGACCATCATTGGCACCAAGGCAGAAGCGACTCTCATCGCTGAAGACGACACGTCTCCATTCGTCCCTCCATTCACGCCTGTCGCGACACCACTGGAGGCGGGCTGCACGATGTTGGGGCGTGAGCGGAAGACGGCCTAACGGTGTGCGGGACCGTAGCCCAGCTTCATGGAGACGGTTGCGAATGGTCCTCGCCGATACCCCAGGAGCAACAGTGCTGGGAAGTGGCGGTGCGGTCCCCTACGGCACTGCGTAGGATCCTACGGTCTTGGCGTGCATCCGTGCGTCGCTGCGGTCCGGTCCCAGATCGACGGGCACGTGCACCTTCCGCCGACCACTGGCGACAACATCGATGTACTGTGGAGACCTCACACCCCACGTGTTGAGCAATTCGGCGGTACGTCCACCCGGCCTCCCGCATGCCCACTATACGCCCTCGCTCAAAGTCCGTCAACTGAACATACGGTTCACGTCCACGCTGTCGCGGCATGCTACCAGTGTTAAAGACTGCGATGGAGCTCCGTATGCCACGGCAAACTGGCTGACACTGACGGCGGCGGTGCACAAATGCTGCGCAGCTAGCGCCATTCGACGGCCAACACCGCGGTTCCTGGTGTGTCCGCTGTGCCGTGCGTGTGATCATTGCTTGTACAGCCCTCTCGCAGTGTCCGGAGCAAGTATGGTGGGTCTGACACACCGGTGTCAATGTGTTCTTTTTTCCATTTCCAGGAGTGTAGAATGACCTCCACCCGGCGGGAGGGCCGAGAGGAGGGAGTAGTGGGCTGAGGTACGAGGACTGCAGCCTTGGCAGCAACGTCAGCAACCTCGTTTCCTGCCGGACCGACATGACCAGGAACCCACATAAAAATCACACTGGCTCCACCAAGACTGAGCAAGTGACAGTTATCCTGGACCCGCTGCATTAAGGGATGGGCGGTGTACAGAGCACAGACTTTGAAGGGCGCTGCGAGTGTCTCAGCAGTAGAGATGGGTAGTTCGCGAACGAACGGGTGCAAAGGAACGGTTCACCAAGATGAACGAAAGGACCGAGGAACGAATTCCAAGGAACGATCGGTTCATAGTTCACTTGGGTCGCGGCGGTCTACTTATAGTTCCCGTGAACGAGGAACGATCGGTTCATAGTTCACTTCGGTCGCGGCGGTCACTTCGACAGTTCTCGTTCCAGCCTCGGTCCCGTGCTCGTCTCAGTCTCGGTCTCCCTCGGCCGCACTCGTCGTTCTTCGCATAACCACCCGTCTCATTTCCACTGCCGACTGCTCCTAGTTAGTTCAGTATCCAGTTGTTCGTTTCGTTCACTGCCCTCGCCTATTTTACATGTGTTCCAAACTGTTCTTGCATTTGGTTCTGGCTATTCAGCGTCCACGACCGGAAATCAAAAAGTATTTTATAGTTACGTAAATTACATAAAAACTACGTTGTTTGTAATAGGTACATCTTTTCAGTTAACAAAAGGGCATATCAGCTCACTTCATTATATCGATGAAGAGCAGAAGACATACTTATAACAAGGCAAGTTTTTTTGTTATTCATATTTTTTGGTTTCATCGACTTGATTTAGCAGCTAACTTTCAACAATTTGCTTATTTTTTAGTTTAAGAAAATTCATATAAAACTATTTTCGTGTATCTTTCATATACAAAACATTACGTTTTGGAACGCTCTAATTATTTTTAAGTTTCGTTGTTTCCAATTTGCATTACCTGCTAGCTTGGTTTCTTCGAAGAAAAAAAAAAATTGGGTTGTGGGTCATTTTGGCTCAGTAGGAAAAGCGGTGCCTCTCCATTTGAAAAGACATAGATTTCCATAAAATCGTAATTACTTATTATCTCAAAAACATTAGATCAGAAGGATCTTTCAAACCAAAAACTTTATTACTGCGAGCTTAATTATTATTATTATTATTATTATTATTATTATTATTATTGCTGCATTAACTTTAATAATGCAACATAAAAACCTAATTTTTACTAAGCGTGTGACGCAAGTATGAGAAAACCATACTTCATTTTATGCTTCCATAAAGTCTATACTTCGTCTACGAACACAGAGACAACGTGAAGTATATACAGGGTGTAAACGATTATTGTTTACAATGTAGCATAGCTCTGTAGTGGAAGTCGAAACGAAGAATTTAATACAAGACACTTGTGGTCTATTAAGTTCGGAAACAGCCACCAACAGGTTTACAAGACTACATGAGCTATAACCCATGCGCGTCGCGTGAGATTTTCATGTTCTCTTCTCCAGCTCTCTACACATCGTCACCGATTGTTTCGCAATTGTTGCTTGCATTAGCTTGGTATTTCTTCACTGCCTAATTGTTAGATGTTTGTCTGTGTGTTGTATCTGCTCGTAACGGGCAACACATCGTCCGTAATTGGTTAGCAGTCTGTACTCGGGGCCGGTTTCCGTGCACCATCCTATATTATTTCCCTGCGATCAGCCACACAAGGCTACAGTTGGCTAAACGAGAGGTTCTGCAGAATCACAGAAATTACTTCTAAAAGTGTGTAAGAATTCTGTAATGAATAAAAACTCTGTACTCCACGGGGGAGGCAAGTGCCCCCTCTTGGTGCCCTCCATCCTTCAGTCACCTACACTACTAGTTTTCAGTTTTTCATAAGAACCATGTACCAAGCACAAATGAACGGTAAACGAGTAAAAATGAACGGTTCCCAAAAAAGAACGATCAGCAGTGAACTAGTTCCCAATGATGAACGAGTTTGCCCATCTCTACTCAGCAGAGGACACAATTGAAACGTCTGTGTCGCCGGATGAACTCTGTGACCTAATACAGGGCGAACAGCTCGGCTGTAAATACTGACAAGGGAACCTCCACATCGCACCCCATCAGATTTAGTTATAAGTTGGCACAGTGGATAGGCCTTGAAAAACTGAACACAGATCAATCGAGAAAACAGGAAGAAGTTGTGTGGAACTATGAAAAAAATAAGTAAAATACACAAACTGAGTAGTCCATGCGAACATAGGCAACATCAAGGATGGTGGGAGTTGAGGAGCGCTGTGGTCCTGTGGTTAGCGAGAGCAGCTGCGGAACGAGAGGCTCCCGGTTCAAGACTTACCTCGAGTGAAAAGTTTAATTTTTTATTTTCAGTTTATATGACAAACTCTTATGTTTTCATCACTTTTCTGGGAGCGATTATCACATCCACAAGAAAACCTAAATCGGGGAAGGTAGAAGAATCTTTCTACCCATTCGCCAAGTGTGCAAGTTAGGTGGGTCGACAACATATTCCTGTCATGTGACGCACATGCCGTCACCAGTGTCGTATAGAATATATCAGACGTGTTTTCCTGTGGAGGAATCGGTTGACCTATGACATGGCGATCAAATGTTTTCGGTTCCCATTGGAGAGGCACGTCCTTTCGTCTACTAATCGCACGGTTTTGCGGTGCGGTCGCAAAACACAGACACTAAACTTATTACAGTGAATAGAGACGTCAATGAACGAACGGACAGATCAAAACTTTGCGAAAATAAAGAAAGTAAAATTTTCACTCGAGGGAAGACTTGAACCACGGACCTCTCGTTCCGCAGCTCCTCACGCTAACCACGGGACCACGGCGCTCCTGAGTTCACATTCTCCTTGATGTTGCTTATGTTGCACATGGGCTAGTCAGTTTGTATATTTTGCTTATTTTTTTCATAGTTCCACACAACTTCCTCCTGTTTTCTCGATTGATCTGTGTTCAGTTTTTCAAGGCCTATCCACTGTGACAACTTATAACTAAATCTGAGGGGGATGCGATGGGGAGGTTCCCTTGTGAGCAGTGTGCCGGAAGCCGATATCGAAAGATAGGGGCACCAATGACGAAGGCACACCCGACCCCACGGTCAGTCCGAGAGCTACCAGTGTATACAAAGGTACTATCGCGAAGTTCCATGCGAAGGTCGTGAAACTAAAGGCAACACACCGAGTCTGGAGGAGTGTTCTTATGAAGCGAATGAATGCCAAAATTAACACGGGCCGCTTCATGAAACCAGGATAGTGAAGGGTTCACACCCACCGGGAAAGGTGCAGGTAGTGTGAACTTAAGCAGCCGAAACAAGCGCCGAAAGCGGACTCCAGGAGGTAACAGAGAAGAGGGACGCGCCACACTGGCGATCAAAGGAATCATCGAAGAAGGAGGCATAGGACTGGTGGCCACTCATGGCAGAAACGGCATGCATACTAGAGATGGGGGATCCGCTCTTGAACTGATTCATAGAGTTGAATCTTTCAAAGGAGTGAACAATCAGTGATTCAGAAAAAAAGAACGGTAGCTCCAAACGTTTCCCACGGCAGAGAGAGAGAGAGAGAGAGAGAGAGAGACGGAGCATATCAGCAGCGCCTCTGCTGGTCACAGCACAGTGCACGCCACACAACACGGCCAGCGCCGGCCTCTGCCCTGCTTCTACCTTGGCTGCCTGCATTGTGCAGTGCCCCACTGGATTTTGTGTTTCACATATGCCGTGCCGTCTCTGTGCGTCGTCTGCCGCGTGCAGTGTCTGGCGCAGCTTAACTTCGCATCGCACTCTGTCGGCGATCGTTTCAGTCGCACGTCCTGCCCTCTGGGCAGTTGATGCGAGCAACAGGACAGAGAGCCACCTAGCGGATAACATAGGAACTACTTGCAACAACCTGCTCGCAAGGGAACGGACGATTTGTCTCGGAGGGGGTGAGTTCACCGCGCCCCCCACCCTCGGAACTCGCCTGCTCAACGCTCACCCCACCGTTCTCGACTCTAGCCAGAGCGTTGAGCAAAGCAACTCAGGTGTCACTCTGGTCTCTGCGGTCTTAACTCATGCAGTAATACAGCTCGCGGCTCGACCTGCTCGACTCAGTGCTTCTACATCGGAGTTCGTCTCTACTGGACATTGTTCTTCGTAGTAATACCGCTATGTATATTACATTATTATGTTATGTATACATCATTTGTTTTTATTTTATTTTTATTTGTTTAAACTGATCAGATTAGGTTCCTGACGACTCCTCTTACTATAGGATTTTTATTATGGACACTCGAATTTACGCTTTAATTACGAGCGAACCGATAAACGTATCGCAAAATGTGATACACCATTATTTTCCATGTTTTATTCTGCGTAAGGCTATATGCACCACTTTCGTTTTACAGTCAAATTTATATTTTTTTTTCTTATTCTGGTACGGATTTTGCGATTTTAGGCGTCTTCGGAAGGAAACGTTCACTTTAAAAATATATGGCTTGCGATGTATTTGTATGAGGTTAATGAAATTTTAATACATTATAGCCAAATATATTGTTAATGTAAATCTCAAGTTACAACATTTTCCGATCACCCAAAAAACCACGATAGTGCAAAATAAATCAATAATCAAAAACTTTGTCATATCGTGGAAATTTCAATAAACAATACAAAATTCTTACTCATTATCTGTGTTACTTCAAAATAGGATCAAATAAGATCAAAATACAGGTATAGTACTGGAATAAACCAAGTTTAAAGGGCAATGTGCCTTCCATTTATTTTCTATTGTAAATGAGTGGTGAGTCATGAAAAAGAGCTAATTCATTTCAGGGAGTGGACAGTTCTGATCCGATCTCTGAAAAGAACAGTTTTGCCCATCTCTAATGCGTACCCGCTGAGGAGAAAGTCACGGCGGGAGGACAATGGTAGTTCAGCAGCTTCAGCATACAGACTGAACCGGGCTAATGTAAAAAGCGCCAGTGGCCAAACAATTGCCACGATGGTGGATAGTGTTGAGATGGCGTAAGATGGATGGATGTGCAGATGAATAAACAAATTTCGAAAGGACAAGGGAAGAGTGTGGTTCAGTATGGAGGTCGTGAAATGAACTGAGAACTGGAAAAGAGTGGCAGTGTCGTCGGCGGAAATGACATGACGTTCTCTCAAGGTATTAAAAAACTGAGTCTACACAGTGCAAATTATCGGAAGGAAAGAAACAATGTTGAAATGGGTGGAACTGGAAGGAAGGCAGAGTACAGTCTAACGTCTTTTCGACAACGCGGTCGTAAGACATTGGAGTTAGGTGAGAGTCTCTACCCCAAAGAAAAACTAAAATCCCCTGACTAAGCATTATACAGTGAAGCGCCTAAGAAAATTGTATAAGCATGCGTGTTCGAATACAGAGGTATGTGAACATGCAGAATACGGCGCTGCGATCGGCAACGCCTATATAAAACAAAAAGTGTCTGACGCAGTTGTTAGGTCGGTTACTGCTGCTACAATGGCAGGTGCGTCGGATCGCAGAACCCAGACCACCCTCCGAGAAGATCGACACTCATCCGAATGGCATTGTACGAGGTGCATTCAAGTTCTAAGGCCTCCGATTTTTTTCTCTGGACTGAAAAGAGATAGAAACATGCTCATTGTTTTAAAATGAGGCCGCGTTCATTGTCAATACGTCCCAGAGATGGCAGCACCGTACGGCAGATGGAATTTTACTGCCAGTGGCGAGAATGAGAACTGTTTTAAATACTTAAAATGGCGACGTTTTCCTTACGTGAACAGCGTGCAATCATTCGTTTTCTGAATTTGCGTGGTGTGAAACCAATTCAAATTCATCGACAGTTGAAGGAGACATGTGGTGATGGAGTTATGGATGTGTCGAAAGTGCGTTCGTGGGTGCGACACTTTAATGAAGGCAGAACATCGTGTGACAACAAACCGAAACAACCTCGGGCTCGCACAAGCCGGTCTGACGACATGATCGAGAAAGTGGAGAGAATTGTTTTGGGGGATCGCTGAATGACAGTCGAACAGATCGCCTCCAGAGTTGGCATTTCTGTTAACACAATCCTGCATGACGACCTGAAAATGTGGAAAGTGTCATCCAGGTGGGTGCCACGAATGCTGACGGACGACCACACGGCTGCCCGTGTAGCATGTTGCCGAGCAATGTTGACGCGCAACGACAGCAGGAATGGGACTTTCTTTTCGTCGGTTGTGACAATGGATGAGACGTGGATGCCATTTTTCAATCCAGAAGCAAAGCGCCAGTCAGCTCAATGGAAGCACACAGATTCACCACCACCAAAAAAATTTCGGGTAACCGCCAGTGCTGAAAAAATGATGGTGTCCATGTTCTGGGACAGCGAGGGCGTAATCCTTACCCATTGCGTTCCAAAGGGCACTACGGTAACAGGTGCAGCCTACGAAAATGTTTTGAAGAACAAATTCCTTCCTGCACTGCAACAAAAACGTCCGGGAAGGGCTGTGCGTGTGCTGTTTCACCAAGACAACGCACCCGCACATGGAACTAACGTTACGCAACAGTTTCTTCGTGATAACAACTTTGAAGTGATTCCTCGTGCTCCCTACTCACCTGACCTGGCTCCTAGTGACTTTTGGCTTTTTCGAACAATGAAAGACACTCTCCGTGGCCGCACATTCACCAGCCGTGCTGCTATTGCCTCAGCGATTTTCCAGTGGTCAAAACAGACTCCTAAAGATGCCTTCACCGCTGCCATGGAATCATGGCGTCAGCGTTGTGAAATATGTGTACGTCTGCAGGGCGATTACGTCGAGAAGTAACGCCAGTTTCATCGATTTCGGGTGAGTAGTTAATTAGAAAAAAAATCGGAGGCCTTAGAACTTGAATGCACCTCGTAGGACGGATCTAAATCATGACAGTCCGTCGCATGGGTTACGTGCGCGTCATCCACTTCTCCGACTACCTTTGACGAATGTGCGGAAACATGCTAGACAGCAATGGTGTACAGAACGACGTCACTGGTAACACGAGTGACGTCAGATAGTGTTTTCGGGCGAATCCAGGTTCTTTTTGTTTGAAAATGGTGCCCACATTTTGGTTCCTCTGCAGAGAATGAGAGCGGCATCACATTGAACGCATTCGCACAAGATATACAGTGCCAACTCGAGATATTATGGTGTGGATTGCTATTGGGCACAACCACAAATCACAGTTGGTGGGTGTCCAGGACCGGTGTGACCTACGCATATGACATCCTGCGATCCGTAGCCATATTTTTTTTGCCCAACAGCCCAGACGCCATTTTTCAGCAAGACAATGCACTGCAACACGTTGCTGCACGAACTCGTGCCTTCTTGGTGTCACAATGTGTTAGTCTTTTGCCCTGGCTCGCCAGATCACCAGACTTGTCACCAATCGAAAATGTGTGGGATATGGTGAAACGACAGGTGCAGTGCTATGCTAGCAACCATATATGTATCAGGGTCCTATTTCGACCTAGGCAACCATGTATGAAATTTGGAACCAGGTGAATGCATACGGATGGCTGTATCAGAGGACGCCATTCGCGCCATATACGCGTCGATGCTATCACGCATGGAACAATTTATCAGGGCCCCATGGCGGACCCTCTGCCTCCTAGGCAACAGGACACATGCTGAACCGGAGTGACTGAAATGCTAATCGTTTCTGCAGAACATACTGATGTACATGTCGTTTTAATATAAACGTCGTATCTCTAGTCCTTTAAGGTGTTCAGATTTTCTGAACATTAGTGTATGTAGGGACGAAGACTTAACGGAGTAGGGCCGCGCGGGATTAGCCGAGCGGTCAAGGGCGCTGCAGTCATGAACTGTGAGGCTCGTCCTGGCGGAGGCTCGAGTCCTCCCTCGGGCATGGGTATGTGTGTGTTTGTACTTAGGATAATTTAGGTTAAGTAGTGCGTAAGCTGAGGGACTGATGACCTTAGCAGTCAAGTCCCATAAGGTTTCACACACATTTGACATTTTTGACTTAACGGAGTAACAGAATAGTGACGCAAGTTATATAGGTGTGGCAGCGTGCAGTAGGGAGGCTAGAAAGAACAAGAAGTGTGGGAAGAGAATCGGCGAGCACCATGTCCGTGTCGTATTTTTCAAACCATTCTGACGATGCAGGCTCGATGGGATGTTGCATGGACTTGCAGTTGATACAGGTTTCCTGCAATGTTATTGAGACGTACAAACGAATGTAGAGTATGGTCATTAGGCGTCTTCCTCATCCACCAGTGTAAGAGATGATATAAGGGTATCAAATTATCAGGGTCCTATTTCGACTGATGAGAACATCTGCAAGACGAGAAGACCTTCATGAATGGTGCCCAGGTGGCAAGTGGGATGCAACGCTTAATGTTGCTTATTAAGGGTACAGTACCTCGCCTCTTCGTGTACAAACGAGGTTCGCCACTTCGCTGTCCATGCGACATTTTTCGATGATCTAGCGTCAGTGGCGGTGTTTCTGCACCCATGATGATCTCTGGAACGTGTGACGTGCAGTGATCGGAGGTGTACATGCTAGGGGCTATGGTTCAAATGGCTCTGAGCACAATGGGACTAAACATCTGAGGTTATCAGTCCCCGTGCCGGCCGCGGTGGTCTAGCGGTTCTGGCTCTGCAGTCCGGAACCGCGGGACTGCTACGGTCGCAGGTTCGAATCCTGCCTCGGGCATGGGCGTGTGTGATGTCCTTAGGTTAGTTAGGTTTAAGTAGTTCTAAGTTCTAGGGGACTTATGACCTAAGATGTTGAGTCCCATAGTGCTCAGAGCCATTTTTTTTTTTTTTGTTATCAGTCCCCTAGAACTTAGAACTACTTAAACCTAAGGACATCACACACATCCATGCTCGAGGCAGCATTCGAACCTGCGACCGTAGCGGTCGCGCGGTTCCAGACTGAAGCACCTAGAACCGCTCGGCCACACCGGCCGGCGAGGGCCTATGCCTTGCCCTCCCCACAACGAAGTGGTCGTCGTGATAAAATAATGGCTCACCAGTTGTTATCCAGCATTTTAATCACGACTGCTTTGTTATACTATGGCTCATTTATCCGTTGTCACAATCCAAGGTAATCGACGATGATTCCTGTAACATGTTAACATCGACGGAGAAATTTCTTCCCCTTGGGGTACAAGCTATAGATCCTCGAGAGGGTGGCAAGCGAAGAGTCTAGTGCCTTGAAGGCCTTGGAGCATCTTCTGGACGCGATCGAACGGCGGTGTTGACCGTCTGGGCACTGTTGAACTACAGACAACACGAGGCGTGTACCTCCTTCCTGGTGGAATGACTGGAACTGATAGGCTGTCGGACCCCCTCCGTCTAATAGGCGCTGCTCATGCATTGTTGTTTGCATCTTTGGGCGGGTTTACTGACATCTCTGAACAGTCAAAGGGACTGGATCTGTGATACAATATCCACAGTTAACGTCCATCTTCAGAAGTTGTGGGAACAGGGGTCATGTAAAACCTGTTTTTTATGTGTGTATTTTATTGACACCGACCTACATAGGGAGAAACGATCGCCACGATCAAATAAAGGAAATCAGAGCTCGTACGGAAAGATACAGATGTTCGTTCTTTCAGTGCGCTATACTGAACTGGAATAATAGATAATTGTGAAAGTGGTTCGATGAACCCTCTGCCAGGCACTTAAATGTGATCTGCAGAGTATCGATGTATATGTATATGTTTAATACGGATGCAGATTTACGTTCGACCTCCAGCGGGAATCTAAAATTCGTGAGCATGGATGTCACGGACGGGGACTATGGATAGGTGGGTGTGGGAGTCGACCGGGGAGCATATTTGCGATAAACACTGCATCTGGGTTGAGCACTGACTAACGCAACTCAATAGGAGATCCCAGGTTCGAGTCCCAAGCAGCACAGTTTTTCACTTGCCGCACATTCAGCCCAAGTCCCGATGCACGATGCAGCTAACATCAGTAGTTCCTTCCCGTTCCTTTCTCCCCTCTATCCCTTCATTCTACGCAATATGTATCACAGGTACGGACCCCTCGAGGCGTCTATTCTTCCCGACATGTCCGAAAGAACGGACACCATGCATTCATGAAACTTGTACCATCATTCACTGAATTTTCTGTGCAATAATGCTGAGCACTGGTTAACGTTTTCTACCATCCAACACCAATAGCATCGTGCTGGTCTGCAGTTTTGTCTGACTTCAAGTTCTCCAAGATCTGTGTGAGTTGTCTTCAAAAGTTGCCCTGATGAATACATTTCCACGCACTGCGTAGAATGGAAGACAGCGTCATCTGGTGCCTACCGTAGCGCAACCAACAGGACGACGATGAGCCCTGGAGGCAGAGAGAGAGAGAGAGAGAGAGAGAGAGAGAGAGAGAGAGTTGTTTGCAGTGGCCATCTATTCAAATGTGCATGCTTTCGCGGAGATGCGAGTGACAAAAAAAATGGTTCAAACGGCTCTGAGCACTATGGGACTCAACATCTTAGGTCATAAGTCCCCTAGAACTTAGAACTACTTAAACCTAACTAACCTAAGGACATCACACACACCCATGCCCGAGGCAGGATTCGAACCTGCGACCGTAGCAGTCCCGCGGTTCCGGACTGCAGCGCCAGAACCGCACGTTCACCGCGGCCGGCGAAAAATTCATCCTCGATACTGAAAGAGTCAGTATTGCTGAACACTAATTTCAAACTACTTCAGAATAGTAGTCCAACAGGACCTCTCTTTCATTCTTTGTCAGAAAAAGAATGAAATGATAGTATGGCATTGATAGCCGGGAGGCCCCATCCGGGGAAGTTCGGCCGCCGAGTGCAAGTCTAATTTCAGTCTAGGCCACACTGGGCGACTTAAGTGCCGGTGATGAGGCTGAAATGATGACGAAGGGAACAACACCCAGTCCACGAGCGGAGAAAATCTCCAACCCGGCCGGGAATCGAACCCAGGCCCGCTGCATGGGAGGCAAGCATATTACCACTCAGCTAAGCAGGCGGACTTCTTTGCGAAGACCAGAAGAGACATCTCTTGAAATCCCACCTTTAATGAACTAACGATCCGACTCATAAGGTAAGGAAAACTAATGTGAGAACCAGAAAATAAATCCACTAATAAGCTGATCATTTCGAATTACAGTAATTGTTTTACTAGCAACTAGAAACCACAGACTTTAGAATGAACTCTATCTCAACAGTAATTAATAAGAATATTAAATGGCTTTTCTTAGAATCGACTGGAATTAATTAATACAAGGCATCAACTCGATTTACACTACAAACAGAATCTCAGAAAATAACCGGAGAGAAACCTCGTTAATAGGGCGCACGATGCTGATTCCAGCTTCCACGCAACTACCTGTAGTTTCTTCTCGTCCCGAAACGGTGCATTCTGATGTCCACCGTCACTAATCGGCCCCCGTTCCCTTCCATTCTGCGTCCATGTGGTACAAAACGGATAATACCCAAAGGGAAAATACGAGGTACCGCATGCTTGTTCACCATTGCCAAGTCTTCAGAATAGTACTTTCTCTTTCTCTCTCTCTCTCTCTCTCTCTCTCACACACACACACACACACACACACTATATATATATATATATATATATATATATATATATATATATATATATATATATATATATATATATATATATATATATATATGGTGAAAAGTATTTAAACCGACAAACTCTGGGAGGTTGTAGGAGACATCAAAATAAATATTTTTCCCTAAAGTCATTTTTTCCTATGAGGAGTATTTAAACCGGTATAGGGAGATTTCTCTGGAGGCAAATTAATTAAACCAACAAACACTTTTCCATTTTTTTATGACCAAGAGACAACAACTAGGTAGCAGATACGGCCCAGTTAAACAGTCCCGCACTTTATGAGCGCTAGTAACTGCGGCCTGTGGCTTATCCTCACTACAAACATGCGAATTGCATGTTGAAGACTCCATCACCCCCGAACGTTGCTTCATCGATAAACAACACAGAGGATGGAAATCTAAGATGCATTTCACACTGTTCCAGGTACCACTGCTAAAACTGTGCTCTGGGTGGATAATCAACTGGTTCCAGGTTGTGGACACGCTGTAAGTGAAATGAACGTAACAGTCGCTCTCGAAGGACAGTTCTTACATTCGTTTGGTTCGTCCCCATGTTACGTGCAATTGCACGAGTGCTGATTGAACGATCCCGCTCCACATGCTGCAAGACAGCTTCCTCAACTTGCAGCGTTCTTACCGTGAGACGGCGTCCCTGTCCAGGTAATCTGCAAAATGACCCGGCCTCATGCAGACGTTGGTACACAGCAGCGAAGGTCGTATGATGCGGGATACGGTGATTAGCATATTGTTGTTGATAAACCTGCTGTGCAGCTCGTCCGTTGTGGTGCGCTACGTAGTACGCACCAACCATATCACTGTACCCATTCCAGGTGTATCGCTACATTAGTAAACAGAGACAATGCACTACTACACTGGTGGACAGCAGTCGCCTACAACTGAAGGGCGTAATACGCCCTCTAACTGAAGATCGTGATACCGCCTCTAACAACTGAAGAGCGTAATACGGCCTCAAACGGTTTAAATAATCCTCATAGGAAAATATGACATTAGGGAAAAATATTTGTTTTGATGTCCCCTACAACCTCTCAGAGTTTGTCGGTTTAAATACTTTTCACTCTGTATATATTTCTCCATTTAAAGGAATCAAACATTTTTTTGGCGAGTCTTGTTCATTCGAAACTATGATAAGCATGTAATTCAGAACAGCTTACACAGTATTTCCATTTGGTATATGAAGGCGCATAAATGCAAGACAATGCGAATAAACATGAGACGGATCGAATAGGCGAAATCAGTAGTGGGCAGCGTGAATGGGAGGCAGAGGATTTGAGAGAATGTAGGAAAGGCACTGCAGTTATGAAGGAAACTATGTGCAACACGTTAGCACGACCTGTTCAACAGCACTGCTCCAGCGTTTGGAACCGAGCCAGGTGGAACATTAAGAGACTGGACTCTTATTTGGCAGAAATTGTTTTCTGTGTTTAATGACCTCGTTGTCATCTGGACGTTAGAGCTTTGTGTTTCTTCCATCCTTCTACCGTTTGGAGTCGTTATCAAGAAAGACGTGTCGGGAGACATTACACATAATCAGACTAGTTGACTGGATTCTAACAGATCGGTACTGTCCAGACGAAAGTGAAATAGAAATGTGCAGGAAACTAAATTGATGAGTGTTGAAAGAACGGCACCGGCCGAAGTGGCCGAGCGGTTCTAGGCGCTACAGTCTGGAACCGCGCGGCTGTTCCGGACGCAGGTTCGAATCATGCCTCGGGCATGGATGTGTGTGATGTCCTTAGGTTGGTTAGGTTTAAGTAGTTCTACGTTCTAGGGGACTGATGAAGTTAAGTCCCATAGTGCTCAAAGCCGTTTGAACCATTTTGAAAGAACGGCGACAGTCTCACATAACTTTGTTGGGTATTTAGACAGAATCAGTATTCGAAGTTGACTGTGCGTTAGGTCTATTACCATCAGAATATTAGCACATCTCGTTCAGGAATCGTCGGACTAAAAGAGATGATCGCTTTAGTTGTAAAACAGTTATCCTTCGTGTGTTTCACGATGAGTAACACGTGAAGGCTGAATTACGACAGAGAAATCTGCATCCCATTGTACCATATTATGACGATTCGCCCTTGCCATTTCCCAGGATAGCTGAGTCCAGGGGTTCGGCTGGGCGCCTTTGTAGTTCTAAAGTCCATTCCTCAGAATTCCTTATTTCCAGGTAACACACTTATTAAAACTGTTAGGCAATGAACTCAAACTCAGAATTCCAAACTAATAAATGCACAGTCCTTTTAGGACGAATTAAATTATTACTCAGAATCCTTTTTATACTCCTTCCTCTCGTTCACCATGAAGGTGATATTATTTAAGATTTATAGCAATCAACAACGTTTTCGTGAGCGACCCTCAAAAATGAGGTACCAAATTACTGAAACATTAAACTCCTGAACAATTCATGTATATACTATTTAACTGTATAGATGTTTGAGTTAGGATACTGCAACAGGAAAAACAGTGTACCATATTACCAAAGTAAGAGTATAAAAATGGATGTCTCAATCCGAAGGTAAAATTTTACTACTACTACTACTTCTTCAGTTTCGTTCGCAGCAAGCGTTTTCTCAATATGCTGCTCAAGCAAATCTCTTTCTTTTGATTTGTGATCCGTAAAGTTTACAGTAACTACATCTCTGAAGTTCGAAATGCACTTCCAGATGACTTAACTCACAGTGATAGGTCTTTTTAAGTCTTGTAAAATCACACAAAGGAGATACGTAACTTTTTCCTTTGCCTGTTTCTAACCGGGAGTTTCTTTTGTGGACAACTGTAACACTATTTTCTGCGAAATGTAAGGTAGAAGACTGAATATGAATGAAGTTCGAGGCAGAAATCGCAAAGAGCATTTCTTACGAAACTTCTGTCGCTGATGCACTGTCTGCAGAGCGACGTAGTTTTGAGGCAAGAGACGAATCCAGTCTCTCTCTCTCTCTCTCTCTCTCTCTCTCTCTCTCGCTGTGTGTGTGTGTGTGTGTGTGTGTGTGTGTGTGTGTGTGTCCCAACGTCGCGACCTGCTGGCGGAGTATTGGAAACGTCTGGTGGAGTATGTCGGTAGAAGCTTCACCCCGGCAGCAACCGGCGAAGTCCTACAGGTGCTTCCACACAGCCAGCCGCTGGTGGCACTTCTGCACGAGCGCACAACTTACTCGCCACCATAGGGAAAGTTGTTAGACACATGACGGATTATAGTTCCCAGGTTATGCTGGTGCGCAATATTTTGCGGCAGAATGACGTAACTAGATATCCTTCACTTCGTAACTAAAACAGTTTCGCGAAATAGGACTCATAGTTATTTATCATTAGCGTGTAATGTAACTATTTCATAAAAATTCGAAACCTCAACAATTCAAAACCTCGATAATCCACAGATCGAAACGTCGATAGTCGACAGATCGAAACATCGATAGTCGACAGATCGAAACATCGATAGTCGACAGATCGAAACGTCTATAATCGACAACCCGAAACGTCTATAATCGACAACCTGAAACGTCTATAATCGACAAACCGAAACGTCTATAATCGACAACCCGAAACGTGTATAACCGATAACTCGAAACGTCTACAATCGTCAACACGAAACGTGTGTAATCGACAACACGAAACGATTATAATCGACAGTTCGAAATCTCGATAATCGACAATTCGAAACCTTGATAATCGACAATTCGAAACCTCGATAATCGACAATTGGAAACCTCGATAATTTTTTGCCGTTGCCGGTCCCTTGTAAAATATTTGATAGTTTCGAAAAAATGAATGTGTTTTGCTTCCCTCAGTAATTTTAGTTGTAGAGTGTGAGGACAACTCGCCAACAGTTTATAATTCGAAGTCAACGCTCCCGCACACACTATAATTTGAAATTTCTTAATTCTGAGATTCCCACTGAAGTTCCTACACTTCCTGTGATTCTCAGTACAGGTTCAGTCCATCTGTTGTTCCTTTCTCCGATCTATATACCATTCAGCCTACAATCTGCTTCCATGCTGTGTTATAGGCAATCCGTGTTTCCTGACACGCAGTGCAAATTGAAATTAATGGGTAAGCTTGTTATAGAAGCTGCGGGGAGTGGAATTTAGAAAGATGATGTAGCAAAACAGTTCGCTGTTTCACCGTCTACATTGCAGATGATTTAAAAAACAAGGATCGTGTTACTGGAAGTGTCTCACGCACAGTGAGAAAAATGGTCATGTCATGGAGAATTTCCCCTGAGCCGTGACGCTCGTTACTGGCGCGCCAGTCTCTTGGATGTCCATTATCGATCCTTCGATGTTTCTTATCTTTGCTTGCCTTGTTTTGCGCATTCGCGGGGCGAGTGGCAGTTGACGGTTTGCCCGGGCTACCTGCTGAGACGCCGCGAGGTACGAGGTGGGAAGCAACAACGTATATGTCGAGTTGGTTGTACTCGGTCTGCCGATTCAGGATGGAGGATATGTGTTGGCTGCCTGCCTGTCTGCTCTCCTGATTTTGCTCGCCGTGCCTTGCGACCGCCTAGCTTGGGTTGCTGCCTGGTGTATCCTACACGAGCCATACCGGACGTCCAGCGGAAGTTAAGCAGCCTTGTGTTTCTTTTAAAGAAAAGGAGCAAATGTATAAGACCTTTTGTAACCAATTTTGGTGGCCTCTTAAGTGAGGCCTTAGCGTTTATACTGCCTTTTGGGAGAGCTAATTCTTTTAAATTTAAATAGTTGGGGTTCCCTGTCCTTTATAATCTTTTGGGGGTTTTATTTGAATTTTCTCTTTGGGGTTCCTTCCTTGTGCTTGGTTAAATGTTTACTTGTATAGCGGGAAGTGACTCCTGGTTAAAACTCGGAGGTGTGTGATGTTACTGCCGCTTCCGGCATTTGTCTTTTCAATTAAGTGTTGTCATCCCTTCGAGCGACCTGGTGTCACTCCTCGTTAATTAATGCTGGTTTATGTATACTTAATTTTGAATTGGCCATTTGAATTAATATTTTGGAGCGCAGTATAGCACTAAGGCAACCTCATTGGTATACTACCTTGTGCTCCGGTCTAGTACCTTAATTTTCAGTGGCTCGAGTTAGCTCCACTACCGGTTTTACTGATGTGCTCCCTTCAAAATCTTGTCTTGTATAAGTTTGACCCATGTGTGTGTGGGAACACAGAGATGAGCTTTAGTGTGACTTCAGTGCTAGGCAGTTAGAGTCTTCATTTTGGCTTGGCTACCACTGAAGAGTTTGAGTGGAGCGTAGTATGTTTGATTTCTTATTCATTTAATTACTGTAAGTTTGTTTATTTAATGGGGAGCAAGACATTTAAAGACTGTTGGAATTAACTCCCCTAGTTGCTGGGTGTTGCGAATTCGTTCCAAATGGCCTACTACTTATCCAATGGCAAGGCTGTTGATTAGTTGGTTACTGTGAGTACAAATTCACGTTATTTATTTGCTGCCGAAATTGTTAAAGTGTCTGTGTCGTGATTCAATCACTAGCTACGTGTTTGAGCTGCATTGATATAAACCTTACATAGCCTCCTTAAAATTTGTTGCCAGTAGAAACCCTTAGGAGAACTAAGTTTTGTCACTGCTTATGTTAACCTTTACTGGGAGCAATATTTCATGTAGTTAAATTTAGTCTTAAAATGTGTATTTCTCTGATGTAATAAACGAGTGATAAAAGAAAAAAAGCAAAGCTGCCTGGTCCTTCCTATTCTTCCTGTCCGGTTTGTAACACTTGAGGAGTGCTTGCACAAGTGCGTAAATCTGTGTAGTGAACAAAAGTTTCCCGTGAGTAGTTTGATGTTGAAGGAAAAAGCCAAGTCTTTTTGCTCCGTGTATTTCGGCATTTAAGGACTTACTGCAAGTCAAGGGCTGCTCTCTAATTTTAAAAAACGTCACGTCACCACGTTAAAAAATCTGCCGGGAGAGTGGCAACATGGACAATTCCCCGCGTACTGAATGAACTGATAAAAGTGAAACAACGTTTGAATGGCTACGGCCCACGCAACTCTGACGAAACCACCGAGCGAGGTGGCGCAGTGGTTAGCACACTGGACTCGCATTCGGGAGGACGACGGTTCAATCCCGTCTCCGGCCATCCTGCTGTAGGTTTTCCGTGATTTCCCTAAATCGCTTCAGGCAAATGCCGAGATGGTTCCTTTGAAAGGGCACGGCCGATTTCCTTCCCCATCCTTCCCTCACCCGAGCTTGCGCTCCGTCTCTAATGACCTCGTTGTGGACGGGACGTTAAACACTAATATCCTCCTCCCTCTGACGAAACCGGGCTTTTTTTTTTAATAAATGTGTTCCTGATCACACCCTATCATTCGAAGACCAATTAGCAAGGACGGAACAGCTGGCCGTCTACCCTGTAACGTTGACGGATCTCAGAAGTTGGAAAGAATCATAGTAGGAAAAATCTGCGAACCACGCCGTTTCAAAGGAATAACATATCGCTCGAACGAAAAGTCATGGATGGCGACATAGTTGTTCAATGAATGGCTGAGCTCGGTTAATGGCGATAAGAAAAATGAGAAACGTGACATTTTACTGTTTTTGGATCACTGCACCGTAAGTAACAACCCACCACTATTAGATCACGTTAAACTGATGTTTTCCCCACCCATTGCATCAATATTTCGACCATTGGACCAGGGCATAACACAAAATTTTAGAAAACTCAATCGCAGCAAAATGTTTTCACTTTTGCTGCATAGCACTGAAAGTAGGTGAGAAGGCGAACAACAGTTTTGACCGTTGTAACCATTACTGATAAGGTCTGCAGAACTGTCAGCCCTACCACTTTTTAGCACTGCTTCAAAAAACAGTTTGTAATGCAAAGAGAATACGCGGAACAGCCATCAGAGTCGCCTGAATTATCGATTTCAGTCCCGCCACATTCAAGTGAGGGAACTTCTGTGGTGAGTTAATTTTTGAGAATTTAATTCGTGTTGCCTGTGATATCCATGTTCATGGTGCTCTAAGCGGTGCTAAACTGCTGGCCTATCGGGATGAGGACGAGCAAGATAGCGAAGAACAACCTCCAAACGTAATCACATTGAGTGACGCAAGGTTTCTGTCCACACCCTACGCTCCTACGCACTCAAAATGGAAACCAGTGATAAAATCATTCTCAGCTCTCATCACCATCGGAAAATCGCTGAACAATGCTAGAGGGAAGTCACTCCGTCAAAAGAAAATCACCAGCTATATTTCCACATGACTTTACATATGATAGATACATACAGTAGCCTATCCGAAAAACATAACAGTGAAAATGTTTGTATCATTTTGTATACTATTAAACTGAAGATGAATGTCTGTAAGTAATATGCGCGTACTGTACCTTACTTTCAATGAAACTCGTTTGTTTGAATTTTTTACTGCGATCTCATCGATTATTTTAACTCGCGATAATTTGAACTATTTCCCTGATCCCTTGAATTTCTGATCATCGACAGTCTACTGTACCTTCTTGGAATGCTGGGCAAAATATACCTTGATTGCAGCTGTAAGAAAGAAGTGTCCTATCAATGAAGACGTATTTACGAAGGAAGGTTAACATCTGCCGTCAAGAAAGGCAGCTGAGACGGAGTACAATCTCGGCTTTGGAAAGTGCCGGGAAGAAAACGGGCGAGGTCCTTTTTCAAGAAACCATCCCGGTATTTGCCTGTAGCGATTTAAGGAAAACACGAAAAACCTAAATGTGAATGAACCGACAGGAGTTTCAACCGCCTTTTTTCGGTTGCTAGTCAAGTGTCTTACCACCTCGTTCGGTTACGAGCTCCTGAACGGAGCACGGATTGTGATTGAACATACGGAAGGCGGAAAAGGGGCCGTGGCCTTTTCAGTGTGATCATATTGGCATTCATACTGGGGATGCACGGAAGCCGTAGGAAACTAGTCTCCGTAATCAAGAGAGGGCGTGAAAGGGACTCCACTGCCTTCATTGCCGCGCCACCTGCCTAGTCGCTTTCAGTGCTGACGTTTGGACGAGAAATCCCGTCACACCGACGTGACATTAAACCCTAATCTTCATTCGTTCCTTCGTTCCTTCCCGGAATGACACATTTCGATAGCCAGAGATTTGTCTCTGCTGTACGTGAAAACAGCATACATGTAATAGAAACAAACTTAAAAACGAATACACAATGGAGCGCCAAAGAAAGTGGAAAAGTCATGCGTGTTCAAATGCAGAGATATGTAAACAGGCAGAATACGGCACTGCGGTCGGCAACGCCTGCATAAGGCAAGTGTGTAACCCAGTTGTTACATCGGTTACTGCTGCTACAATGGTAGGCTATAAAGATTTAAATGAGTTTGAACTTGGTGTTCTAGTCGGTGCACGAGCGATGGGGCACAGCATCTCCGAGGTAGCGGAGGTACGACAGTTTCACGAGTGTACCGTGAATACCAGGAATCTGGCAAAACATCAAATCTCCGACATCGCTGTAGCCGGAAAAAATTCCTGCAAGAACGGGACCAACGACGACTGAACAGAATCGTTGAACGTGACAGAAGGGCAACCCTCCCGCAAATTGCTGCAAATTTCAATGCTGGGCCATCAACAAGTGTCAGCGTGTGAACCATTGAACGAGACATCATCGATGTGGGCTTTCGGAGCCGAAGGCCCACTCGTGTATTCTTGATGACTGCACGACACAAAGTTTACGTCTCGCCTGGACACTTAACTCCGACAATTAAATTAAATGTGTGTGAAATCTTATGGGACTTAACTGCTAAGGTCATCAGTCCCTAAGCTTACACACTACTTAACCTAACTTATCCTAAGGTCAAACACACACACCCATGCCCGAGGGAGGACTCGAACCTCCGCCGGGACCAGCCGCACAGTCCATGACCGCAGCGCCTTAGACCGCTCGGCTAATCCCTTTTTAATATCTTTGACTGCCAGTATAATTGAAGAGCAGTATTAAGAATTCGGTATCATCCAAGTAGCCGCTAGACACCTTGTCTATTCATCGAACAAGGTGGTGGAGTGAAGAGACTGGATTTTGGATAAGTGGATATCAATTCTCCTCCCTACAGACCTTACATAAATGTTCCGAGATTTCTCTCCACAATTTCGGGCAAATGTGTAGATTGAAGGAACTATCAGGCCACTGTTTATTTCTTTCCGTATCCTTTCCCAATTGAGATTAAGCCCGATCAATAATGAATTTTACGTAGACGGCTCCGTCATAAGGCACACTAGTTCTATTCTTGTAAGGACAAGTAGAGGCATCGGTAGATACCTCCGTGAAGGAATCATCCAGGCGCTTCTCTAGCCAGAAAAACCACAGAGATTAAAATTACAAAGTCTAACGCCGAACCTGGAGATTAAGCACGATTGATGGTAGTGAAAGATAGCCCAGGTTTCAATCCACTTGCGGTGTCGCTTCTCCAAAATTAGCTACCGCCGTGGGGAAGTGTAGCACTAGACGTCTTTCCCCGTTCTTCGACTTTCACTAGCAGCACAAATACCACAAACGGAAAAATAAGAAACCTTTCCAATTACCCGCAACGGGCAATCTTCTGTCTCTTCTCGTTTTCTCGGACGCTAAGAACAGTGCTACGTTCAGAAGCAGAACATTGATCGGAACTGTAGGAAATTATCACACTGATGTGTTGGTTTATGACCTAATTGCGGGCCGCTCTTGATGTGTTTCATACACGCAAAGCAATTTTCGTCAAAAGTCAGAGCTCTGTCGCAGTTTTTGTAGATCCTGCAACGTACATTTACGCATGTTATGTATATAAGAAGTCCTTCGTTTTCCATGTCGCCAAGCAATATTCTTTCAAGCATGTGCGAACAAACTGCACTGGCGGTAGCAAGTCGACGTGGCATAGCATTGCCAGGTTTGTCACCTCTCACGCATTTTCTGTTCATTCTTTCCGTGTGTAGACGTCATAGATATCACTTCAGTTGAGCATTTTATCTTATCTAATAGGGGCGAAGGGAAGAGGGGGGGGGCTACTATTTCATACGGTCCCATGCATGATTTAATAATCCACACATCAGCCTGAGCAGAATAGAGACACCACATGAAACAAAAAGAGTTACAGTTCGATCGATATTTATACCGTGGTCCCCGAATGTAATTCCTGCCATAAACAAGTTGATATGCGTCTGATCAGCGTACTCCATCATTCAGCTCGACTGCAACCGTCCATTATACCTGTTCAACATCTACTACATCTACGTTTATACTCCGCAAGCCACCCAACGGTGTGCGGCGGAAGGAACTTTACGTGGCACTGTCATTACCTCCCTTTTCTGTTGCAGTCGCGTATGGTTCGCGGGAAGAACGACTGCCGGAAAGCCTCCGTGCGCGCTCGAATCTCTCTAATTTTACATTCGTGATCTCCTCGGGAGGTATAAGTAGGGGTAAGCAATATATACGATACCTCATCCATAAACGCACCCTCTCGAAACCTGGACAGCAAGCTACACCGCGATGCAGAGCGCCTCTCTTGCAGAGTCCTGCCATTTGAGTTTGCTAAGCCGGCCGAAGTGGCCGTGCGGTTAAAGGCGCTGCAGTCTGGAACCGCAAGACCGCTACGGTCGCAGGTTCGAATCCTGCCTCGGGCATGGATGTTTGTGATGTCCTTAGGTTCGTTAGGTTTAACTAGTTCTAAGTTCTAGGGGACTAATGACCTCAACAGTTGAGTCCCATAGTGCTCAGAGCCATTTTTTGAGTTTGCTAAACATCTCCGTAACGCTATCACGGTTACCAAATAACCCAGTGACGAAACGCGCCGCTCTTCTTTGGATCTTGTCTATCTTCTCTGTCAACCAGACCTGGTATGGATCCCACACTGATGAGCAATACTCAAGTAAAGGTCGAGCGAGTGTTTTGCAAGCCACCTCCTTTGTTGATGGACTACATTTTCTAAGGACTCTCCCAATGAATCTCAAACTGGCACCCGTCTTACCAACAATTAATTTTATATGATCATTCCACTTCAAATCGTTCCGCACGCATACTCCCAGATATTTTACAGAAGTAAATGCTACCAGTGTTTGTTCCGCTATCATATAATCATACAATAAAGGATCCTTCTTTCTATGTATTCGCAATACATTACATGTGTCTATGTTAAGGGTCAGTTGCTACTCCCTGCACCAAGTGCCTATCCGCTGCAGATCTTCCTGCATTTTGCTGCAATTTTCTAATGCTGCAACTTCTCCGTATACTACAGCATCATCCGCGAAAAGCGGCATGGAACTTCCGACACTATCTACTAGGTCATTTATATATATTGTGAAAAGCAATGGTCCCATAACACTCCCCTGTGGCACGCCAGAGGTTACTTAAACGTCTGTAGACGTCTCTCCATTGAGAACAACATGCTGTGTTCTGTTTGTTAAAAACTTTTCAATCCAGCCACACAGCTGGTCTGATATTCCGGAGGCTCTTACTTTGTTTATCAGGCGACAGTACGGAACTGTATCGAACGCCTTCCGGAGGTCAAAGAAAATGGCATCTACCTGGGAGCCTGTATCTGATATTTTCGGAGTCTCATGAACAAATAAAGCGAGTTGGGTCTCACACGATCGCTGTTTACAGTTAGCTTCTCATTATCGTCTTGAAGTAACTCCTCGCCAATAGTAATTTTATCGGAGATGGTGTAACAACAATTTAATCTCAGAGAAGGAAGTATCCGTTGGTGTATTAACAGCAAGGAAGTAAAATAAGTTGACTTATCTCTAAGCAAATCGATAAAGCACTAACTGGTTTGAGTAGAGTCGTTTTGTTTCCAAAAGGTTAAAGAAAATATCAAACACTGTGCCAAGACGGTTTCTGAATTTCGAAACACTCTGCAGAAACTATTCGTCGCAGCCAAAAGTTACTTCGAGTCCCCTGTCATCGACACACTGGCGGATGACTAACAGCTGTTCCGCACAAGAGGAACTTTGCGTTACCGCTTAAGTTAACAGTTTGGCAGTTCGCCCAGCAGCACTTTCCTCGGATTAACAGCGTTCTCGTTCTCTCTCTCTCTCTCTCTCTCTCTCTCTCTCTCAGATGCTACGTAAACGCTTCATTATTTTGTCCTCTCCACAGCATGCGAGCTAACGTACACTCATCTATCTAAGTTGGTTACTGCCGTACCGGCTTAACGCCTTGTCGCCCCCACAGCGTTTATTAAAAATCTGGTGATTTTCTTCACGGCAGATGAAATTGCCCGAAACTCTTCGTTCAACTTCATTTGTTCGTGAGTGTTTAAAGGATCACAATTTTCATCTCAGACAGCAGCAGGTAAGACTAAAACCAACTTTCGCGAAGTGAAGCCAACGGGCTTCGCCTGACTCATATACCACCGTAGTAAGATAATACACTCCTGGAAATGGAAAAAAGAACACATTGACACCGGTGTGTCAGACCCACCATACTTACTCCGGACACTGCGAGAGGTCTGTACAATCAATGATCACACGCACGGCACAGCGGACACACCAGGAACCGCGGTGTTGGCCGTCGAATGGCGCTAGCTGCGCAGCATTTGTGCACCGCCGCCGTCAGTGTCAGCCAGTTTGCCGTGGCATACGGAGCTCCATCGCAGTCTTTAACACTGGTAGCATGCCGCGACAGCGTGGACGTGAACCGTATGTGCAGTTGACGGACTTTGAGCGAGGGCGTATAGTGGGCATGCGGGAGGCCGGGTGGACGTACCGCCGAATTGCTCAACACGTGGGGCGTGAGGTCTCCACAGTACATCGATGTTGTCGCCAGTGGTCGGCGGAAGGTGCACGTGCCCGTCGACCTGGGACCGGACCGCAGCGACGCACGGATGCACGCCAAGACCGTAGGATCCTACGCAGTGCCGTAGGGGACCGCACCGCCACTTCCCAGCAAATTAGGGACACTGTTGCTCCTGGGGTATCGGCGAGGACCATTCGCAACCGTCTCCATGAAGCTGGGCTACGGTCCCGCACACCGTTAGGCCGTCTTCAGCTCACGCCCCAACATCGTGCAGCCCGCCTCCAGTGGTGTCGCGACAGGCGTGAATGGAGGGACGAATGGAGACGTGTCGTCTTCAGCGATGAGAGTCGCTTCTGCCTTGGTGCCAATGATGGTCGTATGCGTGTTTGGCGCCGTGCAGGTGAGCGCCACAATCAGGACTGCATACGACCGAGGCACACAGGGCCAACACCCGGCATCATGGTGTGGGGAGCGATCTCCTACACTGGCCGTACACCACTGGTGATCGTCGAGGGGACACTGAATAGTGCACGGTACATCCAAACCGTCATCGAACCCATCGTTCTACCATTCCTAGACCGGCAAGGGAACTTGCTGTTCCAACAGGACAATGCACGTCCGCATGTATCCCGTGCCACCCAACGTGCTCTAGAAGGTGTAAGTGAACTACCCTGGCCAGCAAGATCTCCGGATCTTGTCCCCCATTGAGCATGTTTGGGACTGGATGAAGCGTCGTCTCACGCGGTCTGCACGTCCAGCACGAACGCTGGTCCAACTGAGGCGCCAGGTGGAAATGGCATGGCAAGCCGTTCCACAGGACTACATCCAGCATCTCTACGATCGTCTCCATGGGAGAATAGCAGCCTGCATTGCTGCGAAAGGTGGATATACACTGTACTAGTGCCGACATTGTGCATGCTCTGTTGCCTGTGTCTATGTGCCTGTGGTTCTGTCAGTGTGATCATGTGATGTATCTGACCCCAGGAATGTGTCAATAAAGTTTCCCCTTCCTGGGACAATGAATTCATGGTGTTCTTATTTCAATTTCCAGGAGTGTATATACCGCCCGTCAGTCACCAAGAAGAAAAAAACTGAGTGCGAGTATCTTACAAATGGCTATTATTCGTCGTGTTCCCCTTACTGATTTCTGTGAGGGACGATCACTTTATTAACTCTGTTACGTTTATGCTGTAGAAGCCCGCAAGAAATTTGGTGGACAGTTTCCGTAGAGAGTAACAAATTCTGGTACACAGTGACCGACATACTGGCATTTTATTCTGGAGAAGTATGGTTCAAATCACCGACGAGCCATCTCTCATTTGGTTGTCCGTTGTCTACCTATACGAACGACAGGATTGTCCTTCAGCAAGGCCACAGTCTATCTATATCCTTTGAAAAAATTCTCCAGCACTACTTTTGTAATGACCTCGATATCAGCGGCACATTGAAATATGCCTTTGCCTTCAGATGATTTACTCACCAAGCCTTGATGAGTATACTAACAGTGTGCCACAAGAGAAATTGTAACAAACACGTCCAGATCCTTCATCTTTCGGTGACTATACGGTTCGGATGTTGGGGATCATGATGGATATTCTTTTGTTGGTAGCAACACGGAATAGTTCTTTTGAAGACGTACTGAACCAGCATCTAAGGTTGTCAGACCAAGATATTCGTCGTCTTCCAGGACCTCTTTTGCTGCTGATTTTCCCTTCAAGTATTTTTTGTAGCAAATCATATCTATTCGTATTCCGCATGATACGTCTTAGATATTGCAACTTTCGGCATTTCACAGTCTTGATTAATTTAGATATAGTGTTCATTCTTCTCAAGATTTCTATGTTTGTCACTCTCTGGGACCAAGGTATTCGCAGGATACGCCTATAAAGCCACAATACAAAGGCCTCCAGTACTTTCTCCATGTTTTTATTTAAGGTCCATGTGGTCCCATGTAAGATGACAGAATATACATAGCAGTGCAAAAGTCTGATTTCTGTTCTTGAAATTAGGTTACGGCTTTTGAAGATGGCGGACATTTTCTGAAACACACTTCTTGCTTTCCCGATGAGAATCTTGATTGTCCCGGCTGAGGTTCGAGTCCTCCCTCGGGCATGGGTGTGTGTGTGTGTTTGTCCTTAGGATAATTTATGTTAAGTAGTGTGTAAGCTTAGGGACTGATGACCTTAGCAGTTAAGTCCCATAAGATTTTACACACATTTGAACATTTTGAATCTTGATTTCTTGCACGATAATCCAATTTTCATTTATTATGGTTCCAAGTATATTGTTTTACCCTTTCGATAGTTCTTTGGTTTATGACTAAATTCACCTCTGCAATATTTGTCTTACGACCATGAGTTTTGTCTTCGTGTTGTTTATTTGAAGCCAATACTGACTGCTAACTCTTACAATTCTATTTATTAATAATTGTAACGCTTGGATAGTGCTACTAATACGATAGTGTCATCAGCACATCGAATGTTGTTAAATTTTATTTCATTTATCACAGTCCCTCCTGCTTCTTCTAGGGATTCTCTGAATATGGATTCTGAGTACATGTTAAATAGTATGGGAGTCAAGATACATCCCTTTCTTACGCCCCTGAGAGTTTTGAATGCTTTGTTGTATTCACAATCAGTACGCAACGCTACTGTATGATGGATTGAAGTACAGGTTATTGATGATTCGCAGGTCTCTTTCCTCCATTCCAATATTTCTAAAAATCTCCATCAATTTGTCCTATTTTACTCTATAAAAGGCCTTTTGCTAATCTATTAGGCAAGAAAATATAATTTTATTTACATCTCTACATTTCTGGAACAATACTTGTACACTGAACAAGTCTTCTCTCGTACCCACTGCATTAACGAACGCAATCTGATTAGTGACTATCTGTTCCTCACATAGTCTACATATATTCTTCTGCGTATCTCCCTCAAAAACAATTTAAACACAAGGCTCATTAAGCTTACCTTACGATAATCTCCACATTGTTTTGCATTTGTCTTTTTGGGCAGAGTAATGAACTCTGATTTTAGCCACTCCAGACTCTAATGTAGAATATTTTACAAGTTACGAGCACGAGTTTCTACTGAACCAACCTATGATAATTACAGCTTAATACACAGCAGAGCGAAGTTTTTCCATCTATACCCATGAATATAAATGGCTGTAAATAAGTGTAGATACAAAAACAGCTGTACGTAATAATTGTAGTTAGATCTACATCTAACAATTGGCAGACCTGATGAATATGAATTACTGATAATTGCGAAAATCATCTAGTATTTTCATAAGAAGTAACTCCGTTGTATAAAGATACTACCGTCTTTGTACTAAGCGTCTTACCAGATTTTGTCACTTGTGGGCGATATATTTTCACGGAATTTTAATCACCAACTTCCTCCTCAGAATGTGACAGTATTTTGTTGACTCAAACTTACATAGGGAGAAATGTCCATCGTAATAAAATAGAGAGATATCAGAGCTCCCAGGAAACGTTTTAAGCGTTCGTTTTTCCCATGTGCTATACGAAGTAAGAGCAGTGAATAAATTACCTGAAAGTGGTTCGATGAAGCCTCTGAGAAGTACGTAAGTGTCAATTGTGAAGTCATGACGATGCGGACGTAAAAGTACAGCATGAACTACATCAGTTCTTTTCGAAGCGGTGCACGCCTTCAATTTCTTATCGTTAGTTTTGTCGGAGTGTCATTTCCCACTGATGAGGAGAGTGTCGTTTTTCACAGACTTAAATTTCCTTCCAGTATTAGCAGTAAATTTTTTGATAGAAAAAGTAATGGCGGACATTGCCACGATGAGCGCGAAGGTCGAAAACGGATAAGACTACGATCTCCGGGAACTTGTGCTAAATTAATGACATCTTTTCCTTTAAATTTCGACTAATATCATTAATATATTTTGCACTGACAATATTGGATCAGTTTAAGAGAGACAATAATGTAAGATTTCACACAGTGATTTATAATGACATTTTGTGTGGGAGTTGCCAATCTCAGAGTTTGACACTCATTTCAAGCAAGAATACTTTACGATTGGGAATATAGTGAAATATGCCGTACGGAAATACTTTTAAATTTCGAAGGGAAATATAAAAATACAATTTTGTGACTAGTAAGTAACAACGGAAACTAATCCAGGGCAATAAATAAAGTCATTACATACACGTCAGAGAATCGCACTGATCTGCAATACAGAGTTTGAGGGAAAAAATAAATACAAGAAAATAATGGGCGCCAGTAATTTAGATAGAAATTTTTCAGAATTTAACCGCCAGTCCACCGCCAAATCAGCCGGAGCGCTCTCCAGTTCGTTAAACATCGTGGGTAAAGTCGCTCATTGTCCCCTTCGACGATCGTCTCGTTAGGCACGTGGAACAATTTAGCGTTGACACGACAACCGAGAACTAAATCCAAGTCGCCGGATGGGTATGAGAGCCCTACAGGTAGATAATTAGACACAGATAAAAATCATACAAGCTTCCTAATTTCTTATAAATCGGAAAGGCCTACGAATTGCTTGCTTGTTTGTTTGTCCCTATTTTAGAAATGAAATGATCATATGGCATTTATTGAGCGGGATAAACCCTTCGGGATTTGGCCACCGCACTGCAAGTCTTTTTAGTTAACGCCACTTCGGCGACTTGCCTGTCAATGATGACGGACACACAACACCCAGTCCCATGCCGGGAATCGAACCCGGGCCCCCTCGCGTGGCAGGCGGTAACGCTACCGCTGCGCTACGGAGGCGGACTTTGTTTTAGAAGACCGGATCGTTATCCCCTATCATTACGGAAGATTAATACGCAATAAAACACAAAAAATTGTAAGTGATACAGTGTTAGTGTAATAATTACGGAGTCAGAGGAGTCAAGAATACGAAAGACAAGAATAAAAAGTTGATATATCCTTCAAATTGGGCCCCTTGGCAATAGTGCACATGCCACCACAGATCTCTTAGCGCCTGAACCTGATCAGGAGCAGTGGGGAGTCTTCGTCTTTGGCAATATCTTACGGGTGTTATCAGCCGCTGCTTTCCTGAGCTGTACCTAACTTTAGAAACTGTGGGGCAAGCAGGAGCCGATATTCAGATCAGTGCAGAATTCGAACTACTTCGACGTTAGCGTACTCCTCCAAAGTAAAAATAGCACCGTGTTACTGTCTTGACAGTCCTCATTTCTGTCACCGTTATTGGAATGATTCAATAAAATACTTCATCCAGATTAAGAAATTCTGTGGCGAAACAACGAATCTGATTTTCCTGGTAACGATTCTGATTTAACCTCTTGTACTGGATTTTGATGAGCACGGTATGTGTTCTCTCTATCATTATGCAAACTTGGGTTGAATCTAGCTGCTGTTCTTTGAATAATTAACCCCTTCTGTCAACCCTTCGGTACGGATTACTGAAACATATACAATATTACTGTCTAAGGAGACTTTCGTAAACAGCCTCCTCAACAGCTCGATTACACCTTTTACACTTATTTCAGTGATTTCTATCGGCTTTTCGGATTATTCTAACATTCTTCCATCTTAAGTGTTTTGGGTTGTAAGTAGTATGTGCCGCATACTATCGACTACTCAAGTCTTAACTCACACAGTAGAACAAACCAGCGCTCGCATTAGAACGTTGCAAAAAAATGGCTCTGAGCACTATGGGACTCAACATCTTAGGTCATAAGTCCCCTAGAAGTTAGAACTACTTAAACCTAACTAACCTAAGGACATCACACACACCCATGCCCGAGGCAGGATTCGAACCTGCAACCGTAGCAGTCCCGCGGTTCCGGACTGCAGCGCCAGAACCGCACGGCCACCACGGCCGGTTAGAACGTTGCATTACATTTGCTTACGCTGTACTTGGATGCCAGCTTTTACAAAAGTTTTCTAGAATTTCGCAGCAACTCGCAACCAATATCATCCATGTGCATATAACAATGGACTCCGCGAACTGTGAGAGAGCAACACTGGACTTCTGCACAATGTATTTACATTACGTGATCGAAGTATTCGGGTACCACTACACTATGTGATCAAAACTATCCGGACACCTGGCTGAAAATCACTTACAAGTTCGTAGCGCCCTCTATCGATAATGAGGGAATTCAATATAGTGATGGGCCACCCTTAGCCTTGATGACAGCTTCCACTTTCGCAGGCATACCTTCAGTCATGCGCTGGAAGGTTTCTTGGAGAATGGCAGCCCATTCTTCACGGAGTGCTGCACTGAGTAGAGCTATCGATGTCGGCCGGTGAGGACTGGCACGACGTCGGCGTTCCAAAACATTCCAAAGGTATTCCATAGGATTCAGGTCAGGACTGTGCAGGCCAGTCCATTACAGTGATGTTATTGTCCTGTAACCACTCCACCACTCCGCCACAGGCCGTGCATCATGACTGTTCAGACATGTCACTAAACCCGCCCAAAGATGTAAACCACTATGCATGAGCAGCGCATATTAGACGAAGGTGATCCTACAGCCGATCATTTCCAATCATTCCACCAGGAAGAAGGTAAATGACTCCGTAGTTCAACCATGCCTAGACGGTCAATACCGCGGTGCGATCGCGTCCGCATTGTTACTTTGTGCCAGAAAAGGCTCTCAACAAGGGCAGTGTCCGGGCATCTCTGAGTGAACCAAAGCGATGTTGTTCAGGCATGGAGGAGATAGAGACAGGAACTGTCGATGACATGCCTCGTTCAGGCAACCCAAGGGCTACTACAGCAGTGGATAACCGATACCTACGGATTATGACTCGAAGGAACCCTGACAGCAAAGCCACCATGTTGAATAATCCTTTTCGTGCAGCCACAGGACGTCTAAATGGCTCCGTGCAGTATGGGACTTAACTTCTAAGGTCATCAGTCCCCTAGAACATAGAACTACTTAAACCTAACTAACCTAAGGACATCACACACATCCATGCCCGAGGCAGGATTCGAACCTGCGACCGTAGCAGTCGCGCGGTTCTAGACTGTAGCGCCTAGAACCGCTCGGCCACCCCGGCCGGCACCACAGGACGTAGTGTTACAACTCAAACTGTGCGCAATAGGCTGCATGATGCGCAACTTCACTCCCGGCGTCTATGGCGGGGTCCATCTTTGCAACCACGACACCATGCAGTGCAGTACAAATGGGCCCAACAAAATGCCGAATGGACCGCTCAGGATTGGCATCACGTTCCCTTCACCGATGAGTGTCGCATATGCCTTCAACCAGACAATCGTCGGAGACGTGTTTGGAGGCAACCCGGTCAGGCTTAACGCCTTAGACACAATGTCCAGCGAGTGCAGCAAGGTGGAGGTTCCCTGCTGTTTTGGGGTGGCATTATGTGGGGCCGACGTACGCCGCTGGTGGTCATGGAAGGCGCCGTAACGGCTGTACGATACATGAATGCGATCCTCCGATAGATAGTGCAACCATATCGGCAGCATACTGGCGAGTCATTCGTCTTCAGGGACGACAATTCGCGTCTCCATCGTGCACGTCTTACGAATGACTTCCTTCAGGGTAACGACATCGCTCGACTTGAGTGGCCAGCATGTTCTCCAGGCATGAACCCTATCGAACATGCCTGGGATAGATTGACAACGGGTGTTTATGGACAACGTGACCCACCAACCACTCTGAGGGATCTAAGCCGGATTGCCGTTGAGGAGTGGACAATCTGGACCAACAGTGCCTTGATGAACTTGTGGATAGTATGCCACGACGAGTACAGGCATGCATCAACGCATGAGGACGTGTTAATGGATATTAGAGGTACCGGCGTGTACAGCAATCTGGACCACCACCTGTGAAGGTGTCGCTGTATGGTGGTACATCATGGAATGTATGAGCAATAAAAAGGGCGGAAATGATGTTTATGTTGATCTCTATCCTAATTTTCTGTACGGTTTACGGAACTCTCGGAACGGAGGTGATGAATAACTTTACAACTAAATACTAGAAAATGCTAATTGAACAGGAAAGAAGATATTTTATGTACAATGACAGACAGCGCATATATGAATCAACATACATCACGGAGAACCAGACGATTGAGAACCTGCTTTAGTAAAACGAAGACATTGCGGGCTGATACCCGGATCGAAATATAGTTATCATTTAGAATAAAATTTATTTCATGCTATAACAAGGCAATCAATTTTTTATTGCTAGAATTTATTTCGTTATGTAATACTTTTTCAGTCTCTTACTCTCACTTATATGGTTGTACAACAGCAGCAGCAGTAGAGTTCACTGTTGTTTCTCACTATAAAACCACATACATGACAGCAAATAAGCACATGGTAATAGCAGTACTACACTGTAACAGAAAGAGCGCTAGCGTGTGCCACGGGGCTGTGTCGGGACGTCCTTCGGAGACAATACAAATACTCGCAACTGTTGTGCCAATTCGTGCCGTTGCTCTGTGCTCGCTGCCATTTCTTCCTGAAATGTTTTTCTGCATCAGTTTTATTCTGTTGGCAATTCTGACTATGCAGTACACTATTCATACTAACTGTGGTGTCACCGCCAGACACCACACTTGCTAGGTGGTAGCCTTTAAATCGGCCGCGGTCCGCTAGTATACGACGGACCCGCGTGTCGCCACTGTCAGTGATTGCAGACCGAGCGCCGCCACACGGCAGGTCTAGAGACACTTCCTAGCAATCGTCCCAGTTGTACAGCCGACGTTGCTAGAGATGGTTCACTGACAAATTACGCTCTCATTTGCCGAGACTATAGTTAGCATAGCCTTCAGCTACGTCATTTGCTACGACCTAGCAAGGCGCCTTTATCAATTGCTATTTATCTTGTGATGCATGTACCGTCAAGAGCGATGTTCACCAATTATGAATTAAAGTTAAGTACTCCAGCAGCAACGTACCTTATTGCCTATATTAATTACATTGTCCTGTTCCAGACCTCACGCCAGCCTGCGTGAGCTTAAACGCGTGCTTTTCGGCTACCAATCATAATGGCTTGGCTATCTTGCCAAGTCACAACACAAACCACAAAACCATCCGCTACTCACTATGCAGCTCAACCTTGGTGCTTGAAATCTACTGGTATAAAACCGTAATCCAGCTATCGTCAACTAGAACACCAGGTAACATGTGCACAGAAGGTATCATAGCTACTATTTTATCACTGAGGGCTGAGTAAAATTTGGTTCCCCATATTCACAGGGGTTTTGGCAGTGATAATATAACGTTTCACATTATGGTTAAACAACAGAATGTCGTACTCCATTGCTTAAACGTAAAGCATGAGCTGAACGGGACATACATACTTCGTGGCATGTAACGGAGGAATAGAGTTTTTGTCCACACTGTTTTAGGATGCTCACCACACGAAGATCCCGTCCTTCTGTGAAGTGACACCTATTATCTAGATAGCTATCCGCTGGACTATAGTTACGTACAGAACGGAAGATTGCGTACGTCTAGTAGCTGGAGCAGTCAGTCATCGGTGAATCAGGGAGACAGTATCTTAAAAAATCAATCATCTTGGGGTTGAAGCTCTTTTTTCTGTGTTTGCTTTAACAATACGTATGTTTTTGGATAGTGTCCGCCTTTAGAAAACAGATTTGTTTTATAACCCAAACATGTTTCCCTGCAGTTGCAGGATCTTCAGTGGTCTTTTATTTTTCATTTGTTAAAGATGAACATTGTTCTATACTATTTGTATAAATGTAGCTATTAGTTTTTAAATCGTAATTACAGATATTTGAAAAAACACATATATTATGAATTCATACCTTTTATCACATGGTGTGGTTTTTCTGATGAGTTGGTTTTTCTACAGTGAATGTTTTGCTCCACAGTTTGTAATCTGCAACCACTTATACCTCAAAGTAGATAAAAGATAAAGAGATAAATTGTTTAAACCAAAAATTACGATTTCAAAAACTTTTAGTTCTAGGCCTGAGATTATATATATATATATATATATATATATATATATATATATATATTGTGTGTGTGTGTGTGTGTGTGTGTGTGTGTGTGTGTGTAGAGAGAGAGAGGTTGCAGATGACAAACTGTGGAGCATAACAGTCACTGTAGAAAAACCAACACATCAGAAAAACCACACTATGTGGTAAAAGGTATGAATTCATAATTTATGTGTTTTTTCAAATATCTGTAATTACGATTTAAAAACTAATAGTTACATTTGTACAAACAGTATAGAACAATGTTTATCTTTAACAGATGAAAAATAAAAGTCCACTGAAGATGCTGCAACTGCAGTGAAAAATGTTTAGGTTAAAAAACAAAATCGTGTTTTGCTAAACGCGGACCCTATCCAAAAACATACGCATTATAAAAAATTAAGTATTCATAGCGATCCAAATCGCTGGACAGTAACACACCTGCTGTTACAGAGTAAGTATTAATGAAACACTATTCTTGTCGGTATGCTGCTGTAATTGTAAAGAGCGCTGCTAGATTTTTCCGTGCATTCAGTCGCGTCATTGGACCCTTTTCTGCAAAAATACTTCGACAACGCATTTGTCGCGGAAAGCAGTATTGGATGTAATCGGTTGCTGGAGTGAGGTCCAACATTACTGCTCGCCGCACCTGAAGAATACACCTTAGACACTTGCCGAGGTATTAGAAGAATGAACCGCCAGGATGCACGAATGTGTTATCTATAAAACCACGAAAGCTTGAGAAGTTCAAATAACGAGTGGTTTCCACCAGATGTCAATGAATTACCTTTCAAAGATTAGTCAGTTCCTCTCGCGGCTACAGTTAATCGATCCAAAGACAACTTCAAAACGAGGAAGACGATTAATAGAGCTCATTACATTTAGATTGAGTGTGCCAGAGAATTCAGACTACAACAGTTTGTCAGGGAGGCAGCTGGTCACGGAGCTCAGTTCGAAGCGGGACTCATCACTCAAGACAAATCCACTCCAGGCAATGAAATTCCAGGCCGAATACGTGTTTGCAGGCGCTCCGGACAGCGGTTGGATACCAACTTGACTGTCGTCCGTCATTAACAACCAGGCGTCATGGTTTTGGATGTCATTTTATTTCATAGGAAACCTTTGGTTGTCATCCGCGGTCCCTTAGATTACAGTGTACGTTGACGGCGTTCTACTGCCCGTTTTGTTGCTCTTTATGGCAAGTCATCCTGGGCTTATGTTTCAAGAAGGCGATGCCCGCTGCAGTCATGGACTGTGCTGCTGCGGCGGGGTCAGGGATTTTATCAGCCTCGTGATGACTGGGTGTTGTGTGATGCCCTTAGGTTCGTTAGGTTTAAGTAGTTCTAAGTTCTAGGGGACTGATGACCATAGATGTTAAGTCCCATAGTGCTCAGAGCCATTTGAACCATTTTATGAACTGTGCGGCTGATCCCGGCGGAGGTTAGAGTCCTCCCTCGAGCATGGGTGTGTGTGTGTGTGTTTGTCATTAGGATAATTTAGGTTAAGTAGTGTGTAAGCTTAGGGACTGATGACCTTAGCAGTTAAGTCCCATAAGACTTCACACACATTTGAACATTGACGATGCCCGCCCGCAGGCGGGAAAAGTTTCTGATGTTTCCTGAATGAGATATTTTCACTCTGCAGCGGAGTGTGCGCTGATATGAAACTTCCTGGCAGATTAAAACTGTGTGCCCGACCGAGACTCGAACTCGGGACCTTTGCCTTTCTCGGGCAAGTGCTCTACTATCTGAGCTACCGAAGCACGACTCACGCCCGGTACTCACAGCTTTACTTCTGCCAGTATCTCGTCTCCTACCTTTCAAACTTTACAGAAGCTCTCCTGCGAACCTTGCAGAACTAGCACTCCCGAAAGAAAGGATATAGCGGAGACATGGCTTAGCCACAGCCTGGGGGATGTTTCCAGAATGAAATTTTCACTCTGCAGCGGAGTGAGCGCTGATATGAAACTTCCTGGCAGATTAAAACTGTGTGCCCGACCGAGACTCGAAGTCGGGACCTTTGTCTTTCGCGGGCATTTCCTCTACCAACTGAGCTACCCAAGCACGACTCACGCCCGCTACTCACAGCTTTACTTCTGCCAGTATCTCGTCTCCTACCTTCATATCAGCGCACACTCCGCTGCAGAGTGAAAATCTCATTCTGGAAACATCCCCCAGCCTGTGGCTAAGCCATGTCTCCGCTATGTCCTTTCTTTCGGGAGTGCTAGTTCTGCAAGGTTCGCAGGAGAGCTTCTGTAAAGTTTGGAAGGTAGGAGACGAGATACTGGCAGAAGTAAAGCTGTGAGTACCGGGCGTGAGTCGTGCTTCGGTAGCTCAGATAGTAGAGCACTTGCCCGCGAAAGGCAAAGGTCCCGACTTCGAGTCTCGGTCGGGCACACAGTTTTAATCTGCCAGGAAGTTTCTGATGCTTGTCTTCACGCTTGCAGAATCCTACCTTGGCCAGCATGATCGCCGAATCTCTCCCCAATTGAGAACGTTTGGATCATTATGGGAAGGGCTATCGTCTCGGGATTTCGACGATCTAACGCGGCAATTGGACATAATTTGGCACGATATCTCTCAGGAGGGCAGCCTGCAACTATAAAAAAAAATGGTTCTAATGGCTCTGAGCACTATGGGACTTAACATCTGAGGTTATCAGTTCCCTAGACATAGAACTAATTATGCCTAACTAACCTAAGGACAGCACACACATCCATGCCCGAGGCAGGATTCGAACCTGCGACCGTAGCAGCAGCACGGTTCCGGACTGAAGCGCCTAGAACCGCTCGGCCACAGCGGCCGGCCAACAAGTATCAATTAATGTCAATCCGAGTAAATGCTTGCGTAAGGGCCGGATGTGGACCAACAAGTTACCGACTTGCTTAATTTGTGAAGCTCTTTCTCCTGAATAAATCAACTATTTTTTTCTGAAATTGTAATCATTTGTTTTTCTGTACGTGTACATCACATCTACCGATTCGGATAATTCATTCCTGGTACGTAGTCCTTTTTTGTCTTAATGTATCGTAATGTACAGCCAAATATATATGCAGATACTTGCGCACGATCTGGTAATAGTATGGCAAAGGAGGTTATTTTGTATGTTTCACAGCGTATGTTTTGGCGGCTGCGTCGGAATATTACGAAGGTAGTTACGATCAAAACAAGAACAAGATCAACAGTAGAAACTGTGGAAGTAAATCTTGAAGTTATCTGCAATGCTCTTTGTCTAACTACAATCTCTATGTCCATCGTTTAAAATGGAGCGTGGTTGACCTGTGCAGAAACACACATGCGCGTGCGCGCCTGTTTTTCCATATTATGAAGAACTACTATTCATACACGAAGGAGGATTGAATTCAAGTCTAATTATCTTAGAACAATACAGGAACTTTCATCTACACAATGGGTTGCAACATATTAAACAGAATCTGGAAGGATGTATCTTACACAATAGGCGGCTACGTTTCAGTAACTAGCCTCTAAAATTAATTTCTTCGAAGAAACATCCTGCTGCTTTTACAGCAGAACATAGAAACAATGGCTTACACAATTCGTGTGGAGTCTGAAGCTTATTAAAGGAACAGAACATGCGCTGTTTCGGAACTCTCCTTCGTGTATTCATGGCTTCCAGAGATAAAGCATTTCGACATCACTGTTAAATAACGTGGCACATAGCGAGAGATTATGATTAACTCTGTTGGAGTTCGCTACCGGTTTTTTGTCCACTCTGTTGTTCTTACTCTTAAGGTATTCAAACTTTGTTTATCGAGGACATATTCTCAAGTAAGCAAGCGTCTTTAATATATGGTTTTCACTGTTACGAAACGGCCTTGCAGAGTTCGTGGTATCAGCGATAGAAGCAAGAAATGTCATATCAAAGTACAGCGTAATGTTAAAACAGGCGAAAGTGGCTAAGTGTTTCTCAGACGTTACGTGATTACAGGTACTCACGCACCGGGTGCAAATCGAAAGTGATCAGGACAATCTTAGACGTTCTAGTAGCGAAACTAGTTATCTTATTGAATTATTTGTTTCAACAGAGCTCACATCTTTTGAAGGAAGGAAGATTATGGTTCATCCAACTAGACTAGTACTTCGTGTCTACTGACCGAGCCTTTAACAAGGCTAGAGAAGAGTATAGATCTTTTTTTTATGAAGTAAATATTCCAGAATTCGGATCAAGAACAGCCGCTGAAATGAGTAACTTAGAAGTAGATAATTTCTGAGTAGCGAAGCAGCTTAAATAATTTAATACAGGAATGTCTTCCGGGCTAGAGAGCATGTCGATAATGTTCCTTCCGGTGTATGTTGATAAAATTGCCCCATACTTAGCAGACATATACAACCGCTCGCTTGACAAAAGATAGGCACCAAAAGACTGGAAAGCTATATAGTTCACACCAATACTGAAGGAAGGGAAAAAGGAGTCATCATCTGATTTACAGAATCATATCACTAACGTCGACTTGCATTATGATTTTGGAACATATATTGTGTTCGAACATTATGAATTACCTCCAAGGCAACGATATATTGACACAAAATGGTTCAAATGGCTCTGAGCACTATGGGACTTAACATCTGAGGTCATCAGTCCCCTAGAACTTAGAACTACTTAAACCCAACTAACCTAAGGACATCACACACATCACCGCCCGAAGCAGGATTCGAACCTGCGACCGTAACGGTCGCGCGGTTCCAGACTGTAGCGCCTAGAAACGCTCGGCCACAGCGGCCGGCATATTGACACACAGTGAGAACGGATTCAGAAAATTTCGTTCTTGTGGAACACAACTAGCTCTTTATTCGCAGCAAGTAGTAAGTGCTGTCGATAGGCGATCTCAAACTGATTTCATATTTTCACATTTCCAGTAGTCTGACACCTTTCCTCAGAAGCGCCTTCTTCTCGAATCGAATGCCTATGGAGTGTCGTCCGAGCTGTGCGACTGGATCGTGACCAAACTCTGTAGTAATTGGCAGAAAGAGAGCGAGTAAAACCTACATAATAGCTTGCTTTCCCCTAGGAAATGTTACAGCCCCTCTGCTATTTCTAATGTATGCGCCCGATTTAGGAGACAATCTGAGCAGGCATCGTGGATAGTTTGCAGCTGTGTAAGTAACTTGTTCAGGTTTTTATGTTGGTAACGCCACGTAGCGCTCTATATGAAAATCACTGACTGTGCTGTGTGCAGTCTGTGGCTAATTTGCATTGTTGGAATATTTGCTATCGTAGAGTTGGGCAGTTAGATGTGAACAGCGCGTAGCGTTGCGCAGTTGGAGGTTAGCCGCCAGCAGTGGTGGATGTGAGGAGAGAGATGCCAGAATTTTGGGAGCGGATGATCTGGACGTGTGTCCATCAGAAAGAGCAAATTTGTAATACTGGATATCATGAATATATAATGACTACACTATTAAGGTAAATACATTGTTTGTTCTCTATCAAAATCTTTCATTTGCTGACTATGCCTATCGGTAGATAGTGCCTTCAGTAGTTAGAATCTCTTATTTAGCTGGCAGTATTGGCGCTCGCTGTATTGCAGTAGTTCGAGTAACGAAGATTTTTGTGAGGTAAGTGATTCATGAAAGGTATAGGTTATTGTTAGTCAGGGCCATTCTTTTGTAGGTATTATTGAAAGTCAGATTGCGGTGCACTAAAAATATTGTGTGTCCGTTTCGTGTTGATCAGAATAAGTAAAGAGAGAAATATCTTGAGTACGTTCAGTTCTGCTCTGCTGTTTGAAAAACAAATAACGTAAGAGGGTTATCAGCACAGTCATTTATAATTTTCTGAAGGGGATGTTTCAGATGCTGTCATTTAACGTCTAGTAAAGTCATCAGAAGATCAAAACCAGTTGCAAAATGATTTACACAGGATACCTGTATTGTGCGAGAAGCGGTAATTAACCATAAATAATGTGATCTTTTTCCGAAATTTGAATCGTCAACTTTCTCCTCATAATGTGAAAATAGTCCGCAGCTCGTGGTCGTGCGGTAGCGATCTCGCTTCCCACGTCCGAGTTCCCGGCTTCGATTCCCGGCGGGGTCAGGGATTTTCTCTGCCTCGTGATGAGTGGGTGTTGTGTGACGTCCTTAGGTTAGTTAGGTTTAAGTAGTTCTAAGTTCGAGGGAACTGGTGACCATAGATGTTAAGTCCCATAGTGCTCAGAGCCATTTGAACCAATGTGAAAATATTTTATTCTAGCCTACCTACATAGGGAGAAATGATCATACTAAAATAAGAGGAAACAGAGCTCTTACAGAAAGATTTAAGTGTACATTCTTCCCACGCTGTGTTAGAGAATGGAAAGGCAGACGCTCTGGCAGGTACTTAATTGTGAACTGCTGAGTAGTCATGTAGATATACATTTTTTTTTTTTTTCCTTGTGAGAGGCAGGAAAGTACTGATACATCGAATTTGCCATCGCTACAAAGCATTACGCCATTAAGTGTGACTATTACTCTGGATGACGGTGTATACAACGGGATGCAATATGTTTTTGATGTGGGGATGTAAATGGCTCATAAAGAGATGTAGAGCCGACAAAGGAGATTATTTCCATCACGCTAGAGGTTTTTTTCCATAGTTCCCGGTAGCCTGTAATCCGCCATACAAAGCAACTCTGGTGCGAAAGACCAAATTGAAACGCAGTAATTAAAACGAGACTTACGGCTTTGCAAGTAGTCGACAGGTAGGTCAATTGAGACGGTGCTTTAACCTGCAGAATTAATCGGCAGTTGTGTCTGACGGGCGATCGTGCAAACCGCCCGGGACACGGGGACCGTTCTGAATCCCAATACCCCGTCCACCAGTTCTTTGTCGCGCCGGTATTTGATCGGCAGGAGGGCCCGCCTTTAAAAAAGCGGAGCTTATTTGCGTCCGCTGCCGGACGTGCGCAGTATTCCAACGATACGAATCAATCGGTCACAGACGAAATGGGAGAACGTCACCGACATTCGAGGTTATAAGAATCAGGGCGCCCTTGAACGGAATCTTCAAAATTGTACGTTTAGAAATTGAGTTACGTGAAAAGCGTAATGAATATTTGAGGAAATAAAATAGATGCTACGTCTAAATTTTTTTAAAACAAGAACTTTAGTATAATTATGTACTTTTCTAAAGATACAACGTACTTCACTACTGGCCATTAAAATTGCTGCACCACGAAGATGACGTGCTACAGACGCGAAATTTAACCGACAGGAAGAAAATGCTGTGATAAGCAAATGATTAGCTTTTCAGAGCATTCACACAAGGTTAGTGCCGGTGGCGACACCTACAACCTGCTGACATGAGGAAAGTTTCCAACCGATTTCTCATACACAAACACCAGTTCACCGGCGTTGCCTGGTCAAACGTTTTTGTGATACCTCGTGTAAGGTGGAGAAATGCGTACCATCACGTTTCCGACTTTGATAAAGGTCGGATTGTAGCCTATCGCGATTGCGGTTTATCGTATCGCGACATTGCTGCCGCGTTAGTCGAGATCCAATGACTGTTAGCAGAATATGGAATCGGTGGGTTCAGGAGGGTAATACGGAACGTCGTGCTGGATCCCAACGGCCTCGTATCACTAGCAGTCGAGATGACAGGCATCTTATCCGCATGGCTGTAACAGGTCGTGCAGCCACGTCTCGATCCCTGAGTCAACAGATGTGGACGTTTGTAAGACAACAACCATCTGCACGAACAGTACGACGACGTTTGCAGCAGTATGGACTATCAGCTCGGAGACCATGGCTGCGACTACCCTTGACGCTACATCACAGACAGGAGCGCCTGCGATGGTGTACCCAACGACGAACCTGGGTGCATGAATGGCACAACGTCGTTTTTTCGGATGAATCCACGGCCTGTTTACAGCTTCATGATGGTCGCACCCGTGTTTGGCGACATCGCGGTGAACGCACATTGGAAGTGTGTATTCGTCATCGCCATACTGGCTTATCACCCGGCGTGATGGTATGGGGTGCCATTGGTTACACGTCTCGGTCACCTGTTGTGCGCATTGACGGCACTTTGAACAGTGGACGTTACATTTCAGATGTGTTACAACGTGGCTCTACCCTTCATTCGATCCCTGCGAAACCCTATATTTCAGCAGGATAATGCACGACCTTATGTTGCAGGTCTTGTACGGGCCTTTCTGGATACAGAAAATGTTCGATTGCTGCCCTGGCCAGCACATTCTCCAGATCTCTCACCAACTGAAAACGTCTGGTCAATGGTGGCCGAGCAACTGGCTCGTCACAATACGACAGTCACTACTCTTGATGAACTGTGATATCGTGTTGAAGCTGCATGGGCAGCTGTACCTGTACACGCCATCCTAGCTCTGTTTTACTCAATGCCCAGGCGTATCAAGGCCGTTATTACGGCCAGAGGCGGTTGTTGTGGGTACCGATTTCTCAGGATCTATGCACCCAAATTGCGTGAAAATGTAATCACATGGCAGTTCTAGTATAATATATTTGTCCAACGAATACCCGTTTATCATCTGCATTTCTTATTGGTGTAGCAATTTTAATGGACAATAGTGTACACGATTTTTTCTTTCTTACCTCTCTGATATTGCTTTGTTCCTTCACGCCATTTTGCTTCTTCTAATTTCTGATAGTTCTCTAACGCGTATTTTCACGGCTTACCACAGTCGAACCGTGCCCTGTAATAACATTTTAAACTACGTCTACATAGTCGATTTACAAGGAAATTGAATCATGACTCGAAATGTGCCAACTGTCTGTTACGAGGAACGCTCTTGGCTCGCGATAAACTGAAGTCTAAGTACAGCAAACAGGCTGTGTCAACATGAAAAATGTGACATGTAATTAACGGCAACGAACCTTGGAGACTAGCTGGCGAAAATGGTGCTGTACCTACTTCCTCCGACATACCCCTAACCGCCGGTGATTTTCACAGGACACTCGTCTACTAATTAAAACCGGAATGAACAGTTTTAGCGGAAATGGACCGTAACATCAAAGGCGGCTGATACTGGACGATTCTGCAACGGATTCCACTCCATCCTTGGTATCCCAAGACGGCGTTCACGAGAAAAGAGTTTGTTGAAGTGACTAAGAGTGGGGCACGCAATACTAACGTAATGAAATATGTTAAAATTCATACTCTCTTTAAATTGTAATTCCTGCATTCCTGATGAGGACATAGTATTTATCGCATTTTATTAACATTGCATGATCATCCGATAGAAATTACGTTAAACTGACGACGTTTTCTACTTGTATATATTACTTTGATGTTATGTAATGCATTTTTAATACTTTCTAGTGAAATGGAAAGGATGTTCTGTTTGTATCAATTGTTTCTGGTGAATTAGACCTTGCCTGAAACGATAACAATAGTAATATAAAAGCAACAGCAGCAGCAACAGCAGCAGCAGCAGCAGCATCAACGAAACTACATCTACTGCTATATGGAGTTTGTTTTAAAATACATGCGTAGGTAATAATAGGATGCTAACATCAAGGCAACAAAGAAACACTATACAAAGCTTTTTATAAAAATTTCTAATTTATTGGTTAAACGCAAAGCCTTTTACCCAATTAAAACAGCAGTGGTATGTGGCCTAAGGAGTTTCTTCCATTTTTTTCCTTCAGCTGAAAGAGTACTCCAGGATTTCGGTTCATGTTACGACCAGTGACGTATTGACCTAAGTAACTGTGCGATACAGGCTCGTTACGACAAACTTACCCACCATTACCATTTAATACATCGAATTTCAATCGCGCTTAGTTGTTCAAATGGCACTATGGGACTTAACATCTGAGGTCATCAGTCCCCTAGAACTTAGAACTACTTTAATCTAGCTAACCTAAGGACATCACATACATCCATACCCGAGGCAGGATTCGAACCTGCGACCGTAGCGGTCGCGCGGTTCCAGACTGAAGCGCCTAGAACCGCTCGGCCACAACGGCCGGCGTAGAGGGAGACCAAGAGATGAATACACTAAGCAGATTCAGTAGGATGTAGGCTGCAGTACGTACTGGGAGATGAAGAAGCTTGCACAGGATAGTGTAGTATGGAGGGCTGCATCAAACCAATCTCTGGACTGAAGACCAGAACAACAACAACAACAACAAGAAGCAATAACCTCACCTACGCTTCCACTGCATAATCCTAATCAAATTGAAGCCCCCATAGGTGTTCCTTAAGTTTTGGAAAATCTGATCGGGCGAAGTCAGGACCGTATGGAGGATGATCGATTATGGTGACGGGTTGTTGCAGATGTCGCAGCGCTCGTGCGTGGTCTGACATTGTCATGCTGAAATACGGGATGCTCCAGGTGTGGACGCACACTTCGAATTCAAAATTCCATTATGGAACGCAGTTTCTCACGCACCGACATAGGCTTACGCTACATAAAGTCATGTTACACCATACAATGCAGAGGCCCCTAGAGGCAGAGGGCTGCAAGTAAGTAGATATTAAGAATAAATATGTATAGTGTTAATAATGTTTGTTTTTTAAAAAAGTTTTAAGAGTTTTTTTTTTTAAAAAAGCCTTAAAGGTTTTCATTTATAAAATTTGGAGTTATTACTTTTCAGGCCGCCCCCATATTGATCTGCCGGTGTCCGTGTTGCCTACAATTGCGTGTTAGCTAAAGAGAGGAAAAAACAGGGAAAGCACGAAACATTGATCTGCAAACAGCTGACGGCAGCAGGACATTAAATGAAAAGCGCATGCTTAAAGCGGCCCGCAAGGGGCAGAGGCGCGCAGGCGGACGCAGCCATATATAGGAGAGCGGACGCCACCACAAAGCGAGCCAAATTAATTAAGCAGCAGTCGGCGTGAACCTTTGAGGGCTCTGCGACGACTCGCCAAAGCAGCGCCCAGCCGCCTGCCGCCTGCCGCCTGCTTTGTGACCGGGGACGTCCCTTCTCTCATCAATCAGCTCGTTACCTGCACGGCTTTAAATGTTCCTCACCACGCGCACGGCTGGACGAACATCTGCGGTGTTCCCTTCCTGGTGATATTAACAGACTCGCGTGTAAACAACACTGAGTACACGTTTCTTTTAAAGTTTTTTCTTCCGACATTTCTTTCTAATACATCAATAAAGTTACCCTGTAGCTTACAGCGCACAGTACTGTCTGCTACCAGTGCACACGACGACTAATCTTAATACCTGCATCAAATATACAGTAGCAGGTTGTTTATCTACATCTACGTCCATACTCCGCAAGCCACCCGACGGTGTGTGGCGGAGGGTACCTTGAGTACCTCTATCGGTTCTCCCTTCTATTCCAGTCTCGTATTGTTCGTGGAAACAAAGATTGTCAGTATCCCTCTGTGTGGGCTCTAATCTCTCTGATTTTATCCTCGTGGTCTCTTCGCGAGCTATACGTAGGAGGGAACAATATACTGTTTGACTCCTCGGTGAAGGTATGTTCTCGAAACTTCAACAAAAGCCCGTACCGAGCTACTGAGCGTCTCTCCTGCAGAGTGTTCCACTGGTGCTTATCTATCATCTCCGTAACGCTTTCGCCATTACTAAATGATCCTGTAACGAAGCGCGCTGCTCTCCGTTGGATCTTCTCTATCTCTTCTATCAACCCTATCTGGTACGGATCCCACACCGGTGAGCAGTATTCAAGCAACTTCCTGGCAGATTAAAACCGTGTGCCCGACCGAGACTCGAACTCGAGACCTTTGCCTTTCGCGGGCAAGCGCTCTACCATCTGAGCTACCGAAGCACGACTCACGCCCGGTCTCACGGCTTTACTTCTGCCAGTATCTCGTCTCCTACCTTCCAAACTTTACAGAAGCTCTCCTGCGAACCTTGCAAAACTAGCACTCCTGAAAGAAAGGCTTTGGCTAAGCCATGTCTCCGCAATATCATTTAACGCCGTGGCGAACCGTGCGTTCTTGGCTAGCTCTGTCGATAGAGCACTTGCTCGCGAAAGGCAAAGGTCTTGAGTTTATGTCGCAGTCCGGCACACAGTTTTAATCTGCCAGGAAGTTTCATACCACTGCACAGTCTGCTGCCGAGTGAAAAATTCACTCCGGGAATAATAAACTTACTATTTCATTCCAAACAGTATCTTCGTAATTATTTTTATCAGAAAGGAAAACCACAAATTACTAGCTTCGTTATTTTTATTACAAAGGGAAACACAAATTATCCGCAAATACAGGGCAAATTCTCCGGAAATATCAAGAGCTAACATTCTCTGCCTCGTGATGACTGGGTGTTGTGTGATGTCCTTACGTTAGTTAGGTTTAAGTAGTTCTATGTTCTAGGGGACTGATGACGATAGATGTTAAGTCCCATATTGCTCAGAGCCATTTGAACCATTTTTGAACCATTTGACAGTGTCGAAGACTATCTCGGAATACGGAAATCCGGATCCTATCAGAACCCCCCTATGTGGCAAGACCTATCTAGTTCTGATGATGTGCATTGTCTAAGTTCAATGCCGAGAACACCAACGGCAGACTCCATTAAGCAGTGTAACAAGTTGGCAGTTGCAGAATACCGCCAATCAAAATTACACGGAATGGATTATAAAACTGAGAGTGTGACTGTCTCTAGCTTTAGCGACTGTGTCATTAAGGAATTTATAGAAATTCGAAAAAAAAAGGTTCAAATGGCTCTGAGCACTATGGGACTTAACATCTGAGGTCATCAGTCCCCTAGAACTTACAAGGGAACCTCCCCATCGCCCACCCCTCAGATTTAGTTGGCACAGTGGATAGGCCTTGAAAAACTGAACACACATCAATCGAGAAAACAGGAAGAAGTTGTGTGGAACTATGGAAAAAATAAGCAAAATATACTAACTGAGTACTCCGTGTGCAAGATTGTTAACATCAAGGATACTGTGAGCTCAGGAGTGCCGTGGTCCCGTGGTTAGCGTGAGCAGCTGTAGAACGAGAGATCCTTATTTCGTCTTCCCTCGAGTGAAAAGTTTAATTTTTTTATTTTCAGACAATTATTAAAGTTCAGGCACTCACACACAATCAACTTCGCTCTCCAAAATTCCAGGACATGTTCAGATTTGCTTGGACATATGCAGGATTTGACGGTCTACACACGGAAAAATTTGAAAATGTTAAAAACAGATGTTTAGACAGGGCACAAGGAAAACTGTGAGACTGTGAAACTGTTGCATTCATTTGTTGCAGTTTATGTGACAAACTCTTATGTTTTCATAACTTTTTTGAGAGTGATTATCACATCCACAAGAAAACCTAAATCGGGCAAGGTAGAAGAATCTTTTTTCCCATTCCCCAAGTGTACAAGTTAGGTGGTTCGACAACATATTCCTGTCATGTGACGCACATGCCGTTACCAGTGTCGTATAGAATATATCAGACGTGTTTTCCTGTGGAGGAATCGGTTGACCTATGACATGGCGATCAAATGTTTTCGGTTCCCATTGGAGAGGCACGCCCTTTCGTCTACTAATCGCACGGTTTTGCGGTGCGGTCGCAAAACACAGACACTAAACTTATTACAGTGAACAGAGACGTCAATGAACGAACGGACGGATCATAACTTTGTGAAAATAAAAAAAGTAAAGTTTTCAAACGAGAGAAGACTTGAACCAAGGACCTCTCGTTCCACAGTTGCTCACGCTAACCACGGGACCACGGCTCTCCTAAGCTCACAGTATCCTTGATGTTGCTTATCTTGCGCATGGACTACTCAATTTGTATATTTTGCTTATTTTTTTCATATTTCCACACAACTTCTTCCTGTTTTCTCGATTGATGTGTGTTCAGTTTTTCAAGACCTATCCACTGAGGCAACTTATAACTAAATCTGAGGGGGGTGCGATGGGGAGGTTCCCTTGTTAGAACTACTTAAACCTAACTAACCTAAGGACATCACACACAGCCATGCCCGAGGCAGTAATCTAACCTGCGACCGTAGCGGTCGCACGGTTCCAGACTGAAGCGCCTAGAACCGCTCGGCCACATCGGCCGACTCGAAATTCGAGTACGGGAACCGCCGATCAGCCGTGGTAGCGGCTACATCCTTAGTGAAGCCCGGGAACCTGCAATTAGTCTAATTATGATGAGGAAGGAGATACCCCACTTCGGGGATAGGCGGAGGAACAATACAGCAGACTGCAGCACGCATACCTGAGCGCAAGCCGTAGCCAGGTATAGCGTGAGAGGTGGCGACGGGGTTGGAGATGCTGGGCGCGGATGGGGCATAGAGCGCTATATCGGAGGAGACAGGGGAAGGGGTGGATGGAGCGAGCGAGAGTGAGAGAGAGTGGGGGAGGGGGAGGGAAGGAAGGAGGGGGGAGAGAAGCGCCGTGCCAGCCCCCAAACGGTCAGTTCATCAGTGCACCCTATGAGGGCAACGTGATCCCCAGCTGAAATATTGAGCCTGTCAGACACTGACATCTGACCGTTCAACCGTGAGTTATTGCGCCACAAATTTAATTGGAAGTAACTGTAGATCTATGCGTTATGTAACCTACGTGACATGTCGAATGTGTATTTCACATTTCATTGATCACACTTTTGACATTTCCCTTATATGTCGTATAGCAAAAGCCTTCAAGCACTTTTCGTGTGTCACTGCAAACATCAGAAACTATCTGATACATCTACATCTACATCTACATCCATACTCCGCAAGCCACCTGACGGTGTGTGGCGGAGGGTACCTTCAGTATCTCTATCGGTTCTCCCTTCTATTCCAGTCTCGTATTGTTCGTGGAAAGAAGGATTGTCGGTATGCCTCTGTGTGGGCTCAAATCTCTCTGATTTTATCCTCATGGTCTCTTCGCGAGATATACGTAGGAGGGAGCAATATACTGCTTGACTCTTCGGTGAAGGTATGTTCTCGAAACTTTGACAAAAGCCCGTACCGAGCTACTGAGCGTCTCTCCTGCAGAGTCTTCCACTGGAGTTTATCTATCATCTCCGTAACGCTTTCGCGATTACTAAATGACCCTGTAAGGAAGCGCGCTGCTCTCCGTTGGATCTTCTCTATGTCTTGTATCAACCCTATCTGGCACGGATCCCACACCGCTGAGCAGTATTCAAGCAGTGGGCGAACAAGCATACTGTAACCTACTTCCTTTGTTTTCGGATTGCATTTCCTTAGGATTCTTCCAATGAATCTCAGTCTGGCATCTGCCTTACCGACAATCAACATTATATGGTCATTCCATTTTAAATCACTCCTAATGCGTACTCCCAGATAATTTATGGTATTAACTGCTTCCAGTTGCTGACCTGCTATTTTGTAGCTAAATGATAAAGGATCTATCTTTCTGTGTATTCGCAGCACATTACACTTGTCTACATTGAGATTCAGTTGCCATTCCCTGCACCATGCGTCAATTCGCTGCAGATCCTCCTGCATTTCAGTACATTTTTCCATTGTTACAACCTCTCGATACACCACAGCATCATCTGCAAAAAGCCTCAGTGAACTTCCGATGTCATCCACCAGGTCATTTATGTATATTGTGAATAGCAACGGTCCTATGACACTCCCCTGCGGCACACCTGAAATTACTCTTACTTCGGAAGACTTCTCTCCATTGAGAATAACATGCTGCGTCCTGTTATCTAGGAACTCCTCAATCCAATCACACAATTGGTCTGATAGTCCATATGCTCTTACTTTGTTCAATAAACGACTGTGGGGAACTGTATCGAACGCCTTGCGGAAGTCAAGAAACACGGCATCTACCTGTGAACCCGTGTCTATGGCCCTCTGAGTCTCGTGGACGAATAGAACCTGCTGAAATGCGGAACGATCACTAATGTACAACGTCTCCAGTTGGTAATAATGTTATGTTGGTCATCGATGATTTAGTCTTCCGTTTTTAAATTCCGTCCTTAGCGAAATGCGTCAACCGACATAGTTGCAAAATTTTGGACCACCGCTAAGGAAAGTTATTGGGAGAATTTTACGAAACTGTGTCTCATTTATAAAGAATACCGCTTCTAGGGAACTAGTGCGACCCATTATTGAGCGCTGTTCGAGTGGCTGGATTCCGTCCCACGTCCGATTAACGGAAGACATCGAAGCAATATAGAGGCTGGCGGCTAGATTTGTTACCGGTAGGCTCCAACAACACGTAAGTATTACGCAGATGCTTTGGGAACTCAAATGGGGATCACTGAGGGAAGGCGATGTTCTTTTCGAGGAGCCAGTTTGCTTACTTCGTCAAAAACGAATGCGCTCTCCAGGCAAAATAATCGTCTCCGAGCCGGCCGGTGTGGCCGAGCGGTTGTAAGCGCTTCAGTTTGGAACCGCGCGACCGCTACGGTCGCAGGTTCGAATCCTACCTCGGGCATGGATGTGTGTGATGTCCTTAGGTTAGTTAGATTTAAGTAGTTCTAAGTTCTAGGGAACTGATGACCTCAGAAGTTAAATCCCATAGTGCTCAGAGCCATTTGAACTATTTGAATCGTCTCCGAATATGAAAGTTCTCCATCTTGGCTGTAATTATAAAGTGCTGTGTCGCGTTCATAGGCTGTTACAGCCAAAAAACATCGCATCGATCACAGACTGTGATTATCTGGTCTGCTTTCCAGTCACCTGTAGCGTAAACGCTTGTAGACAGATACACGCGAATGATAGTGAACACTGGCGAATTGTTTGCGAATGCGCATTCACTCGTGTTCGCTTCCATTCGCTGTAATGGAAACGACGCTCAAGTTTGCTGGAATTTGTACGTCGAGTACGTTCGGTACGCAGAAACAGAACACGCGGTAAACTGTAAATTTTGCCTTCAGTGGCTTCAGTATTTGGTTATACTGTGCAGTTGTTATAGCACATTTTTAAACCTAAAAAGCCTTCGGCCTGCCGACCACCGCCCCCCCCCCCCCTACCCCATTTATCTTTACCACACTACGTATACAGAAGAAAAACAAATATATCAAGCAAATTGTGTTTAACTACCGGAGGGGGGGGGGGGGGGGAGGGAGACTTCAACCAGTGTTACTGCCTTTCTCGTAATTGTTCTTTGTGACGATGTGAACAGCAATACCTCTTTCGTAAATATCACTCAGTAGTTTTAATTCTAATTGTTCTTTGTGACGATGTGAATAGCAATACCTCTTTCGTAAATATCACTCAGTAGTTTTAATTCAGCATTCTATTTCCTCTCAAGACCTATTCAAAAACTATCACAGAGTACCATTCATGTGAACATGGCAGCGTTAAAAACGTGACACAAAACTTGACTGAATCACCTGCATTAGCACTGACTTCAGGTATCAGGGGTAAGTAAGTCTTCAACTTGAAGGAGCTGATGACAAACAAATGGAAACACAAAGTAAATTCACAGCAGTTATTCTGTCAGTCTCCTTCAGTTGTAGGTTTGTGTAAGTAAAATAAGGGTCAATGACAGCAGAAACGCTATTAATCTCTGAAGAAGGGAAGTTAGCAGAACAGTGGCGAATGAAATAAAACCACTGAAGAGGGGAACATGTCTGGGTGAAAAGAAAACCATAAATCGGAGTCTTTAATAAAGTAGAATTCCTCTCCTGTTTCTCTTAACAAGCAATGAAATAATAACTTCAATATTCACTACATAATTAGAGCAGAACAGTCTTTGTAGTAATATTTTTTTTATTTATAATGCATGTACAGGGCTGTAGTACTTTTGAACATGCTGTGTACAATAAAGGCAGTCCTTGATTAAAAACTATATCATCAGCACTTTTCGTCTGTTGTGGTATAGTGCACGCAAAATACCGTGAACGGTAGATGCAGGGCACGGTGTTGGTGGGGGTTGAGGGCAGGCGCTGTAAAGGGAATGTCGAGCGTTGGAGGGGGAGGCGCCATTCTAAATGAAGCCTATGCTGACTTTTGTGTATATTACACTTCAATGGAGAGCATTCAAAAAGCTCTTCTGTCGCCATTGCTTTGGTTAGCATTTCGAAATAATTCCGCTGAAAATGCAACAAAAATTGCGATTTATTTTCGCCTGGCTTGTTAACCACTTTTAATTTAACAGAGAAACGTCATGAGTGACAATTCTGTGTAAAACCTGCATTTCTCTTTTAGCCGTAATAAAATTTGCCTCTTTTGATGAAACACAGCTGAGGTTACACGATGTCACCCCATTAAAATTTTGTGCAGACACAATCGCAAGAGAATTCTGAAACGGTGGTTCAAATGGCTCTGAGCACTATGGGACTTAACATCTATGGTCATCAGTCCCCTAGAACTACTTAAACCTAATGAACCTAAGGACATCACACAACACCCAGTCATCACGAGGCAAGGAAAATCCCTGACCCGCCGGGAATCGAACCAGAGAACCCGGGCGTGGGAAGCGAGAACGCTACCACACGACCACGAGCTGCGGACAAGTATCACAATAACTATAACCATTAGCGACATGATGGGCTCGTCATTATGAAGCTGACACATGAAGCCGTAAATAACGCACAATTTTTTTTACCGAATTGTTTCCGTAAAATCGTTTGAGAAAGACAGCAGGGAGTGCACCTCAACTTTGTCATCGCAGCGAGTCGCTGACCGGCCGAAGCGGGGAAGCGGGTGTTTGCTTCCCCTTCCGAACAAACGAGTGAAGTCTACCAGCGCTTTGGACGTAAATTGGTCGCTGCCCATCGGCCAACGTATTCTGCGCGGACTACTAGAAGGTAGGCGTAATGCTGCTCATGCAGAGGAATCCTACAGAGAGTCATATCCCGACAAAAACCACCTTTCTTCTCGTACTGTGACACTTCAGGAAATGTGAAATTTCTTCTCTGGTGAGCTTGGTACTCACACAAAACTTGACTGAGGGCGGTTGACTGAATGACTGATGTGGTTTTCCTTGTGTTTCCATTTGTTTACCGTCAATTGTAGCAAGTAGCCGAGTTACATTATCCATAGTACCGGCATTGTGTTAGCACAAAAGGAAGTGGATTGCGGAATAAGAAGTATATACAGGGTGAAAAGTACTTGAACCGACAAATTGTGGGAGGTTGTAGGGGACACCACAACAAATATTTTTCCCTAATGTCATTTTTTCCTATGAGGATTACAGGGCTATTACAAATGATTGAAGCGATTTCATAAATTCACTGTAGCTCCATTCATTGACATATGGTCACGACACACAACAGATACGTAGAAAAACTCATAAAGTTTTGTTCGGCTGAAGCCGCACTTCAGGTTTCTGTCGCCAGAGCGCTCGAGAGCGCAGTGAGACAAAATGGCGACAGGAGCCGAGAAAGCGTATGTCGTGCTCGAAATGCACTCACATCAGTCAGTCATAACAGCGCAACGACACTTCAGGACGAAGTTCAACAAAGATCCACCAACTGTTAACTCCATTCGGCGATGGTATGCGCAGTTTAAAGCTTCTGGATGCCTCTGTAAGGGGAAATCAACGGGTCGGCCTGCAGTGAGCGAAGAAACGGTTGAACGCGTGCGGGCAAGTTTCACGCGTAGCCCGCGGAAGTCGATGAATAAAGCAAGCAGGGAGCTAAACGTACCACAGCCGACGGTTTGGAAAATCTTACGGAAAAGGCTAAAGCAGAAGCCTTACCGTTTACAATTGCTACAAGCCCTAACACCCGATGACAAAGTCAAACGCTTTGAATTTTCGGCGCTGTTGCAACAGCTCATGGAAGAGGATGCGTTCAGTGCGAAACTTGTTTTCAGTGATGAAGCAACATTTTTTCTTAATGGTGAAATGAACAGACACATTGCGCGAATCTGGGCGGTAGAGAATCCTCACGCATTCGTGCAGCAAATTCGCAGTTCACCAAAAGTTAACGTGTTTTGTGCAATCTCATGGTTTAAAGTTTACGGCCCCTTTTTCTTCTGCGAAAAACAAAGTTATAGGACACTTGTATCTGGACATGCTGGAAAATTGGCTCATGCCACAACTGGAAACCGACAGCGCCGACTTCATCTTTCAACAGGATGTTGCTCCACCGCACTTCCATCACGATGTTCGGCATTTCTTAAACAGGAGATTGGAAAACCGATGGATCGGTCGTGGTGGAGATCATGATCAGCAATTCATGTCATCGCCTCCACGCTCTCCCGACTTAACCCCAAGCGATTTCTTTCTGTGGGGTTATGTGAAAGATTCAGTGTTTAAACCTCCTCTACCAAGAAACGTGCCAGAACTGCGAGCTGGCATCAACGATGCTTTCGAACTCATTGATGGGGACATGCTGCGCCGAGTGTGGGAGGAACTTTATTATCGGCTTGATGTCTGCCGAATCACTAAAGGGGCACATATCGAAGATTTGGGAATGAACTTTTTGAATGTGTGTGCAAAGCATTGTGAAAGTATCTCAAATAATAAAGTTATTGTAGAGCTGTGAAATCGCTTCAATCATTTGTAATAACCCTGTATTTAAACCGGCGGAGGCCGTATTACGCTCTTCAGTTGTTAGAGGCCGTATTACGATCTTCAGTTATCGGCAACTGCCGTCCACCAGTGTTTTAGAGCGTTGTCTCTGTTTACTAATGAAGCGATGCACCTGGATTGAGTACACTGATATGGTTGGTGCGTACTACGTAGCGAACCACATCGGACGAGCTGCACAGCGGGTTTATCAACAACAATATCCTAATCGCCGTATCCCGCATCATACGACCTTTGTTGCTGTGTACCAACGTCTGCATGAGGCCGGGTCATTTTGCAGATTACCTGGACAAGGACGCCGTCTCACGGTAAGAACGCTGCAAGTTGAGGAAGCTGTCTTGCAGCATGTGGAGCGGGATCCTTCAATCAGCACTCGTGCAATTGCACTTAACATGGGGACGAATCAGACGAATGTAAGAACAGTAGATCGAGAGCAGTTGTTACGTCCATTTCATTTCACTTAAAGCGTGTCCACAACCTGGAACCAGTTGATTATCCACCCAGAGCACATTTTTCGCAGTGGTACCTGGAACAGTGTGAAATGCATCCTACATTTCCGACCTCTGCGTTGTTTACCGATGAAGCAACGTTCGGGCGTGATGGAGTCTTCAACATGCAGAATTCACATGTCTGGAGTGATAATAACCCACATGCCACAGTTACTAGCGATTATCAGGTGCGGTTCTTCGTTAATGTGTGGGTCGGTGTTGTTGGGGACTGTTTAATTGGGCCGTATCTGCTACCCGGGCCATTAAATGGCAGGCACTATTACAATTTTGTCGCCAGAACATTGCCAGAATTGCTGGAAGACGTCCCGCTCCCTACAAGACAACGCATGTGGTTCCAACATGACGGGGCGCCGGCACATTTCAGTCGTCGTGTGCGTCGATTCCTGGACCGACGGTTCCCAGAAACTTGGATTGGCATAGGTGGTCCTGTACCATCGCCTGCTCGATCCCCAGATATGTCCCCTCTGGACTTTTTTTGTGTGGGGAGAGAAGCGCAACGTTGTTTACGCAACTCCTGTTGCATCAGAAGAGGATCTGGTTGCCCAGATAGTAGCAGCAGCAGGAACAATTCAGGATCCTCCTGGCGTTTTTGCCCGTGTCAGAAAGAACATTATCCAGCGCTGTAGCCTTTGTTTACGTGTCAAAAGAGGCATTTTTGAAAATCTACTGTAATTGAAATTGGGTTGTGTTAATGTGTTGTCTCTTGGTCATAAAAAAATGGAAAAGTGTTTGTTGTTTTAATTAATTTGCCGCCAGAGAAATCTTCCTCTACCAGTTTAAATACTCCTCATAGGAAAAAATGACATTAGGGAAAATATTTGTTTTGATGTCCCCTACAACCTCTCAGAGTTTGTCGGTTTAAATACTTTTCACGCTGTAGTACCATTAAAAAAAGGCATGCTGGTCTTCTTATCTTTGTAACGAAGTTACGAGAGACCAATAATGCTGGTTAATGTGTTCCTTGTTTCTAAACATTTGTTTCAAACATTTTTTTTTTATTTTGCTACTAACAAAAGTTATTTGGGGTGGTCAAGAGAAAGAAGCCATACTGTATACCTCACGCATATGAAATGTCCTATGTCTGCGACAGTTTTTGTACCTAATTGTTTCTTCCTAGTCTCTTGTGATAGCTACTGCTAGAGTTTTACAGTGTATCGCCCTCTCCTTTCCACAGACTGCACAAAGGTGACGGAAATCTTATTGTCACATCCTCATCAACATACTCTGAAAGCCACCATATGGTACCATGCACAAGTATTAGTCATTTCCTTTACTATTCCACTCGAAAATGAAGCAAGGGAAAACAGATGTCTATATGCATCCGTACGAGTCCCGATTTTTCTTGTTTTATCTCCGCGGTTCTTACGTGAAATGTACATTTGCGCCAGTAGAGTTCGTCTCCAGTCAGCTGCAAATGACAATTCTCTGAACATTCTCAACACTGTTTTGCACGGCGTTTCGTCGTTTTTACGGAATAAACAGGAAATTAGACGTTTTATTGTTTGGGCGTTACTGTATGTTGATGTTACAGCCTAATCCCTCCTGACGCGATTCCCTGCATGCGATGCGGAATACAACGAAAATGCTCTGACCACCGGGGCTACAACAGAATCGTACGCAACTGTACTTGATACGGCATCGCTTGCGTAATAACCGCGGAGAAAGACATAGCACAATTGTGTTATGCCTAAGACGAACAGATTACAATTGTCTTGAAGTAGTTCACGGGCGTGCAGTCGGACGGTAGTGTTCAATGCCCGTGTGCGCTGTCTGTGGCGCCGCTTTTATCTCCCCCTCCCCCCTCCCCCCCTTCACCGCGCCGATCGGCCCGTGTATCAGCCGCGTCCATGACCAGCATGTCCCCCCGTCCTCACGCCGTCACGTTGTTCTCTCCTAGGTTCGCGCACAGGTACTCTTACTGGCGGCACCTCTACTGTCCCTCAGCCTTCCATCTGAAGTCAGTTCGTCGTGGGACACCCCCTACCTCTTCTTAATAAGACTAATTGCGGGTTCCCACTCTTAGATTTAGTTGTAAGTTGGCGCGGTGGACGGGCCTTGAAAAACTGAACACAGATCAATCGAGAAAACAGGAAAAAGTTGTGTGGAACTATGAAAAAAATAAGCAAAATATACAAACTGAGTAGTCCATGCGCAACATAGGCAACATCAAGGGTAGTGTGAGCTCAGGAGCGCCGTGGTCCCGTGGATAGCGTGAGCAGCTGCGGAACGAGAGGTCCTTGGTTCAAGTCTTCCCTCGAGTGAAGAGTTAACTTTGTTTATTTTCGCAAAGTTATGATCTGTCCGTTCGTTCATTGACGTCTCACACATAATCAACTTCGCTCTCCAAAATTCCAAGACATGATCAGATTTGCTTGGACATATGCAGGATTTGACGGTCTACACACGGAAAAATTTGAAAACATTAAAAACATATGTTTTGACAGAGCACAGGGACAACTGTGCGACTGTGAAACTGTTGCAGTCATTTGTTGCAGTTTATGTGACAAACTTTTATGTTTTCATCACTTTTTTGGGAGTGATTATCACATTCACAAGAAAACCTAAATCGGGCAAGGTAGAAGAATCTTTTTACCCATTCGCCAAGTGTACAGGTTAGGAGGGTCGACAACATATTCCTGTCATGTGACGCACATGCCGTCACCAATGTCGTATAGAATATATCAGACGTGTTTTCCGGTGGAGGAATCGGTTGACCTATGACCTTGCGATCAAATGTTTTCGGTTCTCATTGGAGAGGCACGTCTTTTCGTCTACTAATCGCACGGTTTTGCGGCGCGGTCGCAAAACACAGACACTAAACTTATTACAGTGAACCGACACGTCAATGAACGAACGGACAGATCATAACTTTGCGAAAATAAAGAAAGTAAACTTTTCACTCGAGGGAAGACTTGAACCTAGGACCTGTCGTTCCGCAGCTGCTCACGCTAACCACGGGACCACGGCGCTCCTCAGCTCACACTGTCCTTGACGTTGCATATCTTGCACATGGACTACTCAGTTTGTATATTTTGCTTATTTTTTTCATAGTTCCACACAACTTCTTCCTGTTTTCTCGATTGATCTGTGTTCAGTTTTTCAAGGCCTATCCACTGTGCCAACTTATAACTAAATTTGAAGGGGGTGCGATGGGGAGGTTCCCTTGTCAGAAAGAGTGCGAGGCCCATCCATATGTACTAGTGTTTTGAGTACCCATTCCTCGGCGTGGGGGGAGACGGGGTGACAGCTGTCCGCATAAACGGGGTATAGGTCGGTTTAAGTTTTCTTCCAGTATACGCTGTGGCTCTAAGTGCTGTCCGCTCTTCCTTTTACCAGGACGTCTAGGAGGGGCATCCACTTTGACTTTCGTGGTAAAACTGATGTTCAGGTCAATGGATTTGAGCTGTATGAAGAACAGATTCTTCATACATCGCAATTTCATACACAAGAACATCAGTTTTACCAAGTCCCTCACACAGGTAAATGCTTCAGCCTTGGTACTGTCTTGGCCCTATGTAGAAGACGGTTCGACTTCCGACGCCAGATAATTCATTTATACAGATGTGTTTGTTTGGGCCCTTCCCGTTACCGCGTGAAACGCACACTTCTGTGTATTTACTGCCTCTTATGGGTGAGATGGTTGGAGATATGTTATTAAATGAGAAAGGGAGAACAAATATTGTTTCAGTTAAAACACCTATCAGTACTTATAGTTTTCCGTCATATTCATTGACTCCTCAATTACGCTGTTCTAGAAAATTTGGTCCTGTGCTCCTGTACTCATCTTAACTGGTTCACAACCATATTTCAGAAAGTTCGCGGTGATGGCTTATGTTTGGCTGTGAGTTGGAAATGTCGTTATTCCTAGTACACTTTAACTGTTTTAGTAGGCTACCTCGCACATCCAGTATAAAATTGGTATAGAATGAACCATACCTTCGATTTTAGGAGGCCTAGATCGCCTTGAAGAACACGCATCCCATCTTTTTCTTCGTTGGGATTAAAATGCACTGAAAGCCGTATTTCAGTAGGTGTCTATCGATTTATTTCAAAGATGAACCCATATAAAGCACAAAAGCAACTATTTGTAATTTCTTTTATTTAATTGTTTTCGCTTGGTTTCAATCTCTTCCGCTGGGGTGGTTGTTTCGTGACGGAACACTCGCTCGATTTTTCTACCCAAGTACATATTCCTTCGGAAAATTATTCCTAAGTGTTTTAATTGTTCTCATTATCTGAATGCATATTAACTCTTACTCTTCTCCGTTGACGGATAATCCAGTCATATTCATAAAATTTCAACCTTGCGCGTAGACTGCACACGTGGCCGCAGATGTAGATAAATTTACACATTCAAGAATCTGAAGGAAAGACAATGGTTGGTCAAATAATATGAAACTAAATCACATTCAACAGCTGTGTCCACAAGTGACAGGCTTCCATTCACAGATAGGGCACTAGAAAACTGTTGTCTTTCTACGGGACAGATTGACGTGACCTTTACACGGCCTACACTGGACTACTGCTTTATTAAGTAGGTTCGATGAACTAAGAAAGGAAATCGAGCGCATACATAAAAGGATGTCTCCATCGGTCGCTCGCCGCGCGGTCTAAGGCGCTGCAGTCATGGACTGAGCGGCTGGTCCCGGCGGAGGTTCGAGTCCTCCCTCGGGCATGGGTGTGTGTGTGTTTGTCCTTAGGATAATTTAGGTTAAGTAGTGTGTAAGCTTAGGGACTGATGACCTTAGCAGTTAAGTCCCATAAGATTTCACACACATTTGAACATCGGTCGCTCCTCACTTGCCTAGCAGTGACTAATCGCAAAATTACCGAAATCACAGCCACTCTTTTGCATAGGATCTATCGGCTAAGAAGAATTCCGTAACTAGCTTCCGGTGAAGATTAGGAATATGCTGCAACCACATTCAAAAGAGATCCTGAAGGTACAACTCATTTAGTTACAGTTTACAGAAACATGTATAAACTCTTTTTACTAGTATTCCCATTTGGTAGACAGAACGGAATGAAACCTTAACATATGGAACAATGTAAAGCTACTCTGTGTCACGTACCTTATTGGGATTTGAAGATTTAAGTATGAACTTAGTTCAAAAATGGTTCAAATGGCTCTGAGCACTATGCGGCTTAACTTCTGAGGACATCGGTCGCCTAGAACTTAGAACTAATTAAACCTAACTAACCTAAGGACAACACACATCCATGCCCGAGGCAGGATTCGAACCTGCGACCGTAGCGGTCACGCAGTTCCAGACTGAAGCGCCTAGAACCGCACGGCCACACCGGCCGCCATGAACTTAGTTCCATACCAAGTTTACGTTAACCTAAACTCCACGATGAAGCCCGGAAGCCACGAAGTATCAACTGTACCTGTAAACAACTATCTACAGCGTTATTGTGGAAGGGCACATAATTAACCTAACACTCTTTGCCACTGAACTCTATTTTTCTTATTCAGCGCGTCTAAATTTACTGCAGGTAGCTTCACAACTATAGTAACGAAGTTGAGCATACTTTTTTCCTATCTTTCCAGCCAGGAAAGCTCCATGGCATTACAGGGAAACGAAACTGGTTCTCTTGCGTTGCAGTCAGATGTTTATCTCCCAGCAATGAAGCGGGGACATTATCTACTATGATACTGGTGATAGAACCTTTGAGGGGGCCCCTTGCCAGGGTGACAGCAGAGACATGAACGGTAAGCAAAGAGAATGGACCTCGCTATGGCGAAAGAGACATCGCACAACTATAGCCGGCCAGGGTGGCCGAGCGGTTCTAGGCGCTACAGTCTGGAACCGCGCGACGGCTGCGTTCGCAGGTTCGAATCCTTCCTCGGGAATGGATGTGTGTGATGTTCTTAGGTTAGTTAGGTTCAAGTGGTTCTAAATTCTAGCGGACTGATGACCTCAGCAGTTAAGTCCCATAGTGCTCAAAGCCATTTGAACCATTTGAACTTAACTATATCTACTTCGCGTATGACTTTGATGGAGTGGCAGTGTGGTCGTTGCCAGGAAACCCTCCAGTCTTGACAACTGAGTTTTTTTACAAGCTGAATCCTGCAATTCCAAGTACATCAATGAAGCGTTTCAATAATAACCACAAATTTCCCCCACGAGGTAATAAATCCTCCATCAGTGGTACAGCAAATAGATGGGATTCTTGGGGGGCTAGGATGACAATATACCCCAGGAATAAATCTGAGCCCCAAATCCAGCTCAAACCCAAAATAAAAACATTTTTGGTACAATGAACATTAATTCAGTCCTGAAGACAAGGAAGCTCTACAAATAAGGAGAAACGCTTAAACAACAAAAAATTCAAGTTTTAGTCGTCCTAGAAACAAGAGGGTCAGGTGAAAACCACATGGATTTTGGAAATCACAGACTGTTCAAAAGTAAAACAGACAAGAGAATTCTGAAATGTTACCTTACATCTGGTGCTTTACTCCCAGTTTCGTAAGACATTCTTAGTTGTGTAATCGAAGTAAAGTCTGAACAATCGGTTAATGACCGTTTCCTTGAAATGTACAAATAAAATAGTTAATGCACATACACCGATCAACCAAGAAATGAAAAACCCAGAAAAAGCAAGTAAGTCGTGGGAGATGGTAGAAAATATAATCCTTAAAATTACACGAAAAATCATATGAAATGTCTAATGAGCGATTTTAATGGACAGGCATGAAAAGAAACAAATTTTGGTGAACGATTAGTTACTTCTCTGAATAGAAATGGACCAATCAATATGGGAAGAGGTTGTGGAACTGCGTAAAAATTTCTATCTCCAACGTATGCGAACCCATTTTAACAAAAAGACCCTAAAAATCCCGAAGAGAAAAATGAAAGACATGGCGATCATCCAACAAGAACATAAATGAGTGCCAAATTTATCATATCGCAATCTCGTATCCACATCAAAATGATATTTTTAATATTCAGCTACGCAAAGGAAGAACTATTTACACAGATCATTATCTAACCCGAGTAAAACTCAATTTAATGCGCCAAAAATTCGGAGAAAGAGTGTCAGAAATTCCTGAACTCGATACTACTAAAATCCAACAACTGCTCGACAAAATGCAAGCACAAAATTGGGACAACTGTAACACAAGATGATCAGAACCGCTCAAAACCAAATTTCTTTACAACGGCGGAAAAATCTTGTTGGAAATCATATTGTGAATAGGCAGTAAAATAGCGATACAAGGTATTCAAAGTATGGAACAGTAATAAATCATAAGATGCGCATGAGGTTCCCCTGGTAACTAGGAAAGAATCTTCAAAATCAGACAAATAAAAAGACAGTAAGAGAGCTGTCAACTCCATGAAACTCAGGAGACTAGCCGCGCGGGGTTAGCCGAGCGGTCTGAGGCGCTGCAGTCATAGACTGTGTGGCTGATCCCGGCGGAGGTTCGAGTCCTCCCTCGGGCATGGGTGTGTGTGTTTGTTCTTAGGATAATTTAGGTTAAGTAGTGTGTAAGCTGGGGGCTGACGACCTTAGCAGTTAAGTCCCATAATGTTTCACACACATTTGAACATTTTTTTCAAGAGACTAAGAACAAGGACTTATAAAAGAACTAAAACAGAGATACATGGATACCAATCTCAAACACTCGACTTGAAGAAGGGAAACTGACATACAAAGCTCTGAACAATCAGGAAAACTCCAGAAGATGTTGCAAACATTTTAAAAAATTCTAAATTGCCCTGAACCCAAAGAAAGATTTCTGCCAGAAATCCCTGTAAAAACCAATCTAGCTTCTCAAGGACCATATGAAGAGTAAATTCCTAGAAAAATTAAAAGGTTAAAAACATAACAAGCCATACAGTGAACTGTTGCAGAACTCTGGAAATAAACTGTCCCAAAAATTGTAAAATAAATTACATTTATCACAAAAAACATCTGGCAAACTGCCAAAATTCTGGATGACTGAAAAGGCTGCACTGATACATCCGCTACATACAAACGGAGACGGAACGGATTGCAGTATTTGTATTGGGTTTCTCTTCTGCTTGCCCCATACAAAATTCTATCCCAAAGTCTCCTGGGACGAACACAACAGCAAATTGAATGTAAAATTGGGGAATATCAAACATGTTTTACACCAAACAGATCTTTTAGTTCTGCAACTCACTCTGCGCCATCAAGAAATTTATAGTACTACGTTTGTACCTTCGTAAATTTCTGAAAAACTTCTAACTCAATGGCTTAAAAGATAGCCCTTTAAATTCTGAAAGAAAAAGCTCTCGACCTCAAAACCATTGCAATTAGTCGTGAAACGCAGAATGGTACAAAATTTAAGGTAAAATTTAGAGGAGAAATTTCAGAAAATTCTGAAATCATAACAAGAATGATACAAGGTGAAAGACTCTTCGTAACTTTTCAACCGAGTCATAGAAAAAGTGATAAAAGAGTGGAGAAAACTGGAATCAGAGTTCGACACTGGCGATCTCATCACATTAGGTAAACTCAGTATTACGATAGACTGTTTAGTTTTTGCAGACAGTCTTACGATTTTATGCCAGGACACTGAAACAGCTCAAATCAAACATTTCTAAAGAAGCAGCATGAAAAAATATGGCTCCAAATATCATTAGAAAAAAAAATTCCAGCAATTTCCTGGCACCCAAAACTCTAAAAACTAAATACGGGTAAATCGAGAGGGATTCTCAGATCTAATATTTCAGTGAAACCATTCACGAAACAGGTCTCGACAGAACTGCTTACGAAGTTAGTTGTCACAAAATAGGAACAGCTTTCAGGATTACAAAGAACATCTATGATAAATGCGTCTCAGAATACACCAAACTGTGACACTGTAACTATCATAAACCAGAGAACCCTTTATGGGGCTGAAACACTCATTGCCTGTCCTGAGGGACAACGAAATCCAAAAGGAGAGAACGAAAGGCAATCAGCGAAATTTTCGTCCAAATTGTACTGAAGCGCAGGAACATAGAGACTGTAAGTAAAAGATGATGTTTGGTTTGTGGGGCGCTCAACTGCGTGGTTATCAGCGCCCGTACAATTACCCAATCTTTGCTCAGTCCAATTTTGCCACTTTCCTGGATGATGATGAAATGATGAGGATAACACAAACACCCAGTCACCTCGAGGCAGGTGAAAATCCCTAACCCCGCCGAGAATCGAACCCGGGACCCCGTGCTCGGGAAGCGAGAACGCTACCGCGAGACCACGAGCGGCGGACTGTAAGTAAAAGAGATGGAGAAGTATATTCACACGTATTCGAGTATGAAGAGGCTGAAGAGGCTGAAGTTCCTATGGGCGAATTAAAAAGGATGTTACCAGCCAGATTAACTATACAGGTTGTGTAATTCTAAGAAATCAGCACTAAAACCAACAGCGAAACAATAAAAAGGTTTAGAGCACTCACAGAAGACCTCAATGAAGCAGCAACACAACAATATTCCGGACAGAAAATTTTCTAGGGAGAAAATTTGCGAAAAAACCGTTTAATTGGCAGAAAAACCCAAGAAGACCGGTATAGCTGGACTTTACGAGCCGAAAAGAGCTTATTCTGAGAGAATCAAAGTAAGATGGGCACAAAGAAATGCTGACAACAAAACCCTGAAAATTCCCCTGGTCCAGGGACCAAAACCTGAATAATAATAATGTATGATAACTACGGTACAGGTAATAGTACAAGAAAGTATTAGAAACGGTACGAACTACACATTTAAGCCGGCTGGTCCAGGCAGAGGTTCGAGTGTGTGTGTGGGTGTGTGGGCATGGGTGTGTGTGTGTTTGTTCTTAGGATAATTTAGGATAAGTAGTGTGTAAGCTTAGGGACTGATGACCTTAGCAGTTAAGTCCCATAAGATTTCACACACATTTGAACATTTTTACACATTTAAGCACAGGGAACGGAAATTATCAGAAATACTACTTTGTGACATTTGAAGCGCTTTAATTTACTAAATAAGTCGAAACAAGGCCGCAGTAGTAGACGATATTACGCCAGAACTGTTGATAGCCTTTGGAGAGCCAGCCATGACAGAACTCTTCCACCTCGTGTGCAAGAAGTATGAGACAGGCTAAATACCCACTGACTTAAAGAAGAGTGCAGTGAGCAAATTCCAAAGAAAGCAGTTTTGCTGAGAGGTATGAAAATTACCGAACTATCTGTTTAGTGAATCATGGTTGTGAAATACTAAAAAGAATTCTTTACTGAAGAACAGAAAAACTAGTAGAGGCCGACGTCGGGGAAGATCAGTTTGGATTTCGGAGAAATGTAGGAACACGGGAGGAAATGTTGACCCTACGACTGATCTTAGAAAATAACTTAAGGAAAGGCAAACCTACATTTATAGCATTTGTGTAGACTTGGAGAAAGTTTTTGACAATATTTACTGGAACACGATCCTTGAAATTGTGTAGGAAGAATAGTAAAATACAGGGATCGAAAGACTGTTTACAAATTGTATAGAAACCAGACGGCAGTTTTAAGAGCCTAAGGCCATGAAAGGGAAGCAGTGGTTGAGAAGCGAGCGAGACGGGATTGTAGCCTATCCTCGATGTTATTCGATATGTACATTGAAGACGCAGTAAAGGAAACCAAGGAAAAGTATGGAGTAGGAATTAAAGTCCAGGGAGAAGAAATAAAGACGTTGAGGTTTGCAGAAGGCATTTTAATTCTGCCAGTGACGGCAAAAGACTTTAAAAAGCAGTTGAACGGAATGGACAATGTCTTGAAAGGAGGATAGAAGATGATATTCAACCAAAGCAAAATAAGGATAATGGAAGGTAGTCGTACTAAATCAGATGATCCTGAGAAATTAGACTAGGAAACGAGACTTTGGAGGTAGACGAGTTTTGCTGTTTGGGCAGAAAAATGACTGATCATGGCCGTAGGAGAGAGGATATAAAATGTAGACTGACAATGGAAAGAAAAGCACTTCTGAAGAACATAAATTTGTTAACGTCGAATAGAGACTTAATTGTTCGAAGCTGAAACGTCCCCTTAGAAAAATTAATGAATTACTGTGCTGATAAACCTCTTACGTTATTTGATTTTCAAACAGCTGAGCAGAACTGAACGTACTGACATTTCTCTCTTTACTTATTATGATCAACACTAAACTGACACACAATATTTTTAGTGCAACGCAATCTGACTTTCAATAATACCTACAAAAGAATGGCCCTGACTAACAATAACCTATAGCTTTCATTAATCACTTACCTCACAAAAATCTTCGTTACTCGAACTACTGCAATACAGCGAGCGCCAATACTGCCAGCTAAATAAAAGATTCTAACTACTGAAGGCACTAACTACTGATAGGCATACTTAGCAAATGAAATATTTTGATAGAGAACAAAATGGTTCAAATGGCTCTGAGCACTATGGGACTTAACATCTGAGGTCATCAGTCCCCTAGAACTTAGAACGACTTAAACCTAAACAACCTAAGGACATCACACACATCCACGGCAGAGGCAGGATTCGAACTTGCGACCTTAGCAGCAGCGCGGTTCCGGACTGAAGCGCCTAGAACCGCTCGGCCACAGCGGCCGGCGCGGCTCAGTGGGTAGCTAGACTTGTCACTGAAGACAACTCTACTCCAGTCAATGAGATTCCAGGCCGAAGACGTGTCTGGAGACGCCCCGGAGAGCTGTGAGATGCCGACCTAACTGTCGGCCGACATACTAGCCTACAACTACGATTTAGGCTCTGGGATACCATTGCATTTCACAACAGGATTCCATTTAGTCGTCATCCGCGTCACCCTTTTAACTCAATAGTGCGTCGACGATATTCTACGGCCAATGTTGTTGCCCTCCATAGGAAGCGGTCCTGGGCCTACATTTCAACAAGATAATGCCTGCCCGACACGACGGGAGTTTCTACTGCTTGTCTTCGTGCTTGCCAAGCGAGGTCACCAGATCTCTTCTCAACTGCGAACTGTTTAAGCATTATGGACACGAACCTCCAACCATCTCTTAATTATGACGATCAAACGCGCCAGTTGGACAGAATTTGGCACGATATCCCTAAGAAGGAAATCCATTTACTATCAATGCACACACCGACTGACTGCTTTCATAACGGCCAGTAATGGACCAACGCGTTTTAAATTGCTCAATTCGTGATGATCTCTCTCTTCAATAACTCATCCATTTTTTTTAAAATTGTGATTTATTCTCTTGAACGAATTATCCGCTTTTTGTGAAATTGTAATAATTTTTTTGTCTGTACATCACAGCCACCGATTTCTATATGATTCGGATAATTCCTTCGTGGTGCGTCGTTCTTTTTGTCTTACAGTATATTACGAGGGAGAGGGAGTAGCGCGCGCGCGCGAGAGAGAGAGAGAGAGAGAGAGAGAGAGAGAGAGAGAGAGAGAGAAAGAGAGAGAGAGAGAGAGAGAGAGAGAGAAAGGTGGGGGGAGAGAGAGAGAAAGGTGGGGGGAGAGAGAGAGAGAAAGAGAGAGAGAGAGAGAGAGAGAGAGAGAGAGAGAAAGGTGGGGGGAGAGAGAGAGAGAAAGAGAGAGAGAGAGAGAGAGAGAGAGAGAGAGAAAGGTGGAGAGAGAGAGGGGGGGGGAGAGAGAGAGAGAGACTTTTTACAATTACCCATTTGTAGCCCTTTCGCTCACTTCAGGAATAACTTCGTATGGAAGTAACTGCTGGACATCGGTATGTTCGACCGTTGGCGACAAAAGTACAGGATATTTTGTGAGTTGTATAACTTGCTGCGAAGGTGACAGAGCAAGCTATTTGCTGGGTAACCACAAATGTCTTGCGTCAACACTCCGACAGCGCGCTATGCACATGGGCAGGCGCGACACGCGCTAACTGGCTGTTCGTGCCTCCGACACTGGTGTAGTATCTCACGCACGGTCTGCTCGGTGCAACACTTCACGGATCCGAGCGAACCTCGATAGCGTCGCCACTCTACAAGTCTGTAAACAAGCCGCAAATTAAGCAAATCATAGCTGCACACGCGAGTTGCATGTGTTAGCAGTCACGCTGAATTACTTTGCTTTCGCGCTTGCGACTCACTCTCGTGAGACTGACCAACAGCTGAGGTTCAGCGTTCCTACTGTAAAGATATGGTTGCAGTTTGTTACTTGTTATCCAGCGAAGGCATTGCACGCTGGATCGTAACAGTATGGCATCTCTGTGAGGTGGTATAATATAGAATTACTGGCCTTTTATGCACTTGGATCGTGGCTCCTATTTTCTTCACGTTTTCCGTGGTCTCCTCCAACACTACACCAAAAAGAGGACAGTGTGAGTTTTTTTTCAAACGTTCTGACGGCTTAAGTCCACTCCGCCTTATTAAAACTGCGCTTAGTGTATTTCAAACCTTTCCTCTAGAAATAAAAACCAGATAAATATAGGCGCAGATTGAGTCCTGAATGAAAGAAGAGCGTACAATACTCCCTATAGTTTGAGTCCTGACCGAACTGCAGCCGCTCTGTCCTCCTCAGTTTGATACAGTACACGAAATTTACATATGTTTAAATATGGTTTCAAAGGAGCTTGGATAGTAATGGTGCAGTCCTTACATTATTTGACTGCAAGATGTTGGATGCTTGTCCTTTTGCGCTGTGAGTTTTCCCTGTGATAATCTCATCTTCATATTTTTATTCAGTTCATGGTATCCCTAGTTACGGAAATTTGTGGTAACCAAACTGCTGAGGTCATTTGTCCCTAGGCTTACACACCACTTAATCTAACGTAAACTAACTAACGCTAAGGATCTCGCTCTCTCTTACTCACTCTCTCTCTCTCTCTCTCTCTCTCTCTCTCTCTCTCTGCCGGCCGGAGTGGCCCTGCGGTTCTAGGCGCTACAGTCTGGAGCCGAGCGACCGCTACGGTCGCAGGTTCGAATCCTGCCTCGGGCATGGATGTGTGTAATGTCCTTAGGTTAGTTAGGTTTAATTAGTTCTAAGTTCTAGGCGACTGACGACCTCAGAAGTTAAGTCGCATAGTGCTCAGAGCCATTTTGAACCATTTTTTGAGCCATCTCTTTCTGTCTCTCGCTCTCTCTCTCTCTCTCTCTCTCTCTCTCTCTTTCTCTCACACACACACATGCACGCACGCACGCACGAGGACTCGAACCTCCAACGAGGTGAGCGGTCTAGTTATGCTAATAAATGTTAGCTGCGTATTGCAAGCCACAGTATGTGTTTTTTTAACACTGAAAAAAACTGAAAAAAACCCTACATTTAAAAAAAATTTATCTGAAATTGTGGGATGAACAGGTAAATACATCAAAGTGCATTAAATGATGCAGTTCGTAACACACAATACTACTTTCTCTCCAGATAGAGAATGAGCTCAATTTGAAGAACACAGTGATTTCGAAGCCGTTCTGATTAGCGAAGAATCACAGTAACAATGTATAGTCACCTGAAGTAAAAATTAGCGCAAAACAACCTGCTTGTTCAGAACGTTATATGAAGTCCGACTCCTCAATCTGGGAATCCTACCTCGGGCTAGGATGTGTGTAATGTCCTTAGGTTAGTTAAGTTTAAGTAGTTCTAAGTTCTAGGGGACTGATGACCATAGAAGTTAAGTCCCATAGTGCTCAGAGCCATTTGAACTATTTTGAACCTATTCCCCACTCGCTTCATTGTTACTGAAAGCAGAGGACAAATTGTTGTCAAGAAAAATTACTGCCCTCTCGTCAGATTACAAAATGCAATCAAGTAAAATGTGGCACACCGACACTGGTAAACTACAAGCTTGTCGGTCCTCTCACCAGAAGTGGTGCCTGTGTATCAGGAGACAGTGCTCTATCTCAGTAGTGTTACTGTCACTTCTTTCCATCTGCGTGACTGGCAATACAGGGCTATTACGAATGATTGAAGCGATTTCATAAATTCACTGTAGCTCCATTCATTGACATATGGTCACGACACACTACAGATACGTAGAAAAACTCATAAAGTTTTGTTCGGCTGAAGCCGCACTTCAGGTCTCTGCCGTCAGAGCGCTCGAGAGCGCAGTGAGACAAAATGGCGACAGGAGCGGAGAAAGGGTATGTCGTGCTTGAAATGCACTCACATCAGTCAGTCATAACAGTGCAACGACACTTCAGGACGAAGTTCAACAAAGATCCACCAACTGCTAACTCCATTCGGCGATGGTATGCGCAGTTTAAAGCTTCTGGATGCCTCTGTAAGGGGAAATCAACGGGTCGGCCTGCAGTGAGCGAAGAAACGGTTGAACGCATGCGGGCAAGTTTCACGCGTAGCCCGCGGAAAATTGGCTCATGCCACAACTGGAGACCGACAGCGCCGACTTCATCTTTCAACAGGATGGTGCTCCACCGCACTTCCATCACGATGTTCGGCATTTCTTAAACAGGAAATTGGAAAACCGATGGATCGGTCGTGGTGGAGATCATGATCAGCAATTCATGTCATGGCCTCCACGCTCTCCCGACTTAACCCCATGCGATTTCTTTCTGTGGGGTTATGTGAAAGATTCAGTGTTTAAACCTCCTCTACCAAGAAACGTGCCAGAACTGCGAGCTCGCATCAACGATGCTTTCGAAGTCATTGATGGGGACATGCTGCGACGAGTGTGGGAGGAACTTTATTATCGGCTTGATGTCTGCCGAATCACTAAAGGGGCACATATCGAACATTTGTGAATGCCTAAAAAAACTTTTTGAGTTTTTGTATGTGTGTGCAAAGCATTTTGAAAATATCTCAAATAATAAAGTTATTGTAGAGCTGTGAAATCGCTTCAATCATTTGTAATAACCCTGTATGTTCACCGGCCTAGCCCTGAAGTTTCGGGGCACACTGTACGGAAGCAGGAGAGGCCGCTTGCATGGTGTCCCGTGCAGGGCTACGCGTTGCTCTCCGGGCGTGAGCTGCACTTTCGGCTGGGAAGGTGTCGAGTGTTTACCGGCGAGACCACTGCAGTAATGCGGTCGATGGCGGGCTCCATGTGGCCAGCTCCGCCGCAGTAGCCGCCGCCGCCGCTGCCTGCGCAATTGCGGCCCGTTCCACATTAGGGACTCACGCCACGGTATCTATCCATTATTTTAGCGGACGGGGAAAACCACAGCTGTTTGCCGCGGAAGCCAAGTCTCCTCAGTGACTCCGTATACAGGGTGTTCGGAAATTCCTATTACGAACTTCTAGGACTCTTAGAGGGGAGTGAACACACATTTTGAATAGAAAACCACGTCCGGGAACGACATCCAACGGCGTTACAGAGCGTCAAAGTTATAGGCGCCGGCACCTGTAAATACAGGGTGATTCCGTGATGATGTTACTAACTTTATAGGATAATGGGGAAGGATAAATGTATCAATTTGAGTTAAGAGTTCCTGTACGGGAAACGAACAAGTCAACAGTTCTAAGCGAAACCGTTCTAACACGTCTGACAGCTGAATAAATGTGCTGGTACTTTTTTTCCTAAGACTGTATGGTAGGCAACTTTCAGAGATGGTAGTATGGACCAAAACAAGGAAAAAATGTCTAATAAACATGGGCTCTTGAATGCATACCTGTGGAGCTATAAGAACATGTTCATCTTCGCTCCTGTGAAACATGTCTGCTGAGCAAAAGCTCTTAGTTCTAAAGATATGCATTGTAGAGCAATGTTTAGCGTACATTTTCTTTTGTCTTTGACCTTACTACCATCTAATAAAGTTGCCTCCTCTACAACCTTAGCAACAACAGTACTGATACATATATTCCACTGTCAGAGGTGTCAGAACGGTTTTCTCTTATAGCTTTCGACTCGTTCGTTTCCGTTACAGGGACCCTTACCTCAAACTGATACATTTATCCTTCTACAGCATCGTATAGAAAGTCTGTATCATCACGGAATCACCCTATACGGCCGGCCGGTGTGGCCGAGCTGTTCTAGGCGCTACAGTCTGGAAACGCTCGACCGCTACGGTCGCAGGTTCGAATCCTGCCTCGGGCATGGATGTGTGTGATGTCCTTAGGTTAGTTAGGTTTAAGTAGTTCTAAGTTTTAGGGGACTGATGACCTCAGATGTTAAGTCCCATAGTGTTCAGAACCATTTGAACCATTTCACCCGATACATACATACGGTTACAGGCGCCGGTGCGTATCACTTAGACACTCTGTAGCGGCGTTGGACGAAGTTTCCGGACATGGGTTTCAATTGAAAATATTGTGTACTCATTCCCCTCTACGAGTCCAAAAAGTTTGTAACGGGAATATTCGAATACCCTGTGTACGAGTAGAGTTCTTTTCCGATTTTTAATCCTCCTTTTCTGTTGAAGCTGTTTCAGTGCTTCTGAATTTCTATGACCTCCTTCTACATTCTAGGACAGAAATGTTTGCATCTCGATAAAAATCATTGTATCGAATGATTCAAATGGCTCTGAGCACTATGGGACTTAACTTCTAAGGTCATCAGTCCCCTAGAACTTAGAACTACTTAAACCTAACTAATTGAAGGACATCACACACATCCATGCCCGAGGCAGGTTTCGAACCTGCGACTGTAGCAGTCGTGCGGTTCCAGACTGTAGCGCCTAGAACCGCTCGGCCACCCCGGACGGCCATCATTGTATCGGAAAACCGTAGGGTGGAGGCGTATAAAGAGACAGGCTTACTGCACTTGTTTGAGATTGGTTGGTTGATTTGGCGGATGGGACCGAACAACGAGGTCATCGGTCCCATCGGATTAGGGAAGGAAATCGGCTGTGCCCTTTCAAAGGAACCATCCTGGCATTTGCCTGAAGCGATCTAGGGAAATCACGGAAAACCTAAATCGGGATGGCCGGACACGGGTTTGAACCGTCGTCCTCCCGAATGCGAGTCCAATGTGTTAACCACTGCACCACCTCGCTCGGTACTTATTTGAGGGTAACTCCTTCCCGAGTCATTTTAGCCTCCGATCTCTCCTGCACTGGAAGACGTAACATTTGGCACAGAATTAAGCCTTGAACCACGACCTAATGCCCAGAACATAATAATCGCCGAATACGCAAATACCAGGCATGAAGTCGGCACTGTACTATTAGTCAGAAGACATGTGTGCCTATTAACCACAGATAAACATACCAAAAATGTCATGACACCTTACAATTGCAGAATAGAAGTTATCGACGAGACAAAACAGCAAATTCTTAGGTCAGGTACGAAATAACTATGAAGAAATGTATATAAAACTGTGTTCTTTTTGCTATTGGTTCTGTGGCGGGTTGAATGATGAAGTGAACTGATGTTCGGAGCAGTTCCTCAGTAAACACAAAGTCTTAAATCAGTCTGTCATTTACTTAAATACGAACATATCAGCACACAGAATGGATTACATAATTTTCTGCATCCAATCTTTTGTTTCCTGTATTTGATGTTAAGAATTTTGGAGATATGTAGGTGAGAGCACACACAAAATGCAAAAAATAAATCCTCTTGTTGTAACATAAAGCAATGAAGTGTACTTAATCACATCAATAATGTCATGGATGATGATGATGATGATGATGATGATTGGTTTGTGGGGTGATCAACTGCGCGGTCATCAGCGCCCGTGTGAAGTCCCAATTTTTGCACAATCCAATCTAGCCACTGTCACAAATGATGGGGATGATGATGATGAAATAATGAGGACAACACAAACACGCAGTCCCCGGGCAGAGAAAATCCCTATCCCGGCAGGGAATCGAACCCAGGACCCCGTGATCTAGAGGTAGCAACGTGAACCACTAGACCAAGAGCTGCGGACAGTCTTCGTACGGGTACGTTAATCTCAGTGGCCCGATAGCTATTATCCTAGAGTAATAGGTTATGTGCTTCATTTGATTTTCAGGGTTATCTACAGCAACATGAACATAGCATTACGCATTCTTCGAAGTCGCCAAAACGATGAGAAACACACCTGAAATGTGTTCGCAATTGCGAATACGAACAATCATCAGCAGTAATGGGAAAGACAAGAATGAAAATTTGTGCCGAACCTGGACTGGAACCCGGATTTCTCGCTTTACGCGTTAACCGGTTTGGCAATTCGTGTTCGACTGACAGCCTGACAGACTTCCACATGTTGTCGTTCCTGGGTCACAACCTGTACTCTTACACACATTACGTAATACCGGTACTGGGGAGCACATTTTAATTAAAGTCTCTGACCGCTATTGGCAAATAAACACGATGCATCTATGTCCGAAGAAGCATGGCATCGTCGTTCTGAACAAAACAGACACTGTAATTGAAGTGTCGGCAGACGTGCCAACACTGTTTTGTTGGAGGAGACCGAAATGCACGCTATAAGCTCACGCAGGCTGGCGTGAGGTCTGAAACAGGATACGTAATGAATGCTATAAAGAAAAGTACGGAGCTTCTGAAATACTTAACTTTAATCCACATTTGTAGAACATCTCTCGTTACTGTACAGGCTTTATCATCACAATATCAGTTGCTAATGGCGCCTTGCTAGGTCGTAGCAAAAGTAGCTGAAGGCTATGCTAACTATCGTCTCGGCAAATGAGAGCGTAATTCTCAGTGAACCATGGCTAGCAACGTCGGCTGTACAACTGGGACGAGTGCTAGTACGTCTCTCTAGACCTGCCGTGTGGTGGCGCTCGGTCTGCAATTACTGACAGTGGCGACACGCGGGTCCGTCGTATAGTAGCGGACCGCGGCCGATTTAAAAGCTACCACCTAGCAAGTGTGGTGTCTGGCGGTGACACCACAGTAATATCGTACAGAAACGTTCTTAGTGGGATCCCACCTCAGCACAACCGCATATTCCACCAACAGCAGTAAGTCCACTATGCCACATGCAGACTTACGCGGTGAGGAACAAAATTTCTGGAAATAGCAATGGATAACTGGCTATTTGGTAAAATGTGCAGTTTTGCGCAGTAGTCTTCTTTTAGATCTTACACGTTGTCCGAGTTTTCCATTACGTACATTCGACTCCTGAAGCGCTATTTTTCTCTGTCTGCAGATTACACATGAATAGTAGTCGTCGTAATCTTTAAAGTAGAATCAGAACTCCGAACTGTGTAAGGGCTTTTCCTTATCGACTACTGTTCAAAAGGCAAAACAGTAACTGCCGAATACTATGCTAGTCCGGATGTAAAAGGTCTGAAGGGACCGGACTGCAAATAAGTAATAATAAAAAATATATCAATTCAAAGCACCATACCAAGGAAGTGTTTTGATAAAATACGGATACTGATTTAAAGGACGAGCTGTTGGAACAGTCACTGATAGTGCTCACTAGACCCGGTACCTTCCGACTTTACACCATTCGTTCATCTGTAAAAAATTGTGGGTGAATGTCCAATAAATATATTACGGCAGCTACAGACCAGTATTTTGCAATACATTCAGGGGATACTGGTATGCCTCGTGGTGCTGTGCGCACACACGCGGCCACCATGACCGCAACGTTCGTATTTGGCGAGCCCGCGATGGCAGCGAGACAGGCGGAGGAAAGCCGCCAGAGCGGCTTCGCTGTCTTCTGCGTCAGCCGTGCTGGATGAAGGCTCACCTCACAGACTGACAGTTACGTATCATCATACGGTGAGTAACGTTAATATTCGTAAACTATGAGGTATTTACTTTGTAGCATCACAACACCGTTTTTAACAAAATAAAAATTAAAAAATGCGAAGTACAGTCGAAACCGGCTATAACGGCGAAGGGACCGACGATTTACGGTCGTAGCCGACAATCGCACAAACCAGGTCTTCGCTGCAGAATGAAAAATTCATTCCGAAGCAGAGTGTGGACCGATATGAAACTTCCTGGAGGATTAGAACTGTGTGTCAGACGGAGACTCGAACTCGGGACCTTTGCCTTTCGCCGCCAAGTGTTGCAACCAACTAAGCTACCCAAGCACGATTCACGACGCATCCTCACAGCTTTACTTCAGCCATTACCTCGTCTCTTACCTTTCGACCTTCATCCGGTCAATAGATCAAAAAATTGCTCTGAGCACTATGGGACTTAACATCTGAGGTCATCAGTCCCCTAGACTTAGAACTACTTAAACCTAAATAACCTAAGGGCGTCAGACACATCCATGTCCGAGGCAGGATTCGAACCTTCGCCCGTAGCGGTCGCGCGGTTCCAGACTGAAGCGCCTAGAACCGCTCGGCCACATCGGCCGGGGTCAGTAGATCACTTGCCCGCAAAAGGCAAAGGTCCAGAGTTCGAGTCTCGGTCCGCCACACAGTTTTAATCTGTCAGGAAGTTTCATAGGAGCGCACGCTCCACTGCAGAGTGAAAATTTCATTCTGCAAACATCCTACAGGCTGTGGCGTAGCCAAGTCTCCGCAGTATCTTTTCTTCCAGGAATGCTAGTCTTGCAAGTTTCGCAGGAGAATCGTGAGTCGTGCTAGGGCAGCTCAATCGGTAGAGTACAGGTTCCGAGTTAGAGTTCCGTTGAGGTTTTTGCTTTGTTCGATAAAAAATGCGCATCTGGAAATTTTAGGCTGAAGAAGAGTTAACACTTCAAAAAGTAGCAAAAATTCAATAGACCTACAGTTTTTACAACACAGTATTTGTGGAGAGGGACTGAAGAAGAATTTTTCTTATGAATATGCAGTACGTACTGCAACAAAATGCCAGCAAAATGAAAAACCTTTAGTATGTGTAGAAAGAAGTAGCAACAATGTAAATTGTTCAATAATGTGGAACACGGTGCGAATGAGATAAAATGATGAACATATTTAAAACCCATTGTAAGTGCTGTAAAGTACAATTGTCATGAATGACACTACTTCGTGCCAGTTATTGTATTACAAAAATATATTAAGAGCACCAAAAATGAAAAGACAACATTCTACACATAACATACACGAAAGCATACACTTTCTCCGATGCTTGCCTTTAAAATGGTGTACAAATGTGATGTACTATACCTAACATATTGACAACGTTTCACACACACCCACAACCACACAATATCTATAACGTAAACACTATTGTTCCACTTTTGTGCTTTGAAAAGTAACACATATCGGAATTTAATTTTCTAGTTTCAACAATCACAGCAAAAACAGTGTTGTTTATTTTTTTAACCAGTTCCTTTCATTTTGAAATACAATACACTGACACATACTACAGTAAGCTGTCCTACTTAAGGTAATGAGTTTTCGTTGTTTGTTTTTCGCATTTAACATGTGAGTAAGCATTTTGCATTTGACGATGCAATAGTTTTAATGCCTTATTTGAAACCAACAATCTGCAGAAAACAAGAGTGTGAAAATCTGCAGAAAACAAGAGTGTGAAAACAAGCTTTAAATTGTTGTCAATAAGCCCCAAGATTGTAACAAACAAAAATGAATGTTGAACGTTATAGCCCATATATTTCTCCGAAATTGTAGTATAAAATGACGCATTTTATTGGAAGTCTCAAGAAGTGATGTTGTACTAAGTGATTTTTTTAGATACAGCGTTTACATAGGATTTGCATGGGATAGTTAGATTTAGATGTCATGGCCAACACGTCGTTAAAAGCAATGTCGCTATAAACGGTTTTCACTATGTTATATTAAGGTAGATGTCCAGTAATTAACAGAATGAACTCTTCTTTTACAAAATGTATAGCAGTTGTTAAATAATACAACCTGAATAACACACTGTTCGATTTTCACATTGGTTTTATATTGGGACAGTTGGAAATGTAATACTTGTTTTAATCATTCACGCCAAGTTGTACAGTCTGAGTCAGAAAGCGGTGTTTGTTTATAAGCGCAGTCGACTGTCCAGACGGAAAACTAATACTAGTTTTGATATACGACAATTTGTGATTTTTCTTAATGCGAATGGTATATCATAAAGACAAATTGCTGCCGTGCTTAGCACTAGTTACTGTGCTGTGAGATATTGTCAGACAATTCAAAAAATGAAGGCCTTATAGAATATGCTTCAAAAGAGCCAACCAAAAATGTTTGATACACGTGACAAGAGGAATCTAATACGAAAAATAAAGAAAGATCTTATACTCAATGCACCCAAATTCTCAAGTCAGCTTCTAAGTGAGGATGGAAAGAAGGGACATCCTCAAACTATTCACAGGCATTGCAAGATAGTCGCTACAATGGAACAGTGGCTAGGAAGAAACCGTATATAAATGAACAGAATCTAAACAAGTGACTGGAGTGTACTGAACACGTTATACGAAGGAAGAAACGTTGTGGAACGAAGTCATCATCGTCGATGGAAGTAAATTTAAATTTTTTTGGTTCAGTCAGAGCAAGTGTGGTGTGGCGGAAGAACGAAGAATTTGAAGTTTCAAATGTTAAGCCGACTGTAAAGCGAGGAGGTGGCGATGTTCTCGTTTGGGCCTCTATCTCCACATTTGGACCGAGCGAGTTAATGCTCATCGACAGTATTATGGACGAATGTCTATTTGAACGTATTATAAAACAATTTACGAAGAAGTGCTGGAAAAATTGGGGATAGGGCTCGAAAAAACAACGCTCGCATTGTGCAGGAATATTCGTAGTGAAATTCTCCGGAGGTCTTTCAACCACGACCTCTATCACCAGAACTCAACTCTGTCGAGAATGTGGAGAGCTACAGGGACCTATTAGAAAAATACCAGTATGTTTCAAAGAAAATTTGAGGGGTCAGTTAAGTAAGTATTGGACGGTCTGTGTACCGACTATTTGAGGAAGGTCACTAGTAGAATACCGCAGCGTTTGGAAGAAGTGACACAACAAAATGGCTACCAGATGAGATTGAAACACATTTTTCACAAAAATTTGAATTTAAGTAATTAGTTCTGAAAAGCGTCCGTATATTAAAGTGACATGAAAATATGGACGAGTTTGATTTAAATTGTATTACTAATGAACTTTATGTATTAAATTTACTTACTGTAGAACAACAGAGCCTGTGATCCGACTCTACCTGAACACCCAATCCTCAGCCTGTGTTCTCTCATGCTTCTGTAACTGCGATGCTCGCCTCGACGACGTTGTATGCAACTATGTTGTTGTTGCCGTCGTCGTCATTGTCATCGTCAATGGAGAATTGCAGATACTACATGTCTGGTAATGCCACAGTCAGTTTGATTCGTGTGTCTCAGCAAGGTGGGCCAATGGTCGACACATTTGTGTGGACATTCTTCGGATGGCAGTAACTTTACATTCTCATCCATCCATTCTGATAAAAGATTTCCGCAGCTACTTGAAAATGGCCATTTCTTGTTTATGGTAATTCAGGTTTCACGACATAGTTGTATCGATTAACTGTGTTATTTACTATTATAAAATAGTTTCATGAAATGCCAGTACAATAAAATTTAAGGAACAATATGAAAAGTTAAAAGAAATTTGTGAACAGCACGGACGACGTATTTAAAAGATTAAGCTACATCGCAAGACGTTTACTGTCATGAATATAAACAAATTTGACAATGATTTGTAGTTCAAAAGTTAGGCACAAAGCAGGCACAAGAATCATAAAAATCTGTAAAAAGCAAAAAAGTAATTTGAAGCAGTTTACTTCTACGAAGTCTAATAGTTCACAGGTATAGTGAAAAATTCCAATGTCTAACAAAACTGGAATTCACCGGAGCCAGAGACAAGCAATTTTTGAAACTTCTTGGGAATTCGTCATTTGTGTGCCTGGAATTTAGCTAGGGCTCAAAGTACCTCAATTTCCTGAAATGTTCAGTGACAGTTGTTTGGATTACTCGAAGTGTGAAACGTATCGTAATTTCTTGGGCATTTTAATGTACCAGAATCTTTATGCAGCTTTTCTTATTACATCTTATCCAATCCATAGTACTTACTGAACCATACCCTGGTATCAGTTTATAAACCACAAAATAAGATACACGTTAACGAACCGTGTGCAGAAACCAGTAGAAGTCATCACAGTTCTAGCGTGCAGGAAAATTCACGGTTCCAATCATCTTTTGGCTATTATGATTTCATCCAGTGTCATCCAGTGTCGTCGAGGTTCTCTTAATGCCCTCACAACTTATTCCTTCCTGTTCGTCGTTCTCCAATCAGCGACGGCGCTCAGTTGGTAAATAGTTTGATGCCAACCGACCTTTGAACTGTCATTCTCTTCTTTCCCTTCAGTAGCTACAAATACAGTTTAAGACTGTTACTCTAACGTTATTAAATTTTTTCCATGTTTCCTGAACTGCACTGAATATTATCTTCATTTGTATCTTAAGCAAAATGCAATACGCAATACTTGTGGAATCTGCGATAACTGTCATTATTTCTTTGTCTTCCGCCACCAAGGAATGGCACTACTCTTGCTACTAACGCCAATATAAGCGGCACTGACTTTGTTCACAACAGGATAGGACATGTAATTACTGAGTGCGTGACGATGTTTGGATTTAAATTATGGCTCCGTTTGACAAGGGGAAAGGAAAATAATCAATTGGAAGACAAAGAAGAGAGAACGAATGGAAGGTCTCTCGATTAGATTAATATGTACACGACCGTTATGTAACAGACTAAAAACTTTGTAACTGAATCATAAAATTTTGCAAATTTAGAGTATTAGCAGTTAGTGGCTTACCACACAATTTTTTTTGCCAGTAAGCAGAAAGCTCTACAAAATACATAATAAATTTGCTACTGACCTCAGAAAAAACAGCGGATCTTTCGTGTTATATGTTGGATAAGGCGTGTATGTATGTGTAGAATATTACACCACGTAGATAAGAATGATAAGACAAGGACACGATCCCTCAGTCTTTTCCATGGGACACACCAAGATTCATCACTACTCGGAACGTTTGGCGACGTACTGGTGACTTCTGTGAGGGAATGTCCACTCATGCTGCTAGAAATGTGATCATCAAGTGGTGACATCTCAGACATGATAGTCACGAAAATAATTTGAAGTAATTGCAAAAATCTGTAGCTTAAGAGTACTGAAAACGGGAGACACTATACCACAACGGAAAATTAAGATTGTGTTATTGTAGGAAGTTAAAAATTGGTCAGCTGGTAATGGATGGCTGCTATACCAAATAAACTTAACGAAGAATGGCAACGAGCAACACAAAGTCTGGTATCAAGCCGTCACTCTTAGGCCCGGCTGAGTATACTAACTATATCTGGTGCAAGGTTACGTCCTGAACTATAGTCAACGTGGGCTGTAAACTTTGGTGCCTGGGGAAAGTACACACATTTAAATGTTTCTGATGCAGTGCACTGGTCAGATATGAAAAGATGTTAAGAAGAATAGTCCAGGTCATCCCTGTACAAGAAAGAAAGTAAGCAGGGTTTGCCAATGTGTGCTGTCTCGAGGTAGCATCTCGATATGTTGAAATGAGAGTCGCGGGTTCGAGTCCCGCTTTGGGAATGAGTGTAGGTTATTAATTCAGAAAATTGGTTGGAATCAAACTTCATCTTCATGTTGTGCGCGTTCAAAATAAGAGTGGCCCTAACAAAGTACTAATGGCTATATATTTAAGGTGCCAGATAGTACTTTATTTTCGAAAAAAGCACGGTGCATCGGAAGCCTGGAAATACTGCATCAATGTTGTGGTTTAATTTTTAAATAAAGAAAGAGAAATTACTACGGAAGATAGTTGAGATGATGGTGAGGCCCCATACTCCGAGGAGCGTAGGAGGAGACCCGCATCGCCGTATTAGGCAAGGTCCTAGCGCAAGCCGTTTGCCATTGCCTTCCCCCGGCCATTATGAGGATGGATGGATGATGATGATGCTGATGATGATGATGATGATGATGATACTCAGTCATCACGAGGCAAGGAAAATCACCCAGGACCCTGTGCGCGGGAAGCGAGAACGCTACCGCAAGGCTACGAGCTGCGGACTGTAGTTGAGAAGAAGGATAAATTAAGAGTGAAATTCACGACCCAAGCGCGCTTCTTCATTTTGACGTTTTCTGAGGCAACTCGTATAGGAACCGGACGGCAGAAGAGTCGAGGGCCATGAAAGGACAGCAGTGGTTGAGAATAGAGTGAGACAGGGTTGTAGATTGTAGACTGTAGCCTGTCACCGACGTTATTCAATCTGTACACTGAGGAAGCAGTAAAGGAAACGAAAGAAATCTGGGGAAGGAACTGAAGTTCAGCGAGAAGAAATTATGACGATGTTTGCCGAAAAAAAAAAATGGTTCAAATGGTTCTGAGCACTATGCGACTTAACTTCTGAGGTCATCAGTCGCCTAGAACTTAGAACTAATTAAACCTAACTAACCTAAGGACATGACACACATCCATGCCCGAGGCAGGATTCGAACCTGCGACCGTAGCGGTCGCTCGGCTCCAGACTGCAGCGCCCAGAACCGCACGGCCACTCCGGCCGGCGATGTTTGCCGATCATATTTTTAATCTGTCAGACACGGTAAAGTACTCCGAAGATCCGTTGAATGGAGTGGACAGCGTTTGAGGACTAGGAAACGAGGCATTTGAGGTAATAGACAAGTTTTGCTGTTTGGACAGCAAAATAACTGACGATGGCCGAAATAGAGAGGATATAAAATGTATACTGGCAATGGCAAGAAAAGCGTTTCTGAAGAAGAGAAATTAGTTAAAATCGAATACAGAATTACGTCTTGGGAAGCCTTTTCGGAAGGGAGAGTAGGCATGTATGGATGTGAGCAATGGCCGATAAACAGTTCGTACAAGAAGAGAGTATAGCTTTTTGGAATGTAGTGCTACAGAAGAATGCTGAGGATTATATGGATAGAGATGTAGGTAGCGAGGAGATACTGAATAGAACTGGAGAACTGGGGAGAAAAGAAATTTGTGGCATTACCTGACTAGACGAAGCGATCGGTTGATAAGACACATTCTGAGACATCAAGAGATCACCAATTTAGTATTGCGGGGGGGGGGGGGGGGAGGGGAGTGTGAGATGTCAGAAATGTCAGAATCGTAGAGGGAGACCAGGAGATGAACATAGTAAGCAAATTCAGGAGGTAGGTTGCAGTAGTTATTGGGAGATGATGAGGCTAGCACAGGATAGAGTAGCATGGAGATCTCCATCAAACCAGTCTTTGGACTGAACACCACCACTGCAAAACAACAATATTAATAACAAAATCATACTGACAAGGTATTGAAATAGCATTCAATAACGTATTATTCAAGTTCGCAATTATTAATTTCGACGTTTCTTTATCCCACCGAAAATTAATATCTCTACAAAGGTTACATCCCTTGGGTATTATCCTTTTAATGGTTCTCAAAATTGCATGCCCAGGTTCAAAGAGGAAGGAAGGCATGGTATCTGAGTATGACGTAATTAATAGGTAACCCACATTATACATGCAATGATAATGGGATAGACAAAAAAAGACGAAGTTGCTGTGCTCTGGTTTCTTGTACAGCAAACCACTCGTTGGTGACCAGGGCTCTACGATGTTTCACTGGTCGTCAAAATATACTCTATGTTTTCTCCACATTGATACGGTTAAAGTTTTGGTGAAAATCTCACTACTGCGGAAAACAAAATAAAAATAGAAACCATTTGCACAGAAACCTATAACCGGATGAGTCTGCGTGTTTTTTGCGAGGATGACTGATACCGATGTTCACTGGGAAATAATTCTAAGAATACAAGTTCATCTGAAGAGTCTTTTTGCAGTGAAAAGGACATGATTAAGCACAAGAATGAATTAATGATCCAGGAACTTCGTTGCTTACGCCTATTATTAACCAAATCATTGCAGTGGTCGGTAACTAAGGCGACTGGAACTAATTCCTGTACCTGTTGTCACTGTTATGCACTCCGTAATTACGTATTTTATTCTGTTGTTCTGAACAAAGTTACTGCGGCTTCCATTGGTGCTAGTACGGAGAGTGCTACAATTCTTGGTGCCGAAAGAGAAAGAAACCGTTAGTGATTGACAATTCTGTCAGATTTCACAAGCATTTTGCTCAGATTACGAACCGAGCCAACATCCAGTGCAATTCAAAAAACCAGAGAAAAACGCAATAAGTTAAGGTTATAAGACAATTGCATTTATACCTACTGAATGGAAAGGAGAGGGGTGATAGTTTAAAGACCGACTGACATCAAAATCTTTAGCAATTGACCACCACCGCTGACTGGAAAGCAATGAGAATTTATTAGTTGTGAGTCTCTTAAGGGAATTTCCCCGACATACGATGAAAGAAATTTAGGGAAGATGCGAAAAATCGAAGTCAGAACGGCCAGAACATGATCTGAATCCCGATTATCCGACACGTTAATACAATATTGTGATGCCTCCCACTAGTTTCTGCACACAGTTCGTTAATATGTATCTTGTTTTGTGATTTATAAATCGACACCAGTGTATTGTTAAGTAAGTATTCAGGGCTGGATAAGATGCAGTGCAAGACAAGCTGCATGGAGATTCAGGTACATGAAGATGCCCAGGAAATTACGATACGCTTAATACGTGGGCGAATTCAAGCAACTGTCAGTGAACATGATCGTAGGTTAGGGTACATTGAGCCCTGGCTACATTTCAGGCACACAAATGAAGATTCAAAAGAAGCTTTCAAAATTGCTTGTTTCTCAATGGTGAATTCCAGCATCGAAATGTTTCACTATATGTACCGGTTAAGTATGAGACTTTGTAATAGGTGATTGCTTTAATTTCATTTTTTTGCCTTTTACAGATTTTTATCCTTCATGTATCTGATCTATGGCTTACTGTTTAACTTAGATCCATGTTGAATTTGTTCGTATTCGTGACAAGACTGTCTTGCTATGTAGCTTAATCTTTCAAGTAAGTCATACGTCTTGTAAATTAATTTTAAGTTTTCAAATGTAAACTTTATCCTAATGGCATTTCCTGAAAATATTATATAATAAAAGTAACAGAATTGATCATTACATCCCTCTCGTAAAACCAGTATGTCTACATGCATACGTGTGTCTTCCCCTTTCTGAATGATGATTACTTGCGGAATTAGTACGAAGTAAGAAAGATTTTACAGACTACACTAGGTCCAGGTAATAAAAGCAGGACCTACATAAAAACATCGAAACAAGAAATGTATTCTGAAGCAGAGAAATTTACCGACACGTTACACAAACGCAGAATTCGGTTTTATGGGCACACAAGAAAAATTCATTATTCGGAAAGCATTTTGAATATCTCTGACTTCCAACTGGAAACAAGAAAGCGGTGATACGTGGAAGTCAAAAAGCATCTAGAGAAGAGTACAACCGAAGACACACAAAACAGTAATCTTCAGGATAGTTTTAGTGACGCTTGGGACTTTCCGAGATGATAACTGAAGAGTTGATGCCAAATGGCCAGAGGAAGGGTGTGCTCGACACAGTGCATTGGCTTAAACGATAAGGAAGAGAAATTGAAAACAACTGTCATAACGGCTGCAGGCTTATCGCTGTCATAAAATTAATAACGGAATAAACAATAACAGTAGCGAACAATCCTGCTATACGCACAATACGACTTGACACTTTTGTGGGTGCGGAGGAATCGACAGAAGTCAGATGACTTCCGGGCGGTATGATTTGTTTCCACCGTTGCCGTAATACAGCGCACCGTGTGACTACAGTATTTTAACTTGTGATGAAACTTGGGTTCACTATTATGAGCCAGAATCAAAAACACAAAGCATGGAGTGGAAGCACAACCAACTCACCTATCAAGAAAAAATTCAAAACCCAAGCATCAGCAGGAAAAGTTGACGGTGTTTTGGGATGCTGAAGGTCCAGTTTTTTGTGATTATCTCGAAGAGCGGAATACAATGAACAGCAAATACTACGCGGATTTGCTTTTAAACAAGGTGAGGGAGAGACGTCATGGATCTCAGAAGAGAGGTGTGGTTCTCCAGCAAGACAACGCAAGTCCTCATACTGCTGAACTAACTCTTCAAACCATCGACAAAATGGACTGGGAAGTACTGCCTCAGCCCCTTACAGTGCTTATTTAGCACTAGTGGTTTCCATTTGTTAGGTGCACTGAAGGAGGCATTACGTGGGAAGAGGTTCCAGGACAACGAGGATAAGAAAAAGTTTGTGGGAAGTTGGTTCAAACATCGAGATAAATAGGTCTTTCCAGCGGGAATAAAAAAGCTTGTAGCCCGTTGGAGCTAGGGGTTTATGTTGAAAAATAGAAAAAAAGTATTGTTTTGTAAAAATAAACGCTTTTTACCTTCAGATCAATGTGTCTGTGTGACTATTGAATGACCCTCGTATATAGAGGGACAGTAGGATATCAGCTGAACATTCTAAATGAGGATGGAAGTACTGTAAGACAATTACAATCTACCCTGGCCCCCTATCCTGCTCTTGACCCTTGCCTACTGGAGAGTAAATTTCGAAAATCTGAGTTTTCCTTCGCACCCATGACAATAACTTGTGATAATATACTTTAAGTGTTTCAGAAGTACATTTGTTACAGGCATATATTCACGTACTGTGTACTTTAATAGTGTGTTGAGTGCACCACACCATCATAGTATGAAGGCTTTCACGACCGGATGACATATCTTCTGGTAAACCTTCCGGGATGTAAGGTCGTGGTCCATGAAACTCTTCAGCTCCTAACGTTTCGTCCAGAGCTGCGCTGGACATCTTCAGAAGGGTGTTTCTCCTCCGGTGAGTCGGCAACGTTAGGAGCTGAAGAGTTTCATGGACCTCGACCTTACATCCCGGAAGGTTTACCAGAAGATATGCACCACACCATGTTCGAACATTTTGTATTCTAGCTCCAACGGTCTTCCACTTCTGACAATGCTTTGTATTTGTGAAAGAAAGTTTGTTACAACTTACTGAATGAGCAGAATTAACAGTGTTTTCATGCAACAGTCGTGGTGCAAGTAAGTCTTAACTGTTGTAAACTAATGCAAATGGATATAATCTCTATTAAATGTAGGTCTGGCACAGATCTTTCTTCCATTTTCTTTTGTTTCCATTGTACAACGATTACGAAGTACTGTACTTATACGATGAACGCTGTATCGTACAATCTTAATTCTGCGTAATGTCACATAACTGTTCAGTACTCTAGTTGTGTTTTTTAACTCTGCTGTAATGTATTAAGACCGGTTTTCGTGAATTTTTTCCGATCAATGGCAGGTCTGACTTGATAATGGGTTTACCCCGAAACGTAGCAGGATTTTCACAAGTAGAATAATGGTACAATTATACGGTGTTTGTGGAAACAACGTCATTTGAGAGTTATTTGTTGCCTGAAATGCATGGTGCTCAGAAAATGTCTGATTACCGACAGTGCCACTTGCCTTCACTTCATCGAGACACTGATGAAGTTGGAGACAAATCCTGGACACTGGCATACACAGTCTTTACACCAGCAACCGTTCTCTCGTGGTCAGACGCTTTCTGGAGACTGAGGCTTCTTTCTCAGGAGAATTGAAATCAGTTGCCACCTGCCTAAGCGGCGCAGCACGAACGTGTTACCTAAGCGACTGGCCACAAGCTATTTGTCTTAAATTTCCACACAAATTTCAGACAGTAGAAATATTTTAAGTAATGCGTATTGAATTACACATTTTCTCTTTCGTCAGTGTATTAAAATAAAAACAAAATTAGAGTAAAATACACAGTTTTCCACCAGTGGCACATATCGACGCGCATTCCTGTAATTAATGCATGCAGATCTGTCCGGAAATTATGACTAAATAAAACTATGCGATAGGAATTTGAGTTAACGTTAGAAACACACTTTCGAAATCAGTTAATATTTCATTGGTAGAAACACTGGATATTTGCTTTCATTAGAGATTAATATCGCGCCAGCAGCGAGGTCACTGAAGGTAAGGGCTATTCGTGTTCTGGCAAAGATCACACAAGTAGCTAGGGTGTACTTCTGCAAGGAATTCATTTGACCATTTACTGGAGAACTCCTATAGCCCACCATGCATTTGAGCACGGTTTTTACCGAATAAAGTATTGTTATTTATGGCTGAGTCTTCTTGATTTATGTTGCAATGGGATTGTCTATGAAGAAAATTTGAAATATACTACTCACTGTGTAAGTAGGCTGTTTAGGTTTTTATATTGGTAACGCCACGTAGCGCTCTGTATGAAAATCATTGGCTGTGCTGTGTGCAGTCTGTGTCTGGTTTGCATTGTTGTTGGCTATTGTAGTGTTGGGCAGCTGGATGTTAACAGCGCGTAGCGTTGCGCAGTTGGAGGTGAGCCGCCAGCAGTGGTGGATGTGGGGAGAGAAATGACGGAGTTTTGAAATTTGTAAAACTGGATGTCATGAACTGCTATATATTTATGACTTTTGAACACTATTAAGGTAAATACATTGTTTGTTCTCTATCAAAATCTTTCATTTGCTAACTATGCCTATCAGTAGTTAGCGCCTTCAGTAGTTTGAATCTTTTATTTAGCTGGCAGTAGTAGCGCTCGCTGTATTGCAGTAGTTCGAGTAACGAAGATTTTTGTGAGGTAAGTGATTTGTGAAACGTATAGGTTAATTTAGTCAGGGCCATTCTCTTGTAGGGATTACTGAAAGTCAGATTGCGTTGCCCTAAAAAAATATTGTGTGTCAGTTTAAGCACAGTGATGTATAATTTTTCTAAGGGGACGTTTCAACTGGTTGACTCATAGATGCCTTCTTCTCCCCTGCACTCAGACGCAGAACCAAGGACGTTGTTCTTAGACGAATGAAACGTAATGAAGAATGTTGGTGCGGTCGAGTGGCTGTATATCTACAGTTGCAACATATGATGATTATTTAAATGTCACATCTTGTAAGCTTCGTGCTTTAAAGGCGGCGACTTTGTTAACAAGTTTAGTAAAAGAAGGGTGTACTATCACTCAAGTGGGCAACTCCAGCCAGCAAACAAAGTACCGAAACAGTTTTCAAATTTATAGTTACATAGCGCTCGCTGTTTCACCTTCCACACTCCTTGCCTGGTCGCGGCTTTGCGAATACAGTGTGTTTATAAATGAATATCGGGGTTTTAACGCTTTATAATATTTATTACATTAAACTTACAGTTATAAATGATATGTCAAATGAAAGAGCAACTCAGTTTTACCAAGAACCTTATAAATTTTTAATGTGAGCACAATTTACAAAGCGTTAAGACCCCGATATTCATTTATAAACACCCTGTATATTGCTGCCGAACGGAGAAGCCACAACACACTGCAAAAACCGTCTCAGTTCTGCAACGAGCAAGAATTTATGTGAGATTAAACACGCTTTACGACTACCACCCCTATTAGACTAATGAGCTGCGGGGTTCTCTCTCTCTCTGTATACAGTACCAGTTCACAAACTCATTAAAAGTACTTAGTGATATTTTATTTCTTTGGTAAATAACAGCATGAAAAGAGGACGGGATTCGTGGCGCGTGCTGTGGTTTCTTGGTGAAAGGTAATGCGTTCCTTCCTGTGCTGTGAAACATGTGGCCGAAACTACCACTGTGGAATAAATACAACTGTATGAACCTGGTTCAAATGGCTCTGAGCACTATGGGACTTAACTTCTGAGGTCATCAGTCCCCCTAGAACTTAGAACTACTTAAACCTAACTAACCTAAGGACATCACATACATCCATGCCCGAGGCAGGATTCGAACCTGCGACCGTAGCAGTCACGCGGTTCCGGACTGAAGTGCCTAGAACCGCACGGCCACTGCGGCCGGCTGTATGAACCTCCCCTGAAGCTGGTCTCTTCTGCTTTCGGATAAGAAGCCATCATCATATTTCTTCTGTGATATGATCTGTTGTGAATCTATAGTACGCAAAGCAGCTTGGAGAAAAATCGTAAGCAAACATTCATTTTCAAACGTGTTTTCTAATGTGTTAAGAAGTGTCGATTGATTAGAACAGTCTCTAGCTCCTTTCTCCACCTGTTTTAATTGCAGTTCAGTATTTATATATTTACTACTTTTTGCTTCCTACCGAGCGAATTGACGCAGTGGTTAACATATTGGACTCGCATTCGGGAGGACGACGGTTCAAACCCGCGTCCAGTCACCCACATTTAGGTTTTCCGTGATTTCCCTATATCGCTACAGGAAAATGCCGGGATGGTTCCTTTGAAAGGACGCGGCCGATTTCCTTCCCCATCTTTGACACAGTTCGAGCTTTTGCTCCGTCTCTAATGACCTTTATGTCGACGGGACGTTAAACCCAATCTTCCTTCCTTCTTTGTTGCCTAGTAGGGTGTCATCTTGCACCTTCCGGAATACTGATGTGCTTTTCTTTCATTCTTAATTACTGAATGACAAAGACGATTTGCTGCTTAGCAACGTAAAAGTAAGAACAATCAATAAAATCTGTTTTATCCAGCTTGGTGCAAGCCTTCGGATTTTTTACACCTTCGACAGGTTTTGCGTCAATTTCGAACATATTTATTCAAGCAGTTTCGCATCTGACATCACTGCTTAGATCTTCGCACTTTATAGGAAAACAGAGCTGTTCGCGGGAATCGAACAAAGAACCTCCGAGTCAGTAGTTACCATCATCATCATCATCATCAGTTATCTGCTATATTAGCAGGTCCTTTGCCTCTCCATTTTCTGCGATCCATTGCTTCCTTCTTAAGGCTGCTGTATGTTGTACCGTCCATCATGTCATCCAGTATCTGGAATCTCTTCCTTCCTCGCTTCCTTTTCCCTTCTACATAACCTTCTAAAACCGTTTTTATCAGTCCGTCATTCTTTCTTAATATATGCCCAATCCAATTTCTTTTTCTTTTCTTTATTACATCTAGTAACTGTCTTTTCTCTCCCACTCTTCTCAGTACCTCTTCATTTTTTACTCTGTCCATCCAACTTATTCTTTCCATCTTCCGCCATGTCCAGATCTCAAAAGCCTCCAGCCTTTCTCTGTCTTTTTTCCTCATAGTCCATGTTTCAGCGCCATATAGAAGAACACTCCATACAAGACATTTTATGAGTCTCTTTCTGAGTTCTCTGTCCAGACCGCTGCAGAAGATTCTCCTTTTCTTATAAAACGCCTCTTTTGCCATTGCTATCCTTGTTTTAATTTCTGTGGTGCACTTCCAGTTGGTGTCTATCCTGCTTCCAACCATAGGTAGTCGCAAAACCTCGAGGGCTGTTTGGTGCGAATATCTGAGTTTGCATATGAAAGGTACCAACGCACGTTAGAGAAAAAAAAAGTCTTTCCAGATAGTTGCTACATATGCTAATAGTGACGCTGACTTCACCTTTTTAACTTTAGAGAAAAAAAGATACCGAGAAGGACGATAATTCTGTTAAAGTGACAGGAACATCTGTTAAATTATAGGCCACAACGATTTCACTTTCGACGTATAAATCAGGTTATCACGTTACTTGGGGACGATAGTAAAAAATGCTGCAGCACCCATTGGTGACGGGAGTTGAGACATCGACCAGCGAGATGCCCCAAATAAAGAAACAGAAACGAGAATTAGATGCAAATTAATAGGTCGTTGAAACACGACCATGTTCGGCACAAAGGAAAATGCTGCTGCCACGAGTGAAAAAGACGTAGTTGGCGCTGGATGGGGACATTCGTGCACTGATACGCACAGTCGTTTCGGCATGGTTGACTGGGTTAACTTCCCCATTTGGTTACAGTCCAAATTGAATTTCCCTAAGATGCGCTTGGCACATCGTAAATCAATGTCCAGCGCCCTCGTGTTGCCTCCCATGCGTTTTTCGGCCTCCCAGAAATAAGGAAGCAGCCAGTTAGCAGAAATGGGGGCTCGTCCACAGATTCAGACCACCTGATCGCCAGAATCACGTACCACAGCCGCTCACGCCTACGGCGCGAGAAGAACAAGACTGTTGCGGGCATCTAATCCTGGTGTAGGCAGGATCACCTGTTACATTTCCTCGACGTCCGTGCGTGGGCAAGAAAGGAAACATTTTCTCCGGAACGCGCTGAACGATTTACATCCTCTGGTTTCTTCTTATTTCATGTATTTTAAGAGGAGACAAAATTCAATGTATTGTAGCAGAAAGCAAGATTCCTTCTGCGAACATAATGCACTTCCCTACAGCATCCAGAGTGGTATGAAAATTCCTCTTTAACCTACGTGGATGAGACTCAAAATACGTGAATATTCTGCACAGCAGGAAAGATGCAAAAGAAAAGGAATCTTATCTTTTTTACGACACAAAAGGCTTCACAAACACCTGAGCCTTCCTTTCGATGTGCTGATAGTAAATGACATTCACAGTTTGGCGCACACCTTTGTAGTAACTACTCTTTTTTTATGTTTTTGTCCATCACCACGAGCAATTCTTAGATTTTCTGCAAGACAAGCAAAAACAGCGCAGTTATTACCGACGCGAATACATAAACTTGAATTTACTAGTACGGAACTAGCTTAAAAATTGAATAAGATATAGCAATATACAATATAATTGCCTTACAAACGTAACCTTAGTCAGTTGGTCGAAAGAATGAAATACGAATTTGGATACAAGAATGAAGTGTTGACACTGGCTGGAGAACCAGCGTATATATCGCACACTTGTAATTTTTAGATATCAATGCATTACCTAACGATCTTCCAACTAAAGTGTAGATTCTGAAATTATGCAGTAAATACCAATTATGTAGAAAATAATAGGTATTTCTGTAGTCCCGTACATAGTGAATGTACTGCACCGTCCGTCACCACGTTTCCCGTCTGGACATCCACATTTACGTCTTCCGTGGTTCACCTATACGGCTTAAGCAAAATACACGGGATGCTTCTTTTGTAAAGGACACCTGTGATTTCCTTTCTCATTCTTCGACAAGCCGATTTTTTTTCGGTCTATAATGACCTCTTCAGTGATGAGATGTTAAACCCCATTCTTCCTTTGCTTTCAAACCTGGATTCAACATTTTCAAATAGGAGAATGGCAAAATATTATGATCCTTTAATATAGCTAATAAAACTAAACTTCACTCTTTTCGTTGGGGAAGCTGTATAGTGCGTTGCATTATTGTGGTGATACCAAAGAACCTTCCTGGCGCTGTCTGGATTAACAATACTTCAGGAAGGAAAAAGAACTACTGCAGCGTATTGACTATGTCAATTTTAATAGGAGTGAGCTTTACCTTAATTTACTGTTTTAATTATATGGTTATATGGTGAACTGCACTCTGAATTTATATGTTCGATCTTTCATTCTCCATTCATGTACGTAAGGCAGGCTGTTATTGAATTCCATTCTCTTCAGCCAAACCATCTATGGAGCTTGGAGAGGGATTCTCATCTAGGGATACTGGAGAGAGATTCTTTAGTTCTGCCGTGAATCTGGAAACCAAGGAAAACTTTCCGAAAACCTCAGTCAGAACAGCTGCATTCGAAAAATTTTAGATTTTTTCTGGTACAGTTTTGTCCATAGTTCTCTCCAGACAGAATTGAACCGCACTTAGAAAAAGGAATAAAGCAGTTTAACACCATTATAACCAGGGATGAACACTGCAGTCAGTCGTGTATTATCCTTCATTTTATTTAAGATCTAGCTAGATTTCAGCTGCAATGTAGCCATCATCAGAGAGTTTATTAGCCCACAGAGCTTGTATGAGCACATGTTAAAACGACCTTAAGCTGTCTATAGCTGTGAGTGTGAACTGACCTATTGACAGATGAAGGTCATTTCAACAAAATCAGCAAATGTGTGTGAAATCTTATGGGACTTAACTGCTATGGTCATCAGTCCCTAAGCTTACACACTACTTAACCTAAATTATCCTAAGGACAAACACACACACCCATGCCCGAGGGAGGACTCGAACCTCCGCCGGGATCAGCCGCACAGTCCATGACTGCAGCGCCCGAGACCGCTCGGCTAATCCCGCGCGGCTCATTTTAACACGCTGTGCTGATACAAGGTCTCTGGGTCTGTATGACTCGCTACGAAACGCACTGATGATGGCTATAGTGTAGCTGAAGTCTAGCTAGAGCTGCAATAACATACAGATTGATACGTGACTGCTGTGCTTATCCCTGATTACAATCATTTCACAGTCGCTGAGCGCAACAGTTCTTAATGGAATCCAATCTGCATTTTTTTACACTATGAAAGCGAAATGTGTTCCTTACAAGGGAACCTCCCCATCGCACCCCCCTCAGATTTAGTTATAAGATAGCACAGTGGATAGGCCTTGAAAAACTGAACACAGATCAATCGAGAAAACAGGAAGAAGTTGTGTGGAACTATGAAAAAAATAAGCAAAATATACAAACTGAGTAGTCCATGTTGTAGATAGTCAACATCAAGGAGAGTGTAAGCTTAGGAGCACCGTGGTCCCGTGGTTAGCGTGAGAAGCTGCGGAACGAGAAGTCCTTGGTTCAAGTCTTCCATCGAGCGAAAAGTATAATTTTTTATTTTCAGACAATTATTATCTGTCTGTCATCACTGTTTTGAGAGTGATTATCACATCCACAAGAAAACCTAAATCGAGCAAGGTAGAAGAATCTTTTTCTACCATTCGCCAAGTGTACAAGTTACGTGGGTGGACAACATATTCCTGTCATGTGACGCACATGCCGTCACCAGTGTCGTATAGAATATATCAGACGTGTTTTCCTGTGGAGGAATCGGTTGACCTAAGACCTGGCGATCAAATGTTTTCGGTTCCCATTGGAGAGGCACGTCCTTTCGTCTACTAATCGCACGGTTTTGCGGTGCGGTCGCAAAACACAGACACTAAACTTACTATAGTGAACAGAGACGTCAATGAACAAACGGACAGATCATAACTTTGCGAAAATAAAGAAAGTATACTTTTCACTCGAGGGAAGACTTGAACCAAGGACCGCTCGGTCCGCAGTTGCCCACGCTAACCACGGGACCACGGCGCTCCTGAGCCTACACTGTCCTTGATGTTGCCTATCTTGTGCATGGAATACTCAGTTTGTATATTTTGCTTATTTTTTTCATAGTACCACACAACTTCTTCCTGTTTTCTCGATTGATCTGTGTTCAGTTTTTCAAGGCCTATCCACTGTGCCAACTTACAACTAAATCTGAGGGGGGTGCGATGGGGAGGTTCCCTTGTTAGTATCAGTTTAGGAGAATAAATTAATTTCTATACTCTGAAAATTGTAAAAGTAAGAGGTAATCATAATTCGATGCGCAAGGAAAATTTTTTTTAATGACTTCTTCGCTGTATACTCTCTACGGAAAGTGAGAGTGGAAGTACGTTTTCTGAATTTTCGTGTAACAAGGAGACGGGACGGGGCATAACTTCTAACAGAGCATCTCACGCAAGGTCCGAAGACAGCGGTCTTATGTGGCGGACAGTGGGAGAGGCGTTTACCAGGCTCAGCGAGAACGTAAAGCCGTCTGTTTACGAGGCCGTGGTTCCTGGGATGACAGTTCTGGCGCAGATGCGGACGCACGCTCCGGCGGGCTTTCTGCTTCACACCAGCGTGTTTGCTCTGGACTCCAGGGACGCAAAGGTCTTGCTGCCAGCTCTCCACGCTGCATCCACTCAACCTCGCTCACCTAACACTTCCTCTGCGACTATTCACTGCGTTCTGTTTGAAGGCTTTCCTTTTCTTTTTTTTTTCTTTTTTTTTTTTTGCGCGAAAACCGTTCACGACAGGAGGTAGTTGGCTATTTCCCGCGTCAACAGAAAGAGTAAACTGCCAACTTCAGCCATTTGACGGCGACAGAATAAACAGCTTAATTACGTGCCACACAAAGAAAGACTGCTGAGCAAACTACACACGAGGGGAAAATAATTGCTCTCTAGGAGGAAGACAAACTGCTCACTTCATGCAAGACTAACAGCCACTTTATTCACTATCTTGTCAAAGGTTAGGTGTGAACATAGCGGACAATAATGCAGGACACAGTTCGTGTTGATAGCAGACGCTTCAGATTTTTCGAATCGCGAAGTCGGCTAAGGGGTCCACTGAGCTTCACACGACCAGCTGGGACGTTATTTGCGCAAAACCTTTTCGACAGGCTGTAAAGCCGAAGCAAGCACATGTGCCGGATGTGCTCCGAGAATGAAATAGTAAAGCAACCCATCTCTTCGCGTAACTGCAAGAAAACAAGACTGTGGCAGTTGCAGCTACTCAGTACTTTCTTTTCGTTAGCGGTGAATACTTTATGACGGTCAGTGAGGGTTGAGAATGAAACTCTGCTTAAAGACTTATACGAGGTCAAGGCGACATGTTCTTCGCTGAGCTACAAGATAGCGTTGATACGAATGAAATTCAGTTTGCGTTGAGTCTGTACACGTTACCCAAAGTGTCTAGTTTCAATTGTATCTGCGAAACAAGGTTTTTTTTATAAGGCTTTTAAATACAGTCGTCTAGCGTGTGTTCCCATCAAAAACATGGACTAGATTATTATGCAGTCACCAAATGCTCGGTTTTGAACGGTTCACGTACAACGAATCTTCGTTAAATTTTAGGAAAAGTTCATCTTTCATTTCAAACAGCTAAAAATTGCGTGGCTGACGTGAGAAGTGTTTATACTTCTCCTGGAAATGAACCACTTTTAGCACATTAATCGCACACTTAAAATATCGGCTAAGTTTACAATATGATATTCAACGTAAATCATGCTTGTATGAAATAGCTGAAACCAAATGCGTATTAGAAAAAATATTATACACATTTTGCATGTGAAATTAGCTATGACAAAGCTTTAAGCAAGAGTAAATGCGAAAACTAATTTTTTCTGCAATGTTTGGGTCGGTATTCAAATACAGGGATATGTAAACATGCAGAATACGGCGCTGCGGTCGGCAACGCCTATATAAGACAACATGTCTCTGGCGCAGTTGTTAGATCGGTTACTGCTGCTACAATGGCAAGTTATCAAGGTGTGCTTCAGTCTGAACGTGGTGTTACGGTATCTCCGAGGTAACGATGACATGGGAATTTTCTCGTACGACCATTTCAGGAGTGTACCGTGATTACCAGGAATTCGGTAAAAGATCATATCTCGAACATCGCTGCAGCCGGAAAAAAATCCTCCAAGAGCGGGACCAACGACGATTAAGGAGAATCGTTCAACGTAACAGAAGTACGACCCTTCCGCAAATTACTGCAGATTTCAACGCTGGGCCGTCAACAAGTGTCAGCGTGCCAACCATTCAAGGAGACATAATCGATATGGGCTTTCAGAGTGGAAGTCCAACTCGTGTACCCTTTATGATTGCACAACACAAAGCTGTACGCCTCATCTGGGCCTGTCAACACCGACATGGACTGTTGATGACTGGAAACATGATGCCTGGTCGAACGAGTCTCGCAAATTGTATCGAGCGGGTGGACGTGTACGGGTATGGAGACAACCTCATGAATCCATGGACCCTACATGTCAGCAGGGGGCTGGTCAAGTTGGTGGAGGCTCTGTAATGGTGTGGGGCGCGTGCAGTTGGAGTTATATGGGAGCCCTGATACGTTTAGATACGAGTGTCAGGTGGCACGTACGTAAGTATCTTGTCTGATCACCTACATCCATTCATGTCCATTGTGTGTTCCCACACTTCCAGAATTGCTACAGAGTGGCTCCAGGAACACTCTTCCGCTGGCCACCAAACTCCCCACACATGAACATTATTGAGCATATCTGCGATGCCTTGCAATGCGCTGTGCAGATGAGATCTCCACCCCCTCGTTCTCTTACGGATTTATGGACAGCCCTGCAGGATTCATGGTGTCAATTCCCTCCAACACTACTTCAGATATCAGTCGAGACCATGCCACGTCGTATTGCGGCACTTCTGCATGCTCGTGGGGCGCCTACACGATATTAAGCAGGTTTACCAGTTTCTTTGGCTCTTCAGTGTATATTGTAAACAGTAACAGTTGTATCGCATTGTCATGGGATACTGAGATCTTTGGTGGTACGAGGAATGGCGTACCCATTTCCGACAGAAACGACTGTCCTTCCACGTTTATGGCTATTGCATATCTCATTGCATGCCCTGTTGTGGTCTTCAGTCCTGAGACTGGTTTGATGCAGCTCTCCATGCTACTCTATCCTGTGCAAGCTTCTTCATCTCCCAGTATCTACTGCAACCTACATCCTTCTGAATCTGCTTAGTGTATTCATCTCTTGGTCTCCCTCTACGATTTTTACCCTCCACACTGCCCTCCAATGCTAAATTTGTGATCCCTTGAGGCCTCAAAACATGTCCTACCAAACGATCCCTTCTTCATGCATGCCCTATCTTGAATAAATTCCGTAAGTAACCGTTGACTGTTAATACGACCTGCCGACAAACTGATGCTGATTTTGCTTGAAGGTGTCACCTGACACTGAGGCAAGTCTTCTATAAAATTTCGCTCAGTCGCCTAGTAAACGAAATACGTGCTTACGCAATGTTAGAATGGTTCAAATGGCTCTGAGCACTATGCGACTGAACTTTCTGAGGTCATCAGTCGCCTAGAACTTAGAACTAATTAAACCTAACTAACCTAAGGACATCCACACACATCCATGCCCGAGGCAGGATTCGAACCTGCGACCGTAGCGGCCGCTCGGCTCCAGACTGTAGCGCCCAGAACCGCTCGGCCACTCCGGCCGGCACAATGTTAGAACCAGCATGCCATTGTTCTGAAGACATCCTAGCAAACACAACCCAGTCCCTAGATCCTAATAGCGAGACTTCATCACAAGCGAAAGTAGGGTCGTATGTACGGACGTGACAGTTAATGTGCACCATAAACAACGCATGTACGCAACTTGGCACAGAATGTTTTTAGCTCTGTGAGACGAAGCAGCTGCATGCACGAGGCCCTGTGATTTAACAATGCAGCCACTCTTGCAGATAGTCAGCATTTGGAGCTAAGACTGGCACCTTCACTGAACACAGATGTAAGTTAAGGCAGTGTGCACAAATAAATTAAGAGTACAAATGTCTTTGGACTACATGACTGGCGAAGGGTTACTGAAATCAGAGGAGACCGTTAAGCTATTGCGAGCGTCTGTCTGGAGGAATTTAAGTTGGCACGCCCACATAAAACTTAACGTGGTGAGTCTAGGCAGACAGATTTGTCGATAGACTCCCAAGAAAGTGTAATTCACGTATGAAGGAGGCGGTTTATAGAACTCTCATTTAACTCATTTTTAATTATTTTTCCTTCTTCATCGGTCTCTTAACTTAGATTATAGTGACGAAAAGGACTGACGAAAATCAAATACCAAGTGTTCGTTTCCTCACGGGTCAGTTTGGTCAACAGAGGAGGCTTACTATCAATATCCCGGAGTTAACACTACAGGGCGAGTCCATCAGCACATCAGCTACATATACACTGTAAGTCTAAGAAATTTTGACAATTATTTTATTCTCGGCTTATAAGCTTCGTCAGCGCAGTAACTACGGTAGCAGCTGTAACTAAGAAGTGTGAGTAACATAGTTTCATTGCATGAGTCAGTTGTACGCAGGAGGTGTTAAGTAATGGACATGCGACCGTAATGTATCCAACCTATTTGTGTCACAAATCGCAATGGAGCAACATTTCTGTATCAACTGTTCAAACATTCGCCATAATCTGTTTTACTAAGCCGCGATTCCGGAACTCATTACTGGTTGCAGGTTGCATATATAACGGCTTGTATGGGCAGCGAAAATTTGATTTTCAGTATTTCGCGTAACTATTGGCCGAATTGTGAAATTTTGAATGTTGTCATAATCTGATCGTCAAAAGGTATAATTTATATTAAAAGTAGTAACACAATATTACAGCTAGAAAGAGTGCAAATGACTTGATGCAGTGTAACGGATGGCGCGCAAGTACCAGAGCTATATACTCTATTCATCGAGTATTGGAGATGATGACCAGTTTAAAGTATAATTTCAAACCTCTCATAAACTAACTCATTTCTAATTAGACATTTTATGCTGTTTCAGGCATGGGATAAAGAATAAAGAATCAATGGTTTACCAGTGTTTTGTAGGAAAGAGGTGTATGAAAAGTTTGTTCTGCACACTTTGTAACCCGAAAATCACGGATCGAGATATTGCGTGATCAGTATGAACCTATCAAAAAACGAGGAAGTGCAGGAATTCACACGAAGTGTCAATGCTATGATGACGTAGCTGACATTCAAGATAGTGTGACGCGCAAGTCTAACAACATATCAAAGAAGGACTTATCCGCCAGGTTCACATCGCGGGCAGATTCACATCGGGACGTATGCGACAGCACGCGCTAGCAATATGTTCCAAAATGACGGTCAAGTGGGTTGGACACCCCTTGGCTTAGAGGCCATTTGCGTATCTAACGGATGGACCATATTACTTTAACTATCCTCCAGTATCGGGTATATTTTTGAGTATTTCAAACCACCTCCAGCGTACCCAAATGGAGCAAATCGGTTGTTTCTTTTTACATTCTCCTTGGCTTTTCCAAAAATCTTTGTCCATAATAGAAACATCCCAAAACATGGTTTTAGGTTCCAAACCAGAGATGCGCATTCTAAGACGGCTCAAATGGCTCTGAGCACTACGGGACTTAACTTCGGAGGTCATCAATCCCCTAGACTTAGAACTACTTAAACCTAACTAACCTAAGGACATCACACACGTCCATGCCCGAGGCAGGATTCGAACCTGCGACCGTAGCGGTCGAGCGGTTCCAGACTGAAACGCCTAGAACCGCTCCCCACAGCGGCCGGCGCAGAAGCATTGAAACCGAGCCACCAGGGACGGCTCATCAGACGCCAGCAGATGGCGCTACTCATGCCACCTGAGGACGGCGAATTCCCATAACCACACTGCCTGCCACTGTCTGTTTGGTTCGGGTTGTGGGGCGTTCAACTGCGCGGTCATCAGCGTTCGTACAAAGTCCCAATTGTTACACTGTCCAATATTTTACGTTCCAATCTAGCCACCGTCACGAATGATGACGATGAAATGATGAGGACAACACTAACATCCAGCTCCCGAGCGGAGAATATCCCCAAACCGGCCGGGAATCGAACCTGGGACCCACCTGCCATTGTGATTGGTCTTCTTACGTTGTTGCACTCCGATGTGTGTGTGTGTGTGTGTGTGTGTGTTTTTCCAGAGTAGTACCATCGGTGTGACTGTACTTCTGGAATGGAGGTCAATGGGTCAAGTTCTTAAGCACCGTCTTGGGCTCTGGGTCCGCAGTCCCTACTGAGGTGGTGGTTCCTGACTTCTTTATTTTAACTGAATATTTTATTTTCTTTGTCTTCACGTGCCGTGAAGTCTATGTCATTATGGTAGATCTTCCACGATGACTTGGGGTAACTTGACCCTGTGCCACTGTGCACGTGCCGCAGAGACTCATCATGTCAGACGTAATGCTTCAACCTTTTGAGGAGTTTCACAGTGGATATCCGAATCTGTTCCCTGAGAAGCGGCATGCCCAGTTCACAGTGGAGGTTCTGGATATGGTCCCACAGAGGTGGACGAAGTATGGCCTGAAAGCACAGATTCTGGACTGTCTGGAGAAGGTTTAAGAATGTGGGACAAACTGTCTAGTAGCCGTGAAGCAACGCCGGAAGGATAGTTGCAGAACAAAGGGCGGAGCTTGGTCCTGGTCCGTACTTCCATGCAGGCCAGTACAGGATCGATCTGGTGGAAAAGGGTTAGCAGCTTGATTGTTTCTCTCGTAAATGTGTGTTAAAAAAAAGCTTGTTTTCCAGGGTAATATGAGGATATTTAACTCTGCCCATCCGGTTGATTGGTCGACTGGTTCAAATGGCTGTGAGAACTATGGGACTTAACATCTGAGGTCGTCAGTCCCCTAAAACTTAGAACTACTTGAACCTAATTAACCTAAGGATATCACACACATCCATGCCCGAGGCAGGATTCGTACCTGCGACTGTAGCGGTCGCTCGGTTCCAGACTGAAGCGCCTAGAACCGCACGGCCACAACGGCCGGCTGAGTGGTCGACACTGCAGAACCGGGCGATCACGGAGATTGGGGCGTCGTCGTGTAAAACATCACGGCCTTCGTCTTTTCTGCCTTGAGTTTAATGTAACACTGAGCCGTCCCTTGTTCAGTTAACGACAGTTGTCGCTGGAGGTGGTTGATGACCGCATTGACGTCAGCTACTCGCCAACAAAGCGAATTGGGCAACCACCACTCGCGACAGAACTGAAGGTCTTTAACGTAGATGACCAAGAGAATTGGTGACAAAACCGATCCCTGTGGAAAGCCTTTCGAGAGCTTCTAGAGATTGGAGCGTTGTTTATGTGTCGCAGCCAGACCGCCGCCGCCTCCCCGATCACAGAAAGAGTACGGAAGACAGTGCAGCGAAATCTTGCAAGCGTAGCATGACGCCAGTGAGATCTTCTTCACGAACCTAGCAAGACGCTAGTGCTACTACGACAGCTAGTGAATAGTGTAAGTCCGACAGTGAGGGGCAGAGAGAGAGAGAGAGAGAGAGAGAGAGAGAGAGAGAGAGAGAGAGAGAGAGAGAGAATACAAAGTTATGTATGTTTTATATCCAATATATTGTAAATAATGTGTGTTGTAATCATTCAATAGTGTCTGACGTGTTCTTTTGTGTTCATCCACCTCGTTACACCGACGCATACAACACTCAATACATCGCCTAATTACCGCGAAGTTGAAATTACAGAAATTTGGCCGTACAGAGAAGTTACCAACAATATATCCTAGAGCACCATTCACGGACGAAAGCGGGTGACTGAAGTGAACTACGTACCCTTCAAGCACAGCCGCCGTTCGGAATACAAACGCTGCTGATCAACGTAACTGGGAATGCTGGAATTCCAGGTGTGGGTCAAGGAAAATCGGGACCCGCTATTCGTCTAATCGTAACACCACCTGTAGTACATTAGGCATAACGCGTGTGGTGGGCATTACGAGTAATTTCATCGTTTGCGTCGCCACTTCGTGCTAGATATGTAGCGCAGGGACGCCCTGTGTGAGCAGCAATTCGGGACATTTCGTTGTTTCGCTCAGTTGTACCTCGTGGGCGAATGTGCGAATTTTTGCATTGCTGGGGAGGGTAGCTTTCTCGTAGAACTGTCGCGCCGCGTTCTTTAAGCGCTGCATCCCAGACATTCCATGAATCGTTTTAGCGGAATACCAAGAAACTACTTTCGGTGTACGTTTTAAAGGTCTGTTTTGTACTGTCTGCAACATCCACTAGTTCCGCTCGGCTGTGTTGCACCGTAAAAAAGTAGCATATTTCAGTACTGACAACACCCTACCGAGCGAGATGGCGCAGTGGTTAGCACACTGAACTCGATTCGGGAGGACGACGGTTCAAACCCGCGTCCGGCCATCCTGATTTAGGTGTCCCGTGATTTCCCTAAATCGCTTCAGGCAAATGCAGGGATGGTTCCTTTTGAAGGGCACGGCCAACTTGCTTCGCCATTGTTCCCTAATCCGATGAGACCGATGACCTCGCTGTCTGGTCCCCTCCCTCGAATCAACCAACCAACAACACCATAGTTTTGTATAGGGTGACATGGAGAAGACACGAGATTAAAGAAAGGTAAAGTCTGACAGACTTCCGAATGATCTGGAGAACATGTTGGCTCCACGTCTGCCTCTTGTCTAACGTGACGCCAACATCCTTGACTAAGGGACCGAGAGAACAGATTCAGATCTTTACGTGGCTGTTGCATATTCTGAGCAGTCAGGTCTCAGGCTATTCAGTACGGCTTCCGGTACCCTCTAGCATGAAAGTAGTGACAACGCAAGAGACGTTCTAAGAGAACGTGATGAATATAATAATCCGAATATAGCTCGGAATCTATGTACTGAAATCACAGCTTAATCTGAAACGAAAAGTAGGCACGGTATTTATCGGAAATTTTCGGCGTGAAAAATAATTAGTTTAAAAAATGGTTCAAATGGCTCTGAGCACTATGGGACTTAACATCTGGAGTCATCAGTCCCCAAGAACTTAGAACTACATAAACCAAACTAACCTAAGGATATCACACACATCCATGCCCGAAGCAGGATTCCAACCTGCGACCGTAGCGGTTGCGCGGTTCCAGACTGAAGCGCCTAGAACCGCTCGGCCACCCCGGCCGGCTAATTTGTTGAAGGGGGGTAGGACGTCAAACGGGCCGACTTGGAGCAGGAGAGGCATCTCAGGACATTTTAATTTCCAGTGCCTATACTTTTACAAATAAATTCATAAAACCTTGTCAGCATCACCAGGAAGGATTCAGGATTCACACTCATTGCAGTGGAAGTTCGAAAACATAAGAAAATAATTTTTTTTACGTGCGAAATTTCATGATTTTCACTTATTAATGGCTGTATTTGTTGCTATAGGTACACTTTTCTTCATAAGTTAGAAAGATTCTTCGATGAATTTTGCACACCATACATACCATACTCACAGGTGTATGAAACTCTAGAATTTATTTAATTTATGAAAAAACGAATGAACTGTTATATTTTAAACTTCATGTTTAGAAAAAAAACACAATTTTATAGTTAATTACCGCAATTTTTACCTCAGTTTTTAATAGTTTTGGAAAATTCTTGAGTTTCATACACCTTTAAGTATGGTTTGTATGCTGTGCAAAATTCATGGAAGCATCTCTCTTACTTATGAAGAAATGTGTACCTATAGCAACAAATGCTGCCATTAGTAAGTGAAAAAAATGATGAAATTTCACACGTAAAAAAATTACATCGTTGTTATGTTTTAGACCTTCCACTGCTATGAGTGTAAATTCTGAATCCTTCCTGGTCATGCTAACGAAGTTTTATGAATTTATTTGTAAAAGTATAGGCAGTGGAAATTGAAATGTCCTGTGGTGCCTCTCCTGCTCCAAGTCTGCCCGTTTGACGTCCTAACCCCCTCAAACAAATTAGCCGGCCGAGTTGGCCGAGCGGTTCTAGGCGCTTCAGTCTGGAACCGCGCGACCGCTACGGTCGCAGGTTCGAATCCTGCTTCGGGCATGGATGTGTGTGATGTCCTTAGGTTAGTTTGGTTTATGTAGTTCTAAGTTCTAGGGGACTGATGACTCCAGATGTTAAGTTAGAAGGGTGGCGAATCTTATGCCCGCAGTTACTTGAGTGGATGTTTCTTTCCATTGTGGTATGTGGGCATCAGCTGCCTACATATTATTATTACTGCTACTGTCGTTTTTAGAACAATAAGGTTCTGATGCCGTCGCATGAGGTCGTTTGCAAATGTGAACAGGGACGAGGAAGGAAGACTAACATTAACCTCCCGTCGACATGGAAGTCATTAGAGACGGAGCAGAAGCTCGGATTGTGTAAAGGAAGGGGAAAGAAATTCGCCGTGCTCTTTGAAAGAAACCATCTAGGCATTTTCCTGGCGCGATTAAGGTGAATCACGGAGAAACTAAATCTGGACGGCTGGACACGGGTTTGAACCGCTGTCCTCCCGAATGCGATTTTGGATATGTGGTGTGCGTGTTTCACTTTTCAGTGTTATAGGTTTTCAGAGTAACTTGTACTAAAATTTATGTTTGTCTTTCACACGTACGCTGAATGACAGTCGTTGAATTCTAATTGACGTATGTCCATTATACTGAATTTAGCTTAACTTGGGCGGAGCGTTTGTAATGTTGCTGTTCAATGTTACTACGAATCGTCTCGAATACATAACGGTACCTTTTATCTTTTCGTTTCATATCCGTAGAACTTGTATGGTTATTTCAGTGACCAAGGAATGAGTGTACGGTACGTGCCGGGTTCTTTGCGAGAAATAGCTCATTCACATGCATTCGGCGTCTTTTTAATAGCTAAACTCTTCTCCAAACACAGAGCTATCGTGGGATCCAGCCTGTCCACGGAGGTGAAAATAGTCGCTAACCTACTTGACAAATATATTATAACCCAACCTAACTTAACAACTTTTATCCCGCCAAACGCTGACGAAGGATATATGACGCACTGTGACAAAGCTGTCAACGACTCGCCACGAGGATTGTAACAGTCGACGTGCGTGGTTGTGTGACGCAGAGGTGTGTCCCACGGCAGCGGCGGCAGTAGCAGCAGCAGCAGCCAAGGTTAACTGCAATCAGCGCTCTGCGCTGGCCGCTGTCCCAGATAACCCGTCGGCCAGCCTTTGAGAGCACCGGCCTGGTTCAGACTACCTGGCGCTCAAACGCCACCGCTGCGCTTCATAATATCTTCACAGTTCTCCTCTAGACTTCACAATTACATTTACACTCCTCTCATTATTTGGCGGCAAAATTCGTTGGTTAAAGAAATTCAACGCAATTTCTTCATGCACAAATAATAAACTACTGGCTATTAAAATTGCTACACCACGAAGATGACGTGCTACAGACGCGAAATTTAACCGACAGGAAGAAGATGCTGTGATACGCAAATGATTAGCCTTTCAGAGCATTCACACAAGGTTGGCGCCGGTGGTTACACCTACAACGTGGCGACATGACGAAAGTTTCCAACCGATTTCTCATACACAAACAGCACTTGACCGGCGTTTCATGGCGAAAAGTTGTTGTGATGCCTAGTGTAGGGAGGAGAATGCGTACCATCACGTTTCCGACTTTGAGAAAGGTCGGATTGTAGCCTGTCGCGGTTGCGGTTTATCCTATCGCGACATTGCTGCTCGCGTTGGTCGAGATCCAATGACTGTTAGCAGAATATGGAATCGGTGGCTTCAGGAGGGTAATACGGAACGCCGTGCTGGATCCCAACGGCCTCGTATCACTAGCGGTCGAGATGACAGGCATCTTATCCGCATGGCTGTAACGGATCGTGCAGCCACGTCTCGATCCCTGAGTCAACAGATGGGGACGTTTGCAAGACAATAATCATCTGTACGAACAGTTCGACGACGTTTGCAGCAGCATGGACTATCAGCTCGGAGACCATGGCTGCGGTTACCCTTGACGCTGTATCACAGACAGGAGCGCCTGCGATGGTGTACTCAACGACGAACCTGGGTGCACGAATGGCAAAACGTCATTTGTTCGGATGAAACGAGGTTCTGTTAACAGCATCATGATGGTCGCATCCGTGTTTGGCGACATCGCGGTGAACGCACATTGGAAACGTGTATTCGTCATCGCCATACTGGCGTATCACGTGGCGTGATGGTATGGGGTGCCATTGATTATTCGTCTCGGTCACCTCTTGTTCGCTCTGACGGGCATTTGAACAGTGGACGTTACATTTCAGATGTGTTACGACCCGTGGCTCTACCCTTCATTCGATCCCTGCGAAACCCTACATTTCAGCAGGATAATGCATGACCGAATGTTGCAGGTCCTGTACGGGCCTTTCTGGATACAGAAAATGTTCGACTGCTGCCCCGACCAGCACATTCTCCAGATCTCTCACCAACTGAAAACGTCTTATCAATGATGGCCGAGCAACTGGCTCGTCACAATACGCCAGTCGCTACTCTTGATGAACTGTGGTATCGTGTTGAAGCTACATGGGCAGCTGTACCTGTACAAGCCATCCAAGCTCTGTTTGACTCAATGCCTATGTGTATCAAGGCCGTTATTATGGCCAGAGGTGGTTGTTCTGGGTACTGATTTCTCAGGATTTATGTACCCAAATTGCGTGAAAATGTAATCACATGTAAGTTCTAGTATAATATATTTTTCCAATGAATACCCGTTTATCATCTGCATTTCTTCTTGGTGTAGCAATTTTAGTGGCCAGTAGTGTAGCTTCGCGACTGCTACAATGTTAACTGCCGGGTAGTCACTGCGCAAGCGCAGAGAGGTACTGTTCGCGCTAATGCGTTTGCCTGCCTTCAGTTTGCCATGTGAGGCCGTTGTGTGTTTTTTCTGCGTTTGTGTTACTAGCGCACAGTGACTCCAGACTGAAACAGTGATGCCTATTAGTACTTAAAAAACTGAAAGGCAGAAAACTTAACTGTCAGTCTCGGGAGACTGTACATGAAGTTTTAATGTTTATGGAAGGTGAGTTCACTCGGGAAGGAACATTCCAGTGCTAAAGTTCTACAGAAAGCCGAAGTGGCCACAGGCGTTTCGCGTAGCACTATCCAGAAAATTAAAAGGGAAGGCAGGCTATCGAAACCTGGCGGAGGATGGAAATTTGCAACTTCAGATAAAAAACGTAAACGCAAAACAATTATAGATATTGATAGTATAGATAAGGTGGTTGCTAGGAGAATTGTTTACAACTTTTATTTGGCCGAAAAACGAGTGCCTACAGTGGAAGGAATTAAACGGAAGTTTGAAGAGGCTATAGACTTTCAAGGCAGCAACGCTAATGTAAGACGGTTTCTAAAGAAATTAGGTTTCCGCTGGAGAAAAAAAAGGAAAACAAAATCATACAGGCTCGTATTTTTGGAGATAATCCACATCAAAGAAAATAATTGCATATTTGAAGCAATTAAAGAATCCATTGCTATATTTTTGGCTCTGTTAACTAGTGCTCTGTGTGGTGTCACCGCTAGGTGGTAGCCTTTAAATCGGCCGCGGTCCGTTAGTATACGACCCGCGTGTCGCCACTGTCAGTGATGGAGGACCGAGCGCCGCCACACGGCAGGTCTAGAGAGACGTACTAGCACTCGCCCCAGTTGTACAGCCGACTTAGCCAGAGATGGATCACTGACAACTACGCTCTCATTTGCCGAGACGATAGTTAGCATAGCCTTCAGCTAAGTCATTTGCTACGACCTAGCAAGGCGCCATAGCATTTGATATTGATAACATGTACCGTCAAGAGCGATGTACACCAATTGTGGATTAAAGTTAAGTATTATATCAACTACGTACTTTATTTGCTACTATTAATTCCCTTAACTGTTCCAGACCTCACGCCAGTCAGCGTGTAATTAAACGCGTGCATTTCGGCCTCCTCTAGCAACACAGTGTTGGCTCTTCTGCCAACACTTCACTCTGTATGCAGCAAGTTTGTATGTTGTGGGGAGACAGGATGAGCTGGGTATGGTGGTATCTGTTGCTGCTCCCTTTCTGTAAACTTTGAAGATGTGCGAGTTGTTTTCTTTACTGATGTTTAGATCAAGGAAATTGATGCTACCATTGTTCTCATATTCCACTGTGAATTTTATATTTCCATCTTGTTTATTGAGTGTGCAGAGTATGTTGTTAATATCATTTGTGTCGCCATCTACCAGGAGTAATGTGTCAACAACATAACGTTTATAGTAAATGATTTTATCCGTAGAGCTTGAATTTTTAGCAAGAGTTTTCTGCTCAAGGTGGCTAATAAAATATTAGTAAAAAGTGACTGCAGCAGTATAAATTATTCCACATAATCTTATAATACATTCTCAGTTCTCAAACAACATCCATATAACATGGATAAATTTAAATTTAATTGGTGTTGTATTTGAGTACCATTCAGCTCAAGTCGAAATAACGAGTTAGTGGACTGCCGTATGAGCATCTCTGCTTGCTCGCCATAGTTTGGCTCGTGTGAAATCTATTTTTACCTACTTTCGTCACCGGATACGCCACCCAGCGCCTTTTGTTAACATCACAAAAAGACAGGAATCATTTAGCCCTTAACAAAAGTGCCCATCTGCTTACGAAAGCCAGTCTGCCTTCGCAAAAACAAATTTTATGAATATGGAGGGACAAAGAGGGCATTGCTTATTGCGATTTGTCCTCTTTGAGTGTAATCACCATTGTTCACATTTACTGAAACGAACCGAGACGTCTGGCGGTTGCAATGAAAATAAGGTCCCGGAAATAAAGCTCAAGAAAACTGGGCTATATGAAGCTAATTACACGATAGGGCTATCGGCACACTGCTAACCTTACCGAAAGAAGCTGATCTGAAGTTTTGCCGGGAGATCATGCCACATTGCGCATATTATTCTGATCTTGTATCTTCATATTTTCACCTTTTCCACTCTCTACAGAATAAACTTCTAGGCCCGGCCGCTGTAGCCGAGCTGTTCTAGGTGCTTCAGTCTGGAACCGCGCTGCTGCTACGGTCGCAGGTTCGAATCCTGCCTCGGGCATGGATGTGTGTGATGTCCTTAGGTTAAGTTAGGTTTAAGTAGTTCTAAGTTCTAGGGGACTGATGACCTCAGATGTTAAGTCTCATAGTGCTTAGAGCCATTTGAACCATTTTTGAACTTCAAGGAAATTTGTTTTCGGGTGAAAATGAGTTCCGAGCTTGGCTTGTCAAACCCTTTTACCCCAAAGTAGCGTATTACTTGAAGCATGGGAAAGGACATCTACCTAAGAGATGCCATTCTCTTGTAGGTAACAGAGGTGAATGTATTATTGATTAATAATTTCTCTTATATTCAGTACATGAATGACTACGATCCTACCTAGCGAGGTGGCGCAGTGGTAGCACACTGGACTCGCATTCGGGAGGACGACTGTTCAACCCCGCGTCCGGCCATCCTGATTTAGGTTTTCCGTGATTTCCCTAAATCGCTCCAGGAAAATGCTGGGATGGTTCCTTTGAAAGGGCACGGCCGACTTCCTTCCCCATCCTTTCCAAAAATCCGATGAGACCGATGACCTCGCTGTTTGGTCTCTTCCCCCAAACAACCCACCAGCCAACCAACTACGATCCTATGCAGCTATCTGATACATTTGGAATTGCCTTTGTGGTAAGAAGATGCAACATTGTTTTGGCAACCGGCACTGTGTCCAGGAAGGTAAGTGTCGCTTCGTGTCAGTGGTGGTACACAGGAGATGATAGGTATTATCTAAATTTCTGCACTCATGCAGATTATCTTTTTACAGTGAATGAGAAATATAACAATATGTATTGTGCAATTGCACTATGTCGTATGCGAATGCCACAAATGCTGTTTAAAATGTTCAATACAACGAAACTACCTTAGAAACGCATTGTGAATTTAATTACGTAGAAAATTGCTGTGTGCATTAATAATTTATCGCAGTTTTCTGCGAATGTCATTATAACGACGGCTTGCCGAGCGAGGTGGATCAGTAGTTAACGCGTTGGACTCGCATTCGGGAGGACGACGGTTCAAATCCGCGTCGGCCGTAAAGATTTAGTTTTTCCGTAGTTTCCCTAAATCACTCCAGGCAAATACCAGGGGGGTTCCTTTGAAAGGACACGGCCGATTTCCTACCGCATCCTTGACAAAATCCGAACCTGTGCTAATGACCTGAATGTCGACGGGACTTTAAGCCCCAGTTTTCTTTTCTTTGTGAAGGCTTCGAATTATTTTTGTAATACCAAGATGTTTCAGACTTTAGGGCTGATCACACTAGGCCAATATTTCCGTCGTCTGTCTAATATCAGGATGAATATTAAACAGGAAAGCAGCAAGTGGGGGAGTGTGCACACAAACACGGTTTCACTGGATTGTCAGGTGTTGGCGACCATGGAAAATATATGCCCGCGCGGTTGGCCGTGCTGTCTAACGCACGGCTTTACGGGCGGGAAGGAGCGCCTGGTCCACGGCACGAATCCGCCCGGCGGATTTGTGTCGGAGTTCGGTGAACCGGCCAGTCTGTGGATGGATTTTAGGCGGTTTTCCATCTGCCTCGGCGAATGCGTGCTGGTTCCCCTTATTCCGCCTCAGTTACACTAAGTCGGCGATTGCTGCGCAAACAAGTTCTCCACGTACGCGTACACCACCATTACTCTACCACGCAAACATAGGGGTTACACTAGTCTGGTGTGAGACGTTCCCTGGGGGGTCCACCGGGGGCCGAGCCGCATAATAACCATGAGTTCGGTGTGGGGCGGAGGAGGGGTGAAGTGGACACGACTAGGTGAACCACAAATCTTGCTCCGACGCCTATCCTGGAATAGATAGAAGAAGAGATCAAACATGAAAAGGAGAGGAAACTAGTACGATAATGGTTACGCTGAGAGATGTTAATGGAGTACTTCTTTGAGAACTGATTTAAAGAACCAAAAGAATATTTCTGTACACTGAGAATATCAAAATCTGTATCAGCTATCGACAATATAATGTACTGGCTTAAATACTACACAAAAATATTTATCTAAAGGAAGCCGTATCTGCAAAAATCGAAACCGGAGGAAGTTTTATTTCTTCTTGCTAGTCAAAGGTCCGTGAAGACAATCTTGTTCATCTGACCTACGATAGCAGTTAAAAAATTAGACTACCGTGTCATCAGTATCAGGAGCCATGATGTCGATCCTCAAGAAACCAATGACGGATAAGAGAGAGGAACAAATACGTTATCCTAGTGAACTAGTATGCAGGCTTATCTTACGTGACAAACCGTCGCTGGTAGTGAGATAGGAGTGGGAGAGCTTACACGACACTTAAGTGGACAGTATCCTGTAAATCATTTTCCTATATTTTCCTATCAGTCTGGCCGGCCGGGGTGGCCGAGCGGTTCTAGGCGCTATAGTCTGGAACAGCGCGATCGCTACGGTCGCAGTTTGGAATCCTGCCTCGCGGATGGATGTGTGTGGTGTCCTTAGGATAGTTAGATTTAAGTAGTTCCAAGTTCTAGGGGACTGATGACCTCAAGCCGGCCGAAGTGGCCGTGCCGTTAAAGGCGCTGCAGTCTTGAACCGCAAGACCGCTACGGTCGCAGGTTCGACTCCTGCCTCGGGCAACGATGTTTGTGATGTCCTTAGGTTAGTTAGTTTTAACTAGTTGTAAGTTCTAGGGGACTAATGACCTCAGAAGTTGAGTCCCATAGTACTCAGAGCCATTTGAACCATTTTTTGATGACCTCAGCAGTTAAGTCCCATAGTGCTCAGAGCCATTTTTGATCCTAATAGTCTCAGTTTTTGTTAACTTGATTCAGTTATTTCATGATGCAACGTGTTCCGACTTATGACATCAGACAAAAAAACGGTAAAACAGTTTGACGAATTAGAAATTTTCAAATGTCTCAAAGATGTATTTTTTCTTAAGGAACAGGTGCAGTTTGGAAACAAAAATTTTTGGATAGTTTCAAACCCCTTCTCACTCTAACGTAAAATAGTCTGGCTGACTAGAGGCTAGTTTTCTTGTCTGTTGATGCTGGTGAGATGCTCCTTTCCTGTCTTGTTGGGAATTTACGTATTTTTGATGATTTTTGTTGAGGTTCAAAAATGGTTCAAATGGCTCTGAGCACTATGGGACTTAACCTATATGGTCATCAGTTCCCTAGAACTTAGAACTACTTAAACCTAACTAACCTAAGGACAGCACACAACACCCAGTTGTCACGAGGCAGAGAAAATCCCTGACCCCGTCGGGAATCGAACCCGGGAACCCGGGCGTGGGATGTTGTTGCGGTTTTTGATGTGTATGTGTGGTGTAAATGATTCTGTTATGTTTTTTATTCATGACGACAGATGGTTTCGATTTACAATACTTTGTTCGTTTTCGCTACTATGTATTCTAGCCTTTAATTTGCACGAGATTCTCGCGCATAACGCTAGTGCCCCCTCTCGTGGCTTGACACTAGGACACAGACAAATTGGTTTTCATGTTTTCTATGTATGCGAGTGCTTTAAATGGTTCTGATATGTTTTATTTATTAAGACACGGGGTTTAAATTAGCACAACCTTTAAAATTTTGATTTGCATGATTATGTATTCCGGAGTCTTAATGTGCGCGGGTGTCTCGCGCATACCCCTAGTCCCCTCTCTCGGTAAAATTGTCTGCCCTACGCCTTCCACACACTCTTCACGCTAGTTCACAGGCTAAGTACTGATAATATGCCATGTTCGCATCGACCATCTCTTTATAATTATGCTGTAGAGAGGGAGGTGATATTTTAATTTCAACTACTGACGACGCCTTTGGCACGATTGTTTTATGCATCTCCACTGCAGGATGTGATTTTAGTAAGTGACAAAGTTTTTGTGCTTGCAATACTTTGGTAATTTTCATGGTTACTTGAGCTATAACAGCAACAGTTATGTTGCTATGTTTTTTTCTAATGAAGGTGTCTTCCTGTCAAGTGTATTTTTGCTACTGATGAAGTTATATTTAGATACAGTATACCGAAATCTTCATTCTGCAACTGGATGGCTGTTATTATTTACCGGGAATACAGAAACAGCTAATACGAATATAGATAGACCTGAATATAGTAGTTTTCTGTTTCAGCATTGATTTTAGCTTACTTTTTTTCATCAGAAGTGGTTATTTTACTTTCTGACACTGATGCTACTCTCTGGATTTTGTTGTCCACTGTTTACGAACTTGTGAAGAATTCTTTTAAGGTGTTGTTTATTACAAGCTGCACCACTGTGCAGTAGAAATAACCCATGCCCGAACCAACATACCATGACAGAAAACTAATACATCGAACTCTATCTGTAATCCACGTTAATTGCTTTTGTAACTAATTTTTTTTGTGGGATGACATATCTCGGAACATGTTGCAACATTAAGGAATGTTAGCAAGTGAGCAAATAATTGTGACTGAAAAAACCTGTTCATAAATTTTAAAAAACCGTGGCGGTCTAATAACAACCAATATGATTTTAAGTTTACTGAAGACTGTTACAGTTACAAACATAAGATTTCTCATCATCGATCATCTGATTTCCATAATCATGTCTACTTTCCACAAATCTTCAGGTCTAGCTAATGGTTCGAGTCGCTAGTGATCGAAAATGTATTAGATATTGTACGAAATCGTGCAACATTTAATCTCTATATCGATTCTGTTCGCTCGCGGTATTTATTTGCCTGCGTAGATTAAATGTACGTTATTGGGAACTGTGACGTCAGTGAGCCATGTTTTCTGACTGGATATATTAGTGAGCATTAAACCAGGCCACGTGTTCGGCGATGCGCGTTATATCATCGTACAGTTCCCACTGAATTGCAGCTATCCATTTGCTGGAGTTTAATTGAGGATTATATTGAAATTCGGAAAATTTGACCACGAGATTTCAATTTATATAGATTGATAGCGTCTGGTGTAGTGATTCCGTAACGGGGTCAAGCACGACATAAGAACATTTTGACCTTTGCAGCACGATTTGTGGTGAGTTCTTTCAGGAACACCGTAATTGTGGCCAAAGTTGTCCCTAACCGAGTATATTTATTAACGTGATTTAATCCCTCAAACAGTAACTACTTATTTATTTCTTAATTATTATTATTATTATTATTATTATTATTTCTTTCCTTTCTCAAACGTAATGTCTGGTTAAAAATGGAAAGTGACGCGGACTTTGATCAAGCGTGACTTCCTTTTAACTGTACGGTATATGTTACATTGCATTTAGGAACTTTCGGGTAATTGAACATGTATCAATAGTTACAGATTGCTGTAGTTGTATATATACGTTTGGATGTATCTGTATTGCGTTGATGTACTGGTGGATATTGCGTGGTATGACTCCTGTAGTTGATAGTACAATTGGTATAATGTCAACTTTATCCTGATTCCACATGTCCTTGACTTCCTCAGCAGTTGGATGTATTTTTCAATTTTTCTCCTGTTTTCTTCTGTATTTTGTTGTATTGGGTATGGATATTTCGATTAGTTGTGTTAATTTCTTTTTATTGGTGAGTATGATGTCAGGTTTGTTATGTGGTGTTGTTTTATCTGTTATAATGGTTCTCTTCCAGTATAATTTGTATTCATCATTCTCCAGTATATTTTGCGGTGCATACTTGTATGTGGGAACGTGTTGTTTTATTAGTTTATGTTGTATGGCAAGTTGTTGGTGTATTATTTTTGCTACATTGTCATGTCTTCTGGGGTATTATTATTATTATTATTTATTTAAATTGTTTAGACCCATAGAAGATCACACAAAGCGAACTACGATCTGTGATTGCTGTTTTTCTCGTCCTTCCAGAATTGTTTCATCCTCTCGCTATCTTTAGCTCGACGTTCTTCTGTCCATTTTCCCGCAGATCTTTTGGGATTTTCTTCTGGTGCAACTTCGCAGCAGTGGATCTTCTGTCTGAAGATTTTTCAATCTGCCTTGTCTGTGGATGTGATATTGGCACTTTTGAGATCAGTTTTAACTTGTTTGATCCAGACTGTTGTTTTTAGTTTCTGGGAGTACATTAGAATATATTTGTTAGTCTGTTGTCATCCAGTCTCATGACATGTCCATAGAACTTCAGTCGTCGTTTGCGGAAGTCTGTTTCAATGTTGGAGTATTTTTCTGTTGTGTATGAATGTAGCCGATATCCTTCGTCTGTGACCTTTGGATCCAGCATTTTGCGAATGATTTTCCTTTCAACTTTTTTGATGTTGTCGAGATCCCCTTTGTAATTGAGGCTTAGGGTCTTGCATGCATACAGTATTTCGGATCGGATGACAGTCGCATAATGTTTAAGTTCTGTTTTGATATTCATGCACCTTTTGTTGCAGATGTTCGCAATTTTCCCGTATGCTTTTCGCAGTTTGACTTCACGTGCTTTTTGGGCTAATCTTTCTGTTCCTGTGGGTTCGATGATTTCACCCAAGTATTTTAAGTGATCGACTCTGCTTATTTTGCCGTATTCTGTGAAGAAATTTTCTGTTTTGACGTGTTATGTGGCCATAAATTCAGTTTTTATGATAGAGGTTTGGAGCCCGACCTTTTCGGCACATTCTTTCAGAACTTCGATCTGACGAATTGCTGTTTGTTCATGCTCCGAGAGGGTCGCGAGATCGTCAGCGAAGGCTAAACATGTGACATTGATAGTATCCCTTGATTTTTCCTAGCATGATGGGTCTCCAACTGCTTTGTTTTTTCAATTCCTTTTCCTTTCCCATTCTTCGATGACCTTATCGAGAACGATGTTCAAGAATAGTGGGGAGAGGTCGTCACCCTGTCGGACGTCGGTTTTGATGAGGAAAGGGTGGGAGATTTCTCTGCTGATCATGACTTTGAGGTTCTGTCGGTTAGGGTTTGTCGATCGATGAAGTCGTCGTGTTTGCGGGTCAAGATTGCTTTCTCGGAAGATATTAAAGAGGGACTGTCGATCGATGGAGTCGTAGGCTTTCTTGAAGTCGACGAATATGCAGATGGTTATTTATTATTATTAATACTGATGTGGTTCACTCTCGATGGAAGATCTTTCAGTGGGTGCAGCACCCAAATACCATGGTTTAAAAGGAAGATTAAGGGTTTCTGGTCCCGTCGACGACGATATCATTAGAGATGGATTTCTAATTAGGGAAGGAAATTGTGCGTACCCACTCCAAAGGAAACATCCGTACAATTGCTTTATTCTTTTTAAGGAAACCACGCGAAAGGTTGGTTGGTTGGATTAAAAGAGGGGGGGGAGGGGAGAAGGGAGCAGTCACCGGACTCGTGCCGGCCGGTGTGGCCGTGCGGTTCTAGGCGCTTCAGTCTGGAGCCGCGTGACCGCTACGGTCGCAGGTTCGAATCCTGCCTCGGGTATGGATGTGTGTGATGTCCTTATGTTAGTTAGGTTTAAGTAGTTCTAAGTTCTAGGAGAGCTGCATCAAACCAGTCTCAAGACTGAAGACCACAACAACAACAAGTTCTAGGGGACTGATGACCACAGATGTTAAGTCGCATAGTGCTCAGAGCCATTTGAACCATTTTTTGAACCGGACTCGTTCTGAAAGAACCTGGCGCTAGGCGAACGCCACAGTGGTGCACTGGGTCGAGTAAACGCAACGCCGAGGGCGCCGCCACACCATAAACCAGACTCCCATAGTCAGTGCAGGACTGAACAAGTGCTCTGTAGAGCTGCAGCAGCGGAGGGCATTGAGGTGCTGCCAGCATTTCCCGTTAAGCTGACGACGGTGAGGTAGCCAAGTCAATCTGGCATCGAAAACCAGTCCTACGAATCGATATGCCTCAACTGCAGTGAGTGGATCGCCATTAAGGTGAAGTTCTGGTTCTGGATGAGCGGTGCGACGTGGACAGAAATGCATGACACAAGACTTGGCGGTTGGAAACTGGAAGCCGTGGGCTACAGCCCATGACTGCGCCTTGTGAATGGCTCCCTGTAAGCTCCGCTCAGCGACACCAGTACTGGAGGAGCAGTAAGAAATGAAGTCATGCGCATACAGAGAAGGCGAGACAGATGGCCCTATAGCTGCTGCTAGACCGTTAATGGTCTCTGAAAATAGAGAAACACTCGATACGGAGCCCAGATGGACTCCATTCTCCTGAATATGGATGGAAATATGCGAGACACCAACTTAGGCACGGAAAGTACGAAGCGACAGGAAATTCTGGATGAAAATCGAGAATGGTCCTATGAGACTCCACTCGTATAATGTGGCAAGGATATGATGTCGCCAAGTCGTGTCATATGCCTTCTCTAGAAGAGCGTAGCGTTCCAAAGGATTGGAAAAGGGCACAGGTCATCCCCGTTTTCAAGAAGGGACGTCGAACAGATGTGCAGAACTATAGACCTATATCTCTAACGTCGATCAGTTGCAGAATTTTGGAACACGTCTTGTGTTCGAGTATAATGACTTTTCTGGAGACTAGAAATCTACTCTGTAGGAATCAGAATGGGTTTCGAAAAAGACGGTCATGTGAAACCCAGCTCGCGCTATTCGTCCACGACACTCAGAGGGCCATAGACACGGGTTCGCAGGTAGATGCCGTGTTTCTTGACTTCCGCAAGGCGTTCGATACAGTTCCCCACAGTCGTTTAATGAACAAAGTAAGAGCATATGGACTATCAGACCAATTGTGTGATTGGATTGAGGAGTTCCTAGATAACAGGACGCAGCATGTCATTCTCAATGGAGAGAAGTCTTCCGAAGTAAGAGTGATTTCAGGTGTGCCGCAGGGGAGTGTCGTAGGACCGTTGCTATTCACAATATACATAAATGACCTGGTGGATGACATCGGAAGTTCACTGAGGCTTTTTGCAGATGATGCTGTGGTGTATCGAGAGGTTGTAACAATGGAAAATTGTACTGAAATGCAGGAGGATCTGCAGCGAATTGACGCATGGTGCAGGGAATGGCAATTGAATCTCAATGTAGACAAGTGTAATGTGCTGCGAATACACAGAAAGATAGAACCTTTATCATTTAGCTACAAAATAGCAGGTCAGCAACTGGAAGCAGTTAATACCATAAATTATCTGGGAGTACGCATTAGGAGTGATTTAAAATGGAATGATCATATAATGTTGATCGTCGGTAAAGCAGATGCCAGACTGAGATTCATTGGAAGAATCCTAAGAAAATGCAATCGGAAAACAAAGGAAGTAGGTTACAGTACGCTTGTTCGCCCACTGCTTGAATACTGCTCAGCAGTGTGGGATCCGTACCAGACAGGGTTGATAGAAGATATAGAGAAGATCCAACGTTACAGGATCATTTAGTAATCGCGAAAGCGTTACGGAGATGATAGATAAACTCCAGTGGAAGACTCTGCAGGAGAGACGCTCAGTAGCTCGGTACAGGCTTTTGTCAAAGTTTCGAGAACATGCCTTCACCGAAGAGTCAAGCAGTATATTGCTCCCTCCTACGTATATCTCGCGAAGAGACCATGAGGATAAAATCAGAGAGATTAGAGCCCACACAGAGGCATACCGACAATCCTTCTTTCCACGAACAATACGAGACTGGAATAGAAGGGAGAACCGATAGAGGTACTCAAGGTACCCTCCGCCACACACCGTCATGTGGCTTGCGGAGTATGGATGTAGATGTAGATGTAGATGCCTTTCGAAAATCAAAACAGACGGCGACCAGGTGTTTGCGTCGGGGAAAAGGCTGTGCAGATGGCAGACTCGCGAGACACAAGATTATCAGTAGTAGGGCGACCCTGGCGCAGGATGCCCTGACATGGAGCCAGTAGGCTACGTGACTCCAGGACCCAACACTGCCGACACACCATACATTCCAGCAGCTTACAAAGAACGTTGGAGAGTCTGATGGGCTGATAGCTATTCACATCAAGCGGGTTTTTACCGGGTTTGAGCACCGAAATGATGGTGCTCTCCCGCCATTGCGATAGAAACATGCCATCGCACCAGATCCGGTTGAAGATGACGAGGAGGTGTCGCTTGTAGTCAGAGGAGAGATGTTTAAATCATCTGACTGTGGATCCGATCTGTCCCAGAGCTGTGTCGGCGCAATGTGTCAGGGCACTGAGGAGCTCCCACTCTGTAAATATGGCATTATAGGATTCACTGTGGCGTGTAGTGAATGAAATCACTTTCTCTTCGAGCCGCCGTTTGAGAGTGCGAAAGGCTGGGGGGTAGTTCTCCGACGCAGAGGCTCGAGAATAGTGCTCAGCCAAGTGCTCGCCAATCGCGTTTCCGTCTGCAGATAAAACGCCATTGATATTAAGACTGGTAACACCTGTTGGGGTCTGATACCCGAAAACACGTTTGATTTTTGCCCAGACTTGGGAAGGTGACGTATGTCACCGAATGATCGAGATGGATCTCTCTCAACACTCCTGCTTCCGTCGTCGGATGAGGTGCTCCAGGGAGAGGTGCCTCTTACGCCGCTGTAGAGCTCGCCGACGCTCCTTAATTGCTTCAGCGACTTCCGGCGACCACCGAGGCACTTCCTTTCGCCGCGCGCACCCTAAAGAGCGACGGATCGCTTTTTCAGCCGCACAAACGATAGTTGTAGTCACCTGCTCAACCTCCACATCACTGTTATCTAGTGGGGGAGACCGAGCGAGGTGGCCCAGTGGTTAGCACACTGGACTCGCATTCGGGAGGACGACGGTTCAATCCCGTCTCCGGCCATCCTGATTTAGGTTTTCCGTGATTTCCCTAAATCGTTTCAGGCAAATGCCGGGATGGTTCCTTTCAAAGGGCACGGCCGATTTCCTTCCCCATCCATCCCTAACCCGAGCTAGCGCTCCGTCTCTAATGACCTCGTTGTCGACGGGACGTTAAACAACACTAACCTAACCTAACCTAGTGGGGGAGATTCAACGGTGACAGCAGAGGTGAAAGTTTCCCAGTCCACGCTGTTTAAAGCCCATCTGGGCAGACGTCCGTGGGCCTGACGCCGGAGCAGTGACAGGAAGTTGGGGAAGTGGTCACTAGCTCACAGGTTGTCACGTGCTCTCCAGTGGGTAGATGGGAGAAATCCATGGCTGGAAACCGAGAGATCAATGGCCGAATGTGTGCCATGTGCCACACTGAAATGTGTGGGGGCACCTATACAGGGTGTTACAAAAAGGTACGGCCAAACTTTCAGGAAACATTCCTCACACACAAATAAAGAAAAGATGTTATGTGGACATGTGTCCGGAAACGCTTAATTTCCATGTTAGAGCTCATTTTAGTTTCGTCAGTATGTACTGTACTTCCTCGATTCACCGCCATGATTTCATACGGGATACTCTACCTGTGCTGCTAGAACATGTGCCTTTATAAGTACGACACAACATGTGGTTTATGCACGATGGAGCTCCTGCACATTTCAGTCGAAGTGTTCGTACGCCTCTCAACATAGATTCGATGACCGATGGATTGGTAGAGGCGGACCAATTCCGTGGCCTCCACGCTCTCCTGACCTCAATCCTCTTGACTTTCATTTATGGGGGCATTTGAAAGCTCTTGTCTACGCAACCCCGGTCCCAAATGTAGAGAGTCTTCGTGCTCGTATTGTGTACGGCTGTGATACAATACACCATTCTCCAGGGCTGCATCAGCGCATCAGGGATTCCATGCGACGGAGGGTGGATGCATGTATCCTCGCTAACGGAGGACATTTTGAACATTTCCTGTAATAAAGTGTTTGAAGTCACGCTGGTACGTTCTATTGCTGTGTGTTTCCATTCCATGATTAATGTGATTTGAAGAGATGTAATAAAATGAGCTCTAACATGGAAAGTAAGCGTTTCCGGACACATGTCCACATAACATCTTTTCTTTCTTTGTGTGTGAGGAATGTTTCCTGAAAGTTTGGCCGTACCTTTTTGTAACACCCTGTATAGTTATGAAAAGGTATCGTGAAGTGGTTCGGATAGCCCTTGGGCTAGGGACAAACAGAAGGATCGTCTTAGTGTCACTATTCTACAGTACAGGGCCAAAGTATGAGTATTACACACTTCTTCCTGCTTATATGGATATGGTATCTCTTCTTTCGGACATGTCCGAAAGAACAGACAACATATCCACGTAAGTACCGGGTGATCAGTAAGTCAGTATAAATTTGGAAACTGAATAAATCACGGGATAATGTAGATAGAGAGGTACAAATTGACACACATGCTTGGAATGACATGGGGTTTTTATTAGAAACAAAAAAAATACAAACGTTCAAAAAATGTCCGACAGATGGCGCTTCATCTGATCAGAATAGCAATAATTAGCATAACAAAGTAAGACAAAGCAAAGATGATGTTCTTTATAGGAAATGTCCGATATGTCCACCATCATTCCTCAACAATAGCTGTAGTCGAGGAATAATGTTGTGAATAGCACTGTAAAGCATTTCCGGAGTTATGGTGAGGCATTGGAGTCGGATGTTGTCTTTCAGTATCCCTAGAGATGTCGGTCGATCAAGATACACTTGCGACTTCAGGTAACCCCAAAGCCAATAATCGCACGGACTGAGGTTTGGGGACCTGGGAGGCCAAGCATGATGAAAGTGGCGGCTGAGCACACGATCATCACCAAACGACGCAACGACGCACGCAAGAGATCTTTCATGCGTCTAGCAATAGTTCGTTTTTTTTTGTTTTTTTTTTGTTCTAATAAAACCCCATGTCATTCCAAGCATGTGTGTCAATTTTTACCTCTCTATCTACATTATTCCATGGTTTATTAAGTTTTCAAATTTATACTGACTTTTTGATCACCCGGTATATATTTCTGGCAACACTGGCCATGACCTTCCTCTCTGTGCGGATGCACACATTTTCCCCGAGCTATTACGGAACTTGGTAAGAATGTCTTCCACGAGTAATGAGTGTGTTGGGATGGGCCACTACGAATGTAGTGGAAACATGGAAAGTAAGCGTTTCCGGACACATGTCCACATAACACATTTTCTTTCTTTGTGTGTGAGGAATGTTTCCTGAAAGTTTGGCCGTACCTTTTTGTAACACCCTGTATTTAAGAGGCAGAGGTTGAATTTTGACAGTAAATTTTCGACATCTCTGCCTCCGAGTGTACGTACGGTGCCACTCCACAAGGGGTTATGAGCGTTAAAATATCCCGAAAGTAGGAAAGGTTTAGGGAGTTGATCAATCAGTGCTGCCAATGCGTTCAGGGGAACTGCGCCATCTGGAGGAAGATATACATTGCAGACAGTTATTTCCTGCTCCGTCCTTATCCTGACAGCCACAGCTTCAAAAGGGGTTTGAAAGGGCACAGGTTCACTGCATACTGAGTTCAGGACATAGACGCAAACACCACCTGACTCTCGATTATAGTCGCTACGGTTCCTGTAATATCAGTTACAGCCGCTGAGGGAGGGTTCCGCATTTCCAGGAACCAGGTTTCCTCGAGGGTAATGCACAAAGCAGGTGTAAAGATTAACAGTTGCCGTAGCTCAGCCAGTCGGTAGAAAAAACCGCCGCAATTCCACTGGAGGATGATGTGATCGTGAGGCTGGGAAGGCATGGAACATTCAATGAGGCAGTTTACGCCTCAGGGTCACCTGCTGCCACCGATTTACTTCCTGAGCAGTCTGTATCCATGGTATCTGAGGGTCCAGCGAGATCTATGTCCTCAGAGAACGCCCGAATCTCCATATCATACTCAGAGGCAAAGCTTGTAGGTAGCAGTAGTGTGGGTGCCACCGCAAGACCCTTGGTCTTGGGGGTCTTCTCTTTGGATTTTTCTCGTTGCTCCTTGGGTTTCTCTGGCTGGGAAGGCTTGCCTAATTCAGTCTCCGGGACAGAGGAGGATCGTGAATTCCTACAACCAGCTATTTTTGGGCACTTCAGTCACTGTTTGGAGTCATATTTCCCACTAGCAGAAACCTGGGAAGGGAGCGACCCAAGGGACCCCTTCCTAGCGAGAAGTGCCGAAGAAGACTTACGCTTCTCCGGCTGAAAAGTGGGGACTGGTGTCCACTATGGTTTGGGGGCGGGGGCGGGGGAGGGGGGGGAGGCAGTGCTCCAGAGGTAGGAGGTGTGGGAGTAACAATGAGGGAAGTGCCCCCCCCCCCACCATCAAGGGGGCAGGTGTAGTCTTCTGGCTCGGTGAGCCGACCAGAATTCACAGAACGGATGGGGCTACAACTGTTGTAGCGGCGGGATAAAAGGTCACAGCCACAGGATGTAGACGCTCAAATTTCCTCTTATCCTCAGTGTATGTCAGTCAGTCCTGGGTCTTGTATTCTACATCTACATCCATACTCCGCAAGCCACCTGACGGTGTGTGGCGGAGGGTACCCTGAGTACCTCTATCGGTTCTCCCTTCTATTCCAGTCTCATATTGTTCGCGGAAAGAAGGATTGTTGGCATGCTTCTGTGTGGGCTCTAATCTCTCTGATTTTATCCTCATGGTCTCTTCGCGAGATATACGTAGGAGGGAGCAATATACTGCTTGACTCCTCGGTGAAGGTATGTTCTCGAAACTTTGACAAAAGCCCGTACCGAGCTACTGAGCGTCCCTCCTGCAGCGTCTGCCATCGGAGTTTATCTATCATCTCCGTAACGCTTTCGCGATTACTAAATGCTCCTGTAACGAAGCGCGCTGCTCTCCGTTGGATCGTCTCTATCTCTTCTATCAACCCTACGTGGTACGGATCCCACACTGCTGAGCAGTATTCAAGCAGTGGGCGAACAAGCGTACTGTAACCTACTTCCTTTGTTTTCGGATTGCATTTCCTTAGGATTCTTCCAATGAATCTCAGTCTGGCATATTCTTTACCGACGATCAACTTTATATGATCATTCCATTTTAAATCACTCCTAATGCCTGCTCCCAGATAATGGAATTAACTGCTTCCAGTTGCTGACCTGCTATTTTGTAGCTAAATGATAAGGGATCTATCTTTCTATGTATTAGCAGCACATTACACTTGTCTACATTGAGATTCAACTGCCATTCCCTGCACCATGCGTCAATTCGCTGCAGATCCTCCTGCATTTCAGTACAATTTTCCATTGTTACAACCTCTCGATACACCACAGCATCTGCAAAAAGCCTCAGTGAACTTCCGATGTCATCCACAAGGTCATTTATGTATATTGTGAATAGCAACGGTCCTACCGCGCGCATCTCGTGGTCGTGCGGTAGCGTTCTCGCTTCCCACGCCCGGGTTCCCGGGTTCGATTCCCGGCGGGGTCAGGGATTTTCTCTGCCTTGTGATGGCTGGGTGTTGTGTGCTGTCCTTAGGTTAGTTAGGTTTAAGTAGTTCTAAGTTCTTGGGGACTGATGACCATAGATGCTAAGTCCTATGGTGCTCAGAGCCATTTGAACCATTTTTGAACGGTCCTACGACACTCCCCTGCGGCACACCTGAAATCACTCTTACTTCGGAAGACTTCTCTCCATTGAGAATGACATGCTGCGTTCTGTTATCTAGGAACTCTTCAATCCAATCACACAATTGGTCTGATAGTCGATATGCTCTTACTTTGTTGTCCGCGATGGTTTGCGCGGGGGGGCGGCGGAGGGGGGGGGGCAGTGTTCCCGAGGTAGGTGGTGTGGGAGCAACAAGGAGGGAAGTGCCACCCACCATCAAGGGGGTAGGTGTAGTCTTCTGGCTGGGTGAGCCGACCAGAATTCACAGAACGGAATGGTTTTCGTTTTGCGCTGTAAAACCCTGCAGTCTGGCGAGCAAGATGAATGTTGCTCTCCGCAGTTGACAGGTGGGGCACATACAGTATTGAGATGTGATCGACTTCCACAATCGCGACATGTGACGCTGGAAGTACAGTGGCAAGACATATGGCCGAACTTCCACCACTTAAAGCACCGCATAGGAGGAGGGATGTATGGCTTTAGATCTCAGCGATAGACCACCTTGACCTTCACTGGAAATGTGTCACCCTCGAAAGCCAAGATGAAGGCACCGGTGGCAACCTGACTATCCCTCGGACCCCGGTGGAAGCGCCAGGCAAAATGAACGCCTCGTCGCTCTAAGTTGGCGCGCAGCTCGTCGCCCGACAGCAAAAGAAGGTCTCTGTGGAATTTAATATCCTGGACCATATTTAAGCTCTTATGTAGGCGTGATGGTAATGGGAACATTCCCCAGCTTGTCACAAGCGAGTAATGCCCGTGACTGGGCAAAGGATGCTGTTTTTATCAAGACTGACCCTGACCTCCACCTCCCAAATTTGTCCTATAAATGGCCTACAAAAACCTGTGGCTTCATCGGAACAAAGGAGTCCCCATCAGTTCTCGTATATACGAGGTACCGCAGTGAATAAGGTACGCTGCCATCCTTAGCCTGGCGTTCCTCCCATGGTGTGCCCAGGGAGGGGAACGATTTGGGGTCGTACTTCCTTGCATTGTACTGAGACTTAGAACGCTTAGAGACTGTTGGTGTTTGATCACCAGCAAGTGATGACGTGGTACGCATCATGGCGTGTCATCCGCGCTGATGCCACCCAGTCCGACCAGTGGCCCTCCCCACGGGCGCCACCCAGCCGCAGCAAAGGCTACCTGGCAGGATGGCCATTGCCGGGAGCCATATACTGCTTGGCATACGTGGGGAGTTAACGGCGCAGGCATCAGCAGAACGATCCCTGTGTTGTTGGGAGGGCTACAACCGACAGGGTACGTGGCGTCCCACCACAAGGGACTGGCTGCCGTGCTGGATATCAGGTGCAAACAAGTCCACGGACATCGTCGGTGCAGAAAGCGACACTGCATAGTGCATGGTAGAAAACGCACTGCTCGCTCAAGAGATGGAAACTGAGCGGGACTGCAATGCGGCGACGAGAAAGCGGGCCACAGACCTCAAGGCACGGTGCACCATATGAGGTGTCCTTCCCCAATTGGCTAGCTCTTCGAAAAAATTTGGAAGACTGGACGTCAAACCCTACAGGGGACCATCACATAAAGGCCGAAACGTGTGAAACTCCTCTAACAAGAGAACCTCCCCATCGCACCCCCCTAAGATTTGGTTATACGTTGGCACAGTGGATAGTCCTTGAAAAACTGAACACAGATCAATCGAGAAAACAGGAAGAAGTTGTGTGGAACTATGAAAAAAGTAAGCAAAATATACAAACTGAGTAGTCCATGTCAAAGATATGCTCCATGAAAGACAATGTAAGCGTAGGAGCGCCGTGGTCCCGTGGTTAGCGTGAGCCGCTATGGAACTAGAGGTCCTTTGTTCAAGTCTTCCCTCAAGTGAAAATTTTACTTTCTTTATTTTCGCAAAGTTATGATCTGTCCGTTCGTTCACTGACGTCTCTGTTCACTGTAATAAGTTTAGCGCCAGTGTTTTGCGACCGCACTGCAAAACCGTGCGATTGTTATTGAAGTCGCGAGCTATATTTGCTGGATTCATATTGCCCACGGAATATATCTCACGTATTTAATGCACTCTCGTCCGAAGTGGTGAACAGTCAACTGCTAGCCAGGGAGCCTCGTTAGCAGGAATACTCTCTCTTCCGTGAGCTGTAGTCGACTGACGTCGTGTGTTTCGATGTTTGTTTAGGTGTGGCGTCCCCGTACTACGGCGCAGTTACCTCGCATCGGACGGATGGACAGATAATAACTGTCTGAAAATAAAAAAATTATACTTTTCAGTCGATGGACGACTTGAACCAAGGACCTCGCGTTCCGCAGCCGCTCACGCTAACCACGGGACCACGGCGCTCTAGAGCTCACATTGTCCTTGATGTTGGCTATGTTGCGCATTGACTACTCAGTTTGTATATTTTGCTTATTTTTTCATAGTTCCACACAACTTCTTCCTGTTTTCTCGATTGATTTTGATTCAGTTTTTCAAGGCCTATCCACTGTTCCAACTTATAACTAAATCTGAGGGGCGTGCGATGGGGAGGTTCCCTTGTAAGTAGCCTCTTACGACGGGCAGCAGTACCTCGGGCCTATCTGTCATCTGGTTGGCAAGGCGGGAAATTGGACCCTAGTCCCCCCGAATGATAGGCCAGTGCCTTAAATACAGCGCCATGCCGCTTAGAGCTCTAGTTCGTTCTTCGTGCAGCAGGGGGGTTTACTCTAGCGGGAGGGCCCCATTCTGCTTCGTCACGGGACCGCAAGAGCTGGTGTATGATGTAAAGCTGACGGAAGTGACCAGTAGTACAGTGTGCTCAGATACAACCGTCGTGGCAGAGCAGGAGTCATAGGTTCGTCGTTAGGCGAATGTGGTGCAGCAAGACCGAGCTATCCAATTTAGATCAGCAGCAACGTCGGCATCATTTCACAGAGCTCTAGTGACCAAGACTTCAATCGACAGCCAATTATCTTTATATATACTAAGATGGTATCTGTTCTTTCGGACATCTCCGAAAGAACAGATATCATCGGTGACCATGCAGCTTGTTAGAATGAAATTACAGTGAAATAAAAATCCTTAGCTGCTTACAGACGTTGACATACGTCAACGGGGACAGATGAAAATGTGTGCCCCGACCGGGACTGGAACCCGGGATCTCCTGCTTACATGGCGGGGGCACTATGAATGTAGTGCGGGACAATACGTTGAGAATGTGAGTTTCGCGGGAGGCGTGCCAGAAATAAATCCCCGTAGTCGCGCTATCCTCTGTGTCCTCGGTGGTTCAGATGGATAGAATGTCTGCCATGTAAGCAGGAGATCCCGGGTTCGAATCCCGGTTGGGGCACACATTTTCATCTGTCCCCGTTGACGTATGTCAACGCCTGTAAGCAGCTAAGGGTGTTCATTTCATTGTAATTATCTTTATGTCAAAAAGAGAAAAATACTGAGCATTAAATAAAAAAACAGTAAATTATTTTTAATTCTTTCGAAACCGGCCCCAAGAAAAATGTGCACTATAGAAATATTACTGCCATAATTGGCTTTCGTAATTCATCTTTCGGCCCCTACAGTACCTATCTCCGTAAGTGATACTAGCTGGCCTTACTGTTTTGTAATTGAAGTTGCAGTCAATTCGAATCCCCGAAGTAGGAAATTTGATCAGCAACATTTCAGTGAGAGCATTACGTAACTCGATCCTTTGTTACCTGGATGCGGTAGTTGTTGCCAGGCGGTGCCTCATGAATATTTTGCTACACAAACTACCTGTAAAGCATCCTGATCCTCTTTAAAGTGTTTTTTGAAATGAGAACACGCCACGCTATAGACGATCGTGCGCCGCTTCTAGTGATATATTAAAATTTGCAGATTTGCAGTACATTTCGTTATTTCGGGCAAAATTTGTGCCAAAGTTGGCTTTCACACTGCTCATTTAGATTATCTGCCTGTAACTACACTGATTCAGCAGTCCTCTGCGTACTTCATCGTTATACAGTTTAAAAAACTAATTTCGTAACAGAAATAGATTGTACTGATTGTGCGATGAATGGGAATTTAATGGTCGTCTGAAATTCGAGGGTGGTATCTTTCAGTAATGTGTTAAAATTTGTTTCTAAATCCTTACTTCGTCTGAATACTCAGATAGCAGCTGAACTTTGAACTTTCATGTATTAGTGTAACAGTATTAAGTTTCTCCGTGGTTCACATCAACTTCTGATGGCGAATGTCGAGGCGATTGATTACGATGAGCCACAGCCAGTTCTAAGAACTCGCATGCCTCTCCCTTTGATACCGTTACACAGATGAAATACCTTTTATTAAAGTTTGTGCCGCTGTCGGTGGCATTTAATTTACATTAAATATCACAGGAGTAGCCCTGCGAAGTCTAAAGAACTTAAAAGGTAGCTAACCTTTCGTTAGGAAATCCTTCAATGAGAAAGAGGAGCAACTGCCAACGGGTAAGTAATTCTGAAATTAAATTCCCTTTATCTCATTTTCTCGTCGGCAGTCTACGTAATTTACTGTCCACTTTCAGAACGGTTCTAAAAGGAATAAATTACTATCTGATACATCGGAACTTGCTTTCTCTTTGTGGGAGAGATTTTTGTGAATTAAGATATTTCTGCTGCTCAGTTGCGTAGATAGCTGAGTAGTCCCAGTGCAGATCTAACTAAAATTCACCAAACAAGTTTTCAGTTACGAGAAACTTTATCACGTAGTCGCGAAGTATAGTCTTAAAGAGCCACAGTCCGAATATGCATTTCCCTGTATGAACGCGAGCTGTTCAGAAGACTGACCAGATAAAGGAATGGTTAACAAAATATACAAAGCAGTAACTTCTCATACTTGATCATTCTTATATTTATGGCATAGCTGCACTAATTCAATTCGAATGGCACAGCTCTGATCGAGCGTGGTAATGTTAAGACTACTCACACTAAGGAGGTCAGCAGTTTAAAGCCGCCTCCGAGACCTACATTTTCCGTCACTTCCCTACATCGCTCAAGGTAACTGCGAGAATGGTTTCTTAGAAAATGAAACGACCGATTTCCTTCTCTATGCTTTCCTAATCTGAGAGTACGCTCCGTCTCTAATGATCTCGATGTCGACGGCACGCTAAAACCCAAATCTTCCTTCTCTTATTCTTATAGCTGTGCCGCTTTCGTTCTAATTAGAATAGTACTGCACCTCCTCGCTCAGACGCAAAGAAACAGCCAGGTTTCAGAACAGAAACCTCTAGTAACGACGTAAAGGTTATCGTTGTAATATCCGTAGCCACAGGGTGGACAGAAACCGTCTGAAAAGCTTGTAAGGGTGTCGCAGGGTAAGTAGTGCTGAGAAATAACTTAACAGTTTGATACGTTACGCCGTTTCAGAGTTAATTAGCTTTGAAGTTAGCTAATCAGGCTTCTGCGCACACCAATTCAAGCGGCCCGGTGGAGGTGTTGTCACCAAACGTGTTCTTCGTTTCGCTTCCTAACAATGTTCGCCCCTGGTAGCTGAGTGGTCAGCGCGACGGAATGTCATAACTAACGACCCGGGTTCGATTCCCGGCTGGGTCGGAGATTTTCTCCGCTGAAGGACTGGGTGTTGTGTTGCCCTTATAGTAATTTCATCCCAATCGACACGCAATTCACCGAAGTTGCGTTAACTTGAGAGACTTGCACCAGGCGAACGGTCTACGCGACGGGAGGCCCTAGCCACACGGCATTCAAATGGTTCTAAAAAAGGAACCTCCCCATCTCACCCCCCTCAGAATTAGTTATAAGTTGGCACAGTGGATAGGCCTTGAAAAAGTGAACACAGATCAATCGAGAAAACAGGAAGAAGTTGTGTGGCACTATGAAAAAAATAAGCAAAATATACAAACTTAGTCCATGTGCAAGGTAGGCAACATCGAGGATATTGTGAGCTCAGCAGTGCCGTGGTCCCGTGGTTAGCGTGAGCAGCTGTGGAACGAGATGTCCTTGGTTTAAGTCTTCCCTCGAGTGAAATGTTTAATTTTTTATTTTCAGACAATTATTATCTGTCCGTCCGTCCGTCCAATGCGAGGTAACTGCCCTACAGTACGGGGACGCTACACCTAAACAAGCATCGAAACACACGACGTCAAACCGAGCGAGGTAGCGCAGTGTCTAACACACTGGACTCGGATTCGGGAGGACGACGGTTCAATCCCGCGTCCGGCCATCCTGATTTAGGTTTTCCGTGATTTCCCTAGATCACTCCAGGCAAATGCCGGGATGGTTCCTTTCAAAGGGCACGGCCGACTTCCTCCCCCATCCTTCCCTAATTCGAGCTTGTGCTCCGTCTCTAATGACCTCGTTGTCAATGGGACGTTAAACACCAATATCCTCCTCCTCCTCCTCCTCCTAAATCGCTCCGGGCAAATGCCCTTTGAAAGGGCACGGCCGACTTCCTTCCCCGTCCTTCGATCGCATCTCGTGGTCGTGCGGTAGCGTTCTCTCTTCCCGCGCCCGGGTTCCCGGGTTCGATTCCCGGCGGGGTCAGGGATTTTCTCTGCCTCGTGATGGCTGGGTGTTGTGTGATGTCCTTAGGTTAGTTAGGTTTAAGTAGTTCTAAGTTCTAGGGGACTGATGACCATAGCTGTTAAGTCCCATAGTGCTCAGAGCCATTTGAACCATTTTTTTCCCCGTCCTTCCCTAATTCGATGAGACCGATGACCTTGCTGTCTGGTCTCCTTCCCCAAAACAACCCAACCCAAACACGACGTCAGTCGACTACAGCGCACGGAAGAGAGAGTATTCCTGCTAACGATGCTCCCTGGCTGGCAGTTGACTGTTAGCTACTTTGGAAGAGAGTGCATTAAATACTTGGGATGCATTCCGTGGGCAATATGAATCCAGCATATGTTTTCGGTTCCCATTGGAGAGGCACGTCCTTTCGTCTACTAATCGCACGGTTTTGCGGTGCGGTCGCAAAACACAGACACTAAACTTATTACAGTGAACAGAGACGTCAATGAACGAACGGACAGATCATAACTTTGCAAAAATAAAGAAAGTAAACTTTTCAATCGCGAGAAGGCTTGAACCAAGGACCTCTCATTCCGCAGCTGCTCACGCTAACCACGAGACCAAGGCGCTCCTGAGCTCACAATATCCTTGCATATCTTGCGCATGGACTACTCAGTTTGTATATTTTGCTTTTTTTTTTTCATAGTTCCACACAACTTCTTCCTGTTTTCTCGATTGATCTGTGTTCAGTTTTTCAAGGCCTATGCACTGTGCCAACTTATAACTAAATATGAAGGTGGGGGGGGGTGCGATGGGGAGGTTCCGTTGTAAGCACTATGGGACTTACCATCTGAGGTCATCAGTCCCCTAGATTTAGAAGTACTTAAACCTAAATAACCTAAGGACATCACACACATCCATGCCCGAGGCCGGATTAGAACCTGCGACCGTAGCAGCAGCTTGTTTCCGGACTGAAGCGCCTAGAACCGCTCGGCCACAGCGGCCGGCCACACGGCATTTCCATTTCCTAAAACTGTAGAAGAGATCGGTAATGAAGTTGGATATGGGGCGGTAGTAAGGATCGAACCCGAACCAAAAGCTATGAGAATAGCTGACACTAATTTTATATCTGGCGGGTCGCTTGAATTGGCGAGCGCTACGGCCTTACTGGCTAAATTGAACGATAATGAACTCAGAAACAGCAGAAAGTATCGAATTTTTTTCTTAACACAGCCTACCCAGCAACAGTCTTACAAGTTCTTCTGACTCTTTCTGATCACTTTCTGTACAACTAGGTATTTGTACCACAAATAATATGTGCTCTGGACAGCACAGTGTTGTGCAGTGAGCGGCGTAGTAGAACCGGCCTTATCATCGACACCAAGTTTTGGTACATCGCACGGACAGAAGTGGTGATAATATCGTCATTAAGGAACGCCTGTCCTCAAATTCGCGATTACACTCTGCAAAGTGAATTTGCAGACTGTCTCTAAAATTCTCTGGCTCAATGGTAACCGCCAGGAAATCCATACTGAATAAAAGCTAAGTTCTGAACTGCGAGCACAACAATAATCATCGTAACGTGCAAAGAAAGCTGAACAACGGCTTTCTTTCATCCGAAATTACCCCATAAACGGTATCCGTTAGCATAACCATGCTTGGAAGTTTCCCGTTGCGCCGTAATGCTGTTTCGCCGGCACAGCTGTCTTATCTGCTTCACTTGGAACGCAGTATCGTGGCTTCTCAGGAGCCGTCCTCTTTCCGCCTGTTTAACGCCTCGCCGCAAACGAGGTGATTATGGACCGATTAACCTAATTAGGCAGGAAGATATCTGGATTTACATCCATACTCAGTAATTCACGAAAATTATCTCCAGATTGTAGTTTAATTGCACAAGTAGCCTCCGAAATTCTTCACCTCCACTATTCTTACGCCAGCAGTACACAATCTGCTCCATTGTTAATGTGAGCGTACTTTTCTTTCCCTCCCAGACGCAAAGACCAGTTATCAATGGAAAATGCAGGCCCCCATTCACCGTCGCTCTCCTTCCTTCAGCTAGCTAACAAGAACGAATCGTGCACTCCCGTGGGACTGTCTGAAAAAATTTTGACTCTCTACTTAGGGAATTAGATTAGGAAATGAGACACTTAAAGTACTAAAGGAGTTTTGCTATTTGGGGAGCAAAATAACTGATGACGGTCGAAGTAGAGAGGATATAAAATGTAGACTGGCAATGGCAAGGAAAGCGTTTCTGAAGAAGAGAAATTTGTTAACATCGAGTTTAGATTTAAGTGTCAGGAAGTAGTTTCTGAAAGTATTTGTATGCAGTGTAGCCATGTATGGAAGTGAAACATGGACGGTAAATAGTTTAGACAAGAAGAGAATAGAAGCTTTTGAAACGTGGTGCTACAGAAGAATGCTGAAGATTAGATGGGTAGATCACATAACTAATGAGGAGGTATTGAATAGAACTGGGGAGAAGAGGAGTTTGTGGCACAACTTGACTAAAAGAAGGGATCGTTTGGTAGGACATGTTCTGAGGCATCGAGGGATCACCAATTTAGTACTGGAGGGCAGCGTGGAGGGTAAAAATCGTAGAGGGAGACCACGAGATGTATACACTAGGCAGATTCAGAAGGATGTAGGCTGCAGTAGGTACTGAGAGATTAAGAGGCTTGCACAGGATAGAGTAGCATGGAGAGCTGCATCAAACCAGTCTTAGGACTGAAGACCACAACAACAACAACTTGTGTAGATTTTCTAAAAACATTCGACCCGCACATTAGTTTTGTCGTGTAATGATACCCAATATTTGTTGCAGACGCTGCTCGTTCGCGTGTCGCTATTCTTTCAAGCAATCTTAACAGCTTTTTAGGAGAGGTTAGACTTTTTCGTCGTCGTCGAAATAATTAGAGACAGCATCAGCTTAGCGGAAGAACGGTGTAAATCAGCAGTGCCGTTGTTAAGGGAAAGAGCCGCGCGGGATTAGCCGAGCGGTCTCAGACGCTTCAGTCATGGACTGTGCGGCTGGTCCCGGCAGAGGTTCGAGTTCTCCCTCGGGCATGGGTGTGTGTGTTTGTCCTTAGGATAATTTAGGTTAAGTAGTGTGTAAGCTTTGGGACTGATGACCTTAGCAGTTAAGTCCCATAAGATTTCATACACATTTGAACATTTTTGTTAAGGGAAACATTTCCGAATCCCCTGCGGTCATTCAGCGAACCCACTTAAAGCTTCAAACTTATTGCCCAAACTGGTTGTAGTGACCTCTCCTAGCCCATCATTTGTCTTTACATTTAGGAGATAGTCCTCTGTCAGCCATTAACGGTCGAAAGTTGCAGGTTACTGTTACGTACGAGGGGTGCACAGTAAGTAATGCTACACTATTCGGCCAATTTCGCTTGAAAAAAATACGTAATTTGTTACGTGGCATTGTGGAATATTTCCGCTTCAGTCCTTATAATATTTTCATAAAGCTCTTATAGATGGCGTCGCAACAACCTTAAAAAAGTAACTGAGGTGCGCTCCAAGCAGAGTGCTGTCATTGAGTTTCTTTTGGCGGAAAAACGGAGCATCGTAGAAAGTCCCAGGCCTTTGCAGAATGTCTGCAAAGTTCTGACAGTGAACAAAAACACGTTAAATCGTTGAGCAAGGCGTCTGTCATCATCGCAATTAGGTTGAACAAATCTGTCGGATGTCACGCGTGCCAGCCGGCCGAACACAGCTGTGACTCCTGCAATATTGGAACGTGTGGACACACTCATTCGAGGTGATCAGCGGGAGACAAACACATTGCTGCACAACTGGATGTCTTTACTGGCCGTGCTGACACACTCGTCCACCGCGCGGAGTGGCCGTGCGGTTTGATACGCCATGTCACGGATTGCGCGGCCCCACCCGCCGGAGGTTAGAGTTCTCCCTCAGGCATGTGTGTGTTATTGTGTGTGTGTGTGTGTCTCCTTAGGATAATTTAGGTTAAGTAGTGTGTAAGCTTAGGGACTTAGCAGTTAAGTCCCATAAGATTTCATACACATTTGAACATTTTTGATGATGATGATTGGATTGTGGGGCGCTGAACTGCGCGGTCATCAGCACCCGCAGAAATTCCCAACCTTTTCTCAGTCCAATCTTCCACTTGCATGAGTGATGATGAAATGATGAGGACAACGTAAACACCCAGTCATCTCGAGACAGGTGAAAATCCCTGATCCTGCCGGGAATCGAACCCGGGACCCCGTGTTCGGGAAGCGAGAACGCGACCGCGAGACCACGAGCTGCGGACTCTACCAGTAGAGTGCTACCATGCAGACATACAGACCTTGCCAGTAACGTGGTGAAAGATCGTCGCAGTGAACGGAGATTATATTGATAAATGGGGTTTCGTAGCCAAAAGCATAGGGAATAATGTGGTGTATTGGAATCGTGAATAAAACCAACATGCCTCCAGAAGAGAAGTGTTGCATTGCTTACTGAACGCCACTTGTATGGAAGGAGCAACGGCTCATAGGGAACTACATTCACTTAAATGCATTATTAGTTTATAATTTTAAGTTTATCAAAGAGACTACGCTTTGTTTCGGTAGATCGCGGAGTGCCTGGCTTGGTTGAGCGTTTAACTTCAGATTAATTGCAATATTTTCAACATTTCGCGGCCCTGTCAACAACTGCATAAATATTAATTTTAAATTAACAACAGCCTCAGTTGCAAGGTTTACCTAGGTTTCAGTTGGGATAACCCAACCTTTTTCACAATAAAAGGAACTACGATTTGTCCATAATGGACAACGTCAAAAACTAAAAACTATAATGTAGCAATACATCGTCATATTGTAATAACTTATCTGGGAAACAGCTTCGGACCCACTTCGCGACCGCAGTATGGCAGCAACGGATGTTGTACTGGAACTGGCTATAGCATAGAGAGCGCATGCGCGATAGTGTCATGCGTACTTGTTAACACTGGTACGAACATGTAATCCTAAACTTAAAATGTCATTAATAACCCGATGCGGCTAACGAAATTGACGTATACGTTATCCTGTAAGGATAAAGATATGTTTGTTCTTTACAGGATACCGTATACAATTTCGTTAGCCGCACCTGGTTATTCATAAAATTTTAAGTTTAGGATTACATGTTGGTACCAGTGTTAACAAGTACGCATGACACTATCGCGCATGCGCTCTCGAGGCTATAACCAGTTCCAAGACAACATCCGTTGCTGCCGTACTGCGGTCACGAAATGGGGCCGAGGCTGTTTCCCAGATAAGTTATTGCAATATGACGATGTATTATTATATTATAGTTTTTAGTTTTTGACGTTGCCCATTATGGACAAGTCGTAGTTCGTTTTATTGTCAAGAAGGTTGGGTTATCCCAACTGGAACCTAGGTAAATCTAGGTAAACATTGCAACTGAGGCTGTTGTTAATTTAAAATTCAGATTAATTGCTCTATATGAATAAGCAGCTGCGTGTGGCGAAGCCTATACCATTGCTGACCGCCTTTGTTGTCGTGCTGTGGCCAGTGAAAAAGAAAACGCCGTACCGGGGCGTGACTCACTAGATGAGCTCATTGTCTACCTGGGGAGGTGGGACAGCAAAATCATGGTCCATCTGGACGCGAACGCACCAGGCGAGGGATGAGTGACAGGGTCACGGAGGGTTCGAGGAGGAGGGAGGATATTAGTGTTTAACGTCCCGTCGACAACGAGGTCATTAGAGACGGAGCGCAAGCTCGGGTGAGGGAAGGATAGGGAAGGAAATCGGCCGTGCCCTTTCAAAGGAACCATCCCGGCATTTGCCTCAAGCGATTTAGGGAAATCACGGAAAACCTAAATCAGGATGGCCGGAGACGGGATTGAACCGTCGTCCTCCCGAATGCGACGGAGGGTTCGAGAACATATTTCGAGGAAAGTAATGTATCATTTGGTTCTCCCCCACCCACCGTCCCCTCTCGCCCCCTCCTGCCTCATCACTGTCAAACGGCCCCCCATATATTCCTCTCTTGTGCCAATTTATCTCGCGGTAGCACTAACACTCAGCGTTCTATACAGTGACCAGTCAGAACGTTATGCCTACCTACCCAATTAGCCGGTATGTCCACTTTTGGCATGGAGAACAGCAGCGATAGGCGTCATGGTATGGAAGCAATGAGGCCTTGGTAGGCCACTGGAGGGAGTTTGCACCACATCTGCCCACACAGTCACCTAATTCCCGTAAATTCCGGGGAGGGGGAGGGGGCGATTTGGTCTGACGCCATGTTCAATCACATCCCAGATGAGTACGATCGGGTTCGGATCTGGCGAGTCGAAGGGCCAGCCCATCAACTGGAACTCGCAACTGTGTTCCCCGAACCACTCCATCATGCTCCTGGCCTTGTGACGTGGCGCATTATCTTGCTGGGATTCATCAGACCATGCAACACTCTGCCACTGCACCAAAGTCCAGTGCCGATGGTCACTTGCCCATTTCAGCCGTAGCTGCCGATGTCGTGGTGTTAACACTGGCACTTCCGATGAGAGATTATCTATGTTACCTCTTGGTAAGACCTTAAAATTTTTTGTACTTTTGCGTCTCTGGCGCGTCTCTCATCTTGGCGCACCAAGCGACCGCTTGTGTCGATTGGGCCTTGAACCGACCCGGGGCACGGTTTAGTACGCTAATTGCTGGCGTGTTCCGACAGAAGTCTGGTGAATGTCAGGATGACAAGTCATTTGTAGTCGTATTGTTAGGCGACTCCCGCATCAACTTAGCCTTTGGAGGTTTCCTTGACTAGAATCTCCTGGATTATGCGAGAATAGGCGAAAATCAGTAGGAAAAGACGATCCATGGACAAACATGAATTCAGATAAAGTAATAGCGTAGGAGTATGTATGTATGTATGTATGTACGTATGTTTGTAGTGAGCATAGCATACTCAGCAGGTGGCCAACATCAAACCGAAATGGTCACGTGACGCACTATGACTTCTTTACATTTACGCTAAGACTGTTGTTTCTGTTTTCACACGTCTGTTGATCAGTAATAGCAACGGCGATGACTTGTTATCCACCTGTAGAGCCGCGAGTGTTGAAAGCACCGCTTCCAGGACGGAGAGTTGCGCCGGCCCCCGATCGAATCAATCCAATGGATTAACGTCGAGGACCAGGGTACAAAAGGTAGTTTCTCAGGTCCTACTAGGCGAACACCCGTACCGAAGTTCAAAATGGTTCAAATGGCTCTGAGCACTATGCGACTTACCGAGCGGGGTGGCGCAGTGGTTAGACACTGGACTCGCATTCGGGAGGACGACGGTTCAATCCCGCGTCCGGCCATCCTGATTTAGGTTTTCCGTGATTTCCCTAAATCGCTGCAGGCAAATGCCGGGATGGTTCCTCTGAAAGGGCACGGCCGACTTCCTTCCCAATCCTTCCGTAATCCGATGAGACCGATGACCTGGTCTCCTTCCCCAAACCAACCAACCAACTACTATGCGACTTAACTTCTGAGGTCATCAGTCGCCTAGAACTTAGAACTAATTAAACCTAACCAACCTAAGGACATCACACACATCCATGCCCGAGGCAGGAATCGAACATGCGACCGTACCGAAGTCCCGCCTCAGTTACACGATTAGCGAACATATAGAAAAACCTTAACTTCCACATACAAGTAATGCAACACCACTTCTGAAAAAAGGTTACTTTTATTCAGGATTCCAACACACAATATTTTGGCTACAAAACCCTATTTTCAACATAATCTTCGTACTATGCGACGGCCTTTCACCAGCTTACTGTGAGGGCCTGTATACACACATGGTATAGCTCTACTGGTCGGAGTAGGAGCCAACGTCCTGCTTCATCAATAACCTCCCTATCATCCGCGTACTGCTTCCTGCGGAGGGCATGTTTCATTGGGCCAAACAGATGGATGTCGGAAGGTGCGAGATCCGGGCAGCAGTGTGAGTGAGGTAGAAGAACAGTCTAATGAGGTTTTGAGACCTCCTCTCTGGTGTGCCGACTTGGGCGTGAGACCTTGCATAGTCATGCAGAATGAGAATTTCGTTTGCATTTTTGTGACGACGAACACGCTGAAGTCGGTTCTTCAATTTCCTGAGGGTAGCACAATACAGTTCAGAGTTGATCGCTGCACACTGGAGGAGGGCAAACAGAATAGCCCTTTCAGAACCCTCGAAGACTGCCGACATGGCTTTGCCAGCTTCGAAATTATTTTTTTCCGAGGAGAGGTGGTGTGGCGTTACTCCACGGATTGTCATTTTGTTTCCCATTCGAAGTGGTAAACCCATTTTTCATCGCCGGTAACTATGTTAGACAAAATATTGTCTCGCCCAGCCTCTTACCGCGCAAGAAATTCCGCACAGATGTTCCTTCGTTGCTCTTCTGTTAAGCAGCGAGGAACTCACAAGGGAACCTCCCCATCGCACCCCCCTCAGATTTAGTTATAAGTCGGCACAGTGGATAGGCCTTGAAAAACTGAACACAGATCAATCGAGAAAACAGGAAGAAGTCGTATGGAACTATGAAAAAAAAAATAAGCAAAATATACAAACTGAGTAGTCCATGAGAAGATAGGCAACATCAAGGGTAATGTGAGCTCAGGAGCACCGTGGTCCCGTGGTTAGCGTGATCAGCTGCGGAACGAGAGGTCCTTGGTTCAAGTCTTCCCTCGAGTGAATAGTTTTAATTTTTTATTTTCAGACAATTATTATCTGTCCGTCCCATGCGATCACTTTTTTGGGAGTGATTATCACATCGACAAGAAAACCTAAATCGGGCAAGGTAGAAGAATCTTTTTTCCCATTCGCCAAGCGTACAAGTTAGGTGGGTCGACAACATATTCCTGTCATGTGACGCACATGCCGTCACCAGTGTCGTGTAGAATATATCAGACGTGTTTTCCTGTGGAGGAATCGGTTGACCTATGACCTTGCGATCAAATGTTTTCGGTTCCCATTGGAGAGGCACGTCCTTTCGCCTACTAATCGCACGGTTTTGCGGTGCGGTCGCAAAACACAGACACTAAACTTATTACAGTGAACAGAGACGTCAATGAACGAACGGACAGATCATAACTTTGCGAAAATAAAGAAAGTAAACTTTTCACTCGAGGGAAGACTTGAACCAAGGACCGCTCGGTCCGCAGTTGCCCACGCTAACCACGGGACCATGGCACTCCTGGTCTAACATTATCCTTGTATTGCTTATGTCACATGGACTACTCAGTTTGCATATTTTGCTTTTTCTTCATAGTTCCACACAACTTCTTCCTGTTTTCTCGATTGATCTGTGTTCAGTTTTTCAAGGCCTATACACTGTGCCAACATATAACTAAATCTGAGGGGGGTGCGATGGGGAGGTTCCTTTGTCAGAGGACACATACTTTTGAGTACTCCAACTAGTGGCAGAGAGTATCAGCACTACCAATAGAGACGTCTTGTTTAGCAGCGAGTGTGTGTGTGTGTGGTCCTTCTGTCACCTCCAATGAGAGGGTCACCATGTTCCAACAGTACGAGTCACAGCTGTGTGTGACAGGCTAGCACACGGGAGATCGCTCAGGTTTGCGCGATGTAGTTGGGATGATGACAGACGCCTAGTCGAATGACACATCGTGCTTTTGTTCGCTGCCATTGTGCGAGTGCCTGTGAATATCTGCAATCCTTTTGTTTTCCGCATAAAAAAAAACTCAGTGACAGCTCTCTGCCTTAGAACACACCTACGTTACAGGCGCCATTTTGAGGGCTACGTAGAGCGCTGCCATCTATCGGAACTTAATGAAGCTACAGAGACTGAAATGGGAATATTCCATAATGCCCCACACAAATTCCACATTTTTTCGAACGGGAACTGGGCGAGATAAAAAAGTGTTGCATTACTTATTAAACGCCCCTCGTAAATAACAATACGCGTAGTGGAAGAGATTTTTGTTTCCCAGTAGCGATGTGACGATGCGCTCCTAGGTAAGCAATTTGGAGTCCATGATTACTACACTTTTTCTTCGAATGATCGTTCCTGTAATATCGCTGAATATTGACCATTCCTCCTGGGACATTCTCTATACATGCTTTAAGTAATTTTCTTCTGAAGATACGATTTATATATGGAAACATGTGTTATTACCTACAGCTTATACAGATCTCGAAACCATTGTGCTTATTTAAATTCATAATAGGGAACTGTAATACTAATACGTACGACAAAGAATGAGTATTTATACTTCCGTTTCCGTAAGGTCAGACGAATATTAAACATATGACACCAGAAAGTATAAAATGGAAGAATTTCGAACCTAAAGGTATTTCATTGTGTGATAAATTGCTTGCTAACTTGCTGCAACTCCTACAGCAAAATTCGATGTTTCTCGGAACATTTCCACTTTTGCGCGTAAGGAACCTTTTTCGCAATGCCACCATAGCAATATTTATTAATACAGAGACTCGACAATACTATCGCCGATTCTGAACCCCCCCCCACCCCCACCCCCAATAAAAACAACTTTATTTATCCATTCTTTTTCGACAAAATAGGAACAAGTGACATCAAAGCTGACCCGCTTGTCGCAAAGAACTTGAGTGCCCTTGTATTTCTCTCTTAAGATATTGTTATTCCAAGTATCAAATGAAAATTATTAAAACGCCTATGAAACGAGTGCATAAAATCCAAGGTCGTTTTGAGCGGGGTATCTCTGTACTAGGGATTAATGGCATTCAAAATCTGCAGAGCGCTTACGAATAAACCGAACACCGCAGCAAAATCGCATGCCTTTTGGAATGCTTGTTTGTTGGCAACAAAAATTCCGTTCTGCGGATATGAATGCTCACTCCGTAGTTATTCCTCCTGCATGGACAAAATTGGCGAGTAGGCAACGAATAACTGATCCGGAAATAATCAACTAATGCCACTTTGTCCTTTTTTTAACCCTTTGTCTCCTTTATGCACCTTATCAGATACCAGGCATTCATCACTTTTGTATCTTTGGTCGAAAGCCGTCTCCATTTCAGACAGTTTTTTGGTGTTTCTCTCCTATTATTAGTTTTCATCCGCTCGTCCAAAAACATCCAAAGCGGCTCATGTCAAGTTCCCAGGGGTCATCTATCTTCATGTCTTCTGATGAAATCGAATTTCCTTCTCGCTGTCAGATGATGGGTACCATTGTCGTGAAAAGAAAAAGTTTTTTCTCTCTGTAACACAGGAGTAAGGAGAAGCATGTTTTATTCTTACAGGATGTTTGAAGTATTAATTACTGTAAGCGTACAGAATCACCAATGAGTGTGCTTTGTCATTTTAAGCGACACGCGTCTTGTGAATGGGCGTTTCAGTTCGTAACAGTGTGAAAGTTACGTGCAACGTACACAAAACTGACAGGAAATTCAAAGCTGCACATAGCAGGTTAAGACGAACACTAATACGATACCAGTTACACCCTAAGATTTGTATTTGGGCACTGCTTGTATGCTTTAGGTATCGTCTCTCTCCATTAAGGAATATTTACTTAGGCTAATGTATCGCCAGAGCTGTGGTAATGAGAAAACAAATGTAAGGTAACAAATTAACTAACTGTAGTAACGATATGACAACGTGAAGTGTGTTGCGTGATATCTCTAAACGGCAGAGAAATTGTAGGCGCCCTGCCACAGAGCTGTGTGGGTCATTAGTCACGATCAGCAGCCGACACACACACACACACACACACACACACACACTGCAACGTAACGACGACCGGAAGTGGCGCAGCGCTACTCCAAACTACAATAGACTGGGCCAAGTACATTCAGTTGCCAGAGCCAGAGGTTGCAACTGCGCGAGACACACTTCTTGCCTTACCGCGTCACGAATCGGCGGCAATCGGAGGGGGTGCTCCAGGGCTTAGCGTTGTCTGTGCCAAATCTCTGCTGTGATAGGTGCGTGGCGCAACTCGTTGTAGCAGACAGGGTCACACCGCTCCCCTCCCCCTCTGCGGCTGCGCAACACACACACACACACACACACACACACACACACACGAGAGAGAGAGAGAGAGAGAGAGAGAGAGAGCGCTGCGCTGCGGTGTGTGTTCTCTACTGCCGCCAGCGCTCCTAGCGGACGTTGCGTTCCGGCTCTTCGCTTTGTTGTCTGTTGCTATGTTTCGTTGCCTTGTACACGTAGGTACGGCCGCGAGACTGTACATATACTTTCACTAAGCTGTGTTTTGTGTTTCCAATATACTGCTCTATACTGGAGCAAGCGGAAAATTTCTCGTCCTGACAGTGAGATGGCGTTTGACATTTATGGAACTATGTTTCAGTTATGTTTGTACATGTGTAGTTCAATCGTCAACTTCGCCTGCTGTAAAACTTCGTTTGTTCGTTTTTTGACTTATCAGTCTTCTGACTTGACGCGGCACGCCACGCAAATATGAAATAACTTTGAATTTATTTTGACTATTATTAGCGTTTTAACTGTATTTGTTTAATCCACGTTTATATTCTTTATACAGGAAATGCCATAATATAGTTCATTTTTAAGTAATCCTATGATGAACATCTAAGCTGGTAACGGTGCTCTTCAGAATATGTAGCTCTCTTCTCAACCCCTTCCCACACACGTGCACACTTTAATGGAGGCTATAAGTAATAGTAGGATCTGTTTAGGAGAGATTAACTATCCGCAGTTACCGGACTCGCTTTTTGCACTAGCTATTCCACTGGGCTTTTTGCCAACGGCTTTGCCGCAGTGGTAACACAGGTTCCCGTCAGATCACCTAAGTTAAGCGCTTTCGGGCTGGGCTAGTACTTGGACGGGTGACCATCCGGTCTGCAGAGCTGTTGGCAAACGGGGTAGCCTCAGCCCTTCTCAGGCAAGCTGAGGAGCTGCTTGATTGAGAAGTAGCGGCTCCAGTTTCGGAAACTGAGATACGGCCGGGAGGGCGTTGTGCTGACCACATAAGCCCCTCCACATCCGCGTTGAAGATGGCACGGCGGTCGGTCGGTGCCGTTGGGCCTTCAGGCTTGTCCGGGCGGAGTTTTTAATTTTTTTAGTCCACTGGGTTTGGCCGATGTTAGTTACGGATCCTCCAGGAATACTTCCCCGTACTCCCATTCAAGGGAGCCACGGTTAGCCTTAAGCAGAACCTTTATCTGCTTGGGAAAGAAAGCGACCGTGACGTGAAACGCGTAGACAGAGAGTCCATTTATTCAGAGAAACAGCGATGCCAAGGCAGCGGTTTGCAAAAGCGCGCTCCTCATTTGAACTCGGCAGGAATATAAAGCAGCGAATGAAAATTGGCAACAGGCCGACGGCACACTTTGGTGCCCGGTCGAGGTCAGCAATGCACGCGTCCAGTCTTACTCACAAGGACGCGCGGAAGCGCTGACGAGTACTGCGCGCTCTTTCCGTCTACACTGTTCTTACGTAACACAGACGGCTACCCCGAGTAACTAGAAAAGCAAATTCAGTGTTAGTACCATTGCGAGATAGTAGCGCAGAAGTATCAGACGTAAGACAAATTTTACACGTCTCCGTCTGTAAAGAGACGCTGTCGCGTCGATTTACAAGGCACTGAAGTGAAAACTGCATCCGCTCCGAAAACCAGCTATACGGGCGGTGTAGATGACGGTAAATTAATAGATCGTTGATTATTGTGTTCCGTTGGCAACTTCTCATTACAACCCGTGTCCGAAAGTGCCACCGGTGACTACAACGCATTTCGCAACTCGTGAAAACGGGTTTTAAGAACCTTGGAAGATTAAGGTATTATGTTGCAGTATACACTGATAAGCCAAAACATTACGACTACTACCCATCACGACGTTAGGTGCCGCCTAGTAGCTTTGCGCGCATGTGACGCAGTAAGAATGTATGTAAGCGGAGCAGACACGAACGGGGGATACCCTAGCGAAGACATGAGCAGCGAAATGGGAAATCCATCGAGATACGCGACTTTCGCAAAGGGGAGATTATTACTATGCAGTGGCTGTGAACGAGTACATTGAAAACGGTGAAGCTGGTCGAATGTTCACGTGCTACTGTCGTGAGCATCTACGGGAAGAGGTAGGAGGACAGCGAAACTACCCAATGTTTGGACGTCCACTGCTCATCACATAACGTGGAGTTCGGAGGCTTGTCTGCTCTGTGAAGTAGGATAGGTTCAAATGGCTCTGAGCACTATGGGACTTAACATCTAAGGTCATCAGTCCCCTAGAACTTAGAACTACTTAAACCTAACTAACCTAAGGACATCACACACATCCATGCCAGCGACAGGATTCGAACCTGCGACCGTAGCGGTCACGCGGTTCCAGACTGAAGCGCCTAGAACAGCTCGGCCACATCGGCCGGCAGATCCTGATCTGTGGCATCTCTTCCGAAATAGCACAGTGCTAAAGCACGCACAAGTGTTTACGAGCAGACCGTTCGTTGTGGATGGTTGAACATGGAGCATCGCAGCAGGCCACCCCCGTATGTTCACATGTTGCCTCAACGACATTGTCCATTAAGGTTGCAGTGGGCAGGGGACCATCGGGATTCGACCGTCGATCAACGCAAACGAGTCGGCTCTTTGGGTGAATCTTATTTTTTGCTACACTAGGTCGCTGGTCGTCTGCAGAGGTTCCCGGTGGGGTCAGGGATTTTTTCTGCCTCGTGATGACTGGGTCTTGTGTGATGTCCTTAGGTTAGTTAGGTTTAAGTAGTTCTAAGTTCTAGGGGACTGATGACCATAGATGTTAAGTCCCATAGTGCTCAGAGCCATTTGAACCATACTATTGGTGATATGACTGAGATGGAAACGCGAAGGAACCCCTGCAAAACCAAGACCAGCGAGACCTCATGTAATGACAGTAACTTTCGGGCATCGCAGAGGGTGGTTATGAACAGTCGCATGAAATTGGTGGAATAAATCATTCTTGAGTTCCAAAGGGCTAGCAGCGGCCCACGTAGCGTAATTTCTGCATATAGTGAGTTAATGGGATACAATGTTCCAGCAAAGTTTCGTGAGCCCCATGTCTGTAATCAATGCTGCAACGCTTGTGTTTGTATATTGTGCAACGCCATTGGGCAGTAGATGACTGCAAACGAGTGGTTTGCATTTATGAATCACGCTATGCCTTGTGGGAATCAGACAGAAGGGTCTGGATTTGGTGAATGCCTGGAGAAAGTTACATGCCAACTGTGAAGTACAGTGGACTAGGAGGTGATGATGGGTTACCTTATGGGGGTATTCTTTGGGTTGGGATGCGGTCCCCTTACTGTGCTTAAGAAAACACTAAATGTGATGAATAAATTTTGTAGTATTGTCTACTGTGTACAGTGGAGGAAAGTTTCCAAGATGATGATTGATTGAACTAGCATGACAATGCTTCGTGTCATATAGCAGCATCTGTGAGACAATGGTTTGTGACCTACCCAGAATCCTGATCTGAATCCAATGGAACATTTTTTGGCTGAGTTAGAACATCGACATCGCTCCAGAAAACAGCGTCCAACATCATTACCTTCTATGGCTTTGGATCTTGAGCAAGAGTGGACTGCCATTCCTCCTGAGAGATTCAGATATCCTACTGAAAGCGTCCCCAGCACAGTTGAAGCCATCATTAAGGTGAAGGGTGGAAACACGTCATATTAATGTCCAGTAATACCGTGTCTGGGTACTTTGGACCAGGTAGGATGTCTCTACAAAGGCATTTAGAGGTCGAAGGCATAAGCACCCAGAGGCTGATATGATGCCAATGGGAACGGTGTGAACATTATTCATTAGCGTGTGCAATAGCATTTAAAAGTGTAGAAACAATTCCTCCCTGGAATGAAACTTTCACTCTGCAGCGGAGTGTGCGCTGATATAAAACTTCCTGCTACATTAAAACTGTGTGCCGGACCGAGACTCGAACTCGGGACCTTTGCCTTTCGCGGGCAACTGAGCTACCCAAGCCCGACTCACGACTAGTCCTCAAGGCTTCAATTCCGCTAGTACCTCGTCTCTAACTTTCCAAAGTTCACAGAAGCTCTTCTGCGAACCTTGCAGAACTAGCACGCCTGAAAGAAAGGATATAGCGTAGACATGGCTTAGCCACGTGGTAGAGAACTTGCCCGCGAAAGGCGAAGGTCCCAAGTTCGAGTCTCGGTCCGGCACACAGTTTTAATCTGCCAGGAAGTTTCAATTCCTCCCTGGTTTGTAATTTGTGGTGTTGGTTCACATGGCTCTAAGCACTATGGGACTTAACATCTGAGGTCATCAGTCCCCTAGACTTAGAACTACTTAAACCTAACTAACCTAAGGACATCATACACACCCATGCCCGAGGCAGGATTCGAACCTGCGACCGTAGCGGTTGCGCGGTGCCAGACTGTAGCGCCTAGAACCGCTCGGCCACTACGCCCGGCTTGTGGTGTTGGTTTTGGTCCACAACATTTCTCAAAAATAATTACCTAGAAGAGGATATTTTCCATTCAACAGCACAGGCATCGATACAACTGGTTTCACTGTGTTACTATTTCGCTAGCCGTGAGGAATATACACCGGGGACATAGTGTCGCAAGTAAATTCCAGTCCTTATGGTCGACGGAAAGTCCTGTGTTTTCTGACAACCGATTCAGCAGAGACTGCATGTGCTCAGATAAGACTAATTTTTGGAATATATGGTCCATTGAGATGTTTACCAGTGGGAACGCACAACACTAACTTCGAAAGTACGCTGAATATTGCTCTCTGCCATTCTGTTAGGATTTCCACCTGCCCATGTTCGGGAATTAAAAAAAGCAGTTGCCAGAAGCCCACAACTAAATCTGCATACATACTCCGCAATCAACTGTACGGCGCGTGGCAGTGGGTACCACGTACCAATACTAGTCATTTCCTTTCCTGTTCCATTCGCAAGTAGAGCGGGGGAAAAACGACTGTCTGTATGCCTCCGTATGAGCCCTATTTTCTCCTATCTTATCGTCGTGATCCTTACGTGCAGTGTATGTTGGAGGCGGTAGAATAGTTCTGCAGTCAGCTTCAAATGCTGGTTCCATGAATTTTCTCAATAGTGTTCGTCGGAAAGAACTTCTTCCCTCTAGGAGTTCCATTTGAGTTCCCGAAGCATCTCCGTAACACCAGGGTGGTGTTCGAACCTACCAGTAACAAATCTAGTAGCCCGTCTCTGAACTACTTCGATGTCTTCCTTTAATCAGACCTGATATGGATCTGAAACGCTCGAGCAGTACTCAACGGTAGGTCGCACCAGCGTCCTATAGGCTGTTTCCTTTACAGATAAACCAGACTTCCCTAGAATTCTTTCAATAAACCAAAGTCAACCATTCGCCTATCCTACCACAACGCTCGTTCCATTTTATATTGCAGTGCGACGTTACACCCAGATATTTTAACGACGTCAGAGTGTCAATCAGGGTGCTAATAATGCTATATCAGAACATTACGTTTCTTTTTCCCCACTCATCCACATTAACTTACATTTTTCGACATTTGGCGCTAGCTGCCGCTCACGATAAACTAGACATTTTTTCTAAGTCATCTTGTATCTTCCTACAGTCACTCAACTTCGGCACCTTCCCGTACACTACATCATCATCATCATCATCATCATCATCCACAGACTACTGCCCACCCTGTCCGCCAAATCATTTATGTATATAGGGAATTATAGCGGTCCTATTACACTTCGCCCGCATCTCGTGGTCGTGCGGTAGCGTTCTCGCTTCCCACGCCCGGGTTCCCGGGTTCGATTCCCGGCGGGGTCAGGGATTTTCTCTGCCTCGTGATGGCTGGGTGTTGTGTGCTGTCCTTAGGTTAGTTAGGTTTCAGTAGTTCTAAGTTCTAGGGGACTGATGACCATAGATGTTAAGTCCCATAGTGCTCAGAGCCATTTGAACCATTTATTACACTTCCCTGTGAACCTATCCCATATGCTCGTACCTTCATTAACAGCCTGCAATGGGACACAGTGTCAAACTCTTTCCGAAAGTCTGGAAATATGGAATCTGACTGTTGCCCTTTAGCCATAGTTCGCGGTATATCATGTGAGAAAAGGGCAAGCGGACTTTCGCACGAGCTATGCTTTCCCAATCCAAGCTGATTCGTGGTCGTAAGGTTCTCGGTCTCTAGGAGATTTATTATGCTGGAACTCAGAATATGTTCAAGAATACTGCAGAAAACGAATGTTAAGGATATTGATGTGTCATTTTGCGGGCCTGTAATTTTGCCCTCCTTTTATGCATTGCTCACCTGCGCTTGGATCTTTGTGCTGGGCGAGAGATTCGCAATAAAATCAAGTTAAGAGGCCAGTGCCGTAGAATACCCTATGTTAAACCGAAATGGCATTCAATCCGGACCTGGTGATTTATTTGTTTTCAACTCTTTCAGCTGTTTCTCTACGCCAGGGACGCTTATTACTATGTCGTCCACACGGGAGTCTGTTCGATGGTCAAGCGACGGCATGTTTGCACGACACGCTGCGTGAACGATTTCTTGAACGTGAAATTTAAAACTTCAGCTTTTGTTTTGCCGTCTTCCACTGCAACACCACAATGATGAAGTGACTGGATGGAAGCCAAAGACTCACTTAGCGGTTTTTACACAGGACCATAATTTTCTCGGTTTCTGAGCCAAATTTTTGCTAAGGTATAACGGTGGTAATAGTTGTATGCTTCGCGCATGTATCGTTTCACAGACGCGGGGATCTGTACTAACTTTTGCTTGTAGTCATTAGTGCGTTCTCTTTTCAACTCCGAGTACAATAGTCCCTGCTTCCTGAGCATTTTCCGAATCTCGGAAAAAAAACAGTTGGTCTCTTCTTTCCTTAATCCACTTACTAAAGAATTTACAATCTGGTTTAACTATCCCGGATCCAAAATATTGTGATTTGGAAACACCGAGAATTAAAGGTGTGTCCTTGCGGTGTTTTCTTGGTACGGTCCAGTCTATCACATCTTCGTGAACTTCATTTCCTGTTTAAACAATGTGCTTGTGTCGTCAAATTGTATGTACAAATGCACCTAAGATATGAAAATTAAAAAAAGTAGCCATGACTGGCTCTACGTGCCGTGTTATTAATTTGTTTTAAAATGAAGTGTGTTTAGTTTATAACACAATGTAAACAAACAAATCATTAAAGATTCACAAGCTTGGGAAGGAATGTGTGGTGATAGTTTGAATGAAAATATCTACGGTATTGTCTAAAGCAATTTAGTGAAGCACCGTAAGAATTAAAAGTTACTGAACGGGTTTCGAACCTGGATCTCGTATGTATAGAGATCAGTCTGATACCACTCAGCCCTGAAACTTCCTTGGCATTATTTCAGATTTAACAGGTATCACCAACATTTAATACGTCATCTTCGATTCAGATACTGTAACGGCCATGAAATCTGTATTTGTACTTATGTAAGAGAATGCTAACTGCAGAATTTCTCCAGTTTTCAGTCTTCCAAATCGAAGGAAACTAGAATCAGCGCACAACTTTCCATGACTGCCTAATTAGATCTATTTTTCTTCAAGCAACTGTGGTGCTAGAAGTTTAAAACTACCAGCAAGGAGCCTTTAATGGTCGTGCGCGCTGCAGTAAAGGAAGAGCAGTTAAAAAGTTACTGCAGTAAAATAAAGAGCAAACAGAGAATTTGGTCGTCGCATCAAGGGGCGGAAATTACGCATAAACATTCAGCTCGTCAAGAATGAACGGTTGTTTAACCATTAGTTTACCTTCAGTTTCTTTTCTACGCACATCACTTTGCCAGGGCTTCATCTTCAGAGTCGCGAACCACCTGGGTAATTAATTGCCCCCTTCCATCTCTCCTTCGTCCTTATCATTTGTGCCGTTTGCCGGTCGGTACTTAGTATTGCTAAGCGTGCTTCTCATCAACTTCACTAACTATACTTAGACACGAAAAAAGGCCATTATTTGTGGAGTGGAAATTATTGCGTGTATCGCGAACACGAGGTTAATCGTCATCGCAAAGTACTCTTCCTTAACACGAAAAAAGGGGAAAAAACGCGTGCATGGCAATGCATGCTTTTGTTATCGAAATAAAAATTTTCTTTCGTTTACCGATAAAAGTGCCTAAGATCCCTTCGGGACGTTGCACAGAACATTCCCCTAAACGTAAGACGACTCGCATGATTTGTACATTGCAGGGCTCTATAACATTTTAGTCACGTTGTCTGTACTGCCATTGTCTTCTGTTGCTGGTCACTGAACTTATAATACCATGAAGACAGCATTCAACAAACGTCAAATTGGCATGAAGCATACGACAGGCCTGGATATTCAGATGCTTAGCTTATTAACGAAATTAAGTAGAAGATACGCTATCCATACCCTGCATACGAAGAGACAGTGCGGAGTAAGATTCTCATTCAGAAATCGAATTTGAATGTTGGTTGGTCGTGAGAAGACAGTCAGCCAATGCGGTTGATACGTTTTGGCAGAGAATTCAAACCGCACGGAATGATTTAACCATTCAGTTCGATTCCATGTCCAACCGGGTTACAGTGATTGTTGCTACCAGAGACCTGTGTATAAATACCTCACACTCTATACCAGCGAATCACCTCCAAATTTAGTCATGTTTTCTTCCTTTTATACTGTATGTGCACAATAAGTAGTTCGTAAAAAAAAAAAAAATATGGCTCTGAGCATTATGGGACTTAACATCTGAGGTCATTAGTCCCTTAGAACATAGAGCTACTTAAACCTAACTAACGTAAGGACATCAAAAACATCCATGCCCGAGGCAGGATTCGAACCTGCGACCGTAGCGGTCACGCGGTTCCAGGCTGAAGCGCCTAGAACCGCTCGGCGACTTAGGCCGGCGTAGTTCGTCATTTGCTATGCTCTTCGATGTTGCAATGTTAATGACATGGCGGATAGGCAAGAACGCATTGCATGAACTGCACGTTCGCATGACGTCGCTGTGTTTTCTGCTGGACAATCAGAATAATTAGTTAATGCGTGGAACATCCCAACTGCAGACACACTTCGTCAGCGTGTCAGAGAAACCCGCCGAACTTCCTGGACCGTTTGGGGATCTCGGCTTGTATATTAAAAAAGTAACTGAGTTTATGAGTCGATGAGATTGTCATCTACAAAATGACTATCTTCAATCGCTGAATGTTCTTGAAAGACACCACAGCAACGATGCATTTGCAGATTTACAAACTTCATTTTTCCCCTGCCGTAACAGTAACACTATCTCCATAAAGTGCTCGACTCTCGCGTTGAATTCCTGTATAGCCCACAGAAAACTAATCACTGTGTGCACTCCAGTGGTAGCGAATTACTCTTACTTTTATACTATTTTCCGTCATGGCGCGTAAGGAAGATACAGAGATCGCCTCGGTGGGTGTGAAAACTGCCTGGAACCCAGAGAGCCTAATTCATTTACCCGATTCGCGGTGTGACACAGTAATATGCAGATGAAAAACATGTTTCCATTACTTCATATTCTAACAGAGCCACTGAACTCAGCCGGCCACGGTGGCCGAGCGGTTCTCGGCGCTTCAGTCTGGAACCGCGCGATTGCTACGGTCGCAGGTTCGAATCCTGCCTCGGGCATGGATGTGTGGGATGTCCTTATGTAAGTTAGGTTTAAGTAGTTCTAAGTTCTAGGGGCCTGATGACCTCAGATGTTAATCCCATAGTGTTCAGAGCCATTTGAACTGAACTCAAATGGCTCTGAGCACTATGGGACTTAACATCTGAGGTCATCAGTTCCCTATAACTTAGAACTACTTAAACCTAACTAACCTAAGTACAACACACACATCCATGCCCGAGGCAGGATTCGAACCTGCGATCGTAGCGGTCGCGCGGTTCCAGACTGAAGCGCAGAACCGCTCGGCCACATCGGCCGGCGCCATTGAACTGACCAAAGACATGCTTTGTTAGTTTGCTGTCTCCTTCTAGAAAATAATCAAGACGAATACAATTATGACACAAATTTTATAACAAAATGCGTAGAATTCAGTATCGTGTCAGCGGAGACTCTACACTAGCGTAAGTACTAGTTTTTGTTCCAACGTGGCATACATACAGAGACATACTGCCTCAGTGACTTATTAAAAGGAGGGTTTTTAACGACTAGTCCAGTCCATAAAAGTAGGGACGTCGTTTACAGTGGCTCAGCTAATCAACGTCAAGTGTGAATTGGGAAGGAGAGGGACGGCTCTACAGTAAGTGTGTAACTTTTAAGAACTATTCCAGCATTTGTCAGAAGTGATTTAAGGGACCGAAAGATAAACTAGGCAACGTTGGGTGAACGATAGACTTGAGGCCCCGACCTTGCTGCATTCCCCTACAGTACCTTACTGTATGTACTGCAGTCATCGTTTTGATATAGGAGTGTTTCACTTCACTTTGCTGGCTCCGAAAGTTATTACTCAGTAATCGGGAAGGAGACTTTCGTTCCTAAAGATGTAAGCGAAAGGATTCGGAAGCAAGTAAAGCGAAAGAAAATAAAAGATACAATCGGGACTGTGTGTTGATGCCAACGATTATTGTATTCGCTTGGTAAGACAACGCAATTCTGGGATACCTACGTGAGTAGCTGAGGAGCAGTGAAATGCGTATTACTGGAGCGAACTACCTAGCGTGTTTCCCTTACGTAATAGCCAGCCGGCCTCTGTGGTCTCGCGATAGGGTCGCTGCCACGTCACGTGGAGCTCGAACGTTCTTGTTTTGCAGCGGTAATCTGTGTGGACGTGAGCTTGAAATGCGATATTACTGAATCAGACTTTTTTTAATTTATTTTTTTTCGGAACGTGCAAATGCAGCAGTCTCAACAGTGGAATGTCAATTATGACGATACAGACAACGCAACACCCAGTCCACGAACGGAGGAAATCTCCGACCCCGCTGGGAATCGAACCCTGGCCCCTGCGTTTTGCAATCTGCTGCACTGACTGCGCAGCTACCGAGGCGAGGCAATGTTTGGCTCTTACAATGAGAGATGAACCTGTGCGTATGAGAAATCCATTTGAGCCTATGACGCATTACAGTCCTAGCTATTTTACGCGGGTAATCAACAAATACACTCCTGGAAATGGAAAAAAGAACACATTGACACCGGTGTGTCAGACCCACCATACTTGCTCCGGACACTGCGAGAGGGCTGTACAAGCAATGATCACACGCACGGCACAGCGGACACACCAGGAACCACGGTGTTGGCCGTCGAATGGCGCTAGCTGCGCAGCATTTGTGCACCGCCGCCGTCAGTGTCAGCCAGTTTGCCGTGGCATACGGAGCTCCATCGCAGTCTTTAACACTGGTAGCATGCCGCGACAGCGTGGACGTGAACCGTATGTGCAGTTGACGGACTTTGAGCGAGGGCGTATAGTGGGCATGCGGGAGGCCGGGTGGACGTACCGCCGAATTGCTCAACACGTGGGGCGTGAGGTCTCCACAGTACATCGATGTTGTCGCCAGTGGTCGGCGGAAGGTGCACGTGCCCGTCGACCTGGGACCGGACCGCAGCGACGCACGGATGCACGCCAAGACCGTAGGATCCTACGCAGTGCCGTAGGGGACCGCACCGCCACTTCCCAGCAAATTAGGGACACTGTTGCTCCTGGGGTATCGGCGAGGACCATTCGCAACCGTCTCCATGAAGCTGGGCTACGGTCCCGCACACCGTTAGGCCGTCTTCCGCTCACGCCCCAACATCGTGCAGCCCGCCTCCAGTGGTGTCGCGACAGGCGTGAATGGAGGGACGAATGGAGACGTGTCGTCTTCAGCGATGAGAGTCGCTTCTGCCTTGGTGCCAATGATGGTCGTATGCGTGTTTGGCGCCGTGCAGGTGAGCGCCACAATCAGGACTGCATACGACCGAGGCACACAGGGCCAACACCCGGCATCATGGTGTGGGGAGCGATCTCCTACACTGGCCGTACACCACTGGTGATCGTCGAGGGGACACTGAATAGTGCACGGTACATCCAAACCGTCATCGAACCCATCGTTCTACCATTCCTAGACCGGCAAGGGAACTTGCTGTTCCAACAGGACAATGCACGTCCGCATGTATCCCGTGCCACCCAACGTGCTCTAGAAGGTGTAAGTCAACTACCCTGGCCAGCAAGATCTCCGGATCTGTCCCCCATTGAGCATGTTTGGGACTGGATGAAGCGTCGTCTCACGCGGTATGCACGCCCAGCACGAACGCTGGTCCAACTGAGGCGCCAGGTGGAAATGGCATGGCAAGCCGTTCCACAGGACTACATCCAGCATCTCTACGATCGTGTCCATGGGAGAATAGCAGCCTGCATTGCTGCGAAAGGTGGATATACACTGTACTAGTGCCGACATTGTGCATGCTCTGTTGCCTGTGTCTATGTGCCTGTGGTTCTGTCAGTGTGATCATGTGATGTATCTGACCCCAGGAATGTGTCAATAAAGTTTCCCCTTCCTGGGACAAAGAATTCACGGTGTTCTTATTTCAATTTCCAGGAGTGTAACTTCATTTCACATGCTACTTGGGTACCAGAATAGGCAGTGAAATCTAATGTAGGTCAAAATGCATCTGTGGTCCGAGAGGAAAGATGGCTGGCCGGCCGCGGTGGTCTAGCGGTTCTGGCGCTGCAGTCCGGAACCGCGCGACTGCTACGGTCGCAGGTTCGAATCCTGCCTCGGGCATGGGTGTGTGTGATGTCCTTAGGTTAGTTAGGTTTAAGTAGTTCTAAGTTCTAGGGGACTTATGACCTAAGATGTTGAGTCCCATAGTGCTCAGAGCCATTTGAAAGATGTCTGGGATATTTTGGCTCTAAGAAATGTTTAGATTGGCCGCTACAATATTAAAACGCAGAGATTGGAGTGTGTACTCTGAGTAGTTTTCTGTAGGTTTCTCTGAAATTCAACGTGAACTTTGAGCAATTTATAGATAAAGCGTACTGCTATGAGACATTGGCGCCACATGTTTCGGGAGGGACGAAGTAATTTGAACCATTAGGCCATCTTTGAACTTGCGCAAAAACTGTCAAGCGTTAAAAGAAGAATGCTCACATGAACAGCTGAACAGTTTTCTTCTTGTTTTTACTACTTGTTAATGTAATATTTAGGCTACTGTAAGTTGGGTATTCGTTGGATCAACCAAAAATCTTTCTGACGACAATAACACCCACATAATTGAATCTGTAGTCACTTTACCGCTACGCTGTGTAGATGAGTGTGTCTCTGTGACGTAGTTACAGGTTATGTAAACTGAAGGTGAATGAGGGAGAACCGGAATGTGTGTGACGGACCGGGATACGAACCCATGATCTCTTGTTTACTACGCAGCTGCGTTAACCACTTCGCCACCCGGACAAAATGTTTATCGCAATTGTGTGGACTATCCCGGCCGACCCACCACAGTCCTCGTCCATGTCCTCTGTGTTCGCTACTTTCATATTCCCGCAGGAGGTCGAACGTAAATGTGTCCGCAGCTCGTGTTCGTGCGGTAGCGTTCTCGCTTCGCGCGCCCGGGTTCGATTCCCGGCGGGGTCAGGGATTTTCTCTGCCTCGTGATGACTGGGTGTTGTGTGGTGTCCTTAGGTTAGTTAGGTTTAAGTACTTCTAAGTTCTAGGGGACTGATGACCATAGATGTTAAGTCCCGTAGTGCTCAGAGCCATTTGAACGTAAATGTGCACCTGCACTGAAGGTTGTTGTTCATCCCCCATTGAGACTAATCAATTACGTAAGAACATGTCCGAAAGGTCAGACACCACTCATTCATAGCTAATAGTTACAGCCGTTGAACATGTATTCCATACTAAAACGTAGAGAGACAACAGCTTTCCACCAAGTTGCCCCGCAGCAGGTGACTACGGTTGGTTGGTTGGTGGTTAATAGACTGAAACTCGGTCAAAAGATACTTCATGTGAAGATAGTGACGTTCCCCAGAAGTATTACCAAATTAAGGAAAAATGTATGAGCGTTAAAAATCAATGCCTTGAAGGCAATATTGACGTCACAGCTGAGAAATAATTTAAAGAGTAGCAAAAGTATACGTGTCGGGCCGGTACGTAGTTCAGAGCAGACGAGGGGTTTCCCAGGCTTCGTCCATAGCGACAGAACCCCACCCGCATCCGAACCATCGCCAACGCTATTACGGGAGAAGACAGTTACAAATAAAAGAATTCCTTCAATGCGGGAGGCCGGTGAAAGTGGAAAGACTGAAAACCTAATAGATACCAGCTGGACCGACAAAAATAAAATGAGGTGAGGAAATAATGAGGTCCGTGAACGAGTGTCCCTGGGCTGTGGAGGCGACGGGGCCCGTCGATGTGACAGCCGCCCCACGCCCGGTCCATTATAAAGTTTACTACACAATCCCGTCAAAAGCCGCCCTAAGTTTCCTTCGCTGAAACTTACAGTCACCGTCTTTTGAAGCTGAAACACGTAATGTCCGTCTAGTTTACGGAACTAGGTGCATCGATCACTTCGACAGTCCAAAGCGAAGCGTTAAAAAGCTGCAAATATCACAACGGAACATTCCCAAGTGTCATTAAAGAATCTTAATCAAACTGGGCGGGTGTATAGAGGGGGAGAATATAGTGCAATACGTATTTTTTGTTTGTGCTCAGTTTCACTTTCAAGGGGTAAAACACACCCTGAAACGTAATTCAGCATTTTAGGTTTAGAGGGAGTTTCTTCGAAATCATGATATATATAGAATATTTTCCATATAAAATGATGTGTAATTATTGTTCTTGAATTTGTTTACTCAATTTTTGTAATAATTTGAAACTTATTACGATCACTCGAAACTTTTCTTAGAACATAAATTAAAGTGGCTTTCAAACTACTTGTAGTCGCATGTAATAAAGCTGGTATCTGAAATATTTTTGCAAACCAATCTGTACGGAATGCGCTGTCTGATTATTTTCAAAATACCTAACCATTCATAGCTATACTGATTATTTATTTTACTTATATTTCTTCTATGTTCTAAATTGTTATTTTACGTTTTGCTTTCACGGTCTTTCTTTTTCACTTTAAGCCGGCCGTGGTGGCCGTGCGGTTCTAGGCGCTGCAGCCCGGAACCGCGTGACCGCTACGGTCGCAGGTTCGAATCCTGCCTCGGGCATGGATGTGTGTGATGTCCTTAGGTTAGTTAGGTTTAAGTAGTTCTAAGTTCTAGGGGACTGATGACCTAAGATGTTAAGTCCCATAGTGCTCAGAGGCATTTGAACCATTTTTTTTTCCACTTTACCGTTTCACAAACGTGCATTTTGTTATTTGAAACTGGTAAGTAACTCATTATTAGGATACAGAATCATTACTATAACGATTACCTGTAAATAAATGCTTGAAACATGACGTTTTCTTACACGAAGCACATAAAATTAACGATGTTTCTTCACGTAATATACACGACAGACAACACAATATAAAACAAAATTAAGCAGGATTTCGAACTGTCGCGGGTGACCATATAAATATCCTGTTTTATATCAAGCATTGGTAAGCCTTGGCGAAGAGAACTTGTTATGTACTAGTGACTGTAGCTTTATTACCTTCTTTATCAAGTGGCGATTGACCTAATTATCATTAAACAGAACTAGATCTGAGAATTTAGTCAAAAAGTTCTTCCAACATCGGAAGCCGTATGCGTTACACGGCTGTATCCGTGTCATCGAGCCCTTTGGGATAATCAGATGTTCCTCGTTCTCGGGTACGACGCTGAAAACTTTTTTTCTGTCTCTGGTCTCACACTGACCACCCACCTTTTCATTGGTTTAAAAGAAACTAATGAATGGCGAGTTTAGATCGAGAATTCGAGAATTTCTTTTTGGAGCCCCGTGTGTCCTCGACATCATCGAAATCTGGTAAACATCTGACCAGGTCAAACGTTATTTGAATGAGGTTTTATTTCTTAATGAGAGAAAAAACTATATTATTGTTGGAGTATTCAGGCTGTCAGTGTGAAAGAACGATATAGAAAATCGTGGCTCAGGACTAGGAACTTTTTCCTCTTGTGATCCTGAAGGGCTCGACGGAACAATTATAACCGTGGGACATATACGGCTTTCAATGTTGGAAGAACTTTTGAGAAGGCCACGATCTACTTCTGTTGTATATCCACTTGATAAACAGCACAATGAAGCTGTAGTCACTAGTACATAATCAATTCTCTTCACAGTGACTTCCTAATGTACGGAAACATAGGGTATTCAGACGATCATCCGTTATAATTTGAAACACTGCTGACTTCTACTTATTTTGGCTTCTCCGTCGTGTATATTACGTCAAGATATTTTGTTCATTTTATGATTATGGTGTAAAAGCATGTTTTAAGCATTTCCTTCAAGATTATTATAATTGTAATTAACTTCTATGATAGTAATGAGTTACTTATTTTCTATTAATAAAATACACGTATGTGAATCGGCAAACTAAAAAACAAAGAAGCCATAAATGTAAAATTTAAAATAATTTGAAACGTAAAACAAATGTAAGTAAAATATATTATTAGAATAGCTATGAATCTTTAGATATTATAATTATGTTTGTTGAAAATACTGCGACAGTACATTGTGTAGAATTTATATTCCAAAAACACTATTTCAGAAACCGGCTTTATGACACAGATGTACAGGGTTATTAGAAATGATTGAAGCGATTTCACAGCTCTACAATAACTTTATTATTTGAGATATTTTCACAATGCTTTGCACACACATACAAAAACTCAAAAAGTTTTTTTAGGCATTCACAAATGTTCGATATGTGCCCCTTTAGTGATTCGGCAGACATCAAGCCGATAATCAAGTTCCTCCCACACTTGGCGCAGCATGCCCCATCAATGAGTTCGAAAGCATCGTTGATGCGAGCTCGCAGTTCTGGCACGTTTCTTGGTAGAGGAGGTTTAAACACTGAATCTTTCACATAACCCCACAGAAAGAAATCGCACGGGGTTAAGTCGGGAGAGCGTGGAGGCCATGACATGAATTGCTGATCATGATCTCCACCACGACCGATCCATCGGTTTTCCAACCTCCTGTTTAAGAAATGCCTTTTCCGTAAGATTTTCCAAACAGTCGGCTGAGGTACGTTTAGCTCCCTGCTTGCTTTATTCGTCGAATTCCGCGGGCTACGCGTGAAACTTGCCCGCACGCGTTCAACCGTTTCTTCGCTCACTGCAGGCCGACCCGTTGATTTCCCCTTACAGAGGCATCCAGAAGCTTTAAACTGCGCATACCATCGCCGAATGGAGTTAGCAGTTGGTGGATCTTTGTTGAACTTCGTCCTGAAGTGTCGTTGCACTGTTATGACTGACTGATGTGAGTGCATTTCAAGCACGACATACGCTTTCTCGGCTCCTGTCGCCATTTTGTCTCACTGCGCTCTCGAGCGCTCTGGCGGCAGAAACCTGAAGTGCGGCTTCAGCCGAACAAAACTTTATGAGCTTTTCTACGTATCTGTAGTGCGTCGTGACCATATGTCAATGAATGGAGCTACAGTGAATTTATGAAATCGCTTCAATCATTTGTAATAGCCCTGTATGTGGCCTGGAAGCTTCTTTATGTTTTAACGGAAGTTTTCATTGTTGAACATTAATGGTGATGGAGTGTTTTGCAAAATTTAAAATTATTATAGATGTTGATTATACATTTATCAATGCTATTAATTACGTACCAGCTTTTATATTAAAACATTTTTATATATCATCGTTTCGAAGTTATTCACTGTAAACCTAAAATGCCAAATTACTTTACGGGGTGTGTTAAACCCCTTAGAAGTGAAATTTAACACTAACAAAAATATACGTATTGCAGTATTTTGCCACCTCTTTACACCTGCCAAGTTTCATGAAAATCGTTTATTAATACTTGCGAATGTGCCCTTGTTAGCTACAAACAACTGCTTCCCGATAAGGATTTTTCCTTCTTCGACACAATGTTACAAAAATTAGATATCTGTTGGTAAGTTTCAAATGGGAGTTGTTTGGCTATCCGCCGCAACGTTCTGACTTTGCTCCAAGTGAGACCCACGTACCCCTGCCGTAGAAAAAAAATTGTCACAGCGTTTCGCAAACGATTGATGAGCTCCCGAGCGCTATCTACTCCGGGATAAGGCACTAGTGGCAGTGTTATTCAGCGGGAATATGCAGACGCGCGCCCTCCTCTCGGCAAATACCTTCTTATTATAGAAAATGATACTGAGTAAGGTTACGTGTGTGTTCCGGCTTGTTTAGTCGCGGTCGCTCAAATCGACCGCACAGCAATAGCAGACTTCATGACAGCCTCACTGGTAGCAGGAGGTCCTGCTTACCCGGCTGTGCATCGGATATAGCTCTTTAACACATGGCTTCCTCCTCTGGAGGGAGGATCCATCACTCTGTGAAGCTTGTGGTGTGCCACTTTCAGTTCAGCATATTTTGGCAACGTGTGTCCTATACATTGATATTAAGGCAGCCCTCAGTCTCGATGGAGATCTGCCTACCACCCTCGCCAATACTGATTCCAGTGCTAAGAGTGGTGAAATTTTGTGAACTGTCAGGCCTCATCCCTAAACTGGTGGGGAAGAGAAGCAGACTTTAATGCATTATCAACTGCTGCACATGTGGGGACAGAATTCGTCCCCACCCAGGAGATTGGCAAGCTCACTTCTCGTCAGTGAGCTGATGACCGTGATGTGGTCAGGAAGACGTTCTAGTGTGGTTGAAACGATGACACTGGTAGCAGCGCATCGGGTTCGGAATGTATGGCCGGCTATGATAATTTCATAGCCTGCTTTGATCTTTGACGGAAGCACCACTATCAAAGGTGAGAAAAAGAGTGCGGGTGGGCACTAAGGAGGAGTCTGCGTTTTTCATCACCCGATGACGGCAATGACACCCTGAACAGAGAGGTAAGACTGGATTTTGGCCTCGGTCACACCGTCAAGCAGCCTAGTGTAAATACGTGGTGCATTCAAGTTCTAAGGCCTCCGATTTTTTTTTCTCCCGACTGGGAAGAGATAGAAACATGCGCATTGTTTTAAAATGAGGCAGCGTTCATTACCAATACGTCCCAGAGATGGCAGCACCGTACGGCAGATGGAATTTTACCGCCAGCGGCGAGAATGAGAACTGTTTTAAATACTTAAAATGGCGACGTTTTCCTTACTTGAACAGCGTGCAATCATTCGTTTTCTGAATATGCGTGGTGTGAAACCAACTGAAATTCATCGACAGTTGAAGGAGACATGTAGTGGCGGAGTTATGGATGTGTCGAAAGTGCGTTCGTGGGTGCGACAGTTTAATGAAGGCAGAGCATCGTGTGACAACAAACCGAAACAACCTCGGGCTCGCACAAGCCGGTCTCACGACATGATCGAGAAAGTTGAGAGAATTGTTTTGGGGGATCGCCGAATGACTGTTGAACAGATCGCCTCCAGAGTTGGCATTTCTGTGGGTTCTGTGCACACAATCCTGCATGACGACCTGAAAATGCGAAGAGTGTCATCCAGGTGGGTGCCACGAATGCTGACGGACGACCACACGGCTGCACGTATGGCATGTTGCCGAGGAATGTTGACGCGCAACGACAGCGTGAATGGGACTTTCTTTTCGTCGGTTGTGACAATGGATGAGACGTGGATGCCATTTTTCAATCCAGAAACAAAGCGCCAGTCAGCTCAATGGAAGCACACAGATTCACCGCCACAAAAAAAATTTCGGGTAACCGCCAGTGCTGAAAAAATGATGGTGTCCATGTTCTGGGACAGCGAGGGTGTAATCCTTACCCATGGCGTTCCAAAGGGCACTACGGTAACAGGTGCATCCTACGAAAATGTTTTGAAGAACAAATTCCTTCCTGCACTGCAACAAAAACGTCCGGGAAGGGCTGCGCGTGTGCTGTTTCACCAAGACAACGCACCCGCACATCGAGCTAACGTTACGCAACAGTTTCTTCGTGATAACAACTTTGAAGTGATTCCTCATGCTCCCTACTCACCTGACCTGGCTCCTAGTGACTTTTGGCTTTTTCCAACAATGAAAGACACTCTCCGTGGCCGCACATTCACCAGCCGTGTTGCTATTGCCTCAGCGATTTTCCAGTGGTCAAAACAGACTCCTAAAGAAGCCTTCGCCGCTGCCATGGAATCATGGCGTCAGCGTTGTGAAAAATGCGTACGTCTGCAGGGCGATGACGTCGAGAAGTAACGCCAGTTTCATCGATTTCGGGTGAGTAGTTAATTAGAAAAAAAATCGGAGGCCTTAGAACTTGAATGCACCTCGTAACACTACGGGACGAATTCAGAGTTTGGTGGGCCTCAACACGGACAGGGTAGCCGTGGAGACGCGAGGCGGCAAGCAGTTGTGCTCAAGAATCAGAAGTAGTCTCCAAAAGCTAAGTGCTATTCTGTAAACGAGAGCAGAATTTCACAGAGTCAGCAATTGCACCAACACTCTTCGGAATAATGAACTGATGGCGAAGGACTGACCGTCTTCAGTACGTGAGACCACGAGGAACCGTGGTGCCGCGGAAGGGGCCTCTGAATCGTTAGCCTTATTCCGTTTCGTAGACGTCGATTGAGAAGATGATTGGCCCATTGCGTGAAAATCCTCTAAGATTGTCAGCGTCTCCGATGGCGCGCTCCTTCCAAGTGGGGGCCCCTTGACGTGGGAGCGCACCCGCCTTAGGTGATTGGTCACATCTCAGGTCACACCTCCCGTTCAATTGACGGAGGGACCAATCGGCAATTTGGGAAGGTTGCAGCTCAGGCAATTACCTCTCCCTGGGGTACGTGCGAACCCTACCTGTCGACCCGGGGCTGGGAATTACGCGGTGCCAGGTCTCCTGTTAGGCGTCAGAGGCGTGGGCCGGCCTTCGGGAGCGCACAGGGAGGAAGAAGAAAAAGAGGAACCTCAAACGCCGAAGCGGAGGAAAGACAGGGGAAAGGAAACGAAGAAAGGAAAAGGAAACGAAAAACAGTTGTAGGACCGTAAATCTGCAGGCTTTCGTGGCCGTTGTCACTGAAGTTAAAATCTGGGTTATTAGGCGGCGTCATGTTTGTTCTAAAATGTTCGACGTTCGACCACTCTGCTGGGATCTTCCTCAGGATATTTTGGTGTCCACTACTGCTAGAACGTCGCGTGGGATTAGCCGAGCGGTCTACGGCGCTGCAGTCATGGACTGTGCGGCTGGTCCCGGCGGAGGTTCGAGTCCTCCCTCGGGCATGGGTGTGTGTGTTTGTCCTTATGATAATTTAGCTTAAGTAGTGTGTAAGCTTAGGGACTGATGACCTTAGCAGTTAAGTCCCAGCCGGCCGCGGTGGCCGAGCGGTTCTAGGCGCTTCAGTCCGGAACCGCGCGACTGCTACGGTCGCAGGTTCGAATCCTGCCTCGGGCATGGATGTGTGTGATGTCCTTAGGTTAGTTAGGTTTAAGTAGTTCTAAGTTCTAGGGGGCTGATGACCTCAGATGTTAAGTCCCATAGTGCTCAGAGCCATTTAAAAAAAAAAGTTCCATAAGATTTCACACACATTTGAACATTTTTTTTACTGCTAGAACACTGTCAGAGACGAGTGTTGCGTCCCCTTATAAAGGAGGAATTTTCCGGCGATCGTGCTGGAGAAGTGATAGTATTGGTTAAAATTCATATGGCTACCATTGATGGGCCTTAGTCATAGGCTAATACAGAAAAAGGGGTGTTTTAGCTCATCTCCTGTGGATACCATTGTCGGTCATCGTCATTGGATAGAACGGCACTATTCCACACTATGCTGGAGAAGGGTTATTGGTTGAAATGCCTGCTATCGCTATTGGTTGGTCGTCATCAGTGGCTAGATTCGAAACGGACAGAGCGACTGCTACGGTCGCAGGTTCGAATCCTGCCTCGGGCATGGATGTGTGTGATGTCCTTAGGTTAGTTAGGTTTAAGTAGTTCTAAGTTCTAGGGGACTGATGACCTCAGATGTTAAGTCCCATAGTGCTCAGAGCCATTTAAAAAAAAAAGTTCCATAAGATTTCACACACATTTGAACATTTTTTTTACTGCTAGAACACTGTCAGAGACGAGTGTTGCGTCCCCTTATAAAGGAGGAATTTTCCGGCGATCGTGCTGGAGAAGTGATAGTATTGGTTAAAATTCATATGGCTACCATTGATGGGCCTTAGTCATAGGCTAATACAGAAAAAGGGGTGTTTTAGCTCATCTCCTGTGGATACCATTGTCGGTCATCGTCATTGGATAGAACGGCACTATTCCACACTATGCTGGAGAAGGGTTATTGGTTGAAATGCCTGCTATCGCTATTGGTTGGTCGTCATCAGTGGCTAGATTCGAAACGGACAGAGCAAGAGAAGGGGGATGTTTACCCAAAATATTATTATCCGCCGAGGTGACTTGCAGCGCGTTGCTTATGCCGCTAATAAGAATGACGAGAAACCGCCAATCTCACTCCGTCAGATTACCGTTCGTTTCTGGGGTCCCTGACCGCATAACAAGAATTTTAAAGAAAAATGGTATTCAGACATTTTTCTTTAGTCAAAACAAAAGACTTTTTCCGACGGAAAACGGATGCACCTGATTACCTCCACGATGCAGGCGTCTATCAAGTGTCATATGGCTGCGGGTAAGTGTATATAGGCGAAACGGGAACACGAACGTATTAAGGAACACGAACGGGACATGCGGCTAAAGCAAAGTGCATAATCGGCAGTAGCGGAACATCACGAGAACTGTGGCTCAGACATTGATTTTAATAACGTACGTGTACTGGCTAAAGAAACAAACGTTTATAGAAGAAAGGTGAGAGAAGCGGTTGAAATTTCTAAGAATGCATCTAATTTCAATAGAGAGGACGGCTATAGGCTTCCGGCATCGTGGCTCGCCGCCATCAAGGAAGTAAATACGCGGCCGCGGTGTGGTAACGGCATAAACAACGCGCTGCAAGTCACCTTGGCGGACAATAATATTTTGGGTAAACATTCCCCCTCGCTTGCTCTGTCCGTTTCGAATCTAGCCTATGATGACGACCAACCAGTAGCAGGCATTTCAACCAATAACCCTTCTCCAGCATAGTGTGGAATAGTGCCTTTCTATCCAATGACGATGACCGACAATGGTATTCACAGGAGATGAGCTAAAACGCCCCTTCTGCATTAGCCTATGACTATGGCCCACCAATGGTAGCCATATGAATTTTAAGCAATACTATCAACTTCTCCAGCACGAACGCCAGAAAATAACTGCTTTATAAGGGGACGCGACACTCGTCTCTGACAGTGTTCTAGCAGTAGTGGACACCAAAAGATCTTGAGGAAGATCCCAGCAGAGGGGTCGAAACGTCGAAAATTTTAGAAGAAACATGACGCGGCCTAATAACCCAGAATATTTTAACTTCAGTTGTAGGATTGTCCTTATGTCAGCGACAGTCAATGCGGAACATTCCCACCAATAACACCCCAGACATGATCCCCTGGGGGGAAGGATGTGGGGGGGGGGGGGCGGGGGAGTTCATTTGGGTATGAAAATTCGGACAATAATTTATTATTCCAGACAAGGGAAACACCAGCATTGGTCATATCAATTTGAAAACGTTTTTATTATTGTATATCGGTTTCAGAGTGATCATCTTCAGTGCAAGAATACGTCCACGTGAATCTCACATCTACATCTACGTGATTACTCTGCTATTCACAATAAAGTGCCTGGCAGAGGGTTCAATGAACCACCTTCAAGCTGTCTCTCTACCGTTCCACTCTCGAACGGCACGCGGGAAAAACGAGCACTTAAATTTTTCCGTGGGAGCCCTGATTTCTCTTATTTTATCGTGATAATCATTTCTCCCTATGTAGGTGGGTGCCAACAGAATGTTTTCGCAATCGGAGGAGAAAACTGATGATTGAAATTTCATGAGAAGATCCCGTCGCAACGAAAAACTCCTTTGTTTTAATGATTGCCACTCCAATTCACGTGTCATGTCTGTGAAACTATCTCCCCCGTTTCGCGATAATACAAAACGAGCTGCTAGTGGGCATGTTCTTCATTATAAACAATTTGAAATTACATTTTGTGCACGATTATAGGAGTACACTGGACTTCTCTTGCGCTGATCACTCTGTGATCGCTCTCGATGTGCAGTAATAATAATAAATGGTTGCAAATTCATACGACAAATGCCGATGTTTCCCTTGTTTGCATTACTACTTCTGTGGTCGTGGTGCACTAACTTCCTAATGGAATCCAATCTCAAAAAATCCATTGTGTGATTTCTGAGTAAAAAAGAAAAATTACAGAAAACGTACGTAAGAATAAGGAAGGCAACGTATAGCCGCTGTAGGTTGAGAGTAATCTTTCAAAGTATGGTGGCGTGTGCAGGTGCCGTCGGCGTTCGGTGGGGAGACGTCTTCCCGCAGACGAGTGTGTGCCGCCGGTGTTCACTTGTGAGCGGTTCGCTATTTGCCGAGCCAGCGCCGGCGCGCACACCTGTGGCACAATATAACCCCGCCACCCCGCATTCCCTCGCTTCAGCCGCAGAGAAGCCTCCGCCTGCTTGCTGGTTCTATGTAAGAGCTTTGACGGCAACCGTGCAGACTTTGACAATGGCTTCTATGCAATAATGAAAGCTATCTTCTAATTGATTTGGTTTTATTTTTATCGTATTACCATCCACTCAATGCTACGAGACAGAGCTGAACGTTCTCGACTTGGCAGTTAACAAATAATTTCCTAACTGGACCGCGCATTTTTTTTCACTCTAGACACCCCTTTAGTACTCTTTGTGAAATATTTTACCAGTGAGTGGATTTGAGTATTACACACTTACAACTGTTATAACCTCATCACTGCACTGAAAACTTTTTCCAGTAAAAAATCTTTAAACGTGCAAATAGATGGATATCAGAAGGTGCTAAATTTGGCAAATAGACTCGATATCTCAACAGTATTTAATTCGTATCCATCTTTTACTCATCCTCAAAGCACTTCGTAGGCAGCTGCGGGACAATGACTGTCTTCTTTGAAATCTGAACTACTTCTCGTGTAATTTTTCCCCATACATACAAACACGAACACTTGCTTAGTAGCCTGCCAGAGTGGTCGAGCGGTTCTACGCGTTCCAGTCTGGAACCGCACGACCGCTACGGTCGCAGATTCGAATCCTGCCTCGTGCATGTATGTGTGTGATGTCCTTAGGTTATTTAGGTTTAAGTAGTTCTAAGGACTGATGACCTCAGATGTTAAGTTCAAAAATGGCTCTGAGCACTATGGGACTTAACATCCATGGTCATCAGTCCCCTAGAACTCAGAACTACTTAAACCTAACTAACCTAAGGACATCACACAACACCCAGTCATCACGAGGCAGAGAAAATCCCTGACACCGCCGGAAATCGAACCCGGGAACCTCAGATGTTAAGTCCCATAGTGCTCAGAGCCATTTGAACCATTTGAACTTGCTTAGTAGTTCACATATGCTCGTAGTACACAGTAACAGGAAATTCTTTCGCCGCACCGAAAACACTGGCTTTAACCTTCTGACACATTAAATCAATTTCACCTTTTTTAGGTGCAGGTCTACTGCATTCCGTTCACTACCTCGATTGGTGGTTCGTTTCTGGCGTGAACTGCTGAACACCACGTCTCATCCATAGTAACTAACCTGTGCGCAAAACAAAGTGAAGTCTATGTAAAACGTTCTAAATGTTACGAAGTTATTCTTTCTCACATTTACTTTTGGTTAGCAGTGGGCAACGCAGCACATATCTTGCACAAAACGTCCTCATAGTTACCCTTTCTTACAGGCACGACGTCACAAAAAAATGTTCAAATGTGTGTGAAATGCTATGGGACTTAACACTAAGATCATCAGTCCCTAAGCTTACACACTACTTAACCTAAATTATCCTAAGAACAAACACACACACCCACGCCCGAGGGAGGACTCGAACCTCCGCCGGGACCAGCCGCACAGTCCATGACTACAGCTCTTAAGACCGCTCGGTTAATCCCGCGCGGCGCACGACGTTACATATTTTATGCATTTTTTATCGCAGATCGTGAAATACAATATTGTAGAGTTTCTGGATGATTTCGGACGTTCTTTAAGCGAATCAAATGCAAGAAAAGTTATAACATGAGTAGATTCGGCCGTATATTTTTCAATAATGGATTAAACTGAAAGGGAAGACTCGTTATAAACTTTCACCATCTTTGGCTGAATTTTCATCGGAGGCAAAAAAGAAAAAAAAAGAACCTGCACAATATTGCGGTTTAGGCACTTGAGCTGCACGCACAATGGTTTACAAATCCGTAAAGACGAAACTAATCCACACTTAAATTTGCACCTGACACTACTGTGTAACATGTACCAACATAATATAAAAAATCTTTACTTCTTTATCAGTGCCACAATTTTTCCGATTGAATCTTTTTCTCAATGTTAACATATTAAAGTTGTTATGTGCCCCGAAGAGAGATTTATTTGGCAACTATCACAGTATCTTTCCATGGTGGACGATGCAATTTCATGTCGCAACACCGTTTTGGTGATGAAGTTACCCACCAGTCGGATATATGAAGTATCTTGTGAAGTGTATGCTCCTAGTCTAACGGTAATGGGATAATGAAAACAAGGTCTTCGACAAACGACACTTCACTGATGAGAGAGTATTATACAGTATTCCTAATGCAGATTAGAGTTCAACGTCCCGTCGACAACGTGGTCATTACAGACCGAACATAAACTCGGATTAAGGAACAATGGAGAAGGAAATCGGCCGTGCCTTTTCGAAGGAATCATCATGGTATTTGCTGAAGCGATTTAGAGAATCACGGAAAACCTGAATTGGGGTGGTTGGCCGCGGGTTTGAACCGCCGTCCTGCCGAATGCGAATCCAGTGTGTTAACCACTGCGCCACCTCTCTCGGCTGTATGTATTCCTTATTCAGGTAATATTTCATCATTGAACGGAATAGAGCAACCTTAGCTATTACTGGAACTCTGTACTCCAGGGATCTTTAAGAGAAGTAGGGTGATAAGACAGAAATAAAATAATGAAGAATGTGGTCAATACGAAAGTCAGGACTGGAAGCGTTTCATTTTCGCTGACATCCATCCGAAGACTGGATAACGCTTCTGACAGAGGTCTGTTACATCACCCTTTATTTTCAAATTTAGCACATTTACTCCATTTTCGCGAAGTTTACGTAATAGTCATGTCATTATGTACAACTTTTCATGTGGCGATGTGACGCTATTGTTTTCTGCTATTGTTACTGCCACGCTATCAGTATGAAGGCGACAGAGGGGAAGGTGCTGCAGTACATAATAGTCATGCAGGCGGAATTAACTAAACTGTTACCTAACGTCTTCTGATAGCAATATTAATTACCACGCCGGCCTAAGGCGCTGTCATGGACTGTGCGGCTGATCCCGGCGGAGGTTCGAGTCCTCCCTCAGGCATGGGCGTGTGTGTGTGTGTGTGTGTGTGTGTGTGTGTGTGTGTGTGTGTGTGTGTGTGTGTGTGTGTGGGTCTCCTTACGATAATTTAGGTTAAGTGGTGTGTAAGCTTAGGGACTGATGATCTTAGCAGTTAAGTCCCATAAGATTTCACACACATTTGAACATTTTTTTGAACCACGCGGGCTGAGGCGTGAATGGGAATTTAGATTGAGGCGAGATGCGCGCTAGAGGTATCGGTACAGGTGTGAAAGCCACTGTGCCGGCGTAGTGGTTAGCAGAACAGCCTACTGAGCACGTGACACAGGTTTGAATCCTGGGCTTGGTACAGCTCTTCATTCGTCGCCTCATTCAGCATATATACAATTACAGAAACCTCAATATTAACTTCGTTTCTCTATTCTTTTTCAAATTAACAGGTAAAGCTGCCCTCAACCATAAAGTTGGTTTGAATACGATTGTGTTTTCTAGACATCCTGTTTGACGTGGTGTGCTCTTGGCTTACACCGACCTTTGAACTGATTTCCGAACCAGTTATTAGGAGCCCATAGCTTAATGTAGACAACATTCCATTAGAACTACTGACGGCCTTGGGAGAGCCAGTCCTGACAAAACTCTACCATCTGCTGAGCAAGATGTAGGAGACAGGCGAAATACGCTCACACTTCAAGAGGAATATAATGATTGCAATGCCAAAGAAAACAGGTGTTGACAGATGTGAAAGTTACCGAACTATCAGTTTAATAAGTCACAGCTGCTGAATACTAACGCCAATTCTTTACAGACGAATGGAAAAACTGGTAGAAGCCGACCTCGGGGAAGATCAGTTTGGATTCCGTAGAAATGTTGGAACACGTGCGGCAATACTGACCGTAAGACTTGTCTTAGAAGAAAGATTAAGGAAAGGCAAACCTACGTTTCTAGCATTTGTAGACTTAGAGAAAGCTTTTGACAATGTTGACTGGAATACTCTCTTTCAAATTCTGAAGGTGGCAGGGGTAAAATACAGGGAGCGAAAGGCTATTTACAATTTGTACAGAAAGCAGATATAAGAGTTGAGGGGCATGAAAGGGAAGCAGTGGTTGGGAAGGGAGTGAGACAGGGTTGTAGCCTCTCCCCGATGTTATTCAATCTGTATATTGAGCAAGCAGTAAAGGAAACAAAAGAAAAATTCGGAGTAGGTATTAAAATCCATGGAGAAGAAATAAAAACTTTAAGGTTCGCCGATGACATTGTAATTGTCAGAGACAGCAAAGGACTTGGAAGAGCAGTTGAACGGAATGGGCAGTGTCTTGAAAGGAGGATATAAGATGAACACCAACAAAAGCAAAACGAGGATAATCGAATGTAGTCGAATTAAGTCGGGTAATGCTGAGGGAATTAGATTAGGAAATGAGACACTTAGAGTAGTAGATGTGTTTTGCAATTTGGGGAGCAAAATAACTGATGACAGTCGAAGTAGAGATGATATAAAATGTAGACTGGCAATGGCAAGGAAAGCGTTTCTGAAGAAAATAAATTTGTTAATATCGAGTATTGCTTTAAGTGTCAGGAAGTCGTTTCTGAAAGTATTTGTATGGAGTGTAGCCATGTATGGAAGTGAAACATGGACGATAAATAGTTCAGAAAAGAAGAGAATAGAAGCTTTCGAAATGTGGTGCTACAGAAGAATGCTGAAGATTAGATGGGTAGATCACATAACTAATGAGGAGGTATTGAATAGAATTGGGGAGAAGAGGAGTTCGTGGCACAACTTGACAAGAAGAAGGGACCGGTTGGTAGGACATGTTCTGAGGCATCAAAGGATCACAAATTTAGCATTGGAGGGCAGCGTGGAGGGTAAAAATCGTAGAGGGAGACCAAGAGATGAATACACTAAGCAGATTTAGAAGGATGTAGGTTGCAGTAAGTACTGGGAGCTGAAGAAATTTGCACAGGGTACTGTAGCATGGAGAGCTGTATCAAACCAGTCTCAGGACTGAAGACCACAACAAAAACATAGCTTAATGTAGACTCCGCGCCACAGTGCAGCTAGATTCTTTTAAAATTTTACATATACGAATCATTTTCAGAGTCGAAAGATGTTTTAAATGACAAAAGGTCTAGAAACGACCGAGGATTGGACTCCTGATGCTTTGGGCTTGAAATGTGGCACTTATCTACCAAGTAGCATTTCCAACAAAACTAATTTCTACTGACAGTATTGTGTTTCTGAAATGGCACTTCACTCTGCGAAATCAGGTAACTACTCTGTGAGAAATTATACTGTTTACAACGCTGGATTTGTCAAGCTTGTGTATTAATCAAATAAACCGGCATACTCAAGTTCGTCACTTCACACTCAAATAAGGGAAAATATATTGTCGTATAAGGACGACATGGGATGATCCCCGTCGCTATACCGGCATGGAAGAGGGGAGAGGAAATGCACCTGAGTTCACGTCTTTCCAGTGCTGACTGATTAGGGAAAAAATGTCTTTCTGATACAAAGAGAGATTAGATTCATTGTCGCTCTGTGGAGAGTGAAAAATGAACGCAAATCAAGTAGCTGAGTTATACACACAAAGTTTTATTGAAACTGTGTACAAAAATCACGCATGTTTTGGAGACGTGCAAACAGCTGTTGTAAGGGCACTGGAATGTTATGCAGACGGCAAGGGCTACATCTAGAAACGTGTGGGCGAAATAAACAGGTAGCGTGGCATTTATCCCTTAAAATCTACATGTTAGCTTCAGAGATGCAGTGAGTGCCTCAAGAATATCCAAGTCACGCGCTATTCTAACTTTGCACGCAAACATCCCCCATTCTTATGATGGATCATTCAACCAGGCGATTGGCCAGCATGATTACACACTGAATTAAAGTGTTTGGCTCTGATACGACGTCGGGGCAATGTTTTGTTCCCAGAAGGAATCTTTCACTCTGTACAATACTGTGTGCCGTTTCGAAACTGACATGCAAGATTAAAACTTGTGCCGGACTAAGACTCGAACTTGTAACCTATTTCTGCGCAATATCCTTTCTTCGAGGAGTGCTAGTTTCCTAAGGGAAGCAAGAGAACTTTATTCAAGTTTCGAAAGCAGGAGGGAGTTGCTGGCAGAAGTAAAACGGTGAGGGTGGGTCATACACAGATAGCCCAGTCGGTACGAACATTCCCCGTAAAAGACAAGGTCCTGGGTTCGATTCCTGAAGAGCGCACGGTTTTAACCTGCCACGAAGTTTTAATGAATTTTTTCTTCAAATAACTCGCTTCAATGACGAAGCAACGCTAACAGTACACAGAAATCTAAATATCAGAAATATGCATTAGTTGCACTGTCACCGTTAAGTAGTGGCTGAGGCAGCTGAACGTCAGAGGCAATGAGTGTGGACGTGACGTGCGGAATTATTGGAGAGTACGTAATTGGCCCCTACTTCACAAAGGCACGGCTCGCCCAGCTCTTTGCTGGTCGCTTGATTGCACCTGTAGGCGCTATCACGTTTAACTTATTTGCCGCCATTAGGCTTTTATCTCTGTACAGAGCCTGAAGAAGGAAGCTATGCATAATTTCACATGGATCCTGACGATTAAAAAAATAAAATTGTTGCAACGCGTTTAACGGTATATTAGAAATATATTTCCAGGTATCTTTACACAGCCGACTGTATGCACACATACACACACACACACACACACACACACACACACACACACACACACACACACCTCACTTTCTTGTTTTTGCTCTGGTTCCACTTGAGAAAAAAAAAAAAAAACAGGATGTCTCGGATGTACCGTTAATAAATATTACTATAAGAAGAACCTATCGTCTTATTTTGTGAGAATGGACTTACCAAATCTTAAACGGAACCGAAACATTTGAGGGTAGCAGTTTAGGTCACCTATCCTGCATTCAGTGTACCAACACGTTACAGGTGACAAACTCAATATCAGGCGTCATGGCGTACACATTATTTTAGTCTTTTACATATTTAAATGAGACGAAGATTTTTTTTTACTCTAAAAATGTAACACCAAACACAAGAACCGGTTGTATTTCCATAGCAGTCAGGTAGATTTCACACTTAGTAAAATACGTACATAAAATAATTCTAATATTCAAATAGTCATCACAGTTTAATCCAACGTAAAGAAACAGTTACTTGGCACAGGCGCTGAAAGGAAGCTTTTCAGGCGATGGACTCTAACATTTACCTGTGGTATTATGATTAACATGATTAACCCCGATCCTAAATATTCTACACTAGCTGAAGGAAATCATTTTATGAAAAATCTCGAACGAATTTCTGCTTATGTACGATCATTTAGTTATTTAGGTACTAACTCCCCATGTCTCTCCTAAGATACCAATTTCAGTAAAATGAAGAAACTGTGGCAACACGCAAACTCTGAAAATGTTACACAAAAGACAGTTTAGTCTTCCAAAACAATCTGGAGGTGAAGCTCGACCTAAAACTGTATTTTTAAGAAGTTTTTGCTGGTTGCTACTATCATGAAAATTAAAATCCATTTTCTATCCCTCTTCTGACTGCTAGGATGAGAGTGGATTTCTTTTAGAGGTTTTCTGGTGGAGTTTTACAAAGTAATACGTCCGTTTATGTTCGCTATATTAGCTGCAAGTTGTTCCCTCATGATAATTCTGCATAATTACAAACAATAAGCCGGCCGGTGTGGCCGAGCGGTTCTAGGTGCTTCAGTCTGGAACCGCGCGACCGCTACGGTCGCAGGTTCGAATCCTGCCTCGGGCATGGATGTGTGTGATGTCCTTAGTTTAGTTAGGTTTAACTAGTTCTAAGTTCTAGGGGACTGATGACCTCAGCTGTTAAGTCCCATAGTGCTCAGAACCATATGAACCTCCTTGCTTCCCACTGTTGAAGAGCAATTCGGGGATGGCGACTGCATCTTTCAACACACTACTGACCTGAATCCTACAGAACACCTTCGGAATGATTTGGAACACCGACTTCGTCCCAGGCCTCACCGACCGACATCGATACATCTCCTCAATGCAGCACTCCATGAAGAATGGGCTGCCATTCCCAAGAAACTTTCCAGCACCTGATTGAACGTATGCCTGCGAGAGTGGAAGATGTCATCAAGGCTAAGAGTGGGCCAACACCATACTGAGCTGGCCGAGGTGGTCTCGCGGTTCAAGGCGCTCAGTCCGGAACCGCGCGACTGATACGGTCGCAGGTTCGAATACTGCCTCGGGCATGGACGTGTGTGATGTCCTTAGGTTAGGGTTAGTTAGGTTTAAGTAGTTCTAAGTTCTAGGGAACTGATGATCACAGATGTTAAGTCCCATAGTGCTCAGAGCCATTTGAACCATTTGAACACCATACTGAATCCCAGCATTGCCGACGGAAGGCGCCACGAGCTTGTTAGTCATTTTCAGCCAGGTGACCGGATACATTTGATCACGTAATGCGTATAATCAACACAAATCAAAAACTGTTTTGCATTACCTCGGTGCCGAGAGTTCGGGAACCTGTACAGAAAATTGTAATTGACAACAAACATCATTTCTGCCCTTTTTATTGCTCATGGAAATCACACATTGCATGTTGTACCACCATACAGCGAGACGTTCGGAGATGGTGGTCCAGACGACTATACACACCGGTACCTGTAATACCAAGTAGCACGTCTTCTTGCATTGATGCATGCCTGTATTCGTCGTCGCATACAGTCCACAAGTTCATCAAAGCACTGTTGGTCCACATTGTCCCACTCCTCAATGGTGATTCGGTGTAGATCCCTCAGAGTGGTTGGTGGGTCACGTTGTCCATAAACAGCCCTTTTCAATCTATCCCAGGCACGTTCGATAGGGTACAAAAAATGCTTCAAATGGCTCTGAGCACTATGGGACTCAACATCTTAGGTCATAAGTCCCCTAGAACTTAGAACTACTTAAACCTAACTAACCTAAGGACATCACACACACCCATGCCCGAGGCAGGATTCGAACCTGCGACCGTAGCAGTCCCGCGGTTCCGGACTGCAGCGCCAGAACCGCTAGACCACCGCGGCCGGCCATTCGATAGGGTATGTGTGTGGAGAACATGCTGGCCACTCTAGTCGAGCGATGTCATTATCCTGAAGGAAGTCATTCACAAGATGTGTACGATGGGGGAGCGAATTGTCGTCCATCAGGACAAATGTCTCGCCAGTATGCTGCCGATGTGGCTGTAATATCGGTGGAGGATGGCATTCACGTATTGTACAGCTCTTACGGCGCCTTCCATGACCACCAGCCGCGTGCGTTGGCCCCACGTAATGCCACCCCAAAACGGCAGGGAACCTCCACCTTGCTGCACTCGATGGACAGAGTGTCTAAGGCGTTCAGCCTGACCGGGTTGCCTCCAAACACGTCTGCGATGATTGCCTGATTGAATGAATATATGACACTCATCGGTGAAGAGAACGTGATGCTAATCCTGAGCGGTCCATTCGGCATGTTGTTGGGCCCATCTATACCGCGCTGCATGGTGTCATCGTTACAAAATTGGACCTCGACATGGATGTCGGGAGTGAAGTTGCGCATCATGCAGCCTATTGCGCACAGTTTGAGTCGTAACACGACGTCCTGTGGCTTCACGAAAAGCATTATTCAACATGGTGTTGATCGGTAGGTAGCGATCATCCACTGCAGTAGTAGCCCTTGGATGGCCTGAGCGAGGCCTGTCATCTACATTTCCTGTCTGTATATCCTCTATGTCCTAACAACATCCCTTTGGTTCACTCCTAGACGCCTGGACGCTTCCCTTGTTGAGAGCCCTTCCTGGCACAAAGTAACAATGAGGGCGCGATCGAACCGCGGTACTGACCCTGTAGGCATGGTTGAACTGCAGACAACACGAGCCGTGTACCTCCTTCCTGGTGGAATGACTGGAAGAGATCGGCTGTTGGACTCCCTCCGTCTAATATACTCTGCTCATGCATGGTTATCTGTATTTTTGGGCGGGTTTAGTGACATCTCTGAACAGTCAAAGGGACAGTGTGTGATATAACATCCACAGACAACGTCTATCTTCAGGAGCTCTGGGAACCGGAATGATGCAGAACTTTTTCTGATGTGTGTATAATTTATAATTTGCTAGTAAATCTGAAGGCGACATTGTACCAATTTTCGAATGCAGTCCTATGCACATATTATGACTGGGAGTATCCCATTTCTGATTTGCTCCGAACTTTATTCTTTTCTATCATTTATTGATGAAAAAATTAGCAATTACCAGAATAGTTTGCAAGTTTTCTTTATTTAACGAATTTACGCCTTCCTTATATTAACGTTGAGCTTACGTTAAGTTGCGTCCTATTTCTCCATATCCTGCCCTCACGTATTTGATTCATGCGTATCTCTCTTTCAATGCGTCCCTGACGAATAACTGGTCTGAACTTGTCCCACTCTAACACTTACTTTACTTCAAACATCTACAGTGTTTTTTGTTCACGTACCCAGATTAAAATATGCGAAATGAGATTCAGTAGAAGCGGGACAAAAATGATATTTACAAGACTAGGTAAACTATGTGCTGTTGTGCCAGCATTAGATCAGGATACACAGGTATCAGTGCTAGAGTATCTCGGAAACTACATCAAAGCGGATGGAAGTGTTACAGCGGATGAGAAACCAAGGATTACCCGGGCAATAGTACAATTTATCACGAAAAAAACTACTGACATCGAACGATCTCCATAGGCAGTAGGAAATAATACTTAAAAAGCTATATGCGGAGTGCATACATCGTCAGTGCAGAAAGTTCCGAGACCTTTTATTTCTGGCATATAAGCTACTTTAGCGGAGTAATTACGGTTGTAGCTTTAACAACAACGTAATAGATGTGCTTTCGAGCAGTTAGTTGTGAGAAGACAGTGTTTAGAAGCGGACGTGCGGCCGCAATGTGACAACCTTGTTGCGTCACAAATCGCAAGGGCGCAACAAACTTATCTCTGAATCAAGTGGACAAGACATTCTCCAGAAAGCAGTGTGCGAGGTTTGCCCTACATAAAAACAACGGCGCGTGGCTTTCTGCCGGGACTTTATAAAAATGCAAAATTTGAGTAATTCTTTTCTGGAGAAAACCATTACTGTTTGGAAAGTAGGAGACGAGGTACTGGCAGTATTGCAGCTGTGAGGAGGGGTCGTGAGTCGTGCTTGGGTAGCTCAGAGGGTAGAGCACTTTCCCGCGATAGGCAAAGGTCCCGAGTTCGAGTCTCGGTCCGGCACACAGTTTTAATCTGCCAGGAAGTTTCATTACTGGTGTTATCAATACGAACCTACTACAAAACGACGAAGTTCAGAAAGAGTCTCTGATGGTTCACGAAGACCGAAGAAGGTGCGAATGTGAAGCGCGAGTCTGGCAACAACCCGAAGAAAGATTTTCTGACAGTTTGACATCGCTGTATAACGCTATGTGCTTGGTACTCAGTTGGGAAGAGACTATACGGGACAGTAAGCACTGAAATCACCATCTTAACTTTTCTCTTTTTTTATTAGTCGCTTCTCGAAACTATTTGGACTAAGGCACCTAGACCCTGAGGAAGACAGAAAAGTCGGCTCACCTTTGAAATGTGCTGCTAGACGAGAATGTAGTAGATTCAACGTGCAGGCAGAGCGTTAAATGAAGAAGTGTTGAGAAGAGCAGGAGTGACAAGTCTACTTGGAACAATCACAGCCTGAACGACACGATGTGTGAATTTTAAAACTTTTCCCATCTTACAGGTTGTTCCATGCAATTGTGGGTGAACTGTCAGACATCCGCAACTTGTTGTCAGGATATTTCGGCTATCTTCAGGTGTACCAGGTGATCAAAAAGTCAGTATAAATTTGGAAACTGAATGAATTACGGAATAATGTAGATAGAGAGGTACAAATTGACACACATGCTTGGAATGACATGGGGTTTTATTAGAACCAAAAAATACAAAAGTTCAAAAATGTCCGACGGATGGCGCTTCATATGACACAGAATAGCAATAATTAGCATAACAAAGTAAGACAAAGCAAAGATGATGTTCTTTACAGGAAATGCTCAATATGTCCACCATCATTCCTCAACAATAGCTGTAGTCTAGGAATAATGTTGTGAACAGCACTGTAAAGCATGTCCGGAGTTCTGGTAAGGCATTGGCGTCGGATGTTGTCTTTCAGCATCCCTAGAGATGTCGGTAGATCACGATACACTTGCGACTTCAGGTAACCCCAAAGCCACTAATCGCACGGACTGAGGGCTGCGGGCCTGGGAGGCCAAGCATGACGAAAGTGGCGGCTGAGCACACGATCATCACCAAACGACGCGCGCAAGATATCCTTCACGCGTCTAGCAATATGGGGTGGAGCACCATCCTGCATAAACATCGTACGATCCAGCAGGCGTTTATCAGACAGGCTGGGGATGATGCGATTCTGTAACATCGGCGTACCTCTCACCCGTCACGGTAGCAGTTAGAAAACCAGAATCACGCATTTTGTCGAAGAAAAAAGGCCCGATAACGGTAGATGTGGTAAATCCAACATATGCCGTGACTTTCTGGTCGTGCAATGGTGTTTCCACGACAGTTCTAGGATTTTCGGTTGCCCAAATTCTGCAGTTGTGGGCGTTGACAGACCCTCGGAGCGTGAAATGGCCATCGTCGGTCCACAACACATTACTGAACCAATCGTCATCTTCCGCCATCTTTTGAAACGCCCACACCGCAAATGCCCTCCGCTTCACTAAATCGCCAGGTAACAGTTCATGATGCCGATGGATTTTGTACGGATAGTATCGGAGGCTACGCGTCAGTGTCAACCAAACAGTTGTGTATGGAATGCAGGTGCGACGTGCGACTGCACGAGCGCTGACTTCCCCGTGCATAGACGAACGCGCTACAGTCTCCATTTCTTCCTGAACTGTCTCAGCAGCATTACGCCTTGTGCTCGGTCGGCCACTACGGGGTCTATCGTCTAAACAACTCGTGGCTTCGAACTTCGAAATCATTCTCGCCACAGCTGAATTTGTCAACGGACCTTTACCCGTTCGAATCCCCTTCCTATGGTGATAGGATCGTAACGCTGAACTAGGACATTCCCCATTCTGATAATACAGCTTCACTAAAAGCGCTTTTTCAGGTAACGTCAACATGCTGCTACTGCTGGGGCATCTGATTCTCTCTCTCATTACAGCTCCTTTTATACACGATTGTCATGCGCAGTCACTGACGTTTTGCTGTCCAGCGCCATCTGTCGGACATTTTGTGAACTTTGCTTTTTTTGGTTCTAATAAAACCCAATGTCATTCCAAGCCTGTGTGTCAATTTTTACCTCTCTATCTACATTATTCCGTGATTTATTAAGTTTTCAAATTTATACTGACTTTTTGATCACCCGGTATATCCCGGAACTTCATGGAACAGAAACCTGGTTAGTCATCCTCTCAGCTGGTCCACCAGCATGGTGGCAGTAATGGTATAGGGCCGAAGAGTGACTACGGACACGACATGAATTCACGAATGATACTGAAGCTGGCAGATAACACTAGACTAGAGAGAAAGTGAGCGAGCCCACCATCCTTCAGGTTGAGGAGCGAAGAAAGCTTGATTCGTCCAACATGTGAGTGCGTTTTGCAGGCAGCGCGCACACCGTTTGGGGCCTGCTGGCGGTTGGCACTGCGTGACCCACATTCCTGCGTCCTGCGCCTGCAAGCCTTCCACAACACTTTCTCCAAGTTTTTCATTCGCCACCATCGAACGCTCTTAACAAGCGAAGCTGTACGGCAGCCTCCGAAACTCTTGTCATTTTACAACAGTAGCGGCGTTTCATTTTCCCTTAAGCACTATTTACTTCTACAGCAACAGTGTCAATTTCGTTGTCTCCTTAAGGACTAGTCATCTGAACGAGTTTTATCCATAGAACAATGTGCGTTTAGCTATCTGAAACGATTTTCGTAAAAGAAAGTCTTAACTATTCTTAACCTGCTTCCCAAAGTTCTCCCAAATGTACTGTAACGCTTGTAAAAATTGCAACACCAAGACAACTACGTGTGACAAATGAACTTGCACCACATGTTAGGTTCACAACAATATTTAGGTGATAAGGAATGCCGAACTGTACACGGTCTCTCAGAATTTACACTGAAGAGCCAAAGAAACAGGTACACCTGCCTAATATCGTGTAGGGCTCCCGCAAGCACGCCGAAGTGTCACATCACGACGTGGCATGGACTCCACTAATGTCTGAAGTAGTGCTGCAGCGAATTGATACCACGAATCCTGCAGGGCTGTCCATAAATCCGTCTGAGTACGAGGGTGTGGAGATCTCTTCTGAACAGCACGTTGCAAGGCATGCAAGATATGCTCAATAATGTTCATTTCTAAGGAGTTAGGTGACCAGTGGAAGTGTTTGAACTAACAAGGGAACCTCCCCATCGCACCCCCTTCAGATTTAGTTATAAATTGGCACAGTGGATAGGCCTTGAAAAACTGAACACAGATCAATCGAGAAAACAGGAAGAAGTTGTGTGGAACTATGAAAAAAATGATCAAAATATACAAACTGAGTAGTCCATGAGCAAGATAAGTAACATCTAGGATGACCTGAGCTCAGGAGCGCCGTGGTCCCGTGGGTAGCGCGAGTAGCTGCGGAGCGAGAGGTCCTTGGTTCAAGTCTTCCCTCCAGTGAACAACTTAATTTTTTATTTTCAGACAATTATCTTAGTTCAGGCACTCACACATAATCAACTTCGCTCTCCAAAATTCCAGGACATGTTCAGATTTGCTTGGACATAAACAGGATTTCACGGTCTACGCACGGAAAAATTTGAAAACGTTAAAAACATATGTTTTGACAGAGCACAGGGAAAACTGTGCGACTGTGAGACTGTTGCATTCATTTGTTGCAGTTTATGTGACAAACTCTTATGTTTTCATCACTTTTTTGGGAGTAATTATCACATCCACAAGAAAACCTAAATCGGGCAAGGTAGAAGAATCTTTTTTCCCATTCGCCAAGCGTACAAGTTAGGTGGGTCGACAACATATTCCTGTCATGTGACGCACATGCCGCCACCAGTGTCGTATAGAATATATCAGACGTGTTTTCCCGTGGAGGAATCGGTTGACCTATGACCTTGCGATCAAATGTTTTCGGTTCCCATTGGAGAGGCACGTCCTTTCGTCTACTAATCGCACGGTTTTGCGGGACAGTCGCAAAACACAGACACTACACTTATTACAGTGAACAGAGACGTCAATGAACGAACGGACAGATCATAACTTTGCGAAAATAAAGTACGTAAAAATTTTCACTCGAGGGAAGACTTGACCCAAGGTCCTCTGACTTCGCAGCTGCTCACTCTAACCACGAGACCACGGCGCTCCTGCGCCTCCAGGCTCCTTGATGTTGCCTATCTAACAAATGGACTACTCAGTTTGTATATTTTGCTTATTTTTTTCATAGTTCCACACTTCTTCCTGTTTTATCAATTGATCTGTGTTCAGTTTTTCAAGGCCTATCCACTGTGCCAACTTATAACTAAATCCGACGGGGGGGGGGGGGGGGGGGGGTGCGATGGGGAGGTTCCCTTGTAAGAAGAGTGTTCCTGGAGCCACTCTGTAGCAATTTTGCAAGTGTAGAGTGTCGCATTGTCCAGCTGGAATTGAAAAAGTCCGTCGGAATGCACAATAGACATGAACGGATGCAGGTGATCAGATAGGATGCTTACGTACGTGTCACCTGTCAGAGTCGTATATAGACGTATTAGATATCTCACACCACTCCAACTGAACACGCCCCACACCATTACAGAGCCTCTACTATCTTGAATGCAGGAGGTTGTCTTCATACACGTACACTTCCATCCGCTCGATACAATGTGAAACGAGATCGTCCGCACAGGCAAAGTGTTTCCAATGATCAACAGTCCAATGTCACTGTTGACGGGCCCAGGTGAGGTGTAAAGTTTTGTGACGTACAGTCATCAAGGGTACACGAGTGGGCCTTCGGCTCCGAAAGCTCATATCGATGATGTTTCGTTGAATGGTTCTCACGCTAACACTTCTTGATGGCCCAGCATTGACATTTGCAGCAATTTGCGGAAGGGTTGCACTTCTGTCACGTTGAACGATTCTCTTCGGTCGTCCTTGGTCCCATTCTTGCACTATCTTGTTCCGGCCGCAGCGATGTCGGAGATTTGATGTTTTACCGAATTCCTGATATTCACTGTACACTCTTGAAATGATCATACGGGAAAATCCCCACTTCACCGCAAGCGCGGAGATGCTGTCCCACATCGCTCGTGCGCCGACTGTAACACCACGTTCGTCCAATCATATCCCCGACATTTTCGTCAAGCGATGTGTAACAATGGAAGCAGTAGTACCCATCGCTATTGTGACAATGCCCAACATATCAGAACTATCATCACCCTTTCCTTCTCGGCTAGTTAAACAAACTCGATTGGCCAGCCGTATCAGTTCGTCGAAACGGCGCGACGTTTTGATAAGTGGCATTCCGATCATCTTCGGCAGAACACGCTCGGCTTGATACCCGAGAACTTCGTACTAGACCAAAGATAATTGACGTGCTATCAACTCATAGCTTTTGAGTAATTTATCCTCGGTATGTTGTGCTTCTATTTTTCTACATCTAAATTTTCATTAATGTGTCAGATGCTCACGTTGTTTCATGCAATAATTGTGTGTATGTGCAATGTGTGTATGTGCCTCAACGCAGTAGTATCCATGCATGAAGAGAACGTATGGCGTGAATAAACTAATTCTTCCGTTATGTGTCCAACGGTTTCGACTTACAAGGGGAGGGCACGACGTTCGGATCACGGATTTACTTCAAACTTTGCACACATTTATTAGTCCATTAGGACTAGGTACTAAGGAGTGCCACATAGGCGATTTCGAGAAAAACCCAAATAGTTTTGTGGTCAGTGATGTATCGGTGCGTTGCGTCTCTGTTCATATGGTAAGCGTTCAGGCTCCATAATCGGCGGAACGCTATATCGAGTCCCGCTGATGTTATTTTTAATTTTTATTTTTTCAACACTAGTCATTATTTCATGCATTTTACATTTGAAAGGTAATATGATAAAAAGACCTGTATTTGTATGAACTTTTGTTGTATTTCAAATGTTCTTTGCCTGTTTGCTAATTTTTATTATGGCAGTAGACATTAAATTTATAATTACCGACAAGTAAACGTCTGAACGCACAAAATTTTCCTGAAAATTTATGCCTCTCGTCTTTTCTGAAATGCTTTACACCTGTAATAGGATAAGGTACAGACACTGTTTTGCACCTGGATGCTTCTATCTGCTGACATGTCTCAAGAACGAGAAACAGTCCTGGAAAGCTCAAGTGAAACATCGGTAATTACAGGTGTAAGTAACTTTATTCACTAATACGGTGAGTTACAATATGCTAGAATATACGGATAATGTACGATTAACCGTCAGATGTGCTTTCGACAATGCAAATTACACGACGATATTTTTCTTAAAAACACAGAAAACATAAAACGGCAGCTACTACATCGAATGAGTGCAATTTTCCTGTATGCACAAGTAATCTTCCGAGTTTCTAAGGAAAAGTAAAGCTCCCTGACATTTTGTAAAAATTCTTACTTCCGACAAGAATCTAACATTTTCGTATGGCAATGTACGATTGAATGTATTTTAACAGTATCTGCACGTGCAACAATTTCTTGTTCGTTGTCAAATATGAACAAGTGCGAAGGCGCTTGATAAACTTTAACTTGCCTCTAGTAATAAAATTTTTATAATATTTATTGTAAAAAAATACTAAACAGCGAAACAATGTTGGTAATTGCATGAAAGTTCGTGCAAATCGTGGTCGTGCGGTAGCGTTCTCGCTTCCCGCGCCCGGGTTCGATTCCCGGCGGGGTCAGGGATTTTCTCTGCCTCGTGATGACTGGGTGTTGTGTGATGTCCTTAGGTTAGTTAGGTTTAAGTAGTTCTACGTTCAAGGGGACTGATGACCATGGATGTTAAGTCCCATAGTGCTCAGAGCCATTTGAACCATTTTTTTTTTTCGTGCAAATACACAGTCTTAGGTTTCAAAAGTAATACGATTGAAATGGTAAGATTAGTGTTGAAAAATATGAATTAAACACGAGCGGAACTCGATCCAGAGTTGAACGCTAATAACGTGACAGCTGCCATCTCGTGGTCAGGGTCGCGAGGCACCGGTACATCACTGACGCGTAATGGTTCTCTCGCGGTTTTTTCGAAATCGCGAAAGTAGGGCGCCTTAATATTTGCTCATTATGTTGTTAATGGACTATTAGAGCTGTACGAAGTTTGTAGTAAATACGTGATCAGAACGTCGTGGCCTACCCTTGTTGCCTGTTCTAACAGAAAGGGTTCGTCTCATGGCTCTGCACGGCCAGAAATGGTACATGGCTAAAACACGAGGAGACGGTTCGTACATATAATTCTTCATTAATTTAAAAAAAAACATTAAAAACTTCTTTTAACGTAATCGTGGCGCATACTGACGATTTCATCGTAAGTTCATACACGTCTCAAAACCAACAGAGCACTTGTTCTAGATAATAAAGAAAATATTCACCAACACGATGTGGAAAGTCGATTATCACACATGTGGCACATTTTGTAGTTTTCGTCGGGAACGGAACCTGCAATTATTGGGTCTGCAGACTGGCAATAGCCCATGTAACCACTATGCCACTCGAAATATTTACCTGGTTTTTCTAGCTTTTTTTCCTTAACGTCGTGCGCTCTCAGGGCTAACAAACATTCCTACAAAACTGAAGAAGCGGAGTTGTTTTCGATTACGCGCAGGGTAATGGTTCAAATGGCTCTGAGCACTATGGGACTTAACTAGAACTTAGAAATTCTTAAACCTAACTAACCTATGGACATCACACACATCCATGCCCGAGGCAGGATTCGAACCTGCGACCGTAGCGATCGCACGGTCCAGAGTGTAGCGCCTAGAACCGCTCGGCCACCCCGGCCGGCTTAGGGTAATGCAGAGGACGACGAAGTCAACAAATCTCCAAGTGATGCCGGGTCAGAAGATTACCAACCTAACTTCAATACGGTAAGATTGCCGTCTATCAAGCGCCTGTAACAGCAGTGACACACAGATGTAACGACTGTACAGATTTACGAGAAGCTATAGGAAAATTTCGTGGTCTAAATAGTATGGCAGACGTCCACTCACCTTGCATACACTTAAAATGACTAGCATGATGAAAATAGTTGTTTCAAAATTTGAAGGTCCATTGTGCTGTAGGTTCTACAGCACGAAAGGCTAAGCGACATCTCCGAAAGGCGACGTTATTAACAATCTAAATTTACAAGAGAGGCGTTTGCAGTAGGCTGCTTTATATTCATTAACACATAATTTTTAACACTGACAGTTTGGGTCCAAACTCGACAAGCCACGTTACGATGTGTGGCGCATGGTAAATCGTGTACCACTGTCACTCCACCAACGAGTTTTTCATTCGGAAATCGTTCGTGGAAGGAACGACTGGCGGTGTGTTTCGCGGTGCGCTCTAATTTCTGACTTCTACAGTTACAATCATTTTGTGTGATATATGACTTAATATGCTGCTTGAAACTTCTGGGAATTTTCCGATATTGCAGTGTCTTGTTGTTCCGAAGTACAATGCAAGGTTCCTTCGAACATGCACGCATGATCGAAGCAAAAGGTACTGCGGCGACTACAGCCATTATGAAATACGTGAAATGTATTTGCAGTTGCGAATATGGACAACCGTCAGCTGAATAATGAAATGACGACAGTGAAAATTTGTGCCGGCCCGAAACTAGAACCCGGACTTCCCGTTTTTCGCGAGCGGTCGCTTTTTGCATCGCCTTCGGAATAAAGGCACTGCAATATCGTATTTATACGCCGACAAGGGGCAACTGGCTTTCAATTAAAATGTCTCCCCTGTACGGGAATATACATAATGAGTGTAAGAGTACATGTTGTCGAAACGTGGTTGGGTCCGTAGCGTAGCGTTTCCGCCTACCACGCAGGGGGCCCGGGTTCGATTCCCGGGATGGGACTGGGTGTTGTGTGTTCTTCATACGCCAGCACGGTAGCTCAGCGTGTAATAAAAAACTGAGTCAACGGCTCAACACTGAACTCGAATTTGTGTCATGGGACATCCGCACCGAACAAATTCAACGAATAATATCGAACAAAATGAGAAAAAAAAGGTAAGGCGGTCGGTCACAGTAAGTGGGGAAACTAGGTTCGAGTCCCGGCAGGCACAAATTTTCATTGTCATTCCATAATACAGCTGATGGTTGTCCATAGTCGCAACTGCGAATACAGTTAATGGATCTTTGAATTTTGTCACTAAGCTACTTCGTGATGTACAACGCGTGTCTTGTAATGCATACCAGAGGCGTTGAACGAACATCTCGCTTACACTCACGTTATAATTAACGAACGTCTACCAGTAGAGCAGCTCTTCCATGTCTTATCTCTCCTATTAACATTGCCTTATAATAGTTGCTGACTGAAAATATTTATCTTCACGAGCGGTCTCAGAATACAATTGGTCTTTGCACTATCTTCACGAGCGGTCTCAGAATCCGATTGGTCTTTGCACGTTGCCCCTCTCTTCAGTGACTTCAGCCCTGGCTTGTAACAGAAGATGACTGTTACATTGGTGACTCATGTTACGTGCATTCATAAAAAACGGCAGTGATAACGTTTAAAAAGCCAATTTTACGTAGCCACAAACCGTGTGCGGTATCTGTTCTGTGTAAGCGGAGAGCGGCCGCCGTCGACACTATGCTTGCGGGATCTTTGGACTCGGCTCGATGCTACGGGTTATGGCAGATCTGCGACCGTCCGGGACTGACCTCTTGATAAGGCAGCGTGTTGCCCTTGGTCTGCAGGCGCGCACGTGGTGAAGAAATCGCATGTCGTAACACTGCGCGAACTGCGACGTGGGCCATCACGAATGGCCAGACACTCACTCCTTTTCTGCTAACACTCTGAGGAGATAGCTACGACAGCATTACTGCGTTCACTCGCGCATCAGTTTCTACGTAACATTTGTTGCACTTTTTACCGATGATAATATTTTGCATAAGGACAGTTATCTTTCTTTTTTGACAATAACTGCGAGGTGTGCCTCAGCAACAACGTAGGGGCACCTATCACACACTGAAATGAAAGGACTAAAACGTATTTAAATAACTTCAACATTTCGCGGCCCTGTCAGTAACTGTGTAAATATTAATTTTAATAATTAACAGCCTCAGTTGCACCGTTTACCTAGAATTTATCTAGGTTTCAGTCGGGATAACCCAACCTTCTTCAGAATAACAGTATAGCACTAGTGGCTGCCGCATCGCGGTCACGAAGTGGGGCCGAGGCAGTTCCAGATAAGTTTTATAGTCTGACGATGATTTATGGATTTGTAGTTTTAGCTTGACGATATCCACTATGGACAAACGCTAGTTACTGTTATTCCGAAGAAGGTTGGGTTGTCCCGACTGAAACCTAGGTAAATTCTAGGTAAACGGTGCAACTGAGGCTGTTAATTATTAAAAATACTAAAAAGTATACTCAGGTCCCACGTACTCCTGACGGACGAATGTAGAGCCGCTTTGTTCGTGTAATGTTTTATAAAATAAAACAGCTCTCTTTAGTTTTGGCTGTTGCAAAGCGTCCAGTTAGAAACAACGGCTCAACAGGTAATTTTACCGTCAGTGTTATTACCTTTTCATGAACTGCATCATTTACATTGTCACGTAAATATGAAATAGCTCATGGATATTCCATGAGCTATTTCATATTTACGTGACAAACCCTAATTCTAGGGCTGTATTTTATTTTTGACACATGGATCTATGCCGACAATTGTAAAAACGGCGATGGTACATTAGTCCTTACTAATGTAAAATTGCTACCTTCTGAAGAAGACAAATTTATATTTGTCGAAACCTAGGTAAATAATTTCTTTATCCATTGCAACTGGTCGGCTGTTTATAATTTTAATACGTGAAACCGTTGCTGTTGTGCAGCAATGTTTAAAATATAGAATTAAAGCAATAATCGGGTTTCCAACACGGGACACAAAACTGCAATCGCAATGCCACGCACCGTGCCGCCGCTTCGGTTGAATTACGAAATTGCCAAATGGCATCAAGTACCTCTGAAACTTTGACCGTCGTTTTCTCCGAAAGCGGCGAGTATCTGCGGATAAGCCGAGACAAGTGTTCGCTTTTTTTGAGCGCTCTTCCACTGGGTAAAGTTTCTTGGAAGTCAAGTTATGGCAAACCCGTGTTCTCGTCGTTAGCTTACTCGGTAAAAGCTTGTGGTAAACAGTGCGACTCTCTTACTTTTTGGCACATAAAGTCAGTCCCCAACAGCTAGCGCTATCTGAATTGTTCAGTTTCTCGTCTGGTCTTCAGTTATACCAACCGTCAGCTCCTGAATTACCCTTATTTATTGGCCTGTGCCGTAGTACCTCCGCCTCTCTTGTAGACAGAGCACCAGGAACACCGTCACGAGAGCAGCGAGAACTTCTATTGGTTGTTTTAGCGTCTGACGCCTCTCCACAGCGAGGTCCTTAGGAACGGACCACTCGCTCAAGGACACAAGAAAACAGAATGAGATTCGAAGTACACCTTTCGAAGACGAAACCACGAGGCTCTGTGGCAGCAGTATGCATGATGAAATTTCCCTAATGATGAGCTACATACGAAATCCTGTACGTGGAGAATGCTTGCAGATGGCAAAGAAACAGCTATAGTCCGTACCCTTTGGATATGTTACAGGAAGAAGCTGTTTTATAAAATATTACACGAACAACGCGGCTCTACATTCGTCCGTCAGGAGTACGTGTGACCCGATTATACATGGCTATTACAAATGATTGAAGCGATTTCATAAATTCGCTGTAGCTCCATTCATTGACATATGGTCACGACACACTACAGATACGTAGAAAAACTCATAAAGTTTTGTTCGGCTGAAGCCGCACTTCAGGTTTCTGCCGCCAGAGCGCTCGAGAGCGCAGTGAGACAAAATGGCGACAGGAGCCGAGAAAGCGTATGTCGTGCTTGAAATGCACTCACATCAGTCAGTCGTAACAGTGCAACGACACTTCAGGACGAAGTTCAACAAAGATCCACCAACTGCTAACTCCATTCGGCGATGGTATGCGCAGTTTAAAGCTTCTGGATGCCTCTGTAAGGGGAAATCAACGGGTCGGCCTGCAGTGAGCGAAGAAACGGTTGAACGCTTGCGGGCTAGTTTCACGCGTAGCCCGCGGAAGTCGACGAATAAAGCAAGCAGGGAGCTAAACGTACCACAGCCGACGGTTTGGAAAATCTTACGGAAAAGGCTAAAGCAAAAGCCTTACCGTTTACAATTGCTACAAGCCCTGACACCCGATGACAAAGTCAAACGCTTTGAATGTTCGGAGCGGTTGCAACAGCTCATGGAAGAGGATGCGTTCAGTGCGAAACTTGTTTTCAGTGAGGAAGCAACATTTTTTCTTAATGGTGAAGTGAACAGACACAGTGTGCGAATCTGGGCGGTAGAGAATCCTCACACATTCGTGCAGCAAATTCGCAATTCACCAAAAGTTAACGTGTTTTGTGCAATCTCACGGTTTGAAGATTACGGCCCCATTTTCTTCTGCGAAAAAACGTTACAGGACACGTGTATCTGGACATGCTGGAAAATTGGCTCATGCCGCAACTGGAGACCGACAGCGGCGACTTCATCTTTCAACAGGATGGTGCTCCACCGCACTTCCATCATGATGTTCGGCATTTCTTAAACAGGAGATTGGAAAACCGATGGATCGGTCGTGGTGGAGATCATGATCAGCAATTCATGTCACGGTCTCCACGCTCTCCCGACTTAACCCCATGCGATTTCTTTCTGTGGGGTTATGTGAAAGATTCAGTGCTTAAACCTCCTCTACCAAGAAACGTGCCAGAACTGCGAGCTCGCATCAACGACGCTTTCGAACTCATTGATGGGGACATGCTGCGCCGAGTGTGGGAGGAACTTGATTATCGGCTTGATGTCTGCCGAATCACTAGAGGGGCACATACCGAACATTTGTGAATCACTAAAAAAACTTTTTGAGTTTTTGTATGTGTGCGCAACGCATTGTGAAAAAAATCTCAAATAATAAAGTTATTGTAGAGCTGTGAAATCGCTTCAATCATTTGTAATAACCCTGTACTTTTTAGTCCTTTCGTTTCAGTGCGCGATAGGTGCTCAGTACGTTGTTGCTGAGGCGCACCTCGCAGTTATTGTCAAAAAAGAAAGATACCTTTCCTTATGCAAAATATTATCGTCGATGAAAAGTGCAACAAATGATCTGTATAACCTGATGCCCGGGTGAACGCAGTAATGCTGTCGTAACTATCTCCTCAGAGTGTTAGCAGAAAAGGAGTCAGTGTGAGACAAAAACAGCAATCTAGAGAACAAGCGAAATCTCTTCAGTTTTCCGCTCCTCAGTGAGGAAACGCCAGAATTACCCAGGGGGAGCTGAAAGATACACCGTAACAGCTGAAATTAGTTCAGTTTAAACGGTGTTCGAAATTCATTGTTCAAACATAACAGTATTATATAACTGCGTAGGCTTCCGCGGCCAGAGTCACTCGACATAAAAGTTTTCTGGGTATGGTACCGCGTCATTAGACCCAGAAGAAAACCGCTGCAAACGTGGCCGAAACGTTGGTTTTTCTCCAGCAGCAGTAGTTTTTACATTATGACGCGGTACTATACTCAGAAAACTTATGTTGATAACTGTATTAATTTTTTAATTTAATAGTATGGCTAGGGCACCCCGTCGGGCAAACCGGTCACCGGTTGCCCGTCTTTCAATTTGACACCACTCCGGCGATCTGCAGTCGATGAGGGTGATAGGATGATGACAGCACAACACCCAGTCCCTAGGCGGAGAAAATTCCCCGACCCAGCCGGGAATCGATCCCGGGCCCAAAGGACTGACAATCCGTCACGTCGACCATTCAGCTACCGGGGGCGGACGACTGTATTAACATCTACGTACAAGAAACGCGACGGTCGATGTGGCCGAGCGGTTCTAGGCGCTTCAGTCTGGAACCACGCAACAGCTGCAGTCCCAGGTTCGAATCCTGCCTCGGGCATGGATGTGTGTGATGTCCTTAGGTTAGTTAGGTTTAAGTAGTTCTAAGTTCCAGGGGACTGATGACCTCAGATGGTTCAAATGGCTCTGAGCACTATGGGACTCAACTGCTGTGGTCATCAGTCCCCTAGAACTTAGAACTACTTAAACCGAACTAACCTAAGAACATCACACACATCCATGCCCGAGGCAGGATTCGAACCTGCGACCGTAGCAGTCCCGCGGTTCCGGACTGCGCGCCTAGAGCCACTAGACCATCGCGGCCGGCGATGACCTCAGATGTTAAGTCCCATAGTGCTCAGAGCCATTTGAACAAGAAACGCTAATCGTTGTCATTTATGTGAAACACAAAAATTCTTCATACGAAATATTTAATAGTATGTAGAAACTGTTGTTCCACAAAACTAACTACTCAATCATGAAGCAAACTGCGTAATTTTTGCAGCTGAAAAAGATCCAGTGCTCGCTATCAACAGTTGCTGATCTAGTACTACCCCTAAAACGAGATATTTAACAAAAATGGCTCAAATGGCTCTGAGCACTATCGGACTCAACTTCTGAGGTCATTAGTCCCCTAGAACTTAGAACTAGTTAAACCTAACTAACCTAAGGACATCACATACATCCATGCCCGAGGCAGGTTTCGAACCTGCGACCGTATCGGTCTCGTGGTTCCAGACTGGAGCGCCTAGAACCGCACGGCCACTTCGGCCGGCAGATATTTAACAACAAAGTTTTAAATCCTTTTGTCGCCAAGTGTAACGCCCGCACGTGAGGAAAAGCACATGCTTTATTACTGTTAGAGCTTTATCAATTAATTTATTCACTCGAAAGAAGGTTGGTCACTTTTCGATCCTGGTAACCACACGAAACTTTTGCCGCCTATGTAAACCTCCGTCCAGTATCGGAACGATATACAATCCATTTGAATATCATGGAAGACTTCGGAAGTCCAAACAAAACCCCAGAAAATGCTAAAGAATTAGAAAATATGGAACACAATCTGTGGAGCTGCGTAGGACTATATTTAGTAAAAAAACTACCATCATAACACGGCCAGTATAATGGATACAAGAGTCTCCTGTAAGAAGTATCTTTAAAAATGCTGGAAAGGCAAATAAATAAATAATAAAATATAAATAATATGAGTATATACACAGTGATGAATCGTTAACGCAACAACTTTCGCAGCGTGCGACTGGCCGGCGAAGCCGGCTGATTTGTCCGCGGCTCGGCTCACGAGAGGCCCGCAGTAAATATAGTATGATTTGCCGTATAAGTTATTTCTTACATAAAATCAACACTTAACAACGAAAGTAAATTACTCACGTATATTAAGCAAAGGACATGCTGAAACTGCCTCCCGTCATTGCTCAAGCATCTCTGATTGCTGCTTAGGAAATGGTTCAAATGGCTCTGAGCACTACGGGACTTAACATCTTAGGTCATAAGTCCCCTAGAACTTAGAACTACTTAAACCTAACTAACCTAAGGACATCACACACACCCATGCCCGAGGCAGGATTCGAACCTGCGACCGTAGCAGTCCCGCGGTTCCGGACTGCTGCTTAGGAAACTGCTCATTGAACTCTGAAGTTCCCTCTGAGAAATGGTAGCAATCTCGTGACGAATGTTAGTTTTAAGCTCATCTAAAATGCTTTGAATTAATTTCTACACTTTAACTTTTAATGCCCCTCCCCCTCGGGATAAAAATTGCTTGGTGGGGGGGAGTGATAATTGTCTTTTACCACGTCACGAATTTCCTGTAATGGTAAGTTGGCTGCATTGGGCAAAGAAAGTCGGCAAAATATTTTCCACATACCTCTCGCTGTTAATCGTTTCCTGAAAAAAGGAGATGGGGCCAGTTTTTCTCCCACCACTGATAGCGCACCACAGTCCTATTTTACGATCATGCATCAATTACGTTAGGTTCCTCAGAACTCAAATAACGGTTATTTTGTGAATTAACGTGTCCATTAAGGTGGAACCGTGATTCATCGATTCGTCTACATATATAATCTTCCAATCATCTAAGAATATCGCACTATGTCGCTCATTTCATTATTTACTTGATAAAACTGGGCTGCTTTGTAGCAACTATTTCAATAACGTGTTAGGCAACGTTTAAGAATGTATCTGAAACTAACGTGGAAGTCACTTGTGATCCGCGTCATTTGACAAAACATGTCCTTGGTTGTAAACCTTTTCTTACTAATGCCATTGTGTTTCGAGAAGACGTGAAAATGATGTTTAAATTCGTAATTCGTCTGATAAAAAGTAAACGCCACTTAACAATAAGCCCTGAACGACTATGCAACAATATACTGGCTATGTACACCTTTCTCTACACAAATTATACCACTGACAATTTGAAGATCATACACACTAAGTTTTGGGTTGTTTGTGGGAAGAGACTAAACTACGAGGTCATCGGTCTCATCGGATTATGGAAGGACGGGGAAGGAAGTCGGTAGTGCCCTTTCAAAGGAACCATCCCTGCATTTGCCTGGAGCAATTTAGGGAAATCACAGAAAACCTAGAGCAGGATGGCTGGACGTGGGATTGAACCGTCGTCCTCCCGAATGCGAGTCCAGTTTTGGATTGTAATAGAGGTAATATGTACTCTATGTCGACAAGACATTATAACTTATTTCTCAGCTGGTTTTCGGCGGTTTTTACGCTGAAGTAGTTCCGCAATTTTATTACATTTTCTTTCTCAGTTCTCATCTGAGCCACAGATATGCTATGGAATGAAGCGCGACACGCGCAATTCACAAAATGCTAACTAAAGTGGAAAAAACGAAAACAAGATTTATAAATCATTCATACAAAAAACGATATAGCGAAATGCTAAGCTACCGGCCTGAACTCGTGTAATGGAAGGCAAGAGTGAACCACAAGGAAGTCTTAGGTTTGAAAAATCTAGTCTTCATTAAATTTTTCGTTTCTACTGAGCGCCCACTGAAAATTGTCCTTTTAGTATAGTGCACATTCTTCTTTGTATTAAGGAAGGGTTTTGCAACTGCAAATCACTTCAGTTAATGCAGCAGTTCCTTTCGAATGAGTCCTTATTGTAAATCACATACAGTCTGGAACCGCGCGACCGCTACGGTCGCAGGTTCGAATCCTGCCTCGGGCATGGATGTGTGTGATGTCCTTAGGTTAGTTAGGTTTAAGTAGTTCTACGTTCTAGGGGACTGATGACCATAGATGTTAAGTCCCATAGTGCTCAGAGCCATTTGCACCATTTGTTAATCACAAATCTCACGAAGTAGATGGAAATGCATGGCAAAGATTTAATTCCAGGACGCTTGAACAACAGCCTACTCTAAGTTGGAGACATACATCGCAAATCGTTGCGATTATTCTTTTCTGGAAGGTCATAATATTTTATCTTTGGGACTGCGCAGTCCGGTCCCAAAACATACTTGTAATGGAGCTAACATAAGCATAGTGAATATGCTTAAGCATTCCACTTCCAATTTCTATGGAGATTATTCTTGTAGCAAAGACGGCAGTACGCCCCTTTGCACAAAATTCTGAACATCCGAAGAATCTAAGATGTTTCTGGTCAATGGTTCTTTCTTCATTTTGCGATAACGGGACATCACGTAGATTTTGGTTCTCATTTTGAAAATAAAATAAAAGTTGACACACAGTTGAGTACCTTAGTACTTATCGTTATGCTCCTACACATTATCGTTTTGATAAACTTAAGCGCTTAAAATTTTTACTATTTAAAAAAATACCCAAAAATGAACATAGTGATTTCTTTAAGTAAGCTTCTTTCGTAGTATTTCTTGATCTGCTACTGTAACTCTTTGCCGTGTTTTTTTTGCCTTTCTATTTGTTGGAGCTCGTATTTCTCACGCTTTACACTTCTGATACTAGTCTGGTTTATCAATTTCTCATTATGGCTGTTTAATGTACACCAGCGACAGCAAGATACTAACTTGTTACTCGGGATTCGCGACCCTGGCGGACCGGTTTCCTCTTTCGAAAACGTTTGGCTCTCAACCAATTTTATGTTGTCAATATTTTAAGTACTACATTTGGTATTTAAGAGTATGCAATCTGTTACTATTAGGTAACAGACTATAGCCTTCAGTTACAACAGCCTTAGCGCAGACGTGTCTACATGGTGGACGCCTGTCCAGGTGTGTTGAGTTACTATACAGCGTGTTCAAGTACGAATAGAAGTTAGTTTGATTTGTAATTTAGTTTCTCAACATTTTACCATAAGCCCTTCTGTGTGTGTGTTTTTTTTTTTTTTTTAACTAATCGTCAGATGACGGCTTGGCAATAAATCGAAACCGGTTATGGGAGAGCGGTGTCTGAAATATATGATTAAAAAATCTTAAGTATTTCAGTGTGTTTCCCAACGGTAGAATGCTTAGTATGTGTAACTTGCAAAATGCTTATGCGTCGTTTTACAAGGGAGGACACGAAGTTCGTATCAGATTTATTTCAAACTTGGTATACTTTTTATAGTCCGTTACGACGACATGATGTGCAAGTAATAAGACGCATTACTTACGCGTTTGCGAGAAAATCGCGAGAGAAGTTTTACTTGTCAATGACGTGCCGGTGCGTTGCAGCACTTCGCACGAGCTGGCGTCGGTCATGCAGTTAGCGTTCAAGCTCTGCAATCGGTGGTTCGCTGGCTAGAGCTTTTTGTGATTTATATTTTTTTGAACACAAATCATTTTATTTCGTACATATTATATTTGAAAGGTAATATGATGAGAACACACGGGTGTCTACACGAACTTTTATTTAATTTCCGCCGGACAGAGTGGCCGAGCGGTTCTAAGCTCTTCAGTATGGAACCGCGCGACAGCTACGGTCGCAGGTTCGAATCCTGCCTCGGTCCTCGATGTGTGTAATGTCCTTAGGCTAGTTAGGTTTAAGTAGTTCCAAGTTCTAGGGAAATGATGACCTCAGATGTTAAGTCCCATAGTGCTCAGAGCCATTTGAACTATTTAATTTCCAATGTTATTTGGCTGTTTACTAATTTCTATTATTACAACGAATATTATGCGTCTTTTATTTTCATACACGTGTTACACAATATCAAGCGCCTTCGAACATGTTCATATTTGAACAACAGTGAACGAGACGTTGTTTCTCGTGAAGATGCTTTTAAAATACAGTCTTACATCACCAATTTTCAGTTGCGATACATACGAAAATGTTGCGTTACGCCTGGTCTGCATCCATATTGTCGGAAAAAAGAAAATTTTCAAAATGTCAACGAGCTTTATTTTTCCCTCAGAAATTCTAAAGATTCCTTGTGTACGGGAAAACTGTTCATTCAATGTAGTATATGGCGTTGTAATTTTCTTTTCCATGTCTGTATGAAGAATATCATCCTGCAACTTACAACGTCAGAAAGACAGCCAACGCTAAATTGCTCATTATCCTCATATTCTGACATATTGTAACTCACTGTATTATCGAATAAAGTGATTTTCATCTTTATTTACTGATGTTTGGCTTGGGCTTTCCAAGCCTGTCCCTCGTCCTTTAAACCTTAACATGTAGATCGAAGCGTCCAGGGATAAAGCAGTTCTCTGCGCCTTACCAGACTGCAGGTGTATGGGATTTCGGAAATGACGACAAGCATGCGCTTTCAGGGAAACCTTATGCGTCTGGTCGTTTACTTGTCGCTAGTTATAAACATAATACTTATTGTGATGATAAAAATAAGGAAATACTCAAATAACTTTGGAAATTCGATGAAAATTCGTGCAAATACGCGTAACTTTTCGTCATATTACCTTTCGAAAGTGGTATGTGGGGAGTAATATGACTAGTGTTGAAATTTAACAAATTAAAAAAAGCATGAGCGGGACTCGATACAACGATCCACCGATTACGAAGCTAGAACGTTAACCACAATACGGCGACCATCTCGAGCTTCGAGCCACGACACCTGTACGCCAGTGAATCGTATATTTCTGTTGCAGTTTTCTCTAAACCGCAAACGTAGTACGCCTTACTATTTGCACATTATGTTGTCGTAATGGACTATTAAAAGTGTAAAAAGTTTGAACTAAACTCGCGATCCGAACGTCGTGGCCTCCCCTAGTCAGAACAGCACTTGCAACCTTCAGGATGACAGTTATTGAACTATATGAAATTAAATCGTCGTGACTTCTTAACGGTTTGCGTTAGGACGTTCGAACTGCGTAGTTGGCCACGGGGCATGATGGAAATTAATATGTTGTGTGCGGTTTGGTTTAGCAACGAAGCCTGTTGTGACTTGGCAAGACAGCCAAGTCACTATGCGAGGATGCCGAAAGGCACGCGTTAAGCTCACGCAGACTGGCGTGAGGTCTGGAACATTACAATGTTATTAATATAGCAAATAAAGTACGTAGTTGAAGTAATACTTAAATTTAATCCATAATTGGTATACATCGCTCTTGACGGTACCGGTTTTAATATCCAATATAAACTGGTAATGGCGCCTTGCTAGGTCGTAGCAAATGACGTAGCTGAAGGCTATGTTAACTATCGTCTCGGCAAATGAGAGCGTATTGGTCAGTGTAGCTTCGCTAGCAAAGTCGGCTGTACAACTGGGGCGAGTGCTAGGAAGTGTCTCTAGACCTGCCGTGTGGCGGCGCTCGGTCTGCAATCACTGACAGTGGCGACACGCGGGTCCGACGTATACTAACGGACCGCGGCCGATTTAAAGGCTACCACCTAGCAAGTGTGGTGTCTGGCGGTGACACCACAAAGCCCACTTTAATTTCGATGGGTTCGTCAATAAGCAAAACTGACGCATTTGGGGGACTGCGAATCCGCTTTTCGCGATGGTGAAGTCTCTTCACCCTCAACGGGTGACTGTGTGGTGTGCAATGTCCAGTCAGTCACGGAATAATCGGTGCGATATTCCTCGATGGCACGGTGACTACCGAACGGTACGTGAAGGGTCTGGAAGTGATTTCATTCCCACTTCATCGGGTCATGCACAATTTCGCTATTCGTCTGCGCCACATCATCGCTATGATGGCAGTCATATCGATCATGTCACTACTTAAATCCGGATATCTGTAGTGACGTTTAAATGTTGAATAAAGTGTGTGCACGCCGTAGTTTGTAACTAGTTTACGTTTCTGTTTTCATATATCTCAATTTTCATCCCGTACGTCCTCAATTCTTTTTTGAACGTATTCAAATTTCAGTCTTCCCCTATAGATTTTCGCCTCTAGTACTATGGAGGTTATTCCCTGATGCCGTAGCGCAAGTCGTATTATCCTTTCCTTGGAACTTGTCAGTGTTCTCCATGTATTCCTTCTTTCGCCGATTCTGTCGAAAACCTCATTCCTTATCACACCACCTGATTTTCGATATCCTTCTGTAGCTCCACATCTCAAACGTTTAGATTCTCTTCTTCTCCATAAGCTACGCGCTGATTTTACGATACCCTAGTTACTATATCATTGGTTCAAATGGTTCAAATGGCTCTGAGCACTATCGGACTTAACATCTATGGTCATCAGTCCCCTAGAACTTAGAACTACTTAAACCTAACTAACCTAAGGACATCACACAACACCCAGTCATCACGAGGCAGAGAAAATCCCTGACGACGCCGGGAATCGAAACCGGGAACCCGGGCGTGGGACGCTACCGCATACTATATCATTCACATTACATTCCAAGCCATCACTATCACACGTCTTATCTGCTAATGGAAATTTCGTGCATCATCAGCCAGATCATTGCTATGTAGGGGGTGCCACCCCAGCTGTGTAAGCCCTTTTTCTCGCACGGTACAGCCGGCCGCTGTGCCCGAGCGGCTCTAGGCGCTTCAGTCCGGAACCCCGCGACTGCTACGGTCGCAGGTTCGAATCCCGCCTCGGACATGGATGTGTGTGATGTCCTTAGGTTAGTTAGGTTTACGTAGTTTTAAGTCTAGAGAACTGATGACCTCAGATTTTAAGTCTCATAGTGAAAGAGTACGGCACGGTTCTAGTGAAATGGAAACAAAATATTACTTAAAATGACTGTCACTTTCTAATGAGATGAACTAAGTTGACATTGTGATATTCTACATGAATTACACCTTGCATATATGAACAACATTAACGCAAGGATTATTTTTTAGCCACTAGTCACGGTAACGATAGATGTACAGGGTGTCCCAGACGTACGTTACTACTTTTTCTTTCCTTCTTTGTTCACTAGGGATCGTCTCGCAAAAATATGCCATCATAGTACTATGAAAATAAATAACTGTAATACAGGGCCTACGAACGCAGAATACACAAGGATGTCTTTACGGAAATATAACAGGCGGTCGGCGGTGGCTTTGCTGAAGGAACCATCCCCGCATTTGTCTCACACGATTTAGGAAAACGACGGAAAACGCAAGTCTCGATTATAATGCCTGTTGAAAAGCACTTTGGCTAGTGATAGTTATTTAGTACCCTCCTCACATTCTCCTCTGAATTTTTAATAGCGTATGTGTGACGTATGTGCGTATAATATGCATCTACATACACTCCTGAGATTTTTGTATTACGTAACGCAGGTTTCTTCTGAATTTACCATGCAGTTTTAGTTACTTATACTAGAAGTGAGTTAAATATGGAGTGAACGTAGACCTTGGGCTGATATACTACAGATCAGTCTGTTACCCCAAATTTTAATTCGTAAAATAGTCGTTGGATTCAACAACTGAAGAGCGGAAATGTCAAACGAACTGCCATTTTTTCACAAAACGCGTTTGCAGTGCCGCTGTGTTCTCAGTGCTCTGTTGCATATATCTAGACTTGATCGAAGTACCAAATCATGGGAAAACTTTTAAAACACTCATTACTAGACGGCGACTGGTCCTTGCGCCAAACAGTGCTCCCCTCTGGTGCTCCTAATGCCATGCGTCAACGTTTCCATTTAGTTGGAGGGCAGTTTGTACGGTAAGCGGAGTGTATATAAGCTGAAGTTTATATCAATAAAATATCTTTGTAAAGGAAGAAAGCCGGCCGCAGTGGCCGAGTGGTTCTAGGCGCTTCAGTCTGGAACCGCGACACCGCTACGGTTCAAATGGCTCTGAGCACTATGGGACTTAACATCTGAGGTCATCAGTCCCCTAGAACTTAAACCTAACTAACCCAAGGACATCACACACATCCATGCCCAAAGCAGGATTTCAACCTGCGACCGTAGCAGTCGCGCGGTTCCAGACTGAAGCGCCTAGAACCGCTCGGCCACCATGGCCGGCGATACCGCTAAGGTCGCAGGTTCGAATCCTGCCTCGGGCATGCATGGGTGTGATGTCCTTAGGTTAGTTAGGTTTAAGTGGTTCTAAGTTCTAGGAAAGTGTTACGAGTGGATCAGGGAATTGTATCTATGCTTTATAAATCTAGAAAAGGCATATGACCGGGTTCCTAGAAGGAAGTTATTGTCTGTTCTACGAGATTATGAAATAGGAGGCAAACTTTTGCAAGCAATTAAAGGTCTTTACATAGATAGTCAGGCAGCAGTTAGAGTTGACGGTGAATTGAGTTCATGGTTCAGAGTAGTTTCAGGGGTAAGACAAGGCTGCAACCTGTCTCCACTGTTGTTCATATTATTTATGGATTATATGGTGAAAACAATGAACTGGCTTGGTGAGATTAAGATATGTGAACACAAAATAAGCAGTCTCGCATATGCAGATGACTTAGTTGTGATGGCAGATTCGATTGAAAGATTGTAAAGTAATATTTCAGAGCTAGATCAGATATGTAAGGACTATGGTATGAAGATTAACATCCCCAAAACGAAAGTAATGGCAGTGGGAAAGAGATATAAACGGACTGAGTGCCAAATGGGAGGAACAAAGTTAGAACAGGTGGACGGTTTCAAGTACTTAGGATGCATATTCTCACAGGATGGCAACATAGTGAAAGAACTGGAAGCGAGGTGTAGCAAAGCTAATGCAGTGAGCGCTCAGCTACGATCTACTCTCTTCTGCAAGAAGGAAGTCAGTACCAAGACTAAGTTATCTGTGCACTGTTCAATCTTTCGACCAACTTTGTTGTATGGGAGCGAAAGCTGGGTGGATTCAGGTTACCTTATCAATAAGCTTGAGGTTACGGATATGAAAGTAGCTAGGATGATTGCAGGTACTAGTAGATGGGAACAATGGCAGGAGGGTGTCCACAATGAGGAAATCAAAGAAAAACTGGGAATGGACTCTATAGATGTAGCAGTCAGGGCGAACAGGCTTAGATGGTGGGGTCATGTTACACGCATGGGAGAAGCAAGGTTAAACAAGAGACTCATGGGTTTAGCAGTAGAGGGTAGGAGGAGTCGGGGTAGACCACGGAAAAGGTACCTGGATTCGGTTAAGAATGAATTTGAAGTAATAGGCTTAACATCAGAAGAGGCATCAATGTTAGCACTGAATAGCGTATCATGGGGGAATTTTATAAGGGGGACTATGCTCCAGACTGAACGCTGAAAGGCATAATCAGTCTTAAATGATGATGATGATAAGTTCTAGGGGACTGATGACCTCAGATGTTAAGTCCCATAGTGCTCAGAGCCATTTGAACCATTTGAAAGGAAGGAAACACACTAAGACGAAATAAGATGCACAACGTTGGAATTATCCGATGGACGGAACTCTGTAGACGTGATGTACGTGTACGGACGAACAAATGACTACAGTTTCAGAAAAAAATCTGATGATTCATTCAAGAGGCAGAGCTTCACAAATTGAGAAAGCCAATAACACGTTGATCCACCTCTGGCCCTTCTACAACCAGTTATTCGACTTGGCATGGTTTGGAAGTGTTTTTGGGTGTCCTGAGGTATATCGTGTCAAATTCTGTCCAACTGGCATGTCAGATCGTCAAAATCACGAACTGGTTGGAGGGCTCTGTCTACAATGCTCCACACATTCTCAACTGTAGAGAGATACAGCGACCTTGCTGGTCAAGACAAGGTTTGGCAAGCACGAACACAGCAATAGAAACTCTCGCAGTGTGCAGGCGGGCATTATCTTGCTGAAATTTAAGCCCAGGATGGCTTGCCATGAAGGGCAGCAAAATGGGGCGTGGAATATGCGCTGTAAAGGTGTTGTGGATGACAACCAAATGCTATGGAAAGTAATTGCATCCCAGACCACCATTCCTGGTTGTCCGGCCGTACGTCAGGCGAGTCAGGATGGTACTCCACCACTGTCAGCCTGTCACTGTCTCGAGCCGCGTGTTCGTTCGTCAGTGGGCTCAGTTCGAAACGGGAATCTTCACTAAAGACAGTTCTACTCCAGTCAATGAGATTCCAGGCCAAAGACGTGCCTAGAGACGCTATCGACAGCGGTGGGATACCAACCTGAGTGTCGTCTACCATACGAGCTAGCGACCAAGAGCCATGGTCTGGGGTGCCATTTCTTTTCATAGAAGAACTCTTTGGTTGTCATCCACAGAACCCTTGCAGCACGGCGGTACGTATTCTGCGCCCCGTTTTGTTGCTCTTCATGGCAAACCATCAATCCATCCTAGGCTTCAGTTTCAGCCACCGCACACGGTGAGTTTCTACTGTTTGTCTTCGTGCCTACCAAATTCTGCCTTGGCCAGCATGGTAGCCGGATCTCTTACAAATTGGGAACATGTGAGGAATTATTGGCAGGGCCGTCTACCAGTTCGTTTATTTTGACAATCTAAAGCGCCAATTGGACACGGTTTGGCACGATATCCCTTAGGACATCCAACAACTCTGTCAATGCCAAACCCAGTAACTGCTCGCGTAAGAGCCAGATGTGGACAAACGCATTACTGACTCGCTCAATTTGCGGAGCTCTTTCTTTTGAGTAGGTCACCCAGTTTTTCTGAAACTGTAATCATTTGTCCGTACATATACCTCGCGCCCGCCCGGGTGGCAGTGCGGTCTAACACACGGCTTTCCGGGCGGGAAGGAGCGCCTGGTCCCCGGCACGAATCCGCCCGGTGGTTTTGTGTCGAGGTCCGGTGAACTGGCCAGTATGTGGATGGTTTTTAGGCGGTTTTCCATCTGCCTCGATGAATGCGGGCTGGTTCCCCTAATTCCGCCTCAGTTACACTATGTCGGCGATTGCTGCGCAAACAAGTTCTCCACGTACGCGTACAGCACCATTGTTCTATCACGCAAACATAGGGGTTACACTCGTCTGGTGTGAGACGTTCCCTGGGGGGTCCACCGGGTGCCGAACCGCACAATAACCCTGGGTTCGGTGTGGGGCGGCGGAGGGGTGAAGTGGATTGCGGTAGTCGTCGTGGGGTTGTGGACCACTGCGGCTGCGGCGGGGACGGAGCCTCTCCGTTGTTTCTAGGTCCCCGGTTAATATACAATACAATACATTTACCTCACATACATCGGTTTCCATTCCACTCTGGTAATTCCTTCCTCGTGCGCCTTTTTTTGTTTTCGAGTATAATACGGGTTTTAAAAAATAGTAAAAATGAATTGAAAAAGTGAATAGACGAAACAATGCGTGTATGGTAAATGTAATGAAAAGCCGTTTCTTCAATAGCGCTGGCAGTGCAACAGCAGGCTTTGCCAAATCTGACCGCAAGAAGTTCTGTAGGAAACAAAAGTCAATACAGCAAAAGTTTCTCTTGAATTTAATTATGCTACTCTGTTGTAAAAATGTAAAGGATATGATTTTTTTGTAGTCTATAGTTATACTAGGTAAATTATTACTGCTGTACTTCTGTAGTTGCATTATCACATAATTTAGTACTTAAGTATTAACAGCACTTTCAACAGATACTTTATTTGTAGATAAGAGTCAGTTGCATGGTATGGCACCTGGAAAGTTCTTAATAAATTATTTATTTCCTAATTTGTCTAATATTTCGCAGTAATGAGGTGAGTACCACCACTGGGTATTTTTTTGGATACAAATAAGTTATGTACAAAAATATACATTGTTTCTTGATTCTCCTGACAAACGTCAGATTTGGCAGTTACAATGTTCGACAGTTCAACTCTTCAATTGTCAAATTAGAAGCCTCCAACTTAAACTAATATCTTTGTCACGAAAACTAACATTTCGAGAGGGGACCGCGTTTCAGGCTAACCATTTCAGACGAATTCAGTGGTGAACGTTACACGGCCCGATATTCTCTGATGCTGAAGGAAACGCGACCGTGTGGAATCCGGCGAGCAGCAGACGCGAATTAGATCTGGAGCCCTAATGATCCCGCTGTAGACGGTAAGTGAGCCGGCAGAAAGGAAATTCTGCAGGAGGCGAAGGAATGCGGGGCCCGCCGGAGACGCGTCTTCGGCGTCGGCGCGACCGAGGGCGCCTCGAAACCCGCGCAAATTGATGAGGCGCCTCTGCACTCCCCCAAACCAACTTCCCTCGCCCGCCGCTGCAATACATTAGCGAAACGCCACACTTACCCAAATTGTGCTGCAACTATCTGCGCGTGCAGCGCTCGCGAACGACTACTCCAAGTTCGCAGTTACCTACGATTAGGGCACTGTTAGAACATACCGGTAATAGAAACTAAAAATGCCTCAACGACCGTCTATTTGCCCTAAATATAAACTACGGTGCCGTCGAATCATCGGCACAATCCGGAACAGTGCCAGAAAATTAATGCTGCTCTTGGTAGATCTAACAAGTGCAAAAAAAAAAAAAAAAAAAAAAAAAAAAAAAAAAAAAAAAATGGAAGTGGGCCGAAAATTTCTGAACCACGCATTAATCTACGTAACTATCTCCGTAAAGCGGATCAACACAGTTCGCTCCCAGAGAACTTCTAGCAACGGAAAACTGATTAAAAGCTCAGGTTAGTAACAGCTTTTTAAGATCTGCAATCCGAATTAGTGAGTCACGTAAATGAAAACAAAGGGGCAAGTTTAAAGAGAATAGCAATTCAGAAAATTAGGTTGACATCTCACAAAATACTACAACGACACACTGCGTGCGTTTTCGTATCAAACGTGACGTAAAGACGCAACTCCATCGAGAGGGCACCAATTTTTTTTTGTACATCTATACCGATTTGGGGGAAAAACTGATGTTTGACATTAGGCAAGACAGCCGTATTTACACAGAATAGCATGCCCTACACAGTTCTGACATTGGCTAAAAGCAGGAACTAAGGAAAGCCGCAGTTGCGAAGAACTGTCATCCAGTAATTTTGTGTCAGTAACGTTTACAAAGATTCGGACGCAACATCATAGCACAAGACGGAAGTCTCAGTTTTTGCACAGTCACGTAAGGGTTGCATAACTTATAGTCAGTTTACGACATGTGTGGAGCTTCATACGAGCGTACAAACCTTACGCAAAGAATTTATCGCTGGTATAGATGTCACGAATAACTAGTGCGGCCGTACCCGAAATTAGGGAACGAAATCGTAATGGCGCCTAGTTTGAAGTATGATAGCGATGTGCTGTCAGGTGTTACCTCATCGAAACCTAGTTTCGGTACATCGCAGTACAGTATATCGACCCCAATGCGTAGCGAAACGTACATCATAGCGAAATACATTTGTGGTCCGCTAAAAACGATCCCGTAAAGCTACAATTTGTGAAAATAATATAGTTTTAGCGGCAGAACGGATATTCATTACTTAAACTGCATCGCGCGTTATTTATATACGTGGCGAGGATGAATGACCTACTCTTGCACGCTGGCTACGACAAAATAACCGGACAGAAGAAAGAGTCTTTAGTGTGTAAGATAAAAGGTTTTCCGTACGCGAATGCTCCTGCGACAGCACAAAATGACAGATCTCCGAGCCGCGCGGTGTTTACAAACAATGTTACGGGACCCGCACAAGACACACAAAACGCTTCTTCCGTGCGCACAGCTATTCTTCTCTTATCGAGCCCCGTAGTAATTGTAATTTCACGGAACACTTTGACATTTGTGTAGAATGTTACATGCTCTAGTCACAATACGAGAAAGACGACAAGCATTACGCAGCGGGCATGGGAGCGAAGCAATGCGTGCTACCAAAAATATATGTGTACTTACGTTCCCAGCAGCTCTTTCAGGACGTACTTGTCTTCCACCGACGGCTGCTTCTCGGCTTCCTTCTTTGCTTTCTTAGCGGAATCCTTCTTCCCGAAGAGCGGCATTTTTGCCGAAGTCTCAGCAGTCGCGAGTCAGAAAGCCAAATGACAAGAGAGCGGCGAAGACGCGCGAGCCCTCAAGCGTGCAGATCTGGCCTGACAATGAACTCGACCAGCACCTAGCGGGCCGAGCGCATCGCAGAAGAGCGTAGACAGCAAGACAGCGGCCGCAAGCAGACGCTTTCGACAGCAGGCCACGTTTAACACTGTCCTATCCGCACCGCCAGCGATACCCTACCAAGCAGGCCGCCCGTGTGACGTCAATAACCTGCGCGCGCACATCGGCGCGACATCTTGTAGTGAGCGCCGACACTACTTGGTTTTTCCCGCGCAAGGGGGTTTCCGGTGCGGCACTGGAAGAGAAGTGTTCGGCATCGGGACGTTCTAACAGCACGTGTCCCAATCACGGCATGCATTGTGGACTGTCGGAAGGCGTCCCTGACAATTATCGGTGCGCTTTCCAGATACATTTCCCCTCTACGCGTACCGTGACGCGGCGGTGTTGTGTACTGGATCCTTTGTAGTTTCGGGACCGTCAGCATACTTCACAACAACAACAAGGAATTCCGTGCAATTAAAAAAGCGAACAAGTTGCAGATTACGCAGTCAAAACGGAAGATTACTTTAGATGTGTGGTCGTCAAATAAGCCCGCGGGCCGGCCGGAGTGGCCGAGCGGTTCTAGGCGCTTCAGTCCGGAACGCGCTGCTGCTACGGTCGCAGGTTCGAATCCTGCCTCGGGCGTGGATGTGTGTGATGTCCTTAGGTTAGTTAGGTTTAAGTAGTTCTAAATTCTCGGGGACTGATGACCTCAGAAGTTAAGTCCCGTAGTGCTCAGAGCCATTTGAACAATTTTTTAAACCCGCGGGCTGTATGCGGCCCGCTGTTCTCAGCATCTTTTATAATGGTGTGCAACAGCCGAATCCAGAAACGTAAACTATCGTTAAAAGCTTCTCCAGAGTAGGGTGACCAAATTATTTTCGGTGAAAACCGGGACACATTCACCCGGATGCCAATGGACACCTCATTCCACATGTACCCTGGTTTCTTAATTTTAAATATTATTGTTTTGTTGATACATTTTGTTAACCCGATTATTATAACTAATACGAGGATACAAAAGATTGATATAATCTAGATTATCTGTATAATTAATGACATTTAATATACGTATACAGTAATAAAGAAATTTATTACGATTTTACAAAATTTTACAGCCATTCAACTTTTAATCAATTAATATTAACATGAGCTTTAATATTACTGAGCACTTGTAGATGGAATTGACTGTCCTTGGAGAAAAGGGTATTTTTCACTGCCTCCAGCCTTCTTGATCATGTCTTTGTTCTTTGAGACACAGTGATAAAACTCGGCACAATCGATTTTGTAGTTGTACAGGATCTGCAGGATTGCTTGAAGAGAGTCCACCTCCATTCTGTTTCTTTCATCAGTCCACTGGATATTCATGAACGAAAATATTCTTTCCACATTGGCATTATGGGCTGGGATTGCAAATAAATACCTTGCAATTATTACCAACTCAGAGTAATGCTAAAGACAGTCACAGCTTTTAAAAAAACTCACCCACTTCTCATGACATTCCAATGGTGTTTTTGTTTTTTCACCATTCCACTTGTGAAGATTTTCTTCAACAAAATTTGTCAGTATGCCGAACTGATCAAAGAGAATGGAATCATCGATTTCAGTCTCTTTACTCTTCAAATAAGAAACTGTCTCTTCAACACTTTCCCATTTTGGCACTCTCTTCAGTACCATCCAATCAAACACAGGCGATGAGGGTAAATATGAGGCGCTCCACTTACTGAGATGTTCTACACAAGTGTCATAAAACTTGTTAACTTCTTCTCTAAAACTCCTTTCCGCTGCTTCTGATACTTCTGCTCTTTTAAGGACAAATTTAACATTAAAAGAAATGAACTGCTGTTCTCTCCTCTTAGTAACAGTATCCAAGAGTATTTTTCAAAACATCATTTACCTCCATTACACTTTTCGTGCTTCCCTCAATTTCCTTTATCCCATGATGCAAAGTGCTAAGCTGACTGTGAATGAACCATAAGTAGGCTTCACTTAAAGGATTACTGAAAAACTGAACCAATATTTTGGGGGCTTTGCCTTCATTTAGGAAAAAAATCTTATAACGGTTCAAACAGGCGGATTACTCTTTCAACTGCTGGAAACAGTGATAACCAGCGAGTTTTCGAGTGACACATTACATTCATATATTCAGTTCCCACATAATCACAGAACTCCTTAAGCCTCTCTGTTCTAACAGTATATATGTAAAAGTGTGATTATACCTTCATGACGATAGTTTCAACATCACAGCTTAAACTGTCAGCAGATGTCTGCACGCTATTGTGTAAAACATGTGCAGGGCACCCTCTGTCTTCAATGTTTTCATGCAATGTTGCCTTTAATTTGGTAAATACGTAGCATTTGCCTTGTCTTTTTTAAACCACCAAAGTTGGTGTTGGTGTTGTCTCCACAAAATGCCACACATTTATTTTTCTCAAGATCAAACATTTCGATAGTATTCATGCAAAATCTTGAAATTTCGTCAGATGTTTCATTAGGTAGGGAACTCACCTTCAAAAGTTTGGTCTGAATTCCCTGATTAATATCGAAAAACTGAACAGCAAACGGAAATATTTTAGTGGCCTTATGATTGCTGGCATCAGTGGATATCCCGTAGAAAGAAGACTTTTTGAGGTATTCAAGGCTTCCCTTTACACTCTGGGGAGCAATAACTCCTTTCACTAAGGCTGACACTTTAGTTCTTGCTGAAGTAAAATTTTTTGCAATGGAAGAATCATCAAACATAATGCTGTTAAGCTTATTAGTACAATCACTGGATCTATGTTTGGTGATGTTTTACCGTGTGATAGGCTAGTGTAAGCTCGGCTGCTGGAACTTTTGTCTCTTCAGTTGACTGATGTTTCACAAAATAATTTTGTAGAGTTTTACTGCAGCTCGGTGCACTGTATCTGTTAATGTGTTTCTTTGACCTGATGTGATACACTATGTCGGAACGTCCACCATGACTTATACTAATAAAACAGTTACGTACGGAACACTCTGCTTCGTAATCAAAACGACCTTTCTTAACGAATTTCCATTCCTTGGAATAACAGTCACTGAACTTGCAGGCACGTTTCGGCATTGCGTTTCACAGTACTGCAGCAATAATACCACTAATATGAGAAAAAACTATTGCAGTTTGTCTGACAAAACAACTACTACACTGTTCTGACAATGAGTGTGTGAGTAAGTGGCGTGACAACCGAACGGTTTCATAGCTCTGTTACAATAATACAACTAATTGCTTGTTGGCCAAAGTACCGCTCAAAGTAAATTATTGCCTGTGTGCATAAACACTGATACTGTGATTACTAGTATGGGACAATGGAGGTTTTAGACAAATAAGCTAAAATATATCAATATCTTGTGTTGTATTTCCTTTAATATAGCGAAATCCCAAAGATTTGAGAAAGTTCCACGAAATGTATTTAAAAACTGAATTCCGGGACCTTTGAGCGTCCCGAAACCAATTTTCGGGACACCGGAACACAGGGATGAAAACCGGGACAATCCCGGTTTTCCGGGACGTTTGGTCACCCTACTCCAGAGTGTAGTTTTCCTGCTCAATAACGAACAAAAATGCTTACAGTGACAGTAATATTTTAAGCCTTAATTACACTCGCTGTTTAGACTGACGTTAATGACTTCGTGGACTAGTTTTCGACTCGAAAAAGAAAAACCATCAAAAACATATTTACTACTATGTTTCTCTAAAGTGTTGTGAAAAAGTAAATAAAAGATAGGTTTCCTTTTATGAAAAATCAAAGAAAAAAAGAAACAGGAAACATGATATTACCAATAACTAACCCTTCTACCTTAACAATGGCCTCTTAAACAGAGTTTTTCGAATTAATACAGAAAAAAAGAAAATGTGCTTCAAAAATGTCCAGAAAAGTGTTTTCGGATCAGGTAGTGATCAATTATGTAAACAATAAAGAAAAAATAGACAATGACTATAATAAAATGACAGTAGGTACATGAACGAATCAACTAAGCACTTATTTTCGTCCATCACAGACAAGACATAACTTTATGTTCAAATGGTTCAAATGGCTCTGAGCACTATGCGAATTAACTTCTGAGGTCATCAGTCCCCTAGAACGTAGAACTACTTAAACCTAACTAACCTAAAGCCATCACACACATCCATGCCCGAGGCAGGATTCGAACCTGCGACCGCAGCGATCGCGCGGTTCCAGATTGTAGCGCCTAGAACCGCTCGGCTACCCCGGCCGGCATACCTTTATGTCTATGGATTACTATTTACATACGTATCTTCGACTTTATGATTTGGTAGTTTTTGTGTCTAAAACGCATGGACATGTGTGACATCTTTGACATTTTTGCCTGACGCGCTCCGGCGTGGACTTGCACTCTAGAGTCGTCGACCCTACTATCATTTTCAAAATTTTTGCAAAAAACTTTGTCTGTAGCCTGCAAATCCATAGAAAAATTCTGGAATTCATTTTCTTTTCTTCGATATTTGGTTACATCAATGCCATGCCGAGTTACTTTAAAAAACTCGCTGCGTCATCTTGCTATTATTATTTACAACGGTTTTACCTGGAATTAGTCAAATTGTCTTATAGTTTCTTGGCTTTCTTCACGAACATTCTCTTCTTTATGCGTCTTCATCCTCCTCTACTTCGCCGTCAGTTTCATGATCACATTTTTCTGTTTCATTGTTGCTCAACTCGGCTGCATGTTGAAAAGGATCTTGTTTATCAAGTGAGTCAGCGGTCTTCACTTACTAACAATAACTGCAAAATTTGACCATTGTTCAAACGTCGTTCCATTGTGTCTAACATATTTAATAACTATTTGTGATGTCAAATAACAAAAGTAACGTTTATAACTTCCTGGGGTAGATTTCGACTCCAATTGGCACGTACGTACGGAAACAATGGACACTGTTCAGTACGCGCCTGCACAATGTAGAAGCACAGCCAGTACTAAGATTACAAAGAAGCAGAGTGGGAATGTTGCAATAGGAACGGAATTGTGAACAAAGAGCTACGCATGGGGTAATAAATTACACCACGAATGTTGTTAAAGGTCAACATGTGCTTAATTTTAATTGGCTTTGGTGAATTCGGTCGTGAGATAAGTACATTCGGCCGCTTACCTCAGTAGCAGAGAGGTAAGCAGCTTGGTTGTGAGAGGGGGAATGTTTTCTTGTGTCTCTTCCAATGCTGACAACTCAGGGGCGTGCGCGAGTCGTGCCAATCAGCTGCTATGGTATCAATTTTGACACGGAAGTAAGATGGATTCGTGAAGGCACGTTACAGAGACGTTCGTCTTCAAATGCTATATTTATTTATAGCAAAGAACATTAAATTAATTGAGAGCATTGTAATACAACGCAATGAGTAGAAGCAAACTGGCATTTAAATCATTTATCAAACTTTTGTGATTGTATCTCACATTCAGTAGTGGATTTAAATATACGTGCAATTACTGTTATTAACCAATTAATCATCTGCTCACACAGACAACACGAAAAAATACTTCGTCAGTCAGTTGAAGTGTCATAATTCTGAGGTCGTTGAGGGTGTCAGCAATCTGAAACAGAGAACAGTCGACCCGAACTGTTCCGACTTTCGGCGATGAGAAGTACACAGGGGCCAGCGACAGCTTATCGACCCCTACTATAGCTCGTCTAATGGGGCCTCGTAACATATTAATTTATGGATCGCACAAATTAATAATAAGGTCCGTATATATGCAGCTCGAGGTGCGTCCCCACAATATCAGTGTTGGCTCCTGGTTCAAATGGCTCTGAGCACTATGGGACTCAACATCTTAGGTCGTAAGTCCCCTAGAACTTAGAACTACTTAAACCTAACTAACCTAAGGACATCACACACACCCATGCCCGAGGCAGGATTCGAACCTGCGACCGTAGCAGTCCCGCGGTTCCGGACTGCAGCGCCAGAACCGCACGGCCACCGCGGCCGGCGTTGGCTCCTGAGCAAAAAAGTTTGACGACCAGTATAACAGGTTAGTATGGGATATCTAACCAGGTTTCCCTTTGCATTAAAAAAACTGGCAGGCTGTACGCAACACGCTATCCTCAGACAGAGGAGTAAAGTCTGGAACGCTCCAGGCTTCACGTATTACCTCAACGACTTAGTTGCAATTGCAGTTGGAGATTTCTCACAGATGAGGTGGTTCTCTATGTGGAAGTTTTATCCTGTGACCTTCTCGTAATATCTATACATATCTCAACAAAATATCTGCCTAGTGCATAGACTAGATACTAGTTCTTAATGCAGAGAAATGTAAAAGGGCTAAGCTCATGAGCCGTAAATATTTAGTAGCGCTTAACTACATGGGTAGTAAGTCACACTGGGAAAAAACTGAAGGAAGGAAAAGCAGATTCTTTGTTTTAAAACTGACTAAAATTTCAGCGATAAGTCATTTGATTCAGTAACATTACTCATGTGCCTTGGACTGGCAGACTGAGGTGAAGAAAAATGGCTCTGAGCACTATGGGACGTAAATTCTGAGGTCATCAGTCCCATAGAACTTAGAACTACTTAAACCTAACTAACCTAAGGATATAACACACATCCATGCCCGAGGCAGGATTCGAACCTGCGACCATAGCAGTCCCGCGGTTCCGGACTGCAGCGCCTAGAACCGCACGGCCACCACGGCCGACCGACTGAGGTGATATAGGATAAAATGGACCCCTGAAGCAATTATTGGGAACAGTAGTTGGCGCATGAGATTCACTGGAAGAATTCTGGAAGAATGTAGGTCGTATGCTCAGTGCATTACTGCTATAACTCTCTTTTGGCTCGATACTGAGCACAGTTGATGTGTGGGATCAACATTTTGTCTGAAGAGTCAGAAGAAAGTATGATTAGAATCTGATGTCTTATTAACAAGATGATAAAAGTCGTAGCACAAATTCGGGCTGGACAAGAACGGGGAAAGAAGTCGGCTGTGTCCTCTTCAAAGGAACCTTCCAGAATAAAAGTTATGCGAGAGGCGGAATGGATTGCAAAACTTAATTTTCTTCCTTCAAGACAATGCGTCTGCCTTTAAAGGTGTTCTGGCAATGGGAACACTGTGGACTCTGAAACTCTAACAGATGCAATATCCAACTACTTCTACTTCTTCCACCAATTAAAGAAATTAGTGGTTGGAATCCGTTTCGATTCGAATGAAGAGATTGCCGCAGCAATATGTGGATATTTGACAGACCTTCCAGAACCGGATTTGGAATCGTTGGACAATTTTCAATAACTCGAAGAAGGTCCGCCTCAGAAGTTGTGCTTTAGCGCTGTGAATTGCTAACTGAAGGGGCTCGGGTTCAGTTCCCGCCGGGCCTGAGATTTTCTCCGCTCGAGGACTAGAAGTTGTGTTGCACTCACGTTCGTATTGTTATAATTGGCATTCCACTATTGAGATGTCGGTATGGGCACGTCCCGAAAGTCAGTAAATAAAAAAAAACCGAATAAACTAACTTGAAGGAGGATTGTGTGGAAAAATAAGTGAATTTTGAACTTAAAAATCTCAGTCTTTAATAGCGAAGCCAAGATATTCGGCCCCTGTCCTCGTAGATTTCGGACCTATCGATGAAACAAAATGATGATCGCGGTTGCCTCACACTGCTTGCTAAATGTCTCGTTTAAGGCAGTCAGACAAAGGTTCAAATGGTTCAAATGGCTCTGGGCACTATGGGACTTAACTTCTGAGGTCATTAGTCCCCTAGAACGTAGAACTACTGAAGCCTAACTAACCGAAGGACAACTCACACAACCATGCCCAAGGCAGGATTCGAACCTGCTACCGTAGCGGTCGCGCGGTTCCAGACTGTAGCGTCTAGAGCCGCTCGGCCACCTCGGCCGGCCAGACAAAGGTCAAATTGAACAAAATTACACGAATATCCTGATGGACCCTCGCGGGACACAAGAATTGTGCATGGAATAGCAACTGGCCTGAAATTCAGAAATCTGTTCCACGATCCTGTTTCTGAGTTAGAGAGATAACCTAACGAGGTTGTATGAAATACATATGACAAGCAAAGTGCGACGATTTGAAATGGAGTAATTTGAAAACTATGGTTGTTGATGTGCATTTCGTTGATCTCAGTTTGGTAAATTCCATGAGTTTGCAAACGCCTGTAAAATTCTCATGACGTGGTCTAAAATACTGATCAGGTGTGTGAGGTCAGTTCAAATGAAATAGCACTTAATAATGCCCGCGCGCGTTGGAGAGCAGCAGTGTTGTGGGTTCGCTCAAACCAAGTAACCGAATTACAAACACTCAATTCACATACACTCCAAGCTTTACAAACATTATCTCGTCACCAGGATTTGAAGCACCTGTATTTATTGAGAAATCAAATACATTATTGTTACACATGCATCCGGTCATGTAGCGATCATAAACTGAATCAGATTATTTATAGCACGCGAGCAGGTTGTGTACTTCACAGTGACTTGCAGATTATAGAAGTAGATATGCGGCAGATCAGTACAAACACCTAATATCACGTCCTGCTCTTTTATCAAGCCGCATTATCTCGTCATGCTATCGAAATGTGCCTTCACTTATATCTCCATAGCTTATCGCTTCTCTTCGCGAAGACTTTAACCATCACCTCTAACTGGCAGTATGATTAGCCTCACATACACTACACCTAGTTGTCTTCCGTGTCTTTACATGTTACATCTACAGCTGTAGAATGAAATTCAGTTGCTCAAACAGTTAAGTTTTCTTCAATTCAGTTCAGAGATGGCTCTAAGGAAAAAGTCTCTCTCGATTGTATGCCTCTGTGCGAACTATCATGATTCGGGTTTTTATCTTCATGGTCCCTAGCGGGAGCAGTATGTAAAAGATTGCAAAAGATTTTTGATTCTAATTCTGAAATTTTCTACGTAGAGTTTTGCGAGGAATTGGGCATTTTTCTATTAGCTTTCTATTAGAACCTGCCTGGTGGAAAACTATCCCAATGACCACTGTTTGTCCAAACCTTGAATAAATTATATAAACTTGAGCAGTATTCCAGTGGAGACCAAACGAATGTTTCGTAAGAAAACCCAGTCTGTGCACACTGTTGTTGCTTCGTATCTTTTCATTTGTGTTAGCTACAACAGAACCTATGTGATCGTTTCGCTCCCGGTTCCCACGTGCTGTCGCTACTGGGTGTTTGTATATCGTGAGCTTCATAGGACTGGTTGTTTACCCTGCAGCGCCAATATCACCGCTGGCATAAGATTTCAACTTTCTTTTTTATTAAGACAGTCACCATTTTATTCGTACTCGTCACTATCGCTATTCGTGTCGTTATTGTCATTACGTTCTCGTGAACACTTTTGCTGACACTAAGTGAAACTTAACCGCCATTCCTTTGGCAATGAAAATATTCATTTACCGAAAATAACATTCTAATTTTATACTTTTGATGATAATTATACCGTAAACATTGGAATGTGTCGGCTGAATTGCGGAGTCAGCGTCACTTATTTGTCCTCACGAGCAAAACTAAATCGAGTGAGAGTTTTATCGCACGTCTGTCACACAGTTATCGATCATCCTTCCAAAAGCAGGCATGAGCTTATGTTCTCGCACTTAAACTTCTGTGGAATTCCTTTACAGGGATCGATTTTTTTTCATATGGGCGAATAGCGAGACGAGAACTATGGGCCCAGAAGAAACTGTGCAACTCGTGGAATTCACATTTCTTCCTCCTCCTCTTCCTCAATACACGATGAACCCTAGCTATGCATTCTCAGGATTCAACTTTTCTCTCCATCACAGTGATAAGCGGATCATCTTACATTCTGTACATTCTGAACCGTGGATTTAATTTCAAAGAATGTTGTTGTTGTGGTCTTCAGTCCTGAGACTGGTTTGATGCAGCTCTCCATGCTACTCTATCCTGTGCAAGCTTCTTCATCTCCCAGTACCTACTGCAACCTACATCCTTCTGAATCTGCTTAGTGTATTGATCTCTTGGTCTCCCTCTACGATTTTTACCCTCCACGCTGCCCTCCAATGCTAAAGAATATTCTTAAAAATTTATTTTATTTACTAGTGATTCATCATGAAAATTAACACATTTAATCACAGTATGTGAGCGTGGAAGTAGTTGCCAGGGAGTAACTGATGAAATCAAAACCAAATTGCTTTTAACAAATGGGAATTTTATTCCTAAAAGCTTTTTTTTTAAAAGAAACATTTAAAATTATAAGCAGAAAGCACCCTCTAAATATCAAGTTACAATTCATTCAGAGGCAGAAAGAAACAAATTTATGAGTGTATGAGCTTTCGGGCTAAGCACCTTGCCGCTCCCTTTTGACACCGCCGTAGTCACGACCGCTCACAGCAACCTCTGAAGACTACACTGGTGCAAATCTGCAACACACCAGATTGCCTTAAAGTAAAAGTTTTAACAATTCACACAAGCACACAAACTATGCGCCCCGTAGGAGGGATGGAAATGGTACAAAACACTAAAATTAAAAGATTAACTGCCACCGAAGGTGCAACTTGATTTTAACTTCTAAGAAAAGTCTTACGGTGGAAGGGTGGCAACTTTGTATGCTAAAATGACCATTTAAATAAAAGTCCATGAAATGCAATCATATATAAAATTATACAAGGTTGGCCAAACGAGTTAACATGCTCTACAGTACACATATACCGCCTCTCCAGATGATAGACAAGATAAAAACATATTTCAGGAATTAGGCCTTTACACTCCAAGCAATAAATTCGTTAACAAAAAAATTGGCTCTGAGCACTATGCGACTTAACTGCTGTGGTCATCAGTCGCCTAGAACTTAGAACTAATTAAACCTAACTAACCTAAGGACATCACACACATCCATGCCCGAGGCAGGATTCGAACCTGCGACCGTAGCAGTCGCGCGATTCCGGACTGAGCGCCTAGAACCGCTAGACCACCGCGGCCGGCGCAAATTCGTTAACACATCGAATCCGACAAACATGACAGAGGCAGCTATTAACGTACGACAGATTGATAGGGAGATTACCGAACAACCCGAACAGCAGGTTTCTCTAACACGCTCCTACTCCACAAAGGAAAAACGGACCACCCAATTCATAAATAACCACCTTCCTGCGGGTGGGCAAACGGAGAAGAATGGTGGGACGACCCCAAAACAAAGCGGCTGGTGACCTCACCAAGAAAACAAGTAGAATTTAACAAGTAAATGAAACAACACCTCACCAATCACTGAACTTCTAATAAACTGTGATTTCTGGAGAAGAGCTGGCGCAGCACCGTCCGCTGCCAGCCGCTTCAACGGACGCAGGAAGGTGCGCCCATCTCCCGTCTCACGGCGTCGCAGCTCGCACCGGCCAGACCGATGTCACGGGTTGACTCCTGTTGCTCTCGTGCCGGCCGCGAAGCCACTACCCCTCGCTACACGGCGCGGCCCACTGGACTGACGTGGCGACCTCACACGCGCCGACGCTCAAGGCGGACAAGCCATCAGTGCGCGACCGACCAACCGATCGATCCAACCGCCAATGACCATTGCCTGAGCAACTCTAGCAGACTGGCTGCGTAGCGCGCAGACTCAGATGCAGGAACTAAGCCCCGATCGGGTGACCACTCGCTGAGTTCTCTTACTGGCGGAGTGGAAAGACTCTCATTTATCCGGCTTTAAAGATTGATCCGAACGAAAGACATACTAACACTCCTGACGACAGACAGACACAAATTGCCCCACAAATTCGGACGAGAGACAGACTAGCAAGCTGGAGACGAGAGACTGACTCCAGACTCACCCAGACTGACCCATCAGACTGACCGCATGGCGAGCTCATAGCGTCCCTTAAATGCATGTGAAGAGGCAACCTTTCCCACCAGAGGGAGACGCCAAAGCTGCGATTGCAACAGCGGTGCCACCGCCAGAAACGGAGGGCGACTGCTTCACACTACGCGCTGCGGCGCGGTCTTCAAAACTGCAATTTTTACCACGGCTCACATTCATTAGCAACACAACGAAGGTGCTATAGGATTAATAACATGTCTGCATTTTTATTCTCCAAGTCTTAAATTTATCCATGTTGTATGGAATGTTTTGAGGACTGCAAGCGTATTGCAAACTTATGAAATAATATATACTGCTTCAGTTGCTTTTTACTAATATTTAGCTGGCCGCGGTGGTCTAGCGGTTCTGGCGCTGCAGTCCGGAACCGCGGGACTGCTACGGTCGCAGGTTCGACTCCTGCCTCTGGCATGGGTGTGTGTGATGTCCTTAGGTTAGTTAGGTTTAAGTAGTTCTAAGTTCTAGGGGACTTATGACCTAAGATGTTGAGTCCCATAGTGCTCAGAGCCTTTTGAACCAACTAATATTTAACTGGTATGACGCGTTTCGGAAGCATGCTGCTATAATGAGGTACATTAAAGTTGCATTTACATTACATTAACCTGAAGTGCGATTAGACACGTTTGCTGAGTGTGCCAACGAGGTTATGTATCAAAATACAATCCTATAAAGAAAGATACATATATTTTAGTGTGTACATTAAGTGATATCTATGTTTCGATCACTTAATGTAAACACTAAAATACACGGTGTTTCCCCTAAGAGCGTGTAAAAATGTAAGAGGACACAGAGAATGCTCCACTGAACAATTTGGGATAGGGAACCTGAGATCGAAGAAGCCAGCTTAAGGAGGTATCGAAGTAAACTTGTCTACCCCTTTGTCTACCATGACTGTTTTCCAGCTTATTTACAACCAAAATGCACGCAAGTGTACCCGTCCTGTGCTATTTATTTACATGTACATTCCTTATTTCCTGCAAGGAAACAAGGAGGAAAAGCCTGATCACAAGGAAGTCATGATGCAGGTTTTGTTTACTTTACTTGTCGGTAAGGTGGCGCTGTTGTTCCATGAAAGAAAATGCTATGAATAAACAACAGATCCATTCATTACTGTGCTATTCGGAGACATACAGTAGCATACGATGGAGCAGTATCTGTACAGTATTTCCTGGTCGCTGGATGGAAGGGGCTGTCCTATTCCTTGACCTGCTAGGTCACCTGACCTGAATTCCCTCGATTATTTCCTATGGAGATATCTAAAATTACTTGTGTATGAGATCCCAATGGATACGGAGATGGAATTAGTTGCCAGAATTGTAGCTGCCTGTGATGTGATTCGAAACACACCAGGGATATTTGTCAGGGTGCGCCAGAATCTTGTTCGCCGATGTCGTGCTTGCACTGAGGTTCGTGGCCGTTTGTTTCAGCACATTTTGTAAGATACAGTACAAGTGGTACGTTCGTTGTGTTAATGATGGTATTTTCAGTTAAATAATAAAAATAAAAATTTACACAATAATGTAATTTTATTCCTATTGTCTCCTTAAGATGGCTTCTCCGAACCCCAGGTTCCCTACCTAAAACTGTTCGGTGGAACATCCTCTATGTTCTGTTACATTTTTTCACGCTCTTACGGAACACACTGTATACAGGGTATTACAAAAAGGCACGGCGAAACTTTCAGGAAACATTCCTCACGCACAAATAAATTGAAGATGTTATGTGGGCATGTGCCCGGAAACGCTTAATTTCCATGTTAGAGCTCATTTTAGTTTCGTCAGTATGTACTGTACTTCCTCGATTCACCGCCATGATTTCATACGGGATACCCTACCTGTGCTGCTAGATTATGTGCCTTTGCAAGTACGACATAACATGTGGTTCATGCACGATGGAGCGCCTGCACATTTTAGTCGAAGTGTTCGTACGCTTCTCAACAACAGATTCGGTGACCGATGGATTGGTAGAGGCGGACCAATTCCATGGACTCCACGCTCTCCTGACCTCAACCCTCTTGACTTCCATTTATGGGGGCATTTGAAAGCTCTTGTCTACGTAACCCCGGTACCAAATGTATTGACTGTTCGTGCTCGTATTGTGGACGGCTGTGATACAATACGCCATTCTCCAGGGCTGCATCAGCGCATCAGGGATCCCATACGACGGAGGGTGCATGCATGTATCCTCGCTAACGGAGGACATTTTGAACATTTCCTGTAACAAAGTGTTTGAAGTCACGCTGGTACGTTCTGTTGCTGTGCGTTTCCATTTCATGATTAATGTGATTTGAAGAGAAGTAATAAAATGAGCTCTAACATGGAAAGTAAGCGTTTCCGGACACATGTCCACATAACATATTTTCTTTCTTTGTGTGTGAGGAATGTTTCCTGAAAGTTTGGCCGTACCTTTTTGTAACACCCTGTATGTGTCTTTCCGTACAGGATTTTGTTCCGATACACAATCTCACTGGCACACAGAGCAAATGAACCTAATTGCGCGCCGGCCGCGGTGGTCTCGCGGTTCTAGGCGCTCAGTCCGGAACCGCGCGACTGCTACGGTCGCAGGTTCGAATCCTGCCTCGGGCATGGATGTGTGTGATGCCCTAACGTTAGTTAGGTTTAAGTAGTTCTAAGTTCTAGGGGACTGATGACCACAGATGTTTAGTCCCATAGTTCTCAGAGCCATTTGAACCTAATTGCGCTTCAGACTGATCAGCCTGGCCTGGCAACGGAAGACAGCAAAACGAAAGCTGAAATTTTAAATGTAGCATTTGAGAATTATTTCACGTAGCAGGATCGTAGAAACATACCGCCGTTTGAGTCTCGTACAGATTCCCGTATGGAGGACATAGTGATAGACATCCCTGGGGTTGTGAAGCAGCTGAATGGGTTGAAAATAAATAAATCGCCAGGTCCTGATGGGATTCCAATTCGGTTTTACAGAGAGTACTCTACTGCACTGGCTCCTTACTTATCTTGCATTTATCGCGAATCTCTTGCCCAACGTACAGTCCCGAGCGACTGGAAAAAAGCGCACGTGACGCCTGTATGTAAGAAGGGTAGAAGGACGCATCCTCAAAATGACAGACCAATACACTTAACATCGGTTTGTTGCAGGATTCTCGAACATATTCTCAGTTCGAATATAATGAATCTCCTTGAGACAGAGAAGTTGCTGTCGATGCATCAGCACGGCTTTAGAAAGCATCGCTCCTGCGAAACTCAACTTGCCCTTTTTTCACATGACATCTTGCGAACCATGGGTGAAGGGTATAAGACGGATGCCATATTCCTTGACTTCCGGAAAGCGTTTGACTCGGTGCCCCACTGCAGACTCCTAAGGTACGAGTATGTGAGTGGCTCGAAGACTTCTTAAGTAATAGAACCCAGTACGTTGTGCTCGATGGTGAGTGTTCATCAGAGGTGAGGGTATCATCTGGAGTGCCCCAGGGAAGTGTGGTAGGTCCGCTGTTGTTTTCTATCTACATAAATGATCTTTTGGATAGGGTGGATAGCAATGTGCGGGTGTTTGCTGATGATACTGTGGTGTACGGGAAAGTGTCGTTGAGTGACTGTAGGAGGATACAAGATGACTTGGACAGGATTTGTGATTGGTGTAAAGAATGGCAGCTAACTCTAAATATAGATAAATGTAAATTAATGCAGATGAATAGGAAAAAGAATCCTGTAATGTCTGAATACTCCATTAGTAGTGTAACGCTTGACACTGTCACGTCGATTAAATATTTGGGCGTAACATTACAGAGCGATATGAAGTGGGACAAGCATGTAATGGCAGTTGTGGGGAAGGCGGATAGTCGTCTTCGGTTCAATGGTAGAATTTTGGGAAGATGTGGTTCATCTGTAAAGGAGACCGCTTATAAAACACTAATACGACCTATTCTTGAGTACTCCTCGAGCGTTTGGGATCCCTATCAGGTCGGGTTGAGGGAGGACATAGAAGCAATTCAGAGGCGGGCTGCTAGATTTGTTACTGGTAGGTTTGATCATCACGCGAGTGTTACGGATATGCTTTAGGAATTCGGGTCTGCGTCTCTAGAGGAAAGGATGCGTTCTTTTCGTGAATCGCTACTGAGGAAATTTAGAGAACCAGCATTTGAGGCTGACTGCAGTACAATTTTACTGCCGCCAACTTACATTTCGCGGAAAGACCACTAAGGTAAGAGAGATTAGCTCTCGTACAGAGGCATATAGGCAGTCATTTTTTCCCCGTTCTGTTTGGGAATGGAACAGGGATGCCGGCCGGAGTGGCCGTACTTTGCCGCCCGCGGTGGCCGAGCCGTTCTAGGCACTACAGTCTGGAAACGCGCTACCGCTACGGTCGCAGGTTCGAATCCTGACTCAGGCATGGATGTGTGTGATGTCCATAGGTTAGTTAGGTTTAATTAGTTCGAAGTTCTAGAGGACTGATTATTTCTGAAGTTAAGTCTCATAGTGCTCAGAGCCATTTGAACCACTTTTGGAACAGGGATAGAAGATGCTAGTTGCGGTACGAGGTACCCTCCGCCACGCACCGTATGGTGGATTGCGGAGTATGTATGTAGCTGTAGATGTAGAATGTAATTGTAATGCGCCTGGCGATGGCAGCGTGCTTCTGACATGCATCGTAGTTATTAAATTTTAGTAAAAAGTGACTGAAACAGCAGAAATTATTTCGTGAATCTTCATGTCACCGTAGGTATGTGCCATACAGTAAGTACTGTACCTATATTATTTTCCCTCACTCTCTACTCGATTTTCAGATTTGCCAGCAGATAGAAAGAATGTCGCACCTCAGAGTAGAAGCTCGAACTCCTCTGATTTTACCGTCCTGGTCTGTACAGCAGGAGCACGTAGGAGAAAGAAATGTATTTTACGCAACGTCTCGGAAAGTGTGCTCTCGTAGGCCGTGCAAAGTTTCCCGTATATTACAACGCCGTTCCTTTAGCGCAGGGCCGGCCACGGCGTGACAGACTTCGCGCGGGCCACGTGTGAGTGCCGCGTGCGGGCCAACGCTCGGTCTGTCTCCGCTTTGATCGTTCCTTCCCGGAAGTACCTTATACAGCGCAACATTTCATGCAGTACTGCGGTCATAGAGTATAAATATCTATGGAGTGAGCATAGCCTACTGCGCATGTTCTCAACATCAAACGGGGCTAGTCACGTGGTAATGGGACGTCGCTGCTTGTCTGCAATTTGTGGTAACAGCGAAACTTTAATATTACACGTACTCACCTGTTGTTACATACGCTTCTACACGTTTTAGTAGTAATAACAGCCATGGTGCAATATTGCTGTTACTACGGATGTAAAGAGAAGTTCGTGAAAGGAGGGCCAGTTACTTTTCATGGGCATGTACAACAAATCTCTAATAGTGAGTATCATACTGAGGTAAGGCGCTTTATATGTTTATAAATATTGAGACGCGGTATTATAATGTCTTGTATTGTAGAGAAAATTTCTGCGACTAATTTTACCCATGTGTTTAGGAGAGAAATGCTGGATAAATTTTCAAGTGCGTTTAAGCTGCCAGTCAGTGTTTACGTATTCGTGCTATGTTCATGGTTCAAATGGCTCTGACACTATGGGACTTAACATCTGAGGTCATCAGTCGCCTAAAACTTAGAACTACTTAAACATAACTAACCTAAGGACATCACACACATCCATGCCCGAGGCAGGATTCGAACCTGCGACCGTAGCGGTCGTGCGGTTCCGGACTGAAGGGCATAGAACCGCTCGGCCACCACGGCCGGCGCTATGTTCATCTGCAGTATGATTAATTTCCTCCAGCTGATTCAGATCCTCAAACACTTGTATGTATCTAAGTACTTCTGCATGAGACAGTTTCCTACATTATATAATTTTTGTATACTAGTTTCCCTAAAGGTGAACAAAGATTCGACAACATGAATAAGTGCAATAGAAAACCTAAAAAGGTACTGTTGGCTGTCACTTCTTTTTCCGCACCCGAAAAAACGTAAGTAAAGTGGAACTGAGCTGTGATACTGTGGCGAAAAAGCACAAAAGCCTTGCTTTTCACAGCTTTAAAACTGTTTCAGTTCCAGGTACAAAAGTGTTAAGATGTCTCTAAAACGCATATACAAAGTTTCAGGATACTTCTGAAGGTGACATATCTGTTCTAGCGAAGTAATAACACTCAAAATACGCTAAGCGCTATACGGACTAACATGCGCCGTCGCAATACCACGTGACTTTAGCACCAAGAGATGTTACTGACAGATTTCTCGTTCTGAACATCCGAATGGTCACTCCATAAATATTTATACTCTACGATTGCGGTGCGGAATTTTTCATTCGGCGCAACTCTCTGTTCTTCGGCAGAATGGTGGTGTCTGTGCCCTTTTCTGCCGGCAGTAGTGGCCGAGCGGTTCTAGGCGCTTCAGTCCGGATCCGCACAACTGCTACGGTCGCAGGTTCGAATCCTGCCTCGGTCATGGATGTGTGTGATGTACTTAGGTTAGTTAGGTTTAAGTAGTTCTAAATTGTAGAAGACTGATGACCTCAGATGCTAAGTCCCATAGTGCTCAGAGCAATTTGAACCATTACAAGTGCCGTTTTCTCTTCACTATTTGCTCGTGGTGCGAAAGACGTTTACAGGTCCAGTTGAAGCCTGCACAAAAAGAGGCAGTCTGGCGTTGTATCGTCACTAGCCTTTAAAAAGGAATGGAAATGAGTGAAGAGCATTCTCAATATGAAATACGCAGTCGCATAAGAGACAGGTACTGCAGATTTTTTATGAAACGATGTTACAGTACCATGCATAAATAGTTTAACAATTTACTTGACAACGAAAGAACAAAATTCAATGTTAAATACATCAAGCACTTTGTGCTACATTTTCAGATATACAACGTGTGAATAAATTGGTGGTATGAACAGTAAAATTCCGAAGTTGCATCTGTTATTCCACTTTCAGTTGCAACAGTTTCCGGTGGAACTGAACGAAGGGCATGAAGACTTTATATCCAGAATGAAATTTTCACTCTACAGCGGAGTGTGCGCTGATATGAAACTTCCTGGCAGATTAAAACTGTGTGCCGGACCGAGACTCGAACTCGGGACCTTTGCCTTTCGCGGGCAAGTGCTATATCGGCTGAGCTACCCAAGCACGACTCACGCCCCGTCCTCACAGCTTTAATTCCGCCAGTACCTCGTCTCCTACCTTCCAAATTTCACAGAAGCTCTCCTGCGAACCTCGCAGAACTAACACTCCTGGAAGAAAGGATATTGCGGAGACATGGCTTAGCCACAGTCTGGGGGATGTTTCTAGAATGAAATTTTCACTCTACAGCGGAGTGCCTGCGAAAGGCAAAGGTCTCGAATTCGAGTCTCGGTCCTGCACACAGTTTTAATCTGCCAGGAAGTTTCAAGACTTTATATATTACTGCAAAGTACTTTACAGCAATGGGAATGCCTGGAAAGATGTTTAGATTTAAAAGTCACCATTGTTGAATTTATCAAGGAAGAAAGAGCGGAGGTATGAGAATTAGAACATTCTGAATGGATTGCAGACCTCGCATTTTGCCGGCCGCAGTGGCCGTGCGGTTAAAGGCGGTGCAGTCTGGAACCGCAGGAGCGCTACGGTCGCAGGTTCGAATCCTGCCTCGGGCATGGATGTTTCTGATGTCCTTAGGTTACTTAGGTTTAACTAGTTCTAAGTTCTAGGGGACTAATGACCTCAGCAGTTGAGTCCCATAGTGCTCAGAGCCATTTGAACCATTTGAACCTCGCATTTTACGTGGACTTGACTGCCCACTGCCCACAGTAAGACACCGGAAGGTGAGAAATGACTTCTTTCTGACTAGATGGGGATGTATAAAAATCGCCTTATAGAAGGAACACATTCTGACAGACACAGTCCACTTCCATAAGCTCTCTGGCGTTAAAGAAAACACTAGGTTTGAGGAATCCATTGTGGCCTTGAAAGAATCAAAATGACAGTTTCCCAACGATTTTGAGGAGAGCGTCAATTTTACGTCTGTTTTCAAGACCGGTTGCCGTTTTAGTTGAAAGCGCCCCTGTACATGAGCAGATATAACTGATTAATCTTCAAGATAATTCACGTTTTAAAGACGAAGCCTTTTACATGAAAAGTGTCCAGGATGTCGTCCTCGGTTAGAGCTTTGATGTCTCCACGATGAGGTTGCAAAAGTGCTGCAATATTGCGATCGACATATTTGTGTGAAGGATGAAAGTGTTACGGTGTAAAGTCAAGCGCCGGTACGCCAGTCGCGAACGAGAGAGCAGAGAGGGCTGTGCAGAAGACGTCAGCCAATTGCACACTGACCGACCCCTCTCCAGGACGACAACGCGACACCAGCGGCATCTATGCGAAGACGACATAGCGGCGCGCCCGACAGGCCGCGGCCCAGTTATACAGAAGCTTCAAAACTAGCGACGTGAACGGAAGCGTCAAGGCTCGTTACTTGCTTGTTCATTCTATGTAGCTCAATGTTAGAATTGTTATACTGGAAAAGCTTGTATATTTTGGATGTCACCCTTTGCTTGCGACACACCGATGTAGTTCTCAAATTTAAATATTGACCTTTACTTTTTGTAATAAAACTCATTAATACGATTTGCTTGAATTTCTGTCTAGCGATGGGAGAAATCAGGTTTCCTAAACACCCCACCTTGACAACTAGGCAGAATTCAACAGACATACTTTTTTCGATTATGGAACTAAGTAAGTCACGATTACGTGGTAACTTAAGTGGAAAAATCTGTGAAATTGTCTGAATCTGTCCATATGTCGACAGTTTGTGCGAGACAAAAATTATATTATGTTTTCAGTGCACCAACAATAATTAAATAATACTGAATATACACTACTGGCCATTAAAATTGCTACGCCAAGAAGAAATGCAGATGATGAACGGGTATTCATTGGACAAATATATTGTACTAGAACTGACATATGATTACATTTTCACGCAATTTGGGTGCATAGATCCTGAGAAATCAATACAGCTTCAACACGTTACCACAGTTCATCAAGAGTAGTGACTGGCGTATTGTGACGAGCCAGTTGCTCGGCCACCATTGACCAGACTTTTCAGTTTGTGAGAGAGCTGAAGAATGTGCTGGCCAGGGCAGCAGTCGAAAATTTTCTGTATCCAGAAAGGCCCGTACAGGACCTGCAACATGTGGTCGTGCATTATCCTGCTGAAATGTATGGTTTCGCAGGGATCGAATGAAGGGTAGAGCCACGGGTCGTAACACATCTGAAATGTAACGTCCACTGTTCAAAGTGCTGTCAATGCGGACAAGAGGTGACCGAGACGTGTAACCAGTGGCACCCCATACCATCACGCTGGGCGATACGCAAGTATGGAGTTGACGAATACACGCTTCCAATGTGCGTTCACTGCGATGTCGCCAAACACGGATACGACCATCACGATGCTGTAAACAGAACCTGGATTCATCCGAAAAAACGACGTTGCGCCATTCGTGCACCCAGGTTCGTCGTTGAGTACACCATCGCAGGCGCTCCTGTTTGTGATGCAACGTCAAGGATAACCGCAGCCATGGTCTCCGAGGTGATAGTCCATGCTGCTGCAAACGTCGTCGAACTATTCGTGCAGATGGTTGTTGTCTTCCAAACGTCCTCATCTGTTGACTCAGGGATCGAGACGTGGCTGCACGATCCGTCACAGCCATGCAGATAAGATGTCTGTCATCTCGACTGCTAGTGATACGACGCCGTTGGCATCCAGCACGGCGTTCCGTATTACCCTCCTGAATCCACCGATTCCATATTCTGCTAACAGTCATTGGATCTCGACCAACGTGAGCAGCAATGTCGCGATACGATGAACCGCAATCGCGATAGGCTACAATCCGACCTTAATCAAAGTGGGAAACGTGATGGTACGCATTTCTCCTCCTTACACGAGGCATCGCAACCACGTTTCACCAGGCAACGCCGGTCAACTGCTGTTTGTGTGTGAGAAATCGGTTGAAAAGTTTCCTCATGTCAGCACGTTGTAGGTGTTGCCACCGGCGCCAACATTGTGTGAATGCTCTGAAAAGCTAATCATTTGGATATTACAGCATCTTATTCCTGTCGTCTGTAGCACGTCATCTACGTGGTGTAGCAATTTTAATGGCCAGTAGTGTATATTTTGCTTATGAGCTTGTTGTTGAGCAATGTGAAATGTAAAACCAAGTCATATGCTGTTCGAATGCACTCTGATTTAAATGCGGCGTGTTCACAGTTTTCCTCTCCCCCCGGTCCAAGTGATCAGACAGCGTGGCGTGGCGGTAAGGGAAAATCTTGGCCGCCCTTGCTTTAACGTCTTCCACTGGAGTTTGTCCAGCATATTTGTGACGCTATGGGTGTACGAAAAAAGAGTGACGAATCGCACAAATCCTTCATACAGCATGTTCATTTTTTCTGAAGACGTTGAAATATCTCGAAAACTACACATTATATCAAAAAAAGTTATAATTCAGATTTGTTTGTCTCATAGGGGGTCATCCAACGATACCACACTCGACCTCCGCCCCCACCCCACCCTGTGCGTGGGTTGTGGAGGGCAACTTTGAAATCTTCGAGTGGGAACCTCCGCTTTTTATTGCAGATTATGATTCCACGGCAAAATATACATAAGTTTTGTCTGAAGTATTTTCTTCGTTTCGCCATAGAAGGCACTGTAATCACAGGAATAGAAATGAGTACACAACCGTAATTTACGGCGTGCTACTCAATGGCTCTTGACCACCTCCATGCTGCGAGGGTAGGACAGGCCAGTATTTCCCAACTTCTAATTAGAAACCGTACTGGCAACGTTCTATTCCTCCGCCATATCGAACAGGCGACTAAACGGCGCGCCGCCATGGCCGTGTAGCAAACTACGAGTATCATAGCAGGCAGTGCACTGCGGCCGGACCTCGCTAATCGCGCAAACGTAGAATAGATAGCGGTTCTAAACATTATAACACTTGCGCAGTGTTTATTGCCTGCACACCTACCTATCGTTTGGAGAACAGACGTGCAAGTGGACGATGAACGTTGCAACCACTGAAGAAAAAACTGAAATGGTCCTGATGTACGGAGAATGTAGGGGAAATGTAGAGGCTGCTGTTGCCTTGTATGCCGAGCGTTTTCCAGAGAAAGCTCGCTCTCGTTCTTTCTTTTACAAAGTTGTGAACGCTTTCTGTCTGATGACAGCATACAAACCGGAAAAAGAAAATGAAGCAAACATGTAACAGGAGAAGCTAATGAAACAGCTGTGCTAACGGCAGTGACAAAAAAAAGGGGGGGGGGGAATACAGTAGAAGAAGAATGGGTAGCTTTGAGAGATGAAATAGTGAAGGCAGCGGAGGACCTAGTAGGTAAAAAAACGAGGGCTAGTAGAAATCTTTGGGTGACAGAAGAAATACTGAATTTAATTGATGAAAGGAGAAAATATAAAAATGCAGTAAATGAAGCAGGCAAAAAGGAGTACAAACGTCTCAAAAACAAGATCAACAGGAAGTGCAAAATGGCTAAGGAGGGGTGGCTAGAGGACAAATGTAAGAATGTAGACGCTTATCTCACTAGGGGTAAGATAGATACTGCCTACAGGAAAATTAAAGAGACCTTTGGAGAAAAGAGAACCACTTGCACGAATATCAAGAGCTCAGAAGGAAACCCATTTCTAAGCAAAGAAGAGAAAGCAGAAAGGTGGAGCGAGTATATAGAGGGCCTATACAAGGGCAATGTACTTGAGGACAATATTATGGAAATGGAAGAGGATTTAGATGAAGATGAAATTGGAGATACGATACTGCGTTAAGAGTTTGACAGAGCACTGAAAGACCTGAGACGAAACAAGACCCCGGGAGTAGACAACATTCCATTAGAACTACTGACAGCCTTGGGAGAACCAGTCCTGACAAAACTCTACTATCTGGTGAGCAAGATGTATGAGACAGGCGAAATACCCTCAGAATTCAAGAAGAATATAATAATTCCGATCCCAAAGAAAGCAGGTGCTGACGGATGTGAAAATTATCGAACAATCAGTTTAATAAGTCACGGATGCGAAATACTAACGCGTATTCTCTACAGACGAATGGAAAAACTGGTAGAAGCTGACCTCGGGGAAGATCAGTTTGGATTCCGTAGAAATGTTGGAACACGTGACGCAATACTGACCCTACGACGTATCTTAGAAGCTAAATTAAGGAAAGGCAAACCTACGTTTCCAGCATTTGTAGACTCAGAGAAAGCTTTTGACAGTGTTGACTGGAATACTCTCTTTCAAATTCTGAAGGTGGCAGGGGTAAAATACAGGGAGCGAAAGGCTATTTACAATTTGTACAGAAACCAGATGGCAGTTATAAGAGTCTAGGGGCACAAAAGGGAAGAAGTGGTTGGGAAGGGAGTGAGACAGGATTGTAGCCTCTCCCCGATGCTATTCAATCTGTATATTGAGCAAGCAGTGAAGGAAACAAAAGAAAAATTCGGAGTAGGTATTAAAATCCACGGAGAAGAAATAAAAACTTTGAGGTTCGCCGATGACATTGTAATTCTGTCAGAGACAGCAAATGACTTGGAAGAGCAGTTGAACGGAATGGACAGTGTCATGAAAGGAGGGTATAAGATGAACATCAACAAAAGCAAAACGAGGATAATGGAATGTAGTCGAATTAAGTCGGGTGATGCTGAGGGAATTAGATTAGGAAATGAGACACTTAAAGTAGTAAATGAGATTTGCTGTTTGGGGAGCAAAATAACTGACGATGGTCGAAGTAGAGAGGATATCAAATGTAGACTGGCAATGGCAAGGAAGGCATTTCTGAAGAACAGAAATTTGTTCACATCGAGTATTGATTTAAGTGTCAGGAAGTCGTTTCTGAAAGTATTTGTATGGAGCGTAGCCATGTATGGAAGTGGAACATGGACGATAACTAGTTTGGACAAGAAGAGAATAGAAGCTTTCGAAATGTGGTGCTACAGAAGAATGCTGAAGATTAGATGGGTAGATCACATAACTAATAAGGAGGTATTGAATAGGATTGGGGAGAAGAGAAGTTTGTGGCACAACTTAACTAGAAGAAGGGATCGGTTGGTAGGACATGTTCTGAGGCATCAAGGGATCACAAATTTAGTATTGGAGGGCAGTGTGGAGGGTAAAAATCGTAGAGGGAGACCAAGAGATGAATACACTAAACAGATTCAGAAGGATGTAGGTTGCAGTAGGTACTGGGAGATGAAGAACCTTGCACAGGATAGAGTAGCATGGGAGCTGCATCAAACCAGTCTCAGGGCTGAAGACCACAACAACAACAACAACAACAACGGCAGTGCACCACAACCCACACATAAGCGCCCGGCAATTACACCACGTTTCTGGTGTGTCCGTAGGTAGTATTATTACAATACTGCATCATCGTAAGTATCATCCACACCACGTGTCAACTGCATCAAGAATTTCATGACACCGACTTCCAAACGGGTAGTATTTTGTGAATTGGTAAGTCGACGATTGGAAACCTTCTTTGCCGTAGTACTATTTTCCGATGAGTTTACATTCACAAACAATGGTACCGTTAACCGGCAAAACATGCATTACTCGAGCGTAGACAATCCCCACTGATTATGGGAAGTTGACTATCAGTGTTCATGGATCGTTACTGTATGGTGTGACACCAAGGGCAACAAACCCATTGTTCTGTCTTTTATCGACGGCACTTTGAACGGACGCATATATCGAACGTTTTTGGTTGGTTGTTTTGGGGAAGGAGACCAGACAGCGTGGTCATCGGTCTCATCGGATTAGGGAAGGAAGTCGGCCGTGCCCTTTCAGAGGAACCATCCCGGCATTTGCCTGGAGTGATTTAGGGAAATCATGGAAAACCTAAATCAGGATGGCCGGACGCGGGACTGAACCGTCGTCCTCCCGAATGCGAGTCCAGTGTGCTAACCACTGCGCCACCTCGCTCGATATAGAGGCTGATTTCGTGAAGACGTTGCAAACTTTGAGAGATGAAGGAGAAGTGTATCAATCTGAGGTAAGTGGCCCTGGTCCGGAAACGAAAAAGTCGACATTGCTAAAATCGTTCTGATATTGACCACACTGTTAGAGGTATCAAAACGATTCTTGCTTATAGCTTTCTACTCGGTCGTTTCCGGACTAGGGTTCCTGAACTTCAGTTGATACATTCACTCTTCTCCACCATCCCTGAAAGTTTGTAAGTTTATCACGGAACCACACTGTATGTTCTTCCGGAGCCCTCTGCAATCCATCGTTAGAGGACTGCATTTGGTGAAGAAACGCTTACAGAAGTCTCTCGCTAGGTCTTCAACCAGAAAAAAAACTGTGCTGTTTGTATGTTGCTGACACTGTAGGGAAGATAATGGTCGTGATGCTGGCTCGTGTCACATACTCGTTTCCCGTACTGCTGTTGGCCGTTTTCCTCTTTCTGGAATCTTCTTCACGTCCGTGAAATGAAGCTACAGATAAAGTTTAATTCACCTCTTATCGAGCAGAACGATCTGATAATGTAATCCACACGTGACATATGCCGGGTGCTTCGTCCGCAGCTCGTGGTCGTGCGGTAGCGTTCTCGCTTCCCACGGCCGGGTTCCCGGGTTCGATTCCCGGCGGTGTCAGGGTTTTTCTCTGCCTCGTGATGACTGGGTGTTGTGTGATGTCGTTAGGTTAGTTAGGTTTAAGTAGTTCTAAGTTCTAGGGGACTGATGACCATAGATGTTAAGTCCCATAGTGCTCAGAGCCAGCCGGGTGCTTCAGTTCAATGATTTTTTCTCATTAAGGCACAATATCACAAAATACTAAATGAAGGGAATATTTATGTAGACAGATAAATGTAAGAAACTTTACTACTTATGCGAAGTTATGAACATAATTTATTTAGTTACTTTCCATAGAGATACAGCAACGAGTTATAAGTTTTTGAATGGAAGATTCTTTTTCCGTCATGTAGATGTATTTAAACTAATTGTGTACCAGTCAAATTGGTTAATCAAATTGGTATCAGTTTTAGTTAGGGTGTAAGCTTTCCATAAAAATGTTATACATACAGGGCGTTTGAGAAGTGATGGTCAATAATCCACACTTGAAAAGTACAGGCCAAAAGTAGCTAAAAAGCTTCAATAAACACAGATCCACATGTCAACCGTTGACGAGATACAACACATTTTCTGTTGTGGTTCATCAGTGTTGAGGAACACAAGGCATCTGTGAACGTTAAGGTAGATGTTCGAAATGTCTGAATGGAACATTGAACTCGTCTCTGAAACGAGTTGCCAATGCTCTCAGGCAGTCCTGGATGATTCTGTAAATGCTGGAAGGCTGCTTCTATCCGCAAGCGAAATTCCTCAAGAGAGTTGACCTCGGTAGCGTAGGCCAGGCTTCTGACATGAATTCCATGGGATTTAAATACGGAGACCTTGGAGGCCACGGCAGAGGCTCTCCTGTATCTGTCCAACGTTGACCATACGTCCGTGTTAGAAGCTGGCGCACACGAAAATGAAGATTTGCTGGAGCACCGTCACGCATGAACCACAAGTTCAGGCGTTGGTTCAGTGGGAGATTATGATGTACATTTGGAAGTATAGTCCGCTGAAACGTACTGCTGTCCGGTTAGTCTCCGTGGTAGGAAGTCAGTCCAATTATGTGGTCTCCGATCAGTCCTGCCCACACGTTCAATGAATAACGCAACTGATTTCGTGATAAATGTATTGCATTAGGATTGACATCGGCTCAAATGTGACAGTTATGGTTCAAATGGCTCTGAGTACTATGGGACTTCACTTCTGAGGTCATCAGCTCCATAGAACTTAGAAGTACTTAAACCTAACTAACCTAAGGACATCACACACATCCATGCCCGAGGCAGGATTCGAACCTGCGACCGTAGCGGTCGCGCGGTTCCAGACTGTAGCGCCTAGAACCGTTCGGCCACCCCGGCCGGCTATGACAGTTATGGAAGTTAAAAATACCGTCACGGGTAAATCCAACCACCAGAATGAGATTTTCACTCTGCAGCGGAGTGTGTGCTGATATTAAACTCACGCCCCGTCCTCACAAATTTACTTCCGCCAGTATCTCGTCTCCTACCCTCCAAACTTTAGAGAAGCTCTCTTGCGAACCTTGCAGGACTAGCACTCCTGAAAGAAAGGATATAGCGGAGACATGGCTTAGGCACAGCCTGGGGGATGTTTCCGGAATGAAATTTTCACTCTGCAGCGGAGTGAGGACGGGACGTGAGTCGTGCTTGGGTAGCTCAGTTGGTAGAACACTTGCCCGCGAAAGGCAAAGGTCCCGAGTTCGAGTCTCGGTCCGGCACACATTTTTAATCTGCCAGGAAGTTTCAAATCCAACCACATCCCTGAACAGAATACTGCTTAGAAACAAGGGATTCAGGGTACACTGTTGTTGCACCCATTGGCAGAAATTCTCTCTAGGAGGGAAGTCTGCATTGTTGAGGGCTTGCACTCGCTGGAGACGATTTGTGTAAAATACTTGACGATGTATTATTCGCCACACACTGTTATGACTCAGGGCACGCTCTTGGGTAGCTATCCTCCTTGTTGAATTACTCTGATGTCCATGTAGAATGCGTAGAATTCCTCAACATTGCGTGTTTGTATCTGGGTCGTCCTTGGTGTGCGAAACTCCCGGTTTCTGTAAGGCACTGTTGTAACCGGCTAAATGTACGTCTGTCGGGCTGCCTGCGGAGAAGAAAAGCTTCTTCATACAATCGTGTAGCCTCAAGGGCACTGCCATTCGCTTTGGCATACATGAAGTGTATGCCAGCGTACTCTTCATTGGTGAACCTACATCCATGATGCCTTCATGTTCGTAACTGATTGAGGCACAGCGCACAGAGAGGGAAAGGCACGTAGTTGCGCATGCGTAAACAAACAAATAGTCGATCCCAAACTTTGTGATACCAACGTAAACATCGCGGTACCCATGCGCGTTTGCAGTTGGTTCCCAAGTCGAATTAATGCGAAACATTGGCGATGGCTGATTTGCGGACCCATGTTTATTGGAGCTTTTTGGCTACTTACTACTGTTTTTCCAGTGTGAATTATTGACCATCATTACAGAAACACGGTGTATACGAAAATACTGAATATTTTTATTTCACAAAGTTTCTCTTCCTTGTAACGTGTAGTTTAGATATCGTGTTCAACATCTGAGCAATACTGGCTGTTGGTTGGCCCTGTGTTGCGCATGTGAGCAGTGTCGAAATTGATAAAATACTGAATTTCAAACAATGAAAATGAATTTAATAAAATGCCCAAAGAGACTGATTGTGTGCTCGGTGAAAACTATTTAACAAACTCAATACTCAAGTACATTATGAGAGATGTGTAATATTAAGTGCAAAGTTTGAAATCTCCACGGAATAAAATACTCCTCAACTCGGTAGAAAATAACTCTTCAATACTGTCTACACAGTTCACTGTAAATTAATCTGCTGAATAAGCGTAACCTTTGAAAATTCTCACTGTGTACTGTTTGCTCACAAGAATAAAAAGTGAGATCTGCCCTGAAATAAAAGTAACTTACCTCATGCTGAGAATGCTGTTTTGCGTCTGGTATACTGACGTTCTTGAAAGTATATACAAATCAGCAGACGCAACAGCTAAGGAAAAAGTAAACTAATCCCTGAAACCAAAATTTTCTTTCTTCTCATAGTACAGACTAATAATTAAGTTTGAACTGGAGTCGAACCGTCACCTCATACACGTTCGTCTTACGCAGCTCGAACGCTAACCACATTTCTTTTTTAATTTTTTTTTGTTTGATCTCATTTTCTTCATGATGGTTCGTTGCATTTATTAGCGGTGGATGCCCCACAACACGCGTTCACGTTCATCGTTGATCCATTAACTCAGTTTTATTTATTTATTATTTTTTATTACAGTGGATAGTTAACGAACTGACCAAACACTCTGAGCTACCGTGCCGGCACCATCTGGGAACCATGAACGCGCAAAGCTTTTCTAGCGATTTTCTCGGAATTGCCAGAATAGTGCACCTTACGACGACACTGAAGCCTCAAAGAAACTGGTACAGGCACGCGCATTCAAATACAGAGATACGTAAACAGGCAGAATGCAGCGCTGTTGTATTTAACACTTAAGTAAGACAACAAGTGACTGGCACAGTTGTTAGATCGGTTACTGCTGCTACAATGGCAGGTTATCAAGATTTAAATGAGTTTGAACGTGATGTTATAGTCGGCGCACAAGCGATGGGACACAGCACCTCAGAGGTAGCGATGAAGTGGGGATTTTCCCGTACGACCATTTCACGAGTGTATCGTGAATATCACGAATCCGGTAAAACATCAGATCTCCGACGTCGCTGCGTCCCGAAAAAGATCCTGCGGGAACAGGAACAACGACGGCTGAACAGAATCGTTCAGCGTGACACAAGTGCAACGCTTCCGCGAATTGCTGCAGATTTCAAGTGCTGGGCCGTCAAGAAGAGTCAGCATGCGAACCATTCAACGAAAAATAATCGATATGGGCTTTCGGAGCCGAAGGGCCATTCGTGTACCCTTGACGACTGTACGACGCAAAGCTTTAATCCTCGCCTTGACGCGTCAACTCCGACGTTGGACCGTTGATGGCTGAAAACATTTTGCTTGGTCGGACGAGTCTCGTTTCAAATTGAATCGATCGGATGGACGTGTACAGATATGGAGACAACCTCGTGAATCCATGAACCCTGTGTGTCAGCAGGGCATTGCTCAAGCTGGTGGAGGCTCTGTAATGGTGTGGGACGTGTTAAGGTGGAGCGATATGGGATCTCTGATACGTTTAGATACGACTGTGACAGGTGACACGTACGTAAGCATCCTGTCTGATCACCTACATCCATTCATGTCCATTGTGTATTTCGACGGACTTGGGCAATTCCAGCAGGACAATGCGACACCCCATACGTCCAGAATTGCTACAGAGTTGCTCCAGGAACACCCTGCTGAGTTTAAACACTTCCGTTGGTCACGAAACTCCGCAGCCATGAACATTATTGATCGTATCTGGGATGCCTTGCAACGTGCTGTTCAGAAGAGATCTCCACCCCCTCGTACCCTTACGAAGTAGCTTAAATCACTTAATAAAGGCAAGGCCTCCGGTCCAGATCGTGTAACAGTCAGGTTCCTCTCAGAGTATGCTGATAAAATAACTACGTATTTAGCAGTTATATACAACCACTCGCTCACAGAAAGATCTGTACCTAAAGACTGGAAAATTGCTCAAGTCACACCAATACCCAAAAAGGGAAGTCGGAGTAATCCGCTGAATTACAGGCCTATATCACTAACGTAGATTTGCAGTAGGGTTTAAGAACATATACTGTATTCGAACATTATGAAGTACCTCAAAGAAAACGACTTATTGACACAATCAGCACGGAATCAGAAAATATCGTTCTTGTGAAACACGTGAAACACAACTAGCTCTTTATACTCATGAAGTAATAAGTGCTATCGACATGGGATGTCAAATTGATTCCATATTTTTAGATTTCCAGAAGGCTTTCGACACCGTTCCTCACAAGCGTCTTCTAACCAAACTGCGAGCCTACGGAGTATCGCCTCAGTTGTGCGACTGGATTCGTGATTTCCTGTCAGGAAGGTCACAGTTTGTAGTAATAGACGGAAAGTCATCGAGTAAAACAGAAATAATATCCGGCGTTCCCAAAGGAAGTGTTATAGGCTCTCTATTGTTACTGATCTATATTAACGACATAGGAGACAATCTGAGTAGCCGTCTCAGATTTTTTGTAGATGATGCTGTCATTTACCGTCTTGTAAAGTAATAAGATGATCAAAACGACTTGCAAAATGATTTAGATAAGATATCTGTATGGTGCGAAAAGTGGCAATGGATCCTGAAGAAAGAAAAGTGTGCAGTTATTCACATGAGTACTAAAAGAAATGAGCTAAATTTCGATTACGCGATAAGCCACACAAATCTGAAGGCTGTAAATTCAACTAAATACTTATGGATTACAATTACAAATAACCTAAACTGGAACGATAACATAGATAATATTGTGGGTAGAGCAAACCAAAGACTGCGATTCACTGGCAGAACACTTAGATGGTGCAACAGGTCTACCAAAGAGACTGTTTACACTACGCTTGTCCGCCCTATTCTGAAGTACTGGGGTGCGGTGTGGGATCAGTATCAGATGGGATTGCCGGATGACATCGAAAAAGTACAAAGAAGGGCAGCTCGTTTTGCGTTATCGCGAAATAGGGGAGATAGTGTCACAGACATGATACGTGAATTGGAGTGGCAATCATTAAAACAAAGGCGTTTTTCGTTGCGACGGGATCTTCTCATGAAATTTCAATCACCAGTTTTCTCCTCCGATTGAGAAAACATTCTGTTGGCACCCACCTACATAGGGAGAAATGATAATCACGATAAAATAAGAGAAATCAGGGCTCGCACAGAAAAATGTAAGTGCTCGTTTTTCCCGCGTACCGTTCGAGAGTGAAACGGTAGAGAGACAGCACGAAGGTGGTTCATTGAACCCTCTGCCAGGCACTTTATTGTGAATAGGAGAGTAATCACGTAAATGTAGATTTGTGGACAGCCCTACAGGATTGATGGTGTCAGTTCCCTGGAGCACTACTTCAGACATTAGTCGAGTCCATGCCACATCGCGTTGCGGCACTTCTGCGCTCGCGGGGACCCTACACGGTATTAGGCATGTGTACCAGCTTCTTTGGCTCTTCATTGTACTTGCACATGATGTTGTTTTCATGGCCTGCTAAAGGTGTACGAAGTTTGAAGTAAATATGAGATCACAACGTCGTGGCCTCCCCTTGTAATAACTGAATGGTAAAAGTGGCAGGGGTTACCATAATTTTCAGTTTTAGTTTCCATATGAATGGATTATTTCAATAGTGGTGCAAGTCCATTACCTCCACTTTTCTGGCTATAATGCTTCTGCAGTTAATGATCCAAACAAACAGAAAGAAAGGTTCATCTCTATCAAGAAGCCATATGCTTGGATATTTCTGGTATCTAAACTGCAGATTTTTCAGAGTTTATTTAACTTCAGAACTCTGTATCTTCATCTACATCCATACTCCGGAAGCCACCTGACGGTGTGTGGCGGACGGTACTTTGAGTACCTCTAACGCTTCTCCCTTGTATTCCAGTGTCGTATTGTTAGTGGAAAGAAAGATTGTCGGTATGCCTCTATGTGGGCTCTAATAGCTATGATTTTATCCTCATGGTCTCTTCGCTAGATATACTGTATTCGAACATTATGAAGTACCTCAAAGAAAACGACTTATTGACACAATCAGCACGGAATCAGAAAATATCGTTCTTGTGAAACACGTGAAACACAACTAGCTCTTTATACTCATGAAGTAATAAGACTGCTTGACTCCTCGGTGAAGGTATGTTCTCGAAACTTCAACTAAAGCCCGTACCGAGCTACTGAGCGTCCCTCCTGCAGCGTCTGCCACCGGAGTTTATCTATCATCTCCGTAACGCTTTCGCGATTACTAAATGATCCTGTAACGAAGCGCGCTGCTCTCCGTTGGATCTTCTCTATCTCTTCTATTAACCCTATGTGGTACGGATCCCACACTGGTGAGCAGTATTCAAGCAGTGGGCGAACAGGTGTACTGTAACCTACTTCCTTTGTTTTCGGATTGAATTTCCTTAGGATTCTTCCAATGAATCTCAGTCTGGCATCTGCTTTACCGACGATCAACTTTATATGATCATTCCATTTTAAATCACTCCTAATGCCTACTCCCAGATAATTTATGGAATTAACTGCTTCCGGTTGCTGACCTGCTATATTTTAGCTAACTGATAAAGGATCTTTCTTTCTATGTATTCGCAGCACATTACACTTGTCTACATTGAGATTCAATTTCCATTCCCTGCACCATGCGTCAATTCGTTGCAGATCCTCCTGCATTTCATTACAATTTCCCATTGTTACAACCTCTCGATATACTACAGCATCCGCAAAAAGTCTCAGTGAACTTCCGATGTTATCCACAAGGTCATTTATGTATATTGTGAATAGCAACGGTCCTACGACACTCCCCTGCGGCACACCTGAAATCACTCTTAATTCGGAAGACTTCTCTCCATTGAGAATGACATGCTGCGTTCTGTTATCTAGGAACTATTCAATCCAATCACGCAATTGGTCTGATAGTCCATATGCTCTTACTTTGTTCATTAAACGACTGTGGGGAACTGTATCGAACGCCTTGCGGAAGTCAAGAAACACGGCATCTACCTGTGAACCCGTGTCTATGGCCCTCTGAGTCTCGTGGACAAATAGCGCGAGCTGGGTTTCACACGATCGTCTTTTTCGAAACTCATGCTGATTCCTAAAGAGTACATTTCTAGTCTCCAGAAAAGTCATTATACTCGAACATAATACGTGTTCCAAAATTCTACAACTGATCGACGATAGAGATGTAGGTCTATAATTCTACACATCTGTTCGACGTCCCTTCTTGAAAACGGGGATGACCTGTGCCCTTTTCCAATCCTCTGGAACGCTACGCTCTTCTAGAGACCTACGGTACACCGCTGCAAGAAGGGGGGGGGGGGGCAAGTTGCTTCGCGTACTCTGTGTAAAATCGAACTGGTATCCCATCATGTCTAGCGAATAAAAATGCTCTTGTACCACTATTGAAGTAAAACCTTCATCTAACACCATAAAGCAAATTCCATACAAAAGCAGTTTCGTCACGTTTGGAGGACAAAAATAGAGAGTAAGTGGCTTTTTGATTTGTTCCCGCCGGAGCGAAGGCGGCGTCAGGGTGGCGACGAAGGCTGGAGCCGAGGGGCAGCGCCAGGGCAGACGAAGGGATGTCAGGCGGGCAGAGACTGGCTTGCGCGCACCAGTATCTGGGGAACTGCGATAAAAGCCAGCAGCGCTGTTGCTCTCGAAGTGTCGCCAGGCGCGACGAACAGGCGTTCCACGAAACTGCAACACAATAATGGGGGCGCATCAGCGGAGAATATCAGTCTAATAGGGGGGGGGGGGGGGAGGGGAATTTATATATAGTGGCACAAATTATTTGTATAGTCTAAAATGAATTATAGAAAAGTGGTTGTATAAAAAATTAAAGAACTTTCGAAGTGACTGATATCAGTATGCATGCCATAGCGTATGTTCCAAAACGCCGCGCATAAAAACGGGATTTTCCGGTGCTCGTACCTCGGGTTGTATACAGGGTGTTACAAAAAGGTACGGCCAAACTTACAGGAAAAAATTCCTCACACACAAATAAAGAAAAGATGTTATGTGGACATGTGTCCAGAAACGCTTAATTTCCATGTTAGAGCACATTTTAGTTTCGTCAGTATGTGCTGTACTTCCTCGATTCACCGCCAGTTTGCCCAAATGAAGGAAGGTAATGTTGACTTCGGTGCTTGTGTTGACATGCGACACATTGCTCTACAGTACTAGCATCAAGCACATCAGTACGTAGCATCAACAGGTTAGTGTTCATCACGAACGTGGTTTTGCAGTCAGTGCAATGTTTGCGGAGTTGGCAGATGCCCATTTGATGTGTGGATTAGCACGGGGCAATAGCCGTGGCGCGGTACGTTTGTATCGAGACAGATTTCCAGAACGAAAGTGTCCCGACAGGAAGACGTTCGAAGCAATTGATCGGCGTCTTAGGGAGCACGGAACATTCCAGCCTATGACTCGCGACTGGGGAAGACCTAGAACGACGAGGCCACCTGCAATGGACGAGGCAATTCTTCGTGCAGTTGACGATAACCCTAATGTCAGCGTCAGAGAAGTTGCTGCTGTACAAGGTAACGCTGACCACGTCACGGTATGGAGGGTGCTATACCGGAGAACCAGTTGTTTCCGTACCATGTACAGCCTGTGCAGGCACTATCAGCAGCTGATTGGCCTCCACGGGTACACTTCTGCGAATGGTTCATCCAACAATGTGTCAATCCTCATTTCAGTGCAAATGTTCTCTTTACGGATGAGGCTTCATTCCAACGTGATCCAACTGTAAATTTTCACAATTAACGTGTGTGGGCCGACGAGAATCCGCACGCAATTGTGCAATCACGCCATCAACACAGATTTTCTGTGAACGTTTGGGCAGGCATTGTTGGTGATGTCTTGATTGGGTCCCACGTTCTTCCACCTACGCTCAATTGAGCACGTTACCATGATTTCATACGGGATACTGTACCTGTGCTGCTAGAACATGTGCCTTTACAAGTACGACACAACATGTGGTTCATGCACGATGGAGCTCCTGCACATTTCAGTCGAAGTGTTCGTACGCTTCTCAACAACAGATTCGGTGACCGCTGGATTGGTAGAGGCGGACCAATTCCATGGCCTCCACGCTCTCCTGACCTCAACCCTCTTGACTTTCATTTATGGGGGCATTTGAAAGCTCTTGTCTACGCAACCCCGGTACCAAATGTAGAGACTCTTCGTGTTCGTATTGTGGACGGCTGTGATACAATACGCCATTCTCCAGGGCTGCATCAGCGCATCAGGGATCCCATACGACGGAGGGTGGATGCATGTATCCTCGCTAACGGAGGACATTTTGAACATTTCCTGTAACAAAGTGAAGTCACGCTGGTACGTTCTGTTGCTGTGTGTTTCCATTCCATGATTAATGTGATTTGAAGAGAAGTAATAAAATGAGCTCTAACATGGAAAGTAAGCGTTTCCGGACACATGTCCACATAACATCTTTTCTTTCTTTGTGTGTGAGGAATGTTTCCTGAAAGTTTGGCCGTACCTTTTTGTAACACCCTGTATAGTTATGAAAAGGTATCGTGAAGTGGTTTGCATAGCCCTTGGGCTAGGGACAAACAGAAGGATCGTCTTAGTGTCACTATTCTACAGTACAGGGCCGAAGTGTGAGTATTACACACTTCTTCGTGCTTATACTTATATGGATATGGTATCTCTCCTTTCGGACATGTCCGAAAGAACAGACACCATATCCACGTAAGTACCGGGTGATCAAAAAGTCAGTATAAATTTGGAAACTGAATAAATCACAGGATAATGTAGATAGAGAGGTACAAATTGACACACATGCTTGGAATGACATGGGGTTTTTATTAGAAACAAAAAAAATACAAACGTTCAAAAATGTCCGACAGATGTCGCTTCATCTGATCAGAATAGCAATAATCAGCATAACAAAGTAAGACAAAGCAAATATGATGTTCTTTACAGGAAATGTCCAATATGTCCACCATCATTCCTCAACAATAGCTGTAGTCGAGGAATAATGTTGTGAATAGCACTGTAAAGCATGTCCGGAGTTATGGTGAGGCATTGGAGTCGGATGTTGTCTTTCAGCATCCCTAGAGATGTCTGTCGATCACGATGCACTTGCGACTTCAGGTAACCCCAAAGCCAATAATCGCACGGACTGAGGTCTGGGGACCTGGAAGGCCAAGCATGATGAAAGTGGCGGCTGAGCACACGATCATCACCAAACGACGCAACGACGCACGCAAGAGATCTTTCATGTGTCTAGCAATAGTTCGTTTTTTTTTTGTTCTAATAAAACCCCATGTCATTCCAAGCATGTGTGTCAATTTTTACCTCTATCTACATTATTCCGTGGTTTATTAAGTTTTCAAATTTATATTGACTTTTTGATCACCCGGTATATATTTCTGGCAACACCGGCCATGACCTTCCTCTCTGTGCGGATGCACACATATTCCCCGAACTATTACTGAACTTGGTAAGAATGTCTTCCACGAGTAATGGGTGTGTTGGGGTGGGACACTACGAATGTAGTGTGTGGACATACAAGATGAGAATATGAGTCTCGCGGGAGGCGTGCGCGAGATAGTCCCCGCAGTCGTGCTGATCTGTGTGCCCTCGGTAGCTCAGACGGATAGAGCGCCTGCAATGGAAGCAGGTGGTACCGGGTTTGAGTCTCGGTCAGGGCACACATTTTCACCTGTTCCCGTTGATACATATCAACGGCCGTTAGCAGCTGAAGGTATTAATATAATTCTAGTTTCTTCCTGCTTAGGCTTAGGTGAACTGAACAAATCGGTTGGTTCTTTCTGTATTTGATGTGGTGTGCGGTGGGCATGATGGGACTTATGGAGGCACCATTAGTTCGTGGGCGGTTTCGCGGATTCCCCCGCCCCCCCCCCCCCAAAAAGGAACTATTTACTATATTTTCGTCTTCAGCATCTTACCAAAACCCAGGCGAGGATTTCAAAATGGCTATGCACAGAAAATGGCTGAACCTGTCGCGATATATTGTTAAAGTTCCGGTCTCGAACAACCTTGAAAATTTTCTAGATTTTGTATCTGTTTCCAATACACAGAGCTTCGAAATTACCATACTTTCGCACTTAAAATACGCACGTAAAATGCGGCTTGATGCGAAAAAGTAATTTATAAAGTGACGAAACACCGAGAAATGCGGTGTAGAGTGTCTTCGTTATCAACAGAAGGGTTCTGAGGACTCCACGTTGTAGTACCGAAGCACACGCAAAATTTTTGTTCATGTAAAATCCGGTCCGAGGTGTAAAATTACTATCACATAAACAGTTCATCAAAATTTTACTGACATATCAAGTTATTTTCACGTAAGTGACATGCTCTGCTGTAGCAGGGAAACAAGAGAAACATCGGGAAAAATGCTCTTATCGCATCACAGAAAAAGGCGAATATGTTCCTGCTTTAAAGGCTCTGACTGAAAATTGGAGTACTAGCTGCCTCCTACCACCCTCAAAATCCTTAAAAATTTTCTCAAAAATGTCGGCGTGCGAACGATTCGCGCTTGTTTATGCTGAGAGATGAGACTGACAGCGGGAAAGAGACGGAGAAGTAACAAATGCTGGAAGATAATATCCAGTGATTCTGTTATAAAATGAGCGAAGAAGACAATGGCAGTGTGAGAGAAAGAGAGGGACACAGTGGCGGTGGAACATAGTAGGCAGTAAGAGAACAGTGCTAGGAAAAGTGGAGACAGTGCCAGTGAGAGACAAATAAAGGGAAACAGAAAGTAAAATTGGGTGAGAGCTAGTGATAATGACAGACAGAGTCTGTGATAGTGACAACGAGGAAGAGAGAGAAGGAGAGAAGAGAGAGAGGGAGAGAAGAGACAGCATCACTAGGAAAGAATCAGACATTAGTAATAAGAGAGAACTAGAGGGACACAGTGGCAGGAAACAGTAACAGGACAGAACTAAGCAGATGGTGGCTGTGAGACAGAGCCTCAGAGCCAAACAGACATAATCACAAGAGTTGGGCAGAATGAGTGAGTGAGAATGGGCAGTTGGGAGTGTATGGCATGAGAGACTTACAGCGATGGACTAGTGTTTGTGAATGAGCTACAGTTAGGGTAGCTTGCGGGGGTGAAAGATGAGCTGCATGTTAAAAAGGGAGTAAATATGTTCACATGGAAATATTTTTGCCCAAAATGTTTAGGTGTTGAGGAAGGTAGAATGAGGCAGCTGAAACTCCACTTTTCAGTCAGAGCGTTTTAAGCAGGAGCATATTCGTCTTTTTCTATGCTATCATAGGAACGTTTTTCTACTAGTATTACACATTACTTTAGTATTTGGATCACATCGGTTGCTAAAACATCATTAACTGTTTGCTACTCCTTATAATTAGGTTTCTGTCATAAAAAGCTACATTTCCCCATAATACAAGACTCTAGAGCTTTCAGAATTTTAATTACAAAACAAGTAATGTTTGCATTTACCTGATGTCTAAATCTTAACTTAATAGAGGCATCTTAACTCAAAAATAGTTTGCACTGTTACTTGCCGGACGGTTGCTCTTCTGCTATTGCCGGAGATTGTGCTTTGCAACGTTTGTTGTCTCCTCGGGTGTACACAACCCAGATAACAAAGCAGACAGGATCCATAGTTAAAGGGCCAGATGTGGCACTGGGGATAAACACTCAGTGTAAATAATCCTTAGAGCTCCATTCAGCAATGTGCACAATCGCACAGTGTAGGGTGATATGGTACATTTCGAGAGACAGACTTCGCTATTATTTTACAAAAACTGGCAGCTTTTCGGTGTGGGGAAACACCTGAGGGGTTTCAGGCGAGTAAAATAGGAACGGCCTGACACTAGCGATATGTGTGTAAGTTAGTTGGGAGATAGGTTGGTAATGAAACACCATATTGTATAAAAAATAGCTAGATGCTAGCTAGAATACTAAAAGGCAAAAATCTCGCCCAAGTTGCTCAGGTCTTATCACTTGACATCACCAACCTTTACTCAAACATACCGATACAAGAAGCTGTAACAGTAACCCAAAAGAACCTTATGAAACATAAGATACATGCATACACAAAGATTATTGAAGTTATGGAACTCCTCCAGCCAACTCTACGTTACAGCTACTTTACCCTTAATGGCAACATTTATAAGCAACCAGATGTCCTAGCAATGGTATCATGTATATCAGGTACCATAGCCGACATCTACATAAATCACTTGGAACAAAAGTTATTTAACAGTCAAGAACCCCCTCTAAAGAAAACTGAACTTTATAAGAGATGTGTAGATGACACACTACTGTTACTGAAAGGGGATGCCACAGACATAACAAACATTCGAACTGCTTCAATAATCTACGTGAGAAAATTACATTTACAGAGAAACATAAACAAAACAAAATCATCAATTACCTGGCCCTAAATATTACAAGAAACAACACATGCCCATTCAAAATTTACGGAAAAATACAATGACCGACACCACAACCTGTGCAGCCTCATGTGACCCAGACATCCATTAACAGTCAGCACAGAGATCAGTGCTACATAGAGCAACTAAAATACCTATGAACCAAGAAAACATGCAAGAATAAACAAAAATAATGACACCGATTACAGTTGCTAATGATTATACAGCATCCACGGTCGACACAGTCCTAAACAAACCGCAGAAAGACCCAAATACAAAATGCATCACAGAAGGAAAAGACGAAAAACAGATATATATCTAGCATCCCATACTTTGGCAATATATCGTAGATCACAAGTATTTTCAAAAATCACAAAGTAAAAGTTGGGTTTCCTACATAAAATAAACTACAAAAAAACTAATACATAGCATAAAGTGTAATCATGACCCATACTCAGACTCTGGAACATATAAAGTAACTTGCCAGGAATGCTCCATGTTCTACCTAGGACAAACAGGCCGAAATTTTCAACAGTGGGACACCCATTTGGAAAAGTAGAGCAAGATGTCAAAGCAGTCCATCGACTAAATAAAGGACACGAAATGGATTTGTTAGAAGAATCTAGATATACACACATTACAAAAAAATACGAAGACAAAAAGCTAAACGAAAAACTTGAATGTGAATCGGTGAATTTCTTTAGAAGCTTTGGCAATATACTTAAATAATAGCAACATACAGAAATAAACACCATCGTAAAATAGATGTAAGCAAATTGTAATCCATACTGTAACATAAATACCTTCCGTACAAAAGCATATCTGTGGAGGCCCTGTAACATTATCTCTGTCAACTACAGTTCAGAAACATATTTATATCTGTTTGTTTGTGAAGTTATTACCGATGCGTACTGTGCACCGACAGTTGTGCGTGATTAACTAAACAAGCACTGTTTTTTCCTTGTTTCACAATTTTATTATTAATATTACTGTACAACCTAGGATTCGGGTTACAAGCTCATTCTGAAGTACGAACATTACTGATTCCCAAAAATGATAATGCAAAGATAAACATGACGAAAAGGCAAAGATAATCATCTCAACTCCTTAAGGTATCGAACAACAGCTTAATGTAAAAATTAAGTCAATGGCATTTTTTTAACAAATTACATATTTTATTATTCAAATCAGCAATTACACTAACATGACAGGACTAAAGTTATGCATTAGCCAAGAACTTTTTAACTACGATGGACTGTTGCCCAAAGTTTTGTTTCGATCCTAGGGTTGTGATCTCATCTAAAAGAGGTGAATAATTGAATTGGGTTTGCTCGTTTAATAATAGGTGTGGGGATGTACAGATCTGTCTTTTAATTTCTAAAATGTCTAATTGGTTGAGTTTAGCCCCATTTTCCTCTGTGTGTGGGACTTACATGTCGATTATGTATTTGTGGTTATTGTTCAGGCAATATCCTGCAAAGGCTGAATCAGGCTTCTTCAGTTTCCAGCTTGTGTGGAGTTCTTTAAGCCTAGTACAGATTGACTTCCCCGTGTCCCCATTGTAGCAAGACCGACACTCACGTCATGTGATTTTATAAACTCCACTTTTTGTGACAGCTGGTTGTTTACCTTTTGCAATAAGCAATTACCTATTGTCTGAGGGACATAGAAAATCATCGAGAAACCCTTTGCCTTCAAAATGTTACTTATGTTATTTGATGTTTTCTCCAATAAAGGGCATCTCCACCATTTCTTTTCCAGATTGTCTGTGGTTTTCATTGGGGACAGTACTGACCTGTCTTGCTTCTTCACCTTTTTACTTACAATTTTATCAATGATGTTGGGTTTAAATTCCTTATTTGTGGTAATTGTTTTTATTGTGTTAAATTCCTGGACAAATTCGTCTTGGGACGTAGGGATAGAAATGAGACGGTGGATCATGTGGTGGAATGCTGCGTGTTTGTAGGTTGTAGAATGTTGTAAGGAAGCCGGGATGAATGAGTGTCAGTCTTGCTACACTGGACAGATTGGGAGGTCAATCTGTACTAGGCTTAAAGAACATCACAGAAGCTGGAGATTGAATACGCCTGATTCAGCCTTTGCAGGACATTGCCTGAACAACAACCACAAATACATATTCGATGTGCAAGTCCCACACACAGAGAAAAAGGGGGTTAAACTCAACCAATTAGAAATTTTAGAAATTAAAAGACAGATGTGTACATCCCCGCACCTATTATTAAACGAGCGAAACCAATTCAATTATTCACCTCTTTTAGAAGAGATCACAACCCCAGGATAGAAGCAAAACTTTGGGCCACAGTCCGTCGTAGTTACAACATTCTTGGCTGATGCATAACTTTAGTCCTGTCATGTTAGTGTTGTAGCTGATTTGTGTAATAACGTGTGTAGTTTGTTAAAAATGGTCGTTGACCCAATTTTTACATTAAGCTATGGATCGATACCTATCTTTGCCTGGTCAACATAAAATCTGTGCATTATCATCTTTGGGAATCAGTAATGTTCGTACTTACGAATGGGCTTATAACCTGAAACCTAGGGTGTACAGTAACATTGATAATAAAATTGTCAAACAAGACAAGAAACAGTGTTCGTTTAGTTAATTTACAATGTTTGACCAAGAACCCACAGCTGATTCAATTAAAATGATAGTGAGTGATGTTTAACATGTGTGAGACTTTGCACAAATGGACAATAAGAAAACTGTAAGTTTAAAAAATGTTCAAATGTGTGCGAAATCTTATGGGACTTAACTGCTAAGGTCATCAGTCCCGAAGCTAACACACTGCTTAACCTAAATTATTCTAAGGACAAACACACACACCCATGCCCGAGGGAGGACTCGAACCTCCGCGGACCAGCCGCACAGTCCATGACTGCAGCGCCCGAGACCGCTCGGCTAATCCCGCGTGGCTGTAAATTTTTAAGAAGCAGCTTTTCCGCATTTAGCACATGCGTTCCTATGTACTCGGAAAGCCCTCTGTTGTTTCCAGTGAGATGTTGAATGAATGTTATGCTTTTTATTTCCTAACAGCATCCCCACAAACCAAGTCTGACGTGTTGACGGGTTTCTCTCTCGCTGTTGTGAGTTGTAATTAAGCAACCTATTTTTCACGACTTCGGAATTAGATCGTGTGCTCACAAACGAGTATAGGTAGCACCAGTAAATTCCGGATCTGAAAGGTATTGTAGCGAGGAATACGACACCTTGCTAACAGTACTGCCTTTGTACACAGCCGCACGCGAGTCTGCCGCCCTCACGGGGCTAGCACGTAACTCTAAACTTTGTACAGCTGCCCGAGTGCTCTGGAGAATCCTCGCTTAGACTGTAAGTACAAGTTCTTCCCGGTGTGATGTGCTGCAGTCATGGACTGAGCGGCTGGTCCCGGCGGAGGTTCGAGTCCTCCCTCGGGCATGGGTGTGTGTGTGTTTGTCCTTAGGATAATTTAGGTTAAGCAGTGTGTAAGCTTAGCAGTTAAGATTTTACACACATTTGAACATTTTTACAAGTTCGTCCAAATTTCGCCACTAACTACATACAAAAATCGCGCTATTTATATATTTGTGGTGTGCGTACTGTAAGACCTTCAGTACACACACCGTCAGATTATTTGACTTGTCGTTCTAACGAAGTAGGCGAGTGTCAGCAATATGTCTCGTGGTCTTATCGTGGCGTGTTTATCTTCTGCCGTTAGGTCAGACGATAGAAATGCCACTTGCACGCTTAGAGTAGCAGATTAACGGTGACCAACTTTAAAAAGAACTTGATTAATTTTCACACACATTTATTAAAATAATAACAAGCATAAAAATTACTTAACTTGGTTCTGGATGCTATTTACAATTGACAATCTGAAGTTCCTTTGGTATTGGTATGTTGATCTTATTCTCACATATATCTCTGATACTTGACAAAAGTGTCTATACATTTATCTTCATGGCTATGTACAGGAATATGGTTATCTTATTAGGCGCAGACAAACTTGACTATAGACTGGTACAGACAGGTGCAGATAAATGCAGACTCGTACAGACTAATGAAGACTGACTAATCGGAGGTCTGTACACTTGTTATAATACCTCGCGCGTTCACGTATCACTGCGCGAGTGTGATCCGAGAGGAAAAAAGGTTCTACGTTAGCAGCAATCTGATTGGCTGCGTTACATATTAATACGCGGATCGGCGGAAGCACAATTTGGTCCGTCTCTATGGCAGCGCCATCTCGTAATGCGGAGACGGACGAGCGCTGCGCCTGCGCTGATGTGCTTAGCGGGACGCGCTCTAGTGAGAAAGTTGTGTACACGCTGACTACGCGGAACTATGTGCACAACAATATTGTAGTCAAGTCAACGAAGGAAGGGAGAATCTCACACACCAAAATCGTAGTACAAAGAAATACACATTTGAAAATGGGAATTATTTCGCTACAAGCGTCGTGTAAAATATAAATAAAAGAAAATCGTGATTGGTAGCAGAAGATTATTTATAAACACACTATTGTTGAACACTTACAAAACAAGCAATTAATCAAGTCCCTTGTTCGATAGTACAAAAGTTAATGTTTCGACAAGCCACTATGGAGCACACACATCTTGAACGCTAAGTCCGACCCCAGTACGAGTAATGAAAAAGTTAATGTTCCTAGTTACAATCACCGAAACAATGACAAAACACAGACACACATAGCTCGCAGATTCTGGCTCCCGGTCTCGGTCAAAGAGCGGGGGTGGACGGCAGATGTGACGGCGACAGCAGCGGCGAAATTCATCGATTGCAAGCTGGCGCTGTCACTGCCTTCTGCTGGCACGACGCGAGTTTAAATCCTCAGTGTTGCGAGTATTACAGCATTCTGACTGGCTGCTTGGCGGGATAGCGGAACATAGTCTCGATCGGCGCACGCCTACGCTAACTGCGTGCGACAATAGAGATTCTGGAGTGGCCGCCGGCGTCGCCCTGTGATGATCTACTCGCTGACTTCTTGGCCCTCCACGGATCGAGTGGAACCGCGAGCATTTGAATTGCGCAGCCGGAAGATATTTGGCCGCAAGTGATCCGCGGCAGGCGTGCCACAGCGAAAGTGACTCGGAAGTTCCGCGACGTACACACATGATAATACACTACTGGCCATTAAAATTGCTACACCACAAAGATGACGTGCTACAGACGCTAAATTTAACCGACAGGCAGAAGATGCTGTGATATGCAAATGATTAGCTTTTCAGAGTATTCACACAAGGTGGCGCCAGTGGCGACACCCACAACGTGCTGAAATGAGGAACGCTTCCAACCGATTTCTCATACACAAACAGCAGTTGACCGGCGTTGCCTGGTGAAACGTTGTTGTGATGCCTCGTGTAAGGAGGAGAAATGCGTACCATCACGTTTCCGACTTCGATAAAGGTCGGATTGTAGCATATCGCGATTGCGGTTTATCGTATCGCGACATTGCTGCTCGCGTTGGTCGTGATCCAATGACTGTTAGCAGAATATGGAATCGGTGGGTTCAGGAGGGTATACGGAAAGCCGAGGTGGATCTCAAGGGCCTCGTATCACTAGCAGTCGAGATGACAGGCATCTTATCCGCATGGCAGTAACGGATCGTGGAGCCACGTCTCGATCCCTGAGTCAACAGACGGGGACGTTTGCAAGACAACAACCGTCTGTACGAACAGCAGCATGGCCTGTCAGCTCGGAGACCATGGCTGCGGTTACCCTTGACGCTGCATCATCAGAGACAGGTGCGCGTGGTATGGTGTACTCAACGACGAAACTGGGTGCACGAATGGCACAACGTCGTTTTTTCGGATGAATCCAGGTTCTGTTTACAGCATCACGATGATCGCATCCGTGTTTGTCGACATCGCGGTGAACGCACATTGGAAGCGTGTATTCGTCATCGCCATACTGGCGTATCACCCGGCGTGATGGTATGGTGTGCCATTGGTTACACGTCTCGGTCACCTCTTTTCCGCATTGACGGCACTTTGAACAGTGGAGCTTACATTTCAGATGTGTTGCTACCCGTGGCTCTACCCTTCATTCGATCCCTGCGAAACCCTACATTTCAGCAGGATAATGCACGACCGCATGTTGCAGGTCCTGTACGGGCCTTTCTGGATACAGAAAATGTTGGACTGCTGCCCCGGCCAGCACATTCTCCAGATCTCTCACCAATTGAAAACGTCTGGTCAATGGTGGCCGAGCAACTGGCTCGTCACAATACGCCACTCACTACTGTTGATGAACTGTGGTATCTTGTTGAAGCTGCATGGGCAGCTGCACCTGTACACGCCATCCAAGCTCTGTTTGGCTCAATGCCCAGGCGTATGAAGGCCGTTATTACGGCTAGAGGTTGTTGTTCTGGGTACTGATTTCTCAGGATCTGTGCACTAAATTGCGTGAAAATGTAATCACATGTCCGTTCTAGCATAATATATTTGTCCAATGCATACCCGTTTATCATCTGCATTTCTTCTTGGTGTAGCAATTTTAATGGCCAGTAGTGTAGCAATGCTGGGCTACTGTAGTGAGATGCGGCAGTCTATAGTAAGCTGTTGCCAACAGGCACGAACCAAGATCCATGTATCGCAACAACAGTGCTAATTGATAACGTAGAACATACACTACGTAATATATCCTCCATCCGCGGATAGGAACATCTAAGAGTGTGAGTTATAGCGTTTTTATTTAAACTAAAGTCTTTCTTCAAAATTTACAAAACAATATTCGTGAGGTAGCACTGATCCTCCAAGCCTACAAATAACTAAATCGGAGATTCTTCCAAACATAAACTGTCTGTTGTAACCAAACAACTTCACGAAACCAAGCACCGGGCGTCTCGTGAAGAGCGGCGCGGAGTCCACGTGAGCGTCACCTGAGTCCGAAGACGAGTAGAGGCCCTGTGAGGATGGCTCCGGTACGCTGGCGGCGGTGGACGATGACGCGGCGGCTACGATCACACCAGTGGGCTCGCTCGGCGTGAACTGCCTCTCCAGGTTTTTTTTTTCTTTATTGTTATTTTAAAACCTGTAGAACAGGCAGGCTGTCAGCAGCACTCTACGCTGCCCTTCAGCCATAGAATACACAATGAGAAAAAACAGTGAGAAGACACATAAGTTACAGAACGGTGGGCAATAAAACAGTAGACACATAGAGACAAACACGGAGCCGTTCACACTCGACGATAATCCTCACTGCAAACTGTTGATACGACGCACAAACACTGAAGATGGCGATGGCACAGGTGAACGATGGAGTGCGACGGTGAACACTAAACACTAAACACTAAACACGACGACACACACGAGAGACTGATGGCGATGATCTCCGGCGCGCGAAAGTCCACGGAGCGTGTGCGAGTCCGTGGACCTGCCAAGAGAGGAGTAGGGGGGGGGGGTGGAAGTGGGAGAGGGGAGAGCAGAGATGCCATGGGCAGAGGAGATAGGGGGAAAGGTGGAAGGGGAAGCCCAGGGGAAGAGGGATGAAGGAAGGGGGATGGGGGGAAAAGGAGGGAGAAGGGAGGGAGGGTGCCTAAAGGAAAGGACACAGGAAGTGGGGGGGGAGGAGAATCAAAGTTGATAGGAGGGGTAAATGGAGGGGAGGAGGACATCATCAGGGAGGGGGAGCTGGATGGGTGAGACAAGCGGATGAGGAGGATCGAGTTTGCGGGAGGTGCCTCTCGTGCACCAGCCTAAATACTGCTTGGCGCATGGATATGGCTGGCTCTATTTGCAGTCACGTGTCGAGCGGAAGGAAAGAGGTCCGCGGCTGTAGCGACCTCTTGCGGCGCTGTGGACGCCTCCTGGTGGTCTCTGGGAAGCGTCTGTGTTTTCGGGACGACCGGCCAGGCTGACCCCTACTCAGTCCGGGGCCCGCTGTACCGGTCTGCTTCGCGGGAAGCGAGACTTGCAGGCGCTTAGTCTGGACACAGTACTATGTGATCAAAAGAATCCGGACACCCCCAAAAACATACGTTTTTCTTATTAGGTGCATTGTGCTGCCAGGTACTCCATATCAGCGACCTCAGTAGTCATTAGACATCGTGATAGAGCAGAACGGGGTGCTCCACGGAACTCACGGACATCGAACGTGGTCAGGTGACTGGGTGTCACTTGGTTCATACGACTGTACGCGAGATTTCCACACTCCTAAACATCTCTAGGCCCACTGTTTCCGATGTGATAGTGAAGTGGAAACGTGAAGGGACACGTACATCACAAAAGCATAGAGGCCGACCTCGTTTGTTGAGTGACAGAGACCGCCGACATTAGAAGAGGGTCGTAATGTGTAATAGGCAAGAATTCCAAACTGCAGGGTGTGGTCATAGCGAATGCCCGGTGAACGTCGTTTGCCAGCGTGTGTAGTGCCAACAGTAAAATTCAGAGTCGGTGGTGTTATGGTACGGTCGTGTTTTTCATGGAGGGGGCTTGCACCCCTTGTTATTTTGCGTGGCACTATTACAGCACAGGCCTACATTGATGTTTTAAGCACCTTCTTGCTTACCAGTGTTGAAGGGCAATTCGGGGATGACGATTGAATCTTTCAACACGATCGAGCATCTGTTCATAATACATAACCTGTGACGGAGTGGTTGCACGACAATAACATCCCTTTAATCTACTGGCCTGCACAGAGTCCTGACCTGAATCTTACAGTACACCTTTGGGATGTTTTGGAACGTCGACTTCGTGCCAGGCCTCACCGACCGACATCGATACCTCTCCACAGTGCAGCACTCCGTGAAGAGTGGGCTGCCATTCCCCAAGAAACGTTCCAGCACCTGACTGAACCTGTGCCTGCGAGAGTAGAAGCTGTCATCAAGGCTAAGGGTGGGCCAACACCATACTGAATTCCAGTATTACCGATGGAGCGCGCCACGAACTTGTAAGTCTTTTTGAGCCAGGTGTCGGGATACTTTTGATCACATAGTGTAAGCAATAACTGATGGGAATACAAGACTGAAAAGCATCAAGCGGCATAGCCTAGTGCGTTCGATGGTCTTTGCCTACGATTAAAATATTTTTCGTTTGCCAGATGACGTGTTTCAGGACTGCTGCTGAGGCAACCGGGAAGGGGTGAAGACGGTAGCACTCGAATTCACAATTTGCGCAAGAGACGGGTAATGATATCTGCACATTTACTGTGTCTAAATACCTTGAAAGTTGTATCTTGGCAGCTGTGTAATAGAGTTGTAGGGCTGACTCTCATATGGGATAATTATCTGCATAGAAAGAGATGTTCGTTAGTGCCTGCAGAAAAGTCTGCATCTACATACATACATACATACATACATAATCCACAATCCACCATACGGTACGTGGCGGAGGGTACCTCGCACCACAACTAGCATCTTCTCTCTCTGTTCCACTCCCAAACATTACTAGGGAAAAATGACTGCCTATATGCCTCTGTACGAGCCCTAATCTCTCTTATCTTATCTTTGTGGTCTTTCCGCGAAATATATGTTGGCGGCAATAAAATCGTACTGCAATCAGCCTCAAATGCTGGTTCTCTAAATTTCCTCAGTAGCGATTCACGAAAAGAACGCCTCCTTTCCTCTAGAGACTCCCACCCGAGTTTCTGAAGCATTTACGTAACACTCGCGTGATGATCAAACCTACCAGTAACAAATCTAGCAGCCCGCCTCCGAATTGCTTGTATGTCCTCCCTAATCCAACCTGATAGGGATCCCACACGCTCGAGCCGCCGCGGGCATTGGGTTAGGACTGAGCCTGTGTTGTAAACGTAATGGTATAACAATATGCAAATTGTTGACATGTAATTGGGTTGCAAGCGTAGTGCTCAACACGATTTGTAACGCTTTGGTTACTTCTAAAGTGGCGGTCAGTCTTGACATGTCCTCGTGTGCAGCGAGTATCTCACGCTGGATCGAGTTCTTAAGTTCTTCATATTGTTGTACCAACTCAGTACCAACACTTCGCATTTGTCGTGTAGCGGCTAAGAGGTTATCTACGATGCGCAAGAGTCCTATGTGTTGGTGTACAAGAGTCTCATGGTTTTGAGCAGCAAGAGACTTAGTTCGATGAAGGGCCCTGCTCCATCGATCGGCGTCGGTCTGATCGGTGGTACCAAAAATCACTTTTAGTGTAGCTCCACCTACGTTGAACCAGGCTCGCTGGACGCGATTGGGCGCCACTGCATGCGAAATACTTCACAATTTGGGCACGGGTAGTGACAAGCACCTGTTTTACGCCCCGCGGAGTAGGCAGAGTTCCGCTCTGACCCGAAGAGGGGTTCACACACACTCATGTTCGGGAAAAAACGGAACACCAAGAACGACTAGAGATAGGACGTTCATATTCACAAGACATGTATCCATATAAGTATACAGGGTGAGTCACCTAACACTACCGCTGGATATATTTCGTAAACCACATCAAATACTGACGAATCGATTCCACAGACCGAACGTGAGGAGAGGGGCTAGTGTAATTGGTTAATACAAACCATAAAAAAATGCACGGAAGTATGTTTTTTAACACAAACCTACGTTTTTTTAAATCGAACCCCGTTAGTTTTGTTAGAACATCTGAACATATAAACAAATACGTAATCAGGGCCGTTTGTTGCATTGTGAAATGTTAATTACATCCGGAGATATTGTAACCTAAAGTTGACACTTGAGTACCACTCCTCTGCTGTTCGATCGTGTGTATCGGAGAGCACCGAATTATGTAGGGATCCAAAGGGAACGGTGATGGACATTAGGTACAGAAGAGACTGGAACAGCACATTACGTCCACATGCTAACACCTTTTTATTGGTCTTTTTCACTGACGCACATGTACATTACCATGAGGGGTGAGGTACACGTACACAGGTGGTTTCCGTTTTCAATTACGGAGTGGAATAGAGTGTGTCCCGACATGTCAGGCCAATAGATGTTCAATGTGGTGGCCATCATTTGCTGCACACAATTGCAATCTCTGGCCTAATGAATGTCGTACACGCCGCAGTACATCTGGTGTAATGTCGCCGCAGGCTGCCATAATACGTTGTTTCATATCCTCTGGGTTTGTAGGCACATCACAGTACACATTCTCCTTTAACGTACCCCACAGAAAGAACTCCAGATGTGTAAGATCAGGAGAACGGGCTGGCCAATTTATGCGTCCTCCACGTCCTATGAAACGCCCGTCGAACATCCTGTCACGGGTCAGCCTAGTGTTAATTGCGGAATGTGCAGGTGCACCATCATGCTGATACCACATACGTCGACGCGTTTCCAGTGCGACATTTTCGAGCAACGTTGGCAGATCATTCTGTAGAAACGCGATGTATGTTGCAGCTGTTCGGGCCCCTGCAATGAAGTGAGGACCAATGAGGTGGTCGCCAATGATCCCGCACCATACATTTACAGTCCACGGTCGCTGTCGCTCTACCTGTCTGAGCCAGCGAGGATTGTCCACGGACCAGTAATGCATGTTCCGTAGATTCACTGCCCCGTGGTTTGTGAAACACGCTTCATCGGTGAACAGGTAGAACTGCAACGCATTCTCTGTTAGTGCCCATTGACAGAATTGCACTCGATGATTAAAATCATCACCATGTCCCTGCAGATGCTGCTCGCCGACCGTGGCCCGTGTTTGTTACAACACGCAACTGAACGTCGGAGGTCTCAAGCGTCAACTTTAGGTTACAATATCTCTGGATGTAATTAACATGTTACAATGCAGCAAACGGCACTGATTACGTATTTGTTTATATGTTCAGATGTGCTAATAAAACTAACGGGGATCCATTTAAAAAACGTAGGTTTGTGTTAAAAAACATACTTCCGTGCATTTTTTTATGGTTTGTATTTACCAATTACACTAGCCCCTCTCCTCACGTTCGGTCTGTGGAATCGGTTCGTCAGTATTTGACGTGGTTTACGAAATATATCCAGCGGTAACGTTAGGTGACTCACCCTGTATATGTAAGCGTAGGCTTCCGCGGCCGTTGTCATCTTCAATAAAATTCTTCAGGGTATCAGACCGCATCGTCATAATTTAAAATGCGCCAACGTTTCGGCCAGCGTTGCAGCTAGCCTTCATCAGGGCCTTACGTTAAACTGCTAAATGAAACACACTTGGTTCCTTAAATAGCTGCACGAGAAAACCGTGTCGTTACTTGATTGGCTGTAAAAGGAGGAGGAGGAGGGGTGAAAGGTATGCTTTATTGGTGTTTCCTTTATTAACTGTCATTGGCTGAAATAGCTGTTTTCTATTGGTCTTTATATTAATCCACCCCATTGGAGGAGACGGACGAATAGCGAACAGGTGATGACTGTGACGTCACACTGTTTACATGCTATCCAGAAGCCGGCTGCGGCGTGCCATTGCTTTGTGTGCTCGTGACCACTACTGCGGCTCTCCGCGTGTCTGCATGGGCCGCTACGGCTCTGCCGCCACTCCGTAGCCCTGCTATTGCAGGCAGCCAAGACCTCGGAAGCTTGTACCCGTCCTCTCTATTCATGTTGGCGGGTCTTTTGGCTATTTCTATCGCCTCTCTAATCTTTCTTTTGAAAGTGAGAGGCTGTTTCGCCAGGACGCGGGCTTCTTGAAAAAATATTGGTTTCCGCACTCGTCTCGGTATTCCGCCACTGCTGACTTAGTGTGTTGTTTCAGGCGGATATATCTTTCATGTTCCGAGAGCTATTTCAGCCAATGACAGTTAATAAAGGAAACACCAATAAAGCATACCTTTCACCCCTCCTCCTCCGCCTTTTACAGCCAATCAAGTAACGACACGGTTTTCTCGTGCAGCTATTTAAGGAACCAAGTGTGTTTCATTTAGCAGTTTAACGTAAGGCCCTGATGAAGGCTAGCTGCAACGCTGGCCGAAACGTTGGCGTATTTTAAATTATGACGATGCGGTCTCATCCTGTATAGTTCTGGCAATACCGGCCATGACCTCCCTATTCTGTGCGGATGCGCACATATTACCCGAACTCTTACGGGGCTTAGTAAGAATGTCTTCCACGAGTAATGAGTGTGTTAAGTAGGTAGTTTGTGGACATATACGGTGAGAATGTGGGTCTCGCGGGAGGCGTGCGGAGATACTCCCTGCAGTCGCACTTTTTTCTGTACCCTCGGTGGCTCAGATGGATAGAGCGTCTGCCATATAAGCAGGATATGTGTGTCCCGGTCGGGGCACACATTTTCACCTGTTCCCGTTGATATACACTCCTGGAAATGGAAAAAAGAACACATTGACACCGGTGTGTCAGACCCACCATACTTGCTCCGGACACTGCGAGAGGGCTGTACAAGCAATGATCACACGCGCGGCACAGCGGACACACCAGGAACCGCGGTGTTGGCCGTCGAATGGCGCTAGCTGCGCAGCATTTGTGCACCGCCGCCGTCAGTGTCAGCCAGTTTGCCGTGGCATACGGAGCTCCATCGCAGTCTTTAACACTGGTAGCATGCCGCGACAGCGTGGACGTGAACCGTATGTGCAGTTGACGGACTTTGAGCGAGGGCGTATAGTGGGCATGCGGGAGGCCGGGTGGACGTACCGCCGAATTGCTCAACACGTGGGGCGTGAGGTCTCCACAGTACATCGATGTTGTCGCCAGTGGTCGGCGGAAGGTGCACGTGCCCGTCGACCTGGGACCGGACCGCAGTGACGCACGGATGCACGCCAAGACCGTAGGATCCTACGCAGTGCCGTAGGGGACCGCACCGCCACTTCCCAGCAAATTAGGGACACTGTTGCTCCTGGGATATCGGCGAGGACCATTCGCAACCGTCTCCATGAAGCTGGGCTACGGTCCCGCACACCGTTAGGCCGTCTTCCGCTCACGCCCCAACATCGTGCAGCCCGCCTCCAGTGGTGTCGCGACAGGCGTGAATGGAGGGACGAATGGAGACGTGTCGTCTTCAGCGATGAGAGTCGCTTCTGCCTTGGTGCCAATGATGGTCGTATGCGTGTTTGGCGCCGTGCAGGTGAGCGCCACAATCAGGACTGCATACGACCGAGGCACACAGGGCCAACACCCGGCATCATGGTGTGGGGAGCGATCTCCTACACTGGCCGTACACCACTGGTGATCGTCGAGGGGACACTGAATAGTGCACGGTACATTCAAACCGTCATCGAACCCATCGTTCTACCATTCCTAGACCGGCAAGGGAACTTGCTGTTCCAACAGGACAATGCACGTCCGCATGTATCCCGTGCCACCCAACGTGCTCTAGAAGGTGTAAGTCAACTACCCTGGCCAGCAAGATCTCCGGATCTGTCCCCCCTTGAGCATGTTTGGGACTGGATGAAGCGTCGTCTCACGCGGTCTGCACGTCCGGCACGAACGCTGGTCCAACTGAGGCGCCAGGTGGAAATGGCATGGCAAGCCGTTCCACAGGACTACATCCAGCATCTCTACGATCGTCTCCATGGGAGAATAGCAGCCTGCATTGCTGCGAAAGGTGGATATACACTGTACTAGTGCCGACATTGTGCATGCTCTGTTGTCTGTGTCTATGTGCCTGTGGTTCTGTCAGTGTGATCATGTGATGTATCTGACCCCAGGAATGTGTCAATAAAGTTTCCCCTTCCTGGGACAATGAATTCACGGTGTTCTTATTTCAATTTCCAGGAGTGTACATGCATTATTTCCAGTTTCATGCATAGTGAATGTGTCTGTTGCATTATTTTGTGAACATGGCTGTGGGCTGTGCAACTCATTATTTCTACAGTTTATAATTAGTGAGCTTGTTTGCATAGCATTTTACAAGCATTATTTTGACAATTTACGAGATGTTTTCGTGTCTGTACATCAGTATACTGTGATGTTTCGGTGATTTACGACGTTTGGAGGTCTGCAGGCTGTGCATTGCATTATTTCGACAGTTTACAATTAGTGAGTGTTTTTGCAGAGCGCTGTCCATGCATTGTTTTGACAATTTACGAGTTGGTTTGGTTGTTTGGGGGGAAGAGACGAAACAGCGAGGTCATCGGTCTCATTGGATTAGGGAACGATGGGGAAGGACGTTGGGTGTGCCCTTTCAAAGGAACCATCCTGGCATTTGCCTGATGCGATCTAGGGAAATCACGGATCATGTGATGTATCTGACCCCAGGAATGTGTCAATAAAGTTTCCCCTTCCTGGGACAATGAATTCACTGTGTTCTTATTTCAATTTCCAGGAGTGTATATCAACGCCCGTGAGCCGCTGACGGTATTAATATAATTCTCATTTTGTATATTAGTATGTTTTGGAGAAATGAGTAGTATTTGAACTGGGTCGGCCCGCGGGTTCAAGGCCGACATCGATATCACTGCACAATACCACCCGCCAGTAAAATGTGCCTGCGGCCCTACGGGTCGCTCTCAGCCGAAGGCAAAGGATCACTGTGACTTGAGCAGACGAGCAGGATGCCTCACAAACGTATGCGCGGACCGTTCCGTAAAATCAGTGTTTTTGAAAGAGGGCACATTATTGGCGTGGGAGAGTGTGGATGCATCCATCCGGGAAACTGCTGTTCGTGTGGGACGAAGTATGGCATTGCAGGACAGATCTGCGTTCTCCTCGGCTCTGGCGCAACAGTGGAACACATTGTACACCGTCAGGGGTGACAGTCCGTTGCCGTTTATTGCGGGTTGGGTTACGTGCGCGTTGTCCACTTCTCCGCGTATCTGCAGATACGAATGTGCAGAAACGTGCTAGACGGCAATGCTCTATGGCACGACGTCAATAGGGACAGGAATGGCGTCAGGTAATGTTTTCTGACGAATCCAGGTTCTGTTTTCTTGAAAATGACAGCCGCATTTTGGTTCGCCGCAGACAGGGGAAACGGCACCACACTGACTGCATTCGCAGAAGACATACACCGCCAAGTCAAGATCTTATGGTGTGGGGTGCTGTTGGGTAGAATCTCAAATCACAGCTAGAGCGTGTCCAAAGCGCTGTCACCAGTGTGACCCACGTGAATAGCATCATTGGACCTGTAGTCATACCCTTTCTGCACAACACATCAGACGTCATTTTTCAGCAAGGTAATGCACGACCACATGTTGCTGCACGAACACGTGCCTTCTTCGTATTACAAGATATCAGCCTTTTGCCCTGGCTCACCAGATCACCAGACTTTCCGCCAATAGGAAATGTGTGGGATATAGTGAAAGGATGGGTGCAGCGCTGTTACCCAATGTCAGCCACCACAGATGAACCTTGGAACCAGGTGAATGCAGCAAAAATGGCTGGCTATAACACAGGGCGCCATTCGCGCTTTATACGCATGGAACAAGTTATCAGGGTCCATGGTGGACGCTGCGCCTACTAGGCAATAGGTCACACGCTGAATCAAGGTGACTGACATGCTAATCATTTCTGCAGAACATACTAATGAACATGTCCTGTGAAGACGAACGTGCTATCTATAGTCGTTCAAGATGTTCTGTTTTCTCTGAACATGAGAGTACTATTACGTGGTTGGTGACCTGCTGCAAAGCTACCTCTACTTTCCTCAGTGAAAGTAAGTTTAAGTCACCCCTTATTACTATTGGATGGAGGGAGTTGGACAAATTGTCTAACCGTTCGAACATCGTACCCGACGACGAGGAGTTGTCCTTGGAGGACGGAGCACCCGTAACACTAGCAAGCAATGCAAACACAACACGGCACCCCATCGTAAACACTGATGAATGCAGGTGAAGGCACACACAGCTCAGGACGCCTGGGCAAGTGTGATATTCACCAGCTCACAGTGTTCTGGTGGTGGCACTGACTAGTATAAGTCCAATTACCTAAAACTTAACAACATAAGGTATTCTAATGATGCGAAAAATCCGATAACTTATTTCATGCTCAGTGAGTAATAGAACGTGGTAAAGGTACACTCTTTGACATAAAACTCGATCGGCGGCCGGCCGCTTCAGAGGCTAAGTCCGCGCCGATCGCGACATGGGACAAAAAAACTGGCCAACCCGCTAATTCTCTAAGTCCGGTTATCTGCACAATCTGGCAACACTGTAGACTGCGGCACTTCCTGGAGGAAAACGTGTCCCATGATAGAGAAACCCTAGGCTGATTACGCCTGTTGTCTAGCATTTGGAACCCCCGCTCCAGGGCATGCGCCAACGTTTGGAAGGCATGGCTGTGAAAGGCCAGCGTTTTTGTTGTACAGCCTACGCAGACGACATAGTACTATATCTGCGCAGTGAAGATGAAGTACGAGCAGCACTGACATGGGTGGCGACTTACGGCGAAGCGTCGGGGAGCTGCCTCAACGTGTCAAAATCCAAGGTCCTGCTCATTGGTGAGGGCTTGCCGGAGAGATGTTCTGCCCCCCTTAGTGTCGCCGCCAACATACGGTGTCTTGGACTTGATTTCACAGCAGACCTGCGCCGCTCAGCGACTATCAATGGTAGATGCTCGCTACAGACAATCAGAGCAAATCTCGCAGATAACCGGCTACGAGCTCTCGACGTTATCCATCGCGCGCAATACGTGAACATGTATCATGCTTCCCATATACCACACGTGGCTCAAGTACTACCAGTCCCAAATCTCCTGGCGCGACGACTGTTGATGGCTTTCGGCTCCTTCGTCAGCTCGGGGATGTTATTCAAGGTGCAGTACGAATCCCTTGCACTGCCACGAGATCGTGGCGGGGTGGGACTCATTCACGTGCCGACTCGTGTCAAGGCACTATACGTCAGCTCCCAACTAAAACTTTGGCATCGTTGCCCGCAGAGCCTTACTAGCCTCCTGCTTCACAACTTTGCGCCGGCCTCCTTGTCTGCCCCAGTACTGGTATCGACCTTTCCAACCCCCTTTTATTACACCCAACGATTTTTCCTGGAGTTCAGTTATATCTACCGGTCCTTACCACTTACACGTTTGTACCTCACGAAAACAGTCTCCAAATTGTTACAGAAGTGCCGCCCATCCAACCCCATCGAACGTAAGCATCCACAGTACGTGTGGCGACACATACGGAAGTCGATCCATGTGCGTTTTCTCGAATCAGACGTTCAATCAGCGTGGTACATCACCGTTAATGGCAAACAAGTTAACCGAGATCGTCTGCACCGCATCCAGCTCGCCGATTCATCCCTCTGCACCCACTGTGAAGTGGATGACACGGATGTCCACCGGTTCCACTGTGGCACAGCGCTCGACGTCTGGACACTTGCGCGGCGAATTTTGGCGTTCCTTTCTCGCCAGACACCGGCTCAGATCAACGTCCACATGCTTTTGTACCCCGATGAGACTTTCTACCCCTCCGCCAAAACTAACTCTGTGAATTGGATCTGTGGCCACACGATCCGCTATCTTTTTACTTATGGCGAAAAGTCTACGCTAGGATATTGGACTTATCTCAACAAACGACACTGCGTCCTGATACGCAACCCACGCTATAAACAATATTTTTCCAATTTCTTACGGAGCACTTTCGATGACCCACCTAGTAGCTGGAACGTCCAAGCCCTGAGAAGCTGAAAACTGTATAAACCGAGCCGAACTGAATAGATCTGCTACCCAGAACCCACGCCTACGCCATGAAAAGACACGTTTGGACAAGCTGGCATGCTGTAGGCGGATACACTTCAGGAGCTCCTGTAAGAACTGGACTTTAACTACAAGTCGCACGACGGCATTTAAAAAAAAAAACTTTTCCTTATTTATTCCTCATTATTTGTTCATAAAGGAAAAAGAAATTTGATTTTGACTTTGAGAAACTTTTTTTTTCTTCCAAAAGATTGCTTCTTCGCCAACAAGAAAAAAAAGTGTGGGAAATTGCCCCTAAAGGCGGAAGAATCAGTAAAAAAAAAAAAGCGGTAGCGTGCGTTGTTTCAGTTCATAATGTCAGTGGATCGAGAGCAGCTGGCATAAACTATTTTATAGCCTCTTCTGTCTGAATGCTGAAGACGTGAATGTAATGGTAGCGCAGATTCAATCTATCACCGATATCAAAATTTTATCCAGTAACCATTTTGCGGCAGATTTCCTGCAGACTGTCCTCCTCTGGACGCCGTATGCGGCAAAGCTCCAGGATCCATTTGCTGGCTGCTGGCAGCGGCCGTAGCGACAGCAGCGGCGCTCCACTCTCCCGTTTTTTATCGAAAGCGCCTGCTACCGCTCATCGCTTTTGATGATTTAAAACGCTTTATTATTAAATCTTGCTCCACACAAAATTTCTACAATTTCCATTCGCGCTCAAAAGCAACGGGGACAGACGCCCTGATTAGTAGGCGGGTATTATATTACATTAATCGGCAAGAGCTGAGTATGGCCCGATATTAATTTTATAGACTGGGACGAAATTAAACCACCTCACTACATTCGATGAATTTATAAATGCTTCATACCTCGTTTCTTTTCCTTTCAAACTCAATTATTTGTGCAACTTTTGGTCAATGTTCGGATGTTTTCGTCAAGCCGGAGTGAGCGTCTGTGGTGCAAAGTGTATTACAGTTCTTGTTTCATTCCTTATGGTAAGTCTATGCGATAAACTGTGTGAATACCTTGCAATGCATGCTCTGTAGCAGTGCAGGAACACTCCACATTTGTAGTTCCATGTATGGGTTCATGAAGTATTTAAGTTGATCGGAAGTGATAGTTAAGGTCATCAGATTTAAACCAGAAAAATTTGTCGTTTTGGAGGAGAACGGAAAGGAATTGCTAACGCCGGTGGTAAATGCTATTGCAAAAATTTAGAAGAAGGGAACTATAGTAATCAACATGTGCACTTCATAAACAACCTCCTGACATGTTAGACCTATATGACGAACAAAGCTCAAATTTATATCGTTGACAGTCGGTTTGAATCTTTTCAGGATCTATTTTACAGTGAAGCACCTTAGAATTTGCAAAGCAGACATCCATGATATTAACTTAATTTACTAAGTCGAAATCGGAAGAAGATTGATGTTTAAAGGTATTATTCAGGTTTCGTATAAGGAATTTTTACTAGCAGTTTGCAGTTCCATTAATTAAAATGAAAAACAAAAGGTTGCAGTCAGCGGCTTCCATCGAGATTGGAACTGCTATGTCATACAGTACGCGCAACGCAACACACAAGGGAACTTCTTTTTTTTCAATTTTGCTTTTTTTGTTTTACTTTTTTTTTTGACGATTACCCCTTTTTTTCTCTCTTATTTTAAAGCCCCTTAGGAAAATGACACTAAAAAAGAAACTAATTGCAACCGCCACTTTTCATCCTATAACAAAAAAAAATCTTGTCCACTTCAGGCGTTGGCTCCTGACTAATCCTTCCCCAGAGAGCTGCCTATATACCAGGGGAAATGTGGGAACTCAAGGTTAGGGCTATCCTTACAAACAAAACAAAATCTTCCTTTTTTTAAATTTATTTTATTTTCATTTTTTTTGTTTATTTTGGTTGTGTAATTGATCAGACGCCTTCTGCGCCCCACTGGTAATATGTTGAGTCACTTCTTCTCGAAATTGATGTGTTCCGTTCAATATTTCAGAAATGATCATTGGTTCAAACAGGAAACCTTCTTCACTCTTGGCTTAACACATTCCAGCTACGAGGCGGGTCGTGGAAAACACTCTGAAGGAAGTTCGAGAAAAATTGTCTGTATTTAGGGTGACGGACAACGACTTAATGACGGTCGTTGAGGTATGTCCAAAAATCGAGAACAAAGTCTACTGTTTGTCCAAATAGGTAGTGAATGGCATGTCCGCGAATCGAATTCACAGCATTGGTCTTTGTCCGAGGAAAATAGTCACGTCCCGGAACTAATAAAGAAAGGAGTATTCCGATTCAGAATGTCCCGCGTTAGAAAAGCCACAATACGACGAATAACCTCTGAGCTAACGACACACTGGCGACAACAGACGGACTATAGTCACTGCGATGTTGCCTGAGCCTCAAAACGCAACCTTAAAACACACAAACAGGTGTTACTAATGTGAAGAACGCCGTTCTTGGAGTCCAGAAATTAAATATACTTTCTAAGTGTCTCATCTTGCAGTGGATTATATCGTACGAGTCTTCGATGTGGCAAACGAATGTCAAGTGAATTTAGGGAGGTAATGTCGGCCTACACCCGGAAGTAAATGCACTATCAGAGTGTTGACAATTACTTGCTACGACGCTGCCATTTCTCGGCTCTCTTACGAGGCAGCTCTTCAGCGAAATGCTTGCCGTGATTCTCCGATACGGTTCTTCAGAGTGGAGACGCGCGCGCACGTTTGGTTTTTATGCGGCGTTCTCCCCTGATGGTTTCTGACGTCGTCTTGTGGGCTATGTATACATTTGAGACATTCAATTATCATTAATCCAGAATGATACAAGTTTCAGCTTCCGGCGTGGAAGAAGGCTGTTGACGCCGACATTATATCATTTCAACATAGGGAAAGCAAAACGGATCATTCAATGTTTCTCATTCAACATATAACATGTGAGATAATTTTCCGTAGCGTTCATAATAATCTAAAAATACAAACGAAGTAAAAATACATTCAGAATAATGGTTCAAATGGCTCTGAGCACTATGGGACTTAACTTCTAAGGTCATCAGTCCCCTAGAACTTAGAACTACTTAAACCTAACTGACCTATCGACATCACACACATCCATGCCCGAGGCAGGATTCGAACCTGCGACCGTAGTGGTCGCGCAGTTCCAGACTGTAGCGCCTAGAACCGCTCGGCCACTCCGGCCGGCAAAAATACATTGAATACTTATTCGAATTGAATATAATGTAAGATACCAAACGCTTTGCACCTCGATGTTGAATTTGTCCACGTACAATCTTTTGCAGCATACACATAGAATGTCATGATTACCACGAGAATGAAAAAATATGTTGGTAAGGATGGAAGCAAGAAGAGACGCAGTCAACAAATATTCGATTCCTCATGGCATTCATTTCATTTGAGACGTAAGAAGAGGTAAATCTGGATATTACTTTCGTTAACACGAAAGATATGCCGCACATATTGATAACGAGGATGTCTGCGTCTTCATACGTTTCCTCCTTGAAATCTGTATGCTCTATTATATACTAAGTAGCCCGATCATTGTTTGACCCCGTAACGATGAACACATTCCAAATGCATGTCTCTGCATGAAAGTAGCTGTTCGAACCCTTCCTGGGTTGTTTTTTGTGTTTTATTGCTTGGAATTCCTGAAGCAGACCACTGTGCCTTCCCCCCTCGTGGGTTAGGTCGCAAAACTAAACCGCTTTTTATCCAATGGCATAATTTATTCAGACAGCATCAGCAGAAGACTATCAAACAAAGCCGTCCATTTACAGTTGCAACACTCTAACCAGCACTGACGGAAGTGTAATCCACGGTCATGGTCCGAAATTAGCAGCTGTCTGCTACTGTGGCAAAGTCCGTACTACACTTTCGATTCCGCAGCACCATTTTATCTGGTAACACTGTGTAGTTGCAGAGTTGTGCCAGCATGTCTGTCCTCACACTGTCGACTTTATGTATCTCACTTCTCCTGTAGCGTTGATCACGAGGAGCCGAAGTAAATGAGTGTATTCTGCATGACGTAACATTCAGTATTCCCTTCTTTCATAGCCACTCTTCATGTGCATCGATACCAAATTGGAATGTGAAAACTCTTGCGAGTGAGAGAATGACAAGAACAATCATAACAAGAACAAGCAAATGATGAATGATAATTATTCCAACGCAGAACGAGAATGGCTTTAAATATAAAAATCTATATCTATATCTATATCCATATCTATTGATCTTTGAGTTGACACAATGCAAATATATTATTAGCATTTAGTTACTGAATTAGGTTCTGGATGTTTGCAGAGAAAAGGAAAAGTCGGTACTTCTCGCTAGTGTAATATAATGTGAACCAGCAACTACCCTTTCCTTAGACCACGACTCAAGCAGGTCCCCAAGTAGGTACCAAGGCATTGCTGCATTCTGTTCCCTGACATTTATCTGATGACGGTTAATGCAGATAGTTCAGATTATGAAATACAAAACGTATTGCAGGTTAATTCCTAGGATAGCAACATTAAATTTGCGTTGTAGACGGCACATGAACGTGACGACTATCCATATTACTCATCAATATAAAAGGACAATATTATGGGAATGTAGCAGGATTACTCAGCATGTATTCTGAAATTGGGTGATTGACCGCACAGGTGATAAACGTCGTCAAGAGTATACGATGTCCTAATCGCATTAGGAATATGAAGATCGTCTTGGACAGCTCGCAACTTTCACATTGCTATCTCCACCCTACTCCAGACAGCCCTCGGTGGAGTTGCACTACGTTGCCGATGTAATGGAAGGCCTTCAAACCGACAACAGACCACATATTGAAAAATACAAGCGAATTCTCTTGCAGCGTAAGCTTATTGTAACTACTCTAAAAATTATTGGAGAGGAACGTTGTCCTATTCAAAAAGAGTAAAATGTTACACACTGTTGACGTCAAACGGACATAATCTATGTCCTGTCTTGTGTCCTACTCATCTATAATATCAAGTGTACTATCAAAATGATTATATATAATAGATGATAATGTAATGTATTGATGCCAGATGGTGGGTTCACAACAGTATTGATGCGAAAGTAAAACAGAAGTTCGCAAAAGTGCAGGTGTGCATTTTAGTACGTTTTCACCTCGAGATGTACAGTCGTGCTCAAAAGTATCCGAACGACCTGAATTGCATTTCGCCTGATTCGCATGCAACCGGCATAACTCAGCTGTCTAGCAGGTCCTCTAATTGCTCCTTGGTACAGTCGTTTGACTATTGCAAATGGTTCCAATAAGTCACCACTAGAAAACACTGCTCTGTATCGCAATAACTCAAGGTGTAAAGTAATACCACGATACTACAAATATCAGGGAACACCTTACCACAGATAAGATTGTCCTTAAGGCTTGTAAGCTCACATTTACTACAATAAATGACATACCTGAAATGTTACCACTCTCATTATTACGTCAGATTGGCAATGCACGTAGTAAGTTCGTCGTATTCATGATTTCCTCTTCAAAATAACATACCGTATTTATTATTTAACACAAAATGACATTAAAAATTTAAGTTATTCACGAGCAGCTAGTTGAGAATATGTATGAATTTCAAATGACACGACGAACCGTCTTGTTCCGCATATGGATTCAAACCCAGCTCATGCAGACTAAGCAAAGATTTCGTGACTGACGGAAACTAACAGTCATTCCTGATTAGGCATACAGAGAGTGATATACCTCGATTTTAGACAGTATCAGTTAGCAAATATCAACTTTAAATTGCATAACGCAAACATTTTTAACGGACGCGAATTCCTACCCAGCATCTATTGTCCCTGTTAACGAACTACGAGAGATGTTAAATATTGCTTCTTCACAAGTAAGTTACTTGAAATGCCGTGAGGTAAAGCTTTGTGTGGGACACGGATTCGAACCCAGAACCTAATCGGATTGCTATCGAAGCACAGTCAAATGTGACATATCGGATTTTCGCGGCAGTAGCTAGATGTTTTAACTGAAATGACGAGACGAAACATTAATTTTTTCTTTCCCAGGACTCCAACCCGGCACCTATCGTTGTTATATTCTAGAGAAAACGAACGTTAAATATGGGTTTGTTGCACCAGCAGCGACATGTGAGCATGTTTGAACTAGAAATAATATGACAAAGAGTTCAGCGCTCACTGGGAATAGAGCCCCACATATATCGTTGTTGACTACACACAAAGAGACGTCAGCTACGGAATTTTTCTCGACCAGCTGCTCAGAATAACATCTTGAACTTACAGTCATCTCGCAAATAGTTCTGTGTCTCACTGGGAGTTAAAAACGTCAGATATCGTTAATTTTGACAACGAATGAAAATACATTAAAAATCAAAATTATTATCTACCAGCAGATAGGTGTTCTCATGCTAGAGCTTGATAATACATTATTAAATCTTTAGTGCCGGGCCAGGATTCGATCCCATTCAGGCGTAATATGTGGAGATGTTGAGGAATCTGCAGTTTTGAACAAACAACAAATTGTAGCCGAGCTGTATTGCCACGAAGGGATCAAATTCTGCGTTAAGGGCGATCTGAGTTGCATTCCCAGTTCAGAACCAATTTTATCGACATACAGAAGCTCGGATAAAAGATGGAATAAGTGTCCTGTGACCATACATAGCGTTTGTTTCGTCACTTGAAATATATAACTAGTACAAGAAAGGTTAATGGTGACAGAGTTTTTACATGTCGCCACTGCAGACTTTATTGATGTTCAACCTACCGTCTACTTGGTAGAGAAGGAATATCATCTTTAATGTGAATTTTCAGACCACACTGCCGTTATATCTTCTTCACTTGGTGTAGCCAGGAGAGAATGGAATCTGTCTCTCCCTATCTAAAATCATTGACAGAAGTGGGAATCGAACCCAGACTATAGGTATAACAACCTACCATCCGTCCTACAGACCACGAAATCCTCTTCTCTGCGACTCATTTTTCTATCGTAACGCCGTTGCGCCACACTGGATGAGAATTCTGACACACAGGCTCCCTGTAGTAATTTGCAGCATGTTCAGTAAATTCATTTACTTGGTTGACCGAATCACCATGAACTAGCTGCCTCGGCTACCCAGTGCATACATTCGACTCTATTTTGTAATCACCGAAATAAAATCACGTAACTGCCACCTACACAGAACTGCCAACAGTGTAGGATGCAGAAGAAAAAGGCAGAAAGAAAGAGAGAAAAGTGTGGGGCTAAGGAAACCATGAAACAAAACTGAAGGGTGGAATCCATACCACCATTAACCAGTGCTACATCTTGCACCGGATGGGAAACAAAAACTGCGAAGACTTTTTCGCACCGAGGACAAAAAGAAGAAATGGGGGAAATACTGCTACAGAGTGTGAGGGTTCACGACGAAATTCTCTGTCTGCTGTATCATCCAGGTGTGACTTCTCGTAATGACCAAGGTAGATCCCACGTTGTACCGTGTAGTGTTGTATCATCGTCTTGTAATTTTTAACTTCTCGTACCCGTGATGTTCCAGCTACGTGGAGTCTCGTGGAACGCACTCCACAAATGTTTGGAAAAATATTGTCGATACTTTGGGTTACGGAGGATCTTGCAATGTCGTTCCTGCAAAGAGTTCCAAAAGTCTAAAGTTTCCTTAGTGCCGTTTTGAAACAAATAATGCACTACATGTCCACGAAGCCACGTCATTGCATTAGTTTTAGTGCGTGGGTAATACGTCTCATCCGGGAATAAGATAGTCTTGGGGTCGATATGAGTCGGCGTTACTCGAAGGAAGTATGCTGACATTTGCCTCACTAAGTGCCACACTGCTGCAGACACGCCACAGCTAAGACGGTGTTCATCGTTGTCTTGAACGCCACAGCTCGTGCACGTGGGTGAGTCGACCATGTGGATCGCATGTAGCCTTGATCTGGTCACCTGCTTACCGTTGACAGTGATATACCACATCGCTGTGACGTCAGTGTCCAGTGTTACGTCGTGAATTGTCCTCCATACTGCTCGCCAGTTGACGGTCGGGTGCTTCCTCTCCACGACGTTATCGGGTCGTCCACGTTGCAGGACCCGATAAATCGTCTTTGCCGTCGCCAGTTGAGTCGCTGGTAAGGCAAGTCGAACGTAACTGAGTTCGAGATAGAAGACACCGATGTAGAAGAGCGAGGAGGGGACGTGGTGTATCGGCACAGGTGGCAACAGGGAGGGCGGTGCTAGTTCTTCTATTAACAAACTCGTCAGACTGTCCGGACGGCGGTGCCATAGTTTGACTAATGTGCTCACAAATAGGGCAACCGCCCTGTCATGAACGTGATAAAGGCCAAGCCCTCCCCGATCCGGGGGAAGGGTGATAGTTTCATATTTTATCTTGAAAATCATTCCTGAAGTCACAAAGGACCAAAAGCCGCAAGTATACGGCGAGCTAACATCACAGGTATAGGTAATATTTGGGCGATGTGCGGAATGCGTGACGCTAAATGTGTGTTAACATACTGGGTCCTTTGGACGATATCCAGGGCTCGTAGGCGGTTGTTGGCAATTCCAGTCCGAACATTTCGTAAAAGCCGTCGAAAGTTGTGAGCAGCGGTCCGTCATATATCGTCTGTGAAATCAATGCCGAGACATTTCAAACTATCTCTGAGCTTTAAGGGGGTGACACTGTTCTCAGACAATCCGACCCCGATGTTCATCGCCACTGATTTTGCGACGTTGATACGACTACCAGTGGCCATGCTATATGTTGCTATCCAATTCAGTGCGTTAGCGGTGTCGTCACCGTTGCGGATGACAATCACCAGGTCGTCAGCGTAAGCTTTACATCGGAAAGCGTGGCCTCGTAACGTCATACCCGTTAGCCGTTGACGCAGGCCGCAGAAAAGTGGTTCCATGGCCACAGTGTAAAGTAAAGTGGACAGAGGGCAGCCTTGGCGTATCGATCGAGAAATGGTGAGGAGCTGCGTAGGTCGGCCGTTGACGATCACCTTGGACGTCGCCCCACGGAGTAGTCGCATGACGACAGTGACGAATGGCTGTGGGTACCGCATATGGTGGAGGACCGCTTCCAAATAGTCGTGGTCCACTCGGTCGAAAGTCTGACTAAAATCGATTGCCGCCAGTTCACCCTTCAGACGACATGCCCTCGCCAGTGAGATCAAGTCACGATATTCACTGAGTGCTGTTTGAATATTATTGTCGCCTCCTAATGACGTTTGATCGGGTGAGATAACATTTCGTAAGGTCTGGCGTATCCGCACCGCCAACAGTCGAGAAAAGATCTTTAAGTCGCAGTTCAATAGCGTCAACGGGCGGTAGTCCTGCAGTCGTGAGCCACCGGACGGTTTGTGAATAGGAATAATCATCCCTTCCACAAGGGCCGCAGGGAGCGGCACTTCCGGGGATAGTAGTTCGCGACAGATGTCCGTCCATCGGGAGGCTAATAAATATTGAAAAGTCCGGTAAAATTCCAAGGGGAGGCCATCAGGACCCGGAGACTTGTTGAAAGCTCCTTTGCGAATGGCGTCGATCACCACTTCTTCTGTAATTTCTTCCTTCAAGGCCGCTTCCATTGCCGAGGTGACGGTGACGTAAATCGTCTGAGAGATGTCCTCCAGTGCTGTCGGATCAGGGGTCTGAGCGGAATAGAGCTGGGAATAATGATTGTAGAACGCTGTGTTTATGTCTTGTTGCGTGGTGAGGCGACGACCGTCCTCCGTGTCGATGAAGCGTATCAGCGCTCGTTGGCGTCGTTTACGTTCACGAAGGACGTGGAACATTGACGGGCGTTCGCTCGGTATCCGATCCTGCGTCCTCGAGCGGATGACTACCCCCTCTAGGTGGCGTCGCATATGAGCGATGATCTGAGCCTTAGCACGGTGGACTGCCGTTTGCCGTTCCGGAGACGGCGCATTAGCATCGTAGTTGCGCAGTACCCTGAAGTAAAAGTCGAGTGTATGTCTACGCCAAGTGGCGTGGTCGCGATCGTAGGTTATCAACGTTCGCCTCAGCGCCGGTTTGGTGCAGTCCAACCACCAGCGGATCGTTGTGGGATATGCACGGAGGCGATTTTCACACGAATGCCACGTGTCCTTAACGGCTTGGCGGCAATCCGGGTACGGCAGGTGAGCGATGTTTAATTTCCACGGGCTGCGGCTTCTCTAAACTTGTTGCCGCTGCAAGGTGACGGCACAAATGTAAGCTGAGTGGTCCGAGAATGCTGCAGGCCACAGTTCCGCATCCTGTGTTCCAGCGGCGAGAGAGCGTGAGACATAAATCCGGTCGATACGACTGGAAGAGTGACTTGTGAAGTGTGTGAATCCCGGCCGGTGGCCGTGAAGATGTTCCCACGTGTCCATCATTTGTAGGTCTCGAATTAGCGTCTCGAGTTCCGGGCACGGATTATGTCGTGGGAGTTGGTCTCTGGGCGCCAGTGCGCAATTGTAGTCACCTCCAAACACCAGATGGTCGTGGCGACCTTGGACGAGCGGGGCGACGTCTTCCGCAAAGAATCGTGAACGTTCGCGACGTTTGTCCGTCCCGGAAGGTGCGTAGATGTTGATAAGGCGGACACCCAGTATTGTGAGTGCCATTCCTTTTGCCCCAGGCAGAAACAGGATATCGTCCGCCACTATCCCTTCCCGAAGAAGTACAGCGACACCGCTGCCTGTAGGGGAAGCTGGAGAGACGGAAGCATCGTAAACGTACATGCCTGGGAAGTCGTCGACATACACTTCCTGGAGAAGGGCTATATCAATGGAAGCAGAGTTCAACATATCCTGAACCAAGGATAACTTAGCGCGGGTCCGTATAGTGTTGATGTTTATAGTTGCAACGCGATAAGTTTGAGGTCTATCCATAGCACCCGTGTTGGCCATCAATACCCTTGTAAGTCTGTCTCGTCAGTGTATCTGATGGCGGAAAAGGATCAACACTGGTGGGGTAAATTTCCCCGCGTGTCGTCCGACACGATGGATAAGGAATTCTCCTCACTGTCGTCCGCGCAGTCGCCATGAAATACCATCGGCTGCTGGTGGCTGTTAGTGGCTGCTGCGGCACTCGGCGCTGACTCCATCGGCTCTATTGGCTGGGAATCGGCAGCGGCTGTCTGCTTGTGATCCTGCTGTTCTGTGGGGTCGGAGGGGCTGAAGCCGTCACCACGGCGATCTGTTGAGTTTGATGGTACAGCGGCCTCTGTACCTCCGGTACCGTCGTCGGAGTGTCCACAGTCCATGTCAGACGATCGCTGCAAACACTCGTCCGATGGAGCACGCCGCCGTCTCTTGTGTTTTCGCGGGGAACGCTGTTTACGGACGTGTGTTTCAGTATCTGAATGTGGGTGGATTTCTTCAGCTGCTCCGGTGTCTGGTAGAAAATCCGCTGTCGGCACAACCCGTGGGTCAATGTCCATCCTGGCATCCACGCCTTCTTGCAAGGTCGGTCAGTGAGTATCTTCAGGTGGGGGCGCTGTTGTAAGAGGCCGGATCCTGTACTGCAGAATCCATCATGGTCTCGCTATCGGGGGCGGCTATCGGACTAGTGTGGTCAGCATCGGAAAGGGTTGCTGCTCGTGGAACTTCGGCGTAATTGAGTGGAAGGGTCGTCACTGTAGAAGGAGTCATAGATTCACCTGTCGGGATTTGCGTAAGCCGTCGTCGGAGACAATCCGAAAGGACGTGCCCTTCTTGGCCACAACCAGAGCAAGTGCGTGGCTGGTCGTCATACATAATGATCGCCCTACATCCGCCGATGATAAGATATGACGGTACATGTTTGGTCAGTTCAATTTTGATCTGTCGTACCCCATTAAGAACGGGGTACGTTGTAAAGGTGGTCCATTTTTCGGCCATATGGCTGATCACTCTGCCGTAGGGCTGGAAAGCCGCGGTGACTACGTCCGGTGGAACTTCGAAAGGGAGTTCGAAGACGCGTATCGTACGGAGGCCAAGCCCCGCGTGATCGATAGAGACCGCCCCAATATGGCCATCAGAATGTTTGAATTTAAGATCGTTCGCATGTGCGCGCACGATTCTGTTGCACACCTCGTCACTTACTAACTTGACGTAGACAACACTGCTCGTGATAGAGAGATGGATACCAATTATGTCTCGCGGTTCAATTTTAACGTCGCCACGGAGAAAACGTTCCACTTCAAAAGCTCGCGGTCGTGCATGATCGGGTTGAAAACTGATCTTGATGGTGGTTTGTCTGTATGAATGTGCCATGGTGCGTCGGTAGTGATGGACTCTAAACTAGCGACAACGCAGTAGTAAACAACTACGGGTACTCGCGACCGCGCGGACGGGACGTAAACAAGACGTCCTCGTTTCCACAGAGCTGGCGAAGAGGTATGGGTCCGAGCTTCCTCTTACGAGGGCAATAGTGACTAGAGCTCGTAAACCGCTATTTAAAGGTCGAGATTAGTTGCGATTTCCACCTGCAACGTCTTTCCTGGGCTGAAAACCGTAAATTTACAATCTTTTGTTATCCTTCAAGCGATAATAACTCAGATTATTCAATGGAAATGACAGGTAAAATCAAGTGAACTTTGAGGTTTAATTCCGTGCACACCAGGAAGTAACTCGTCGATCACAGAGCTGACAAACATACGTTGCCTTGTTGCCAAATCTCAGTTACAGTACCAGCAGGAAGAAGACGAACCGATTTGATCCTACAGCGGGCTGGGAAGTGACCATAGCTGGTGTCTCCAAGGTCGCGGCTGCTACGGCCTGGGACACGTAATGCGTCTGATTCGCATTTCTATATCTAGGTTTAGGGACTGGAGCGTAGTTACTAATAATACTCAGAACCGACTGCAAACTAAGCATCATAAATCAGTAACTCCCATTATTGTTTTTATATTTCTTTCGTAAGTGTACTCAAAAGTAAGAAACTCATTCACAGGCGTTTTCGTGCCTCGCCGATAGTCGAGCACAACAAACAAATAAAAATAAAAAAGAATGTGTGTGTGTGTGTGTGTGTGTGTGTGTGTGTGTGTGTGTGTGAGAGAGAGAGAGAGAGAGAGAAAGAGAGAGAGAGAAATAAAAATCAATGAGAGAGAGTGTAAAAAATTGTTGTAAAGAAATTGAATCATGGTATTTAAAGAAATCTTTCATTAAAATGATACGTTCCATCATTGCGAAATGTCGTTTTCATGATCTATGGAACAAGAATTAATCTAATGTAATCTAATCTAATCACATCATATTGATGACTAGCCATGAAGAGTCATGAATTACCGAAATTTTTGCCAATACCAGTAACCAAATCTAAACTTGAAAATAAAAGACTACAATTTTTGTAATAAACCGTGACTCCTTTCGCAATATTAGTTCACATTTAATATTCGCTTCTATAATGTAGGAAAGTATTTCACAGTTGCAAAACTCGCATCCGAAACATTGACCTTACACTTAGTCGCTGACCATAAATTCTAGCTCAGAGTGACACCCGTTTAAATAACCTAATGTAGCGAAGACTGTTTGCCAGTTCTCTTTCTCACCGGAAAATACGCAGTTCACTCATTTGGCTCCATAAGTACACTGTAACAGTAATATCTGTGTGGAATTTGTCAGTAAGCTTTTGCCTTCCAACCGGCGAAATACGGCAGAGTACGGCTGGTAAACAATTCACAAACCACGATTTAGTGCCAATAAGACGATTTCTTTAAACATTGTCGAAGCTGAGGGAGTTTAGTTTCTGCTTAAATCGCCTTAAGCAGCATCGTTCACAGATATCTCAAATAGGAAAAAGCTCATTATCCAGTTTGTGTCAGGTTGATCTTTTCGTCTAATAACACTGCTTAAATATTTTGTCTGAGAGGTATCACAAGTAGTGTTCCTGTAGCTGTGGGAATCATTGGTTGAAAACGAGTTTAACACCAATGGGTACAGTGCTGCTAAATACTCAAAATTATTATCAACCTAAGTCTGAGTTCATCCACAAACTGAGTCCTATTTATAATATTGAAGCTGGACTGTGTATCCTTGTCTTCCTTGAGTGGTCATTGGAAGGCGTTTACACACACATATACAATACTATGAATACTTCGAACGCTATGGTTAACGTTGCTCTCATAAACTACTTTTTTTTTAATTCTTCTGGGTCTTCAGCGTGCAATATGTGTTGTAAATACAGTCTCAGGCCAAAAAATTGACCGCCGAGTCGTTCACGTAAGGTGGGCAATACAGTGGTGCTCCTCTCAGAATCCTATGTCCGGCAATATGCTCGATCTGGCAACATGTAGAGTGTGGCACTTCCCAGATGAAGTCTTGACTCCAGTCTTAGTACATTACTCTTGACTACGACCGTAGTCTTGAGGTAAAACGCGAGACCAGCTAATATGTTTTTGTAGATTCGCTTGAATTAAACTCATAGCTTCAGCACCGAGAGGAAAGGGGCGATAAAAATTTTGTCGATATGTGCTTTCGGTCGCCAGACGTCATATTAGCTGGTCTCGCGTTTTACCTCAAGACTACGGTCGTGTTCCAGCAGCGGTATGAATAAAATGATAGTAATAATCGAATTATCCGGCAACTTCACACTTCACAGTGGATTTTCTCGAACTAAGAAATTTGCTGAATTTGTGAAAAATCAAAATCTCTTCACATCCAGCCTATGATGCCTAGAAGAGTCTTTACATCCTGCTGACATGAGAATAGCATAGTCTCTGCGTCAGAAGCTTGCTTCTACTTTACCATTTAATAGACCCGCATTTTTTCCACCGTGAATAATTTTGTAAGCTAAGCACATCATCCGTTACAGCACACTCCTGGGGCTGGGAAATGTGGCCACAATGGTCTGGTGGAACGAACTATCACAGGTGCAATGCGTGGGTTCAGGCATTTACTTTTAAGAGGCACAAACAAATTTATTTTACCTCTGGTAACCTCAAGAGAAAGACGTTATAATCCAGAATCCGCATTAAACATCACGTTCCTTCATTACCAACTGGGCAGAGCCGCTTTACGTTGGGAAATGACATTGCGGAAGTCATGGGGATGACATTGCGGAAGTCATGGTAAACAGAAATACAGTCGCCAGTAAGATTACTTACATTAGAAAATTTTATTTTATTTGATGAACCGATAGCCATTTAAAGGGACAGGGCTCTTATTTTACTTGTACTTGATTGAACTAGAGACGTTGAAAAATTTGATGCTGGATTGTGATTCGAATTCGTATCTCCTATTTCGAGGATCTGAATCTCTCGAACAGTATAGTTCAATCATTTCGTTCCTTTTCCCAAGACTGCAATCCTCTCTAGGTCTCCTCCAAAGGTAAGTATGTGGGTCTGAAACCTGATCCAGTATAAAAATATTCATAATTCCATTTCAACCTTTATCAATTGCTCACCCACGTGCTAGTGAAAATTAACGCGCATTTTTAATGTCTGTTCATGTGTTTCCAACAATCACAACAGGTGTCGTTATTTCTGGTCAAACACGCACACATCTTACTGTTTATAAGTAAGCAACTGATACGTAAGCTATATTCGTGGATGCACGGTAGCTGTGCAGTTCGATTGTCGCTTAGGCACAAAAGTTTGTATCCTTATTTTAGATTCAGACACTTAGCGGCTCGTAAGAAAAACCGATACGGAACATTTGATTTTTCTTAGTTAACAATCCGATTACGTGTTTCGTATCTCCGTCACAGAACTTCACATCATGCACTTCATCTTTAAATGCATGCGCACTTTGTTACTTCAGAATGGAGGTATATCAGACATCTTTCGTGGTTAGATAACAGGGACGAAAGGGTCTTGATAGGAGTCACGGTTTATTACAAAAATTGTCGTCTTGTATTTTCAAGTTTAGATTTGGTTACTGGTATTGGCAAAAATTTCGGTAATTCATGACTCTTCATGGCTAGTCATCAATATGAGGTGATTAGGTTAGATTATTTTTTTTTTTTTGTTATCAGTCTACTGACTGGTTTGATGCGGCCCGCCACGAATTCCTTTCTTGTGCTAACCTCTTCATCTCAGAGTAGCACTCGTAACCTACGTCCTCAATTATTTGCTTGACGTATTCCAATCTCTGTCTTCCTCAACAGGGGGGGGGGGGGGGGGTTGTTAGTGTTTAACGTCCCGTCGACAACGAGGTCATTAGAGACGGAGCGCAAGCTCGGGTTAGGGAAGGATTGGGAAGGAAGTCGGCCGTGCCCTTTCAAAGGAACCATCCCGGCATTTGCCTGAAACGATTTAGGGAAATCACGGAAAACCTAAATCAGGATGGCTGGAGACGGGATTGAACCGTCGTCCTCCCGAATGCGAGTCCACTTCCTCTACAGTTTTTGCCCTCTACAGCTCCCTCTAGTACCATGGAATTCATTCCCTCATGTCTTAGCAGATGTCCTATCATCCTCTCCCTTCTCCTTATCAGTGTTTTCCTCATATTCCTTTCCTCTCCGATTCTGCGTAGAACCTCCTCATTCCTTACCTTATCAGTCCACCTAATTTTCAACATTCGTCTATAGCACCACATCTCAAATGCTTCGATTCTCTTCTGTTCCGGTTTTCCCACAGTCCATGTTTCACTACCATACAATGCTGTACTCCAGACGTACATCCTCAGAAATTTCTTCCTCAAATTAAGGCCGGTATTTGATATTAGTAGACTTCTATTGGCCAGAAATGCCTTTTTTGCCATAGCGAGTCTGCTTTTGATGTCCTCCTTGCTCCCTCCGTCATTGGTTATTTTACTGCCTAGGTAGCAGAGTTCCTTAACTTCATTGACTTCGTGACCATCAATCCTGATGTTAAGTTTCTCGCTGTTCTCATTTCTACTACTTCTCATTACCTTCGTCTTTCTCCGATTTACTCTCAAACCATACTGTGTACTCATTAGACTTCATTCCGTTCAGCAGATCATTTAATTCTTCTTCACTTTCACTCAGGATAGCAATGTCATCAGCGAATCGTATCATTGATATCCATTCACCTTGTATTTTAATTCCACTCCTGAACCTTTCGTTCATTTCCATCATTGCTTCCTCGATGTACAGATTGAAGAGTAGGGGCGAAAGGCTACAGCCTTGTCTTACACCCTTCTTAATACGAGCACTTCGTTCTTGATCGTCCACTCTTATTATTCCCTCTTGGTTGTTGTACATATTGTATATGACCCATCTCTCCCTATAGCTTACTCCTACTTTTTTCAGAATCTCGAACAGCTTGCACCATTTTATATTGTCGAACGCTTTTTCCAGGTCGACAACTCCTATGAAAGTGACTTGATTTTTCTTTAGCCTTGCTTCCATTATTAGCCGTAACGTCAGAATTGCCTCTCTCGTCCCTTTACTTTTCCTAAAGCCAAAATGATCGTCACCTAGCGCACTCAATTTTCTTTTCCATTCTTCTGTATATTATTCTTGTAAGCAGCTTCGATGCATGAGCTGTTAAGCTGATTGTGCGATAATTCTCGCACTTGTCAGCTCTTGCCGTCTTCGGAATTGTGTGGATGATGCTTTTCCGAAAGTCAGATGGTATGTCGCCAGACTCGTATATTCTACACACCAACGTGAATAGTCGTTTTGTTGCCACTTCCCCCAATGATTTTAGAAATTCTGATGGAATGTTATCTATCGCTTCTGCCTTATTTGACCGTAAGTCCTCCAAAGCTCTTTTAAATTCCGATTCTAATACTGGATCCCCTATCTCTTCTAACTCGACTCCTGTTTCTTCTTCTATCACATCAGACAAATCTTCACCCTCATAGAGGCTTTCAATGTATTCTTTCCACCTATCTGCTCTCTCCTCTGCATTTAACAGTGGAATTACCGTTGCACTATTAATGTTACCACCGTTGCTTTTAATGTCACCAAAGGTTGTTTTGACTTTCCTGTGTGCTGAGTCTGTCCTTCCGACAATCATATCTATTTCGACGTCTTCACATTTTTCCTGCAGCCATTTCGTCTTAGCTTCCCTGCACTTCCTATTTATTTCATTCCTCAGTGACTTGTATTTCTGTATTCTTGATTTTCTCGGAACATGTTTGTACTTTCTCCTTCCATCAATCAACTGAAGTATTTCTTCTGTTACCCATGGTTTCTTCGCAGCTGCCTTATTTGCACCTATGTTTTCCTTCCCAACTTGTGTGATGGCCCTTTTTAGAGATGTCCATTCCTCTTCAACTGTACTGCCTACTGCGCTATTCCTTACTGCTGTATCTACAGCGTTAGAGAACTTCAAACGTATCTCGTCGTTCCTTAGTACTTCCATATCCCACTTCTTTGCGTATTGATTCTTCCTGACTAATGTCGTGAACTTCAGCCTACTCTTCATCACTACTATATTGTGATCTGAGTCTATATCTGCTCCTGGGTACGCCTTACAATCCAGTATCTGATTTCGGAATCTCTGTCTGACCATGATGTAATCTAATTGAAATCTTCCCGTATCTCCCGGCCTTGTCCAAGTATACCTCCTCCTCTTGTGATTCTTGAACAGGGTATTCGCTACTACTAGCTGAAACTTGTTACAGAACTCAATTAGTCTTTCTCCTCTTTCATTCCTTGTCCCAAGCCCGTATTCTCCTGTAACCTTTTCTTCTACTCCTTCCCCTACAACTGCATTCCAGTCGCCCATGACTATTAGATTTTCGTCACCCTTTACATACTGCATTATCCTTTCAATATCCTCATACACTTTCTCTATCTGTTCATCTTCAGCTTGCACCGTCGGCATGTATACCTGAACTATCGTTGTCGGTGTTGGTCTGCTGTCGATTCTGATAAGAACAACCCGGTCACTGAACTGTTCACAGTATCACACCCTCTGCCCTACCTTCCTATTCATAACGTATCCTACACCTATTATACTATATTCTGCAGCTGTTGATATTACACGATACTCATCTGACCAGAAATCCTTTTCTTCCTTCCACTTCACTTCACTGACCCCTACTATATCTAGATTGAGCCTTTGCATTTTCCTTTTCAGATTTTCTAGTTTCCCTACCACGTTCAAGCTTCTGACATTCCACGCCCCGACTCGTAGAACGCTATCCTTTCGTAGATTATTCAATCTTTTTCTCATGGTAAACTCTCCCTTGGCAGTCCCCTCCCGGAGATCCGAATGGGGGACTATTCCGGAATCTTTTGCCAATGGAGAGATCATCATGACACTTCTTCAATTACAGGCCACATGTCCTGTGGATACACATTACGTGTCTTTAATGCAGTGGTTTCCATTGCCTTCTGTATCCTCATGTCGTTGATCATTGCTGTTCTTCTGCCTTTAGGGGCAATTTCCCACCCCTAGGTACCCGTGGTCTAGGGGTAGCGTCTTTGATTCATAATCAAAACTTTTCGGTCCCGGGTTCGATCCCCGCCCTTGCCTAAATTTTGATAAATAATCAGCATTGGCGGCCGAAGACTTCCGGCATAAGAAGTCAGCCTCATTCTGCCAACAGCCTTGTCAAAGAGGGCGGAGGAGCGGATAGAGGTTCAGGGCACAAGATTAGATTACATTAGATTAATTCTTGTTCCATAGATCATGAAAACGACATTTCGTAATGATGGAACGTGTCATTTTAATGAAAGCTTTCTTTAAATACCATGATTCAATTTCTTTACAACAATTTTTTACACTCTCTCTCATTGCTTTTTATTTCTCCCTCCCTCCCTCCTCTCTCTCTCTCTCTCTCTCTCTCTCTCTCTCTCTCTCTCTCTCTCACACACACACACACACACACACACAGACACACACATACACACATTCTTTTTTATTTTTATTTATTTGTTGTGCTCGACTATCGGCGAGGCACGAAAACGCCTGTGAATGAGTTTCTTAGTTTTGAGTACACTTACGAAAGAAATATAAAAACAACAATGGGAGTTACTGATTTTGATGCTTAGTTTGCAGTCAGTTCTGAGTATTATTAGTAACTACGCTCCAGTCCCCAAACCCAGTTACAGAAAGCGAATCAGACGCATTACGTATTCCAGGCCGTAGCAGCCGCGACTTGGAGACACCAGCTATGGTCCCTTCCCAGCCCGCTGTAGGATCACATCGGTTCGTCTTCTTCCTGCTAGTACTGTAACTGAGATTTGGCAACAAGGCAAAGTATGTTTGGCAACTCTGTGATCGACGAGTTACTTCCTCGTGTGCACGGAATTAAGCCTCAAAGTTCACTTGATTTTACCTGTCATTTCCATTGAATAATCTGAGTTATTATCGCTTGAAGGGTAACAAAAGATTGTAAATTTACGGTTTTCAGCCCAGGAAAGTCGTTGCAGGTGGAAGTTGTGGTGTTACAGTTAGACACCACACTTGGTAGGTGGTAGCCTTTAAATCGGCCGCGGTCCGTTAGTATATGTCGGACCCGCGTGTCGCCAATATCAGTGATTGCAGACCGAGCGCCGCCTCACGGCAGGTCTTGAGAAACTTCCTAGCACTCGCCCCAGTTGTACAACCGACTTTGCTAGCGATGGTTCACTGACAAAATACCCTCTCATTTGCTGAGACGATAGTTAGCATAGCCTTCAGCTACGTCATTTGCTACGACCTAGCAAGGCGCCATTACCAATTACTATTGATACTGAATCATGTACAGTCAAGAGCGACGCTCATCATTTATGGATTAAAGTTAAGTATACCACCAGCTACGTCCGTTTTTCTAAATTCTAATTTCCTTGTCCTGTTCCAGACCTCACACCAGCCTGCGTGAGCTAAAACGCGTGCCTTTCGGTTTCCTCTCATACCCGGTGTTGGCTCTCCTGCCAACCCACAACATTGGCGACGAGGCAACACCGCGTTCGTAAGTATACTGCCCTGATATACTTGTGTAATGGCTTCGCCACCATCTCCAAATGTACTGTCCGAATTTTATCGCTTACAGAATCAGCAGACGCACTCCTTACTGGATGTCCTTGGACAGCTCGTCCAGGGTCAACGTGCAACGCAAAATGATGCGGCAGCCGCCGCTCCACCGCTAACGCAGCCACAACACGCAGTTGCACCAACTTTTCATCCTTTTGATGCTCCACTGGAAAGCTGGACGGAGTGGTCACGCCAATTTGGATTCCATCTCGCCACCTACAGAAGTCACGGTAACGAGCGGCAGCCTTTTTTATTATCTTCCGTCGGGGTGACCACGTACCGTGTGATAGTCAAATTATTTCCCCGACGCGACGTAGCAACTCTGTCCTACGACGAAATTTTGTCTGCATTAGATGCATATTTCAAAGAATCAGTCAATGTAGTTGCCAAACGGTATACCTTCTTTCGTACAAAATGTACGGCAGGTTAGACTAATCGGGAGTGGGATGCAACCTTGCAAGGCCTTACTAGGGATTGTGCTTTTGAGTGTCAATGTGGACTCCGTTATTCAGATACATGATGCAATTGCACAGAACGTTTCTGATGTTCGTATACGGGAACAGATTTTGAAACTAGTCAATCCCTCCCTTCAACAAGTGATGGACATATTGGATCGGCAGGACACACTCGACTTTGCTCAGGAATCATTTGAAACTTTGCCACCCGTGTGTCAGGTTAACCGGTCCGCCAGGCGAGCTGCACGGAACAGTAAACAGTCCTCCCGCCCAGCTGCGCCACTGCCACCAGGCTCTCAGCCACGTGTACCGCGCCAGCAAACAAATGCAGTGCTAAAATCATGCCCGCGGTGTGCTACTAGACATTCGTGTGAGAATTGCCCGTACCGCCAAGCTATTTGCTTTTACTGTAATAAAAAAGGACACGTTCAAAGTGTTTGCCAGAAAAAGCTCAGATCGGAAGCTCAAAACCATTCCAGGCCCTGTGCTTCGCGCCGGAATCGGAATCAAACCAAGGATACTCAGGCTCGTGACACTTCACTCATGGAAATTCATATAGTTAATGCCGCTCCGCCCAGTGCTACTCTCTCTAACAGTGACTGTGTTCGTCCCACAAATAGTGAGCGACGACATCGCCGGAACTCCCGCCAAGTCGCAAGTGATTTTGTACCAGTGGCAGTTCACGTTGCACGAGACAGTCGCTCTTGTCGTTAGCAGGACAATAAACTTTTTGTGGACTTGGACATTAACGGCAAAGTGATACCATTCCAGCTCGATACCGGGGCTGCAGCTTCACTGATCAATCAAGACACTTACCAACTGCTGGGCACACCTCCGTTGCGTGCCGCAACTGTTAAGTTAACTACCTATTCAGGTCACGAGCTCCCTGTGTTAGGACAGTGCAGCCTTCTTGCAACATACACGGGACAAACAAAACTTGTGTCATTTTACGTCCTTCGTTCTTCTTCTGCAGTGAACTTCTTTGGTTTCGATTTATTTCAGTTGTTTAACTTGCCTATAGTAAATCAGGTCCTATCAGTGAACCAGCCTGTGCCTTCAGACAGTGTTTCTCATCTATGTGAAGAATTTGCAGACAATTTTGCGCTGGGCCTCGGTTGCGCTAAGAACTATAAAGCACATTTGGAACTGAAAGTAAACGTGCAACCGAAATTTTTCAGAGCGCGCAATGTTCCCCACGCATTGTGTGATGAGGTCGCAAAAACATTACACGATTTGGAATCACAAGGTGTAATTGAACGTGTGCAGGCTTCTCTCTGGGCATCACCCTTAGTAATTTTGCCAAAACCTTCCGGAAAATTGAGACTTTGTGTGGACTTCAAGGCAACAGTGAATCCACAACTAGTGACTGCAACTTTTCCTTTACCCTGCCCGGAAGATCTTTTTGACAAACTGTGCCCGGGTAAATATTTTTCGAAGTTGGACCTAGCAGATGCGTACTTGCAAATACCAGTGGAAGAAGAATCCCAGCGCGTTTTGGTGGTTAACACGCATCTTGGTTTGTATCGATTCAATCGACTGCCATTCGGGTGTGCATACACCCCTGCATTGTTTCAGCAATATCTACAAACTGTTTGTGCGTCGGTCCCTACTGCAGCAAACTATCTGGACGATATTGTGATTTCCGGAAAGACGGAAGAAGAACATTTAGTCCATCTCAGAACATTATTTCACGTCTTGCGACAAAATGGTCTTCGCTTGCGGAAAGACAAATGTGTGTTTTTTGCTCGTGACTTACCCTATCTGGGACGTGTACTCAATGCCCAAGGCATACATCCCAGTCCAGAGCACCTCCGTGCCATACAAGACTTGCCTTCGCCGCAGAATTTGAAGCAGCTACAGAGTGTGCTGGGGAAAATATATTCACTATTACTATCGCTATGTTCCCCATGCCTCTTCCATTTCAGCTCCGCTTCATCGCTTACGCCGTAAAAGTGTTCCGTTCGTCTGGACGACGGAATGCGAACGCGCCTTTCGCCAGTTGCGATCGGCGTTGCTTTCCAATACTTGCCTTACGCCATTCGATTCCCGGAAGACCCTTTTGTTGATGGTGGATGCATCGGATTTCGGGATCGGTGCTGTGCTTGCGCACAAAGATAGTTCACACGATCACGATATTGCCTTTGCGTCCAAATTGCTCTCGTCTGCGCAACGAAATTATTCAGAGATCGAGAAAGAAGCATTGGCTCTCGTATTACAAAGTTTCATGATTTCTTGTATGGTCGTCGCTTTACCATCCTCACAGACCACAAACCTTTGATATCGCTTTTTCATCCGACCAAGCCTGTACCTCCACGTACAGCGCAGCAATTCATTCGCTGGTCTATTTTCCTCTCGCAGTACCGCTACGATATCTTGTATCGGTCCACTGCTAAGCACGGAAACGCCGATGCGTTGTCCCGTTTGCCTGTTGCTGAGGATAGAGCATTCGATTCCTCTGAACTTGCTTGCATGTTCATTGATTCGGAAACCGATGACGTGGTCGAATCGTTTCCGATTGATTTTCGTCGTGTAGCTACAGCCACAGCTGCCGACCCTCTCCTTGCTACCGTTCTCCGTTTCGTTGCTACTCAATGGCCCTTGTCAAAGTCACGGATCGGGGACCCGTTGGTTCGCCGATTTTTTGCTCACCAGGAGAGACTTTTTGTACGACGTGGTGTTTTGCTGTTGCGTTCTGATAATGATCAGTCCACGGTCGTGGTCCCACGTTCGTTACAGTCCTCTGTCTTACAGCTTCTCCATCAAGGACATTGGGGTATAGTGAGAACGAAACAACTTGCTCGTCAGCACTGTACTTGGTTCGGAATCGATGCTGCGATTACGAATATGTGCTCTTCTTGCATGGTGTGTGCCGAACAACAATCAGCACCACCGCCGAAATTCTTTGCATGGCCAAAAGCCACTTCCCCTTGGCAACGCTTACACATCGATTTTGCTGGTCCATTCTGGAATGCTCGATGGCTGGTTGTGGTAGATTCATTCAGTAATTTTCCTTTTGTTGTCCGGATGTCTTCCACTACGTCATCTGCCACCATCCAAGCGTTATCCGCTATCTTTCGCATTGAAGATCTTCCACAGACTATTGTTTCCGACAATGGCCCACAATTCATGTCCGCAGAATTTCAGTCATTCTGCAAGGCCAATGGTATTGAACATCTGACATCCGCGCCGTTTTCGCCACAGTCAAACGGTGCCGCTGAACGATTGGTCAGGACTTTCAAGTCACAGATGTTGAAGTTGAAAGAGTCGCATTCTCGGGAGGACGCGTTATTGCTCTTTTTGTCCTCGTATCGCTCTCAGCCCCGAGATGGTCGCCGCCGGATGAGTTGCTCCACGGTCGCCCTCATCGAACCTTGATGTCTTTGCAGCGGCATCAGGTTCCTGTGCAGCGGCAGATACCTGCTTTTGCCCCAGGCGACGTTGTCTACTACCGCCACTATCGAGGTTCACGGCGTTGGCTCGAAGGACGCATTCTTCACTGCCTCGGCCGCGCTGTGTATCTGGTTTTGGGGGCCTCTGGTGAGGTGCGTCGGCATCTCAATCAGCTGCGCCTCTGTCGTCGCACGGGATCTGCCGCTCCCCGTCTGCTTTCAGCGACGGTGCCGTCCGGTCAGCGCCCTGGGGACCCATCTAGTGGCTCGCCTCAGCCCCAGGTGTTACCGACGCTGCCTTCCATTTTGCCCCATGGAGACGCGCCGCTGCTGCCGCCGCCGCCGCCGCCGCCGCCGCCGCCGCCGCCGCCGCCGCCTGTTCTCCCGCCGGCGACGCCCGCAGTGGACGCGTCGCTGCAACCGCCGGGCGCCTCCCTGGGTCACGCGCCGCCGATCCCTTCCCGTGACCAGTTGTCCTCCGCCATGGAACTCTTGCCCGCTCCGGACCATATGTCGTCTTCGCCCGTCGGGTGCCCCGGCCCGATGGAGGTCGACCCTTCGGCCCCTCCTGTCTCTCTACGGGGGCATACACCGCATGTTGGCGTGCTCCCTGAAGCAGGTTTTCAGGCATTTCCTAGCTCCCCGCGGTCCGATTGGCAGGGTGCGGGTGGCACAGCCTCGCTGTTGTTAGGCTCCCCACCTCGTCGCATACGTCAACATGGGGTCCTCCCCACAACGGGCGGAAGCCTTATGCCACAACCGTGCGCCAATTTGCGGGGGAGCAATGTGGTGTCACAGTCAGACACCACAGTGATTGCAGACCGAGCGCCGCCACACGGCAGGTCTAGAGACTTCCTAGCACTCGCCCCAGCTGTACAACCGACTTTGCTAGCGATGGTTCACTGACAAAATACGCTCTCATTTGCCGAGACGATAGTTAGCATAGCCTTCAGCTACGTCATTTGCTACGACCTAGCAAGGCGCCATTACCAGTTACTATTGATACTGAATCATGTACAGTCAAGAGGGAGCTCATCATTTATGGATTAAAGTTAAGTATTCCACCAGCTACGTCCGTTTTTCTAAATTCTAATTTCCTTGTCCTGTTCCAGACCTCACGCCAGACTGCGTGAGCTAAAACGCGTGCCTTTCGGTTTCCTCTCATACCCGGTATTGGCTCTCCTGCCAACCCACAACAGAAATCGCAACTAATCTCGACCTTTAAATAGCGGTTTACAAGTTCTAGTCACTATTGCCCTCGTAAGAGGAAGCTCACGTCCATACCTCTTCACCAGCTCTGTGAAAACCCTCTGACCTGTGAAAAAGAGTCGGTAATGGTTCGCAGTTCCAGTCTCACTGACTGCAACGTTTTTATCCCTTCTGTGAAAGAGCTACAAGCAGTCGGATCAAACATCAATAAGGAAATCGCAACAAAATGCTTTCGGCTCATAGCGCAATGTTGAAAAACTTACAATGCTGCACAACAGGTAACGCCTCTTTCCGCTGCTGACAAGCGAATTTTGGGTTTCTAGGAATACGTAATTATATTTATGGAATGCCACATTTGCATACCTCTTGAGTATGACACAGCATACCAATTAAACACAGACCCAATCAAAATCTAAGTGAGTAGTATTTTACTACTTCTTGTCGATAGAGGCACTCTTGTGTACAGATACTCGGTTTCATTAAAACAGACTTTCGTCGTAAGGTTATCGTGGTTAGTTTTATTTCATTTCTTATAATACAGTGCACAATTTTCGTAAGGTTTCCTTTAGTGTTGTTAAAACAATAGTAAACATGAGAGAGAAATTAATCATCAACGATATATGCGAATTCTCTGATGTTACCTATGACAGTCTGACAATGCACATGCAGTTTATTGATTACATGCATGAAGAAAACTTGTTCTGAGTTAAAGCTGTCAAACAAAGTTTGAAGAAGAATAAAATCTCACTACCACACGACAGCTAATGTAGAAAATACTTTTCTGACATATTATGGCACGATGCGCTCTCCCTACACATCTTCGAGATGCATCTGCTGCCTGCTGTCTATTAAACCTGAATAGAACAAAATGTCACAGTAGTTAGCCCTTTTTCCACATGCGACTACTTTGGGTTGAGAAGTGAATGGAATTATGTTCAAAGTTCCATTAGATTGATAACTTCAGCAGACAGCACAACTGCGTTTTAAAAAATGTAGCACTGAATGTATTCGAACTCGCGACATATTATCTACGCTACTAGCTGACACGCAGCTACAACAGCTCCAGAGCTCGACAATTATTCCACCAGAACTTTTGGTTTCCACAGCACTGTGAGGTTATGCATATGGCCAGGTCTTGACTTCTGAGAGACAAACAGTTACAGCTTTTCTTTTGGACTGAACGACGTTTTCTACAAACAGATAGCGCAATAGAATAGCTCAAGTGGAAAGGAACACTTCCTACTTAAACTTCTGCATCCTACACTGTTGGCAGTTCTGTGTAGGTGGCAGTTACGTGATTTTATTTCGGTGATTACAAAATAGAGTCCAATGTATGCACTGGGTAGCCGAGGCAGCTAGTTCATGGTGATTCGGTCAACCAAGTAAATGAATTTACTGAACATGCTGCAAATTACTACAGGGAGCCCGTGTGTCAGAATTCTCATCCAGTGTGGCCCAACGGCGTTACGATAGCAAAATGAGTCGCAGAGAAGAGGATTTCGTGGTCTGTTGGCGGATGGTAGGTTGTTATACCTATGGTCTGGGTTCGATTCCCACTTCTGTCAATGATTTTAGATAGGGAGAGACAGATTCCATTCTCTCCTGGCTACACCAAGTGAAGAAGATATAATGGCAGTGTGGTCTGAAAATTCACATTAAAGATGATATTCCTTCTCTACCAAGTAGACTGTAGGTTGAACCTCAATAAGGTCTGGAGTGGCGACATGTAGAAACTCTATCACCATTAACCTTTCTTGTACTAGTTATTTATTTCAAGTGACGAAACAAACGCTATGTATGGTCACAGGACACTTATTCCATCTTTTATCCGAGCTTCTGTATGTCGATAAAATTGGTTCTGAACTGGGAATGCAACTCAGATCGCCCTTAACGCGGAATTTGATCCCTTCGTGGCAATACAGCTCGGCTACAATTTGTTGTTTGTTCAAAACTGCAGATTCCTCAACATCTACACATATTACGCGTGAATGGGATCGAATCCTGGCCCGGCACTAAAGATTTAATTATGTATTATCAAGCTCTCGCATAAGAACACCTATCCGCTGGTGGATAATAATTTTGATTTTTAATGTATTTTCATTCGTTGTCAACACTAACGATATCTGACGTTTTTAACTCCCAGTGAGACACAGAACTATTTGCGAGATGACTGTAAGTTCAAGATGTTATTCTGAGCAGCTGGTGGAGAAAAATTCGGTAGCTGACGTCTCTTTGTGTGTAGTCAACAACGATATGTGTGGGGCTCTATTCCCAGTGAGCGCTGAACTCTTCGTCATATTATTTCTAGTTCAAACATGCTCACATGTCACTGCTGGTGCAACAAACCCAAATTTAACGTTCGTTTTCTCTAGAATATAACAGCAATAGGTGCCGGGTTGGAGTCCTCGGAAAGAAAAAATTAATGTTTAGTCTCGTCATTTCAGGTAAAACATCTAGCTACTGCCGCGAAAATCCGATATGTAAAATTTGACTGTGCTTCGATAGTAACCCGATTAGGTTCTGGGTTCGAATCCGTGTCCCACACAAAGCTTTACCTCACGGCATTTCAAGTAACTTACTTGTGAAGAAGCAATATTTAACATCTCTCGTAGTTCGTTAACAGGGACAATAGATGCTGGGTAGGAATTCGCGTCCGTTAAAAATGTTTGCGTTATGCAATTTAAAGTTGATATTTGCCAACTGATACTGTCTAAAATCGAGGTATATCACTCTCTGTATGCCTAATCAGGAATGACTGTTAGTTTCCGTCAGTCACGAAATCTTTGATTAGTCTGCATGAGCTGGGTTTGAATCCATATGCGGAACAAGACGGTTCGTCGTGTCATTTGAAGTTCATACATATTCTCAACTAGCTGCTCGTGAATAACTTAAATTTTTAATGTCATTTTGTGTTAAATAATAAGTACGGTATGTTACTTTGAAGAGGAAATCATGAATACGACGAACTTACTACGTGCATTGCCAATCTGACGTAATAATGAGAGTAGTAACATTTCAGGTATGTCATTTATTGCAGTAGATGTGAGCTTACAAGCCTTAAGGACAGTCTTATCTGTGATAAGGTGTTCCCTGATATTTGTAGTATCGTGGTATTACTTTACATCTTGAGTTATTGCGATACAGAGCAGTGTTTTCTAGTGGTGACTTATTGGAACCATTTGCAATAGTCAAACGACTGTACCAAGGAGCGATTAGAGGTCCTGCTAGACAGCTGAGTTATGCCGGTTGCATGCGAATCAGGCGAAATGCAATTCAGGTCGTTCGGATACTTTTGAGCACGACTGTACATCTCGAGGTGAAAACGTACGAAAATGCACACCTGCAGTTTTGCGAACTTCTGTTTTATTTTCGCATCAATACTGTTGTGAACCCACCATCTGGTATTAATACATTACATTATCATCCATTATATATAATCATTTTGATAGTACACTTGATATTATAGATGAGTACGACACAAGACAGGACATAGATAATGTCCGTTTGACGTCAACAGTGTGTAACACTTTACTTTTTTGGAATAGGACAATGTTCCTCTCCAATAATTTTTAGATTAGTTACAATAAGCTTACGCTGCAAGAGAATTCGCTTGTATTTTTCAATATGTGGTCTGTTGTCGGTTTGAAGGCCTTCCATTACATCGGCAACGTAGTGCAACACCACTGAGGGCTGTCTGGAGTTGGGTGGAGATAGCAATGTGAAAGTTGCGAGCTGTCCAAGACGATCTTCATATTCCTAATGCGATTAGGACAGCGTATACTCTTGACGACGTTTATCACCTGTGCGGTCAGTCACCCAATTTCAGAATTCATGTTGAGCAATCCTGCTACATTCCCATAATATTGTCTTTTTATATTGATGAGTAATATGGATAGTCGTCACGTTCATGTGCCGTCTACAACGCAAAATTAATGTTACTGTCCTAGGAACTAACCTGCAATACGTTTTGTATCTCATAATCGGAACTATCTGCATTAACCGTCATCAGAGCAATGTCAGGGAACTGAATGCAGCAATGCCTTGGTACCTACTTGGGGACCTGCTTGAGTCGTGGTCTAAGGAAAGGGTAGTTGCTGGTTCACATTATATTACATTAGCGAGAAGTACCGACTTTTCCTTTTCTCTGCAAACATCCAGAACTAAATTCAGTAACTAAATGCTGATAATATATTTGCATTGTGCCAACTCAAAGATCAATAGATATGGATATAGATATAGATATAGATTTTTATATTTAAGGCAATTCTCGTTCTGCGTTGGAATAATTATCATTCATCATTTGCTTGTTCTTGTTATGATTGTTATTGTCATTCTCTCACTCGCAAGAGTTTTCACATTCCTATTTGGTATCGATGCACACGAAGAGTGGCTATGAAAGAAGGGAATACTGAATGTTACGTCATGCAGAATACACTCATTTACTTCGGCTCCTCGTGATCAACGCTACAGGAGAAGTGAGATACATAAAGTTGACAGTGTGAGGACAGACATGCTGGCACAACTCTGCAACTACACAGTGTTAACAGATAAAATGGTGCTGTGGAATCGAAAGTGTAGTACGGACTTTGTCACAGTAGCAGACAGCTGCTAATTTCGGACCATGACCGTGGATTACACTTCCGTCAGTGCTGGTTAGAGTGTTGCAACTGTAAATGGAAGGCTTTGTTTGATAGTCTTCTGCTGATGCTGTCTGAATAAATTATGCCATTGGATAAAAAGCGGTTTAGTTTTGAGACCTAACCCACGAGGGGGGAAGGCACAGTGGTCTGCTTCAGGAATTCCAAGCAATAAAACACAAAAAACAACCCAGGAAGGGTTCGAACAGCTACTTTCATGCAGAGACATGCATTTGGAATGTGTTCATCGTTACGGGGTCAAACAATGATCGGGCTACTTAGTATATAATAGAGCATACAGATTTCAAGGAGGAAACGTATGAAGACGCAGACTTCCTCGTTATCAATATGTGCGGCATATCTTTCGTGTTAACGAAAGTAATATCCCGCTTTTCCTCTTCTTACGTCTCAAATGAAATGAATGCCATGAGGAATCGAATATTTGTTGACTACGTCTCTTCTTGCTTCCATCCTTACCAACATATTTCTTCATTCTCGTGGTAATCATGACATTCTATGTGTATGCTGCAAAAGATTGCACGTGGACAAATCCGACATCGAGGTGCAAAGCGTTTGGTATCTTACATTATATTCAATTCGAATAAGTTTCCAATGTATTTTTGCCGGCCAGAGTAGCCGAGCGGTTCTAGGCGCTACAGTCTGGAACCGCGCGACCGCTACGGTCGCAGGTTCGAATCCTGCCTCGGGCATGGATGTGTGTGATGTCCTTAGGTTAGTTAGGTTTAAGTAGTTCGAAGTTCTAGGGGACTGATGACCTTAGAAGTTAAGTCCCATAGTGCTGAGAGCCATTTGAACCATTTTTTGAATGTATTTTTACTTTGTTTGTATTTTTAGATGATTATGAACGCTACGGAGAATTATCTCACATGCTTTATGTTGAATGAGAAACATTGAATGATCCGTTTTTCTTTCCCAACGTTGAAATGATATAATGTCGGCGTCAACAGCCTTCTTCCACGCCGGAAGCTGAAACTTGTATCATTCTGGATTAATAATTGAATGTCTCAAATGTATACATAGCCCACAAGACGACGTCAGAAACCATCAGGGGAGAACGCCGCATAAAAACCAAACGTGCGCGCGCGTCTCCACTCTGAAGAACCGTATCGGAGAATCACGGCAAGCATTTCGCTGAAGAGCTGCCTCGTAAGAGAGCCGAGAAATGGCAGCGTCGTAGGAAGTACTTGTCAACACTCTGATAGTGCATTTACTTCTGGGTGTAGGCCGGCATTACCTCCCTAAATTCACTTGATATTCGTTTTCCACATCGAAGACTCGTACGATATAATCCACTGCAAGATGAGACACTTAGAAAGTATATTTAATTTCTGCACTCCAAGAACGGCGTTCTTCACATAAGTAACACCTGTTACTGTGTTTTAAGGTTGCGTTTTGAGGCTCAGGCAACATCGCAGTGACTATAGTCCGTCTGCTGTCGCCAGTGTGTCGTTAGCTCAGATGTTATTCGTCGTATTGTGGCTTTTCTAACGCGGGACATTCTGAATCGGAATACTCCGCTTTCATTATTAGTTCCGGGACATGACTGTTTTCCTCGGACAAAGACCAATGCTGTGAATTCGATTCGCAGACATGCCATTCACTACCTATTTGGACAAACAGTAGACTCTGTTCTCGATTTTTGGACATACGTCAACGACCATCATAAAGTCATTGTCCGTCACCCTAAATAGAAAGTTTTTCTCGAAATTCCTTCGGAGTGCTTTCGACGACCCGCCTCGTAGCTGGAATGTGTTAAGTGAAGAGTGAAGAAGGTTTCCTGTTTGAACCAATGATCATTTCTGAACTATTGAACGGAACACATTAATTTCGAGAAGACGTGACTCAACATATTACCAGCGGGGCGCAGAAGGCGTCTGATCAATTACACAACCAAAATGAACAAAAAAATGAAAATAAAATAAAATAAAATAAAATTCAGAAAAAGTAAGATTTTGTTTTGTTTGTAAGGATAGCCCTAACCTTGAGTTCCCACATTTCCCCTGGTATATAGGCAGCTCTCTGGGGAAGGATTAGTCAGGAGCCAACACCTGAAGTGGACAAGATTTTTTTTTGTTATAGGATGAAAAGTGGCGGTGGCAATTAGTTTCTTTTTTAGTGTCATTTTCCTAAGGGGCTTTAAAATAAGAGAGAAAAAAAGGGGTAATCGTAAAAAAAAGTAAAACAAAAAAAGCTACATTGAAAAAAAAAAGTAGTTCCCTTGTGCGTTGCGTTGCTCGTACTGTATGACATAGCAGTTCCATTCTCGGTGGAAGCCGCTGACTGCAACCTTTTATTTTCCATTTTAATTAATGGAGCTGCAAACTGCTAGTAAAAATTCCTTATACGAAACTTGAATAATACCTTTAAACATCAATCTTCGTCCGATTTCGACTTAGTAAATTAAGTTAATATCATGGATGTCTGCTTTCCAAATTCCAAGGTGCTTCACTGTAAAATAGATCCTGGAAAGATTCAAACCGACTGTCAACGGTATAAATTTGAGCTTTGTTCGTCATATAGGTCTGACATGTCAGGAGGTTGTTTATGAAGTGCACATGTTGATTAATATAGTTCCCTTCTTCTAAATTTTTACAATAGCATTTAACTGTAGACGTTTTCTAACACTGGCGTTAGCAATTCCTTTCCGTTCACTGAAACCTCCAAAACGACAAATTTTTCTGGTTTAAATCTGATGACCTTAACTATCACTTCCGATCAACATTAAATACTTCATGAACCCATACATGGAACTACAAATGTGCAGTGTTCCTGCACTGCTACAGAGCATGCATTGCAAGGTATTCACACAGTTTATCGCATAGACTTACCATAAGGAATGAAACAAGAACTGTAATACACTTTGCACCACAGACGCTCACTCCGGCTTGACGAAAACATCCGAACATTGACCAAAAGTTGCACAAATAATTGAGTTTGAAAGGAAAAGAAACGACGTATGAAGCATTTATAAATTCATCGAATGTAGTGAGGTGGTTTAATTTCGTCCCAGTCTATAAAATTAATTTCGGGCCATACTCAGCTCTTGCCGATTAATGTAATATAATACCCGCCTACTAATCAGGGCGTCTGTCCCCGTTGCTTTTGAGCGCGAATGGAAATTGTAGAAATTTTCTGTGGAGCAACATTTAATAATAAAGCGTTTTAAATCATCAAAAGCGATGAGCGGTAGCAGGCGCTTTCGACAAAGAACGGGGGAGTGCAGCACTGCTGCTGTCGCTACGGCCGCTGCCAGTAGCCAGCAAATGGATCCCGGAGCTTTGCCGCATACGGCGTCCAGAGTACAGTCTGCAGGAAATCTGCCGCAAAATGGTTACTGGATAAAATTTTGATATCGGTGATAGATTGAATCTGCGCTAACATTACATTCACGTCTTCAGCATTCAGACAGAAGAGGCTATAAAAATATTTTATGCCAGCTGCTCTCGATCCACCGACATTATGAACAGAAACAACGCCGCTACCGCTAGACCACAGGCGTAATCAGCCTAGGGTTTCTTTATCATGGGACAAGATTTCCTCCAGGAAGTGCCGCAGTCCAGAGTGTTGCCAGATTGTGCAGATAACCGGACTTAGAGAATTAGCGAGTTGGCCAGTTTTTTTGTCCCATGTCGCGATCGGCGAGGACTTAGCCTCCGAAGCGGCCGGCCGTCGGTCGAGTTTTATGTCAAAGAGTGTACATACACCAAAAAAAGTTTGCATCACCTCGGTTCCGAGAGTTCCGGAACCTGTACAGAAAATTGGAAAAGATATCAACATAAACATTTATCGTGGCATACTAACCACAACTCCATCAAGGCACTGTTGGTCCAGATTGACCCACTCCTCAACGGCGATTTGGCGTAGATCCCTCAAAGTGGTTTGAGTGGATCACGTCGTCCATACACAGCGCTTTTCAATCTATCCCAGGCATTTTCAATAGGGTTCATGTCTGGAGAACATGCTGGCCATTTTAGTCGAGCGATGTCGTTATCCTGAAGGAATTCTTTCACAAGATGTGCACGATGGGGGTGCAAATTGTCCATGAAGACGAATTCCTTGGCAATATGCTGCCGATATGGTTGCGCTACCGGTCAGAGGATGACATTCATGTATTGTACAATCGTTAAGACGTCTTCGATGACCACCAGCGCCGTGCATCGGCCCCACATAATGCCACCCCAAAACAGCAGGGAACCTACAACTTGCTGCACTCGCTGGACAGTGTGTCTGAGGCGTTCAGGCCGACCGGGTTGCCTCCAAAAACGTTTCCGACGATTGTCTGGTTGAAGGCATATGCGACGATCATAGGTGAAGATAATGTGATGCCAATCCTAAGTGGTCCATTTGGCATGTTGTTGGGCGCATCTGTACAGCGCTGCATGGTATCGTGGTTGCAAAGATGCACCTCGCCATGGACATCGGGAATGAAGTTGCGCATCATGCAGCCTATTGCGCACAGTTCGAATCGTAACACGACGGCCTGTGGCTGCACGAAAAGCATTATTCAACATGATGGCGTTGCTGTCACGGGTCCTCCGAGCCATAATCAGTAGGTAGCGGTCAACCACTGCAGTATTAGCCCTTGGGCGGCCTGGGCGAGTCATGTCCTCCACAGTTCCTGTCTCTCTGTATCTCCTCCATGTCCGAACAACTCACTCCGGGATGCCTGGACACTTCCCTTGTTGAGAGCCCTTTCTGGCAGAAAGTAACAATGCGAACGCGATCGAATCGCGGTATTAATCGTCTAGGCATGGCTGAACTACAGACAACACGAGCCGTGTACCTCCTTCCTGGTGGAATGATTGGAACTGATCGGCTATCGGAGTCACACCGTCTAATAGGCGCTGCTCGTGCATGGTTGTTAACGTCTTTGGGAGGGTTTAGTGAAATCTCGAAACAGTCAAAGAGACTGTGTCTGTGATAGAATATCCACAGTCAACGTCTATCTTCAGGAGTTCTGAGAACCGGCGTGATGCAAAACCTTTTTTGATATGAGTATATTTCACCCAAGAAAGCAGGCAGTCGAAAATTAGTAGTTACCTGTTCGTTTTTAAGCGAACTGGTAGAAGTGACGATGGATGCAATGCAGTGGTGTGCGTGTAAATGAATCAACGATTGAATGTTCGTAAGTTGAATCATATTCATAGTTACAGTGGTGGTAAACTGAGTCAGCTCGAAAAGGGTAGAAGGTGCAGGAGGCATTGTATTGTCTCGAATCCTACAAATCTCGTGTTTTGGCATTCACCTGCAGACAGCGTAACATAACGTTCTGTTTGTTTCACGATCGAGGTGATCAATCAGCGAAACCGACCGGAAATCGATCAAGCACATATCGGAAATTGCACGGGATTCTGAAATAGTGGCGTAGCCTTACTGAAGTACAGGATCGAATAATAGTAACGTCAGACTTACGGGACTAAATAGCGGAGACTACAGCAATGAATAAAATCTTCTCGAACAATCGTCGTAGAACCTCATAATTTTCACAGAGAAAATAAAGTGACCAGCAGTGTAAATATATGTGTCAGCATAAGTGTACCCAGTTTGTTACATTAGATCGTGTAAACAATTACTGGTGCTGTAAGCTGCAGAACCTTGTTTTAGTTAGAGCAGACATAGTGAAACTGCGATGTAAAGCGGACACACCTGTTGATGGTTGTATTTTATGGTTTGGAGAACAATAAACATTCAAAGGAGTGTATTATTTATGATTAATGAGTAGCTTAAGTCGAAATTGTACACTCCTGGAAATTGAAATAAGAACACCGTGAATTCATTGTCCCAGGAAGGGGAAACTTTATTGACACATTCCTGGGGTCAGATACATCACATGATCACACTGACAGAACCACAGGCACATAGACACAGGCAACAGAGCATGCACAATGTCGGCACTAGTACAGTGTATATCCACCTTTCGCAGCAATGCAGGCTGCTATTCTCCCATGGAGACGATCGTAGAGATGCTGGATGTAGTCCTGTGGAACGGCTTGCCATGCCATTTCCACCTGCGCCTCAGTTGGACCAGCGTTCGTGCTGGACGTGCAGACCGCGTGAGACGACGCTTCATCCAGTCCCAAACATGCTCAATGGGGGACAGATCCGGAGATCTTGCTGGCCAGGGTAGTTGACTTACACCTTCTAGAGCACGTTGGGTGGCACGGGATACATGCGGACGTGCATTGTCCTGTTGGAACAGCAAGTTCCCTTGCCGGTCTAGGAATGGTAGAACGATGGGTTCGATGACGGTTTGGATGTACCGTGCACTATTCAGTGTCCCCTCGACGATCACCAGTGGTGTACGGCCAGTGTAGGAGATCGCTCTCCACACCATGATGCCGGGTCTTGGCCCTGTGTACCTCGGTCGTATGCAGTCCTGATTGTGGCGCTCACCTGCACGTCGCCAAACACGCATACGACCATCATTGGCACCAAGGCAGAAGCGACTCTCATCGCTGAAGACGACACGTCTCCATTCGTCCCTCCATTCACGCCTGTCGCGACACCACTGGAGGCGGGCTGCACGATGTTGGGGCGTGAGTGGAAGACGGCCTAACGGTGTGCGGGACCGTAGCCCAGCTTCATGGAGACGGTTGCGAATGGTCCTCGCCGATACCCCAGGAGCAACAGTGTCCCTAATTTGCTGGGAAGTGGCGGTGCGGTCCCCTACGGCACTGCGTAGGATCCTACGGTCTTGGCGTGCATCCGTGCGTCGCTGCGGTCCGGTCCCAGGTCGACGGACACGTGCACCTTCCGCCGACCACTGGCGACAACATCGATGTACTGTGGAGACCTCACGCCCCACGTGTTGAGCAATTCGGCGGTACGTCCACCCAGCCTCCCGCATGCCCACTATACGCCCTCGCTCAAAGTCCGTCAACTGCACATACGGTTCACGTCCACGCTGTCGCGGCATGCTACCAGTGTTAAAGACTGCGATGGAGCTCCGTATGCCACGGCAAACTGGCAACCACGGACGGCGGCGGTGCACAAATGCTGCGCAGCTAGCGCCATTCGACGGCCAGCACCGCGGTTCCTGGTGTGCCCGCTGTGCCGTGCGTGTGATCATTGCTTGTACAGCCCTCTCGCAGTGTCCGGAGCAAGTATGGTGGGTCTGACACACCGGAGTCAATGTGTTCTTTTTTCCATTTCCAGGAGTGTATATAAAGTTTGTTGTGCGTTACCCATTCTCGTTCTGATAACGCGCCATATAACTGTATTTGTGCAAGGGTGTGTATGTGCTGACACAGTTAGGGGGAATTCCACGTCACTCACTCAGTTGGTGTTCCTTTGAAACAATGGATTGAGCTTACTCTAGAAGCCTGTAAATCTGAGTTGTAGAATTTGTAAGTAAATGTCAAGAAGTGGGGCGCGCGAGTTGATCGTCGTAGGTTCAGTGCACAAATATCGAGTAGTCAATGAGACGAGGTTAGTGGAACTTGCTTTAGCCCTCGTTACTATTGTGAGTTTGCCGGCCGGAGTGGCCGTGCGGTTCTAGGCACTACAGTCTGGAACCGCGAGACCGCTACGGTCGCAGGTTCGAATCCTGCATCGGGCATAGATGTGTGTGATGTCCTTAGGTTGGTTAGGTTTAAGTAGTTCTAAGTTCTAGGGGACTGATGACCACAGCAGTTGAGTCCCATAGTGCTCAGAGCCATTTGAACCATTTTTTTGAACTATTGTGAGTTTAATTTCACCGTCGCTACGTAATGGGTAGGATTCGTATAGCGTGTCATTTTTGAGAGATCTGACAAACATGTCTACAAGTTTGAGATATACCTGGTACCTTGTGCGTAACAGTGCGTGACGTACGAGTATCTGGTTTAGACGCGCAGCTGATTGTAGCTCTGTACATTTTTGCGCTGATATGGAGCGCCTCAGTCGCTGTATAATATATCTCTCATGTGCATTATTCTGACCCTTACACGTGGCAGCCGGCGCTAGTGGCCGAGCGGTTCTAGGCGCTACAGTCTGGAACCGCGCTACCGCTACGGTCGCAGGTTCGAATCCTGCCTCGGGCATGGATGTGTGTGATGTTCTTAGGTTAGTTAGGTTGAAGTAGTTCTAAGTTCTAGGGGACTGATGACCTGAGAATTTAAGTCCCATAGTGCTCAGAGCCATTTGAACCATTTTACACGTGGCAAATTAACAGACTGAAAAGAAACGCTATTCAAAGGGATAATTAACCACTTACGGCTTACAGTTTCTCATAAAGAATATTGATGGAAACGATATGCATGATGACAGAATCAAACGAATTGAAATAACGTCGACGGTGTATTCTAGTGCACGGAACAATGTAAGGTAGACGCAAGGTTAACTAGAATGGTTTTTGGCAGACATCCAACCGACCAGATATGGGTAACGGCCAGTTCTTGTGGGAACAAACTGTTTTTAATGCATTTCGTATTGATGGCTGCCCTACGGTCGCAACTATGGTTAAGAGAATAGTGCGGCATTTACGTGATGAAGTACACGTATCTTTCGATATCAGCGTAAAACAAGAAGGCAGCTTAAGCCATTGTAGGTAGCATGCAGGAGGTGCACTCCCAAAAAAGGGCGGATTAGTAATCACTAAATTATTCACAACAAGAGGAGTAAAATCTCAATTATAACGGATGTACTTCCCTTAAAAATATAATTAGCATAAGATTCCCACTTGTTCAAGTGAAAAAATAAGAATTGCTATACCAAGAAGAAACGCAGATGGTAAACGGGTGTTCATTGGACAAATATATTATACTAAAACTGACATGTGATTACATTTTAACGCAATTTGGGTGCATAGATCCTGAGAAATCAGTACCCAGAACAACCACCTATGACCGTAATATCGGCCTTGATAGGACTGGGCATTGAGTCAAACACAGCTTGGATGGCGTGTACAGGTACAGCTGCCCATGCAGCTTCAACACGATACCGCAGTTCATCAAGAGTAGTGACTGGAGTATTGTGACGAGCCAGTTGCTCGGCCACCAATGACCAGACGTTTTCAGTTGGTGAGAGATCTGGAGAATGTGCTGGCCAGGGCCGCAGACGAACTTTTCTGTATCCAGAAAGGCCCGTACAGGACCTGCAACATGCGGTCGTGAATTATCTTGCTGAAATGAAGGGTTTCGCAGGGATCGAGTGAAGGGTAGAGCCGTGGGTCGTAACACATCTGAAATGTAACGTCCACTGTTCAAAGTGCCATCAATGCGAACAAGAGGTGACCGGGACGTGTAACCAATGGCACCCCATACCATCACGCCGGGTGATACACCAGTATGGCGATGACGAATACTCGCTTCCATTGTGCGTTCACAGCGATGTCGCTCAACACGGATGCGACCATTATGATGCTGTAAACAGAACCTCGATTCATCCGGAAAAAGGACGTTTTGACTTTCGTCGTTGAGTACACCATCGCAACCGCTCCTGTCTTTGGTGCAGCGTCAAGGGTAACCGCAGCCATGGTCTCCGAGCTGATAGTCCATGCTGCTGCAAACGTCGTCGAACTGTTCGTGCAGATTGTCGTTGTCTTGCAAACGTCCCCTTCTGTTGACTCAGGGATCGAAACGTGGCTGCACGATCCGTTACAGCCATGCGGATAAGATGCCTGTCATCTCGACTGCTAGTGATACGAGGCCGTTGGGATCCAGCACGGCGTTCCGTATTACCCTCCTGAACCCACCGATTCCATATTCTGCTAACAGTCATTGGATCTCGACCAACGCGAGCAGCAATGTCGCGATACGATAAACCGCAATCACGATAGGCTATAATCCGACTTTTATCAAAGTCGGAAACGTGATGGTAAGCATTTCTCCTCCTTACACGAGGCATGACAACAACGTTTCACCAGGCAATGCCGGTCAACTGCTGTTTGTGTATGAGAGATCGGTTGGAATGTTTCCTAATGTCAGCGCGTTGTAGGTGTCGCCACCGGCGCCAACATTGTGTGAATGCTCCGATAAGCTAATCATTTGCATATCACAACATCTTCTTCCTGTCGGTTAAATGTCGCGTCTGTAGCACGTCATCTTCGTGGTGTAGCGATTTTAATAGTCAGTAGTGTATGTAAAATTAGCTCTTTCAAGCGCTTCTTGAGTGGCGAGTAATGTTATTGATGTTTTAATGTCAATGCGTAACTTGTCTTCCTGCACGAGTAGTTCATTATTGTACCTCGATCCTCATTGCGCCATTTCTCTGTTCACATTCCTCTGACTTACCTGCAAATTTCCTGACTTTTACTACTCTGGATCGATGATCTTCGGCAGTAATGGAATTCCACCGACGGCGAATTAACGGTTTTTGGTCGGGGGCTTCGATTACAATGCGACCATCATCAAACTGTACAACCGTAGCCTTTGAGATGAGTTGTACTTCCCCTGAAGTAGTGTTAAGCAAAATTTGGCACAATGTATATCGCTTCCGTTTGCGTTTCTGTAGCTAAGTTGACATAGTTCCTCAAAGGTATATATGTGCAAATGTGGGTGCACATGTAGTAACTTTCATGTTTACAGTGGTTGCATGAATTATGAATAATGTCTTGTACTATACAGCACGGGAAAGATGTGTGAAAATAACTGAATAATATCTTGTCTAGTTGACTGCGGTTCTAACCTGAGTTCTGTCGCTCATATTGAAATCATAGATACAAAGTTGTTTTCTGATTCTGTGTAACCTATTAAACAGTAGCATGAAGTATTGTGAAGAGTTTTCAGTATTCTGATGTGTTTCGGTCTTGTGACCATGTCTCGGTTCACCCTGAGTGTGTTAACGAGAAATTCGGGCTACCCAGGCCTTTAGACCTTGGGGGAGCAAGCCTGCTGCGTGCCAGGTAACTTGATACGGAAGTTAAGTGACAAAAGCCTGGTGGAAGTCCCTCTCACGAGAACGGACGTGTGATCAGCTGCGAGGTTCGGGGCTTGCCTATACAAACAACAGATGGTCCTACCGAGGGGAAGAGTGTTGTATGGTGCAACTAAGCCATCACGGAGTGCATGCTGAATGAGGCATTGATTTGGTAAAACCACTGTGAAGTCACGAATTGTTTCGTCAGATCAGGGTAGAATGTAAATTGTTGCCTAGGAGTAAGCATACTAGAATGTAATGCGGCAACGGTACTCTGTTAAACTATGCACAGAAGCGTTAATGACTAAAGTTTTACGTGTGTTATGTGGCGGCGCTATAGCGTCGCTTAGTTCAGAGGCTGTGGCACAGTACACTTGCGTATAAGGCGTCGGTGCGTTCTTAGCAGAGCTATTTAACGCACCCATGCCGGGCGGCTACCGCGTGCAAGAATTGCCCTCCCCCTCCCGACTTGTTTTAAGCCTCCAGAAATGTCTGTTTTACCCGGTGTGTCCGTAGAGGATGGTGTAAGAATCGTATGGTATGACTGGCCGTGCTTTTTCATCAGAATTTTGCAGAGATTAACACCATCCGTCCTTGGACTGTCTTAGTGAGTTGTGTAGGATTCTTTCTACTTGTTTTACCGAGAAGCTCTCCAAGTTTATGCCCCTCGCAGAAACTATAAAGCGCCGTCGCGTTCTCTGGAAAGTTAAATTCTACTCGCTGTGATTTTAAGTGATGAAGTGGGAAGCTGTATTATTGGAAACAACGTTCAAAAGGCATGGCATCGTGATGCATTTATGTACTAATCACCATAAATTGCTAATATCGACTCAATTAATACTGGTTAACTAAAAACTAACAATTTCTTGAGACTATAGTCTAACGACAGAATTAGATCGGAAGGCCATTCTAACGACGACAGGGCACTGTGGCGTACAATCTGTAACTCGTACTAACACTCGTGGTATTTCGTAGACATTCGTACATTTTCGTTAGCTTTAACATTATTCACTTGTTTATTTAGATGATAGATTTCTGGCGTTGTAGTATTGTTGACGAAAGTACTTACGGCATGTAGGTTTCTACTAATATCTCTATTGGAAGGAACGACTGCCGGCCGCGGTGGCAGAGCGGTTCTAGGCGTTTCAGTCCAGAACCGCGCGACTGCTACAGTTGCAGGTTCGAATCCTGCCTCGGGCATGGATGTGTGTGATGTCCTTACGTTGTTAGGTTTAATTAGTTCTAAGTTCTAGGGGACTGATGACCTCAGATGTTAAGGCCCATAGTGCTCAGAGCCATTTGAACCATTTGGAAGGAACGACTTTTATTAGCAAATATTTACTGTGCATCATTACTTTCCTCGTGCCACAACAGTAGTAGGGCAAACTGCACGTTACCCCACTCTGCATTGTTGCCAAACTTATTCAAGATGGTAGCGATAGAAGTGGCGACGTCGCAATGACGTCATGGCGGCAAGTTCAAATTTAGGAGAGAAAAAAGGTCCTTGGGCTATCTCTGCTAACCTAAGTCATCCGGACACCGCCAGACGCTGTGGCTGAGCGGTTCTAGCCGCTTCAGTCCGGAACCGTGCTGCTGCTACGGTCGCAGGTTCGAATCCTGCCTTAGGAATGTAAGTGTGTGATGTCCTTAGGTTAGTGTCCGCCCCAATAGCTGAGTGGTCATCGTGATGGATTGTAGTCTACAGGCTCAGGTTCGATTCCTAGCTGGGTCGTGGATTTTCTCCACTCAGGGACTGGCTGTTGTGTTGTCTTCATCATCATTTCATCCCCATTTGGCGCGCAAGTCGCCTAATGTGGCATCGAATGTAATAAGACCTGCACCAAAGCGGCTGGACCTGCCTCATAAGGGGCCTTCCGGCCAATGACGCCAAATGCTCATTTCCATTTTTCCTTAGGTTAGTTAGGTTTAAGGGGGGTAGGACGTCAAACGGGATGACTTAGAGCAGGAGAGACACCACAGGACATTTTAATTTCCACTGTCTATGCTTTTAAAAATAAATTCGTAATACTTCGTCAGAATGACCAGAAAGGATACAGGATTTACACTTATAGTGGTGGAAGTTAAAAAATATAAGAAAATAATTTATTTTTTACATTTGTATTTCACCTTTTTTTCACTTACCATTCGCTGCATTCGTTGCTATAGGTACACTTTTCTTCATAAGTAAGTGAGATTCTTCAATGAATTTTGCACAGCATACAAACCATGCTCACAGGTGTATGAAACTCTAGAATTTTCCAAATCTATTAAAAACTGTGGTAAAAATGGAGATAATTAACTATAAAATTTGAGTTTTTTCTAAACATGAAGTTTAAAACGTAACAGTTCATTCATTTTTTCATAAATTAAATAATTTGTAAAGTTTCATACACCTGTAAGAATGGTTTGTATGCTCTGCAAAATTCATCGAAGAATCTCTCTTACTTTTGAAGAAATATGTACCCCCGCCCTCGTGGTCTCGCGGTATCGGTCTCGCTTCCCGAGCACGGGGTCCTGGGTTCGATTCCCGGCGGGGTCAGGGATTTTTCCTGCCTCGAGATGACTGGGTGTTGTTGTGCCGTCTTCATCATCATCATTCATCCCCATTACGGTCGGAGGAAGGCAACGGCAAACCACCTCCATTAGGACCTTGCCTAGTAAGGCGGTGCGGGTCTCCCGCATCGTTCCCCTACGCTCTGTAAAGAAGCATGGGACTTCATTTCCATTTCAGTAACAAATGCAGCCAACAGAAATGAAAAACTGATGAACTTTCACACGTAAAAAAATTATTTTCTTATGTTTTTGAACTTCCACTGCTACAATTGTGAAACCTGAATCCTTCCTGATGATGCTGACAAAGTTTTATAAATTTATTCGTAAAAGTATAGACAGTGGAAATTAAAATATCCTGTGGTGTCTCTCCTGCTCCAAGATGGCCCGTTTGACGTCCTACCCCCCCTTAAGTAGTTCTAAGTCTAGGGGACTGATACCTCAGATGTTAAGTCCCACAGTGCTTAGAGCCATTTGAACCATCCGACCACCACTTTTTCCTTGGAATTGGCGAGAAAAGGACGCAACCTGTTCTGGGCTGCTGGATAGAATGGACGTACGTCTTTATTTTGCATGCAGTGTTTATTTAAACAATGTGAGTTGTCATAGGCAGTAGCTCCATCCAGCTTGTTCACCATGAGGTCCGGAGTCCTAATGACTGTGTGCTGTGTAACTCATTACACAGTACTGCCACCACAGGGTGCTGTCGTCCCATGGTGGTCTGGAGAAAAATGCTGGAAAAGGACTAAGTCTGTGTCCAGCTGCTGGGGAGAGGAACAAGGGTACTTTATTTATTTTGGAACAATTTATTTAGGGGCGGATTTCACGTAGTTTATTTATTCATTGCGACGTCACAACACTCGCCTGACGTGACTGGGGGTCACACTACATAGCCTACAGGCCTAAAAACTACTAGAAAATCAAAATAATGCAGTACGCTGATGTACAGACACACAAACAAGTTGTAAATTGACAAAATAATCCATGTAAAACGCTCTGCAAATATCCTCACTAATTGTAAACTGTCAAAGTAATGCATTGCACAGCATACAGAAGTGCAATCTACTCTTAAAACAGTGAAATAATTCAGTATACTGGTGTACAGACACACAACTCGTAAACTACCGAGCGAGGTGCCACAGTGGTTAGCACACTAGACTCGCATTTGGGAGGACGACAGTTTAATCCTGCGTCCGGAGTCGTCCTGATTTAGGTTTTCCGTGATTTCCCTAAATCGCACCAGGCAAATTCCAGGATGGTTCCTTTGAAAGGGCACAGCCGACGTCCTTCCCCATCGTTCCCTAATCCGATGAGACCGATGACCTCGCTTTTGGTCTTTCCCCCCAAACAACCAAACCAACTCGTAAAGTGTCAAAATAACGCATGTACAGCGCTCTGCAAACACGCTCACTAATTGTAAACTGTCGAAATAATGCATTGCACAGCCTACAGACCTCCAAACGTCGTAAATCACGGGACCATCGCAGTATACTGATGTAGAGACACGAAAACATCTCGTAAATTGTCAAAATAATGCTTGTAAAATGCTATGCAAAAAAGCTCACTAATTATAAACTGTGGAAATAATGAGTTACACAGCACACAGACATATTCACAGAATAAAGCAACAGACACATTCACTATGCATGAAACTGGAAATAATGCATGTATAACGCTCTGCAAACGCGCTCACAATGCTTGAACAGCCGAAATAATGCAGTGCATGTAAAAAGCCTTTGGAACTATCGTTAAGAAATTCAACTGCGACATAATAGCGCGCCGGCCGCGATGGCCGTGCGGTTCTGGCGCTGCAGTCCAGAACCGCGGGACTGCTACGGTCGCAGGTTCGAATCCTGCCTCGGGCATGGGTGTGTGTGATGTCCTTAGGTTAGTTACGTTTAAGAAGTTCTAAGTTCTAGTGGACTTATGACCTAAGATGTTGAGTCCCATAGTGCTCAGAGCAATTTGAACCATAACAGCGCACTTTTGCCTACATAGGCAGAGCAGCGTTAGCACGTCGGTCCAGTCTGCCAGATGCATTCAGCTGCACACGTGTTTACCTAACCACCGTTGTGGGCACGTTGATGCAGAGATGTTTACCTAGCGACTCACCATCTGAAGTGCAGCTAAAAGGTTGTCAGTGTTATGCTGATGTCGCATGTCTATGTAAATAAGAGCCAAGTCTCCCTCTGGACAAACCATAGAAACCTTCTGCAATGCTTTCAGAAACTGATTACGAAAATATACCAGAATAACACGGGTTGCATTCTTCCTAGCGATCCTAATGGGACAGTCAGTCCATTACATATCAGACCGTTCCCAGAAATCGTAAGTGTCGCGGAAACAGTTCACGGTCGCTTTTATTGTTGTTGTAGGAGCTTTCGTGATGTCACAGCTTGTCTGCATTGAAATTCTTGTCGTAACAGGACCTGTTTACGAAAATAGCCCAGAATAACACAAAATCCATTCTTCCTGATGGTCCTAACGAGGCGTCCCGTCCATCACGTGTTACCCTTCATGGAAATTGTGATGTCATGCTTTCAACAAACGTCCCCGAAACGGTAAACGTTCTCACCGCTGTGTCCCAGCACAAAGGATGTCTTGTGAATGAATGGAGCATCCTGATTGGCTCTTACTGAATTTACCCACCAAATTACTGATGCTGCCAGTGTGGAAGCACTGCCCACTTTTTCCCCCCTGCAGAGGGGATTTTCAGCGGTAAAACTATTTTGTACAGATTGTCACATTGAATTGACAGTAGTTGTTGTTGTTGTGGTCTTCAGTCCTGAGACTGGTTTGATGCAGCTCTCCATGCTACTCTATCCTGTGCAAGTTTCTTCATCACCCAGTACCTACTGCAACCTACATCCTTCTGAATCTGCTTAGTGTATTCATCTCTTGGTCTCCTCCTACGATTTTTACCCTCCACGCTGCCCTCCAATACTAAATTGGTGATCCCTTGATGCCTCAGAACATGTCCTACCAACCGATCTCTTCTTCTGGTCAAGTTGTGCCACAAACTTCTCTTCTCCCGAATCCTATTCAATACTTCCTCATTAGTAAGGATTAGTAAGGATGTAGATGCTTATCTCACTAGAGGTAAGATAGATACTGCCTACAGGAAAATTAAAGAGACCTTTGGAGATAAGAGAACCACTTGCATGAGCATCAAGAGCTCAGATGGAAACCCAGTTCTAAGCAAAGAAGGGAAAGCAGAAAGGTGGAAGCAGTATATAGAGGGTCTATACAAAGGTGATGTACTTGAGGACAATATTATGGAAATGGAAGAGGATGTAGATGAAGATGAAATAGGAGATACGATACTGCGTGAAGAGTTTGACAGAGCACTGAAAGACCTGAGTCGAAACAAGGCCCCCGGAGTAGACAACATTCCATTGGAACTACTGACGGCCTTGGGAGAGCCAGTCCTGACAAAACTCTACCATCTGGTGAGCAAGATGTATGAAACAGGCGAGGTAACCTCAGACTTCAGGAAGAATATAATAATTCCAATCCCAAAGAAAGCGGGTGTTGACAGATGTGAAAATTACCGAACAATCAGTTTAATAAGCCACAGCTGCAAAATACTAACACGAATTCTTTACAGACGAATGGAAAAACTAGTAGAAGCCGACCTCGGGGAAGATCAGTTTTTGATTCCGTAGAAAAATGGGAACACGTGAGGCAATACTGACCTTACGACCTATCTTAGAAGAAAGATTAAGGAAAGGCAAACCTACGTTTCTAGCATTTGTAGACTTGGAGAAGGCTTTTGACAATGTTGACTGGAATACTCTCTTTCGAATTCTAAAGGTGGCAGGGGTAAAATACAGGGAGCGAAAGGCTATTTACAATTTGTACAGAAACCAGATGGCAGTTATAAGAGTCGAGGGACATGAAAGAGAAGCATTGGTTGGGAGGGGAGTAAGACAGGGTTGTAGCCTCTCCCCGATGTTATTCAATCTGTATATTGAGCAAGCAGTAAAGGAAACAAAAGAAAAATCCGGAGTAGGTATTAAAATCCATGGAGAAGATATAAAAACTTTGAGGTTCGCCGATGACATTGTAATTCTGTCAGAGACACCAAAGGACTTGGAAGAGCAGTTGAACGGAATGGATGGTGTCTTGAAAGGAGGATATAAGATGAACACCAACAAAAGCAAAACGAGGATAATGGAATGTAGTCGAATTAAGTCGGGTGATGTTGAGGGTATTAGATTAGGAAATGAGACACTTAAAGTAGTAAAGGAGTTTTGCTATTTGGGGAGCAAAATAACTGATGATGGTCGAAGTAGAGAGGATATAAAATGTAGACTGGCAATGGCAAGGAAAGCGTTTCTGAAGAAGAGAAATTTGTTAACATCGAGTATAGATTTAAGTGTCAGGAAGTCATTTCTGAAAGTATTTGTATGGAGTGTAGCCATGTATGGAAGTGAAACATGGACGGTAAATAGTTTGGACAAGAAGAGAATAGAAGCTTTCGAAATGTGGTGCTACAGAAGAATGCTGAAGATTAGATGGGTAGATCACATAACTAATGAGGAATTGACAGTTAAACCTTGCAAAAGTGGTCTACACATCGTCAAATATGGAAAGTCACTTCCTCAATTACACTGCCCTGCTCCTGACGACAGAATCATGAATATTTCAGCGTGAAACCGATCTCCAACCCAGCTATATATCACCACATACCGTTTCGATGTAGTAAACACACAATTCGTATCCTGCGCTATGCATAAACACCACTTCTGCATCTTTCATAAAGCTATCGACCATCAGACAGTCGTATACAGGGTGAGTCACCTAACGTTACCGCTGGAGATATTTCGTAAACCACATCAAATACTGACGAACCGATTTCACAGACCGAACGTGAGGAGAGGGGCTAGTGTAATTGTTTAATACAAACCATACAAAAATGCACGGAAGTATGTTTTTTAACACAAACCTACGTTTTTTAATGGAACCCCGTTAGTTTTGTTAGCACATCTGAACATATAAACAAATACGTAATTAGTGCCGTTTCTTGCATTGTAAAATGTTAATTACATCCGGAGATATTGTAACCTAAAGTTGACGCTTGAGTACCACTCCTCCGCTGTTCGATCGTGTGCATCGGAGAGCACTGCAACATATATCGCGTTTCTACAGAATGATCTGCCAACGTTGCTCGAAAATGTCCCACTGGAAACGCGTCGACGTATGTGGTATCAGCATGATGGTGCACCTGCACATTCCGCATTTAACACTAGGCTGACCCTTGACAGGATGTTCGTAGGACGTGGAGGACGCATTAATTGGCCAGCCCGTTCTCCTGATCTTACACCTCTGGACTTCTTTCTGTGGGGTACGTTAAAGGAGAATGTGTACCGTGATGTGCCTGCAACCCCAGAGGATATGAAACAACGTATTGTGGCAGCCTGCGGCGACATTACACCAGACGTACTGCGGCGTGTACGACATTCATTACGCCAGAGATTGCAATTGTGTGCAGTAAATGATGGCCACCACATTAAACATCTATTGGCCTGACATGTCGGGACACACTCTATTCCACTCCGTAATTGAAAACGGAAACCACGTGTGTACGTGTACCTCACCCCTCATGGTAATGTACATGTGCGTCAGTGAAAAAGACCAATAAAAAGGTGTTAACATGTGGGCGTAATGTGCTGTTCCAGTCTCTTCTGTACCTAAGGTCCATCACCGTTCCCTTCGGATCCCTAGGTAATTCGGTGCTCTCCGATACACACGATCGAACAGCGGAGGAGTGGTACTCAAGCGTCAACTTTAGGTTACAATATCTCCGGATGTAATTAACGTTTTACAATGCAAGAAACGGCACTGATTACGTATTTGTTTATATGTTCAGATGTGCTAACAAAACTAACGGGGTTCCATTTAAAAAAAACGTAGGTTTGTGTTAAAAAACATACTTCCGTGCATTTTTGTATGGTTTGTATAAACAATTACACTAGCCCCTCTCCTCACGTTCGGTCTGTGGAATCGGTTCGTCAGTATTTGACGTGGTTTACGAAATATATCCAGCGGTAACGTTAGGTGACTCACCCTGTATATACCGTGAAGACATACAGCATAAGCACATTGTTCATATATTGCCTTCTCAGCACTAGATATTTCCAGCAAGCTCAGTAGGTCTTCCACTGCAGCCAACAGTCACAAGTCATCTGCCCCCGCACACACACACTGACCCGATGCATGAGCAGAGCATTCTCAGCGTACCGAGGTCACTCTCCAAACTGTTGTGCAAGGGTTGGGTTAGTTCCCCTCGTCACAAAGGCCTTACTGTTTCTGGCACCAGCCTGCTTGCTTGCTTTCTACATGCAGCTCCAGACTCTGGGATTACGAGAACATATGTATTTTTACATGGTTTAACAGTATATCATACCATTTTCGCGATACTTTTCCATATCAAGCACATAGCAATATCGCTTGCATAGCAGTATCGCTTGCACAGTATAGTTCCGAAGATATAGACTGGAAATTATTTCTCTCGATACTCGAAACTTTAGCGAGGTGAAGCATGCTGTAAACCACTGAGTAACTAGAAACTTATGTCAACTGTGAAGACCTTTACATGAAAAACGGGAAAAAATAGAGGAAACATATTTCCGTTTATAAATACCGATGTCGGTGATATAACAGACTCCAAATCATCCTTATAATTTACAAATTGAACTAAGGTGTTTCTAATGTTTAGAGAACTAGCAAACGTGCCTTCCACCTGTCAGATGCACACAACACACACCACAATCGATGTTCTCTCAGTTAAATAAAGACAGGAAATGTTCAAAAGCAGTCAACCGGACAATTTACAAAAATGGCTCTGAGCACTATGGGACGTAAAACCTGAGGTCTTAGAACTACTTGAACCGAACTAACCTAAGGACATCACGCACATCCATGCCCGAGGCAGGATTCGAACCTGCGATCGTAGCGGTCGCACGGTTCCAGACTGTAGCGCCTAGAACCGCTCGACCACTTCGTGCGGCTACAATTTACACGGGAGAGAATAATGGTGCAGCGCAAACACACGTCATTATTGAATCTTCTCAAATTTCCGTGGGGAACACACGCGATCACGAAGGCTGTCCAACACATTAGTATTAGTTCGCTGTTCAGGCATCTACAGGATGACACGGTTAGGTCAGCTACATTTCCGCACCCCAACAGGCCTTTCCATTCGGACAGCTCCTGCTGGTAGCCGATAATGTGAATCATTCCCTCCACAGGGCATCGCCTGTCACACAAGTGATGCATCCCGACAGAACAGCGGAAAAAATGGTCAAATGACCTGCAGCAACATGTAGCTCTCTCTCTAGAATGCATCAGTCGACCATTAAATCCTACCTCGTTACAATTTCATCTCAACCAACCACTCCATCCACTCTCTGTCATTGTTTAACGCACATGCAAATAAGTTTAGAGGCAGATGGTTCTCTTTTTTTCAGTAAAGCACCAAAGACAGCAGTCGACTCGCGCATGTCACTATTATCTCAATAGATATAAAGTAGAATGGTGCATCAACGAAAAACAAAAGACTGTTTCCTCAGTTCCCTGTGCTTCTATCTCAAGCTGTTTTCGTATTCCTCTTGCTGTCATATACTCGTTCCGATGTGCAAGAATTGTTCTGCACCGTCAGAAGACATGCAAGTACTCCCTCAATTTCCCCGCATTTCGGCTTATTTTCCCTAAATTTTCCGTCGTTTGATCGATTTTTATGTCACTTCTGTCCATGCGATCAAAATATCACTTCTCGTTCTGTGTCCTAATATTGCTTGTAAATGTCGTACACTTGCCAACACCTAGCGCAAATGCACTGTTTTTCTGGTAGGGCGGCATAACATAACACTGTACTCCAATGCATCCAGTCACCTCCAACCTCATATTCTACATTTGCATCACGTTTGCTCTATTTTCTGTATGTCTGCGTCTGTGCACGTCTCGCAGATGGCTCCCAGGTCCCACAGTAGACGCGAGTTAGCATTCGAGTGTGGATCCGCCGAGTGTTATACCTGGGGTGATAGTGGGATGTGGATCCACAACACGTCACATCTGGGGTAGGACTATAAGGTGGATCAATCACAGGTTACGTACGGAGATGTGTTCTGTGTTCGAAGTTGGATCCACCAGCGAGGAGAGCATGTCATGGAGACTTCTGCGATATGTGCACAGACACACAAATACAGAAAACAGAGCAATCGTGCTGCAGCTGTAGAATATGCGGTTGGAGGTGACTGGATGCATTCGAGTACAGTGCTATATTATGCCGCCCAACCAGAAAAACTGCGCATTTGAGCTAGGTGTTGGCAGGTGTATGTTTGGAACACAGAACGAGAAGTGATGTCGTGATCTCATGGACAGAAGTGACAAAAAATCGATAAAACAACGGAATATACGCATAAATTGAGGGAAAATACTCAGAAATGCAGGAAAATTGATGGAGTACTTGTGTGTCTTCTGATTGGTACAGAACCATTCTTGTACATGGGAACGAGTATACGACAGCAGCCGGCCGCGGTGGTCTAGCGGTTCTAGGCGCGCAGTCCGGAACCGCGCGACTGCTACAGTCGCAGGTTCGAATCCTGCCTCGGGCATGGATGTGTGTGATGTCCTTAGGTTAGTTAGGTTTAAGTAGTTCTAAGTTCTAGGGGACTGATGACCACAGATGTTAAGTCTCATAGTGCTAGGAGCCATTTGAACCATTCCATGCGACTAATGGGTCGGAAACTACAACGATCTAACATTATAACGTGTTTTAAGTGCAGAATCATGCAGCCTTAGGAGTGCATGTGTTTATGTTCTCTCTTACGAATACCTTCTTGGTAATGACCCCAGGCACTAGAACAATGCTTTAGAATTGTTAGTCCAGTTGATTAATGTAAATTGCAGCAAACTCCGTCCGTCTGGAGCTCCATCGTGCTTAAAAACTACCCATTTCTTGTTCTTAACCGTCTGTTATATCATCACAACAGATTCATATCGACTATACACCGATAAGGGGTGCTAACCTGGAAAATCTAGTGCTCTTGGATGTATGCGGGACAGTAGTTACAGCCTCGGTTCACACTGTTACCACATGAAACGTGGAATGTAGCAGTCTACGTCTGGTCAGCTGCACGGAGCGTTGGTCAAAGACAAGACGAGGAGATCTTTCGGTCTGTAACTTTATCCTAAGAATGCGAGAATGCCCTGTGACTCCCATAGAGAAAGATCGTAAATTACGCACTACGATCGAACTGCTAGCTATGTGGGTCGCCGTCTGGTACACTTTGGTGTGTATGTCCGAGAATTAACAATGAATGAACGTACTGCACAGTCATGTACTTATATTTATGGTGGTACTCACAAAGTAGTGGAGGGGTATTTTAGCGATGATTCAGAAATTGGTAAGCATGCTGATATGTCATTGGTCGTTGTTGAAATTACGATAAAATTGCTAAAATTGATCGCACTATCAACTATGATGCTTATTATTACAGTATATCGATGGCGTCTTTTCCGTCCCCACAGTCCACTGGTACGCTGTTGATTACCACATAAAAAATGGTTCAAATGGCTCTGAGCACTATGGGACTTAACATCTATGGTCATCAGTCCCCTAGAACTTAGAACTACTTAAACCTAACTAACCTAAGGACATCACACAACACCCAGTCATCACGCGGCAGAGAAAATCCCTGAGCCGTCCGGGAATCGAACCCGGGAACCCGGGCGCGGGAAGCGAGAACGCTACCGCACGACCACGAGCTGTGGACAATTTGATATCAAAAGTGCAGTGACGCCTGCCGCCCGCTGTGACCGAGTGGTTCTAGGCTCTTCAGTCCAGAACCACGCGCCTGCTACGGTCGCAGGTTCAAATCCTGCCTAGAGCATGGATGTGTGTGATGTCCTTAGGTTAGTTAGGTTTAAGTAGTTCTAAGTTCTAGGGGACTGATGACCTCAGATGTTAAGTCCCATAGTGCTCAGAGCCATTTGAATTTTTTTTTTATTTTTTTTTTTTGTTGCAGTGACGCCGCCAGTGCCCCACTACTTATCACTTCTCGTTCCGTGTTTTAAAATTGCTTGCAAACGTCGTACACCTGCCAACACCTAGCGTAAATCAGGCGTCATAATATAGCTCTGTACTCGATTGCATATATTCGCCTGCACCCACATATTCTACATTTGCAGTACATTTGCTCTGTTTCCTGTATGTCTGTGTATGTGTCGCGGATAGCTCCCAGGATCCGCAGTATACCTCAGTTAGCGTTCGAGTATGGATGCGCCCCGTGTTATTTCCAGATCGATGCTAGGATGCGGATCCACAATGTGCCACGTCTGGGATAGAGTTTAAAGGTGGGTCCGCCATGTACAGTGTTCTGAGCGATGTTGGGAAGCAGATCCACAATATACCACATCTGAGTTAGACCCACAGGTGGACCACCCACGTGTTACGACCGAAGATATTTTCTGTGTTCGAAGATGGGTCCATTGGCGGGAGGACCGGGTCCTGGGAGTTGTCTGCGACAAATGCACATACCCAGACATACAGGAAACAGAGAAAACGTACTTAAAATGTAGACTATGTGGGTAGAGGTGACTGGATGCAATCGAGTACAATGCTATACTATGCCACTTGATCAGAAAAATAGTGCATTTGCGCTTGATGTTAGCAGCTGTACTACATTTACAAGCAATTTTAGGACACAGAACGAGAAGTGATGTCATGATCATATGGGCAGAAGTGACATAAAATCAATAGAATTACGAAAAATGACTGAAAAATTACGTATAAATTTAGGGAAAATACACCTAAATGCAGGGAAATCGAGGAAGTACTTGCGTGTCTTCTGGTTGGCGCAGAATAATTCTTGTACGTGGGAACAAATATGCAACAGCAAGAGGAATCCGAGAAACGTTGTCATGGAAGCGCCAGGAACCAGGGAAACAGTCACTTTTATTCCATCAAGGCAGCATTCTACTGTATGTCTATTGAGGTAACAGTGATACACACGAGTACTGTATCTGACGCTTTCCAGGAAAACAGAGAACCATTTCCCTCTAAACTTACATGCATCTTCATTAAAGGATGCCAGAGAGTGCATGGAGTGATCGGTTGAGATGGAGCTGTAACGAGGTACGATTTAATGGCAGACTGTTGATGCATTCTAGAGGGAGGAAGATGTTGCTGCAGGTCATTTGCCCATTTTTTTCCGTTGTTCTGTCACGATGCACCAGTCGTTTGAGTATAATGAGTATAATGACTTTTCTGGAGGCTAGAAATCTACTCTGTAGGAATCAGCATGGGTTTCGAAAAAGACGGTCATGTGAAACCCAGCTCGCGCTATTCGTCCACGAGACTCAGAGGGCCATAGACACGGGTTCCCAGGTAGATGCCGTGTTTCTTGACTTCCGCAAGGCGTTCGATGCAGTTCCCCACAGTCGTTTAATGAACAAAGTAAGAGCATATGGACTATCAGACCAATTGTGTGATTGGATTGAGGAGTTCCTAGATAACAGGACGCAGTATGTCATTCTCAATGGAGAGAAGTCTTCCGAAGTAAGAGTGATTTCAGGTGTGCCGCAGGGGAGTGTCATAGGACCGTTGCTATTCACAATATATATAAATGACCTGGTGGATGACATCGGAAGTTCAACTGAGGCTTTTTGCAGATGATGCTGTGGTGTATCGAGAGGTTGTAACAATGGAAAATTGTACTGAAATGCAGGAGGATCTGCAGCGAATTGACGCATGGTGCACGGAATGGCAATTGAATCTCAATGTAGACAAGTGTAATGTGCTGCGAATACACAGAAAGATAGATCCTTTATCATTTAGCTACAAAATAGCAGGTCAGCAACTGGAAGTGGTTAATACCATAAATTATCTGGGAGTACGCATTAGGAGTGATTTAAAATGGAATGATCATATAATGTTGATCGTCGGTAAAGCAGATGCCAGACTGAGATTCATTGGAAGAATCCTAAGGAAATGCAATCCGAAAACAAAGGAAGTAGGTTACAGTACGCTTGTTCGCCCACTGCTTGAATACTGCACAGTAGTGTGGGATCCGTACCAGATAGGGTTGATAGAAGATATAGAGAAGATCCAACGGGGAGCAGCGCGCTTCGTTACAGGATCATTTAGTAATCGCGAAAGCGTTACGGAGATGATAGATAAACTCCAGTGGAAGACTCTGCAGGAGAGACGCTCAGTAGCTCGGTACGGGCTTTTGTCAAAGTTTCGAGAACATACCTTCACCGAAGAGTCAAGCAGTATATTGCTCCCTCCTACGTGTATCTCGCGAAGAGACCATGAGGATAAAATCAGAGAGATTAGAGCCCACACAGAGGCATACCGACAATCCTTCTTCCCACGAACAATACGAGACTGGAATAGAAGGGAGAACCGATAGAGGAACTGAAGGTACCCTCCGCCACACACCGTCAGGTGGTTTGCGTAGTATGGATGTAGATGTAGATGTAGATAACCTGCGTTCGACTCGTATACAACCACGTGTTCTGTGTGTGACTTAGAGCAGTGTCTACTTGCGATCGTTAACAGCGAACCTCTCGGTCATCAGAGGACTTCCATCTCATGTGTGGTGAAGAGTGACCATTGTTTTTGACTCATTTCTATACACGAATGACGATTTTTGTGACGTACTCCGTTCACCTGTCTCATCTTGTGTATAAAATCAAGACAACAGTTTCATAACTAAGGTGATTCTTAGTTAGGGAGAGATGTTTGTAAGGCACACAAATCCCAGTGTATACATCTGCTTGACATATGTCCTGTTTACAGAGTTAGTGGCGGCATGACGTGTAATTTCACATGTCAAACGCATCTGCTATGTGTTAATCTTCGTTAGTAACGATCATTTTATAAAGGACTGATGCGAGCATATTATAATTTCTGAACCGTGATCGGATGTGAGCATCTCTGGAAAGCTACATTGTGCATGTATCACACAAAACAGATATTGTAAGGAAGTAGCTTTTTCGTTCTACATTTGAAAAATGGTTCAAATGGCTCTGAGCACTACGGGACTTAACTTCTGAGGTCATCAGTCCCCTAGAACTTAGAACTACTTTAACCTAACTAACCTAAGGACATCACACACATCCATGCCCGAGGCAGGATTCGAACCTGCGACCGTAGCGGTCGCGCGGTTCCAGACTGTAGCTCCTAGAACCACTCGGCCACTCTGGCCGGCTTCTACAGTTTGTCAGCATAGTTTATTGTAGATAAACCTGCAGGAAGGATGTACGTCATGCGCTGGAAATACATTTCTTACATTGGAATATGAACAGCGCTACATTCCATACGACTAATAGGTCAGAAACTGAAGCAATCAAACATTATAGCCTGTTTTAAGTGCAGAACCGTGTAGCCTTGGGAGTGCGTGTGTTTGTGTTCTCTCTTACCAGTACCTTCCCGGTACTGATCCCAGACTCTAAAACAATACTTTAGAATTGATAGTGTAGTGGATTTGCGTAAAAATGCTTCGAACTCCATACATCTGGAGCGCCATCTTGCATAAAAACCACCCGTTTCTTGTTCTTCTCCTCGACATGCGTGCATCTGTAGAAATCTTGTGCACTTGGTTTGGTGTGGAACACTAATTATGGACTCGGCAAGCTCCATTCATTCACGAAAAGCGGAATGTAGCAGTCTGCTTCTGGGGCCCTATGTTATATCTTTCCGTCATATTGCCGATCGGTTCGGTACGCGAGCTCACCGAACGGTCTTGTTTTGGAAACAGAGCCCCAACATTATTCAGTACGCATTTCAAAAGGGATGCCTAACAGTCCGCCGGCCGAAGTGGCCGTGCGGTTAAAGGCGCTGCAGTCTGGAACCGCAAGACCGCTACGGTCGCAGGTTCGAATCCTGCCTCGGGCATGGATGTTTGTGATGTCCTTAGGTTAGTTAGGTTTAACTAGTTCTAAGTTCTAGGGGACTAATGACCTCAGAAGTTGAGTCCCATAGTGCTCAGAACCATTTGAACCATTTGAGCCTAACAGTCCTAGCGAACCGAAACGCTGTTGTCAGTTCTCCTTGCGCCAACCAGTGAAAAGCTACCTGCCTCATATCCGCGTCTGCTCACTGCATCGCCACAAACTCGCAGAGGCTAGCAGCCGACACAGGCATGCCATTCCTCCCAGTACCAAAACGTGTGGTTAAAGTATGTACTGCTGTTCAAATTTCGCTACCACGGGCTTCCATGAATGCATGATAACGATAGAGTATTAACTGTGTTCTGGAAGGTGTAGTAAATGTCACATTATGTTATTTCATTCTCATTCACATCGACGTCTTTATTTGGATTTTATGTTTCGGAATATGAGTTAGGAATGGAGTGTAGTACCACATTGTACAAATACATCTATAGAAACACCCGAAAAATTCCCCATTTTTTCTGTTTTCTGTCGTTCCTTAGTTGCTTTAAAATTCATGGAGGTACGTTCCGTCTATGCAACTAATTGAAGGCAGTTTGTTTATTGCCATTCGCGTTTCGCTTCCTTTATCCGTGATGATAAGTCACAAATAAAAGAAGCGAAACGCGTGTGGGAATAAACTGCCTTCAATTAATTGCATAGACGGAACACGTCTCCAAGAGCCCGAAAAATTGTTTAAGAGAGTGTCAAAGAATAAGAAGAAGCACAGAATGTGGTTGTAGCTCGCTGCTAGAGATCCAAATGATGAAGTAGCCTACTTCCCTATATGATACATCAACGATTTGGTTCAAAAAACAAAATTTAAAAAATCGCTTTTTCGATAGCGTGTCTCGAGTGCAGCTATAGAAGTTCGTTGTAGTTTATAACATGCATCTGATGAATCAAAATGTTTCATGTATGGTGGTACATTGTGGCGGGAACCTTTCGTCTCTGTCTACTGTCGTTAACGATTCGATCGCAGAAATACTTGGGACAAGTTAAAGTATAAAGACGATTGCTGCTAGCCTCATTCGCAGTAATTTACGCTGTGCTCTTAGATTCCTGTCTGACCACACTCTCGGACATCGCTACGTATTCCGGAAAAAATGGTGAATTATTTGTGACAAGAAGAAGTATAAACGTCACTGTCAGTTGTTTCACGCACGATAACCTCATCTTTCAATTCTTGAACATATGGAAGTCGCGAAATCGGAGATAATCGTTACTGAGGAAGCGCGCTCTTACGTGTAAATTACAATGAATATTTCAGAAAAATGCTTAACTTTCACGATTAAAGAAGTCTCAGAATGCGTTGCAAACACAAAGAGGAAAAAAGATATCTTCTCATCGAGCAATATACGAACCTAAGTCCTATGGCACGGCAGTTGTTTTGCTCTACTACTTGTTTCTTTCTGCCCCTGGACAGGAAAGGGAAAACTAATAAAATTCTTGCCACGGCCACATGTAAAAAAAAACTCTTCAGGCATTGGCGCTCATCTAGGCCTATTCCAAAACAACTAACCTATTACTACAAGGGTTGGGAAAGGAAGAAAGTAGGGTTGAAGAACATACAAAGTAGCAATGAAAATGAAAGTAATTGTGAATGGACTTTTGTTTTGCTTAGTTTTCTTTTTACTGCATTTTTTGTTTATTTGTTGTTTTAGTTTTTATATATATATTTTATTTGCTTTCGGGGGCAAACTTTTGCAAGCAATTAAAGGTCTTTACATGGATAGTCAGGCAGCAGTTAGAGTTGACGGTAAATTGATTTATGGTTCAGAGTAGTTTCAGGGGTAAGACAAGGCTGAAACCTGTCTCCACTGTTATTCATATTATTTATGGATCATATGTTGAAAACAATAGACTGGCTGGGTGAGATTAAGATATGTGAACACAAAATAAGCAATCTTGCATATGCGGATGACTTAGTTGTGATGGCAAATTCGATTGAAAGTTTGCAAAGTAATATTTCAGAGCTAGATCAGAAATGTAAGGACTATGGTATGAAGATTAGCATCTTCAAAACGAAAGTAATGTCAGTGGGAAAGAAATATAAACGGATTGAGTGCCAAATAGGAGGAACAAAGTTAGAACAGGTGGACGGTTTCAAGTACTTAGGATGCATATTCTCACAGGATGGCAACATAGTGAAAGAACTGGAAGCGAGGTGTGGCAAAGCTAATGCAGTGAGCGCTCAGCTACGATCTAGTCTCTTCTGCAAGAAGGAAGTCAGTACCAAGATTAAGTTATCTGTGCACCGTTCAATCTTTCGACCAACTTTGTTGTATGGGAGCGAAAGCTGGGTGGATTCAGGTTACCTTATCAACAAGGTTGAGGTTACGGATATGAAAGTAGCTAGGATGATTGCAGGTACTAGTAGATGGGAACAATGGCAGGAGGGTGTCCACAATGAGGAAATCAAAGAAAAACTGGGAATGAACTCTATAGATGTAGCAGTCAGGGCGAACAGGCTTAGATGGTGGGGTCATGTTACACGCATGGGAGAAGCAAGGTTACCCAAGAGACTCATGGATTCAGCAGTAGAGGGTAGGAGGAGTCGGGGTAGACCACGGAAAAGGTACCTGGATTCGGTTAAGAATGATTTTGAAGTAATAGGTTTAACATCAGAAGAGGCACCAATGTTAGCACTGAATAGGGGATCATGGAGGAATTTTATAAGAGGGGGCTATGCTCCAGACTGAACGCTGAAAGACATAATCAGTCTTAAATGATGATGATTATGAAAAAAATAATCCATTCTTTTAAATGAAGAATGAGACTTTCACGAAACGACCTTTTTCGATCTTTTTAAGGAAATAATATGAGGAATTTTTGCTGATTCTTCGTTTTCTCATATAAGAACCTTACATGGCAATTTTTTAAAAATATTTACTGAACCTATTTGATTTCAGGTATTTCGTTTTTACCAACTGACTACATCACGTTTTTTTATATTTTATTTCGTAAATCTTTTACGAATATTGATACTGTATGTTAAAGGGAATGAAACCTATTTAAATCTCCGTGGTAGTTATTTTGCAACTGACATAGGCACGTAGCTCTTATTACAAATTTTGATTAACTATCTAAAAACATTTTTGCCCTCATACTACACGGATTTACTCAGACATTATAAGTATTAGAAATGTGTTCTAATTGTTCCAGTTTTTTATAGATCACGTTATTCTTTAAGAAAAACGTTAAAAAATTTCGAGGAAAACGCCAACTCAACCAAAATAATGGCGGCCTGAACAATGTCTCCATGGGAACGGAGTAATCTACGCACATCTTTGGACTCCAATAGGGACTACACAACGTTGGTTAGCCCACAGTGTGCTATAGCATGGTCTTTGACAAGCAACCACCAAACACATCGCCATTTACATGGAAGCTTCGTCGCCATGAAGCACCAACAAGCACCACCAGCTGGCATTCAACGTTTGCACAACTTTTTGTATTGGTTAACTTGTATTTAAAGTTTATTCAAAGTTAAGTACTTTTGTTAATGACCTACACAATATACACTCCTGGAAATGGAAAAAAGAACACATTGACACCGGTGTGTCAGACCCACCATACTTGCTCCGGACACTGCGAGAGGGCTGTACAAGCAATGATCACACGCACGGCACAGCGGACACACCAGGAACCGCGGTGTTGGCCTTCGAATGGCGCTAGCTGCGCAGCATTTGTGCACCGCCGCCGTCAGTGTCAGCCAGTTTGCCGTGGCATACGGAGCTCCATCGCAGTCTTTAACACTGGTAGCATGCCGCGACAGCGTGGACGTGAACCGTATGTGCAGTTGACGGACTTTGAGCGAGGGCGTATAGTGGGCATGCGGGAGGCCGGGTGGACGTACCGCCGAATTGCTCAACACGTGGGGCGTGAGGTCTCCACAGTACATCGATGTTGTCGCCAGTGGTCGGCGGAAGGTGCACGTGCCCGTCGACCTGGGACCGGACCGCAGCGACGCACGGATGCACGCCAAGACCGTAGGATCCTACGCAGTGCCGTAGGGGACAGCACTGCCACTTCCCAGCAAATTAGGGACACTGTTGCTCCTGGGGTATCGGCGAGGACCATTCGCAACAGTCTCCATGAAGCTGGGCTACGGTCTCGCACACCGTTAGGCCGTCTTCCGCTCACGCCCCAACATCGTGCAGCCCGCCTCCAGTGGTGTCGCGACAGGCGTGAATGGAGGGACGAATGGAGACGTGTCGTCTTCAGCGATGAGAGTCGCTTCTGCCTTGGTGCCAATGATGGTCGTATGCGTGTTTGGTGCCGTGCAGGTGAGCGCCACAATCAGGACTGCATACGACCGAGGCACACAGGGCCAACACCCGGCATCATGGTGTGGGGAGCGATCTCCTACACTGGCCGTACACCACTGGTGATCGTCGAGGGGACACTGAATAGTGCACGGTACATCCAAACCGTCATCGAACCCATCGTTCTACCATTCCTAGACCGGCAAGGGAACTTGCTGTTCCAACAGGACAATGCACGTCCGCATGTATCCCGTGCCACCCAACGTGCTCTAGAAGGTGTAAGTCAACTACCCTGGCCAGCAAGATCTCCGGATCTGTCCCCCATTGAGCATGTTTGGGACTGGATGAAGCGTCGTCTCACGCGGTTTGCACGTCCAGCACGAACGCTGATCCAACTGAGGCGCCAGGTGGAAATGGCATGGCAAGCCGTTCCACAGGACTACATCCAGCATCTCTACGATCGTCTCCATGGGAGAATAGCAGCCTGCATTGCTGCGAAAGGTGGATATACACTGTACTAGTGCCGACATTGTGCATGCTCTGTTGCCTGTGTCTATGTGCTTGTGGTTCTGTCAGTGTGATCATGTGATGTATCTGACCCCAGGAATGTGTCAATAAAGTTTCCCCTTCCTGGGACAATGAATTCACGGTGTTCTTATTTCAATTTCCAGGAGTGTATTTATACAGCAGCACTTTTAAATTGATATACATATGACTGTACTGTTAGTTTTATACTTCATTTGTACGTCACGAACATTTTTACGTAAAGTAAGATCCCGTTGCCTGCAGCTGACGTAATGTAGCAAACTGGAGCGCTATCGAGCAATATTTAACGCGTGGCAATACACCCGCTATCAGCAGTTTTATCGTCTTGACAAAACGCAGTTACTCAGCACTTCGCCTGCAAGTGGGTAAAACATCATGTCTTTTTACTTCAATCTTTGTACATTTTATGCAAGATTGACTTCCCTAATTACTTTGCACTTTTAGAATCTTTGCAGTGCAATCAATTTCAAGATGGCCTACTGCATATGGCAAAACAGGTCATTTTAGATAAATAATATTTTGCGATCGTGACTGTTTCTTCATAAGTAATTGTCACAAGTAAGATCGCTAACACCCCCAACCGTGTTTGTTAAAATCAGTATTTACATTAGATTCCAGCGTCGGCTAGGATAGCGCAAAGGCGTCGATGTCGCCGAATCAGCGACACGGCGTGGAGAGTATCGACGGCGACAGCATGGACCCCGGGTCCAACAACAAAGACAGGCTAGGGTGCATACGCCACAGCAGGTGACTCTCCAGGTCTTACTAGCGCCAGCAGACGTCTCAGGCAAGGAGCGAGTAACTATTCCAGACGAGATTGGTAATTCTTTGAAGGCGCGATTAAACTCATGCAAGTTCTCGATAGTACACGAAACACCGATGACTCTTAGCGGATACCTTTTCAATTACACTACTGGCCATTAAAATTGCTACACCAAGAAGAAATGCAGATGATGAACGGGTATTCATTGGACAAATATATTATACTAGAACTGACATGTGATTACATTTTCACGCAATTTGGGTGCACAGATCCTGAGAAATCAGTACCCAGAACAACCACCTCTGGCCGTAATCACGGCCTTTTTACGCCTGGGCATTGAGTCAAACAGAGCTTTGATGGAGTGTACAGGTACACCTGTCCGTGCAGCTTCAACACGATACCACAGTTCATCAAGAGTAGTGACTGGAGTATCGTGACGAGCCAGTTGCTCGGCCACCATTGACCAGACGTTTTCAGTTGGTGAGAGATCTGGAGAATGTGCTGGCCAGGGCAGCAGTCGAACATTTTCTGTATCCAGAAAGGCTCATATAGGACCTGTAACATGCGGTCGGGCATTATCCTGCTGAAATGTAGGGTTTCGCAGGGATCGAATGAAGGGCAGAGCCACGGGTCGTAACACATCTGAAATGTAACTTCCACTGCTCAAAGTGCCGTCAATGCGCACAAGAGGTGACCGAGACGTGTAACCAATGGCACCCCATACCATCTAGAGGTGTACAAATTCCCCTTGCAGCCTGCTTGCCCCTAGCTCCTCTGCAACCATTCTTGCAGGTGAGCCTGCCGCTACGCAAACACAAGAGTGCGCGTGTACTGAGGCATAGTGGGTAATGCGGTCGACACGGGCTCCCGCAAGCCCGAGCTACCTGGGTTCCCGCAGGCCTGCCAAGCTTCACGGGACCCGCTGAGCTTGCTGCGCCTGACAACAGGTTGCGCTGTCATGCTGCCGTGAATAGAGTAGCCAGGTAGTTAGCCTGCAGTTTAGTGATGGGCTAAACTGCGATTTTCCGATATCAGTGATTTCTGTGAATGCTACTTTTCAGTATCTGTTATTCTTAACTGTGATTTGTCGCAGTTAAGAGTCGCAGTTAAGGAACATAGGTCGTGTATCCCTCCGCCACTGCTATTTCTGCGATTTCTGCTACTTCCGCGATTTCTGCTACTTCTGCGATTTCTGTGACTTCTGCTACTTCTGCGATTTCTGCTACTTCTGCGATTTCTGTGACTTCTGCTACTTCTGCGATTTCTGTGATTCCTGCGATTTCTGCGACTTACCACCGTATGAAAAAGTTACATCTGTCAACACAGAAAATTGCATCTCAACAAACCTGTCATTGGCAAGTATGTTTTACGTTTTTTCTTCCGTTGGCTTTAATTTTGTATTAAAGAAACAACTGCAAAATATTAATAGTGTAATTAATATGTGAGTAGCCATACAGTACCGTAATAGTTCGTATTTAGAAAATGAATTCTAACATATTGTTATGTTCACAGGTACCTGAACTACATTTCAGTCACTCAGTAAAGTGATAACTCAAAATATCATTGTCAACAGATCTGAAGAAATTGCCACTGCGTCTTTAGATCGTTTTCGTCAGACGAGAGGTTAGTTTCTAAGCGTTTCGATGGACTTAATTACTTCAGTGAGATCGTTCTTGCAAATGTGATATTCATTATAGCAAATATTAGCAATCTACTCTGTCAATTATATTGCTAGTAATTAATGACAGCAAAAATTGTTTAATAATCCTTGTGTTTTTGCAGACACAGTTCTGACCCTGATTACTGGTTGCTGTACGTATCTATCCACATCAAGGCTGTTTTTGAGAGAGACTCGTGAAGATTCAAGACAGCTCTTAGAGGATTTGCAGTTTAAAAGTGAAATAATTGTGAAATAAGTGTGTGAATGATTAAACTGTGTTTTATTGAAGTTGTTGTGCGATTTTAAAGGAATAATAAATGTCAAATACAGTGAGTGAATAATAAAAATCTCATTTTCCACATGTTTAAGCCGTCCTATACCCATAATTTTCCGCCACTTACTTATTGGTAAACACTTGTTGGAGAGTGACATGTCGCCCCCCCCCCCTTTCTCCACAATCTTGGTGTGACACTGACCTGTAACTTATCCCGAAGTCTACAATATGCATTTTGAGGCTGTTGATATGAAGGTGGGAAGTACAGATCTTCCAGTTAAATCAGGAATAGCTTAAGTGCATTACTTGAAAGTAACACAGGAAAAGCTTACTTATGTAGGTGGTAGTAGTGTCGGCAAAAAGTTATTGTGTGTGAAGTTGCCATGTAGAACACCAGGTGTAAAACTTTTCTCCCGAGTCTTGAACTGTGTCGGAACAAAAGTGAGGCATTCATATGACTGTTTTCGTTTCTCTACACTTATACAGACGTCTGAGTTCTGCTGTGTTAACATTGCAAAGTCCTGTAGGCATGTGGAGTATTAACCAAAACTGTCATATTGGAAGCAGAATCAAACACATTTGTTACGTTACTTAATATTTTCAGGAGAAAAAGGCAATGTTGTTTCTTATTAATATAATACATTCAATATGTCACAGCAGTATTTGACCAACCATAACTGATGCTGAATGTGCATGTCGTCATATAATATGAAGGGCTTATTTCAATAGTGGTACAAGTCCATTACCTCCACTTTTCTGTCTATAATGCTTCTGAAATTAGTGATCCAAACAAACATAAATAAAGGTTCATCTCTAGCAAGAAGCCATATGCTTGAATATTTCTGGTATCTCAAATGCAGATTTGTCAGCGCTCATTTAACTTTACGACTCTGTATCTCAAAATGAACAAAAATGGATTTGTACCACTATTGAAATAAGCCCTTCATATGCACACGCAGCACATCGATCTCGTGAGGCACAAGGCTCTCATAACGAAGTACGTACGTCGGTCAACAGATGACACTAGGAAAAGTATGTTAACTGCGCTTTTTAGTTGCTACTTGCGACTCTTAGTTGCGATTTGTCACAGAAATCGCAGTTTGACTCGGTAGCGAATAGCGTAGTATGAACTTTGCTCAACAGATTGCAGTGCTAACTGCGCTTTTTAGTTGCTACTTGCGACTCTTAGTTGCGACTTGTCACGGAAATCGCAGTTAGACACGATACCGTATCGCAGAGATGGACGTAGTACGAACTTTGGCCAACAGATGGCACTGTTAACCGCGCTTTCTAGTTGCTACTTGCGACTCTTAGTTGCGACTTGTCACGGAAATCGCAGTTAGACTAGATACCGTATCGCAGAGATGGACGTAGTACGAACTTTGGCCAAACGATGGCACTGTTAACTGCGCTTTTTAGTTGCTACTTGCGACTCTTAGTTGCGACTTGTCACGGAAATCGCAGTTTGACTCCATAGCGTACCGCAGAGATGGACGTAGTACGAACTTTGGCCAACAGATGCTACTGTTAACCGCGCTTTTTAGTTGCTACTTGCGACTCTTAGTTGCGACTTGTCACTGAAATCGCAGAAAGCAGTGCTAAATTCGACCAATAGATGGCTCACGTCTTTGAATGTGAAATACTACTTGCGACTGCTAACTGTGACTGAAATCGCAGTTAGATTTTGTAAAGTTGCTACTGTGATATCTGTGACTTCTGAGTCACTGATTTCTAACAGATACGCGATTTCCTGCCCACCACTACTGCAGTTCATTTATCGCAACGGTGAGGGCAGCACAATGAATAGGTCGAACTTTAGTGAGACTGAAAAAAAAACTGACAATTGGCGAATACATGCTGGTAACGAAATAGAGCACGTGCCGCATTGGAAACGTTTTCGTGTGTTTATGAGGCCGCTTCAAATAAATCGGTAGGTGTGTCTCAATGCAAACTATGTAAAAAGCTCTTAAGTATTTGTTCGGGAACCTCGAGTATGTTACGACATGTGTGCAAATTTGACAAGCAGTTCCCTCACTCCGTAAATATCTTGAAAGAGGACAAAGATTTAGTGGCCGAAAAGTGCGTCGAAATGTGTGCTAAGGACCTGAGACCATTTAGCAGTATAGAGGGAGAAGGATTTCATGGTAACCCGCAAACGATGTCAAAATCTTTTGTAAGGTACTCTATTCCATGCACTGTCCGAAATATTATGTAGACAGTGATGTTCCTCTTGATGGTCAAGTGTGCAAAATTTCTTCAAGATCGGAATAAAACTGTAGGTTGGTGTAGAAGTGTGTAAGTAAAGTACCCTCCGCCATGTAACATTCAGAATTTTAAGCAGACAGCGCCCTTCATCCTGCTTTGAATATCAAGTGTGCCAAATTTCATCAAGGTCGGAACAAAAACGTACAATTTGTCGAATTCCGTTAGGTAAAGTAACCTGTGCCATGCACCCTACGAAATTTTATATAGACTGTTACCTTCCACTTGTTTTCGAGGCATAGTGTGCAAAATTTCATCAAGATTGTGTGCAATACAAACACACGCACACAATGAGTACGCACTTACAGTTTTTCTCAAATTTTCCAACTTTCGGTCGATTTCCCAAAAATTTTATTTCATAAAAACCTTGTCCTGAGAATTACGAAAACAGCAAAAAAAAAATTGCCGAATTAGTCCAGCCGTTCTCGAGTTTTACGCTTATCAACACATTTGGCAATTCATTTTTATTTACGAGTATATAGATAATAAGCCCGAAATATACGCGTCAAGGAAGAATGTACAAATAAAACCCAATATTTTTTGACCATGTTGGGGTTTGTCTTTTGGTGCTCAGGTAAAATAAAAACTTTTAATTAACGTTCATAATACGATAATGACGCGCGCAGACTAAATGGCTGCGTAGCGTAGCTCAGCAGTAATATGAGAAGGCAAGCAAGTTTCCCGCAGCCTGCCCGGGTTGGGTTCTGCTTGGCTTGGCTGGGAGTGAAGCAGCCTGCCCGTTCTGTTGACAAGGCGCGGCGGCCTGCCCGCCTGGCCACCGGGCAAGCATGGGCGGGTTAAAAGCGGAACGTGTACACCACTGATACCATCACGCCGAGTGATACGCCAGTATGGCGATGACGAATACACGCTTCCAATGTGCGTTCACCGCGATGTCACCAAACACGGATGTGACCATCATTATGCTGTAAACAGAACCTGGATTCATCCGAAAAAATGACGTTTTGCCATTCGTGCACCCAGGTTCGTCGTTGAGTACACCATCGCAGGCGCTCCTGTCTGTGGTGCAGCGTCAAGGGCAACTGCAGCCATGGTCTCCGAGCTGATAGTCCATGCTGCTGCAAATGTCGTCGAACTGTTCGTGCAGATGGTTGTCTTGCAAACGTCCCCATCTGTTGACTCAGGGTTCGAGACGTCGCTACACGATCCGTTACAGCCATGCGGATAAGATGTCTGTCATCTCGACTGCTAGTGATACGAGGCCGTTGGGATCCAGCACGGCGTTCCGTATTACCCTCCTGAACCCACCGATTCCATATTCTGCTAACAGTCATTGGATCGCGACCAACGCGAGCAGCAATGTCGCGATACGATAAACCGCAATCGCGATAGGCTACAATCCGACTTTTGGTACTCATTTCTCCTCGTTACAGGAGGCATCACAACAACGTTTCACCAGGCAACGCTGGTCAACTGCTGTTTATGTATGAGAAATCGGTTGGAAACTTTCCCCACGTCAGCACATAGTAGGTGTCGCCACTGGCGCCAGCCTTTTGTGAATGTTGTGGAAAGCTAATCATTTGCATGGCCAGTAGTGTACATATTTATTTCCCGTGGACTCTGCATGAAGCTGAGGGTTCGCGAAATGTGGTGGATAAGACGACTAGTGTGACGTCACAAGTTAGTTGTGGGGGCCCGGAAGCATGTGCCAGACTGGTACGCTCTCGGTATACTGGCAGCTGAGCAGCGTGGTGGCTCAAGGAGCGCACCCATGCGGCAGCGGGGTTGACTTTGGCTTAACACTGTGAAGCTTTGCTCCGTGCAGGATTGCATGCAGAAAAGCGTACTGTGTGCACTTCTGAGTGCAAAGAGGGAAGTCGAGCTTTCACGCAGCCCAGCCCACTGTAGTTAAACTACATGATCACAGTGCACTATCAGCTGCCACGTTTCAGGATATGTGCGGCGACTATCCACAAAAGTAATTCGTTCCAGTTACCAGAATCAATGGTTGGTCAGAACCTTCTGAACTGACACCAGTCTTGTGTGTGGCATGGCCACAGTTGGATGGTAGTAGGAAGGTTGTGTCCAGGTTGTCTGGATAATTTTGGTAGAAATTCAGAACTGGACGGTTTGCAGATTCGAAAGTGGAGTTTAATTGGCTCCAAACTTATTCTCTAAGGGGCACAGATGTGTTGCACACTGCGGCGACATAGGGCTACCGCAGCCAGACTGAGGGACATATTGCCTGAAAGGAGGAGGGGCTGGGAAACACGTCCGGTCAGGAGGAGAACTGGCAGCCAAGAGACGCTCCCTAGACTGATGACCTCAGAAGTTAAGTGCCATAGTGCTCAGAGGCTCTCCCTATGGTAGCGGGGTACTCTCGCCAGTATACTCGGGGTCTCCCATGTGGCTGTTTCCGGGTCTTCCATTGACTGGTCGTCCGCCCGCGGTAGCTGAGTGGTCTGGTGTTCGGAATATCTAGGTTTCAAATGGTTCTACGATCGGTATCATGCAAGGGAATGCACCAAATCTTCCTGAAGCATAAACATATGAATAAAATATGAGAATTAATATCAGAACTGATACGGGATTGAAATATCACAATACGGGAATTTAAAAAGATTGTAGCCCTTTATCATATAATACCCACTTATATTTCAGAGGAAGAGGTTCGAATGTGGAATAGGGGTAGTAATACGAAATACTTTGGTTTCCAGCCTTGTAAGTGCTGTATTCCGTTAAGCTGTTTGAAAACTACGTTGAGCATCTGTAGACTGCTTTGGGATGCAGTTATATTGCAGTTGGCAGCCACTGCGAGTGAGTGAAGCTTTTTTAATGAACTCACTAAGAGAAATAATTGCTGCAGGTTGGGTTTCCAGTTCCATTCTTGTCTTAATACGTGAAAAAATTATTAATATATTTCCTAAAATGGCGTTTAGCTAATATATTAAGCTGTAAAATGTCGTGTTTGTTTACTATTTAAATTTAATTTTCGATTAGCCGGCACGGTAGCTCAGCGTGTTCGGTCAGAGGGCTGGTTGGCCTCTGTAATAAAAAAAGGTGAGTTAATGGATCAACAACGAACTGTTTCAGTTCTTTCGACGTCCGCCCAGAGCAGATACAACGAACGAAAACGAACAAAATGAGATTAAAAAAGTGATCAGCGCGACAGAGTGTCAATCCTAAGGGCCCGGGTTCGATTCCTGGACGGGTCGGAGATTTTTCTCCGCTTAGGGACTGGGTGTTGTGTTGTCCTAGTCATCATCATTTCATCCCCATCGACGCGGAAGTCGCCGAAGTGGCGTCAAATCGAAAGACTTTCACCCGGCGAATGGTCTACCCGACGGGAGGCCCTGTCACACGACATTATTATTATTATTATTATTATTATTATTGGCTGGTCGAGGGGCGCTCTGAGGGTCCCTCAGCCAGCAATTCCTGTGGAACAGCGCTCCCTATCAGCATTACCCGCTGTGGGAACCCAGCCCCATAAGCCCATAAGCTGAGCACGGGTAGATGCACTCAAGTAATATCCGTCAATGCATCAGTCCAGCTCAGCCACTGTTTCATCACAAGACTAAGACTGGAAAGTTAAACGTAACACAGTAGGATGTCGAAAAACGTGTCTGTCAATCTTTCCCTTCATTCTGGTTACACGTCACGCACAGTGCATAGTTCAGTAAATCTTGTAATCGACCTGTTGAGGAGAGGTATTGTTGCTGGTATAATGGAGCAACGAGCTTCCTCGATGAGCCGTTTGAAATGGCTCTGAGCACTATGGGACTTAACATCTGTGGTCATCAGTCCCCTAGAACTTAGAACTACTTAAACCGAACTAACCTAAGGACATCACACAACACCCAGTCATCACGAGGCAAGCTGTTTGAAGTCAAGTCGAGTTATATTGTAGAATACATGCTTACACGGCTCGGAATGAAGAAACGAGGTTCTGCCACAGATATTGAATTACAACAAACATGGTACACACATCCAACGAGTATGCTGACACGACGCTGGTGCTCGACGAATGCCGACAGGATGCCAATGATGCAGCCACGGATTATGACGTAAGATCTCTTTTAATAGGCGCATTGAGTTCTGCATTAGGGAAAATCGGCACTTGCTTGAACATCTCATCTAAGTGCTCAGTCCACCACCAGAACATCTAACTGATCACAATCAATTTTGTACAGCACGTTGCATCCGCTCCGAAAATTCTGAACGTTTCTAGCTACCTAACCAAAACTGATACAAATCTCACTAATACTGTTTGTTCACGGTGGGTTTATACACACCAGACACGTCTATACTAATAATAAATCTGGAAAACTGTCGTGTCTTTCTGTTTGAACACGCTTCTCCGAAACAACTAGACGAATTTGCTCGGCGTTTTCGCAGGTACGTCAGGCATGGCTTCAAGCACCGTACAAGCATTCTTTCATCAAAATCGGATCACGGAAAGAAAAGATGTCTTGATTTAAGTATTGTCTAAGACCGTCGTATCTGTCTATTTGAATATGATAATCTCTCTCGTGCGCTTTTCACAGGTAACTTTAGCATCCCTTGGAGCGCCGTATATGCTTTATTTTATTAAAATTAGATAACAAAAAAAATCGTATTTGAAAGTTGTATACACACTAACATTATATGTGTGAAAGTAACTCTGTCTCTTACGTTTTCACGACTAACCTACTGAACCGTTTTCAGTTAAATTTGGTATGGGATAGCTTGCACCCTGACGAAGAACACAGGCTAATTTAGAAAGCGTATAGCACAAGATATTTATTGATTTGAAGGATATCACGCGATTTAGGGAATAATGTTTACTCTTTAAAAAAGTTGTTTGCTTTTCAATTTTTGATAATTATCATATTTCTGAAAATGCTTTTATTGGCTGATATGAGCTTCGTTATACATCTGCATCTACGTGATTACTCTGCTATTCACAATAAAGTGCCTGGCAGAGGGTTCAATGAACCACCTGCAAGCTGACACTCTACCGTTCCACTCTCGAACAGCACGCGGGAAAAACGAGCATTTAAATGTTTCAGTGCAAGCCCTGCTGTAATAGGCAGTGGGTTGAGCCACAGTTTTTCCTGGTTACTGATCCATTTTTTTCATATGGATGGCAGTGATGCGGAAGTTGTAGTTGCCCACTCAGTTCGAGGGGCACCTGGCCGATTCCATTATGTGGTCTTATTTTATCGTGGTCTTATTTTATCGTGATGATCATTCCTCCCTTTGTAGGTGGGTGCCAACAGAATGTTTTCGCAGACGGAGGAGAAAACTGGTGATTGAAATTACATGAGAAGATCCAATCGCAACGAAAAACACCTTTGGTTTAATAATTGCCACTCCAATTCACGTATCCTGTCTGTGACACTATCTCCCCTATTTCGCGATAGTACAAAACGAGTTGCCCTTCTTTGTACTTTTTCGATGTCATCCGTCAGTCCCACCTGATGCGGATCTCACACCGCACAGCAGTACTCCAGAAAGGGGTGGACAAGCGTGGTGTAAGCAGTCTCTTTAGTAGACCTGTTGCACCTTCTAAGTGTTCTGCCAATGAATCGCAGTCTTTGGTTTGCTCTACCCACAATGTTATCTATGTGATCGTTCCAATTTAGGTTATTTGTAATTGCAATCCCTAAGTATTTAGCTGTCACACTTTTCTTTATTCAGGGTCAATTGCCACTTTTCGCACCATACAGACATCTTATCTAAATCATTTTGGTTTTGATCATCCGATGACTTAACAAGACGGTAAATGACAGCATCATCTGCAAACAATCTAAGACGGCTACTCAGATTGTCTCCTATGTCGTTAATATAGATCAGGAACAATAGAGGGCCTATAACACTTCCTTGGGGAACGCCGGACATTACTTCTGTTTTACTCGGTGACTTTCCGTCTATTACTACGAACTTTGACCTTTCTGACAGGAAATCGCGAATCCAGTTGCACAACTGAGGCGATACTCCGTAGGCTCGCAGTTTGGTTAGAAGACGCTTGTGAGGAACGGTGTCGAAAGCCTTCTAAAAATATGGAATCAATTTGAGATCCCATGTCGATAGCACTTATTACTTCATGAGTATAAAGAGCTAGTTGTGTTTCACAAGAACGATATTTTCTGAATCCGTGCTGACTGTCAATAAATCGTTTACTTCGAGGTACTTCATAATGTTCGAATACAGTATATGTTCCAAAACCCTACTGCAAATCGACGTTAGTGACACAGGCCTGTAATTCAGCGGGTTACTCCTACTTCCCGTTTTGGATATTGGTGTGACTTCAGCAATTTTCCAGTCTTTAGGTACGGATCTTTCTGTGAGCGAGTGGTTGTATATAACTGCAATGCAGTGCAAAGTAATGGCTGGTTGGTTGATTCGTGAGAGGGGACCAAACAGCGAGGTCATCGGTCGCTGAAAAGTAATGAATACAATGCTAATGTAATCTTAAATGCATTTAATCAATACTTCCACACTATTCGTTGCATAATGTACACGTTGAATGGTGTATCGTTACTTCAATAGCACGAAGCACAGATGCGCACTCCTTCCCATGCCTCTCTGTATGCATTGATCAAAAGGGATGCTGTGCATACCGACACATCGTGCGTTGGAATAGCTTGGGAGTGTGGAGACCACATTACGAGCTATGCTTAGCCGAACAGCCAGACACGCAAGGGCAGCTGATTTTATTTCCTGTACGTTACTTTCTCAGCGTCACTAATCATAACAAAACTACTGCTAAGCGAGTGGAACCATGGGCAACAACGTGTAACAGTGTAAAATAATTTTCCAATTTAAAAAAAGTGTAATTCGTGGCCATAACTCTCTGGAAAGTAAGTAAACTGTATTCATGACTCTGCAGGAAGTGTAACGTTTCTTACATTAACCTGCCTACATAAATATTTCTTTTCGGTTACCATTTTGTGACTTATAGAGAAAAAGCTTTATCTGAATCGTCTTGTATAAATCATACCTGGATGATATTACCGGCCGGCCGCTGGGGCCGAGCGGTTCTAGGCGCTTCAATTCGGAACCGCGCTGCTGCTACGGTCGCAGTTTCGAATCCTCCCTCAGGCATGGATGTGTGTGATGCCCTTAGGTTAGTTAGGTTTAAGTAATTCTAATTCTAGCGGACTGATGACCTCAGATGTCAAGTCCCATAGTGCTAAGAGCCATTTGAACCATTTTTGATAATATTACCCAATCGTTCTGTTCGTGACACGACGAGCTAAATGTCTCCCATAGCGGCATTTCACGGAACAATATGAGACACGTCAACTACGTGACGCGAACCAGAACCACTATTTTTATCTTACCTTAAGTATTTACTAGTCCAGACAACACAGTACATGAGCTGACTAAACGTGATTACAGACTAGTCTGACGTTACGTGGCAACACGTGGGCTCACGTCATAACGCGCGTGATATAAAAATGCAATACAGAGTTATGTGTGCATATGTTTATATTGAGCTGACGTGACGAGGGAATGCGTTAGATGATGCAATCTAACGCAACACGCCTTATCACGTGCTGGAAGAATATCAAAATATCTAGAATTTTCATCAGTAGTGGGAAGGAGTCAGAAGAGTCAAGTGGTTTCTCCTGTACCGTTTCCAGTTATTATTTGAAGATGGAGGAAATGTTGGTTGAGTAAGGTCGGTCAAATGCGTTGCTGTATGACCCTACAAACCAGAATTCAAGGAAAGAGGATTGGGACGAAATAGGAGAAAAACTCGGCATTCCAGGTTAGTGAAAAGTTATTTTTTCCATATATTTCATTAGTTTGTTCTTTTTTTTACAATTTATAATAGTTCAATAGGCGTTATATTTGATATCGATAGGAAAAAAAGTGTCAATCAATATAAAATAAAACCAGATATGAATATAACAGATATTTATTATATAAATTAGGTTATATGCATTTATAACTAAAAATAACCCCCAAAATTGGAACTGAAACTAGGTTATATCGAACTTAAAATGGTCGGTTATAACGTGTCACGGAGCAACTCTACCCTTCAGGATGGAGTGCCATTGCTAAGGACAACTTGCTGAACCATAATCAGAAACGAAGTACTTTTTAAACTTATCTCTCGTGAAGGCCGTTTCTCTACGATTGGGTTCGAGATTGGCTACGCCATGAATGTGTTCACTTTCCATTCGGATTTGTTCCTCGAAAGGCAAAATATTGGTTGATGTATTCCGAAGCATATTGTGTTGACAGGTGGAATCTAAAACTATTATATCGACTGTTTCTGGTTTAGTTTCAATAGGCTTTAGAAATATTCTCCAGCGCCCGGCTAGAATTCCGAACGCATTTTCTACAGCCCGACAAGCTCTTTAATGGCGGTAGTTGTTTACCTTCTCTTCGTGACTTTTAATGGCTGACTTGCTGTATGGACGTATCAAATAGGTTTTCAGAGCGAAGGCTTCATCTACAGCAATTACACAAGGAAACTTCTCCATTGCTGGTAGTAGCTTTTTGTCCTGTGGAACGGCACATTTGTTGCTTTCAAATCTTTTCCCCATCTCAAATCGCTCAAAAGTTCCTTCATAGCTACTTTTGCCGTAAGCTCCAATATCAACAAGTGTGAATTTGTATTTTCCATCTACCAAAGCCAATAAAACAATGGACTATGTACCTTTGTAGTTATAGTACAATGAACCAGCACCAGTTGGACATCGGATTGAACGTGCTTGCCGTCCCAAGTTTTTATGCAGTGTGGATAATTCCACTTATCATAATCCTTGGCGATCTGTTTCCATTCGTCTTTGTTCGGTTCTGGCATGGAAATCGGTTGTAGAGTTTTCCAAATTACCTCGCAACACCAACTATTTATCCTATAGTTCAAAATCTAATCCGAAAAGAAAAAAATCCAATGTTCTGTAACAATTTCCAGTTGCTAAGCACCTGTGCACAGTGAAAAAAAAGCGCAATTACTGAAGTATTACTCTTTACGTTGTCCTTTGGCAACTAGGCGACGCCTGCCGAGTGGCCGAGCGGTTCTAGGCGCTAGAGTCTGGAGCCGTGCGACCGCTACAAAAAAATGGTTCAAATGGCTCTGAGCACTATGGGACTTAAACATCTGAGGTCATCAGTCCCCTAGACCTTAGAACTACTTAAACCTAACTAACGTAAGGACATCACACACATCCATGCCCGAGGTAGGATTCGAACCTGCGACCGTAGCAGTCCTGCGGTTCCGGACTGCAGCGCCTAGAACCGCACGGCCACCGCGGCCGGCGCGACCACTACGGTCGCAGCTTCGAATCCTGCCTCGGGCATTGACGTGTGTGATGTCCTTAGTTTACTTAGGTTTAAGTAGTTCTAAGTTCTAGGGTCTGATGACCTCAGATGTTAAGTCCCATAGTGCTCAGAGCCATTTGAACAATTTTGAATTAGGCGACCTTTTATTGTGTTTGGCGCCAAAGGAGACTAAACGAATAACTAATTTCTCTGTTCTTGGTAATGAATGTGAAGACAGTTGGAATAAACTACGGAATGCGTACATCCAGGCTAAACACTGTAGAGCCACAAAATTAGGTCAGGCAGCAAAGCGTTTGAATAACTGGAAATTTGAAGATGAATTGACTTTTTTAATCCAACTCTCGTAACAAGGAAAACTCGAGGAAATGCAGAAGACAGCTCTAATAATGAAGATTATGATGGAACACGGGAAGAGAGTGGCTTATGTCCGACTGTTGAAACAGTCTCACAAATGGTCTCGTCAGAAAGTTCCCAATCCAACCCACCAAGAAACGACTTATTGCAAAGTGCAATACCTATAATAGTGGAGCCATCGACAATCCCACGGCCAATGTGTCAGATTCTCCAACAACTTTTACTCAACCTTCAGCGAAGCCAGTACTTACGCTGGAAAAAAAGTTTGATGTCATCCGTACAAGAAATGGTTACAATTATGAAAGACAACCAACGCTTGCTCTCCCAAATATTTCTTCAAAGTGCTCCCGCTGCATCAAGTAACAACATGGACGATGAATGCGAACTTTTTTCCTCCGTTTGGTGAAATTTGTGAAAAAATTGCGTCCTGATGAGCAAATCAGAGTGAAGATGGAAGTGATCAACATTGTTTTGGGGGCAACGTTGCAAGCTGCACGTGGGAGCTCATTTCAGGTGAACCCTGGTTACCACAATACTCTTAATAAAAATCGATCATCATTCCATCAATACTCCTTAACACCATCTCCTCTGCAATGTGAGCACAGCTTGGACTGCTCAACGGACTCTACGTTCTCCTACACTTGGCAAGTGAAACAGCAAGAAAACTTTAATAATTTGTAATTATTTTTTCTGATGTACAACAAAACGCACTTTATGAAAAGAAAACCAATAAAAATTCCAAAATGTCACGGTGATAATTTTTCCCCCTCCCTGATGTATAATAATATAATGTGCTAGCAGTTACCTCAAGCAAACTGAAAGTCGTATCTCAGCCGGAATGCTTTACCTGAGTTGAGTGGAGCGTTTCTGTATTATCAGACCAACCAAGCTCGGGAGATGGTAGAATTCAGTTTTGGTCATTCTGTAATACCACCTAAACCGCTCTTCGTCATCCATTAGTTGAGGCATTACATTTTGGCACTCCCCGAATTCGTCTCTCTCATATTGATAGGATGCACCTATTCTCTAGACGAGCTAATGGGTGCAATACACAGAGTAGCCATTTGTTCTTCTTCTTCTTCTTCTTCTTCTACTTCTTCCAGCATGTCAAAAACATGGACATTCATGGTTGCAGGTTCAAAACGAACTGTCGGAAAATCCAATGCACACAACATAGTTGATTCATGTTGCTACACATCAGGCCAATGTGAACACCGCTTCTTGTCTAACGGTGTCCCACGGTTCCCGAGGTGAAGGAACACGTCACGTCAGAGTAGTCTCCATTTGATATTGCTACAGCGTCTCGGTCCCATTAGACTGCTCAGCGTCGGCTTTGAGTGGTTGTTCTATACAGGGTGTTCCAGGAGGAACGGAATATTCCGGCATATAACAAGAACGATCATTTGAAGAAATAAATCTTCAAATGGACATGTGCCCTATTTCTAACAGTTTCCGAAACAGATCACATTTAATGTACATTGCTATTTATTTTCTGTATTAGTTAATACAATACGGAAATGAGCTTTTGGCGTCATTGGTCGGGAGACCCCTTACGGGGCAGGTCCGGCCGCCTTGATGCAGGTGTTACTACGTGATGCAAGTGAAACTGAAAATTCATGAAGCTTCAACACGGACCGTATGACTCATAATGGCATGTCCAAAACACAAGAAGGCACTTCCTCATCACGTGAGAAATCACACCAGATGTAGTTCGTGAACTTAGTTAAAAAAGAGACAAGGTGGGGAACGCCTGAAACATCCCGACTTGTCAGCCGGGAAGTCTCCCGTTGCTGGACTAGGAACATCTCTTCTGTCAGCAACCCCCACAGCTGGGGATGTTTCAGTCGTTCTTCACGTGGTCTCTCCTTGAACGAAAGTGCTTCATCCAAGGCAGGCGTGAGTTTATGACGTCATAGCGTGGAATAGCACGTTCGGGGACGCCACCTACGTCACACGCACGCTGTCTCCCTTCAGTAGATAGGTGGGAGGCGCCATATTGGCATTCATTTCAAGCCTATACGTATATATGCCGTTTCTGGGTACAGCAAATTGAGTCTCACTGGAAAACCCGTTGTTAACTGTGTGATTCTCTCCAATAAAATAATGAGAAACACCATATTCGTGGCAAAAGAATTATTGCAACTTGCGTATTATGAGAGTATGCTATTTGTAGGCAGCGACACACTGAAGATACACCCAAAACGAATTGTTCTTGGTACAATTTGTTATAAAAAATTTCAGTTAGTAACATATCTACAATTAAGGGTTTCAGCAAGTGCTAACATTCTATGATTGAGCATCAATAGTGTGTTGTTGGGGTAGCGAAGTAACGCCGACACGGTAGCTCAGCGTGTTCGGTCAGAGGGTTCGTGTTCGGTCAGAGCTGGTTGGCGTCTGCAATAAAAAAACTGAGTGGAAGGATCAACAAAACGAACTTGACAGATGTCATGTGACGTCCGCATCAACCAAACCCAACGATCAACAACGAACAAATTGAAAAAAAAGGAAAAAAAAAAGAAAAAAGAGGGTTAGCTGCCCTCTGTAATAAAGAAAGGAGTTAATCGATCAATGACGAAACTAAACGGATGTCTTCCATGTCTTCCGACGTCCGCCCCGAGCAGATGCAACGAAAAAAAAGAAAACAAGGCGAGGAGCGTCACTGGTCTGTATAAAAAGTAGCATGTTTGGGCAATGGTTCGCGACTCTTCACTTCCAATTCTTTTTCTAACGTTTGCGTTTTTATTAGGTTCTGATACTTTTTATTAGTTTAATATAAGTATATACTATAATATTTGATGTTATGTAAATATAAGTTCACCTTTTTTGAGGGGTGACTTTGTTCGATTGGCTTTAATTTATAGGACAGCTTACGCTACTTGTATAAAGATATTTTGCTCCTTTTTCTTTTACGCTTCGTAATTCACATGTTGCAAAGATTCTGCTGCTGAGTAGGGACAGTGATCGAGTAAGGCTGACCTTGGCGTTTTACCAAAATGTGGGAATGATGAAATAATGTTTATCTTATGTGGAGAAGTATTGCAAATTTGTATCGCACTGTTTGTAATGGAACTTTTACAAGTCTGTGTCCTTATTGATTGGACATGCTACTTTCGTTTTCGTGGACGATGGAGGAAATGTGTGTTTTAATAGAGCTAATGTGGGAATTTTACGCGCGACCGTTGAGAGAACAGTGTGATTTACGAACTAGAAACATCCCAAGGTTCAAATGGCTCTGAGCACTATGGGACTTAACATCTATGGTCATCAGTCCCCTAGAACTTAGAACTACTTAAACCTAACTAACCTAAGGACATCACACAACACCCAGCCATTACGAGGCAGAGAAAATCCCTGACCCCGCCGGGAATCGAACCCGGGAACCCGGGCGTGGGAAGCGAGAACGCTACCGCACGACCACGAGATGCGGGCAAGAAACATCCCTCAACTGCCGCTGGAGTGCGTTGCGATAGCGTGTACCACGTTGGAGCCCACGTACCGTATGCACAAGTCGCATCGTTCCTGAGCGTTCAGCAGCACGTTGAACTCCGCACGTTCAACGTTGACGTTCGACAGCACAGCCCGTGTGCCGACGGCTTTACTGCTGCTATATAGTGTTGCGAGCGTGTGTGCACTGCCCCATTCACCCACGGCGACCGCTGCACCGCTGTGATCGACGAGATCGTTGCGATGCAGCTGTGGCTGGCGAGCATAATCGTCGCACCGCGGGTTCCTTTGTTTCACATGCACTGCTGAAGCGCACGAGTAAATGACGCTGCGAGAGCGCGATAGAAAATCGCTCGTATGCATCGAGCCTTAGTAGTGCAATACGTTATCGCTTAATGTTTCAGACTTCCTAAACTACGTAAAGAGCATAGTTAAAACTTTGAAGTGCGTTCGCTCGCCGCATACGTGGAGAAAAGGCCGACGGTTGAGCGTCTGTAGCATTCCACAGGCTTCCGTCAGCCTCTGCGCGCATGAGCAGCAGTAGCAGCAAATGAACATCGCGCTGCGGCAGGCTCTGCCGAGCGCCAGCTGCCTTCCCTTCAGGTCTCCGCAGCGCCAACCGATGGCGGAGTCCGCCGATAGAGGCTTATAGAGAAAATTCCAGAAGCAGGCAGTTAAAACGGTGTTTCTTTGTGGTAAAAGCTGAAGCCAGATGGCAATGCCACGTCACAGCAAGTGAGTGCTAGTGCCTCGACAGCCCCGCCTACGAGCGACGTAGCACGGCATGATTACCTACCATTGAATGTAGCTGAGGAATCCCCTGAGGAATTCTACGCTGTGGTGAAAAAAGTCATGGGATACCTCCTAATATGTCGAACCTCCTTTTGCTCAGCATAGTGCACCATTTCAACGTGGAATGGACTCCTGCAGAAATACTGGGCCATGCTGCCTCTACAGCCGTCTATAATTGCGAAAGTGTTGCCGGTGTATGATTTTTGCGCCCGAACTGACCTCTCGATTAAAGCCAATGTCCGGTGATCTGAGTGGCAAAACCATTCGCTCGAATTGTCCAGAATGTTGCGACTGTACCCAACGGTTAATGCTGGTGTAGTTGCTCTTCCAAAACAGCAACTCATACGAGCAAACCAGCTCCATCTTTACCCGCGGTTACTCGTACTTTAGATACTTAGGCTATGCATGGCTCTGTTTAAAAAAGAATAGCTCGATGTAGTCATAGGGTCTAGCCACGCACGTCTGCTTTCATGCTACACAGCTAATCCGCTGCAAACAATAACCTGTAGCTGTGATCCTGCAATCAAATAGTCTACACATAGGCTAGAATTGCGAATTAATAAAATTCTCAGGAAGGCAAAGTTAAAATAAACGAATAATTTAATAAAAGGGTTACTATTCTAACGTCTGTATTTGATGAAGACGACAGAATAATGTTAAATAATCTTCAACTTTTGTAGTCCTGTCTTCCTCAGTTGCGTGTAATATTACGGGATATTGATAATTTTTGCTTATGGACCGTCTGACGGCAACTGAGTAAAATAATTTTAGTGCCATACGCGTTTCGCCTTTATTTTCTGGAAGATATCTTCAGTGGCCTGGAAAATGTACATATGTTTGCTATTTAATTTACATTTTGGTCACTGTACTTATAGGTTATAAACAGTTCTGGTGGTTGGTATTTCCTATTGAGCAGTAATGTTTTGAACTGAAGTTACAGGTTGTGTGGACGATTTCCTACATATTACGCTCCTGTTGCATTTTTGGTGTTGTTCTTCTTCTTATAAATGCAAATTTGCGGTTTTTTCCCACATTTCACAGCACTATGCAGTGAACACTATTTTCGATGCAGTGTTATCTTTGGCAAAAACATTTGACAGTCGGCAACAGAAACCAAAATATTGCATCGAAACAAGTGTTCAGTGCATAGTGCTGTGAAATGTGGGGAAAAAACCGCAAATTGGCATTTATAAGAAGCAGAACAACACCAAAAATGCAACAGGAGTGTAATATGTAAGAAATCGTCCATGTAACCAGTATGTACAGTTCAAAACGTTACTACTTAATAGGAAACACCAACCACCAGAACTGTTTATAACCTATAGGTACAGTGACTAAAATGTAAATTAAATAGCAAACAGACGTACATATTCCAGGCCACTGATGATGCCTTGCAGAAAATAAAGGCGAAACGCGTATGGCACTAAAATTGTGTTTTATTCAGTTGCACTCAGACGGTCCATAAGTAAAAATTATCAATATACCGTAATGTTGAATAATGTTTATACAAGAAAAGACATCTCAAATAAACAGAACGTGGTCCTACGATATTACATTAAAATACAGACAGAAAATACCCTTATTAAATGTAGTAAAACTAAGTTGAGAGCGATATGAGAATGGTAGCAAAATCCCCAAACTAAATAGTCATCAAAGACTCGCAAAAATTGTGTCTATTTCATTAACACAATACATGAAAGATTGACCAGCTCAACATAGTTGGGAGTTCAACATGATAATTCACAAATTAACACACGCGATACGAAGAATAGTAAGTCATACTCTGTCTGTTCTCAGTTTTGTAAATCAAGCGCCAAAAGTTAGAGTCCTACACTGGGGCACATTCAAACCTCTAGAAATACAATCCCATTCAGAAGTTGGCAGGCGCTCACCTCCCAGAATTGATCATCTCCACAACCTAATACCACTCGTTACCACAGACAGGTCTGCCTCCCTCCAAAAGTTGCGTGAAAGTGTCAGAATCGCTCCCCTGAGCTCTTCACTCGAAAAGACCCAGTCTCCACTTGACTCCAGTAATGTTCCGCTACTCGCTGAATTTCCATTGGCTGAAGGTCAACAACACCAAATATACATCGTTCTTATGTGCTACAGACATCATTTGATTCAACATGACAACTTCCCAGACTTAAGTAATATATTACTACAAATATTAAGTAAAGAAATGTTACAAATATTCGGTCACACTCAAATCATTCACAATAATTATAAATAAAGGCTTTTCGAAAACAAATAAGCTAATATTATTGCGCAAAATACACTCCCTTTAAATGACAACGATTTTGTCGTTAAATTTTGTTTAAACAGTTATTTATGCCTTCGTGACAGAACCGTGTTTTGGTTCTCTTTTAAACTGCCATGTCCCCTAACACGTGCGATTGACCACATTTCGATTAGAACGGTTTTTTAATAGCACTTGAACTCAACATTTAAATAGTTCCTGACAAAACAGTAAAGTGTTCATTAAACAAAAACACAAGTATGATGTGGTGTCGCCGCCAGACACCACACTTGCTAGGTGGTAGCCTTTAAATCGGCCGCGGTCCGTTAGTATACGTCGGACCCGCGTGTCGCCACTATCAGTGATTGCAGACCGAGTGCCGCCACACGGCAGGTCTAGAGAGACTTCCTAGCACTCGCTCCAGTTGTACAGCCGACCTTGCTAGCGATGGTTCACTGACAAATTACGCTCTCATTTGCAGAGACGATAGTTAGGATAGCATTCAGCTAAGTCATTTCCTACGACCTAGCAAGGCTCCATTACCAGTTACGATTGATGCTGTAAAACATGTACCTTCAAGATCGATGTTCACCAATTATGGATTAAAGTATTCCAGCAGCTACGTACGTTTTTTGCTAGTCTCATTTCCTTGACCTGTTCCAGACCTCACGCCAGCCTGCGTGAGCTAAAACGCGTGCCTTTCGGCTTCCTCTCATAGTGGGTTGGCTCTCTTGCCAATCCACAACATATGACAAAGTGTGAGGCACTGATGCTGTGTTCATTTCCTGTGTAAATGTGGAGAAAACGAATTTTCTGAGAAACGTTTGCGTGATGAGTAAGATATAAAAGACACGATAAATCAAGAAATAAAATAGATACGGATATGTAGCTTTCCGAGATAATAGTTATAGCGCAGTGCTATCAATTGAGATAGACGGCCTTTATGACCCAGCGGTTCTAGGCGTTTGAGTCCGGAACCGCGCTGCTGCTACGGTCGCAGATTCGAATCCTGCTTCGGGCATGGATGTTTGTGATTGTTTTTAAGTTAGTTAGGTTTAAGTAGTTCTAAGTCTATGGGACTGATGGCCTCAGATGTGAAGTCCCATAGTGCTTAAAACCATTTGAACCATTTTTATCAGTTGAGATATCGTTCGTTGAAATCGCATGAAACGTTTAAAAATTGTTAATTCTGAGGTTCGTTAAGTAAGTATTTATTCACTGTGAAGTACGAACTTTTGTAGTTTTAAACATATTGAGATATTATTGTGTCACTGGTTCAAATGGCTCTGAGCACTATCGGACTTAACATCTGAGGTCATTAGTCCCCTAGAACTTGGAACTACGTAAACCTATCTAACCAAAGGACATCACACACATCCGTGCCCGAGGCAGGATTAGAAACTGCGACCGCAGCAGTCGCGCTGTTCCGAACTGAAGCGCCTAGAACCGCTCGGCCACAACGGCCGGCTTGTGTCACTGCATGTGCATCATTTTCTTTGAAATCGCCAATGTACTTAAGATTTGCATTAGTATCTGATGTAAGTTATTGTCGAATCTCAAAGAACTGTAAATGGCCATTTTTCAGTTCTTCTCAAAGCCCGACACTGTTGGGAGCATAGCTGGCCCTCCTAAGCAATCGACACGTCGTCCAAACTGGATTTTCTCCACTTTCGGTGGAGCCTCGGTGCCCGCACCTGGGCTCGCCGGCAGTGGTCGCTGCCTCTGTACCGGCTGCGGCACTTCGACGACTCCTGGGATATCCGTCAGCGTTCAGCTGTACAAGCAAATTCATCTCTTCTCAATAATGGGCAGCCGGATTTGCTCGCCTAAATATGAGTAACATTACAATGTTCTTCAAACCATTCGCGAACAGTTGTGGCCCAGTGACAGGACGCATTGTCATCCATAAAAATTCCTTAGTTGTCTGGGAACAGCCGGCCGGAGTGGCCGTGCGGTTATAGGCGCTACAGTCTGCAACCGCGTGACCGCTACGGTCGCAGGTTCGAATCCTGCCTCGGGCATGGATGTGTGTGATGTCCTTAGGTTAGTTAGGATTAAGTAGCTCTAAGTTCTAGGGGACTGATGACCACAGTAGTTAAGTCCCATAGTGCTCAGAGCCATTTGAACCATTTTGTCTGGGAAGTTGAGGTACATGAACGGCTGCAAACGGTCTCCCAGTAGCTGACCATAACCATTTCTAGTCAGTGATCGATTAAGTTGGACCAGAGGAGCCAGTCCATTCCACGTAAACACAGCCCACACCATTATGGAACCACCACCAGCTTGCACAGTACTTGCCCATTGAAGGGGTGAAAATGTACTCTGAAATATGGGAATAATCTCGTCAGGACTATCATAATAGGTTGACTTATATCAACGTCTGTATGGAGCTAGGGGTATTCATTTCATTGTAATTTCATTCAAACTCGCTGCATGGTCACCGATGGTATCTGTTCTTTCGGACATGTCCGAAACAACAGATACCATCTTCATATATATAAATATTCTATTACCTAATGATTCGATAAGGTGTCATGATATCGTTCGATGTGCCGCCAAGGTAGTGTTATAGGCCCTTTGCTGTTCCTTACGTACATATAAACGATTTGGGAGACAATCTGAGCAGCCGTCTTCGGTTGTTTGCAGATGACGCTGTCGTTTATCGACTAATAAAGTCATCAGAAGAATTAAAAAAACTGCGAAACGATTTAGAAGAAATATCGGAATTGTGCGAAAAGTGGCAGTTGACCCTAAATAACGAAAAGTGTGAGGTCATCCACATGAGTGCTAAAAGGAACTCGTTAAACTTCGGTTACACGATAAATCAGTCTACTATCAAAGCCGTAAATTCAACTAAATACCTGGGTATTACAATTAAGAAAATCTTAAATCGGAAGGAACACATAGAAAATGTTGTGGGGAAGGCTAATCAAAGACTGTGTTTTATTGGCAGGACACTTAGAAAATGTAACAGACCGACTAAGGAGGCTGCCTACACTACGCTTGTCCGTCCTCTTTTAGAATACTGCAGCGCGGTTTGGGATCCTTACCAGATGGGACTGACGGAGTACATCGAAAAAGTTCAACGAAAGGCAGCACGTTTTGTATTATCGCGAAATGTGGGAGAGAGTGTCACAGAAATGATACAGGACTTGGGCTGGAAATCATTAAAAGAAAGGAGTTTTTCGTTGCGACGGAATCTTCTCACGAAATTCCAATCACCAACTTTCTCCTCCGAATGCGAAAAGATTTTGTTGACACCGACCTACATAGGGAGGAAAGATCACCACGATAAAATAAGGGAAATCAGGACTTGAGCGGGAAGATATAGGTGTTCATTCTTTTCGCGCGCTATACGAGATTGGGATAATAGAGAATTGTAAACGTGGTTCAATGAACCCCCTGCCAGGCACTTAAATGTGATTTGCAGAGTATCCATGTAGATGTAGAACGTTTTGTGAGGGTTTTGCTATGAAACCGAATCAGAGCAGAAATGATATACATAAACGCCACTGTTAATCCATTTTGTGCTTCTGTTCCAGAGATGGCGGTTTTGCTCGAATGTGGCCATTCAACACTTGAAATAGCGCTATGCACCAAATGATTTACTCCCTAGCGAGAGCCTTTCCACCAGAATAAATAAACCTCCTGTTAACAATAAGAGTGTGAAATAAATTCTGTTACCTGAGCCAGTTCATTGTAACCAACACCTTGTTGTACTTCTGCCACAAATTACAAAGTAGCACATATTTCAATAGTTCACAGATAAATTGATTCAATTTTCACTTCTATTGCTACCAACCACAATTAGTTCCATTTGTCATGCCATGCCACTTCACCAGCATTGTCTGTCTGGAAATCAGCGAAAATATTTCTTCTAGTGCTAACTGAACTTCCTCCTTCGGTTATGGGATTTCACTATCCTAATCGCATAGCATGCTTTTCAAATCCCCGTGCATTTTCCAGCCACCTTTCTTCTTTGGATATTAGCGTGTGCAAGAATTCCCACACCGATTTACAAACATTCTATTTTACACAGTATTGTGTGGCCGGTTCTGTATTGTTAATGCAGATCAGAGTGCAGGAGATACCTGGAAAAGAAGAACAGTCAACGTTAACGCTGTTGTATTACTGTTAAACAATTGTACATTTATTCGGAAACAAAGAATTTCCACTCAACTTCTCTTAAATCTACACTCCTGGAAATGGAAAAAAGAACACATTGACACCGGTGTGTCAGACCCACCATACTTGCTCCGGACACTGCGAGAGGGCTGTACAAGCAATGATCACACGCACGGCACAGCGGACACACCAAGAACCGCGGTGTTGGCCGTCGAATGGCGCTAGCTGCGCAGCATTTGTGCACCGCCGCCGTCAGTGTCAGCCAGTTTGCCTTGGCATACGGAGCTCCATCCCAGTCTTTAACACTGGTAGCATGCCGCGACAGCGTGGACGTGAACCGTATGTGCAGTTGACGGACTTTGAACGAGGGCGTATAGTGGGCATGCGGGAGGCCGGGTGGACGTACCGCCGAATTCTCAACACGTGGGACGTGAGGTCTCCACAGTACATCGATGTTGTCGCCAGTGGTCGGCGGAAGGTGCACGTGCCCGTCGACCTGGGACCGGACCGCAGCGACGCACGGATGCACGCCAAGACCGTAGGATCCTACGCAGTGCCGTAGGGGACCGCATCGCCACTTCCCAGCAAATTAGGGACACTGTTGCTCCTGGGGTATCGGCGAGGACCATTCGCAACCGTCTCCATGAAGCTGGGCTACGGTCCCGCACACCGTTAGGCCGTCTTCCGCTCACGCCCCAACATCGTGCAGCCCGCCTCCAGTGGTGTCGCGACAGGCGTGAATGGAGGGACGAATGGAGACGTGTCGTCTTCAGCGATGAGAGTCGCTTCTGCCTTGGTGCCAATGATGGTCGTATGCATGTTTGGCGCCGTGCAGGTGAGCGCCACAATCAGGACTGCATACGACCGAGGCACACAGGGCCAACACCCGGCATCATGGTGTGGGGAGCGATCTCCTACACTGGCCGTACACCACTGGTGATCGTCGAGGGGACACTGAATAGTGCACGGTACATCCAAACCGTCATCGAACCCATCGTTCTACCATTCCTAGACCGGCAAGGGAACTTGATGTTCCGACAGGACAATGCACGTCCGCATGTATCCCGTGCCACCCAACGTGCTCTAGAAGGTGTAAGTCAGCTACCCTGGCCAGCAAGATCTCCGGATCTGTCCCCCATTGAGCATGTTTGGGACTGGATGAAGCGTCGTCTCACGCGGTCTGCACGTCCAGCACGAACGCTGGTCCAACTGAGGCGCCAGGTGGAAATGGCATGGCAAGCCGTTCCACAGGACTACATCCAGCATCCCTACGATCGTCTCCATGGGAGAATAGCAGCCTGCATTGCTGCGAAAGGTGGATATACACTGTACTAGTGCCGACATTGTGCATGCTCTGTTGCCTGTGTCTATGTGCCTGTGGTTCTGTCAGTGTGATCATGTGATGTATCTGACCCCAGGAATGTGTCAATAAAGTTTCCCCCTCGTGGGACAATGAATTCACGGTGTTCTTATTTCAATTCCCAGGAGTGTATAAACGCTGTCACTAAAGCTCATATTAGCAGTCGTGAACTTATCATTGGGAGAGACCAAGAGCTCCTGTTGCGTTTCTTTGTATATCCATAAACGAAATAACCAAACACTGATCGGTTTCTTTTGCCTACGTGCATGCTGGTTGGCTTTGAAAATAATACTGCTGCGCGATTAACGCTACAGTGCCGCCGTGTGTGCACTGAGACGATTTCTGAGCTCACTATCTCGTTGCGAACACACATGGTTGTTGATCGTGAGCATCGAGGTTAAACGCTTTAAGTTAACGCGACTTCAAACCCTGACTGACAGTAAAAATTTATTCCCGAAGGAAACGACACCTACGTGAGAAGCCGTGCCATTGGGCATTATAAGCGGAATGTTCCGCGCCATCGTCATGGACACTGCTGGATCCCAGAAGACACTTGACCACCAATGTGTTTGTTATGGAAAGTCATAGTGGACACCGCGGTTAGCTGTTGTGCATCCGGCATAGTTGTGCGAGAGGAGCACACCTCATATTGACGGTCTTTATGCCAACGGTGGAAGGACTTCATAGACGGTAAAGGTATAGCACAACAAATGGCTGCTTTTCTGGTGTATCTTGTAAGGCATCACTACTTCACGTTTCACACCGTCAGGACTGCTGGACAGGCTTCTACATCCCATCTACATCTACGGACGTACTCCGCAAGCGGCTGTATGGTGAGAGGCGGAAGATACCCTGTACCAGTACAAGTCATTTCCTTTCCTGTTCCACTCGCAATTAGAGCGAATGAAAAAAGACTATCTAGACACACTTATACGTGCTATAATCTCTCTAATCTTATCTTCGTGGTCCTTATGCGAAATGTACGTTGGCGGTAGTACAATCGTCTGGTAGTCAGCCTCAACTGCCGGTTCTCTAATTTTTCTGAATAGCGCTCCTCGAAAACAACGTCACTTGCCTCCAGAAATTCCCGTCCGAGTTCCCGCAGCAACTGTTACTTCTACATCTACATTTATACTCCGCAATCCACCCAACGGTGTGTGGCGGAGGGCACTTTACGTGCCACTGTCATTACCTCCCTTTCCTGTTACAGTTGCGTATGGTTCGCGGGAAGAACGACTGCCGGAAAGCCTCCGTGCGCGCTCGAATCTCTCTAATTTTACGTTCGTGATCTCCTCGGGAGGTATAAGTGGGGGAAAGCAATATATTCGATACCTCATCCAGAAACGCACCCTCTCGAAACCTGGACAGCAAGCTACACCGCGATGCAGAGCGCCTCTCTTGCAGTCTGCCACTTGAGTTTGCTAAACATCTCCGTAACGCTATCACGCTTACCAAATAACCCTGTGACGAAACGCGCCGCTCTTCTTTGGATCTTCTCTATCTCTTCCGTCAACCCGATCTGGTACGGATCCCACACTGATGAGCAATACTCAAGTATAGGCCGAACGAGTGTTTTGTAAGCCACCTCCTGTGTTGATGGACTATATTTTCTAAGGAGTCTCCCAATGAATTTCAACCTGGCACACGCCTTACCAACAATTAATTATATATGATCAATCCACTTCAAATCGTTCAGTACGCATACTCCCAGATATTTTACAGAAGTAACTGCTACCAGTGTTTGTTCCGCTATCATATAATCATACAATAAAGGATCCTTCTTTCTATGTATTCGCAATACATGACATTTGTCTATGTTAAGGGTCAGTTGCCACTCCCTGCACCAAGTGCCTATCCGCTGCAGATCTTCCTGCATTTCGCTGCAATTTTCTAATGCTGCAACTTCTCTGTATACTACAGCATCATCCGCGAAAAGCCCCATGGAACTTCCGACACTATCTACTAGGTCATTTATATATATATTGTGAAAAGCAATGGTCCCACAATACTCCCCTGTGGCACGCCAGAGGTTACTTTAACGTCTGTAGACGTCTCTCCATTGAGAACAACATGCTGTGTTCTGTTTGCTAAAAACTCTTCAATCCATCCACACAGCTGGTCTGATATTCCGGAGGCTCTTACTTTGTTTATCAGGCGACAGTGCGGAACTGTATCGAACGCCTTCCGGAAGTCATGGAGAATAGCGTCTACCTGGGAGCCTGTATCTATTATTTTCTGGGTCTCAGGAACAAATAAATCGAGTTGGACCTCACACGATCGCTGTTTCCGGATTCCATGCTGATTCCTACAGAGTAGATTCTGGGTTTCCAGAAACGACATGATAAGCGAGCAAAAAATGTGTTCTAAAATTCTACAACATATCTATGTCAGAGATATAGGCCTATAGTTTTGCGCATCTGCTCGACTACCCTTCTTGAAAACTGGAACTACCTGTGCTCTTTTCCAATCATTTGGAACCTTCCGTTCCTCTAGAGACTTGCGGTACACGGCTGTTAGAAGGGGGCAAGTTCTTTCGCATTCTATGTGTAGAATCGAATTGGTATGCCGTCAGACCCAGTGTACTTTCCTATGTTGAGTGATTTCAGTTGCTTTTCTATTCCTTGGACACTTGTTTCGATGTCAGCCATTTTTTCGTTCGTGCGAGAATTTAGAGAAGGAACTGCAGTGCGGTCTTCCTCTGCGAAACAGCTTTGGAGAAAGGCCTTTAGTATTTCAGCTTTACGCGTGTCATCCTCTGTTTCAACGCCATTATGATCCCACAGTGTCTGGATATGCTGTTTCGAGCCACTTACTGATTTAACCTAAGACCAGAACTTCCTAGGATTTTCTGCCAAATTGGTACATAGAATTTTATTTTCGAATTCACTGAACGCTTCACGCATATCCCTCCTTACGCTAACTTTGACTTCGTTTAGCTTATGTTTGTCTGAGAGGTTTTGGCTGCGTTTAAATTTGCAGTGCAGCTCTCTTTGCTTTCGCAGTAGTTTCCTAACTTTGTTGCACGGTGGGTTTTTCCCATCCCTCACAGTTTTACTCGGCACGTACCTGTCTAAAACGCATTTTACGATTGCCTTGAACTTTTTCCATAAACACTCAAGATTGTCAGTGTCGGAACAGAAATTTTCGTTTTGATCTGTTAGGTAGTCTGACATCTGCTCCTATTACTCTTGCTAAACAGATAAACCTTCCTCCCTTTTTTTTATATTCCTATTTACTTCCATATTCAGGTATGTTGCAACGGCCTTTTGACCACTGATTCCCTGTTTGCGCTTACAGAGTCGAAAAGTTCGGGTCTGTTTGTTACCAGTAGGTCGAAGATGTTATCTCCACGAGTCGGTTCTCTGTTTAATTGCTCGAGGTAATTTTCGGATAGTGCACTCAGAATAATGTCACTCGATGCTCTGTCCCTACCACCCGTCCTTAACATCTGAGTGTCGCAGTCTATATTTGGTAAATTGAAATCTCCACCTAAGACTATAAAATTCTGAGGAAATTAATGTGAAATGTATTCCAGATTTCCTCTCAGTTGTTCTGCCACTAATGGTGCTGAGTCGGGAGGTCGGTAAAAGGAGCCAATTATTAACCTAGCTCGGTTGTTGAGTATAACCTCCACCCATAATAATTCACAGGAACTATCCACATCTATTTGACTAAAGGATAAACTACTACTAACAGCGAGAAACACGCCACCACCGGTTGCATGCAAATTTTCCTTTTTAAACACCGTCTGTGGCTTTGTAAAAATTTCGGCAGAATTTATCTCTGGCTTCAGCCAGCTTTCCGTTCCTATAACTATTTCAGCTTCGGTTCTTTCTATCAGCGCTTGAAGTTTCGGTACTTTACCAACGCAGCTTCGACAGTTTACAATTGCAATACCGATTGCTGCTTGGTCCCCGCATGTCGCCGGCCGGAGCGGCCGTGCGGTTCTAGGCGCTACAGTCTGGAACCGACCGACCGCTCCGGTCGCAGGTTCGAATCCTGCCTCGGGCATGGATGTGTGTGATGTCCTTAGTTTAGTTAGGTTGAATTAGTTCTAATTTCTAGGCGACTGATGACCTCAGAAGTTAAGTCGCATAGTGCTCAGAGCCATTTGAACCATTTTTTTCCCCGCATGTCTTGATTTTGCCCCGCACCCTTTGAGGCTGTTGCCCTTTCTGTACTTGCCCGAGGCCATCTAACCTAGGAATCGCCCAGTCACGCCACACAACCCCTGCTACCCGTGTAACCACCTGCATGTGTGCATGCTGGTTGGCTTTGAAAATAGTACTGCTGTGCGATTAACGCTACAATGCCGCGGTGTGTGCACTGAAACAATTTCTGAGCTCACTATCTCGTTTCGAATACACATGGCTGTTGATCGTGAGCATCGAGGTTAAACGCTTTAAGATAACGCGACTTCAAACCCTGACTGACAGTAAAAATTTATTCCCGAAGAAAACGACACCTACGTGAGAAGCCGTGCCATTGGGCATTATAAGCGGAATGTTCCGCGCCATCGTCATGGACACTGCTGGATCCCAGAAGACACTTGACCACCAATGTGGATGTTATGGAAATCCATAGTGTACATCGCCGTTAGCTGTTGTGCATCCGGCATAGTTGCGCAAGAGGAGCACACCTCGTGTTGATGGCCTCTATGCCAACGGTGGAAGGACTTCATAGACGGCAACTGTATTGCACAGCAAATGGCTGCTTTTCTGGTGTATCTTGTAAGGCATCACTACTTCACGTGTCACAAAGTCACAGGACTGCTCGACAGGGTTCTACATCCCATCTACATCTACATACGTACTCCGCAAGCGACCGTATGGTGAGAGGCGGAAGATACCCTGTACCACTACTAGTCATTTCCTTTCCTGTTCCACTCGCAATTAGAGCGAATGAAAAAAGACTAGACACGCTCATACGAGGTATAAACTCTCTAATCTTATCTTCGTGACCCTTACGCGAAATGTGCGTTGGTGGTAGTACAATCGTCCGGTAGTTAGCCTCAAATGCCGGTTCTCTAAATTTTCTCAACAGCGCTCCCCGAAAAGAACGTCACGTGCCTCCAGAAATTCCCATCTGAGTTCCCGTAGCAATTGTGTAGTACTTGCGACTTGTTGGAGTCTGCCGGTAACAAACCTAGCAGCCTGTCTCTGAATTGCTTCTATGTCTTCCCTTCATCCGAGCTGGTGCCGATCCCAAACATTCGAATAGTACTCAACGGTGGTTCGCACTGTTGTCCTATACGCGTTCTCCTTTACAGATGAACCACATTTCTAAAATTCATTAAACCAAAATCCACCTTTTGCCATCTCTGCAACAATCCTTACGTGCCCAAGAGGTAAAACAGTTAACAGCGTAATGGACTGAACTGAAATTACGAAACTTAATAAGAAGATCACCCCATTCTTGACGCCAAAAATGTAGTGAAACATACGGTTAATGGATTAAGACTTGGAAGAATTTATGTTTATTCTTCTTCTTTTGCTTGTGTCTTGTCCCGCAGATTTGGCAGTGTTACAATCGTATTTGGAATGGTTAATTTAAAGGGGTGGCCGATGCCCTTCCTGTCACCAGCCAATACCAGCCGGGATGGAATCAGTGTACCCCACGCTGTGGCCGAGCGGTTCTAGGCGCTTCAGTCTGGAACCGCGCGACTGCTGCGGTCGCAGGTTCGAATCCTGCCTCAGGCATGGATGTGTGTGATGTCCTTATGTTAATTAGGTTTAAGTATTTCTAAGTTCTAGGGGACTGATGACCTCAGATGTTAAGTCCCATAGTGCTCAGAGCTGTTTGAACCAAGTGTACCCCAGCTGTCTGCGTCTAGTGTAAACCATGAAACAGTGAAACGTCTGCGAGCCGAGTAACGGAGGTGGGATGTGGGGACCAGCCCGGTATTCACCTAGTGGGATGTGGAAAACCGCCCAAAAACCACATCCAGGCTGGCCAGCGCACTGGCCCACGTCGTTAATCCGCCAGGCGGATTCGATCCGGGGCCAGCGCGCCTGCCCGAGTCCAGGATGCAGCGTATTAGCGCTCTCAGCTAACCTGGCGGGTATGTATGTTGATTATTCTTTAGTTAATACAAATTATCAGGGCCGATTTGACTTGGCATACAGAACATAGTAATTGGCCAAGTAGGGATGTGGTGGGGGTGGGGAATTACCTGTATCATCCCACACTCGACAGAGTCAGCTTTGCATAGAGCCACTTGAGGCAGATGCCAGTTTGGGGCGACGTGTCAATCAGCGTTGACAACCAGCAGTTTTCATCTCTCATGTCACGTGACGTTTCGGGTTAACTCTGCTCATCTTCCGAGATGACTGCCCACTGGTCTTAATTCTTCAGGAAATGTGCAGCTAGTGTCTACGTAGTGCCGTTATGTTCATGTTCCCGCCAAATGTTGTCTGCAGTAATTTTCTCATAGAAACAGTGTTAGCATCATACACTCTAAGAGAAAAAAAAGAGAAAAAGCTTCACAAATTGTCAAAGTCAATAACTCGTTGGTCCACCTCTGGCCTTTACGCATCCAGTTATTCGGCTTTCCACTGATTGACAGAGTTGATGGATTTTTCTTAAGATTTATCGTGTCAGATTCTATCCAATTGGAAGGTATATCGACAAAATCTAGAGCTGATTGTAGAACCCTGCCAATAAAGCTCCAGACGTTCTCAATTGGGGAGAGATCCGGCGACACTGCTGGCCAAGGCAGGGTTGGCAAGCACGAAGACAAGGAGTAGTAAGTCTCGTCGTGTGCGGCGGGCGTTATCTTGCTGAAATGTAAGCTTGGGGTGACTTGCCATATAGTGCGACAAAATAGAGCGAAGAATATCGTAGACGTACCGCTGTGCTGTACAGTGCCGCGGATGACAACGAAAGGGGTCCTGCTAGGAAATGAAATGGCAACCAGATCACTATCCTAGTTGTCAGGCCGTGCGACGAGCGATAATACGTTTGGTATTCCACCACTGACCGTGGCGTCTTCTGGCACGGCTTCGGCTTGGAATCTCATTGAGTGAGGCAGAACTTTCTTCAGCGATGAGTGCCACTTCGAACTGAGCCTGATGACTAGCAAAGACGTTTCTGGAGACTCCCCAGACAGCGTCTTTCTTTTGAATAAAGCATCCAATTTTTCTGAAACTGTAGTGATGTGTTTGCCGGTACATGTATATCACATCTACCGATTTGCGTCCCATTTGGATAATTCCTTCACGATGCTTCTCTTTCCTTCTTAGAGTGTACGAGGTGCATTCAAGTTCTAAGGCCTCCGATTTTCTTTCTAATTAACTACTCACCCGAAATCGATGAATCTGGCGTTACTTCTCGACGTAATCGCCCTGCAGACGTACACATTTTTCGCAACGCTGACGCCATGATTCCATGGCAGCGGCGACGGCTTCTTTAGGAGTCTGTTTTGACCACTGGAAAATCGCTGAGGCAATAGCAGAACGGCTGGTGAATGTGCGGCCACGGAGAGTGTCTTTCATTGTTGGAAAAAGCCAAAAGTCACTAGGAGCCAGGTCAGGTGAGTAGGGAGCATGAGGAATCACTTCAAAGTTGTTATCACGAAGAAACTGTTGCGTAACGTTAGCTCGATGTGCGGGTGCGTTGTCTTGGTGAAACAGCACACGCGCAGCCCTTCCCGGACGATTTTGTTGCAGTGCAGGAAGGAATTTGTTCTTCAAAACATTTTCGTAGGCTGCACCTGTTACCGTAGTGCCCTTTGGAACGCAATGGGTAAGGACTACGCCCTCGATGTCCCAGAACATGGACACCATTTTTTCAGCACTGGCGGTTACCCGAAATTTTTTTGGTGGCAGTGAATCTGTGTGCTTCCATTGAGCTGACTGGCGCTTTGTTTCTGGATTGAAAAATGGCATCCACGTCTCATCCATTGTCACAACCGACGAAAAGAAAGTCCCATTCGTGTTGTCGTTGCGCGTCAACATTGCTTGGCAACATGCCACACGGGCAGCCATGTGGTCGTTCGTCAGCATTCGTGGCACCCACCTGGATGACACTTTCCGCATTTTCAGGTCGTGATGCAGGATTGTGTGCACAGAACCCACATAAATGCTAACTCTGGAGGCGATCTGTTCAACAGTCATTCGGCGATCCCCCAAAACAATTCTCTCCACTTTCTCGATCATGTCGTCAGACCGACTTGTGCGAGCCCGAGGTTGGTTCGGTTTGTTGTCAACTTCATCACCACATGTCTCCTTCAACAGTCGATGAATTTCAATTTGTTTCACACCACGCAAATTCAGAAAACGAATGATTGCACGCTGTTCAAGTAAGGAAAACGTCGCCATTTTAAGTATTTAAAACAGTTGTCATTCTCGCCGCTGGCGGTAAAATTCCATCTGCCGTACGGTGCTGCCATCTCTGGGACGTATTGACAGTGAACGCGGCCTCATTTTAAAACAATGCGCATGTTTCTATCTCTTTCCAGTCCGGAGAAAAAAATCGGAGGCCTTAGAACTTGAATGCACCTCGTGTTTTGGGGTAGCGACAGACAATGAAGATACAGTCAGATGCGTAAAGACCCGAGCATCAGACCGCAAGGACTCGTCCATTCAACATGGAGCGAAAATGGATAAGTCACGAAGTACTGATAAACACTGGAATGAAAACAGGGATGTGGCTCGAAGTTCAAAATGGTTCAAATGGCTCTGAGCACTATGGGACTTAACATCTGAGGTCATCAGTCCCCTACAACTTAGAACCACTTAAACCTAACTAACCTAAGGACATCACACACATCCATGCCCGAGGCAGGATTCGAACCTGCGACCGTAGTGGTCGCGCGGTTCCGGACTGAAGCACCTAGAACCGCTCAGCCACCCAGCCGGCTGTGGCTCGAAGTCTGAAGACTGAAGCGATAATGGGCTGCCATGCCATGCTGATTCACTGTCCTGATTCCTCTCGCTCTGCATTGATAACTCAGTGACCACTCAGTAATCACCGGCGTTTTATTGTCCGTTGCCTTAATATCCACTGGTTGGTTGACTATACACTGCCTGAATATCCCAATCATCTCGCCACCGGGATTTCTTGTTTGAATGTTTTGTTTTCTCTCACTCTGTCCTCCAAGCAGGTGAAATTTCTCTTCTACATCGAAATTTGAGGAGAAATTTGCTGGCTGAAATTTCGTGAGAAGATTCCGCCGCAACGAAAAACGCCTTTTTTTAATGATATCCGTCCCAAATCCTTTATCATGTGAGTGACACTCTCGCCCCTACTTCGCTATAATGCAAAACGTTCTGCTCTTCTTTGAATTTTCTCGATGTACTCAGTTAATCCTATTTGCTAAAGATCCCAGACCGCGCAACAATATCCCGAAAGAGGACGGACAAGGGTAGTGTATCTACATCTACATCATATTCTTCAAGCCACCTAGCCAGTCTCTTTACTAGATCTGTTACATTTTCTAAGTGTTCTGCCAATAAAACGCAGTCTTTGGTTTTCCTTTCCCACAACATTTCCTAAGTGTCCTTTCTAATTTAAGTTGTTAGTAATTGTAATTCCCAGGTGTTTAGTAGAATTAAACGCCTTTAGATTTGACTGATATATAGTGTAACCGAAGTTTAACGGATTCCTTTTAGCACTCATGTGGATGACCTCACACTTTTCGTTATTTAGTGTCAATTGGCAATTTTCTCAGCATACGCATATCTTTACTAAATCATTTTGCAATTTGTTTTGATCTCCTGATTACTACTAAACGATAAATGGCAGCATAATCTGGAAATAACCTAAGACGGCTCCTCAGATTGGCTCCTAAACCGTTTGTACAGATAAGGAACAGCAGAGCTCTTGTAACACTGCCTTGTGATGATGATGATGATGGTTGGTTTGTGGGGCGCTCAACAGCGTGGTTATCAGCGCCCATACAATTACCCAATCTTTGCTCAGTCCAATTGCGCCACTTTCCTGGATGATGATGAAATGATGAGAACAACACAAACACCCAGTCATCTCGAGGCAGGTGAAAATCCCTGACCCCGGCGGGAATCGAACCCGGGACCCCGTGCTCGGGAAGCGAGAACGCTACCGCGAGACCACGAGCGGCGGACACTGCCTTGTGGAACGCCAGAAATCACTTCTGTTTTACTCGATGACTTTCCGTCACTTACTACGAACTGTGACCTCTGTGACAGAAAATCAAGAATTCAGTCACATAACTGAGAGGATATTCCATAAGTACGCAATTTCACTACAAGCCGCTTGTGTGGTGCAGCCTTCTACAAATCTAGAAATACAGAATCAATTTGAAATCCCTTGTCAATAGCACTCAGCACTGCGTGAGAGTAAAGAGCTAGTTGTGTTTCACGATAATGATATTTTGTAAATCCGTGTTGACTGTGTGTCAATAGACCGTTCTATTCCAGGTAATTCTTAAAATTTCGAACACAATGTATGTTCCAATATCCTGCTGCACGTTGACGTTTACGATACGGGCCTGTAATTTAGCCTATTACTCCTACTACCTTTCTTGAATATTGGTGTGACCGTTGCAACTTTCCAGTCTTCGGGTACGAACCTTCCGTCTAGCGAGCGGTTGTATATGATTCTTAAGTATGGAGCTATTGTATCAGCATACTCTGAAAGTAACCTAATTGGTGTGCAGTCCAACCCAGAAGTCTTGCTTTTATTAAGTGATTTAAGTTGCTTCACTACTCCGAGGATATCTACTTCTAAGTTACCCATATTTACTTCGTCTTCTTTAGTGAAGGAATTTCGGAAGGTTGTGTTTAGTAACTCTGCTTTAGCAGCACTGTCGGCAATAGTATTTCCATTGCTATCACGCAGAGAAGGCATCGATTGTGTCTTGCAACTAGCATATTTTACATTCAACCAGAAACACTCTGGATTTCCAGCTACGTTACGAGACAAAGTATCGTTTAGAAACTACTATAATCATCTCGCGTTGACGTCCGTTCTAAATTTCGAGCTGCTGTAAAAGATCGCCGATCTTGGATATTTTGCGTTGTTTTACATTTTGCTTTGTCATACTCAGGCTAAATTTGCAATCCCACCCAGTGGCTGACATGTTTCGCAAGCACGCTAACAAGGCTTTGTGCAGAATGAGAATTTCTGATCTTGTGGCGGCTGGCATGTAAGTGGGGAACTTCCGTTTTATTCTCACGTATTCTATGTTGTGGCAGTTTCCAGTGCTGGTTGCAATCTCCTCAGCGAATTATTTCAAGTGTTTTCTGCGTTCCAGAGTAATCGAGAAAACCATCATACAACACCAAGCCTGAATGAAATTTTCAATCTTCAGCGGGGTATGTGCTGATAGGAAATTTCCTGGTAGATTAAAACTGTGAGGCGGACTGAGACTCAAACTCTGTGCCTTTGCCTTTCGTGGGCAGGTCACTGTTGGGGCAATGGGACTTCGACGCAAATTTTGATATCAATTTGTAATCAAATTAGTTATTAAAATTAATCCCTCCACCTCCTGATGACGTTATGGGTTTTCCACAGCCAGAACGTGGGTGCCAACTTCCTCTCCCACTCGTCCCCCTCCTCTACCCGCCCTATTGGTGGGAAATTCAAAAAGTGTTGGGAATTTCATAAATGTTTGGAATTTCTTTGTCCCAAGACTTTGCTGACGTCCCCCCCACCGTGGAATTGACAGGAAATTCAAAATGGGGGTGCCCTATCTGGGACTCGAACCCCTGTCCTTCTGGACGGAAAGCCCAAATGCACTAGAGATGGGTCGTTCGCGAACTAACGGGTCCAAAGGAGCGGTTCATCAAGATGGACGGAACGAGCGAGGAACGAATTCAAAGGAACGGTCTTTCATAGTTCACTTCGGTCGCGTCTTTCTACTTATAGTTTCCGGCAAGGGCACAGTCGGTCTCGTTCCCGCAGCGGCACGTCGGCCGGTCTCGTTCCAGCCTCGGTCTCGGTCACGTTCCCGTTCCTGTCTCGGTCTCGCTCGGGCGGACTCGTCCTTCTTCGGGTGGCCACTCGTCGCATTTCCAATGCCGACTGCTCATAGTTCAGTATCGAGTTGTTGTTCGTTTCGTTCGCTGCGCACGCCCATTCTAGATCTGTTCCAAACTTTTTTTTGGTACTCTGAACTTCTGGTTCTTTTCGTATTCTATTCAGCGTCCATGACCGGTAATTAAAATGTATTTCATAATTACGTAAATTACATAAAATTTACGTGGTATGTAATACATATTTTCAGGTAACAAAACGGCATATTAGCATACTTCACTATTTCGATAAACAGCACAAGAAATACTTGTAAAAAGGCAAGATATTTTTGTTGTTGGACATGCAAAGGAAGTCGGCAGAGCACACACGAGTGGCCATTTAACGTCTTTTTGATCCACGGTGAAAGAGCATGTTCATTCTTATGAAAAGCAGACCGACTTACAACCGAATGAAGCCCGCGCTCCATAATCGAGTGTCTGGTGTCACATTTTGTAAAGAGAATATGATAACTTCTAGAATATTATTTCTGTGGTACAGGGTGACGCACGAAAAATCGGCCCCGAGTACTAGACTGCTCACTGTTGCCCACCAATCGTCATCTGTTGTTTCGAAGTAGTTGTTTGCATTAGCTTATTTGTTGTTTCTGCACTGCCTAATTATTACATGTTTATCTATTCTGCTCGTAGCGGTGAACAAACCGTGCGTAATTGGCGAGCAGTCTGCACTTGGGGCCGGTTTTTCGTGCGCCACCTTATGTTATTGCACAGCGATCACCCACATAGCGCTACAGTTGGCTAAACGAGAGGTTTTGCAGAATCATGCAAATTGCAAGTGTGTGAGACTTCTGTTATGAATAAAAACTTCGTACTCCAGCGGCGGGGTAAGTGCCTCCTATTGGCGCGTTCCATCTTCAGTCCCTAAGCTATTAATTTTCAGTTTTCATAAGAACCGTATATCAAGCACAAATGAACGGTGAACGAGTAAAAATGAACGGTTCCCACAAAAGAGCGATCACCATTGAACTAGTTCCCAAGGATGAACGAGTTTGCGTACTTCTAAAATGCAGCCCCTACACAGACAGACTGTCCACATGCAGGAGAGGAAGGTTAGGTTACTGCGCTTTATTTGAGTGGGGAACGGAAGTAAAGATCGGTCCTAATTATGCAAACAATCATAAATTTTGGGCCTAATTACACATCTTTATGCATAACGCCACTCAAGGAGTGCCTAAATTCGCAATACCACCCAAAAATTAAAGATGTCATACAACTGGTGTTATCATGATGGGAAAAAAATACAACACTCGATGTACTCAAAATAAACCCTACATACGATGAGGTCTTGACCTACAAGTCAAAATAAATCTCTCTGCTCCACTTGTGAACCGGCGGGAAAAAGACTGGAGTGGAAGGTACTATATTTTTGGCGTGAAACGTGTTGAAGTGACGAGATGTTGGTGTTGGACAGAGAGGAATTTAATAAGTGTATTACATGTTAAAATATATCTGAGGACTGTATTTATCACTGTCTAATGTCGGAGTTCACTACAGACGCCTCCCGCAGCATTGATCGACATTCATCCTGCAGCCCTGGTGTTTGAATTACATATAAACGTTGCTCTTTTTATTTCTTGACAACTTCAACCTATTCCACTTCCCCTAAGAGGCCACCTTGGAATAGCTGCAGAGTATGCTGTACACTGATAGATAGTAAGGAGGTATAGGGCAGCAGACCATCACTGAAGTGTTAGAAAAGCCAATACACGCTAACACAATGGGAAATGGTACACTGTTCTAATTACACATAGACATTGTCGTGAAAAAACCAGCACACTTAATGCTTCACATGAACTGGGAATAGAGAAAAATCATTGTAATAACACAACTGCCGCAAAAACTGACCCCCGAAAGATCACTCCAGGAGAGAGGGGCGGCAGCTGTGTGTGTGTTTTCTTCAATGTGCAGTCAAAAAGTAACCAGCTTAGAGCCAGTCTTACCTCCCTTCCGTCCGCCACCGACAGCGCGACAGAATGTGAATCCTAAGGGCACGGGTTAGATTCCCGGCTGAGTCGAAGATTTTCTCCGCTCAGGGACTGGGTGTTGTGTTGTTCTTATCATCATCATTTCATCCTCATCGACGCGCAACTCGCCAAACATGCGTCAAATCGAAAGACTTGCACCCGACCAACGGTCTACCCGACGGGAGGTCCTAATCACACGACATTTACATTTACTGCTCCCTTGCTACTACCCATCATCCCTCCCTCTCCTCACCTTAGGGATGGATCCATGCTATCCTGATCGCGTGTTGTTTGTCTAAAAGTGCGGCTGCTGCGGCACTGCCCCTGCCATGACCGACTGCTTCGACTAGCGGCCCCCGTTCTGCGGGAAACATTTTCGGTGTAATAGTTGTGATTAACGTCAGTGCATCGGTTATAAGGGCAACGGCCTTGCCGCAGTGGATACACCGGTTCCCGTGAGATCACCGAAGTTAAGCGCTGTCGGGCGTGGTCGGCACTTGGATGGGTGACCATCCAGGCCGCCATGCGCTGTTGCCATTTTTCGGAGTGCACTCAGCCTCGTGATGCCAATTGAGGAGCTACTCGACCGAATAGTAGCAGCTTCGGTCAAGAATACCATTATAACGACCGGGAGAGCGGTGTGCTGACCCCACGCCCCTCCAAACCGCATCCTTCATTGAGGATGACACGGCGGTCGGATGGTCCCGGTAAGCCACTCGTGGCCTGAAGACGGAGAGTGCACCGCTTATAAGCGGTTATCTATTTAAAAAAAAACAACACAATTGCGATGACAATAAAAAGCAGTCTTGTTTCAAATGTTCAAATGTGTGTGAAACCTTATGGGACTTAACTGCTAAGGTCATCAGCCCCTAGGCTTACACACTACTTAACCTAAATTATCCTAAGGACCAACACACACACCCATGCCCGAGGGAGGACTCGAACCTCCGCCGGGAACAGCCGCACAGTCCATGACTGCAGTCTTGTTTCTACGAAAACAGGCGCATTCCATTTTCTTTTAATATTGCGAACAAAATCGGCGTAGTTTGAGAGCATTCCTTGTGTTCAAATTATAAACTGTTACGCACGAGGGCATTACATTCCTTTCAGATGACTGAATTACCAATTTAGAACGGCATCTATACAGTCGTTCTTTTACGTTCAGGGTACAATTCACATCTCGCTCTCTCGCTCTCTCGCTCTCTCGCTCTCTCGCTCTCTCGCTCCCCACCGCCAATTATTTTTGTGACATCCAACGATATGAAAAAGAATGACTACAGCACTGCCGCCAAATACAGATGACCAAATTGCAGAGGTCGGAGCTCCATAGCGATACATCTGACACGTATATTAACTTATCTCACACCTCCTATACATGTCGACCCTGCGAAATAACCATCACTACAGAATTTCCTCGTTATTGCGAAACTTTCATCAGAGTAAAGAACAACCGAAAATTTAAACACTAAAGAAAAAAAAAGTACAGTCTAACGAAACATCAACACACATAAAAAAAGTTTTGCATCACATCGGTTCCCAGAGTTCCGGAACCTGTACAGAAAATTGGAATAAAGATCAACGCAAACATCAATTCCGCCCTTTCGATTGCTCATGAAAACAACACATTGCATGTTGTACCACCCTACAGCGAGACCTTCAGAGATGGTGGTCCAGTTTGCTGTACACACCAGTACCTCTAATACAAAGTAGCACATCCTGTTGCATTGATGCATGTCAGTATTGGTCGTGGCATGCTACCCACAAGTTCATCAAGGTACTGTTGGTCCAGATTGTCCCACTCCTCAACGGCGATTCGGCGTAGATCCCTCAGACTGGTTGGTGGGTCACGTCGCCCATAAACAGCCCCTTTCAACCTATCCCAGGCATGTTCGATAGGGTTCATGTGTGGAGAACATGCTGGCCACTGTAGTCGAGCGATGTCGTTATCCTGAAGGAAGTCATTCAGAAGATGTTCACCATGGGGGTGCGAATTGTTGTCCTTGAAGACGAGTGCCTGGCCAATATACTGCCGATATGGTTGCACTATCGGTCGGAGGATGACATTCATGTATTGTACAACCGTTACGACGTCTTCCATGACCACCAGCGGCGTGCATCGGTCCCACATAATGCCACCCCAAAACAGCAGGGAACCTCCACCTTGCTGCACTCGCTGGACACTGTGTCCAAGGCGTTCAGCCTGACCAGGTTGCCTCCAAACACGTCTCCGACGATTGTCTGGTTGAAGGCATATGCGACACTCACCGGTGAAGAGAACGTGTTGCCAATCCTGAGCGGTCCATTCGGCATGTTGTTGGGCCCATCTGCACCGCGCTGCATGGTGTTGCAAAGATGGACCTTGTGAACGTCGGGAGTGAAGTTGCGCGTCATGCAGCCTACAGCACACAGTCTGAGTCGTAACACGACGTCCTGTGGCTTCACGAAAAGCATTCAACATAGTGGCGTTGCTGTCAGGGTTCCTCCGAGCTATAATCCGTAGGTAACAGTCATCCACTGCAGTAGTAACCCTTGGGTGGCCTGAGCGAAGCATGTCATCGACAGTTCCTGTCTCTCTCTCTCTCTCTCTATCTCCTCCATGTCCGAACAACATCACTTTGGTTCACTCAGAGACGCATGGACACTTCCCTAGTTGAGAGCCCTTCCTGGCACAAAGTAACACTGCGGACGTGACCGAACCGCGGTATTGACCGTCTAGGCATGGTTGAACTGCAGACAGCACGAGCTGTGTACCTCCTTCCTGGTGGAATGACTGGAACTGATCGGCTGTAGGACCTCCTCCGTCTAATAGGTGTTGCTCATGCATGGTTGTTTTCATCTTTGGGCGGGTTTAGTGACATCTCTGAACAATAAAAGGGACTGTGTCTGTGATACAATATCCACAGTGAACGTCTATCTTCAGGAGTTCTGGGAACCGAGGTGATGCAAAACCTTATAATACCATACTTGCGAAATTCGGTGTTACACTCAAATTCGGTTAACTGGTTAACTATAAATGTCACTAGCAAATAAATTTATTACCAGAGTGTAGTTAATATTTCAGTTGCTTAAATAGATGGCTGCAAGATACAGTGTCTGATCAAATGTATCCGGACACCTGTTGGTGAACATTAATATGACGGCTTGAACTCTGAAACTGACGATTATTTCTAGTAGTACAGAAGTTTTGGATCGAAGATAAATGAAAATGGTAGAAAAAGGGTAATAAATGATGGAGCAAGTAGAGACTGTGTGTGTGCACGTGATCTGAGAAAAAGGAAGATGTGCCCACACTGTGATGTCAGGGATCAGTGGGCAGGTTAGCTTCTCAAGAAAATCATTTTTCAGTAGAGATATTGCTGAAGAGGAAATCGGTTTGGTGGTGTAAGTTTCAATTTTTTAGTATTTTTTCTTAAATAACTGAGTGAGGCAGCTATTATTAATCACGGTATCCTTACCGAAGGTCTCCTAGTAGCTACTCTATAAACAGAGTGACTACGGGAACCAAACACGAAAAACCGGTAAGCTATTTATTTATTGGCTTGCGAGCCACTGTGATGCCGATATTACGCTGCAGCAAGAATTCGTAAGTACCCTCAGCTTGCTCTCTTACAAAGGATGCTTCATTTGATGCATTTTTCCTCTCATGAAAGGAACTATGAGCTTGCGACTGTGAGGACAGATAAAAAACCGCGTATCGACTCGATGAGACGTTATTAGGTTTCTAGCAACGTTTCGCAGGCGGAATCTGCCCTACCCCCTGGCGGAGGATGGGAAAAATTACTTTCAGAAACGTAGATAGAGAAACTGATACGACATTGGTAGAAAACGAAAAAGATAGAACTGAAATCGTATCTTCTGATGCGAAATACCGAAGGCAGAACTATATTCGCAGGATTAATACGAAATTCTTCTCTTCTGATAAAACCAGGGCGGCACCCATCTCTGTGTCATCAGACACCAATAATTTGTTTCAGCTTCTGCGCAGTTCTCATTTAACGTATGTGGAATTGAGTGCACAGTAGATTTCCGTGGTTATTACGTGACTGCTGATACACTGCACCACAACTTTAAATCGTTTCGGTAACTAACAACTCCTATCCAGATAGAAAATGAAACCTGACGTGATACAGAAATATTTTATTTTGAGAGGCACACATTTGGCGATGTAAACCCGTATTTCGGAGAACTCCGTCAATTCTTTAATTTTTTAGCAAAACTGCACATCCAAATGTGAAGATGAGAGCTTTTATTTTACCTCTTCTCCTCCAGATTCTGGTGCGTTGTCTATCACTGGATGCATACAGCGTTTACTTTTGTTTTCTCTTGCTTTTTCATTTTATTTTTTTCTCTCAGTCGCTGTTTTGTGAGCTGTCTGTATCAGTATTAAGGTAATTTATTTCTGCCCTCAAGTCTCAACTTTGCAGTGTAAGCAGCGTTACTTAAATAATCCAGCAAAATTCAATTTGTTTAATGCTCAAGTAATTCGGCAGAAACGTAAAACAAACCAAATTTTAAAATCAACTTTACTTAAAAAATTATTAAGATCTGCACTTGTTCTGTTTGACCATACAAGGTCTGAATATTTGCCCTCACGAAACTGGAAACCTAGCGTTACTCGAAATGAAATTACCTAAATTAGCTATTGATAAACTTTCAGAAAAAGACACCATAACGTTTGTTATACATTGCAGGGAATTCTCGTCACTTCACGCTGGGAACGTATTCCTGCAGCACAAATGTAGAGGTTTCATGTTATATGGGACCTTTTATGTTTCTTATTTTTGAATATGAGCTCTTGTTAAGGTTTCACAGCTTTTGCTATTTACAGCCACACATAAGGAATCACTACTGGAACAACTTCACAAATTATGCAAACAGTATAAAATAAATACATATCTGCTAAAAATGTAAATGTCGTCTAACTAGGGTCTCCCGTCGGGTAGACTGTTCGCAGGGTGCAAGTCTTTCGATTTGACGCCACTTCGGCGACTTGCGCATCGATGGGGATGAAATAATGATAATTAGGGAAACACAACACGCAGTTCCTGAGCGGAGAAAATCTCCGACGCAGCCCGAAATCGAACCCGGGCCATTAGGACTGACATTCTCTCGCGCCGACCAATTTTTTTTTGGTATGGTTCGTTGCGTTTGGTCTGGGTGGACGTCACCGGACATTCGTTCAAGTTGATCGTTGATTTCTTTATTCAGTTTTTTTTATTACATAGAGCTAGCGCCTCTCTGCCCGAACACGATGAGCTACGGTGCCGGCGACCATTCAGCTACCGGGGGCGGACTACATATCTGCCTCTGTAACAGGAATACCTTCTACAACCTACAAAATCATCTAGTAACGACTCTGATAAATAGTCGTGGCGAAGAGAATGCTGAATGATTTATTATTTTAAAAAAATAAAAGAAACTGAAAGAAGTCATTCCTTCGTCTAAGTTACGGCTATGATATCCAGTCTGCGTCAGTCAAACAATGTTATCTAACACCTAAAATAGACACGTCGTAGTGGTGGTTCCGTATGCATGACGTTTTATACGCGTATTATACATGGAGTACACTGCACATGATTGTAATCACAGGACGATATACATAATAACAATTTCATTGCACTGTATAGCTTTCACCGAGTGAGCTGGCGCAATGCTAAGACATTGGACTCGCATTCGACAGAATGGCGGCTCAAATCCCCAGTCCTACCACCCAGATTTCAGATTGCCGTGACTTCCCTAAATGGCTTACGCCAAATCTTGCTATGGTTTCACTGAGAAAGACACTGCCAATTTCCAATATCGTGCTTTCCCAGTCCTACCCTGTGCTCCATTTACAATAACCTTGTAGTCGGCAGGACGTCAAACCATGCTCTTTCCTTTTTTTCTGTGTAACCGTCCTTGTTCATTAATTTAGTATAGATACCAATTACTTGACAACAAAGGTGAAATATCAAGAAAAGTTCTGTGGCTTCTGTGGCTAGTACAGTTTCTTCACCTCTGCATATACGAGGGTTGAATGAAAAGTAATGCCTCCACCTTCGTTAATTGTGTTTGGATGGGAATATTTTATAAATCAAACGCAGAAATAATCCTTAGAATGTGATCCTTATTTAACAATATTCACTTTTCCACATAATCACCAGCCAATTGGATACGTTTCTGCCAACGATGAAAAAGTTTTTTGACGCCGTCGAGGAAGAAGTTGACGCTCTGTTTCCGCAACCACAGTCTCACCGTTCTCTCAACGTCTTCATCAGAAGCATAATGATGTCCCCGCAGATCATCTTTCATCATCGGGAACAGATGGAATTCAGGTGGTGCTAAATCTGGAAGTACGGAGGATGCCGTACGGTGGTGAGATTTGGTCTCTGAAGTTCTGCTGTGGTGGCACGTGAAGTGTGTGATTTGGCATTGTCATGCTGCAGGAAAACATTTCCCTTTTATTTCCGGATCCTTGTTAGCCGTCGTTTCAGAGTTCGCAGCGTTTTTATGTAACGTTCTGAATTTATAATTGTTCCACGATCAAGGAAATCAACATGGATAACACCATCTGCATCCCAGAACTCTGTGGCTATGATTTTTCCAGTTGAGGGCTGCGTCTTGAATTTCTTTTTCTGGCGCGAGTCTTTGTGTCAATATTCAATAGACTGACGTTTCGTCGCCGGGTCGTAATGGTGTACCCACGTTTCGTCTACTGTCACAATGAATGGAGAAAGGCGTCACCTTCATTCTCGTAACGCGAGAGGAGTTCCTGGCAAATTTCTGGTTTGTCCGCTGTCAATTCAGGAGTCAGCATCCGGGGTACCCATCGTGCACAGATCTTCCGATAGCCAGGAAAAGCAATAATGTGACCCACACGTTCTTGGAAGCTGCCGATTGTGCTTGCAGTTTCTGAGTGTTACGACGATCGTCGTGAATCATACTGTCAACATTTTGCTTGCGAAACTCTGTGGTTGCTGTTATAGGACGTCCAACTCTTTGTCACGCAGGTGAGATGTTCCTGCCTCAACATCTTTAAACTTAGTCGTCCAACGACGCACAATACTCACATCAACACTGCTTTCATTCTCTGATGGTTCTCTTTTGGGGTGACACCTTCTGCTGTCAAGAATTCAATGACTGCACGTTGCTTAGATCGCATTGACCGACCGTCTGCGCAGGGTTCCATACTTTACACTGTAACAACACAACCGTTCAATGCTAAGGCTTCCCGCCAACTAGAGCTGTAGAGAAGAGGCTACGGAACAAGCCAGCACCTGCTGCATACCAATGCTGCCAATTGTTGAAGAGTTACGAAGGTGGAGGCATTATTTTTCAGTCAACCCTCATAGTACCCGTTTGGTAATTTTTATATTTTGTGTTTTCACTTCCTCCACACTAACTGAACACTCGATAATGCTCTCCAGATGGCTGTGCCATTAGTTATCACATCAAACAGATATACAGACTTAAATTTCCGATACATATGCATGTGTCACATTTCGCACACGCTGTTTATCTTTGCTGTAAGACCCAAGTAGTGGTATCAGCACTTAAGAACGACTGGGTCTGAGATAGCCCATGTGATAGAGAGCTCTATCGGTGCCACAAAGAATGCGTTACTTCGGCGTCTTAAGTCAATAGGAGGTCATCTGACCTTATACGGCCGACATCGCCGCAAGATGCACGATACCAGTATACTTGATCTTGACCGGGTTTCTGATTCCCAATGCAGGGGAACACCATCTCCAAGATGCAGACACGGAGAATTTTTCTTGCCGCGGTGTCAAGGGCGTACTGTGAGCTACAACAGTCAACGGCTACATCCAACAGTCAAATGATGGCAGTGTCACTGTCGACTGTCGCAGATTGTGGCAACAGATAGACGGGCCACAGTATAGAAAATCACTCGAAGATTCAATGCTGGACAGCAACACTATGCAGAACCACCTCCGTACCATTACGTTATGTGATTACCTCTGTGCACCAAATGTCATAGGGCACGGACATAATCACGGGGTCAGAACATCATCATTAGCATGGAAAAAGTCACCTAGCAAGTGTCCATTTCTCATCTCAAGAAATGAGGGCATTATTCACCAGTAACGAAAGTTGTCTACACTACTGGCCATTAAAATTGCTACACCACGAAGATGACGTGCTACAGACGCGAAATTTAACCGACAGGAAAAAGATGCTGCGATATGCAAATGATTAGCTTTTCAAGGCATTCACACAAAGTTGGCCCCGGTGGCGACACCAACAACGTGCTGACATGAGGAAAGATTCCAACCGATTTCTCATAAACAAGCAGCAGTTGACCGGCGTTGCCTGGTGAAACGTTGTTGTGATGCCTCGTGTAAGGAGGAGAAATGCGTACCATCACGTTTCCGACTTTGATAAAGGTCGGATTGTAGCCTGTCGCGATTGCGGTTTATCGTGTGGCGACATTGCTGCTCGCGTTGGTCGAGATCCAATGACTGTTAGCAGAATATAGAATCGGTGGGTTCAGTAGGGTAATACGGAACGCCGTGCTGGATCCCAACTGCCTCGTATCACTAGCAGTCGAGATGACACGCATCTTATCAGCATGGCTGTAACGGATCGTGCAGCCACGTCTCGATCCCTGAGTCAACAGATGGGGACGTTTGCAAGACGACAACCATCTGCACGAACAGTTAGACGACGTTTGCAGCAGCATGGACTATCAGCTCTGAGACCATGGCTGCGGTTACCCTTGACGCTGCATCACAGACAGGAGCGCCTGCGACGGTGTACTCAGCGACGAACCTGGGTGCACGAATGGCAAAACGTCATTTTTTTCGGATGAATACAGGTTCTGTTTACGCCATCATGATGTGTTTTGCGACATCGTGGTGAACGCACATTGGAAGCGTGTATTCGTCATCGCCATACTGGCGTATCACCCGGCATGATGGTATGGGGTGCCATTGGTTACACGTCTCGGTCACTTCTTGTTCGCATTGACGGCACTTTGAACAGTGGACGTTACATTTCAGATGTGTTACGACCCGTAGCTCTACCCTTCATTCGATCCCTGCGAAACCCTACATTTCAGCAGGATAATGCACGACCGCATGTTGCAGGTCCTGTACGGGCCTTTCTGGATACAGAAAATGTTCGCCTGCTGCCCTCGCCAGCACATTCTCCAGATATATCACCAATTGAAAACGTCTGGTCAATGGTTGCCGAGCAACTGGCTCGTCACAATACGCCAGTCACTACTCTTTATGAAGAACCGAGCGAGGCGGCGCAGTGGTAGCACACTGGACTCGCATTCGGAAGGACGACGGTGCAATCCCGCGTCCGGCCATCCTGATTAAGGTTTTCCGTGATTTCCCTAAATCGCTCCAGGCAATGCTGGCATGGTTCCTTTGAAAGGGCACGGCCGACTTCCTTCCCTAATCCGATGAGGCCGATGACCTCGCTGTTTGGTTTCCTCCCCTACACAATCCAATCAAATCTTGATGAACTGTGGTATCGTGTTGAAGCTAGGTGGGCAGCTGTACCTGTACACGCCATCCAAGCTCTGTTTGACTCAATGCCCAGGCGGATCAAGGCTGTTATTACGGCCAGAGGTGGTTGTTCTGGATACTGATTTCTCAGGATCTATGCACCCAAATTGCGTGAATATGTAATCACATGTCAGTTCTAGTATAATATATTTGTCCAATGAATACCCGTTTATCGTCTGCATTTCTTCTTGGTGTAGCAATTTTAATGGCCTGTAGTGTACCTTGAGATCATGTGTAACGGGATAAATGTTTTTAAGGTTAACTTGATACTAATATGTGCTAAATTCAGAAGCAGAACTAACTAAGCTCTGTGGCACTAGTTTGGGACCATCAGCAGACACTCCTCGAGTATCGGCATTTGGATTCGTATACTCATCAACAGCGTGTCTGGCTGAATAATCCATGTGTGGGAGAAACAGACGTGCAACCTAAGACATCTATGTGCATTGTTAGTGGTTCAATACGTTGTACTCTAACATACTCCTTACCTATCTTCAGTCAAGTTCCACCTCCTGATATCAAACGGAAGAATACGCTATACGCTGTTGATAACCCCGACCTTCCAATACTGAATGATGTATGCCCTGTGGAACGAAAAAGATGGAGATCAAGACACCCCACTATTATCATAGCCAGGATTATTAATGAATTCAGTGCTATCGATGAATAGAAAAGATTGTCCTCCACAATGCCTGAAACTGCCCGGCATCCAGGACAAGCCTTCAGGATTTGACTAGCCTCGGGCAATTTGAACTACTCCGAATAGCATCCGAACAGGCCATAGAAGATGTACAGGCACTTGAAACAAGTGGGAGAAATCTTCATCATATTCTGACTGTAGTCCTGAACGACATACAGTTGCTCATAACGAACGTGTCTAAAGGGTCCTTTCGAAGATTTCCTGAAAGTGGCGATTGCTACGTTAAAATTTATAAAAGACCTTGATATTCGTTTATAGCTGCTGTCATTTATGTTATATTATGCTGGAGAGCTGTGCTGAAGTGTTGATGTGTAGTTGTTTAGTAATCTTTGTATGTATTTAACTATTCTTGTAATTTAATTTAATTTATTTTAATTTAAAAAAACTGTTAATGTATGCCATATGATAAATAAATATCAAACATCGTGCTAAAAAGACATTACAAAAAATAACAGATTTTTCCCAAAGAAGCGATGATATAGTGGATATGGTCTCCTTTAATAGAGCAAATGGAAATACTGTACTGAAATACAATTTGATTAGTCCGAATGTACAGCTCTTTTTCCCATGTGTGTTTTAAGAAATCCTTTTTAACACGAACAATATGTCTGTTTCCGCAGTAAAGCGTCCTTCAGTGTACTTCAAAGAAGTTAAATAATTTATATGGTTTTATATTGCCAAACTTGTAGGAAGTTACTTCAGATCTTAATATCCCATCAACGATACGGTAGTGTATCGCGGCCTTCTTACAGGACAGATCCCTGCACGCGGCTGAACTATGTTAGTGAAACAGCGAAAACCTAAATGTCGATGGCTACAGGAGGATGTGACTTACCAGTCTCGATTTGTGGGTCCATTGTCTTTACTATACACTTCTTCCTTCTATTTATTATTGAAACTATAAGGCTGTTGGAAATAGATTCGATTAATGGTTGGTGATAGTCATCACAGACGTTCAGACTGAAAAATGTTCCCATGGTTTCCATTACGTTGCGAAGAATCTGCTTTTAGAGGGATCCAAATAGTGATGAGCTACTGAAACTCTGGCAATGAAAACAACAAACTTGGCAACTTAATTACAGTCAGCTAATGGCAGTGAATCCTTTTAGAAAAGTAGCGTAAAAAAGCGCAGATTCTGATTAGTCAAAGCAAGCAAACAAACAAAATAGACACACAAAGAACACTGTAATCATTCTTCGCCTCTTTCTCTTCTCCGCCTCCATGTTTGTTTCTCTTTCGTACCATTCACCTGCCTACCCAAACACCGGCACATCTGCAAATCCATTTCCGAGAACATACACACAGCCCGTAAGCTCACAGCCTGGCTATAATAGGTAATGCCATTCACAGAGAATTTAAATACGCGTACTCAGGTCGAACAAAGCACTGAGCTTTAGATAGTGCCGAAACTCTTCCCACTATCAGCTAAAACACAAGGCTCATCCAAAGCCGTGGTGAATGCCAGTACCTATTTAACCTGTTGAAATACAGCGCAGCAGTATTAGTGCCAAACGACGTGCTCTTGACTCTTCCGCAAAATAAATAAATAAATAACTAAATAAATAAATAAATAAAAATGGTTACTAAAACAGCTCCTGGACGGCAGTGTACTATTCTGATAGAATGAACACTAGCTCAATTGTGCGTCAGAAGCTACTTTTTAGATCTTTTGTAAATCATTGTTGGTACCTCCAGAATTTTTGTTTTTTAAATTATGGGTGGTATACTGAGGAGGCGCAGTGCTTAAGGTAGTATATTCGCATTTGGGGAGTGAGCGGTTCATAATCCTGGCTGATAATCTTGATTTAAATTTCCTGTAATTGCCGTCAATCGTGCGGTGCAAATGCCCTGATGGTTCCATTGAAAAGGACACTACCGGTTTCTTCCCTATCATCTAATCGTCAACAAGCGTTAAACACTTGTTTTCCTTTATTCCTTTTTGCATCAGTACAATTTTGACTTGCTATGAACCCCATTGTGTAATTTTATTCTGCTCCGATGTATCAGAAGTTACATCACTTGCCCTCTAAAAGTTATCATTATCCGTAACAGTTTTTGGATATTTTTTAATAGAAATTCATGTTTGATTTTCCATAACTGATTAACAGACAAGTACTTTTCGTCTGCAGGTATCTTACAATGATCCCTTGACCGAAATTTCAACAGTTTTTCATTCAAGTTTCAGCAATATAATAATACTTTCTCGCAGATTATGACAACAAACGGTTTGATACCATTGACTTCGATGTTAACGTCATGAAATAAGACCACATTTTTTTTCTCCAGTCGTTGAGCACAATATAGTTTAACATTATTATCACTACTTTTCGTGAAAAAAAAACCTGGTACAACCACTAAAACTACCCGCTCCACAACATCCGCTCGTTCCCCATAACACATGGCTACCACTTTTAAGAGCAAACTTCAGCATTATGTAAGTATAACATGCAACAAAAATCTGCCCCTGCATGTCTTCTTACTTGAAGAGTTATGACATCATGAGCTATGTCATACTTGTGATGACATTAGTCGAAAACTATCTGCAGTTACTAAGAACAAGGATTTTCGGAGCCGTACGGCCCAGTGATCTTGTGGTTTAGAGCGTGCCTGGAAACCAAGACATCACCTGATCGAATCCCAGTCGGACCACGGAAATAATCCAGCCATCACCTCTTAAGGATATGAGGAGTGACCGGAAACGATACGTGGTTCGGATTCAAACTTAAACTGTAGGTTTTCTTTCCCCGATCGGATAACTCGGGTACATAAGGGAAAGGCAAGTCGTCGAACTGATGCCCACCTGAAAGACTTGCATCCGGCCATTGAGCCACCAGAAAAATGAGTAGCCGAATAATACGCCTTGCTCTCAGTCTGAAAATACTTTGTGTGTGAGCGTAATTATAGCCTTACACATGACGTTATACAGGGTGAATCACTAACTATTGCACCAAGAATAGCTCCGAAAGTATGATAGGTGCTGAAAAGTTTGTTGGACAAAAGTTGCATGGGACAACGGGGGCCATTATGTGACGTTGGTCTTTTGTTGCTAGGAGGGGTCGCTTCAGAGATATGAAGGTCTTCATTGTTTTATAGATGGGATGCTATAGTTTGGTACTTATTTTCTGATAGCGGGTATCGAGGCAGTGTCAATTCAGTGCTGCAATCTTCTTATCATGGATTGAGTGGTATTCCTTATCACATCGGCACTTGTCGAAGCACATGCTCTGACAATTTTCTCTCGCATATCTTCAGGTATAGTTGGAACGTCTTTACAAACAATGCCTTTTACGAATCCCCACAAGAAAAAATCCAGAAGCGTCAAGTCTGGCGAACGAGCCGGCCACGACATCTCCTCCTCGTCCAATCCAACGATTTGGAAATTGCCTCTGCAACTCATTTCTAGCCGTCAGAGAAAAATGTGCCGGACACCCATCGTGTTTATACCACACCTAACGGTACTTCTTCCAATAACAGACCTAATGTTTCTTGCAGGAATGTGTTGTACTTCCTACCATTAAGATTTCCTTCGATGAAATAGGAGCCTATAATTCTGTCCTCCAGAATCCCACACCATACATTCATCGACCACGGTTTTTGGTGTGCAACTTACCGCAGCCAACATGGATTTTCAGTTGACCAATAACGCATGTTATGTAAACTAACATTTCCATGGTTCGTGACTCTAGCCTCGTCAGTGAATAAAATCAAATTAATAAATGTGTCATCCCTCTGAATCTGAAGTTGAGCCCATCGGCAGAATTCAATGCGACGCATACAATGTGTAGCAGTTAATTATTGGTGGAGACTGTTATGGCAAGGATGGTATTTATGGCGATGCAGAACACAAACAACACTACTCTGGCTCACGCCAGATTCCTTTGCTATTTGACGCGAACTAACACAAGGATCGCGAACCACAGTGGCAAGAGTACCAATCTCAGATTCCTCGTTAGTAACTTTCCTCTGCCGGATATGTTTCCGATGCGTTAAAGATCCAGTTTTTCTCAATTTATCATAAACATATTTAAATATAAACGTTTAGGATGAGTACGTTGAGGATATCTTTCACCGCATGTCTGTAGCTCTCCCTCAATTTCGTTGGCATTCTCCGTAAATGAGAAGCATATCGATTCGTTCTTTGAAGGAATACATCATTCACATTCGCTTGATTCGACGATACTAGTCATACCGTTCCTATTAGTGTTGTATTGCGCAACCGTCGAATGGTGTTTACATGTCAATGACACCTTAGATGGATACACCGTATTCGGCGAGTATTTACTATTTGCACGATATACAAAAGAGAATTGTCAGAGCATGTGCTTCGATAAGTGTCCAAGTGATAAGGAATACCACTCAATCCATGATAAGAACATTGCGTGACTACATTAATACCAATGGTCATCACTTCGAACCCCTTCTGTAAATGGACGTTCATGCCACCTTTTTGAGGTTCGTTGTCCTTCAAAGACCTTACTGTTACACATCATTGGATTCGTCTCAATAGTCGCTATCAGAAAATAAGTACCAAACTATAGCATCAAATTTAAAAAAGACAAAGTTGACTTTCATATCTCAGACGCGACCCCACCTAGCAACAAAAAACCAACGTTATATTATGGCCCCGTTGTGCCAAGCAACATTTGTACCACAAACTTTTCAGCAACTATCACACTTTCGGAGTTATTCTAGGTGACAATTACCTTGTATTTGTATTAGCTACTCACTGGTTGAACGTGATCTTCAGAGGGATTTGGATTCTTGTACTTTAGAAGCGGATTTTCTGGTCTACCTGCCTATTCTACACTGCTTGATAGTAGCAAAGGGGCAGGGACGTTGTTAAACAGGAATAATCACAAACAATGATGAACGACAAGAAACACAGTAGATACGTAATAAAGGTGGACTGGTATCTTTACGACAAAAAATGGCACAGATTTCACCAGAGGGAAAAGCAGGATAACAGACGTAAATAACGTTCATGTTTGACACATATCAGGCTTCCCTCATAAAGGTCGATATCGGGCTTCCAGTAAGGAATATTCTCTCCTCGGCCACTAATGCACATTTGGCACCTGTTCAAAATGGTTCAAATGGCTCTGAGCACTATGGGACTTAACTGCTCAGGTCATCAGTCCCCTAGAACTTAGAACTACTTAATCCTAACTAACCTAAGACATCACACACATCCATGCCCGAGGCAGGATTCGAAGCTGCGACCGTAGCGGTCGCGCAGCTCCAGACTGTAGCGCCTAGAACCGCTCGGCCACTCCGGCCGTCAAAGTTCGCACCTGTTATCAAAGCTGGCTTCCAAACTGTAAAGGAATCTTTGGGGGATATTTTCTCACTCCTCTCTCAAGGCGTTTTCAGTTATTGCGCGTTTCTGGGAAAGGATGTTCGTTGAGAAACACATCTGCAAAAACCATACCAGGCATTCTCTATAGTGTTTAGGTCTGGGGAGTACGCATGCAATGTCTTCAGTTTCCAGTACGTCCGACTCCTCAGCGGTCGCCGGCCGCTGTGGCCGAGTGGTTCAAGGCGCTTCAGTCAGGAACCGCGCTGATGCTACGGTCGCAGGTTCGAATCCTGCCTCGGGCATGCATATGTGTGATGTCCTTAGGTTAGTTAGGTTTAAGTAGTTCGAAGTCTAGGGGACTGATGACCTCAGATGTTAAGTCCCATAGTGCTTGGAGCCATTTGAACCTCAGCGGTCCTGTGTAGGTGAGCATTCTCATCCATAAACGGAAAGTCAGGCCCTATCGCACCCTTAAACAGACGGGCATGATCCAGAATAATCTACCTGCAATACCGCTGTGCTGTAACGGTACATCGTGCGAAGATATGCACCGGTGTTGGGCCATTGTGCATGATGCCTGCCCATATCATAATGCCTAGGCCGTGCCGATGACGTTCATGAAAATTGTTTGGTGTGTAACATATTGCCCTCTTTCTCCACACCAACTGGTGGCCACATTGAAGCGGGATTGGTCTGAGAGCATTACTCTGGACCACTGTTTCTGCTCCCTACATCGACGAACTTATCCTCGACCATTGCGTGGTTGAAGTGGGATGCATTTATTAGCCTTCCGAGCACAGAAACCAGCCCGATTTAATCGCGGCGAAATGGTTCTGGTAGAGACACGTTTACAGGTAGCGGTCGCAGGGTCTGCAGCGATTTCCGTGGAGTGAGAGGTCCATTCCTTTTCGCTACTAGGGCTACGTATAGATACTCCTGCGGTGTGGTGCTCCATCTACGACCACCGGCATGCTTTCGCATGGAATTTTTACCTTCAGTGGCCTTTTTTAATCGCGAGATGACACTTTCGGATACACCCACTACTATGGCCACAGTAATGACGCTCTGACCGGCTTCGAGCCGACCAACTGCTCGTCCACATCGCAAGCACTCAAATGATGTCTTGCAGACGTCTTACCGTACCACACAGAATGTCGAACTGCAAACTGTGTCAAACACCGTACTGCAGAACAGCTGAATGCATACAGGGCGGTCCACTGATCGTGACCGGGCCAAATATCTCAGGAAATAAGCGTCAAACGAAAGAACTACAAAGAACGAAACTTGTCTAACTTGAAGCAGATACCAGATGGCGCTATGGTTGGCCCGCTAGATGGCGCTGCCGTAGGTCAAACGGATATCAACTGAGTTCTTTTTCAAATAGGAACCCCCATTTTAATTACATATTCGTGTAGTACGTAAAGAAATATGAATGTTTTAGTTGGACCACTTTTTTAGCTTTGTGACAGATGGCGCTGTAGTAGTCACAAACATAGGGCTCACAATTTTAGACGAACAGTTGGTAACAAATAGGTTTTTTTAATTAAAATACAGAACGTAGATACGTTTGAACATTTTATTTCTGTTGTTCCAATGTGATACATGTACCTCTGTCGACTTATCATTTCTGAGAACGCATGCTATTACAGCGTGATTACATGTAAATACCACATTAATGCAATAAATGCTCAAAATGATGTCCGTCAACCTCAATGCATTTGACAATACGTCTAACGACATTCCTCTCAACAGCGGAGTAGTTCACGTTCCGTAATGTTCGCACATGCATTGGCAATGCGCTGACGCATGTTGTCAGGCGTTGCCGGTTGATCACGATGGCAAATATCCTTCAACTTTCCCCACAAAAAGAATTCCGGGGACGTCAGATCCGGTGAACGTACGGGCCATGGTATGGTGTTTCCACGACCAATCCACCTGTCATGAAATACGCTATTCAATACCGCTTCAACCGCACGCGAGCTATGTGCCGGACATCCATCATGTTGGAAGTACATCGCCATTCTGTCATGCAGTGAAACATCTTGTAGTAACATCGGTAGAACATTACGTAGGAAATCAGCATACATTGCACCATTTAGACTGCCATCGATAAAATGGGGCCGGCCGCGGTGGTCTAGCGGTTCTGGCGCTGCAGTCCGGAACCGCGGGACTGCTACGGTCGCAGGTTCGAATCCTGCCTCGAGCATGGGTGTGTGTGATGTCCTTAGGTTAGTTAGGTTTAAGTAGTTCTAAGTTCTAGGGGACTTATGACCTAAGATGTTGAGTCCCATAGTGCTCAGAGCCATTTGAACCAACCTAAGGACATCACACAACACCCAGTCATCACGAGGCAGAGAAAATCCCTGACCCCGCCGTGAATCGAACCCGGGAACCCGGGCGCGGAAGTGAGAACGCTACCGCACGACCACGAGCTGCGGACTCCCGTAATTTCTCTTGTGCCCAGTGACAGAGCTGTACACGACGTTCAAAGTCGTCTGCATGCAATTTATGGTGCATAGAAATATGGTACGGGTGCAATCGATGTTGATGTAGCATTCTCAACACCGACGTTTTTGAGATTCCCGATTCTCGCGCAATTTGTCTGCTACAGCAGCTAAAACACCAACTTGGGCATCATCATTTGTTGCAGGTCGTGGCTGAACACTTCCTGTTTCCTTAAATAACGTAACTGTCCTGTGAACGGTCCGGACCCTTGGATGACGTCGTACAGGATACCGAGCAGCATACATAGCACACGCCCGTTGGGCATTTTGATCATAATAGTCATACATAAACACGATAGCGACCTTTTCCGCAATTGGTAAACGGTTCATTTTAAAACGGGTAATGTATCACGAAGCAAGTATCGTCGTTACTGGCGGAATGTTAGGTGATATCAAGTACTACGTTTGCGACTATTAGAGCGCCATCTGTCACAAAGCGTACTACACGAATATATAATAAAAATGGGGTTTTCTATTTAAAAAAACGCAGTTAATATCCGTTTGACCTATGGCAGCGTCATCTAGCGGGCCAACAATAGCACCATCTGGTTTCCCCTTTCAAGCTAGACGAGTTTCGTTCTTAGTAGTTTTTTCGTTTGATGCTTATTTCTTGAGATATTTGGCCCGGTCACTATCAATGGCCACCCTGTATACGAGAAATTAGGGCTCATGCGGAGGCGTATAGACAGTCGTTTCCCCCTCGCTCTATTTGCGAATGTGGCAGGAAAGATATTACAGGAAAGATAATTCGAAGCAAAAAAATTTCAGTAAACATGGACCCCAAAATGCATACCGGAAGAACTATGATAACTAGTTCACCTTCGACGTTGTCAAACAAATCTCTTCTGCCACAGACTCTATGCTTACCATATTCTGAGAAGTGACAGTATGAACCGAAACAAGAAAAAAATAACCAATAAGCATGAGCTCTAAACCGCATAACATTAAGAGCTCTGAGCACTGTTCATCTTTGCTTCTGTGAAACATCTCTTCCACTGAACAAGTGCCCTTAGCTCTTAAGACATACATTTTAGAGCCCATGCTTACTAGACAACTTTTTATTGTTTTGCTCTGTATTGCATCCGACCAAAATTAATATGGAAAGCAAAGAGCATGTTGTAGAAGAGATATTTTTTTCACAGTATCGAAGATGAAGTGTTCATAGCTCTTGGGGCATTTTAGAGCCCATGTTTACTACACTTCATTGCTTCTAGTGATCCTTCCTGTTATATCCCTGAATACTGATCATTCCTCCTGGGACTCCATATATTAGAAACACTGTGTCTCCCATTACGGCGCATAAATTTGAAATTTAACTCAAAAACACGTACAACTTTCCTCTGAATGGTGTAGAAGCGTGGCGCTCTGCAACGCCACCCTCAGGCACTAGAGCTGCCTCGGGGCTGAATTGGTGTCTAAGATTTTTAACGTGCCCAAGAAAGGTGCATGGTTGACACCGAGAGCGTTGCCTAGCTGGGTGGTCTTAGAGGGACACTTTGCTGTATTATTCGCACGTGTGTCAGTGTCAAACCTTCCCCTGAATACGCCACAGGAGGGCATGAACTAGGAGGGATAAAAAAGCATGAAAGCACGTTACTGCTTCGGATCAGGTTAGAATTTCATCGAATGATTTTGAACCCTCCCTAGTGGTTCCACCCTGCAAGGCACAGCAAAAATTGATGTCGCCCTCGCGTCCGGCCATCCTGATGTAGGTTTTCCGTGTTTTCCCTAAATCGCACCAGGCAAATGCCGGGATGGTTCCTTTCAAAGGGCACGGCCGACTTCCTTCCCTATCCTTCGCTAATCCGATGAGACCGATGACCTCGCTGTCTGGTCTCCTTCCCCACACAACCCAATCCCAACCCTAGATACCAGTAACCCCATTGTTTCCCTATTGATCACCAATCCCAGTGTCTTGCCGCGCCTTTACAGACACATCCCAGCATCCCTAAGCTCCATATCCGATCCCAACGGATCCCGATGACACCCTATACAATGAACGGGGAAATCACATTCAGTGCAGTTTCAGCTTCGTGATGACCTTAGGGAACCGTCGTTTTTGATTGCCAAATGTGTGTAAATCAAAGCGCCAAGAATAGGGTGGTTTCGTAGAAGCCCTCTATGCCACCACAAGACGCCTTTTCGTGTCGATTTTGAGCGGCTGTGTGTCTGAAACGTTTTCTTCTGCTACCAATATGAAAACTGCGCGATTTCAACGCTGGGTGTCGTGCTACTGACTTCTATTGCAGAGGCGTTAAAAAGGTGAAATGTGAGTAAGAGGGGGTGTTGCGACCTTCCCATCGTGTGACACGTCCATGGTGGCGTTGGGCAGAATTTTGGCAAAATTTGGTGGCAATGTAACGTCATTAGCCCAACTTACAGCTCACATGAACTTCTCAGGTATGGCAATATTTTCGCATGTGTCGACACCTTGCTCCTTGCTGTTTGAAGCGTCACAGAGCCCAAGGGTGAGGTCGCAGGATGCCACTCTGTTGCACCATAACTGAGGAAGGTTGTAGGCACCTTTAAGCCGAAACTCAAACTTACGCGGTTGAATGGGAACAAGGTTGAACACATGTAGATGTCAGACAGTTGCTCCGAGGAAATGCTGTGAAATTTGCACAACTTGATCCTGCGGCAAACCCGTGAAGACTATTTACAGACCATAAATCGTTCAGTGAGAACTTTGTAAACATTCATCTGGATGGAAAAAAATTACGATATTTTGAATTCTCCCAGAAAAACACTCACGGAAAAGAAATCGCAACATCAAGGAGGATATGTGCGACGTGAACGAAAGTTCGTAGGCGTATTTCTACTTCTGGCAGTCGTTTAAGTGTGGTGCTAGTAGCACCACTATGAGAATTCAGATCAGGTTTCCTTTAAATACACGCTGTACTGGTAGTGAGAGATTTGAGATTGGACGTTGTGAGTTGGTGTTAGTCAAAAATTGCCTTAAGGCGACTACACCTCACTGAGTTTGAACGACGTCGTGTAATACGGCTACGAGAAGTATGATGTTCTTTCTGCGATAATGCAGTAAGACTTGCCAGGAATGTAGCTACTGTACATGATTGCTAGCAGCCGTGGTCACGAAAATGTACCATCGCAAGAAGACCGTAGTCGGGAGGGCCAATCGCACTACTGGAAGGGAAGACCATCGTATTCGGCGAATGGCTCTGACGGATCTTACTGCATCTGCAGCAATTTGAACAGCATTAGGCACCACAGTGATACAATGAACAACACTACTGGCTATTAAAATTGCTACACCACGAAGGTGACGTGCTACAGACGTAAAATTTAGCCCACAGGAGGAAGATGCTGTGATATAAAAATGATTAGCTTTTCAGAGCATTCACACAAGGTTGGCGCCGGTGGCGACACCTACAAAGTGCTGACATGAGGAACGTTTCCAACCGATTTTCATACACAAACAGCAGTTGACTGGCGTCGCCTGGTGAAACGTTGTTATGCCTCGTGTAAGGAGTAGAGATGGGGGATCCGCTCCTGAACTGATTCATAGAGTTGAATCTTTCAAAGGAGTGAACAATCAGCGATTCAGAAAAAAAGAACGGTAGCTCCAAACGTTTCCCACAGCAGAGAGAGAGAGAGAGAGAGAGAGAGAGAGAGAGAAAGAGACGGAGCATATCAGCGGGGCCTCCGCTGGTCAGAGCACACTGCACGCCACACAACACAGCCAGCGCCGGCCTCTGCCCTGCTTCTGCCTTGGCTGCCTGAATTGTGCAGTGCCCCATTGGATTTTGTGTTTCACATATGCCGTGCCATCTCTGTGCTTACTCAGTCGCGTGCAGTGTCTGGCCACCTTACCTTAGCATCGCACTCCGTCGGCGATCGTTTCGGTCGCACATCCTGCCCTCTGGGCAGTTGATGCGAGCAACAGGACGGAGAGCCTCCTAGCGGAGAACATAAGAACTACTTGCAACAACCAAGTCGCAAGAGAACGGACGATTTGTCTCCGAGCGGGTAACTGGTGGCCGTTCACAGCTCCCCCCACCCTCGGAACTCGCCCGCTCAACGCTCACCCCACTGTTCTCTACTGTAGCCAGAGCGTTGAGCAAAGCAACTCAGGTGTCACTCTGGTCTCTGCGATCTTAGCTCATGCAGTAATACAGCTCGCAGCTCGACCTGCTTGACTCAGCGCCTCTACATCGGAGATCGTCTCTACTGGATATTGTTCTTCGTAGTAATACCGCTATGTATATTACATAATTATGTTATGTATACATCATTTGTTTTTATTTTAATTTTTATTTGTTTAAACTGATCAGATTATGTTCCTGACGACTCCTCTTACTATAGGGGGGGGGGGGGGGAGAGAGCAGTGTTCACCCGCACTCTAAATGTGCGCTCTGCCATAAATTCGCGAAGAAAAAGGGGCAGCCGACCTCGAAAGCCCCAAGAGAACAGTATGCGGAGGATACCTGTCCTCCAACAGGTATCGTATGCTCTCTCCAGATCAAAAAATATTGCTACTGTTTGGCGTTTCCGGAGAAAATTATTCATGATATAAGTGGAGAGAGCAACAAGATGGTCAACTGCAGAACGATGCTTTCGGAATCCGCATTGGGCAGGTGTTAAAAGACTGCGGGATTCCAGCCACCAAGCTAAACGGTAATTCACCATACGCTCCAAAACCTTACAGACACTACTCGTGAGAGAAATGGGGCGATAGCTAGAGGGGAGATGTTTGTCCTTTCCAGGTTTCGGAACAGGAACGACGATAGCTTCCCGCCATCGTCTGGGAAAAGTACTGTCGGTCCAAATTCGATTATAAAGGCGAAGGGGATAACGCAGACTATGGGTTCATAATTGCAGCAACATTTGGATGTGGATACTATCCGGTCCTGGGGCGGAGGAGCGAGAAGAAGAGAGTGCATGTTGGAGTTCCCGCATGGAGAAAACAGTATTGTAGCTTTCGCGATTTTGAGAGGAGAAAGCAAGAGGTCGCACTTCCGCTGCACGTTTCTTCGGGAGAAATGCTGGCGGGTAATTTGAAGAGCTCGAAATCTCAGCAAAGTGCTGACCCAATGAGTTAGAAATTGCGACAGGGTCCACTAATGTATCATGCGCGACAGTGAGCCCAGAGACTGGGGAGAAACTAGGCGCGCCTGAGAACCGTCGAAGCCGACACCAAACTTCCGAGGAGGGAGTGAAGGTGTTAAATGAGCTAATAAAGAATTTCCAGCTTGCCTTCTTGCTATCGCGGATGACACGACGGCATCGCGCTCGGAACTGCTTATAGCGGATACAGTTGGCCAAAGTAGGATGGTGGCGGAAAATGCGGAGAGTACGTCGCCGCTCACGTATTGCGTCACGGCATGCCTCGTTCCACCAAGGAATTGGGGGGCGCCGGGGCAATTCGGAGGTGCGTGGTATTGAACGTTCCGCAGCTGTATGAATAATGTCGGTAATTTGTGTGACCTCATCGACGCTGGGAAAGTGACGGTCATCGAATGTCGCTAGAGACGAAAAAAGTGTCCAGTCGGCCTGGGAAAACTTCCAGCCTCTCGGGCGCATATATGGCAGTTGAGGCTGCAGTCTAAGAACACATGGAAAGTGGTCACTCGAGTGTGTATCATCAAGGGCGAACCATTCGAAGCGCCGAGCTAGCGAAACAGTACCGACCGCAAGGTCCAAATGAGATAAATTTGTCGTGGAGGCAGACAAAAATGTAGGGACCCCAGTGTTGAGGCAAACTAGATCCGCTTGGTGGAAGACGTCTAGCAATAGTGAGCCACGTGGACAAGGATGTGGAGATCCCCAAAGCGGGTGGTGGGCATTGAAGTCCCCAACCAGCAAATAGGGGGGTGGAAGCTGACCAAGAAGATGAAGGAGATCAGCTCGTGCCATTGGTGTGGATGATGGAATGTATAAAGAAAGAACGTGTATCCAGAAAGGGAAAGACGGACGGCGACAGCTTGGAAGGAAGTGTTTAAGTGAATTGGGTGATAATGGAGAGTATCATGGAGAAGAATCATGAGTTCTCCATGGGCTGGAATGCCTTCAACAGAGGGGAGATCATATCGGACGGACTGAAAATGAGGGAGAACGAAGCGGTCATGGGGACGCAGCTTTGTTTCCTGAAGACAGAAGATGACCAGCGAGTAGGATCGTAAGAGGATCGACAATTCATCCCGATTAGCTCGAATGCCGCGGATATTCCAGTGGATAATGGATATAGGGTGAACAGAAAATGGAGGAATGTGTCCAAGGTTGCTGTCAACTCAACGACTGCTCAGAGCTTGCGACCGACAGCATGGAATGGCATTCAGCCGAAGGCAGAAGATCCTGATACATAGGTTGTTCAGGAGCAGCTCCTGCCACCAGCGATCGGCCGGTTGATCGGCCGCCAGCAGTGCGCCTCGGCGACACAGAAGACGGCCGAGGGCGATTTCCGCCAGGTGGTGCTGTAGATGGGACACGCCTTGGCGGAGAAGGAGAGGAACTGGGTTTCTTTGTAGCCTTCTTGGAATTATGATGTTTAGATGGAGGAGGAACCGATGTTTGTGAAGTTGGGGTACGTAAAAAATCTTCACGAGTATGCTCTTTTTTCGAAGTCTTGGTGTCTGACTTTTGGGCTCGAGATTTAGCAGAACCCGACGAAGGGTGAGCCATAGAGTGGGCAGGCGAAAGTGGTGAGGTTGAACGGGCGATCTTTGCGGTGGCCGATCTGACCACCGTGGCACTAAAGGTGATGTCGCAAGTCTGCGTGGCCGCCTCCTTTGTTGGCCGAGGAGAAGCAAGGACAGTGCTGTATTTTCCTGTCGGAGGCACGGTGGGCTGGCGACTGGCGAATAATTTTCGAGCAGCAAAGGTCGACACCTTTTCCTTCACTCTGATTTCCTGAATGAGCTTTTCGTCCTTAAAAACGGGGCAATCTCGAGAGGAAGCAGCGTGGTCACCCATACAGTTGATGCAGCGAGGGGATGGAGGTGGACAAGCACTCTCATGGGCATCCTTGCCACATGTAACACATTTCGCCGGATTGGAACAGGACTGGCTGGTGTGATTGAACCGCTGACACCGATAGCAACGCATAGGGTTTGGGACATAAGGGCGAACGGAAATTATCTCATAGCCTGCTTTGATTTTCGATGGAAGTTGAACTTTGTCAAATGTCAAGAAGACAGTGCGGGTTGGAATGATGTTCGTGTCAACCCTTTTCATAACTCTATGAACAGCCGTTACGCCCTGGTCAGACAGGTAGTGCTGAATTTCTTCATCAGACAATCCATCGAAGGAGCGTGTATGAACGACTCCACGTGAGGAATTTAAAGTACGGTGCGCTTCAACCCGGACAGGGAAGGTGTGGAGCAGTGAAGTACACAGCAATTTTTGTGCCTGGAGGGCACTGACTGTTTCTAACAACAAGGTGCCATTCCGTAATCTGGAACAAGACTTTACAGGACCTGCAATTGCTTCGACACCTTTCTGAATAATGAAAGGGTTGACCGTGGAGAAGTCGTGACCTTCGTCAGACCGAGAAACAACAAGGAACTGTGACAATGATGGAAGAACTGTCTGTGGCTGAGACTCAGTGAACTTACGCTTGTGAGCAGACATAGTGGAAGGTGAGGAAACCATTGCGGAAGAATCCCCCATGGTTACCGGCGTCTCCGATGGCGCGCTCCTCCCTTGTGGGGGCCCTCTGTGAGGGCACTCCCGCCTTAGGTGATTGTTCACACCTCAGGTCACACCTCCCGACAAACGGACGGAGGGACCAATCGGCACTTTCGGAAGGTATCAGCTCGGGTAATCACCCCTCCCTGGGCCTGGCCGTTACCAGGGGGTACGTACGTGTCCTACCTGTCTACCTGGGGTGGGGAATTACGCGTTACCCCGTCACCGGCTACGCACAAAAAGGCGTGGGTCGGCCTTCAGACACGCACAGGGAGGAAGAAAGAGAAAGGAAAGGAAAGAAGAGAGGTCTCAAACGCCGCAGCGGAGAAAAGGGTAAAGAGAAGACGTAAGTAAAAGAGAAGGACAAAGGAAGGAAGAAGACATACAAGCAAAGAAGGCGAGGAATGCGTTACATTTTCGAGCGTCCGTCTCCGGACGTAGGCACAAACCATAATCCCAGATGGGGAGAAAGGGAAGGAAAGAGCCAGAGGTGAGGGGAGGAGGGGCGAAGATGGGGGATGGGGAAGGATGCGGAAAGGGAAGGTATGCAGCCCGGAAAGGAAGGAAGGCCACATTAGCTCGGGGTCCCGTGCTCGCTACGCACGTATCCACAAAAGAGTTGTGGACCCCCTGGAGGGTTGCGTGAAAATGTAATCACATGTCAGTTCTAGTATAATATATCTCTCCAGTGAATACCCGTTTATCATCTGCATTTTTTCTTGGTCTAGCAATTTTAATGGCCAGTAGTGTATTAAAAATCGGTTACGTTAAGGACGGCTCCGAGCCAGACGCTCTGTAGCGTGCATTCCACTGTCCCATTTGCGACTTCATTGGTATTAAACGAGAGTTCACTGGAAGGCAGGGTGGTGGTCCGTTGTGTTTTCTGATGAAAGCTGTTTCTGCCTCGGTACCAGTGGTGGCCGTGTGTTGGTTAGAAGGAGGGCAGTTGAGGGCCTCAAACCAACCTGACTGCATGCTGGAAACACTGAACCTACACCAGGACTTCTACATCTACATTGATACTCCGCAAATCACATTTAGGTGCCTGGTGGAGGGTTCATCGAATCACCTTCACAATTCTCTATTATTCCAATCTCGTAGCGCGCGGGAAGAATGAACAGCTGTATCTTTCCGTACGAGCTCTGATTTCCCTTATTTTATCTTTGTGGTCGTTCCTCCCTATGTACGTCAGTGTCAACAAAAGATTTTCGCATTCGGAGGAGAAACTTGGTGCTTGGAATTCGTGAGAAGATTCCGTCTCAACGAAAAACGCCCTTCTTTTAATGATGTCCATCCCAAATCCTGTATCATTTCTGTGATACTCTCTCTCATATTTCGCGATAATACAAAACGTGCTGCCTTTCTTTGAACTTTTTCGATGTACGCAGTCAGTCCTATCTGGTAAGGATCCCACACCGAGCAACAGTATTCTAAAAGAGGACGGACAAGCGTAGTGTAGGCAGTCTCCTTAGTGGGTCTGTTATATTTTCTAAGTGTCCTGCCAATGAAACGCAGTCTTTGGTTAGCCTTCCCCACAACATTTTCCAATTTAAATTGTTCGTAATTGCAATACCTAGGTATTTAGTTGAATTTACGGATTTTAGATTAGACTGATTTATCGTGTAACCGAAGTTTAACGCGTTCCTTTTAGCACTCGTGTGGATGACCTCACACTTTTCGTTATTTAAAGTCAGCTGCCACTTTTCGCACCATTGCGATATTTCTTCTAAATCGTTTTGCAGTTTGTTTTGATCTTCTGATGACTTTATTAGTCGCTAAACGACAGTGTCATCTGCAAGCAACCGAAGACGGCTGCTCAGATTGTCTCCCAAATCGTTTATATACATAAGGAACAGCAAAGGGCCTGTAACACTACCTTGGGGAACGCCAGAAATCACTTCTGTTTTACTCGATGACTTTCCGTCAATTACAACGAACTGTGACCTCTCTGACAGGAAATCATAGATCCAGTCACATAACTGAGACCATATTCCATACGCACGCTATTTCACTACGAGCCGCTTGTGTGGTACAGTGTCAAAAGCCTTCCGGAAATCCAGAAATACTGAATCGATCTGAAATCCCTTGTCAATAGTACTCAGCACTTCATGTCAATAAAGAGCTAGTTGTGTTTCACAAGGACGATGTTTTCTAAACCCATGTTGACTGTGTGTCAATAGACCGTTTTCTTCGTGGTAATTGATTACGTTCGAACACAATATATATTCTAAAATCCTGCTGCATATCGACGTTAACGATATGGGCCTGTAATTTAGTGGATTACTCCTACTACCTTTTTTGGATATTTGTGTGACCTCTGCAACTTTCCAGTCTTTGGGTACGGATCTTTCGCCGAGCGAACGGTTGTATATGATTGTTAAGTATGGAGCTAATGCGTCAGCATACTCCGAAAGGAACCTAATTAGTATACAGTATGGACCTAGAAGACTTGCTTTTATTAAGTCATTTAAGTTGCTTCACTACTCCGAGGATATTTACTTCTACGTTACTCATGTTGGCTGACTTACGGTCAGGGATGCGATTTATTATGACAGTAGGATCACTATCGTTGTTATCCCTCGCGCTCTGACTGCAAATTTGTATGTCACTCTGGTGACTCGACTTGATATGCTCCCATTCATGAACAACATTCCAGGCGGTGTTTTCCAGCGCTGTAAGGCTCGCCCACATACTGCTGCTGTAACCGAATGTGATGTACAGTGTGTCGACATGTTGCGTTGGCCTGCTCGATAGCCAGATCTGTTTCCGATCGAGTACATATAGGACGCCATTGGATCACAACTCCAGCGTCATCCACAAACAGCATTAACCGTCACTGCATTGAGGGTGAGAAAGTGCAACAACATCCTACATCTGTACAACACAATGCATGCATGTTTGTGTGCTTACATTCAAAATTCTGGCTGTCATACCGTTAAAAAATGTATCAGTACTTCACGTTTGCAATGGATTTTCTCGCTTTCATTCACCTGTGATCTTTATATTTCGTGACTCTACACTATTTTTTTGGTGTTGTGATTTTTTTCGTTTGTGTATTTTAGGTGAACAGCTTAGCTGACTCACCCTGCGAGGTGCCGGGGTGGAGAAGTGTTTGTACCTCTTTAATTCAAACGAATTCCGCATGAGAACGATACATGCACTCGACCCCCTCCTTATCTACCACCTAATTAATTATTCGCACAACGGTAACGGAAGAAAATGATGGTGGACCCTGATAGTTGGAAAAATAAGGAGTGCGCACTCACAAAAAGATAACTTTGTCATAATAAACAACAGAAAATGGGATTCTGCATATATCCACGAAATGATATCCGGATTAAATATTACAATGAGATTTATTATACATCAGAACATAAATGCACATGATCATAGTCATGAACAGTAGGTTAAAGAATAAGGTTTACTGAAATATTATGAGAATAAGAGTTGGCTCAAGAACAAGGGGCTCCTACTCTCTGTGATGCAATACACTGACGATTGTGACTGGAGGTGCTAATGAATCAAATATGAATCTTCCGACTGTATAGCAGTATCGCAATTAGTAGTGAGAGCTATAATGGGATCACATAGAGAAACAAGCAAGGTGGACTTGTAGCAAAGCGAGCGCGCGTGCTGCTGAGGGATTCAGTATAAAATTGATAACGTCCTACAATGCTGGAGCCGCAAAATACTGTACCAGTACTGAAATCTGCTGCACGTCGTCGGTAGGCAGCGTCCTGATGATGTAGGCGTCGACTTCTGCCGTGCAACAACCCTGTGTCAACCCCTGGCCTCGAAGGCTGTCCGAAGAATTACAAGTTCTTCTGAAAAAGAGCGACCAAGTCGCAGGACCGTCTGACTCCTATGAAAATCAGATCCCGAATTCCCTGTCCGCGCAATGCAAGAGCGAAACTAACGTTGCTCAACTCCCTACTCCCTTCGAAAAACCATGAATCAGCATTCGGTGCTGATTCCAAAATTCCCCCACACTGTCCGGGAACATCATTCGCGCCAATAGCGACCGTTCCCTCCAATTTAGAGCAGGACTTTATGACGTCAACCAGCCTCAGCTTAAGTTGACCAATCATGCCTCTGCTATTCAGCTGAGGGCTGCCGTTTGACCGGATACGAAAACAACCTGCCTAGACTACCGGCCATCCGGCGCCAGACAGTCGCACCCAGCAGGGCACAGTCCACAAGTGTTCTCACAATCAAGTGGAGAATGCAGTCAGTCGGTGCCAGGAATCTTCGTTCCAGACTCGCCGGAACGGTAAACACAAACTGCGGTGACACTCAGATGTCTCGCAGGTCGTTTCGCCCTGCATACAATAGGCGAAACTCGACCGACGTCAGTCGTTCCACCAGGTGCTTAAGCCAATTATACAAACCCCTCATAATTCAGGGAAATGCAGCCCCCAACCGGAAATGCAGTGTGCCGCTTCCTCCGATGCTTGCCTCCCACAGGCACCCAGGGAAGTAACCCAACATGCATAGGAATCAAGTAAAAAGTATTTTTTGAGCTTTCAATACAAATACTCTCATTACAATAACCTTATTTGGTCTGTTACTACCGTGCAATAGCGTAGAACACAAATACTATCATTACAATACCCTTATTTGGTCTGTTACTACCGTGCAATAGCGTAGAACATTAATAAAATTCATGAAAGTGAGAGGCGACATGCAAAAGAGGGCATGGAACCTCTCAACCCTGCGTCTATACAGCGTGGTTAAGGGTGTTTCAGAGGAGGTTGTACTCAGAAATTAGTATCACGAAAAAAATTCGGTATGTTGCTCCGTTTCCGGGTTATTTAGCGTTGAAGTGAGCCAATTACGTCGTTAAAATGCGGTGATGGACAGACAGCTGTGGGTCCGTGAGTTACTTCGTGTTGTAATACTCATTACCAGTTAACTTGTCCTTTTTTCGGAAGTGATAAATTGAAGCTAGATGAGCAAAAGCTTTGTTTGCTCGGTTTGAGTAAACCAAACGAAGAACACATTTGGCGACATCGCCTCTGGCGCGCTGCTTGAATTTGCGCTCGTGACGACCTGATTGGCTAACCTCAATGGTAAATAAGTCAGGAACTGAGCGACGTACAGAATTTTTTATTAAAAATTATTTCTCAGCACAATCGCCCCTGTAACATCTTTAAAAGCCTTCCAGATTGTTTCTGGCCATCCTGTATATACTGACAAATTGGAAGTTTTGCACGTTGAACACCTTGTCTGGACGCTACCAAGCTGATATTCCAGTATTCGGTGCCTGTAGGATGCACTGATTAAAATATCATCCTTAAGGGAGGGTATTTTCAGTAGAGAAAAAGCCATTACTAAAGATAAAGAATGGCATGAGCACATACGGTTATGAGTGTATCTAACGGTACTGGAACTTTTTAGGTGGAGAAAAAACAGCATGCCCAGAGGATGTGCACTTGCACCTTATCGCTGTCTGTCGGACTGTGAGAAAGTCGAATCATTGTCGTGAGGGAATGGGAGCATCATGCTGATGAATTGCACAGACACTTGACTGTAGTGCAACGACTGTGGAACGAATGGTGATGAGGCGGACTCAGGACAGAAGTGTGGCAGTAAGAGTAGTCGTAGGACCTTCCAGAAGGGTGCACCACGAGAAGACTGTAGGATTGTTCGACTGACTAATGAATGGCCAGATGACAACAGCTGTTATCTGGACAGAGTTTACAGGCATAGTGTCACCACGAACTGTCGGGAAAGAATTACTGGAAACTGGGCAGAGATCTCCAGTTGCCATGTGTCATATACCGCTGACACCATACCACACTGACTTGCATTGGGAAGAGCCAGAGTCAATTGGCGAATTGAGTGGCATCCTGTGGTGTTGAGCTGAGAGTAACGTTTCTCCTTGTGACGGTCAGATGGACAAAAACGTGTCCGTAGACGACTGGTGTAAGTCCACAGTAAGCAGCTATTCTCTAGGACCCATAGCCAGGGCTCGAAGTCCTGGAATCGTGCTATGGGGAACTATGTTATTGTAATCCACAGCTGTCATGGCGCCTCGGGTTACTACCGCAGGTTTCATGGAAGCCCAGGTGAAAGTCCCCCATAACATAACATTGCGCTCTCGCCAACCTGGATGGCGCCGCGTATGTTTGGAGGAGCCGTTCGCATGGGTGAGAGCGTATCTGGACACGACCAGCGATCTAGTGCAACAAGAAACGTGATTCATCCGACCAGGCAACACGTTTCCACAGACGCACGGTCTACATCTACATCTACGTGCATACTCCGCAAGCCACCGTACGGTGCGTAGCAGGGTTACACCTTTCCTGCCACATTCGCAAATAGAGCGAGGGGGAAACGACTGTCTATACGCTTCCGCATGAGCCCTAATTTCTTGTATACAGGGTGGTCCATTGATAGTGACCGGGCCAAATATCTCATCAAATAAGCAACAAACGAAAAAACTACAAAGAACGAAACTCGTCTAGCTTGAAGGGAGAAACCAGATAGCGCTTCCATAGGTCAAACGGATATCAACTGCGTTTTTTAAAATACGAACCCCCATTGTTTCTTACATATTCGTGTAGGACGTAAAGAAATATGAATGTTTTAGTTGGACCACTTTTCGCTTTGTGATAGATGGCGCTGTGATAGTCACAAACGTAGAAGTACGTGGTATCACGTAACATTCTGCCAGTGCGGACAGTATTTTCTTCGTGCTACATTACACGTGTTAAAATGGACCGTTTACCAATTGCGGAAAGGTCGATATCGTGTTGATGTATGGCTGTTGTGATCAAAATGCCCAACGAGCGTGTGCTATGTATGCTGCTCGGTATCCTGGACGACATCATCCAAGTGTCCCGACCGTTCGCCGGATAGATACGTTATTCAAGGGAACAGGAAGTGTTCAGCTACATGTGGAACGTCAGCCACGACCGGGACCAAATGATGATGCCCAAGGAGGTGTTTTAGCTGCTGTCGCGGCTAATCCGCATATCAGTATTAGACAAACTGCGCGAGAATCGGGAATCTCAAAAACGTCGGTGCTGAGAATGCTACATCTACATCGATTGCACCCGTACCATATTCCTATGCACCAGGAATTGCATGGCGAACACTTTGCACGTCGTGTACAGTTCTGCCACTGGGCGCAAGAGAAATTACGGGACGATGACAGATTTTTTGGACGCGTTCTATTTAGCGACGAAGCGTCATTTACCAACAGCGATAACGTAACTCGGCATATTATGCACTATTGCGCAACGGAAAATCCACGATGGCTGCGACAAGTGGAACATCAGAAACCTTGGCGGGTTAATGTATGTTGCCGCGTTACGGGAGGAAGGATTATTGGCCCCTATTTTATCGATGGCAATCTAAATGGTGCAATGTGTGCCGATTTCTTACCCAATGTTCTACAGATGTTACTACAAGTTCACTGCATGACAGAATGGCGATGTACTTCCAACATGATGGATGTCCGGCACGCGTGCGGTTGAAGCGGTACTGAATAGCATATGTTATGACAGGTGGATTGGTCGTCGAAGCACCATACTATGGCCCGCACGTTCACCGGATCTGACGTCCCCGGATTTCTTTCTGTGGGGAAAATTGAAGGGTATTTGCTATCGTGATCCACCGACAACGCCTGGAAACATGCGTCAGCGCATTGTCAATGCATGTGCGGACATTATGGAAGGCGAACTACACGCTGTTGAGAGGAATGTCGTTACACGTATTGCCAAATGCATTGAGGCTGATGGACATAATTTTGAGCATTTATTGCATTAATTTGGTATTTACAGATAATCACGCTGTAACAGCATGCGTTCTCAGAAATGATAAGTTGGCAAAGATACGTGTATCACATTGGAACAACCGAAATAAAATGTTCAAACGTACCTACGTTCTGTATTTTAATTTGAAAAACTACCTGTTACCGACTGTTCGTCTAAAATTGTGAGCCATATGTTTGTGACTATTAAAGCCCCACCTAACACAAAGCGAAAAAAGTGGTCCAACTAAAACATTCATATTTCTTTACGTACTACATGAATATGTAAAAAAATGGGGGTTCCTATTTTAAAAAAACGCAGTTGATATCCGTTTGACCTATGGCAGCCCCATCTAGCAGGCCAACCAAAATGCCATCTGGTTTCCCCCTTCAAGCTAGACGAGTTTCTTCCTTTGTAGTTTTTTCGTTTGATGCTTATTTCGTGAGATATTTGGCCCGGTCACTATCAATGGGTCACCCTGTATTATCTTAGTGGTCCTTACGCGAAACATATGTTGGCAACAGTAGAATCGTTCTGCAGTCAGCTTAAAATACCTGTTCTCTAAATTTTCTCAATAGTGTTCCTCAAAGAGAACGTCTCTTCACTCCGAGGATTTCCATTTGAGTTCTCGAAGCATCTTCGTAACACTTGCTAATTATTCGAACCTACCGGTAACGAATGTAGTAGGCCGGCCTGAATTGCTTCGACGTCTTCCTCTAATGAGTCTAATCCGACCGGCCGGCCGCGGTGGTCTCGCGGTTCTAGGCGCGCAGTCCGGAACCGCGCGACTGCTATGGTCGCAGGTTCGAATCCTGCCTCGGGCATGGATGTGTGTGATGTCCTTAGGTTAGTTAGGTTTAAGTAGTTCTAAGTTCTAGGGGACTGATGACAACAGATGTTAAGTCCCATAGTGCTCAGAGCCATTTGAACCATTTCTAATCCGACCTGGTACGAATCTCAAACACTCGAGCAGTACTCAAGAATAGGTCGCATTAGAGTCCTATATGCGGCCTCCTCTAAAGATGAATCACTCTTTCCCAAACTTCTCCCAATAAACCGTATTCCACCGTTCACGTTCCCCATTACTATCCTCACATCCTCGTTCCATTTCATATTGCTTTACAACGTTAGTCCCAGATATTTAAACGACGTGACTGTGTCAAACGGGAGACAACCTTTGCTGTAATCGAACAACACGGGTTTGTAGAATGAAATTTTCACTCTACAGCTGAGAGAGACTGTAGAGTGAAAATTTCATTCTAGAAACAACCCCCAGGCTGTGGCTAAGCCATGTCTCCGCATCATCCTTTCTTCCATGAGTGCTAGTTCTGCAAGGCAGGAGAGCTTCTGTGAAGTTTGGGAGGTAGGAGACGAGGTACTGGTGGAATTAAAGCTGTGAGGACGGGGCGTGAGTCGTGCTTGGATAGCTGAGTTGGTAGAGCACTTGCCCGCGAAAGGCAAAGGTCCCAAGTTCGAGTCTCGAACCGGCATACAGTTTTATCTGCCAGGAAGTTTCAATACGGGTTTGTTTTTCCTACTCATCGGTATTAACTGAAATTATTCCTCATTTAGAACTAGCTGCCATTCGTCACACCAACTAGAAATTTTGCGTACGTCATCTTGTATCTTCCTACAGTCACTCATTTTCGATAATTTCACGTACACCACAGCATCATCAGCAAACAGGAAACTGCTGCCACCCTGTCCGCAAGATCGTTTATGTGTACAAAAATTACAGCGGTCCTGTCACACTTCCCTGGGACACTCCTGACGGTACCCTTGTACCTAGAAATAGGTGTGTGCCTATTACCCTTCATTTATAGTTCGCAGTATATCACGTGAGGAAAGGGCAAGCTGAGTTTCTCACGGGCGATACTTTGTAAAATTGTGGTGAATTGTAGAAAAAACTTTCTCGCCGTCAAGAAAATTTATTAATTCGAACTGAGAATATGTTCAAGGTTTCTGCTGCAAACTGATATTAGGGATATTGGTCTGTAATTCCGCAGGGCTGTGCATTTATCCTTCTTATACAGGATATTTCCGTAAGAGCGTGCAAAAATTTACTAGGACGTAGAGGATGCTCCATGGAACAATTTGGAGAGGGAACCTGAGGTCGGAGGAGTCAGCTTAAGGACATAATAGGAACAAATCACATTGGTTTTTATGGCTCTAAGCACTATGGGACTTAACATCTGAGGTTATCCGTCCCCTGGACTTAGAACTACTTAAACCCAACTTAACCTGAGGACACCACACACATCCATGCCCGAAGCAGGATTCGAACCAGCGACCGTAGCAGAAGCGCGGTTCCGGACTTAAGTGCCTAGAACCGCTCGGTCACAGCGGCCGGCTAACAAATCACATTACTGTGTACTTTTTTATTTACATTAGGTAACTGCAAATACCATTGCTGACACAATGAACAAACAATTTCTATTGTATCTTATAAAATGTACTGAAACTGATGGATATCAACCTCAGAGACATCGGCGCATCCTGGTAATATTCCTGGCGTGTTTCGAATCACATCACAGGCAGCTACAATTCTGGCAACTAATTCCATCTCCGTACCCACTGGGTTCTCATATGTAAGTGATTTTAGATATTCGCATAGGAAATAATCAAGGGTATTCAGGTCAGCTGACCTCGCAGGCCATGGATAGGACCTCCCCTTCAAATCCAGCGACCAGCAAATACAGCATTGTGATGGTAGGGGAAATTCACTCTGAAGTGAAGCGGTGCACAATTATGTTGTATCCACATCCTCTCACAACAGCCAGGGGTACGTTCTCCAACGAACTCTGAGCTCTTTGCAAGACCCTGAAGTACAGGTGGCTATTTAGACGGCGAGGTAGAAGATATAGCCCAACGAGATTTTCGCCTACAATGCCGGCCAAGATATTCACAACAAAACCTACCTGATGGTATGACTTTACTACAGAGTGAGAGATTTCCTCATACCAATCATGGCTATTCCATCTGTTCGAAATACCAACACGATCAAATGGGGCCTCGTCAGTAAAAAGCACGATGTGGTGGAAATCTGTTTGATCAATCCACTGTTGGAGCAACAATTCGACCTTTGGTGCGAAGTCAGTCACAAGCATTGCATGGACTCGTTGTGGGTGATATGCATGTAACTTTTGTTCGTGGAGTACTTGCCACTCGCTAGTATGTGTAGAGCCCATTTCACGTGCAATACGACGAGTACTTTTAGTACCTCGTCTTCAAAATCGGGTGTACGAGTGGTACTCACGTTGCCAGGTCCCTCGTTTCTTCTTTCCAATGAACCAGTCTCCCTCATACGTCAATCGAGATAAATTAACACTCGTCGTGACGGGTGATACCTGTTAGGAAATCGTTCCCTGTATAGCCTTTCAGCAGCGAGACCGTTGTAACGTACTGTGCTGCCCATACACAATGTGCATGTCAGTGATATCAGCGAAACTGTAACGGTACTGCTGTATCGCATTGTAATGTACGTCTCTGAACAGCACTGAGTAATGAATGGGTCTGTCGATTCATAGCCCGTTCTCTCATGGAACAATGTAAATACGATACAACAGAGCCACCTTATGTACAGTCGTGGACAAAACGAGCGAGACCCTTCGCCTTTTCGTTATGCCGATCCGCACAGCTTTAAAGTCTGCTACACAGCATAACAGGCAAGGCGACGAAGTGCTGCCAACATATTATGCACAGGCGTGAAATTGAAAGACTATCGGAACTTTGTCAGACTGTTTTCAGTCATATGTAAGTCTGTATTAATGGTGATGAATGTGTTAAACACAACACGTAAATATAATATATAATTGAAAGAAGAAACGCTAATTAGTATGAACTGTACTAATAAAAATGAATTTAAGCTTATCGAGATAACTGTTTTAGTAAGACAAGGTACCCCAGATCGTTACGAATTAGCAAAATATTATGCGCATTCGGCCGCGAAACGGACTGTGTCAACGCTCAGAAAAATCGTACTGGATTACCGTTGCTGACCTCCCACATTAGTGTGCAAATTTAGCAATGCGTAAAGATTCATAACGAAATTCAGTTAAAAATCATTCATTGCCACACTTAAGTAAATTCAATTATTGACAGAAGCGGAAAAAGTAGGTATTAACAAGTATGAAACTCTACAGGAGTTTCATATTGACAGACATAAGGCGCCAGTACAGAATTAAGGTAGCAATAAAACGTATTGGGAGCTGAAGAATGTCTTGAAATTGCTTTACTGATAGTCTATCTGCCTCCATCGAGATTAGAACCGAAAACAAACCAGACCTCCCTTGCAGTAGCAAACACCTTTCACTACACTAGCAGACAACCCAGGCAAACAGCCCTCTATTACTACCCCAGACATGAATAAGCCGGAAATTTCGCAATGAAAATGGCAATAACAAAATAGTGTTATTAGCGAGTAAATTTAGTAGGATAATTCTGCACCACGCCAAGAAATAAACTTCGACATAGCTGCCAAACGTATTCTACAATGTTTCGAGTTCCCCATTAGACTTGCCAGAGCCAGGAAATGTTCACTAGCCCAATTGTTTCTAGCTGGCAATGGGAATACTCGCACTACTAATACGCGGTGGAATTAATACTGGGATCTGAATTACCACGTGTATAGGCAAATGGATTTTATTTGCATTCCTGTAAACGTGACTTGGATCGAAAGCGGAGCTACGAGTAATATGCTGATGTATCGGCAGCAGCTAGAACATTTCGAATAAAGAGTAGGGGGGATTATTTATGCGGCCCTCATCTTCAGTGACTGTCGTAGCTATTTTCGAGATTTGAATTTCGTCACTTGAATCGGTAACAATGGAACCCTACTGGCCTCACTTTCTTGACTGTTTATCTGTCTACCCAACCCATAAAACCCGTTTACCTCGAGTACAAGTAGACGTAATAAGCGGAAATGTACCGCACTTCCTGCGGTATACGGTTCCTTGGTGGTGAAAAAAAGGGAGCTTCTATGTCAAAGCAATCTAAAGAAACGGACGTTTATGTAAAGAAAATTTACGCGAAGGGTCAAAAAATGGCTCTAAGAACTATGCGACCAAACTGCTTAGGTCATGAGTGTCCCCTAGACCTAGAACTACTACTTAAACCTATCTAACCTAACACACATCCATGCCCGAGGTAGGATTCCAACCTGCGACTGAAGCATCCGAGCGGTTCGTGACTTAAAGCGCCTAGAACCGATCGGCCACCGCACCTGGCGAAACTCTTTTCACCTCCCGTATAGTGATAATATATACTGTCTAATAAGGATGAATTATATTCGCCAGCAACTTAGATCGTTTTATCACGGAACTTTTAAGAAGCTACATTCAAATTTTGTTGGAAGTCGTCTGCAATATCCATTTATAAACACCCTAGCAACGTCGTATGTGATATCCACTTCTGAAGACGCTGGCAGATACTGCAGTACCATAACAAGTAGTTAAGAATTTATTGTTATTGGTCCATGCATGACACTTTATTTCAGCATCAATTTAACGCACCTAGGTGTTTGTCTATGGCTGAAAATAATGAACAAAAAATAAATAAACAGCAAACAACTTCGATGTTCAAATCAAATGTAACTCACATGTCGCGATTACAACATAATTTCGTTGTTACATCTAGATGACTACATCTACAGGATTTCTTTGCAATCCAGACTAAGGTGCCTGGCAGAGGGTTCATCGAACCACCATCGGACTATTTCTCCACTGGCCCACTCTTTAACAGCGTGCGGGAAAAAGGTCCACTTAAATCTTTTCTTACGCGCCCGGAATTGCATTATTACTGTGGTGATTTCTTCCTGTGCTAGTTCCCGAGGAAATAATGTTTTGGCATTCAGAACAGATGTTGGTGATTGAAATTTCGGAAAAGATCTCGCGGCAACGAAAAACGCTTTTGTTTTCATGAATGTCACCACAACTCGCTTATTAAATCTGGGACCCTCTCTCCCCCATTTCGTGACATTACAAATTATGCTACCGTTCCTTGGACGTTTTTGGCGTGCACCATCAATCACGTCTGTCAAGGATCCCATACCGGGCAGGAATACTACAGCAGTGGACGGACAAACGTATTGTAGGTATTGTTTCAGTAGACCTGTTGCGTATTTTTAGTGTGCGGCCAATAAAACACAGTCTTTCGTTTGTCTTCCCCACAAAAGTATGTTTGCAATCGTTCCAGTTTAAGTAGTTTTACTGGGTACTGAGATGAATTTACAGTATTTCGACGTGTGTTTTCGTCATGTAACCGAAAGTTAATTATTGTTACTGGACGCAGCTTTCGTGTTTAATGTATTCCTCATTCAACAGAGTACACTCCTCGTACACCACACGTAACTGTTTCAAAGTATTAAATTGTTACTTATGTTACCAAGTTGCAGTGGTCGTCTAAAGTTGCCGGTTTGAAACCAAGGAAAATATTATAGCGAAATATGGCAACTAAGAAGCGGACTATCCAAATTAACAAACATTTCTGGTGCTAGTCGTTGCAGTAGGTCTACTATACAGTAACGTAAATTAGGAGCAAAGTCCATTAGTAGATCGTTATCTGGAAAACCAGCCCTCATAATGCAGTGACACTACATGAACGAAAGTTTCCAAACATGTCAATAGGTAGCCGAAGAAAGTGGACGCATTCTGACTACTGAATCGCAACGCACGCCGCTTACGAGGGGACCCGCCAAGTGTCATGCCCCTATCTTGCTGAAACTTCGCTCAGTGAAAGAGAGGACAAAATAACCGAACACGTCTCTCGGCTTATCTGCATACACTCGACCGCTCCTGAGAAAACGACGGCCAAAGTTTTCAATGCACTGTTGATATAGTGCAGATACCTTTTAACATGTAAGGATTCAATTGAAGTGGTGGCTCAGAGGCTACCGTCGCGACTTCAGAACTTTGCGCTGCGAGTTCGAAACCCGGTTGTCCTCCTCCCCACCCCCTCCCCTCCTCACTCTCTGAATTATCTACGAATGTTTATTCCAATTTATGTTGAAAAAATATTGTCGTCATTCGTCAAATAATTTACTGTGTACCGAAAGAAGTTAAAAAAAAACGAATGAAAAAAATGAAGTGAAATATTTGTGAATGTCCTTGCAACCTTACAGGTTGTAAGGAGGTTCAAAAATATTTCACATTATTTTCTCATTCGTTTATTTTCTTTTTAATTCATTAATTACACAGAAAGTTAACTGACGAATAACGGCAACATTATTTCAACATAAATTGAAAAAACATTCGTAGATAATTCTGATAGAGAGGGAGGAAAAAATAATAAAAAAACAAGTATGGTCTCGAACTCGAGAATCAAAGTTACGAAGGAACGACAGTAGCCACTGAGCCACCGCTTCAATTGCATTGTCGGGCGCCAAAGGTGTCTACGCTACAGCAACAGCGCGTTGATAACTTTGACCGTCGTTTTCTCGAAAACGGTCGAGTGTTTGCAGATAAGCCGAAACACATGTTCGCTTATTTTGTCCTCTCCTTCACTGAGCAAAATTTCCGGACAATCAGCATATGGCACCTGACGAGTTCCCCTCGTTAGTCGAGTCGCTTCTTACGACCGGCGAGAACTATGTATGCCTCATAGTAAACTGCGCCACTTGGAAACACGGTGAGCGAGGATAAACACGTTTTCCTTCTTATAAGGCAACCTTCTACAGCTAAAATTCACGGAGTGTTCTTTAGGTAGCCTCAGATATTTCAGAAATGTTTCTTGTGTTAGGCCTGCCGTATATGCAAAACGTAAACATTTCATATCATGTAATATTTATCAGGGTAAGACATGACAAGAGCGGAGAAAAATTACAGACTCTCAGTTGCTCCACTATGTAATGACACGGGTACGGCCTTGCGATCTCTCGTTTATGCCATCGATTTCCGTGTTACACACACACGGCCACTGCGTTGTGGAGGAGGCAGTCTGTCTCCTACTAGCGCTGTTTTCGCAGCAGAATATTAAGCGCGACGATTCATTCAGTCAGTGCTAAATGGCCCATCTGGCCGAGGCAGACAAGGGCGCTATAACAGCACTCCTTGCAGAGGGATTTTCAAATGGCTATAGAGCAAGAAATATGGGTCTTCACAAGTTGATGGTTTTCAGGTGGATTAGACGAAAGAAAGAGTGGTAACCTGAATGGAAGACCTCATGGCCGCCACCTCAAAACAACAGCAACTCAGGATCTGCAGATACGCCGTTTCAATGAGAACCACCCATTTTTCAAAGCACGACAAATTCAGCAGACGTTGGGTCTCAATGTTAGCAGTAAGACCGTCACTCGTCGCTTAAGGGAAGGTGGACTGAGAGTAAGAAGCGCTGCTGTGAAAGAGACATTGACTGTTTCCCACAGAGAAGCCCGCCTTGCTTTTGTTGCTGAAAATGTCCACAAACCTTTCCAGTTTTGGAGGCGAGTGATTTTCACGGACGAAAAAGTTTTCTCGGCAGCATTAACCGGAAAAGTACTTGTTTACCGGCCAAAGGGTGCTAGGTATAATCCAAAATATATTTACAGTTGCTGAAGGAGTGGCAGGGAGTCGGTAACGGTATGGGCATGGATATCGGCCGAAGGGTGTGGGCTCCTGTGGGAAGTGGAAGGAAGGCACGATGCGCGCAGTTACATATCAGTTCTGGAGAACGTGATGTTGCCTTCTGTGACAGCAAAATTTGGCGATGATCAGATCATGTCCCAACAAGATCGCTCGCCTATTCATATGGCACGTGTGGTTAAGAGGTGGTTCCACGACCATAGTAATATTACTGTTATGGGATGGCCACCTAAAGGAGCTGACATGAATTCCATTGAGAATATTTGGGCAAAAATTGTCAGAGTAATACGGGAAAATGGACAGTCAACGTCGACTCGCCGGCAGTTTTCTGATGTTATTCATGACGCTTGGAATGAGTTACTTGAATCTCCTAGATATGTGGCTAGAGTTGTGGGCTCCGTGCCCAACAGACTTCGAGCAGTTGTGGAATCCGAAGGAGGCTATACGCGATACTAAGCAGCATCAGCAGAGGTGTGTTTTTTTTCAGCCCTTAACTAATCAGCTGCAACAGATGTTCCAAGCTTTTTTTTTACAGATGTATATTTTATATAATTTTAAGGAAACGCAGTAAGTGGGATCTGGACAAACAAATTAATTCACTACAAGATATGTAATATTTAATTTGCTAAGAGAAGAAATAAGTTATATATTCAAGCAGTCTCTAAAAATATATGGCACACGTGTATATGCAAGAAGGGTAAAAATCAATTCAGCACAAATGAAAAATATTGAGGAGAAGCTCGCCGATGAAGGCGTAAGTGGAGAGCGAAGGTTGGGCTACAAGGGGAGGTAAGGAGGCCCGAAAGGAAGAGAAAAATCAAGTACCCAATAGACTCCGAGTAGTTGTCGCAGCCGAGGGCTGTTGGTATATGCGATTCGGGGAAACAGTAGAAGAATAGTTTTATTTACTCATTTTTGAGGCTTTATTTTGTGACGGCTAAACAGTGCTCCTTCATGAGACCCACTGTTTGTCCACATGTGGCTAAACATCAGAGGTGTAAAAAATTTTGAGAGGTGCCGAACTACTCTGGAACAGTAACGTGTTTTACACAAGGAGATGATTTTTATTTCATTTCATTTTAACCATTCACAGCACGCTTTGAGACTCTAATCTATAATTTCATTTTATTATTATGTATCTTTTCTTCACTGAAAGTGAACGGCAATAAGTTTCAAGATATAAAGAATAAATGGAAGTTTTTAATTTGTGGAACACTTCAGTCTGGAACCGCGCTGCTGCTACGGTCGCAGGTTCGAATCCTGCCTCGGGCATGACTGTGTGAGATGTCCTTAGGTTGGTTAAGTTTAAGTAGTTCTAAGTCTAGAGGATTGAACCTCAGATGTTAAGTCCCATAGTGCTTAGAGCCATTTTGTGGAGTAGCGCATTTAACAGTTAATATTTTCAACAAATCTGTAGTTATAGGACATATTAAGAGGCAAGTCAAAAATGGCATTGTGGAAAGATCAGGTTGGTCTCTAAAGAGTGACGACGGCCAAATAGCAAATACAAAACTATGGGTAACAACTACTGTTGATGGTGGGGAGTCATAATCGATATGCCACTATTCTGTAATTGTATTTCGGGAGTTTATCGTCGATCCTAGGACTGAAACCGATACTCTGTTTTAGGTAAAGAATATAACCTTAAAAATTTACGTAGCGGAACAGAATATTAATACACAGTATATAGATCAGGAACCTAATCCCACTGCCTTTAATTTTATTCTCACGGATGACATTGAGACAGTAAATAACAAGAGAAATAACAAAACTCTCAGAATCAATGTAGAGAATTCAAGTGTCCAGTGGATTCCAAAGTTTGCTATAATAGCGAATAATTGCTTTCACTGACACCTTCATGCCTACGTTTTTTCAGTCAGACAATGTTTGGAACTAGGACTATCAAGGTAAAATATTTTTCCACAAACTGTCAGATTGGAAGTCAAAGAACAAGTTACATAAATTATGATGAAAACAAACGTTTTTCAAATAGACTGGTCACTGTAGGCATCCAACGCTTTTATTGTGCATTACATGCGCAGTATGTAAACTGGCAACGCCACCGACACACAATACCATTAAGCTGTGGAACAACAGTAGCAAAACAGAGCATCCTCGTTGTCCATGTGATGGATAAGACGACTAATTCGCAACATAAATGTCAATGTAAGCAGCAATTTCTTTTGTAACGTGCTTCCTGAACCAAATAACATATTTCCTATGTCTTCAGGACGAATCATGTAGCAAATGTAATTTAAGGGACATAGAATATCGACTGGATTTACAAACCAAATTATGAACCACTCAAGAACGTAAATCGATGGTCACGTAGTTGTCAGACGTATTCTACGGTGTTCCCAGCGTCCATTACACTAGCAGCAGGAAGAAAACATTCGCTCAGCTGATGTGCTGAGATAGCTACCGCTGGCGAAGCTCGCACTTCGAAGACGCCACAGCATCGTCTGCCGCAACTTCGTGGGAAACGAAATACCTCAAGTACAGGGCTATTACAAATGATTGAAGCGATTTCATAAATTCGCTGTAGCTCCATTCATTGACATATGGTCACGACACACTACAGATACGTAGAAAAACTCATAAAGTTTTGTTCGGCTGAAGCCGCACTTCAGGTTTCTGCCGTCAGAGCACTCGAGAGCGCAGTGAGACAAAATGGCGACAGGAGCCGAGAAAGCGTATGTCGTGCTTGAAATGCACTCACATCAGTCAGTCATAACAGTGCAACGGCACTTCAGGACGAAGTTCAACAAAGATCCACTAACTGCTAACTCCATTTGGCGATGGTATGCGCAGTTTAAAGCTTCTGGATGCATCTGTAAGGGGAAATCAACGGGTCGGCCTGCAATGAGCGAAGAAACGGTTGAACGCGTGCGGGCAAGATTCACGCGTAGCCCGCGGAAAATTGGCTCATGCCACAACTGGAGACCAACAGCGCCGACTTCATCTTTCAACAGGATGGTGCTCCACCGCACTTCCATCATGATGTTCGGCATTTCTTAAAGAGGAGATTGGAAAACCGATGGATCGGTCGTGGTGGAGATCATGATCAGCAATTCATGTCATGGCCTCCACGCTCTCCCTACTTAACCCCATGCGATTTCTTTCTGTGGGGTTATGTGAAAGATTCAGTGTTTAAACCTCCTCTACCAAGAAACGTGCCAGAACTGCGAGCTCGCATCAGCGATGCTTTAGAACTCATTGATGGGGACATGCTGCGCCGAGTGTGGGAGGAACTTGATTATCGGCTTGATGTCTGCCGAATCACTAAAGGGGCACATATCGAACATTTGTGAATGCCTAAAAAAACTTTAAGTTTTTGTATGTGTGTGCAAAGCATTTTGAAAATATCTCAAATAATAAAGTTATTGTAGAGCTGTGAAATCGCTTCAATCATTTGTAATAACCCTGTATAAGCCAATGTGTTGTATTCGCATACCTGTGACTATGACTTGGCGCTAAAGTGTGGTTATGGATAGTACGTATGCTCAAATTGCGAATCTAACAACGTAAATAAAGACAATGGGAAATGAATTACGCGTCCTTCCTCTTCCGTAACATCAAATATATTTCAGTCATTCTATCTTAAATGAACTGCGCACCAGAAGTGAACAACTTTTTAGTAACACCAGATGATGTTAACAGCTTGCCGGCGCGGGTTAGCCGTCTGTTCAACGGCGTCATGTCGCGGACCGCGCGGCTGCTTGCGCCGTCAGTTCGAATCCTTCCCCGGCCATGGATGTGTGTTAGGTTAGGTAGGTTGAAGTAGTTCTAGATCTAGAGGACTAATGACCTAAGCAGTATTGTCGCATAGTTCTTAGAGCCATTCTTTGACCTTTCGCGTAAGTTTTCTTTACATAAACGGCCATATCTTTAGATTGCGTTGACATAGAAGCTCACATTTTTACACCACCAAGGGACCGTATACCGCAGGAAGTGCGATACACTTCCGCTTATTATGTCTACCCTTACTCGAGGTAAACGGGTTTTAAGGGTTGGGTAGACAGATAGACGGCCAAGAATGTGAGACTAGTAGGGTTCCATTTTTAAGGATGTAGGTGACGAAAATAGCTACGACACCGCATATTAGAAGTGCGAGCATTCCCATTGCCAGTTAGAAACAATTGGGCTAACGAACATTTCCTGGCTCTGGCGAGTCTAATGGGAAACTCGAAACATTGTGGAATACGTTTGGCAGCTATGTCGCCGTTTATTTCCTGGGGTGGTGCAGAATTATCCTACTAAATTTACTCGCTAATAACACTATTTTGTTACTGCCATTTTCATTGCGAAATTGCCGGCTTATTCATGTCTGGGGTAGTAATAGAGGACTGTTTGCCTGCGTTGTCTGCTAGTGTAGTGAAAGGTTCTAATCTCGATGGTGGCAGATGGACTATCAGTAAAGCAATTTTAAGAAATTCTTGAGCCGCCAAAACGTTTTATTGCTACCTTTATTCTGTACTGGCGCCCTGTGGATGTCAATACGAAACTCTTGCCTACTTTTTTCGCTTCTACAGTCTGGAACCGCGCGACCGCTACGATCGCAGGTTCGAATCCTGGCTCGGGTATGGATGTGTGTGATGTCCTTAGGTTAGTTAGGTTTAAGTACCTTTAAGTTCTAGGGGACTGATGACCTTAGAAGTATAGTCCCGTAGCGCTCAGAGCCATTTCAACCATTTTTTTTCCGCTTCTGTCAATAATTGAATTGACTTGAGTGTGGCAATGAATGTTTTGTAACAGAATTTCGTTATGAATCTTCGCGCATTGCTAAATTTGCACACTTTCTTGGTAGGTCAGCAACGGTAATCCAGTATGACTGGTCTGAATGTTGACCCAGATCCTTTCGCGGCCGACTGCGCATAATATTTTGCTAATTCGTAACGATCTGGGGTACCTTGTCTTCCTAAAACCGTTATCTCGATAAGCTGAAATTCATTTTTATTTGTACAGTTCATACTAATTAGCGTTTCTTCTTTCATTTATATCTTATAACTACGTGTTGTATTTAACACACTAATCAGCATTAATATAGTCTTACACACGACTGAAAACAGTTTGACAAATATCGGATAGTTTTTCAGTTTCACACCTGTGCATAGTATGTTGGTAGCACTTCGTCGCCTTGCCTGTTATGCTGTGTAGCAAACTTTAAAGCTGTGTGGAACAGCATAACGAAAAGGCGAGGGGTCTCGCTCGTTTTGTCCACGACTGTACAAGGAAAGCAAACAAAACATGTAAGTAAACATGCATCATGACTTCCTAGTAATAAGGCTCGTCCTCCTTGCTAAAGTTTTAAACAATCAAACAAGTTTAAAAGTATCATTACAAGTGAAGGGAACTGAAGAAAGGCAGGTAAAACTTTCACGTTTATTATGAGCTGATGGTAATGTCAAGCGCCAAATTATTGTGTACATATTTTTAAGTAACCCTTTCCGAACATTTTGCTGCTCCTGTTCATTATGTAGCAGTGGCTTTTAACGTAACTTCGACCTCTTATTTTTTAACTGTAATTTCTTCTCGTACAGCTACAACTAAGTTTGGTCTGCTAGCGCCACATGCTAACTTGCTAAAATGAGCACCAAGCTAAACTAGCTTTCACGTACTAGGCTTTGTCAGTATTTATACGAGTTACAGTAAAGAGTTACTTGTGAACACGCTCTGCGGCCTCTCACACGGTTCCGAGTCGGCGGTCTCCACCCCCTGGCATCGTCGCCCGAGAGCAGCTCAGTAACTTGAGTTTTCTGCAAATTGGCATCCGGCGGCTAACCTCGTCTCCACGATACTGGAAAGTTCAACGAACCCCAACATCTCCCTTGGCCCTTGGCGCTACCATTTGCTGATAATGCAACAAATCGGTTTACCTTCCTTTCTTCAGCTCCCTTTACATGTAATGATATTTTTATACTTCTTTTTATAAGGGGGTAGAAGTGTGTAGTTCTTTTTTTTCGGCCTAATATTTTATCGCCTTAAAATGTTCCGTAGAGACTATTTTTAAGATTCATTCGTATAAATTGTGCCACGAATGTTACAACATGGACCGCTACGGTCGCAGGTTCGAATCCTGCCTCGGACATGGATGTGTGTGCTGTCCTTAGGTTAGTTAGGTTTACGTAGTTCTACGTTCTAGGGGACTGATGACTTCAGAAGTTAAGTCCCATAGTACTCAGAGCTAAGCCACTTGTTACAACATGTTAAAACCGCAGATTTACTGCATGAGGGTCTGGCGCATCCGAACGATCCAGTGCAACAGATAGCCGGCCGGTGTGACCGAGCGGTTCCAGGCGCTTCAGTCTGGAACCGCGCGATCGCTACGGTCGCAGGTTCGAATCCTGCCTCGAGCATGGATGTGTGTGATGTCCTTAGGTTAGTTACGTTTAAGTAGTTCTAAGTTTTAGGGGACTGATGACCTCAGAAGTCAAGTCACATAGTACTCAGAGCCATTGGAACCATTTTTTTTTTTTTTTTTTTTTTTTGCAACAGATACATTACTACTCCGAAGTAGTTCAAATACAGAGATACGTAAACAGACAGAATACGGCGCTGCGGTCGGCAAGGCCTGTATAAGAGAACAAGAGCCTGGTACAGTTGTCATATCTGTTTCTGCTGCAGGCTATCAGGATTTAAGTGAGTTTCAACGTGGTGTTATAGTTGGCGCACGAGCAATGGGACACAGCATCTCCGAGGTAGCGATGAAGTGGGGATTTTCCCGTACGACCACACCAAATCTCCGACATCGCTGCGGCCGAAAAAGGTCCTGAAAAACGGGACCAACTACGACTGAAAAAAATAGTTCAACGTGACAGAAGCTCAACCCTTCCGCAAACTGCTGCAGATTTCAGTGCTGTGCAATCAAAAATGGCCGAGTGCGAACCATTCAACGAAACATAACCGATATGGGCTTTTGGAGCGAAGGCTCACTCTTGTACCCTTCACGACTGCACGACACAAAGCTTTAGGCCTCGCCTAGGCCAATAAACATAAAATCAAATAGGGGTAATGCAGGAGTAGGTTTAATAATGAATAGGAAAATAGGAATGCGGGTAAGCTACTACAAACAGCATAGTGAACGCATTATTGTGGCCAAGATAGATACGAAGCCCACACCTACTACAGTAGTACAAGTTTATATGCCAACTAGCTCTGCAGATGACGAAGAAATTGAAGAAATGTATGATGAAATAAAAGAAATTATTCAGATAGTGAAGGGTGACGAAAATTTAATAGTCATGGGTGACTGGAATTCGGTAGTAGGAAAAGGGAGAGAAGGAAATTTAGTAGGTGAATATGGAACGGGGATAAGGAATGAAAGAGGAAGCTGCCTGGTAGAATTCTGCACAGAGCACAACTTAATCATAGCTAACAATTTGTTTAAGAATCATGAAAGAAGGTTGTATACATGGAAGAACCCTGGAGATATTAAAAGGTATCAGATAGATTATATAATGGTAAGACAGAGATTTAGGAACCAGGTTTTAAATTGTAAGACATTTCCAGGGGCAGATGTGGACTCTGACCACAATCGATTGGTTATGACCTGTAGATTAAAACTGAAGAAACTGTAAAAAGGTGGGAACTTAAGGAGATGGGACCTGAATAAACTGAAAGAATCAGAGGTTGTACAGAGTTTCAGGGAGAGCACAAGGGAACAATTGACAGGAATGGGGGAAAGAAATACAGTAGAAGAAGAATGGGTAGCTTTGAGGGATGAAGTAGTGAAGGCAGCAGAGGATCAAGTAGGTAAAAAGACGAGGGCTAGTAGAAATCCTTGGGTAACAGAAGAAATATTGAATTTAATTGATGTAAGGAGAAAATATAAAAATGCAGTAAATGAAGCAGGCAAAAAGGAATACAAACGTCTCAAAAATGAGATCGACAGGAAGTGCAAAATGGCTAAGCAGGGATGGCTAGAGGACAAATGTAAGGATGTAGAGGCTTATTTCACTAGGGGTAAGATAGATACTGCCTACAGGAAAATTAGAGAGACCTTTGGAGATAAGAGAACCACTTGTATGAACATCAAGAGCTCAGATGGAAACCCAGTCCTAAGCAAAGAAGAGAAAGCAGAAAGGTGGAAGGAGTATATAGAGGGTCTATACAAGGGCAATGTGCTTGAGGACAATATTATGGAAATGGAAGAGGATGTAGATGAAGATGAAATGGGAGATACGATACTGCGTGAAGAGTTTGACAGAGCACTGAAAGACCTGAGTCGAAACAAGGCCCCCGGAGTAGATAACATTCCATTGGAACTACTGACGGTCTTGGGAGAGCAGGTCCTGACAAAACTCTACCATCAGGTGAGCAAGATGTACGAAACAGGCGAAATACCCTCAGACTTCAAGAAGAATATAATAATTCCAATCTCAAAGAAAGCAGGTGTTGACAGATGTGAAAATTACCGAACAATCAGTTTAATAAGCCACAGCTGCAAAATTTTAACACGAATTCTTTACAGACGAATGGAAAAACTAGTAGAAGCCGACCTCGGGGAAGATCAGTTTGGATTCCGTAGAAATACTGGAACACGTAAGGCAATACTGACCTTAAGACTTATCTTAGAAAATAGATTAAGGAAAGGCAAACGTACGTTTCTAGCAATTGTAGACTTAGAGAAAGCTTTTGACAATGTTGACTGGAATACTCTCTTTCAAATTCTAAAGGTGGCAGGGGTAAAATACAGGGAGAGAAAGGCTATTTACAATTTGTACAGAAACCAGATGGCAGTAAGAAGAGTCGAGTGACATGAAAGGGAAGCAGTTGTTGGGAAGGGAGTAAGACAGGGTTGTAGCCTCTCCCCGATGTTATTCAATCTGTATATTGAGCAAGCGGTAAAGGAAACACAAGAAAAATTCGGAGTAGGAATTAAAATCCATGGAGAAGAAATAAAAACTTTGACGTTTGCCGATGACATTGTAATTCTGTCAGAAACAGCAAAGAACTTGGAAGACCAGTTGAACTGGATGGACAGTGTCTTGAAAGGAGGATATAAGATGAACATCAACAAAAGTAAAACAAGGATAATGGAATGTAGTCGAATTAAGTCAAGTGATGCTGAGGGAATTAGATTAGGAAATGAGACACTTAAAGTAGTAAAGGAGTTTTGCTATTTGGGGAGCAAAATAACTGATGATGGTCGAAGTAGAGAGGATATAAAATGTAGACTGGCAATGGCAAGGAAAGCGTTTCTGAAGAAGAGAAATTTGTTAACATCGAGTATAGATTTAAATGTCAGGAAGTCGTTTCTGAAAGTATTTGTATGGAGTGTAGCCATGTATGGAAGTGAAACATGGACGCTAAATAGTTTGGACAAGAAGAGAATAGAAGCTTTCGAAATGTGGTGCTACAGAAGAATGCTGAAGATTAGATGGGTAGATCACATAACTAATGAGGAAGTATTGAATAGGATTGGGGAGAAGAGAAGTTTGTGGCACAACTTAACTAGAAGAAGGGATCGGTTGGTAGGACATGTTCTGAGGCATCAAGGGATCACCAATTTAGTATTGGAGGGCAGCGTGGAGGGTAAAAATCGTAGAGGTAGACCAAGAGATGAATACACTAAGCAGATGCAGAAGGATGTAGGTTGCAGTAGATACTGGGAGATAAAGAAGCTGGCACAGGATAGAGTAGCATGGAGAGCTGCATCAAACCAGTCTCAGGACTGAAGACCACAACAACATAGGCCAGTTGACACCGACATTGGACTGTTGATCACTGGAAACATGTTGCCTGGTCGGGCGAGTCTCGTTTTAAATTTTATCGGGCGTATGAACGTGTACGGGTATGGAGACAACCTCATGGAATCCATGAACCCTGCATGTCATCAGGGGACTGTTCAAGCTGTGGAGGCTCTGTAATGGTGTGGGGCGTGTGCAGCTGGAGTGATACGGGACCCCTTATACATCTAGATACGACTCTGACAGGTGACACGTTCGTAAGAATCCTGTCTGATCACATGCATCCGTTCATGTCCATTGTGCATTTTGATGGATTTGACCATTTCCAGCAGTACACTGCGACACCCGACACGTCCAGAATTGCTACAGAATAGCTCCAGGAGAACACCTTTTTGAGTTTAAACACTTATGCTGGCCACCAAACTCCCCAGCCACGAAGATTATTGAGCATAATTGGGATGCCTTGCAACGTGATGTACAAGAAGAGATTTCCGCCCCTTCATACTCTCACGGATTTATGGATAACCTTGCAGGATTCATGGTGTCAATTTCCTCCAGCAGTGCATCAGACATTAGTCGAGTCCATACCACGTCGTGTTGCGGCACTTCCGCGTGCTCGCGAGGGCCCTACACGGTATTAGACAGGTGTACCAGTTTCTTTGGCTCATTAGTGTATAATAGTTACCGACGGAATATGTATCCTGTTAGTTTCGAACAGTATCATAGAGGGCATTTGTACCAACTAAAATACTATTGTCAACAAGATTTCTCTTCGTAACATGATTCGTTGATGGTAAACGGTCTGAAAGCACATGTTTGTTTCACGATTGCCGAACTTGTCATTTCGCTTGTTTTTTTATACGAAGTAAAACGTGAGTGCTTGAAAATGACAAATATATGTGTTTATACGGATAGAAAAAATTCGAAAAGTAATCACAGTTGTACAAAAACTCTTCGATTGGTAGGCGGAAGCCAGTTAATAGATATAAGTTAGTCAAAATAAGAGTGTTCAGTAGACATCGGCGGAAAAAAGTCTAATTGTATGGTGCTGGCATTGTCAATTAAAGGTTTGTTCAGTTTCAATACTTAAAAAAAAAAAAAAAAAAAAACAGGTAGAAACTTTAAATTGTTGTTTTTTTCAAAACAACATTTTTCAAGCTGGTAGGTGCTGTAACTCATGAAACATGTAGACATTATACCTTTTCTTAACTTGCGAGTCGACGTTTTTATCTGTAGTGCGTGAAATTTTTACGATTTATTTTAGTTTAGATTTTTGCCAAAAAAATTGACTTCAATATACGAGTGCCATCATTTTGTTAAAAACCATTTTTAAAAAAACATCCCTATGTAGTAAGTTAGACAATATCAATTTAAAGCAGTTTTTGAAATTTTGTTCTGTGTGGAAAATTGTGGCGTTCAGAATACTAGCCACCCGCCCTCGCACTCCATGAAGGCCTATCGTCGATGCCTTTTAGTGTTTTCGGAGTGCAACGTTTTTACTTAAAGAATACAAATACTATCTTAAGGGCGTGCAATAATTGATTAACTTGTGCGTTGTTTTACTGAAAAATCGAGCGTCATCCTGGTCTACCCCCTTAACACTTTATAAAATGTTTAATCGTCTGTTTATGTGCTTTGTTAAACATTTCATGTGTTTTATAAGGTTCAATAGATACTAGCGCTCCCAATGTGCATACTATGAACACTAGCGCTTCCACTTAATATATAGGCGTATTAAATGCTCGTCAAGTCATTAGTATGTTGGTTGACATTCGCAGCATATATTATGTATGATACGTGATGACAGTCTTTGCGTGTTACTCACCGCATATTTAATGTTTTCTTTTGCTACTGCATATTTATTGCTTTTCTTACAAAGGAACGTTGTGGTTGTCATGTTTAACTGTCTTACATTTTGTGGCTACCTGAAATTGTCATCAGGAGACCGATCTCTTATTAGGAAAAATATAATATTCTTGTTAACGAAGTTTTATTTGGGCAGATCGCAGTAATTACATACAAGTTAAGGAATGTCGCTCAGAAACGGTGTTATAGAACTTTGAAAGAATTTCTTAAATCGTTGAAACGGAAAAGGAATGCTGAAAGGAAGGGAATTGTCAATGAAGGTACTGACCAAGTTGACACTTTGTTTTTTTAGGTAGCTGCAGATAAGAGCTAATCGGCACTGAAAGAAGTCAGCACGAGAATCAAATTACAGGCGTTCAGTTGCAAAATAGGTAACATAGCGACTGTTTTGTAATTAAAAAGAAGGCATGCTGAGAATGTAGTAACACGGTCTGATAGGAAATCTGTCAACGAAATTCTTTTCTGGATTTTCTGTGGCCACAAACGGCCTTTACGCTGATTTAATGGAAGATAAGTTGTTGACATTAGAAAAAGACCGTAAAAACTGGTATCCCTAAAGATTCTCGCAATAAGTCGACAACTCTGGCAGAAGCCTTTATTCAGAAGTGAATGAAAATGGTTGACTATGGTCGTTGCGGTGATATGTTTGCGGTGTGTGTGGGAAAAGCGACGAAGTGAAACCGTTTCTATCAAATAGTAGCATGGTGGAAACCATAGTTCACGGATGACAATAAACCATGTCTCTCGCGTTATTACGTCGTACGACGCTGCGGAGAGGTGTGGAATTTAATCCAGAACATTGGCGAACCACTCCCAACACCAAGTCGGTCGTATACATGCAGTAGGTTACTAAACAACTGGAGGCGAGAATAGGAAAATGAAAAGCGGTTTTTAACGGCCTGTTGTGAACGAAGTTAGAGACGGAGCAAAGTCTCGATTTACCACGGGTGTGGGAGAGGCAGGGGGGGGGGGGGGGGGAGAGGGACCATCCAGGAATTTGCCTCGTTCGATTCAGAAAAAGAGGTAAAAATTAAACACGGTAAATGATGACAGCACAAAACAGTTGCAGGATAAAGATTTATTAAAGTTCTTAACCACTGTTTCGGTATATCTAAATACACATTCATCAGACGTGAAATACACCTGAACAGGAAGACGCCTTCATTAGCAAAAACTTAGCATCGTAACTGATAAAAAACAGTATATCTTAAGTAACTGTAAAATTATCAGAGTACTACAGGCACAAAGACTTTTAGTCACTTACTAAAATCACATCCTGTGGAGATTCATAAAACAATAGTGCCAAAGGCGTCGTCAGTATTTAAAACATCATCTCCATTTGTACAACATAATTATGGACAGAAGGTCGATGCGAACACAGCATCAGTACTTCGCCTATGAACTATCGTGAAAGCCGGCCGGAGTGGCCGTGCGGTTCTAGGCGCTACAGTCTGGAACCGAGCGACCGCTACGGTCACAGGTTCGAATCCTGCCTCGGGCATGGATGTGTGTGATGTCCTTAGGTTAGATAGGTTTAATTAGTTATAAGTTCTAGGCGACGGATGACCTCAGAAGTTACGTCGCATAGTGCTCGGAGCCATTTTGAACTATCGTGAAGGGGGTGTGAAAGCCGTAGGGCAGACAGTTTCACCGAGAGAGGGCACTTGTATGCGCGAGACACTCGCGCGCATAAAAATCCATGGATACATACACATGCGCATCAAAATTATTAGAAGTTATGCTAATTCAAACCTTCTATCTTAATAAATAAATCATATCAGAACCATTTAAAAACATCTACGTAAAATAGAAAATATGAAACCAATTTACCTGTATCCTAGTGTCAAGCAGATGAAGCTTGCGCTACGGAACTCATCTAACGAGAGAGGGCAGCAGTGTTATGCGCGAGAATCTCGCGTAACTTAAACGGTAAAATACATACTAGAGAAAACAACCAAAATGTTACAGTAAAACGAAACCATCTGTCGTTGTGAATAAAAACATAACAGTCAATTAACCACACATACACATCGAGAACCACAAACAGCAAACATCAAAAAATAGTTAAAATCCCAACAAGACAGGAAAAGCGCATCTCACCAGCATCAACAGGCAAGAAAACTAACTTTTAGTCAGCCAGACTATATTACATTAAAGCAAGGAGGGGTTTGAAACGGTCTAAAACTTTTTGGTTTCTAAACTGCACCTGTTCATTAAGAATAAAACCATCTTTTTGAGACAGATGCTTGAAAATCTCTAATTCTTCGAGTAGGTCCAGTGTGTAACCCTTACTCCTTTCGTGAAGCAATTCTACGTCATCCAGTTTACGTGGCGTATACTGTAAGAGCCATTAATGTTCGGCAAACGTGCAATTATATACGTTTTCCCCGTTTTTACCTAGCATGTGTTCTTTATACCTTACTTTAACGGGTCTACCTGTCTGTCCAATGTAATAGTTTGGTCAGTCGTTACAAGTAATTTTGTAAACTCCGGATTTAGTTCTTCCCGTGCCAAGTTCTTCCCGTGCGCCAATAATATGAATCACTCTTTGTTCCAGGCTATTATTTTCGGAAAAGGTAACTCTGTAACCGTATTGTTTCTGAAGAAGTCTTTTCTTATATGATACGTTCCCCAAAAATGGAATAGAAATAAAGTTATTACCCTCATTCTTTTTCGCCCTGTTATCTCCTAAGGTTGAACATTTCACAGCTGTTTTTCCTAACAATTTGGTCAATTAACTTAGGGTCGTATCCATTGTTAGTAGCAATTGATTTTACTAAAGATATTTCTTTTTCTAAACAATTCTGTTCTAAAGGTGTGCTCACAGCACGATGAACTGCAGAATGAAAGAAGGCGATTTTGTGAGTTTGAGGATGACAAGAATCTGCTGGGACAATATTATCAGAAAAAGTATTTTTACGAAAAATGTCGAAGCTAATTGTGTTGTCAAATAACTTAAGTTTCAAATCAAGAAAATGGAGTTCTCTTTCATTGTTTTGCATCTCTTTTGTGAAAATCATTTTCTCTTGAAAACTGTTAAAAACATGAAACATTTGTTGTAGATCTTGGTCACTCCCTTGAAATATTATGAGTATGTCATCAACATAACGAGCATAGAAAGAAATCATATTACCCAACACAGGATTATTTTTGAAAAAATTTTCTTCTAACGCATTCACAAAGACGTCAGCCAAGATACCATCTAACGGGCAACTCATGGCTATGCCGAATGGTTGCTCATACATTTTGCCATCAAACAGAAAGAAATTATAATTTAGTTCAACCTGGAATAGTGACATCCGACAATTGCAGCTCACTTAAAGTTCTATGTTGTCGAATGTTATCTTCAATAATGTTATGAGTGATATCCACCGGAACATTAGTGTATAAACTTACAACGTCTAAAGAAACCAAACGAGAGGAGGAAGTGATATCTACCGCTTTTAGCTTGTTTATTACCGCAGCACTACTTTTAACAGAATAATTGTTTTCAAAAACGAAGGTTTCTTTAATTTTAGTGTGTAAGAATCTCGCTAATTTATGATGTGGACTCTTTATTCCGTTAACGATCGGACGAATTGGGTGTTGACTTTTGTGTACCTTAAACTGACTTCTAAGTGTAGGTGCTCTGGGGTTCATATTAAAGTTTTCTTTTGAAATCTTTCATATGATTTTCAGTTTTGCCTAAAATATCCCTAATTTGCTTTTGTAATGTAAAGGTAGGATCCAGCTCTATTACGAATATCCCACTTTCCCCGAAAAAAGCCAAAGTTTTAGCAGTATATTTGCTTTTATGGGCTACAACAAGCGAATTTCCATTATCAGATTTAGTGATAAGAGCCTCATTATTTTTAAATTTACGGTTAATGCTCTGCTCTCTGTTTTAAGTCATTGTTTTTTACAGAATTGACCTCTCTTTCTAAAAGTGCGCTGCATTCATGAGCAATTCTATTTTTTTGGGATTTTTCTGTTTTTACAGAGTGAAGACCAACTTTAAGGTCAACAATAAAATTGTCCACCACTTTAGGGTCATTAAGACTAAGCATGAAATTGTATTTAAAACCTCTTTCTAGTATGGCGCTTTCTTGAGGAGTAAAGCTTATGGAAGTTTTATTTAGTACTATGTCAAAGAATTTCTGTTCAATATCAACAGTTCTTTGTGCAGGAGCAACATTAGATTAGGCATAGCATTTTCTAGCTTCTGAAGTTTAAAATCATGCCTAAGCTGAATTTCACTCCTACGATTCTGTAACCACTCATTAACACCATGCCAAATACTATCTATGTGAAAGTTAAAATAATCTTTAAAAGTTCTAGTAATCAAGAGATACAAAGAGTAAGCTTCTTCATTTAGTTTATCTTTCTTCTTATAAAGGTCACTGATTCTGTCACTCATTTATTTCACCAGTTTTGCTTTAGTAGACGGAACCTTGTTACACTGTTTCACACTGATAAAAGCCTTCACGTAGTTCGGTGTCAAATGCTGTCTATCACATTGTTTAGTGAAGTCAATAGCCATTTTGGCTGTCATTTATCGCGAAGAATTTCAGCAGTTGCTGTTTCAGCCATGTTTAAAATCGTGAAAATTAAATCTAGATGCCGGCCGAAGTGGCCGTGCGGTTAAAGGCGCTGCAGTCTGGAACCGCAAGACCGCTACGGTCGCAGGTTCGAATCCTGCCTCGGGCATGGATGTTTGTGATGTCCTTAGGTTAGTTAGGTTTAACTAGTTCTAAGTTCTAGGGGACTAATGACCTCAGCAGTTGAGTCCCATAGTGCTCAGAGCCATTTGAACCATTTTTTAAATCTAGATAGCTGGAGTGGGATTTGAAACCTGGTTCTCCAGAATAGCAACCCAGCATCTTAGCCACTGAGACACAGACCATCTGAGAGTTAATAATTGATGCTGAATGGTGATTAAGAATAGTATGTCAGAAACAAATTGGCTACTCGTACAGGAAGTCAAACTAGATGCTTCCGAGATCAGTTCCTGACACTTGTCAACGTACTCAATCTACATGTGATTTTCTGTTGTACGGAAACTGTAAAACGAAGTACGCGCAAGTGATGATCTGTTCAACAAATTCGCTGTTTTCTTGACTAGTTGTGATTTTACGTTCATTACAACCGATAAAGCTGTATTGGGTGATATAAATTTCGAAGCTGATGTTTAGGGAACATCCGGCTTGGCAGATTAAACCTACCACTCTGTTCCCAACGTTCCTACTTGACTTCGTTAAGGAAGATGGCTTGTAAGTGCCTCTAGCTGCTTCGTGTTTATGCAGCTGCTCCCGGAAGTCCTTTACTCGCTCAAGTGTACCACTTTTTATGACGTGTCCATTTCACGCTACTAGTTACGCAGAATACGCCACTTGCAAGTCAAGAATGGTGACAACTGACTGACAGCCTTCGGATAACTATGAAGGAACCTCATGTGCCACTACTGGATAAAAGACGGTAATACACGTTTCTTCTGCTGTCTCGCTCGACTAATTCTATCATAACTCTGTTATTTATATTCATGATGTTGATAAATATGATACGTGCGAAAGACTTGGAGGAGCAACTGAACAAAATTGGCAGTGTTTTGAAGAAATATTATAAGATGAATATCAACAAAAGTAAATCGAGGGCAACGGAATGTTGTCAGATGAGGCTCCTTTCTATCCCTCTAGTGTTCAACCCTGACGTTGGCTTACAACAATCCGCGGTTCCCCTCTTTTGTCTGCCTTCCTCTTCATTTCTACGTATGTAGCGCATCCCACATCATACACAATAAGACAAAAACATTATCCGAATTGAACGGAAACCGGTAAATGTGCTGTAGAAGTGCAGACAAACAAATGATTACAATTTCAGAAAAACTGGATGATTTATTGAAGATAAAAAGCTTCACAGACTGAACAAGCCTATAACGCGTTAGCACACCTCTGGCCATTATGTAGATACTTATTCGGCTTGTCATTGACAGAGTTACTGGATTTACTGCTCAGGGATATCATGAGAAATTTTGTCCAGTTCGAGCGTTAGATCGCTGAAATCCCGAGATGGTTCGAGAGTCCTGCCCATATTGCTCCAAACTACCTCAGTTGAGGAGAGATGCGGCGAGGTTGCTGGTCAATGTAGGGTTTGGCAAGCATGAATGAAAGCTGTAAAAATTCTGCCCATATATGGGCGGGCATTATCTCGCTGACGTGTCTGGAGACGCACTGGATAGCAGTGGGATACCAACCAGTCGCCCGTCATAAGGCCCGACAACCAAGAGTGATGGTCCGGGCTGTCGTTTCTATCTATAGCAGGACGTCTTTCATTGTCATCCGCAGGACACTTCGCTGCATAGCTGAACGCCGACAATATTCATCGCCACGTTTGTTACCCATCATGGCAAGATATCCTGAGCATACATTCCAGCAAGAAAGTGTCAGCCCGGACACGGCGAGGGTTTCTGTTGCTTGCCTTCATGTTTCCCAAACCCTATCTTGGCCAGCGCCGGATCTCTCCCCAAAAGAGAACATTTGGAGCATTATGGGCAGGGCTCTCCAACCATCTCGGGGTTTTGACGATCTCACGCAGTGATTGGACAGAATATGGCAGAATATTCTTCAGGAGGACATCCAACAACTCTCTCAATCAGTCCCAAGCCGAATAACCACGAGGGGCGTTTGAAAAGTCCGTGCAGAAATAAAAACTACTTACGTGTTTGGGGTAAACCATTTTTATTTTTCGACATAGTCTCCTTTTAGACTTATACTCTTCATCCAACGCTGTTCTAATTTGTTTATCCCTTCCGAATAATAGGAACAGTCCAAGTCTGCAAAATAGCTATTAGTTGCTGCTATCACCTCCTCGTTTGAATAAAACTTTTGTTCTGCCAGCCATTTCTTCAAATTGGGCAACAAATAGTAGTCCGAGGGAGCCAAGTCTGGAGAATAGGGGGGATTTTAAACGGGTTGGACTCCTGTTTCCATTAATTTTGCGACCACAGCTGCTGAGGTGTGTGCTGGTGCATTAATGTGATGAAAAGGACTTTTTTGTGGTCCAATCGCCGGCATTTTTCTTGCAGCTCGATTTTCAGACGGTCCAATAACGATGAATAATATTCACGTGTAATAGTTTTACCCTTTTCCAGATAGTCGATGAGGACTATACCTTGCGAATCCCAAAAGACAGTCGCTATAACCTTTCCGGCGGAAGGATTGGTCTTCGCCGTTTTTGGTGTAGATTCTCCCTTGGTAACCCATTTTTTAGATTGTTGTTTGGTCTCAGGAGTATAGTAATGTATTCATGTTTTATCCACAGTGACGAAATGACGCGTAAAGTCCTGCGGATTCTTCCTGAACAGCTGCAAACCATCCTAGCAACACTTCACACGATTCCATTTGTGGTCAAGCGTGAGCAATAGCGGAACCCATCTTGCGGACAGATTTCTCATGTCCAAATGTTTATGCAAAATATTACGTACCCGTTCATTTGAGATGCCCACAGGATTTTATCCATGATTTCTGGAGTCGTAACTTCCACAGGGCGTCTAGAACGTTCAGCACCACTTGTGCCCATATGTCCACTCCGAAAGTGTTGAGACCACTTTAAATTGTTCTAATCGAAGGTGCAGAGTCACCGTAATGTTTATGAAGCTTCTCTTTAGTCTCTTGAGGCTTTTGCGTTTCATGGTTCAAATGGCTCTGAGCACTATGGGAGTTAACTTCTGAGGTCTTCAGTCCCCTAGAACTTAGAACTACTTAAACCTAACTAACCTAAGAACATCACACACGTCAGTGTCCGAGGCAGGATTCGAACCTGCGATCGTAGTGGCTGCGCGGTTCCGGACTGTAGCGCCTAGAACCGCTCGGCCACTCAGGCCGGCTTCCCTTTTATAAAATAATGTTTGATCACCACACGAAATTCTTTTTCGTTCATTTTTTGAGAGTCACTCGGCTTCCTTGATTCACACGAATGCCAAACACAAAGAAATAGACCAATATGGCTGAAACTTCGTGTGCTTACTTTCCAAAGATGCTAATAACTAAACATGACCTCGATACCCGACGGTGGTGCCATCTCTCGGACTGCACGGACTTTTCTAACGCCCCTCATACTTGCATAAGCGTCAGAGGTGGACCAACGCATTATTGGCTTGCTCAATTTGTGATGCTATTTCCCTTGAATTGCCGGCCGGAGTGGCAGTGCGGTTATAGGCGCTACAGTCTGGAACCGCGTGACCGCTATGGTCGCAGGTTCGAATCCTGCCTCGGGCATGGATGTGTGTGATGTCCTTAGGTTAGTTAGGTTTAAGTAGTTGACCACAGTAGTTAAGTCCCGTAGTGCTCAGAGCCATTTGAACCATTCCCTTGAATTGACCATTCAATTTTTCTTAAATTGTAAACAGGGTATGTAGATGTACATCACATCTACTGATTTCCGCCCCATTCGGATAATTCCTGCGTCTTCCTGTAGTCTTAGAGTGTGCACATCTGATGCATGTATGACATCCTTGGTCGCCCCCTGTGATTCTTTCCTTTAGTAGCTCCTTCTGTTATTGTTCCAGTGATGTTGTGTGTTAATATGCTCCTAAATCCTGGTATGAGTGAAAAGTGAGTGAATTTAACTGAATCAGACGTAATCGTGGTACAGACACACCCTTGAGACCCAGTGCCGGGATAAAAGTACGCAACGGATTGATTAATGCTATGAAACATCGTGGATCTAGCAGCGAATCTTGAAGTGGAGAATTTGCGTTTTGTCACTGAAAAATATCAAATGTGATAAGGGAGAGTTCCTGCACACAAATCAAAGATACGATTTAATTGAACTCTTTAGCTTATTACAAAAAGAATCAGACTTGACAGGCATCTACATAAGTCACAAAATCACGTGAATTACAAGCCTAAAATATTAACTATGAAAATCAGAGAAGTGAACTGTCGGTTAGAAAAATTACTCGGCGAGTTTCAGAATTAGTTAATGATCATGTGTCTGACCTCGTGAAATCTGTGTGGACCTGCCTACACAGTGACTGACTGTGTGTGGGGAAAGCTAAGGAAACTTGTACAAATGGGAAAGCGCTCACGAAGGTGGGAAAGGGAAACCGATCATGAACCTCGAGTTCTGGTGTGTGATGGTCCCAACATGCCGGAGCTTCTAATTAAGCAAACCATTATCACCGGTGCGATACGGCAGCAGGCTACCATCAAGTAAGACGCAAGAATCGCTGTTGCAGGGATTGGAACACTGGACCACAATTTTTTTCGCAACCTTTCGAATGTCTATTGTAGTAGTGCCGGACAACATGATACTACAAAAGCAAAATTCGCCTCCAAAGAACGTGAAATAGTCATTTAAATATGTGTCAGCCCATCGTCCAACCAGAGTGTATAACACATATTTACTGCTTAGTATATAACGATGTTTAAAGGTATGCCCTCCATTAACAAGCTACAGTATTCCATCAACAATGCATGCTGTGGAAAACACAAGTTTCGTAATGAATAACATACTTAAAATGATCTTCACTAGAACAGGTTTTCTATTAGACGTGAAATAGTCATTTAAATATGTGTCAGCCCATCGTCCAACCAGAGTGTATAACACATATTTACTGCTTAGTATATAACGATGTTTAAAGGTATGCCCTCCATTAACAAGCTACAGTATTCCATCAACAATGCATGCTGTGGAAAACACAAGTTTCGTAATGAATAACATATTTAAAATGATCTTCACTAGAACAGGTTTTCTATTAGAATGTAATTTGTGTTAAGAGTTACGACAGGAAAAGTATTAGCTGCTAATGACTATCCTACATTATGTGATCAAAAGTATCTGGACACCTGGCTGAAAATGACTTACAAGTTCGTGGCGCCCTCCATCGGTAATGCTGGAATTCAGTATGGTGTTGGCCCACCATTAGCCTTGATGACAGCTTCAACTCTCGCAGGCATACGTTCAATGAGGTACTGGAAGGTTTCATGAGCAATGGAAGCCCAATCTTCACGGAGTGCTGCACTGAGGAGAGGTATGGTTGTCGGTCGGTGAGGCCTGTTACGAAGTCGGCGTTCAAAAACATTCCAAAGGTGTTCCATAGGATTCAGGTCAGGACTCAGTGCAGGCCAGTCCATTACAGGGATGTCATTGTCGTGCAACCACTCGGCCACAGACCGCGCGCCGGCCGCTGTGGCGAGCGGTTCTAGGCGCTTCAGTCGCCGGTTCGAATCCTGCCTCGGGCATGGATGTGTGTGATGTCCTTAGGTTAGTTAGGTTTAAGTAGTTCTAAGTTCTAGGGGACTGATGACCTCAGAAGTTAAGTCCCATAGTGCTCAGAGCCATTTGAACCATTTTTGAGTTACTCTTCGACTAAGCAGTTCCACTACGTCCTGTAGCCTCATGCTGTGATCACTACTGGATACCTCCAACTCCGTTCCCTGTTGCCATTAGCATCCAATATTGTGGTTGCGTGGTAGACAATGTGTGGGGCGTAGAATGCCACAGAAATTGGCCTTCTGTGACGTCACAGTCAAGGTGCACCCTGTTAGTGCTCCTCCATTGGTAGTTAGTTCGAAACTGCTATCTCTCGAAATCTGTGTGACAGAGCTTTGGATTCCTGTTATACTCAACATGCTGCAGCGCCTACAGCAGCCGTAGCTCCCAACAGCCCATACTTAAACCATAGTCTAATAGCTTCCCACCTTCTCTAATAATAATAATAACAATAATAATAATAATAATAATAATAACAATAATAATTTATTTTGTTTAGGCATCAGCAGAAGTAAAAAAGGCCGGCATTTCACTATCATACTTCTTTGGCAAAGAAATATGATCAAATATTCGTCACGTTTCGTTGAGAAATACACTCCTGGAAATGGAAAAAAGAACACATTGACACCGGTGTGTCAGACCCACCATACTTGCTCCGGACACTGCGAGAGGGCTGTACAAGCAATGATCACACGCACGGCACAGCGGACACACCAGGAACCGCGGTGTTGGCCGTCGAATGGCGCTAGCTGCGCAGCATTTGTGCACCGCCGCCGTCAGTGTCAGCCAGTTTGCCGTGGCATACGGAGCTCCATCGCAGTCTTTAACACTTGTAGCATGCCGCGACAGCGTGGACGTGAACCGTATGTGCAGTTGACGGACTTTGAGCGAGGGCGTATAGTGGGCATGCGGGAGGCCGGGTGGACGTACCGCCGAATTGCTCAACACGCGGGGCGTGAGGTCTCCACAGTACATCGATGTTGTCGCCAGTGGTCGGCGGAAGGTGCACGTGCCCGTCGACCTGGGACCGGACCGCAGCGACGCACGGATGCACGCCAAGACCGTAGGATCCTACGCAGTGCCGTAGGGGACCGCACCGCCACTTCCCAGCAAATTAGGGACACTGTTGCTCCTGGGGTATCGGCGAGGACCATTCGCAACCGTCTCCATGAAGCTGGGCTACGGTCCCGCACACCGTTAGGCCGTCCTCCGCTCACGCCCCAACATCGTGCAGCCCGCCTCCAGTGGTGTCGCGACAGGCGTGAATGGAGGGACGAATGGAGACGTGTCGTCTTCAGCGATGAGAGTCGCTTCTGCCTTGGTGCCAATGATGGTCGTATGCGTGTTTGGCGCCGTGCAGGTGAGCGCCACAATCAGGACTGCATACGACCGAGGCACACAGGGCCAACACCCGGCATCATGGTGTGGGGAGCGATCTCCTACACTGGCCGTACACCACTGGTGATCGTCGAGGGGACACTGAATAGTGCACGGTACCTCCAAACTGTCATCGAACCCATCGTTCTACCATTCCTAGACCGGCAAGGGAACTTGCTGTTCCAACAGGACAATGCACGTCCGCATGTATCCCGTGCCACTCAACGTGCTCTAGAAGGTGTAAGTCAACTACCCTGGCCAGCAAGATCTCCGGATCTGTCCCCCATTGAGCATGTTTGGGACTGGATGAAGCGTCGTCTCACGCGGTCTGCACGTCCAGCACGAACGCTGGTCCAACTGAGGCGCCAGGTGGAAATGGCATGGCAAGCCGTTCCACAGGACTACATCTAGCATCTCTACGATCGTCTCCATGGGAGAATAGCAGCCTGCATTGCTGCGAAAGGTGGATATACACTGTACTAGTGCCGACATTGTGCATGCTCTGTTGCCTGTGTGTATGTGCCTGTGGTTCTGTCAGTGTGATCATGTGATGTATCTGACCCCAGGAATGTGTCAATAAAGTTTCCCCTTCCTGGGACAATGAATTCACGGTGTTCTTATTTCAATTTCCAGGAGTGTATCTGACATGGCGCTGAAAAGGTGTATTATACTGTCGTCATATTTTTTGTCAAACTTCAAGATGGCGGACAACAACTACTTGTTATGCTCTGCAGTCGCTTGTACCACAGTTGCAATGTGTATGCATTTGGAAGAAAAGCGGCGGTAAAAAGGAAACATACTTGGGTGAAGCCATAGGTAGTACGTCGAGATAGTAAGAGCGTTAAGCAAAATTTGTTAGGAGAGCTGCAAGGAATGGATGAGGGTACATTTCAGTTTTTACTCAGTAAAGCGGTTTCTCATATTACAAAACAGAATACTCACTTGAGAAATGCTATACGTGCAGAAGACAAGCTCACCGTGACACTACGATTTCTTGATACGGCAGAGAGCTACTCTAGTAGCACTCGAATACCATATTGCACATTAACCAAAATAATTCCAGAAACGTGTGAAGCGATTTATAAAGCACTGAAGGGGGAATATCAGAAGCTAAATAAATGTTTAGTACAGTATTTGGATAATACGAACTATTTTTATTTTTTAATAATTTAACTAACAGTATTAGTGCTCCAACAACTACAAAATTAACAAAATGTGCGAAACAGATGAAGTGCTTTTTAACTTGTGAGTTCAAAAATAGAGAAAGTAAAATGGAGAGCAAAGATTTTATTTTTTTAATTTTAGAGTGTAACCACCTTCTCTATTCCGGCTTGCTGTAAAGCTGCCTGGATGGCTGTAACTGTGGTTACGGATTTGAAGTCGCTTGCAGAACACGATTAATAGCATGCACTGTGCCCCTTGATCACTCCCCCCCCCTCCACCCTCAGTCGAAGCAAGTTTATTAAAAAGAGTCCCAACCATCACTAGTCCCAAGTTTGAAGCCATGTTTGCAAATACACTACAGTGATGTCAAATACCCGTAGCGAAGACAGCGCTCCAAGTGGGTACATTTCACATTGCAGTGAACAGAAAACGAACGGCTTGTGATCAGATCTATGGTGAGGCTCTAGATGTGATCATACTTCTTTGTCGAAAGGCGACATTTGACAAAGTTCCCTATTATACCGTCAAATTTCTTTGACATAAATATTTGACATATCAACTTTGACAAATAAATACACTGAAGAGCCAAAGAAACAAGTACACCTGCCTAATATCGTGTCGGGCTCCCGCGAGCAAGCAGAAGTGCCGCAACACGCCGTGACGTGGACTCTATTAATGTTTCAAACAGTGCAGGAGAGCACTGACACTAAGAATCCTGCAGGGCTGTCCTTAAATCAGTAAGAGTACGAGGGGGTGGAGATCTCTTCTGAACAGCACGTTGCAAGGCACCCCATATATGCTCAGTAATTTTCATGGCTGGGGAGTTTGGTGACCAGCGGAAGTGTTTCAACTCAGAAGAGTGTTTCTGGAGCCACTCTGTTGCAATCCTGGACGTGTGGGGTGTCGCACTGTCCTACTGGAATTTCCCAAATCCGTCGGAATGTACAAGAGACATGAACGGATGCAGGTGATCAAATAGGACGCTTAAGTACGTGTCACCTGTCAGAGTGGCATCTAGACGCATCACAGGTCAGATATCTTAGGTGTTGCGAAACAACTCAAATCACTTAAGAAAGGCAAGTCTTCCGGTCCAGATGGTATATCAATCAGGTTCCTTTCAGAGTATGCAGACACAATAGCGCCTTTCTTAGCAATCATATACAACCGCTCACTTGACGAAAAATCTGTTCCTAAAGACTGGAAAGTAGCGCACGTCACACCAATATTCAAGAAAGGAAATAGGAGTAACCCACTGAATTACAGACCCATATCACTGACCTCAATTTGCAGTAGGATTTTGGAACATATACTGTACTCGGACATTATGAATCGCTTTGAAGAAAATGACTTACTGATACATAACCAACACGGATTCAGAAAAAAATCGTTCTTGTACAACACAGCTAGCTCTTTATTCCCATGAAGTAATGAGTGCTGTCGGCAAGGGATCTCAGATCGATTCCATATTCCTAAACATCCAGAAGGCTTTCGATACCGTTCCTCACAATGCATATGGAGTATCGTCTCAGTTGTGTGACTGGATTCGTGATTTCCTCTCAGAGAGGTCACGGTTCGTAGTGATAGACGGTAAATCATCGAGTAGAACGGAAGTGATATTTGGGGTTCCGCAACCTAGTGTCATAGGGCCTCTGCTGTTCCTGATTTACATAAATGATCTAGGTGATAATCTGAGCAGCCCCCTTAGATTATTTGCAGATGACGCTGTAATTTACCGTCTGGTAAAATCATCAGACGATCAATTCCAATAACAAAATGATCTAGAGAGAATTTCTGTATTGTTCGAAAAGTGGCTATTGGCACTAAACAAAGAAAAGTGCGAAGTCATCCACATGGGTACTAAAAGAAATCCGATAAATTTTGGGTATAAGATAAATTACACAAATTTGAGGGCTGTCAATTCGACTAAATACCTGGGAATTACAATTACGAGCAACTTAAACTGGAACGACCACATAGATAATGTTGTGGGGAAGGCGAAACAAAGACTGCGCTTTGTTGGCAGAACACTTAGAAGATGCGACAAACCCACTAAAGAGACAGCCTACATTAATTACACTTGTCCATCCTCTGCTGGAATATTGCAGCGCGGTTTGGGATCCTTACCAGCTCGGATTGATGGAGGACATCGAAAACTTGCAAAGAAGGGCAGCTGGTTTCGTGTTATCGCGCGATTGGGGTGAGAGTGTCATTGATATGTTACGCGACTTGGGGTGGCAGTCACTGAAACAAAGGCGGTTTCCTTTGCGTCGAGATCTATTTACGAAATTTCAATCATCAACTTTCTCTCCCGAATGCGAAAATACTTTGTTGATACCCACCTACGTAGGGAGAAATAATCATCATAATAAAATAAGAAATCAGAGCTCGAGCGGAAAGATTTACGTGTTCCCTATTCCCACGCGCCATTCGAGCGTTGAATGGTAGAGAAGTAGTATGAAAATGGTTCGATGAACCCTCTGCCAGGCACTTAAGTGTGAATTGCAGAGTAATCATGTAGATGTAGGTTGCTCCAACAGCACACGCCCCACACCATTACAGAGCCTCCAACAGCTTGAACAGTCCCCTGCTGACATGCAGGTCAATGGATTCATGACGTTGTCTCCATACCCGTACATATCCATACGCTCGATACAGTTTAAAACGAGACCTGTCCGACCAGGCAACATGTTTCCAGTAATCAACAGTCCAATGTCGGTGTTGACGGGCCCAGGCGACGCGTAAAGCTTTGTGTCATGCAGTCATCAAGGGTACATGAGTGGGCCTTCGGCTCCGAAAGCCCATATCGATGATGTTTCGTTGAGTGATTCCCACGCTGACCCTTTTGATGGCCCAGCACTGAAATCTGCAGCAATTTGCACTTGTTGTCTTATAGGCATTGCCGACCACAGCGCCGTATTCTGCCTGTTTACATAGCTCTGTATTTGAGTAGGCATGCCTATACCAGTTTCTTTGGCGCTTCAGTGTGTGATGGCATAATACAAGCTTTAGTCTTAAGGCCTCCCCACACAAGATAATCGCACACTGACAGATCACGTGACCTGGGTGGCCAGCTAGGGTCACGACCAGACTGACCTCTGCCAACAACTCTCTCAGGCGTGAAGATTGTGTAAATGTGCTCCAAGGTTCGGCGAGCTGTATGGGCAGTTGCTTCTTCCTGATGGAAGTAACTGTTGGTATTTTCCTCCTTCGTTAAATCTGCCACAAATAGTTTCAAAATGTTGTCAATGTAACCCACCGAAGTCACCGTCTGGTGAAAGAGGATGGGACCAATAATGCGGCCTGAAAGCACTGCATACCAAACCCCAACCTTCTGATAATACACTCCTGGAAATTGAAATAAGAACACCGTGAATTCATTGTCCCAGGAAGGGGAAACTTTATTGACACATTCCTGGGGTCAGATACATCACATGATCACACTGACAGAACCACAGGCACATAGACACAGGCAACAGAGCATGCACAATGTCGGCACTAGTACAGTGTATATCCACCTTTCGCAGCAATGCAGGCTGCTATTCTCCCATGGAGACGATCGTAGAGATGCTGGATGTAGTCCTGTGGAACGGCTTGCCATGCCATTTCCACCTGGCGCCTCAGTTGGACCAGCGTTCGTGCTGGACGTGCAGACCGCGTGAGACGACGCTTCATCCAGTCCCAAACATGCTCAATGGGGGACAGATCCGGAGATCTTGCTGGCCAGGGTAGTTGACTTACACCTTCTAGAGCACGTTGGGTGGCACGGGATACATGCGGACGTGCATTGTCCTGTTGGAACAGCAAGTTCCCTTGCCGGTCTAGGAATGGTAGAACGATGGGTTCGATGACGGTTTGGATGTACCGTGCACTATTCAGTGTCCCCTCGACGATCACCAGTGGTGCACGGCCAGTGTAGGAGATCGCTCCCCACACCATGATGCCGGGTGTTGGCCCTGTGTGCCTCGGTCGTATGCAGTCTTGATTGTGGCGCTCACCTGCACGGCGCCAAACACGCATACGACCATCATTGGCACCAAGGCAGAAGCGACTCTCATCGCTGAAGACGACACGTCTCCATTCGTCCCTCCATTCACGCCTGTCGCGACACCACTGGAGGCGGGCTGCACGATGTTGGGGCGTGAGCGGAAGACGGTCTAACGGTGTGCGGGACCGTAGCCCAGCTTCATGGAGACGGTTGCGAATGGTCCTCGCCGATACCCCAGGAGCAACAGTGTCCCTAATGTGCTGGGAAGTGGCGGTGCGGTCCCCTACGGCACTGCGTAGGATCCTACGGTCTTGGCGTGCATCCGTGCGTCGCTGGGGTCCGGTCCCAGGTCGACGGGCACGTGCACCTTCCGCCGACCACTGGCGACAACATCGATGTACTGTGGAGACCTCACGCCCCACGTGTTGAGCAATTCGGCGGTACGTCCACCCGGCCTCCCGCATGCCCACTATACGCCCTCGCTCAAAGTCCGTCAACTGCACATACGGTTCACGTCCACGCTGTCGCGGCATGCTACCAGTGTTAAAGACTTTTTTTTTTTTTTTTTTGCTGCTCTTTATTTATTGACCCACCTTCTAATTGCTTATGGTGGGTCGTATTAAGCCTCTTAGCCACTGTGACTGGGCTCGGGCCCAGGAGTGGTTATGTGAGTTACCTCCCCTGTTCCCGATCCCACTCACACTGTTGCCCAAGTCTTGCCACGTGGAGGCGGGCTTTTACGTTACTTGTTCGTTGTGCAGCTTTTAGATACGTTACAAATAATATAAATAATACGGAAATGGAAAACAATTTCATTTTGAATTTAAGAAGGAGTAAACAGAAAGATAGGAAAGAAAGGGATAGAGAAATTACCACCACCTATGTGTGGGTTGCGGTCAGGGTCTTGGAATGACCTTCAAGACGCTGGCCGCCACTCACAGTTCACATATGTACTTGTAAACTTAATTAGCCTTTTACTACTTACATAGTGCAAAATTAAATATTAACTAGTCTAGATGTGATGGAGTGATTTTATTGAATTTGTTTAGGTCTGTGTGTGTGTCATTATGTGTGGTTGTGGGTGTGTATGTGTGCTTGTCAGACAAGTTCTCGCTTGATGAATGATTGGCACCTCCCGGCTATATGGCAACTCAGCCTGGACGGTGGTTATCCCCGATCTACATTGTGTATCAGTCGGGTTGGGCCCAGCAAAGGGGAACCACAATTAAGATCCTTCCATCCAGGCCCAGTGTTGTCTCTCGTCGGGAGGCGTAGGTTCATATGGTAGGTGCCTATCTTGGAGTTAACCCTTGTTTACAGGTGTCATGTCACCTTATGACTGCATATCCTCTTGTGTGTGTTCTTGTATGTATGTGCTATGTGCGTGTGTGTGTATGTGTGTACATATGCATGTAAGACCAGTTCCCGCCTCCTGGTTACGCGGCAACTCAGCCTGGACGGTGGTTTTCCCCGATCTACGTTAAGTATCCGTCGGGTTGGGCCCAGCTAAGGGGAACCACAATTAAGATCCTTCCATCCAGGCTGGGTGTTGCTTCTCGCCAGGATGCGTAGGTCCCTGGGGTAAGTGCCTGGATTTTGACTATTACTCATTTGTGATTTTGTGTGCATGTGTGTGTTCTTTAGTGTTGGATGTTGTTCAGGTACCTAGACTACTCATATGCAGGTTGCCACAATGGGTCGTCGACATGGCTTATCTCAACATCTGTGTCTTCGCCCGAGGTGTTTGTACTGCTATCCATCTCATGGGCACTCTGTGGTCTGCGTCCCCGGCCTTCCCTTCTGAATGGTCTATTGTTTAGATATTCGGTATACAGGGACCTGGATATTTCGTCAGTTAGTGTATTAAGTTTGTCACATAGGTCTGGGTCTCGTAGAATGGTGTATATTTCATCTTGGGTATTCTGCCGGGTAATGTGTAGTGTGTGTCTAATGTTTGTGCGTTGCCCGCAGAATAGGACAGTGTGTTCTGGGGAGCCTTCTTCCCCACATGTGCATCTGGTAGTCTGCTGCAGACTCATGCGGCTCAGGTGCGTGGGATAAGGGCCGTGGCCTGTCAGAAAATGTACCATACCGCGGCTAGGATCGATATGCTTCAGTCTTAATCGTTCTTTGATGTCAGGGAAGAAGCTATAGACTCGTCGGCCCTTATCGCTGTTAGCCCACTCGCTCTGCCAGGTATCCACTCGCCATGCTTTGAGTTGACGTGATGTAGCATATGGTTCACCAGTGATCTGCCGAACCTGGTCTAGTTTCCCCATCTTTAGCCAGTACTTTGCCGCACGGTATCTTATGGTTACGTCTATTGGGAAGATTCCCATCACGACGCAAAGTGCGTCGACTGAGGTTGTGTTGAAGGCCCCTGTTAGTCGAAGCAGAGTGCTTCTTTGCCCCCGCCGTACGGCGGTTCTGTTAGTGGATAGGCTGAGTCTATGAGCCCACGTGCTGGCAGCAAAACATAGTACCGACTCGAAGAGAGCGCAATGATATGTTCGTATGACTGACAGTGGTAGTCTGTATTGTTTCGAGTTTAGCCTTGCCAGTTTGTGCAGTATTTTTTCTGCTTTGTCCGTGGATATTCGTATGTGTTCGTGGAAGTTCAACCGTTCGTCTATGTAGACTCCAAGGTAGCGTGTTACTTTTGATCTTTTAATGTTTGTGTCCCCGATTTTGACTGCTGGGTTCCTATGCAGGATGCCCTTTAGTAGTGTGTAAGTTGTTTTATTTTCTGCTACCTTGAGCTTGTTGTCTGTGCACCATTGTGTAATTGTTTTGAGTGTATCATTGGCTCTGTCTTCTAGCTGGGCACGGTTGTTTGCAGACACTACCACAAGCAGGTCGTCAGCGTAAGCGACAACTCCATCTGTCGCATTGTGCTCCTCAAGTAATTCTAGGAGCGGTTCTAACATTATGTCCCAGAAGATGGGGCCGCAGATCGATCCTTGTGGACAACCTTTGGTAATGCGTTTGATTACTTTCTTGTCGTCCATGTGCCAAGCGACTGTTCTGTCCCTGCAGTAGTCTACAAGACTGTTGTACAGGGATTCCGGTACCTGCAGGTGTCTGAGCCTCTTGAAGAGGGCCGGCCACCATAGATTATCAAATGCACCCGAGATGTCAATCATAATGGCTAGTGTGTACTTTGTAGGTGTGTTGTGTACAATTTGAAGTGCTTTGTTGATTGCATCGTCAATAGACTTTCCTTCCCGAAAGCCATATTGGTGTGGTGTCAGTCCCCGAAGTGTGCGATGTGTTTGTAGTCTTTTGCAAAGGAGTTTTTCTTGTGTTTTAGCGAGTGTATTGATGAGGCATATGGGTCTGTATGATTTGGGTTCTGAGGGGCCTTTGTCTGGTGCTTTTTTGATGATGACCGCCCTAGAGGCTTTCCACACTGCAGGCACACGGCCTAGCCTTAATGCGTCGTTCAGCAGAGTTGTGAGGTATGGGGTGATCTGCGGTGCTATCTGTTTTAGTACCTCAGAGTGGATACCATCTGGTCCAGGCGCTTTCTTATTTTTAAGTTCTGAGATCGCTATCGCCACCTCTTCCTGCGCAAACGGACAGGTGACGGTTGGTGTGGTGTAGGCTGTGGTGAGTTCTCGTCTCAATGCTGCTTGTTCAGGTGTGTCTGTGGTGGCGATGTCGTCAGGAAGGAGTTTGCCTAGCAGGTACTCCGCTGTGCCTCTCCATCCTTTAGTCATCACCCCGTCATCCTGTCGTAGCGTTCCCAGAACCAGTGGGCTCTTGATTTTTTCGGTCACGATCTTGTAAGGTTCCCCCCATATGTTAAGTTGTGTTTGTCTTGCTACGTAGTCATTCCATTGGTCTTTTCTAGTCTTATTTAGTTATTGTTTGTATCTGTCCTTGGCAAGCCGGTATTCATGTAGTCTTACTTGTCTTTCTCTGTCTGAGATTGCCCTTTGGTAGAGTCTGCGTCTACGTCTGGCGTCCTGCTTGAGTTGTGTTAGGTGTGATGTCCAAGGGCTGGTCTGCTGTTTTGTTTTGCGTGATGTGGGGATACAGGTGTTTTGTATGTGTGTGATGATTTCTGTTAACTTGTGTGCTCTGTAGTCAACACTGCCTCTGATGTTCTGCAGTGATTGTTCCTGTATCTTGTGTCTTACTGTGTCCCAGTCTGTCCTATGAAAGAGCAGTCTTCTGGGTTGTGTTGCAGTGTTGTTGTTTGCTGTCTTCTGTAGAGTTAGCGTGATGACATTATGGTCACTCGTGGTAATGTGGTCGTGTACCGTCCAGTCTAGTATGTAGGTAGTCGCGGCGTTATTTGCAAGGGTGATGTCTATGTTGGATGAGGAGCCGTCATGCCCTGTGAATGTAGGATGGTGTCTTTCCACGTTGATGACGTTCAGTCCATTTTCGTGTATTACGTCATTGATTATTCGTCCTCTGTCATCTGTTCTGTTGGAGTGCCATAGAGTGGATTTTGCATTAATATCTGCACAGATTAATAATTTTTTATTGCCGGCGTATTGTGCAATTTTTCTGATAGCATTTGCATAGGGATTAATGCAATGGCTGTATTGAGCATAAATCGATGCAACGACCCATGTATCGCCCCTGTACGTAATCTCCACTGTAGCAACGTGTTCTGTGCATAATTCCGTTATTTTAACTGGGTGAATGTCTGTGTTGAGGATTATGACTGACGCCTTGCAGTCTGCTTTACCCGATATTGATATCGCGTGGGTGGGGATATTGGTGATATGGCCTTGTTTCGTATATGGCTCCTGTATGCACAGGATATCGCAGCTTAGCTCATTCAGGACCTGTGGAAGTTCCAGACTGACGTGTGTGCTTCTCATGGCGTTCAGTTGAGCAACCCTCAGATCGGATGCTTCACGTGAACGTAGCATTTACTTCCTGTTTGACTGAAATCAAAGTAGGTCCTTCCATAGGCCCTAACGTGATCTTCGTATAATTTTTCGAGATCAAATTTTTCTTCTCTGCGAGCGCAAACCTGCAGGAGTAGGTCTAGCAGACTATCTGAGTCCGTGGGGATGTTCTCTGTTTTCAGGATTATTCTGTCCGTCTGCCCCGTTGTACGAAAGCAGACTGAGTTGCCATGGGGGTGGTATAGCCTAATGATCATTCTTTGCGCTGTTTCGAAGAGCTCCCTTTTTTCTAATCTACTTAATTTTAAGTTTAAATCTATGTTGTTATAATTAAAATCGCTGGTGGTGGCAGCGGGTGTCGGCGTCTGCGCCGTCTTGGGGTGTCGTGGCTGAGTGGCAGCTACACGCTGCCCCTCTGCGATGGGTGCTTTGTTGATGCTGCTGTTGGTGTGCGCAGGAGGAGCAGCTGGTGGTGCTGACTCGGACTTGGGTGATGAGAGGGGGCCGGGGTCGCCTGTAGAAGGAACTTTTGTGGCACTGGGTGGAGGCGCCCGCGGTTGTCGGAAATGATCGTCACACGCAACTACTTTCCCCTCGCGTTTCGGTTGTTTAGACTCCTTGGATGTTTCTGTCACACGTGTGCTGTTGGCTCTTTCGGGTGTCGCTTCAGGTTGCCCAGGGGTGGTCTTGTTGCTTTGATGATTGTGTACGCTGCACTCATTGGCGTAAGGGCAGCAGTATATGTCATCGTCGTCTTCTGTGGGTATGTCAGTGTGCCATATCTTTCGTTTGTTTTGCAGATGATGAGCGGTATTGTCAGTGTGTTGGTCTTTCGTCAGTATGCCAGTCTTGTTGATTTGGATGTCTAGTACGTCTGTTTCTTTGGGGTTTAGTGTTAAAGACTGCGATGGAGCTCCGTATGCCACGGCAAACTGGCTGACACTGACGGCGGCGGTGCACAAATGCTGCGCAGCTAGCGCCATTCGACGGCCAACACCGCGGTTCCTGGTGTGTCCGCTGTGCCGTGCGTATGATCATTGCTTGTACAGCCCTCTCGCAGTGTCCGGAGCAAGTATGGTGGGTCTGACACACCGGTGTCAATGTGTTCTTTTTTCCATTTCCAGGAGTGTACAATGGTGTTTCGTGGAGGTTATGCGAATTCTTCGCTGCCCGAAACTGTGATTCTGTGAGTTGATATATCCACTCAGGTGAACCCAGGCTTTGTCTAAGCTATTCATTGTTATCTCAGTGAACAGCCACTCACAAAACTGGAGGCGCTGAGCAGCATTTGCAGGTTTTAGTGCATAAACAACGGACACTCGGTAGGGATGCATGTGCAGGTTCAGATGGGGTTATCTGTCCACATGATCGACGTGATATGCCGGTCTCTTGAGACAGGCGTCGGGTTGCTTTCGTAGGACTCTGAAGCATATTCTGGTGAACTGCAGCCTCACTTTCCGGTGGGTTGGTACGTTTCTGAACGTTTTCTGACTTGTTCAATAGAGATCCTGTCTGACGCCATTTTCGGACTAAGCACTGCATGGCACATTTGCTTGTCAGTCAACAGCTGACCACACCGTTTGCACGACTTTGTCGTCACGCGACTTTCCACAACGAACCCCCCCCCCCCCTTCACTGTGAGTACCATCGTCCCTTCTGCACTGCTCCACTCACACTGACACAGCCCGCACTACACTCTGAATGGGTATGGGTCACTTGGCAGGCGTAAACGTGCTGTGCGCATCACGGGGTGTAGTTATATGTATACATTCACGTTCAATCGTACCCACTCGCCCGGGCCACTTTCTTTTGCCCCACAATGTGCATATATTCATCAAAACTTTGAAATCCGTTCCAAAACAGCTACAGAAAATCTGAAGACAGCGTTGAAACTGCAATAAAGAGACGGTTCTTATAAAGTTATTAACATGTTTGCACCATATAATCAACTAAGTTATTAACATTTGTATTTGAAATTGTTTAAAACAGCTGTAACAGAAGCTACAAAGACGAAGCAACGTAATCGATACGTCATCTGTTAGCGCTTTAAGTCAGACATAAATTGAGCTTATTTGAAGTACAGAAAAATAGAAAATCTATTATCAATAAAAATATAGTATTATTGATGGGTGTCAAACAAAGAGTTTTTCACACTTACACGAAAAGGTTACCCACTGAAAGAATTTCTGATGCTATTGTCTTAATTGTTAAGTATTAGTTAGTAATTAATTGTGGGTTAACACATATGAAAGTTTTTCAATAGTTTCAGGGGCCACAATCTGGATGATTGACTGATCTGACCTTGTAACATTGACCAAAGTGGCCTTATTGTGCTGGTACTGCGAACGGCTGAAAGCAAGGGGAAATTACAGCCGTAATTTTTCCCGAGGGCATGCAGATTTACTGTATGGTAAATGATAATGGCGTCCTCTCGGGTAAAATATTCCGGAGGTAAAACAGCCCCCCCATTCGTATCTCCAGGCGGGGACTACTCAGTAGGACGTCATTATCAGGAGACACAAAATTTCCGTTCTGCGGATCGGAGCGTGGAATGTCAGATCACTTAATCAGGCAGGTAGGTTAGAAAATTTAAAAAGGGATATGGATAGATTAACGTTAGATATAGTGGGAATTAGTGAAGTTCGGTGGCAGGAGGAACAAGACTTCTTGTCAGGTGAATACAGGGTTACAAATACAAAATCAGATAGGGGTAATGCAGGAGAAGGTTTAATAGTGAATTAAAAAATAGGAGCGCGGGTGAGCTGCTACGAACAGCATAGTGAACGCATTATTGTAGCGAAGATAGACGCGAAGCCAACTAGCTCCACAGATGACAAAGAGAAGAAATGTATGATGAGATAAAAGAAGTTATTCAGATAGTGAAGGGAGACGAAAATTTAATAGTCATGGGGGACTGGGATTCGATAGTAGGAGAAGAAAGATAAGGAAAAATAGTAGGTGAATATGGAACGGGGATAAGGAATGAAAGAGGAAGCCGCCTGGTAGAATTTTTCGCAGACCATACCTTAATCATAGGTAACACTAAGAATCATGAAAGAAGGTTGTATACGCGGAAGAGGCCTGGAGACAGTGACAGATTTCAGACAGAGATTTAGGAATCACCACATATAAGGAACAAATTTCAGCAACATTCTGAGACGTCAAGGGATCACCAATTTAGTATTGGAGGGCAGCGTGGATGGTAAAAATCGTAGAGGGAGACCAAGAGATGAATAGACGAAACAGATTCAGAAGGATGTAGATTGCAGTAGGTACTTGGAGATGAAGAATCTTCCACAGGATAGAGTATCATGGATAGCTGCATCAAACCAGTCTCTGGACAGAGGACCACAACAAACAAATTCACAACTGCGAATGTGGACAACCATCAGCTCTAGACTGGAATGACGACAGTGAACGGAAGACCACAACAACGAAAACACATATGAGGAACAAATTTCAACAACGTATGCGAAGCTGGCAAGAGAAAATAAATATATGTAAACTGAAGGAGGAGGGAGGAGAAAGCAAAGAAAGGGAATTACTGATGTCACCTGTATAGCGAATTTACCCAGTATCAGCGGCGACGAATAAAAATGTGTGCCGAACTGGGATTCTGACCCTGGATCTGCTGCTTGTTAGGCACTTGCATTAACCACTACGCCAAGCAAACACAGTTTTTAACGTAACTGTCCCACCCAACCTACATTATCACTCATCACCATGATTCCGCGTAAAGTCCCGATGTAGCTGACATCAATAATCCCTTCCCTTTCCTTTTCTTACTCCCTGCTCCTCCTTCACTTTACATATGTTTTACAGCTGCGGATTCCGCGTGGTGTCTCTTCTTTCGACTATGTCCAAGTGATAACACACCACGCATTCGTATAAAAAATAGTCAATTGACAAGCAATCGCTATTTCGCTTGGTTTAGAACATTAAATGTAATTTTGTGACTGTTTTTAATAATATGTAACTAAAAGTAAATGATATTGATTTACTTCTGTTCAATATCTGGAATACTTGAAAATCTGTATAGAATTTTATTTGGAATGGTGATCACGCACGCAGTAACACTCTACTTATGGATGTCAGTCACGATAGGTAGCTGAGAAGGGACCAGGCAGAGCATGTATCTTGGTCTTTTGGTCACTGTTCTTGGTTTAGTAATGCAGCAGCGCTTGAGAGGCCTGTGAGCTGCATGAATGTTAAAGTGTGAGTGTGGGATGCAAACAGATTGGACATAGTCATTTCAGTACATCAATTAGCAATTTCGTAATGTGTTTTTGTTGTGCGTTAATATAGGCCTTTGATACTGAACATTGTTGTTGGTGAACTGATACCGACATATACTGGAGTGGACTTTTAAACGTGGGGATTTGTTGAGATTAACGTTCTGGTGGATTTCGTAGTGCCATTGACACTTGTTAAACGTTGCCTGTGTAGGCTGTGCTTGCTTTGAATCCGCTGCTATTTCACATCCTAGTTGTTTCACTGTGTAAATATTAGTCTCTGTACAGCCACCATTCAATATAACGTGTTTCCTTGACGTAAATAAAACGGAGACTGAATATTACATCGTTGTCTCATCACGAACTTGTCGTAATGGACTGTTCCCGCGTCTTATTTAAAATTTCACATTTGTGTTTAGCAGTTTATTCATTGACTGCTCCTCAGAGCGGGTTTTTACGATTCAAAGATTTCAGTAAGGTACAATGCAACAGTGCAACCAGGCCTCTAGACTAGTGGTCGAGGTATTAAATTAGTACATGGTTGTGTGTACGCACATTCGGTGGTTAGAAAGTAACAAATTAGTTCACATGACGATTTGTTTCGCTTCGGAATTTCGCTAACTTAAACCACCCCGCTACGGTACAACGTGATTGGTTGGTTGATTGATTTGCGGGAGAGGATCAAACATCGAAGCCATCGGTCCCATTGGATTAGGGAAGGATGGGGAAAGAAGTCGGCCGTGCTCTTTCCAAGGAACCATCCGGGAATTTGCCTGAAGAGATTTAGAGAAAGAACGGAAAACGTAAATCAGGATAGCCGGATGCTGATTTGAACCGTCGTCTTCCGAATGCTTGTCCAATGTACTAACCACTGAGCCACCTCGGTTCGTTCAACGTGACTGGTTAAATCCCAACTTCTTAGATACAAATACGTCATGTTCTATTTTGCAATTGGCTACAAGTGCTTTTTTCGTCTATTGCGTTGGGCTGATGCGTCGTAAATGTACATGTGGCCTATTTTTCACTGCACGAGGGAGCTTGCGTTGATGGCATTTAGTTATAAGGTACTTGACTAAAGATCTTTGATTACGCAGCTCTGTGAAGATAAGTAAAATGGCAAAACGATTCAGCTATATTACTAATTTCCATTCCTCCTTAACTATTTTTCTTTTCTTATGAAATCCATAAAATCCCTGGAAAGAAATCTATCTCCAAAGATGAGAAGTAAGCACCGCTGTCCAAAAGCAGTTATTATTTACTATTCACGCAGCACAACGCGGAATATAAGCCTTTCACAACAGATCTGAATGAGACGAAATGGTCTCACGTGGTAGCATGCTAAATTGTGAAATAACTAAGATACACATGAGAATGTTTTACAATATTTAAGAAAAACTAACCCTTGACGAATTATTTAACATCAGAAGTAAACATTACCGCCCTCCAAAAGAACAACGCCAAAGTTATTTTCACCGGACTTCGCTCAAAAAATTCGAATTTAGGACAAACAACCGCAATTAAGCAGCAAAAAACTTTTCCAGTGGCAGCAGCTGGTAGTCTTGACACCCCTGTCAGTTCTTAAATGAACACGCCAGGTAAGTGATCCACTCTTCTACCATTTGAGGAAAGTGAGATTAGATACCATCTTTACAGAAAGAGACCAACGGTGTATTATCAATACAAACAAATTGAAATAAATCTGTTTTATCATTCAAACTGAAATAAGGGAGCAACAGGGTATTAATACTTGTGGAATCGTCTACATGTGAGGAAATGGTGTTTCTTCAAAATATTTCAAGAATTTCCAGGTGTCTACTGCAGTAATTTTATCGTTATTTCTATTTCAACGTTCTTCCTGTGAGTGAACATCAGCTTGCTGCCGTCAGTTGACAAGGCAAGTCGGTAGATTGTAGCTATGTGGAACAGAATGAAAAGCAGTACAAACGATGGCAATCCACTAATGGCAAAGGTTGAAGCCCAGTGAACACAGAGATTTAATTACTGCAAAGGCTGGTCACCGACAATCCGTATCACAAATAGAAGAGGGAAGCAGCAGTTGGTTGTGTGAGCGTGTGCAGTAAGTTACACAATGAATCGTGTGCAACGGCAGTGCAGGACGCTGATAACGATCAAAGATCGTATTTCAATAATGCTGAGTAAACAAAAATTAAATTCCTTCATTTATTTGCATTTTTCTTTCTTATTTTATCTAATTAATTGATTAAACAATGTCATTTTTTAAAATCTTTTGAATGTTGCAGCACTTCTTATCTCCATGCCTACTAAGAAAAATTGGAGAGAAATTCCTCCTCCTGTAAGACACGGTTTTGTGGTGGTGTTTGCACCCACACATGATTCAGCACTTTTTGTGCTGGGTTCAGTGGGTATAATTGTTTATTTTCTATCTCACATGAGGTAGTTGGTTGTTTATGTTCGTAGCTTTAAATATACTACACACTTTACATCTTGTCACAGTTTTATAACGTTGTGATTCTTCCTTTGTCTGTGTCGAGGTAACACGCTTATTTTTTTCGCTGTTAAAAAATGGTTCAAATGGCTCTGGGACTTAACTTCTGACGTCATCAGTCCCCTAGAACTTAGAACTACTTAAACCTAACTATCCTAAGGACATCACATACATCCATGCCCGAGGCAGGATTCGAACCTGCGACCGTAGCGGTCGCGCGGTTCCAGACTGTAGCGCCTAGAACCGCTCGGCCACGCCAGCCGGCTCGCTGTTGTTGTTAAATATGCATTTTCTAGTATTCATTCGTCAAGCACAGGGTTTCCGCTGCTATTACGCGTTGTTATGACAGCCCTATAAGGAGCAGAAAACTACGTTACTAAACAAGTAACTTATCTGCCAGATATGTCAATGTCTAGCATTATTATTTTACTGTACAATCACATTTGCAACACTCAAGTAACGTTTGTGACATCAGCACCAATAATTAGACCGCAAGTATTTACATTTACATCAGAAATGTAATGCGGAATCAAATACGTCCGTTCTTAATCGTTTCAGACCTGAATTTTTTTCTGGAGGAAGGAAAATTTTTCGTCACATACAAAAAGTTTTACACATAATTTAAAACCTCTACGAAACTTTCTCGCTGACAGCCTCCAGAAGTGATGAAAGGAAAAACGTTTATCCCTTTCTACATTTTAGCTGTATCAGGTATGCCGTTTTAGTTCATCACGTATTTACTGGCAACTGCATTCGCGACACATTTGGCAGACAGCAACCTCATATACCACTGAATATACCAGCAAAATTATACCATAGTACGACGCATAGTTCGTGAGGTGTGACCTCAAACACAGATTCGTAAAAAATGACGCATCATGCTTAACGTTCAAAATTTTTCTTCCTTGCTACTTACTCTTTTCCCAACGCGTTTCTCAGGCAGTATTCGCATATACTGCTGAATCTACCTACAAAAATATACGTATCATTGTACGGCACATATAACATGTGCTCAAAAGTATCCGCACACCATGGCTGAAGATGACTTACAAGTTTGTGGCGCCCTCCATCGGTAATGCTGGAATTCAGTATGGTGTTGGTCCACTCTTAGCCTTGACGACAGCTTCCACTCTCGCAGGCATACGTTCAATCAGGTGCTGGACGGTTTCTTGGGGAATAGCTGCCCATTATTCACGGAGTGCTGTACTCAGGAGAGGTAACGATGTCGGTCGGTGAGGCCTGTCACGAAGTCGGCGTCCCAAAACATCCCAAAGGTGATCTCTAGCATTCAGGTCAGGACTCCGTTCAGGCCAGTCCATTACAGGGATGTTATTGTCGTGTAACCAGTCTGTCACAGGCCGTACATTATGAACAGGTGCTTGATCGTGCTGAAGGATGCAATCGCCATCCCCGAATAGCTCTTCAACAGTGGGAAGCAAGAACGTACTCAAAACATCAATGTAGGCCTATGCTGTGATAGTGGCGCGCAAAACGACAAGGGGTGCAAGACCCCTCCATGAAAAACACGTCCACACCATAACACCACCGCCTCCGAATTTTACTGTTGGTACTACACACGCTGGCAGGTGACGTTTACTAGGCATTCGCCATACCCACACGCTGCCATCGGATCGCCACATTGTGTACCGTGATTCGTCACTCCTCACAACATTTCTCCACTGTTCAATCGTCCAATGTTCACGCTCCTTACACCAAGCGAGGCGTCGTTTGGCATTTATCGGCTTGATATGTCATAGTACTTGCAAAGGATCCTGATGCAGTTAGGAATTCCTGTGTGATGGTCTGGATAGATGTCTATTACACATTACGACCCACTTCAACTGTCGGCGGTCTCAACACATAGAACAGTCAAAACGGGGTTTGGTGAAATTAAGAGTGCAATGGGAAATCCTCTGTTAAATGTAGAGGAGAGAGCGAATAGGTGGAAAGAGTACATTGAAGGCCTGTATGAGGGGGAAGACTTGTTTGATAATGTGACGGAATAAGACACAGGAGTCGGTACAGAATAGATAGGAGCTCAAGTATTAGACTCAGAATTTAAAAGAGCTTTGGAATACCATCTTAAAACGGAAAATCCAGGATGAAATAAAGACTATTACGAAAAGGGCATATTGCTACTTACCAGGTAGCAGAGATGTACTTGCAGATAGGCACAATAAAAAGACTGGCAAAGAAGTAAGCTTTTGTCCAAAAAGGCCTTCGTTCGAATGTATATAAGATACCAACCATTTCCTCCACTGATTCTTCACAAACATCCCCAGTGCCCATGCCCTTCCCACTACGTAAGGGTATCTTTCCCAACATCCGACAGATCCCAAACCTACAACCCCAGTCAACAGACGAGGTAGGCCTGTACACTTTTGTGCTGTATGTGTTCCTTCATGTCTCCACTTCACTACTACATCGGAAAGAATGGACCTTGGAATGTTTAGGAGTGTGGAAATCTCGCGTACAGACGTATGACCCAAGTGACACCCAATCACCTGACCACTTTCGAAGTCCGTGAGTTCCACGGAGAGCCCCATTCTGCTCTCACGATGTCTAATGACTACTGAGGTCGCTTATATGGAGTACCTAGAAGTAGGTGGTAGCACAATGCACCCAATATGGAAAACTTATGTTATTGGGGTTGTCCGGATACCTTTAATCACAATGTAGTTCAGGACGTATCACGTAAAAACTGACATGCGTGGAAAACGAAACTACATGGTGAATATCGATACAGATGAAATAAGTGTGCAGATATGTGTGAAATATGTTAAACACATGTGAACTATATGTGACACGTATAGACTTGGTAAAAACCATGGGTAAAAAGTTCCTCCTAAACCCCTGGCTCTGTTTCAACCCAATTTAATACACATGTAGTACTGCTTACTATCTGGAAAGAAATCTTCTGGCGGTAGGGAACGAGTAACTATCTATTAGGGTGGGGGCGATCAAATGGAGAGGGAAGGGATAGGATGAGATATACGGAGAGAAGGTGAGGATCATATCGTCAGAGAGAGTGGGGGGGGGGGAGAAGATGGACAAAGAGAGAGGGGAGGACGATATGGAGTTAGACGGGGAGGAAAGATGGACAGAGGGGGAAGGAGCATATAGATAGAGGGGAAGGGCAGATTGGCAGAGAGAGAGAGGAGAGGAGAAGATGTGCAGAGAGAGGGGCAGGAGGAGATGGAACAGAGGGGTGAAGCAGGAGATGGAAAGATAGAGGGTAAAGGAGGAGTTGGGCTAATAGAAGATTGGAATAAATAAATACCTGGGCAACGCCAGCTTCTCAGCTAGTATGCAAAATAAAAGGGGGTTCCCACTTGAAAATACAACACGGGAGGCGTGTTTATGAGGTGGCGAGTTGTAGCACAGACAGATGTCCTCTTTGATAATTAACTTTTCACCTAGAACACTTATTTCGTATGATACTTCGTTTTAGAGATACTTAGTTGTCTGACGTTGAAACAAACACTCTGTATAATATCGACAAGAGTTACTTACAGCAGGTCACCAAAGTTTTTGTAGTAACTAAATTAATTGTTTGTAAACGTGCTAGAGACCTCAGCCTTACCAGTTAATGCAACATTGTGAGCAGTTGCATTATCAGATGATAGTGTTAAGGTGTGTGATCACTCTTGGTGTGGTAAATGTACAAACTACCTCGTAGACTATTAAGTTTATTCGTTTCAATGTCGAAAGAGTTTGGGCGTACACCAACGCTTTAACGCCCACGCATTTATTAAAGAACTGACATTTAGAGTATTATGATATAGTAGGCACACTAGGTACTTAGTTTATAAACAAAAAACTGTTTTGATAAATTCCATGGAATTGGTAATGTTGTCGAAACAGGATAATTATGAAACTTCCTAGCAGATTAAAACTGTGTGCCGGACCGAGACTCAAACTCGGGACCTTTGCCTTTCGCGGGCAAGTGCTCTACCATCTGAGCTACCCAAGCGCGACTCACGACCAGTCCTCACAGCTTTAATTCCCCCAGTACCTCGACTCCTATCTTCCAAACTTCACAGAAGCTCTTCTGCAGACCTTGCAGAACTAGCACTCCTGGCAGAAGTGAAGCTGTGAGGACGGGGCGTGAGTCGTACATGGGTAGCTCAGAGGGTGCCGGCACAATAGCTCAGCGTGTTCGGTCAGAGATCTGGTTGGCCTCTGTAATAAAAAATTGAGTGGAAGGATCAACAAACGAACTTGAACGGATGTGGGGCACATATGAAGTTTATTATCAGCGCACACTCCGCTGCAGAGTGAAAATCTCATTCAGGATAATTATGGTTTAAATTCAACAAACGTTCACTGGAAATGGTCCACACATTTGTGAATCATAGTCCTACACATGTTTGGATTCAAATGAAAACAAAGACAAATGATAATTAAGACAGTGCAGCAGAACACACAGGTGTTTGTATTAACTGCAGCAAAATTCACTGCACAATATAATTAAAGGATCACTGATCACTTTTTCTGAAACGCACCAAGGGAAGGGGTGCTTTCACTGACGCCCTTTATGCCCCCTTCTGAGGCCTTTACGTGGAGATTCTGAGCGGCGGTGTGTGCGAAATGTTTTCCGCGGCCGAGCCATAGGAAAACCACCTGATTTCTACGCTGGGCGTCGCGGCTTTAACCTCCATTGCAGTCATGAAGAGAAGGGGTGATATGTGGGTAAGGTGTGTGTGTGTGTGTGTGTGTGTGTGTGTGTGTGTGAGAGAGAGAGAGAGAGAGAGAGAGAGAGAGAGAGAGAGAGAGACGACCTTTCAATCTTGTGACACGTCCACAGTGGCTCTGGGAAGAATTGTGGTGAAATTTGGTGCCAATGTGACATCATTAACCCACCTTAAACTTCACATGAACTTCTGATATCTGGCTTTTTCCTCGGATGCGCAGGAACTCCGCTATTTGAAACGTCGCCGAGCCCGACGGCGACAACACAGGGCGTCACGCTTTTGCACCTTTGTGCAAAATTTCAGTTTTCATCGTCTCAGTGGGAGCAAGTATTGGGTTTCAAGCGACCTCAGATGCCTGACGTCTCACAAATTTCGCATAGGCGCCCGCAACCCGCCGTCGAATAGTCTAAGTCCAGTGAAAAGTTGAAGCATGAGACTGCACTCATACCAAACTATTCTACGTCCAACGAAAAGTCAGTATTTTAAAAGTACGACTGCTTCGCTGCTCAGGTTATTTTGACGGCTACTGAGCACAACCCCGATACAGTACCACTCGCAAAAGGGGGAGTTTTGCACTTCCATAGCGATTTAGTATACTTTTTTAATTAATGAATATTGACATAAATTATCATTTAACGTCTATGTTATGGTTGACTGCAGGTATTTATTTCCTAGGACGATTAGATGAGGAAGTAAGTAACTCATGCTGCCTTTGTACTATGTTTAGCTTTTGGAGGATTTTTGGCTGTGGCATATCTGCATATCCATATTTTATAATATCACCTGTAACTTTTGTTACACATGCAAGATGTGAAATACAAGCTATTATAGTGTTTGCTGATGTACTTTCATTTCGTACTTAATGTGATTTGATCACAACAATAGTCAAATTATTAATAATTTCTATTTTCCAACATAACATTCACAATTAAAAACAGTTGTACTTTTCTCAACACTTATTGTAGGATCTTGCTTAAATCTGCAGTGAGCTCACCTCATTGTAACAATTTTATGGAATATTTGGTTTTTATTGTTTCATGTTTGTAAGGTTTGTAGCGTATTTCCCTGGGAACGCAGTGACCATCTTACAAAAGGGCGATAAGGTACTTTCCATTTCAGGGCGTTGCTGCAGTGTATACGCAGTCTGGTGCTACTCAGATGCATATATATAAGCAACGATATGTAGGAAAGGGATTAGTATGGCATCTGTGCCTGTTCCACATGTGTGTGGTAAATGTGGAAATGGGAACTATGGTGAAGTTATTACCAAATGTGTCCAAACAGGATGAACGTGCTTGGCTGCCAAAGAACAAACACCGGTAGACATTTATCAGAGAATGAAGAATGTGTATGGGGCACCGTAACTGTCGAAAACCACCATTGTGGAATGGTGCGCCAAGTTCCATGGTAGTCATGATTCGACACAAGACACTGATCGATCTGGGAGGTCAGCCAGAAGTTATGTCAGTGCAAGTGGAAGACAGTCGAGCACTCGCCCTGTAGTCCTGATTTCTCCCCATGCAATTATCACGCTTTCAGTCCCTCAGAAAAGTCCTTAAAGGGTCAACGATTCCTGTCGGACGATGAAGTGCAGAAGACAGTTACAGACTTCTTCACACAGCAGGACGTGGTGTTTTACTAAACGGATATCTTCAACCTGGTACATCAATGGGATGCTTGCCTCAGTACTCAGTGATTTTGCCTGATTTACAACCTTTGAAGGAAACTTTTTGATCGCACTTATATTTTGATCACTGCAACCACCTTATGCATCCCAGTGTGGATATGCTGGTGAAACTCCTGCACCTACCAGACACTCTGCTTCGTTGAGACTAAAGTGTTTGGTCAACACGCTGACGGGTGACCGTTCACGCCCCTCCATCAGTTCTAAATCTACATATATACTCCGCTAGCTAGTTCTGGCTCCTTGAGCCAATCACTCTTAAGGTGAGCAAAAACAATTGATGGAAATCCACATGTTCATATTGACTGGGACCTTTTCAGATGAATCAGGCACAACCCAATCTCACTATTAAAGACAACTTGCGCTTTAGGTTAGTCTCATAAAGAGAATTTATTAATTCAAAATGGTGCAAATGGCTCTGAGCACTATGGGACTTAACATCTACGGTCATCAGTCCCCTAGAACTTAGAACTACTTAAACCTAACTAACCTAAGGACAGCACACAACACCCAGCCATCACGAGGCAGAGAAAATCCCTGACCCCGCCGGGAATCGAACCCGGGAACCCGGGCGTGGGAAGCGAGAACGCTACCGCACGACCACGAGATGCGGGCAATTTATTAATTAATGGGGAACTTACGTTCTGAGAAACTTGATCTAAGTCCCTTAATTATCACGATGTTGACAGAGCTTTGAGCACTATCAAAAACGAAAGAAAAAGTTTAAAGCAATTCGTCACTGTATTATCAGTCTGTGATGACTTTACTAGTGCTGAGTATAGTTAAGTACATTTGATAAGAGCCTGTTATCTTACTAAACACCTAAATTAATGCAAACATCTAAGAATGGATGCATTAGCTAGTAACATTTGCATAGCTTATTAGCAGCATAATAATATTTTCAGTGTACAGCAGTCAAGTGGCTCTAGTACAACTTCTTTTCATTTAACATTTTCAGCCGTCTGTTTGCTTCCTGCTGGCCGTTGTGACCGAGCGGTTCTAGGCGCTTCAGTCCGGAGCTACGCTGCTGCTACGGTCGCAGGTTCGAATTCTGCCTCGGGCATAGATGTGTGTTATGTCCTTAGGTTAGTAAGATTTAAGTAGTTCTAAGTCTAGGGGACTGATGACCTCTGATGCTAAGTCCCATAGTGCGTAGAGCCATTTGAACCATTTATGTTTGTTTCCTTCCTTACAGCAAGTAGGAGAATGGTTCAAATGTTTACACAAAACATAACACTGTATACTTTACAGGGGTCATGATGAGGTTTGTAATTATTCACCCCATTACAGGTTATGACGACGCTATGAGTTGGTTAGCAGGGCAACAGGTATGTGGTACCAGGTGGATGTCTCATGAAAAGTCATACAAACACTAAAGGCATTTGTTTATTTCTTCCGTGTGTAAAGTTCAGAAGTTGTAACATTGTATTGTTCTGGTTGGCACCCTGGTACCTAGGTGGCTGTGTTTAGCTCAGTGCATGGCGTCATGAGATGGCCTACACAGCACTGGCCTACAGAGCAGGCTGCAGTGGTAGCGAATTTACACGGCCAGCACCTCAGCAAGCAAAGTGCGCATCAGGTCTCAGAGAGGCGGCAAGCACATAGCTATTGTGGCAGCACCAGCAATCAGTCACACTTTATGGCACTACTCTGTCAAACACGACATTAAGGTGGTGCCTTGATCCATGTTTATCATGTCCAGGACACTGAACTTTAATAATCAATTATTTGTCATCAAGTGCACTGCCTGTTGCTTCCGAATAGGGATCATCCTAACACAGCTAGAGATCTGACCTATAGTAGTCAGAACGTAGCAGTTTTCCCTCTGATATCTGGCTAAAAGGTCCTAAAATATCCATTCCAATGATTTTGAAAAGCAGTGTACTTCTGTAGTGACACACACTGGTGGCTTAAACTTGCATGTTGTAAACATGGCACACAGTTTTTTTACATACTGTTTCATGTCACGTCTATATGTCCACTGTCAGTAATGCTCAGCTACTCTTGGGATTGTGATTATAATTACTCCATGACTGGATAATTGATGATCTGGTGCTTCTTTCAATACTTCCTCTTGAAGTGCAGCAGGCCATCATCAATGGAGAACTGTGGTTGTGTTGCAAATAGTTTGTAAACTCCATCACCAGCTTGCACTCTCTGCCACTTGGCAATTTTATGACCCACTGTCTGCACTACACCAATTTTGTTTGCTAAGCCGATCCACATTATTACTTTTATTACTGGAGTTATGAGCCACTTCAGAGACAAAGTCACTGAAATTTAACACCCACTGTGTAAGTCTACTTTAGGGACTCCAACAACCATTTCAGTACTGTATGATCTGATAACACCTTAAATTTTTCCCATATAAATAGCAGCAAAACTATGTTATTCCGTATATTAGACTTATGTCCCTTTTTTGGTTGTAGACTAATTCTTTTCTTCTTTGTTCCAATACCGTGATATGTAAGCGACTTGAATTTCCTTATCCTTCACTTCTCGACTTAAGACAACACACTGCATGGTTGCTAGTGTCACATGGTAAAATGAATTATAATGGTAGAGCTGTTAATAATTTTTTTTAATTTTTTGAATGGGGTTTTGCGCTCTGGTGTCCACTATAATTTCATGCCTTTCATTTTAACAAGTGCATGAGTGGTCACGATATATCTGCAAATCTCATTACAGATTTCCTGTAGTAATTCGCCAGAGCCTGACTATAATTCTTTACTTGTCTGAGGTTTGGGAAAGCTTTGTACAGTGATCACTAATCTTGGATGTGTTATCACTCTGTCCTGGCTAATGATGTATCCTAACTAACTCATTTCTTTCAGCACCAACTGTTCTATGTTAAGACTCAAGTGTGGTGGACACAGTCTATTAAAAAATTCTCTCTCCCATTGTACATATTTCTTCATATCATCTGTAAAACGATATCACCTAGATACACTGTACACTGTTTTGGCTTTAATCCCCTCAAAACTCCATCCAACAACCATTGTATTGTTGGTAGTGCACTTTTCAAACCAAACGAAATTTGCTGATAATGTTGATTATCCAAGGAACCGTAAATGCAGTTTTTAGTCACTTTTGTGCAACTTTTACCAACCGATGAACTCCTATATTTCTGCTGTGGAGAAATATCTTCATTGTACCATATTATTCAGGTTTCTCAGATATTTGGTGTTGGATATGCATCTGTAACAGTTTGACTGTTAAGGTACTGATAGTCATATCATCTGAAGATTTTTTTTTTTTTGCCTGTACATTGATAGGTGCACCTCACAGTCTGGTACTTTCCTCAATATTGCCATTGTGCAATTACTGTTTAATGAATCCGTGACCTGAATGTCCACAACAACAGCACTTCACACCAGTGGCAAAGACATTTCTTTTATCATGGACTTACGTTACCACATCTACTTCCTCCAATGCTAGTATTGTCAGCCATGTCCTCGACTCATCAGGTGACAGTCCACTTAGAAATCTGTCTTATGCCCTATGTTCTGCTTCTTGCAGAAATATTTTATTCGTTTCTATCGTTATTTGTGTGTTGATAGGTATTAATATCGGACATCTATATCCTATCTACAAAATTATTGCAGATTCGTTTTGTTTAATGGCACCCATTAACTTCCCTCCGATAGAATGTGCAGCTATTTAGCCTCCTATAACGTTGTACTAGACGTTTCCTGAGTTCATGTAATGACTGAGCATTCCTTAGGCTCTCATGGTACATAAGGTAACGTTTCACATCTCCTGTCCATAACGTAGTCACCCATAACAAATGTTCATCTATCCAACTTTGCAGCTTTGAAGCTGTCAACAGGTTATCTATAAATGCTAGTATATCCTCTCCTGTCCTGAAAAAAAGAAAAAAAGATTAACTAATCCAGTAGTAGCTGGATCTAAGATATGATTAGTCAAACTGGATGAACTCCTGTCCTTTCCGAGAGCATTTAACTGCTTACGCAGTTCTGTGTTATCTGCTCAACTTCCTGAACCACTTCCTGAATGGTAAACCCCCATGTTCGCTACAGTCTGGAACCGCACGACCGCTACGGTCGCAGGTTCGAATCCTGCCTCGGGCATGGATGTGTGTGATGTCCTTATGTTAGTTAGGTTTAAGTAGTTCTAAGTTCTAGGGGACTTATGACCACAGCAGTTGAGTCCCATAGTGCTCCGAGCCATTTGAACCATTTTTTGAAACCCCCATGTTGTTGACTTCATCATTATGAAGTCTTTATGCAATGCACAAGAAAAGAGGAGAAACACAGTGGGATCAACAAAAGTATAACTACCCACGTCAATGAAACATTACCATTAGTCTTTGTGCCTGATCGTAGCCCTCATGGGCTCCTGCCACTGTCTAGCATAATGTGTGTACCTGTGGGATGTAGAGCATGCCACTGGAGGCAAACCATACAAAGTCCAGCATGACCTAACAGATTACACTGTGCACACCTCACAGGATAAATGGCGTCAGTATTTTATTACGTGGCCACTAGACTGTCTTATGCCTCTGTGTCATCCAGTCTAATGAAGTTAACCCTTAAAACCTATCGACTATTCCAGACGTTCAGCCATCACACTCTCAAAAAGTAAAAGGATATGGACAAATGCGAGTAGGACTGGCTCATGGAGGGTTTCATACAAACTTAATTACGTATACATATAGATCATTCACCCTGGGAATCGAAAACGTCGAGTTTTGCCTGTTATCGATATCAATACTGGCAAGATATCGGTCCCATAATTTCGAGATTGTTTTAATTTTCAGTTCGAAGCTGAAATTTTTGTGTAATTTCGCACTCACTTTCATAATTTTCCATTTATTTCATTCGTTTTAGAGTTATGTCAATATGCTATGCTAATTGGCAACTGTAGATTCATTTATTTCGTCTGCTCTCGTCCCTGTTGTGATTATTGGTAATATTTGGTATGTTTCCAGAGAAGAAAATAACACAGCTAGTCACAGGGCTATAGTTGTTCAATTGTCGAATTGTTCTGTGGAAAGCTTCAACGGATATTTTATGGGATGTCGGAACCTCATCCCAAAGAGTGGAAGTGCAATCCTGCATCAGTAACCACTATTACGTTGCTCTGAAACATTACAGATGTTAACGGCAGTGTGGCACGGTACTTCGGTAGTCTGACGCTTATCACCACTAGATGATAAAGGCATGTTTTCACAACGGCAGGGGACTTCATTTCATCGTACCTCAGCAAGTTAGCGCGAAATATTTGTAAATTATGCACAAAAACCTTCCTCGTGAACCACTCTGACTATTAATGACAACCAAATCAAAATTCCTATACTACTTCCGAGATTTTTGACAGATTACAAATGCAATGTAAGTTCGTGATTAGAAAAAAATTATGATATAACTACAAATCAACAATTTTTTTTCCTTTTGCTTGAATTGTGAAACCTTGCTTTTTATCAAATTTTATGATTCTACATCAACGGTAAGTACACTACAGGTTTTGATGAGTGAATTTGGGAGTATCGAAAAATGGCCATATCTTTTGACTGCACTGATTTAGCAGCTTACGCTGCCAAGGGTCAGTAGATCTTACTATGTGACATAAATGTTAACTTGATACCTGTACCCATTCCTGAGGAAAAGGAGTCTTAACAGTTGCACAGATAGACAGAAAAATGGACGGATACTGTGGCGAATCCCCCAATGGTTCCTTTTTTACCGAAAACGTGAAAAACAGTTGCTGCACGCAACCCACTGTGCAGATGATGCTGCGTATTGTGGCTGCTGACGTCATCCCAAATCCAAAAGGCCACATCTGACGCCAATTGTAGCAGGGGTCAGGATGGCAAATGTAATTATGCACTCCAAAGCAGGTTGCGATGGCATTGCGAGTTGGTTAGCATGACAGCAGGTACGTGGAGCCAGGTGAACGTCCAACGTAAAGCATAAAAGGCATTAGTTTAATTATTCTTGAGTAATGTACAGTAGTCGTAGCACTGAAGAGGGCTGTTGCATTCCGAGGGGGGAATGGTGATGGTGACAGACCAGAGAGTCCATTGGAAACAATTCTGATAATAAAGAACATTTTATTAAATCTCGGTGATGTCGAAGCGAGGTGAAACAGGCCTCACTCTTGACCTCTGACAGCGCTGAAGTACATACGGCAGCTTCAGCCCTGGTGAGAGGACTCTGCGTAGCCATCCTGCGATGCTGATGGCAGGTCAGTGGGCCGCCAGCGGCATCTCTAGACCACACTCGCGATATCAATGGCGTCATACTTCACCGACGGCGATGACCCCTGGAACAGCCCCTCGGCTCAACACACATTCACTAGCGGTGTGTGGACTGCTGTGTGCAGGAGTCGACCATCTGTTCTCTGGCAGAGTCAGACGGAGGCTGGCAGTGTGGCACTAGTCCCGGGAGAGGAAGCTCAGTGCTGGTGGCAGCAGGTGAGGACGGGAGGTTGACAGTCGTCTCACTGTTAGCCGGGTATTACACGACGATCCGCTGCGAAAGGTACTGGTCCAGCACGACAGCCATCTAGCGGTAGAACTGGTGAAACTACGCAAATTAGCAGACATTGTCCGCGCACCAGCATAGAGACCAGTTCTAAACCGCCGTCAATCTGCGCATACGCACTAGGCACCGATAAGTCGCACATGTGCAGAAGGGGCTACCGCAGTGTTTTCTGCTTGTTATTTGCTTTTGGTGGCTATTAGCTAATTTCAGATTTTCGTGTTGGGGATTTTCCGCGTTTTTTTCAGTAAGTAGGTTTTCATAAATGCAGAAAAAACTTTTTTGCCAGTAGCAGCAAAATGGTCCGGGACTCTTGCCGGGATCAAGCCAAGGTGTTTGTGAATGGCGAAGCAGAACGAAACGGCCGAGAGGTAGCGCGTCTATACCAAAACAAGTACCCCACGGACACCAACCACATCACACAATATTTCAGCTGTTATTGGGCGGCCGGCCGCGGTGGCCGAGCGGTTCTAGGCGCTTCAGTCCGGAACCGCGTGACTGCTACGGCCGCAAGTTCGAATCCTGCCTCGGGCATGAATGTATGTGATGTCAAAAAATGGCTCAAAAGCCTCTGAGCACTATGGGACTTAACTTCGGAGGTCATCAGTCCCCTAGAACTTAGAACTACTTAAACCTAACTAACCTATGGCCATCACAAACATCCATGCCCGAGGCAGGATTCGAACTTGCGACCGTAGCGGTCGCGCTGTTCCAGACTGCAGCGCCTAGAACCGCTCGGCCACCCCGGCCGGCTGTGTGATGTCCTTAGGTTAGTTAAGTTTAAGTAGTTCTAAGTTCTAGGGGACTGATGACCTCAGATGTTAAGTCCCATAGTGCTCAGAGCCATTTGAACCATTTTGTTTTTGGGCGTTTATGTGACCATAGGTTCTTTCACTTCCCCCATGAACCATGGACCTTGCCGTTGGTGGGGAGGCTTGCGTGCCTCAGCGATACAGATGGCCGTACCGTAGGTGCAACCACAACGGAGGGGTATCTGTTGAGAGGCCAGACAAACATGTGGTTCCTGAAGAGGGGCAGCAGCCTTTTCAGTAGTTGCAGGGGCAACAGTCTGGATGATTGACTGATCTGGCCTTGTAACATTAACCAAAACGGCCTTGCTGTGCTGGTACTGCGAACGGCTGAAAGCAAGGGGAAACTACAGCCGTAATTTTTCCCGAGGACATGCAGCTTTACTGTATGATTAAATGATGATGGCGTCCTCTTGGGTAAAATATTCCGGAGGTAAAATAGTCCCCCATTCGGATCTCCGAGCGGGGACTACTCAGGAGGACGTCGTTATCAGGAGAAAGAAAACTGGCATTCTACAGATCGGAGCGTGGAATGTCAGATCCCTTAATCGGGCAGGTAGGTTAGAAAATTTAAAAAGGGAAATGGATGGGTTAAAGTTAGATATAGTGGGAATTAGTGAAGTTCGGTGGCAGGAGGAACAAGACTTTTGGTCAGGTGATTACAGGGTTATAAATACAAAATCAAATAGGGGTAATGCAGGAGTAGGTTTAATAATGAATAAAAAAATAGGAGTGCGGGTTAGCTACTACAAACAGCATAGTGAACGCATTATTGTGGCCAAGATAGACACAAAGCCCATGCCTACTACAGTAGTACAAGTTTATATGCCAACTAGCTCTGCAGATGATGAAGAAATTGATGAAATGTATGACGAGATAAAAGAAATTATTCAGGTAGTGAAGGGAGATGAAAATTTAATAGTAATGGGTGACTGGAATTCGTCAGTAGGAAAAGGGAGAGAAGGAAACATAGTAGGTGAATATGGATTGGGGGGAAGAAATGAAAGAGGAAGCCACCTTGTAGAATTTTGCACAGAGCATAACTTAATCATAGCTAACACTTGGTTCAAGAATCATAAAAGAAGGTTGTATACCTGGAAGAATCCTGGAGATACTAAAAGGTATCAGATAGATTATATAATGGTAAGACAGAGATTTAGGAACCAGGTTTTAAATTGTAAGACATTTCCAGGGGCAGATGTGGATTCTGACCACAATCTATTGGTTATGAACTGCAGATTGAAACTGAAGAAACTGCAAAAAGGTGGGAATTTAAGGAGATGGGACCTAGATAAACTGAAAGAACCAGAGGTTGTAGAGAGTTTCAGTGAGGGCATAAGGGAACAATTGACAGAAATGGGGGAAAGAAATACAGTAGAAGAAGAATGGGTAGCTTTGAGGGATGAAGTAGTGAAGGCAGCAGAGGATCAAGTAGGTAAAAAGACGAGAGCTAATAGAAATCCTTGGGTAACAGAAGAAATATTGAATTTAATTGATGACAGGAGAAAATATAAAAATTCAGTAAATGAAGCAGGCAAAAAGAAATACAAACGTCTCAAAAATGAGATCGACAGGAAGTGCAAAATGGCTAAGCAGGGATTGCTAGAGGACAAATGTAAGGATGTAGAGTCTTGTCTCACTACGGGTAAGATAGATACTGCCTACAGGAAAATTAAAGAGACCTTTGGAGAGAAGAGAACCACTTGTATGAATATCAAGAGCTCAGATGGCAACCCAGTTCTAAGCAAAGAAGGGAAGGCAGAAAGGTGGAAGGAGTATATAGAGGGTTTATACATGGGCGATGTACTTGAGGACAATATTCTGGAAATGGAAGAGGATGTAGATGAAGATGAAATGGGAGATAAGATACTTCGTGAAGAGTTTGACAGAGCACTGAAAGACCTGAGTCGAAACAAGGCCCCGGGAGTAGACAACATTCCATTAGAACTACTGATGGCCTTGGGAGAGCCAGTCATGACAAAAATCTACCATCTGGTGAGTAAGATGTATGAGACAGGCGAAATACCCACAGACTTCAAGAAGAATATAATAATTCCAATCCCAAAGAAAGCAGGTGTTGACAGATGTGAAAATTACCGAACTATCAGTTTAATAAGTCACAGCTGCAAAATACTAACGCGAATTCTTTACAGACGAATGGAAAAACTGGTAGAAGCGGACCTCGGGAAAGATCAGTTTGGATTCCGTAGAAATGTTGGAACACGTGAGGCAATACTAACCTTACGACTTATCTTAGAAGAAAGATTAAGAAAAGGCAAACCTACGTTTCTAGCATTTGTAGACTTAGAGAAAGCTTTTGACAATGTTAACTGGAATACTCTCTTTCAAATTCTGAAGGTGGCAGGGGTAAAATACAGGGAGCGAAAGGCTATTTACAGTTTGTACAGAAACCAGATGGCAGTTATAAGGGTCGAGGGACATGAAAGGGAATCAGTGGTTGGGAATGGAGTGAGACGGGGTTGTAGCCTCTCCCCGATGCTATTCAATCTGTATATTGAGCAAGCAGTAAAGGTAACAAAAGAAAAGTTCGGAGTAGGTATTAAAATCCATGGGGAAGAAATAAAAACTTTGAGATTTGCCGATGACATTGTAATTCTGTCAGAAACAGCAAAGGACTTGGAAGAGCAGTTGAACGGGATGGACAGTGTCTTGAAAGGAGGATATAAGATGAACATCAACAAAAGCAAAACGAGGATAATGGAATGTAGTCAAATTAAATTAGGTGATGCTGAGGGGATTAGATTAGGAAATGAGACACTTAAAGTAGTAAAGGAGTTTTGCTATTTAGGGAGTAAAATAACTGATGATGGTCGAAGTAGAGAGGATATAAAATGTAGACTGGCAATGGCAAGGAAATCGTTTCTGAAGAAGAGAAATTTGTTAACATCGAGTATAGATTTAAGTGTCAGGAAGTCGTTTCTGAAAGTATTTTTATGGAGTGTAGCCATGTATGGAAGTGAAACATGGACGATAACCAGTTTGGACAAGAATCGAATAGAAGCTTTCGAAATGTGGTTCTACAGAAGAATGCTGAAGATAAGGTAGGTAGATCACGTAACTAATGAGGAGGTATTGAATAGGATTGGGGAGAAGAGAAGTTTGTGGCACAACTTGACTAGAAGAAGGGATCGGTTGGTAGGACATGTTTTGAGGCATCAAGGGATCACAAATTTAGCATTGGAGGGCAGCGTGGAGGGTAAAAATCGTAGAGGGAGACCAAGAGATGAATACACTAAGCAGATTCAGAAGGATGTAGGTTGCAGTAGGTACTGGGAGATGAAGAAGCTTGCACAGGATAGAGTAGCATGGAGAGCTGCATCAAACCAGTCTCAGGACTGAAGACCACAACAACAACAACAGGTTCTTTCAGAGAGACGAACTTGCAGGGAGGCGGTGGACTGTGTGTACACTAGATTTGGAGGACAGGATTCTACAGGATATTGAGACGAACAATAGCACATGCTCCAAATCTGGTGTTTTCAGAGTCCGCCCCCCCACCTCCCCCTGCACGTTCGTCTGTCTGGAAGGACCCATGATCACACAAATGCCCAAAAACAGCTTGAAATGTTGTGCGATGTGGTTGGTGTCTGTGAGGGTAATTGTTTTGCTATTGCCGTGCTGTCTCTCGTCCAGTTTCCATCTGTTTGGCTGTACACAAAACTATCTCGGCTTTTGCCCGACACGAGTCCCGGAGCATTCTGCTGCTTACAGTAAGATGCATCAATTACACAGCCCGCAACACACAAGGAACACACGACATGTTTTCAGAGGAACTGTCATTCGTCAGCTTCATCTATCGTGGCAAAGATGCATTTTCGGACACATGTTCATAGGACCTATTTTGCTCCATTTACAGTCAGGAAGTCGTCCCTGCAGTTTTTCGGTTTCATTACTTCTCACGCTGTATTTTTAACTAAAACGTTAACATTAGTTTCGACTGCTTTTCCCTGTACAGAGTGAATCAGTTGTACGAGAACAGCGTATAGATATCAATTATGCAATTAATGAAGTAGGAACTGCTCAATGGTTTCGGACTGTGATACTCGAAGCGTTTATATAGTTTTTAGCTACCTGTATTAAAGACAAAAAAGTAATCAGAATTGGTGGTAGGAATTCAAAGGCAAAGATTGTTTTGACTGTCTATGGCTGCTACAGTCCTGCATCATCATATTTGTGGTTTCAACGCTACGTGGTGGCGAACTACATCTGAGAAAATGAGCAAATCTCATATCTGGTTCAGTGATCGGGCTTTTGGGTTCGTCGTGGGCAGGCAAGTGACAATAGCTAGCCATTTAGTAACTCGGCTCTCCTTCCAGCCCCGATTAAACTGAGCCCACTTCACATGAGGCAATTAGCGAGTCCAGCAGCGATGAGAGAAAAAGTTTCAGTAATAGCTTCTGACTGCTCTACTCCCTCGCATCTACGCTAACAATGATTTTTGCCTACGTTACCTATTGATAGACACTATGTTTTATGCAGGGTGATTCCATGATCATGTTACAAACTTACAGGGATGATGGAGAAGTGCAAATGGATCACTTTGTGGTAAGGGACCGTAGTTTGGAAACGACAGAGTCGAAAGGTATAAACAAATATTTATTGATGCTCTGCCCTATGATTTGTCCAATCCGAAATGTCGAAACATGTCCTGAAAGTTTTTATGGCGGAAAAATGCACTGAAAGAAACACATTGCCAAAATTTTAGCTGCTAAGACTCACTGCAAATATTAAAAAAAAGTTGAAAATTGCCAGACTTTTAGGCTAGGCGCGCACAGGCGATTTTTCAGTCGGCGCGACTTAACAATCGCTGTTGCGGAAGTACATTGTGGCGCGCACACAGCGGCAGGAAAATCGCAACTACTCTCAGTACCAGCATGGATTTCATCGAAACAGCTTGTTTGGTGGCGCTTTTACTACGAAGAAGAGCGAGAAAGCAGCGCAAATGTCGCTACTGGGTGCATCCGATTGTAAGTCAAAGACTAGTTAAAGGGCAGTTTTACAAATTACACGAAGAGTTACAAAATCACCAAAATAAATTCTTTCAATACTATCAAATGAGTAAGAATAGTTTTGATGCACTGCTTCAGACAGTAGGACCGAATGTAACAAAACAAGATACGACATGGAGGAAGTGTATACCACATGAGGAGCGCTTATCAGTGTCTTTGAGGTGAGCACACATTATTTCATTCAACAGTTTTTATTGCCCTTTTACATTATTGATTAGATACATCAAGAGAATCATTTCATTCAACAATTGCCGTTGCCATTTTACATTACTGATCAGATACATCAAGAAAATCACTACTGCAAGTCGAAACTGGCGAACTTGTTTCATGAGAAAACTGGAAAAACATAATCATAAAAGCATGTATTCTGCATAATTTCGTAAGACGAAATGACGGTGTACGTACTGAGGACGAGTCATACGAATGCCTTCTGCAAGGCTGTGAGCCTGTAGGAATAAGAGCTGATGCATGTGGTATGCAGATAAGGGATTATTTTGCAAACTACTTTGTGAGTTCACAAGGATCAGTATCTTGGCAACATGAAAAAATTTAAATTGTTGTAACTGTGATGTCTACATGAATGAATAAAATAAGTGAACCATGAAATACCTTCGTTAGTCTTTTCTCGTCCAGGCAGTTCAGTCAGTTCTGAATTAGGCTGCAGCATACTTCTCCCCATAATTTCTCTTTCAAATTGCGATCACTGTATTCTTTTAATTTCCTGTTGTAGAGAGCTGGTCGCTTTTCTACTTCTGCAATTAGTCTTTCTGAATCGACAACACAACTTACCATGTCATCCGTAGCGCAACTCCCGTTATCAGACATGCTGCTGGCGCACTGAACTTGTCTGTAACACAGAGCGAGAGCGACTGACTGAAAAATCGTGTCGCTAGTGCGCGCAGGCCCATGCCAGTGCCTGAGAATCATTCCACACCTGCGACAATCGCGTCGCGCGTGAAATAGGGCCGGTTGCGTTTTTTAAATCGCCGCTACTTTTTTGTCACACATGCGCGCGCTCCTATTCGAGCCACTGTGTTTCATTCTTGCGACAAATACATCGCGCGACGGAAAATCGCCAGTGCGCGCCTAGCCTTAGATCGCCAGGCGGATGAAAGAATGTACACCCCTGCCGTAGCTGCTGCAGACAGCGCATGCGTAACACAGCGGTTGCGTAACCTTTGTTGACGGCAAATAGCTAAACAGATGACACGGCACAACGCGATCGTAATTTATTAAACGTATTTCAGTACCTGAAGGTACTTTCTCTGTCACAACTGTTCGAAGTTACTATTAGCTAGAGTTTGAAACTCATTCAATATTCATAATAGTTAGCAGTTGCTTTTGCCGTGTTGCTAAGTGTTAACAATGGAACGGAATGGAAATGAAGTCCCATGCTTCATCTACATCTACATCCATACTCCGCAAGCCACGTGATGGTGTATGGCGGAGGGTATCTTTAGTACCTCTATCGGTTCTTCCTTGTATTCCAGTCTCGTATTGTTCGTGGAAAGAAAGATTGTCGGTATGCCTCTGTGTGGGCTCTAATCTCTCTGATTTTATTCTCATGGTCTCTTCGCGAGATATACGTAGGAGGGAGCAATATACTGCTTGACTCCTCGGTGAAGGTATGTTCTCGAAATTTCAACAAAAGCCCGTACCGAGCTACTGAGCGTCTCTTCTGCAGAGTCTTCCACTGGAGTCTATCATCTCCGTAACGCTTTCTCGATTACTAAATGATGCTGTAACGAAGCGCGCTGCTCTCCATTGGATCTTCTCTGTCTCTTCTATCAACTCTATCCGGTACGGATCCCACACTGATGAGCAGCATTCAAGCAGTGGGTGAACAAGTGTACTGTAACCTACTTCCTTTGTTTTTGGACTGCATTTCCTTAGGATTCTTCCAATGAATCTCAGTCTGGCATCTGTTTTACCGACGATTAATTTCATATGGTCATTCCATTTTAAATCACTCCTAATGGCTACTCCCAGATAGTTTATGGAATTAACTGCTTCCAGTTGCTGACCTGCTATACTGTAGCTAAATGATAAAAGGACAGACAGAGCGTAGGGGAACGATGCGGGAGACCCGCAACGCCGTACTGGGCAAGGCCCTAATGGAGGTGGTGTGCCGTTGCCTTCCTTCAACCATAATGGGGATAAATGAAGATGACAACAACACCCAGCCATCTCGGGACAGGTGAAAATCCCCGAGACCCCGTGCTCGGGAAGCGAGAATGCTACCGCGAGGCCACGAGCGGCGGACTGACAATAGAAATAAAATAAAATTAATTTTTCTTTGCGTTTTCTATGGATATGCTGGTTAATAACATTTGTCTTTGAGCAGGTTGACGAAATATGATGAAAGTGGTATGTAGTCGAAATCATCTATTTTTCCAGAAGATTATTTATTAGTTATCTTCTTCGACATTCATTAGATTGATGTCGACATTTCGTTAGAAATAATGGAAACATTAGAAGAAACAGGAAATATCTGACGCTTCTGTGAATTTGAACCATGAATGTTGTGCTAGTTAAAGTCCAGAACAAAAAAACAATGCCTTGCGATCCCGGAGAAAACATGTACGGTAATAGCTTTCAGGGCCAGAGAAAAGGCTGTAAGCTTTTTGGTTAACCGAAGGCGTGAGAAAGGGCTGAAAGTTATGTAGTGTGCAATGGTGCATAGAATATGAACGTGAACTGTATAAATGGAACAAAAAGTTACACAAAGTACGAAATACACACAAAAATGAAAGTCACAAAATTGAGGAAGAAAAACTATTCGGAAGATTTAGAACTGATCATTAGAGTCAATGCAACGTTACCGAGGGAAATCTGCATGTCTGCGACTTCTGTATTGCAAGTGAGATTAACATTAATAATTTCATGTTTCTTCCACCCAGTTAAACAGATTCAGGAAATTATAGGGAAAAGGAAGTCGGCAAATTACGAAGTTTATTTTAAATAAAAGCATAGACGAAGTGATTAATAGGTAATACTACAAAGAAGTTCGTAGCTGGGGTCAAGACAAAGCTTCTTGTCATCTCCTAAAACGCTGTGTATAAAGCCAGTCAGGTTTCGACCAAGAATTGCATGCAAGCCGCATTTTATCATTTCGAGCGAAAGAAATAAAAAATCGCTTGTGCAGTCGATGAATGCTATGACGCTTTCGTATACAACAGTGCCAGTGATAAGTATCAGCGGATTACTATTTCTGCAACTTTACGTCTGGCTTCAGGATGTAATGGTACTTGAATTACGTAACCATTACGGCACCTCACCTCAGCCTCTCGATACCAGGAATATTCACTGTGTTTCTGTAAAATAGTTAACATATTTCTGTGACAACATTCAGATTTTATTTCATTAATGTAGAGGTACTTCGATACATCGATATGTATATATTGCAATGATATTATTCTTATGTGTATTCTTTCTTTTGTCACTATGATCATCGACGTACCTGTAACTGATTTTTGGGCGCGTAAGCGCTTATTAGAGAGTCAAGCTTTGGTCGTCATGTTAAAAAGACGCAAATTGTAGTCAGTTTATGAAATGTGAACTTTAACAGTGAGGAAGATATTTTCAAGTATGTTTTATATTGTGAAGTGATGTTTTTGAACAAGTTACGTGATATTGCAACAAAAGTAATAAAAAAAGAAGTGTAACTTAAATTCGGAGTGCTGATTACTTTTTTACATCACCATTGTCCTAACTGCAAAAGTTTAATCTTCAAGAATGGTTTATGAAACACATCTATAAAACTTTCGAATATCGCAGAATAACACCTACGCCTCTTTGCATCCGAGCTTGGAATCATCACTACATAGATTTTCGACGATTGAGCCATGAGTTCACAACGAGACCAGCGTGGGAAACACGAAAAGATGAGTGCCTAGTTTATTCATTATTTCAAGAAATGACTTTAATAACTGTGCTCTAATGACACCTGCCACATAATATAACTTTGTTGTTGCCCGAAAATGCAATATTTAGCAGCGTGAGCAACACTACAATCATAATTTTGACCTCTGTTGTGGTAGGGTTGTTAGAAGGAACATTAAGGTAAATTAGGCCTACAATTAAAAAAAAAGCACTGTTTAGCTACAAGAAACTTGTAATCGACGTTGCAAAATCTGGAAAAATGGAAGAAAATAACTTTCAGTATTACATCCGAAATGTCTTCTTCCAGTTAGGCAAATAATTCACTGCTTTTGTTGGACTCTTGGCCTGGATTGACACCACGTCTGTCTTTAAGAGGACGACCCAAAGATTCAGCCTTTCGATAAAAATATTTTTCGGCACTAAAGCATTTTTCAGAAAGTTGTTAGACAAATTTCTGCAACTCTTTGTCACGTCAGGTTTCTCTTCGGAATAGTATTGTTAAACTTCAGTCATTTGTGCAATATCAATTTGCATCGCCAAGTTCTACGAATTTGATCAAGTATGCCCGATATGCATAACAATACGCACAACAGCCACGAACGTTTCTTACTCCATTCCACTTCTGTTTAAATGAAACCAGCAATTACTGTGAAACGGCTAAATGCATTAATTGCCAGGTGTAAAGACAATATATGTTTGGGTCATCCAACAGACACTGCGCATTTTTCTGACGACCACTGGAAATAACCACGAAACTGTTTCATTGTTAGTAAAATATACATTATTCAAAATCATGAGAACGCTGCTACAGAAATTGTTATAAAATATTTCGTGTCAACATATTAAAGTCCCAAAAGATGTAAATGATCTCCAATGTAACATCATACACTGCCCTGATTTTCTTTCCTCTGCGAGTCACTTGTGTGACAATTACATCAGCAGCAGTTTCACCGACGATATGAAATGCAAGTTATTTAAAAAACTGATGGTTTGAGACACTTGTGCTACGGTTTCAGTGCTTAATATATGCATGTGTGCATTCTGGATTTCACCGCGGCGCTACGTTCTCTTGACATGGCTCCGTCTGCTTATCCGCCCAATCGTGCGTCAGCCACGAAGAGTTGTAAAAATTACGTTTGTAGGTTCTTCTTGCGGCAATGATTAATTTTAACGTTATTTTAAAATTATTTGTAGAGCGCCTTAGCAGCTAAAATTTTGACACCGCATTTCTTTCGGAGTATACTTCCTGTATGAGAAATTGCAGGTTAGATTTCGACATGTCGGATTGAACCACTGCCTTGTTAGTTGCACCCAGCGCTGAAACTAAGGGACCAAGGGTCCGAACCCTGATCATGACAAAAAGAATTCCCGCTGAACACTTTTCAGTACCCTCAGATGCACTGTGTGATCAAAACCATGCGGACACCCCCCATAACATACGTTTTTCATATTAGGTGCATCGTGCTGCCACTTACTGCCAGGTATTTCTTGACACAATTATTTAGCAACAGCCGTATGTATTTTAGATATTTATTGTATGAACTACTTATATGCAATCAGTTTCGGCAGTACACTGACGCCATCTTCAGGCCCCTGTACAATGAGTAGAACAAATGTACTATTATAAAAATATAGAATATACGTAAACAATAGACAGGTTTCTATGCTAACTGTGTAAGTGGCTAAAAAGGACATTTTATATCATTAAAACTATATGTAACATTAGGGCAAATATGCTTCTGCCTATGTCATGCTGTTACTAATAGTTTGCCCTATTTTACTCGCATATAGCATAATAGAGGAACATATGTATACTCTATTATTCATAAATTCGTATCACACATTTGTAATAGGCCGTGCATCACAACAAATGTACTGCATACTATCATATGCTCAGTGAAAGAATTTTTTTATATATAAATCATTAACTGATGTAAATGATTAATAAAATAAAGTAAAATACAATAAAATGTGACATAACCATGTCGGAATACGTAAGTTACATATGTGTAGCGTAGGTCGTGTTGTGTGTGGTACGATAAATAGCTGCCGCAATATTGACGATAATAAGCATAAAAAAGTTTGTCTTAAAACCCAGTTGCATTCACGAATGAAACCAATGCAATCGTACTAAAAAAATCATCAAAAATCTGGTCTCTTAAGCACCACATTGGAACCCCTATGTAGTACCACCTCGCAGTGTGTTGAGTGGATTAATGCAACAACAGAAGCTGCCTCATATAGTCAAAGTGAAGATTCTCGATCTATATATGTCAAAAAAGTTTACCTCCCTACATATAAGTCCTATACAATTATGTAGGATTATACGGAGTTGAATCTAACGAATAAAAATGTAAAGAAAGAGAAAAATATAGGAGGCCGCCTGTAAGTCTGAACATAACCTCAAAATGTAAGGTATACCATCCCCCTTGACTAAGGGTAGCACCTATAGCCATGTCAAACCATTCTCAAGGTTGCATAAAGACGGGTGTAGTAATGTATAAAATGACTATCAAGAGCTTAATTACATCATCAAATGTCATATTCTGTCCAATGACCTTGGTGAGCTGGGGACTGTCTGCATGGGTCTAAATGTCTTGGTACCTAAAACCTAGTCAGAATATTTGACTAGCTAAAATCTAACGAATTTATACCCATCAGATAAGTATCAAGAAAATGCAATGCCACATCAAGTATAAAAATTGGTTAAGTAGACTGTTCAAGAGTTGAACGACAGGTGACCAGTAGAGTAATCCAACGCAGTTAGAAAATTATGTTTAACACATTTGAAAATCATAATAGTGGACAATCTCCACAGGAGGGAAAAGTGTAGTGTTGACCCATTTGTGCCTTATGTTCGCAAATATCAAAACAGCATCTAAGTATAGTACGCAGAATTCCGAAGTATTATACTAGAGTCCTCATAATCATCGCTATTAAAGTATACTAAGTATCTCATTGGAAGATGTATGGCAACATTAACCTAACAGTATCCATAAGAGAATAATCTTGCTGGTACATCACTGATGACCTGGACCAAGAAGTTAAAATACAAGTCACTGCCTATTTATGCATACCGGTATCATTAAATCATGACAGTATGACACCTATAACGCTGCGTTAAAAGCGCCCTTATAACTTAACTGTAGTAAGGTTATATGAACAACTAACAGGAAATGTTATCAAAAGTCAAACGTCATCTCCAACGTTACCATATAGGTGTGAAGACTCACTGGCCTCAAATGTACCAGGGGCCAAGAAATTCGATTGGAACAAAGTGGTTCGATTAAGTTCAAATACTACAAATCTGATGCGAACCAAGCACAACACTCAACATACACGAGTCAAAACTAAAAATATAAAATGTGAAGTTCAGATAACGACCCCCTAACATAGGTGTCAATGGCTGCCTACAACTTTAGACTAAACTACTAAATATTGTCCATCCTGTCGCTTATATCCACATCAGGAGTTCCCGTGATATTAAAAAGTTAATACACACATCTACGATTCATACAGGAAGAGGTTGACCGACAAAATGCAAATATTGCATAACTCAGCTGCACAATATGCCAGAGAGGTGTAGAAAGTAATTAGACACAGTAACATTATGAAAACTGTATAAAGAATTACTGCCTAAATTTTTTTGTATCTAGCAAAAAAGATCGTAATTTAAGTGTTATAGAGTAAAATTTATCACTCACCACACATCACAGTCGTAAAATCGCTATACACGGAAAGAGCCATATAACTGGAACCGTGAATCCAATCTAAAATTCAAAACAGTGGGGTTAATGATAGAATTTCAAGAAAATATCAACACACTACGTTTTATGCTCGACTTACCGCTATGCAACAGCTCTTGGAGATCAAGCGACACAGACTGGGGCGGTTTGCAAACATCGATGTGTGGTCAAAGATGAAACCACAGAGTCAAAGATTATAGAAAGCGTCGCTGGATCGATAAGAGTATAGTCATTTCTAGTGGAACTCTAGTCAGGATAAAACATTACAAATCAAGCTACGGGGAGGCTAACGTGTCCAGGGACTATTAATGTTCTTGATATCAGAGTAGTAGGTCGTGAAAAATTTCGAAAACGAAATTAATTTTAGATTCGACTTGTTCATTCAACAGGTTTTTATCCTCTTGCTCTGCATGGATGCAAATTTTCAACTCTTCAAGTATATCCAGCGTCCATCCCTTATCGACAATATCCATTATAGTGAATATTTATGATCTTATGTTTCGTTTTTCGCAAATGTAGTTCCTTCTCTAGATTGTCGCACAGATGACAAAATGGTAGATATCGAAGCAGATGACAGAGGGATAGAAAAACAATTAAAATCGCTCAAAAGGGGAAAGGCCGCTGGGCTTGATGGGATACCAGTTCGATTTTACACAGAGTACGCGAAGGAACTTGCCCCCCTTCTTGCAGCGGTGTACCGTAGGTCTCTAGAAGAGCGTAGCGTTCCAAAAGATTGGAAAATGGCACAGGTCATCCCCGTTTTCAAGAAGGGACATCGAGCAGATGTGCAGAACTATAGACCTATATCTCTAACGTCGATCAGTTGTAGAATTTTGGAACACGTATTATGTTCGAGTATAATGACTTTTCTGGAGACTAGAAATCTACTCTGTAGGAATCAGCACGGGTTTCGAAAAATACGATCGCGTCAAACCCGGCTCGCGTTATCGTCCACGAGACCCAGAGGGCCATGGACACGGGTTCCCAGGTAGATGCCGTGTTTCTTGACTTCCGCAAGGCGTTTGATACAGTTCCCCACAGTCGTTTAATGAACAAAGTAAGAGCATATGGACTATCAGATCAATTGTGTGATTGGATTGAAGAGTTCCAAGATAACAGAACGCAGCATGTCAATCTCAATAGAGAGAAGTCTTCCGAAGTAAGAGTGATTTCGGGTGTGCCGCAGGAGAGTGTCGTAGGACCGTTGCTATTCACAATATACAGGGTGAGTCACCTAACGTTACCGCTGGATATATTTCGTAAACCACATGAAATACTGACGAACCGATTCCACAGACCGAACGTGAGGAGAGGGGCTAGTGTAATTGTTTAATACAAACCATACAAAAATGCACGGAAGTATGTTTTTAAACACAAACCTACGTTTTTTAAATGGAACCACGTTAGTTTTGCTAGCACATCTGAACATATAAACAAATACGTAATCAGTGCCGTTTGTTGCATTGTAAAATGTTAATTACATCCGGAGATATTGTAACCTAAAGTTGACGCTTGAAACCTCGGACCACGGGCCACGGTCGGCGAGCAGCATCTGCAGGGACATGTTTACGGTGACGACCGTGTTTACGAGTGTGGCTGTAGTGCACTGTTGTGGTTTGGTCTAGCTGTCGCAGTGTCCGCATGTAGCGCTTGCTGCTATTATTATTCTGCATTCGTCTCCGCACGCAGACCAACTGTAGTACACCGTGTTACCAGACGTCTGTAATAGTGTAGTGTTGTAGGAACTGTGACCATTGTGTATTCGAACTCTGAAAAGGCGGAGATGATACTCATCTATGGCGAGTGTCGACGAAATGCAGCTGAAGCCTGAAGGGTGTATGCAGAACGGTACCCGGACAGAGAGCATCCAACGTGCCGCACATTGCAAAACATCTACCGCCAACTGTATGCAACAGGTATGGTCGCAGCACGCAAACGGGTCCGTAACAGGCCCGTCACAGGAGAAGCGGGTGCAGTTGGTGTGTCAGCTGCTGTTGCAATGAACCCACACATGAGTACACGGGACATTGCGAGAGCCGGTGGACTGAGTCAAAGTAGTGTCATGCGCATACTGCATCGTCACCGCTTTCACCCGTTTCATGTGTCGCTACATCAGCAACTACATGGTGATGACTTAAATCATCGAGTGCATTTCTGTCAATGGGCATTAACAGAGAATGCGTTGCAGTTCTACCTGTTTACCGATGAAGCGGGTTTCACAAACCACGGGGCAGTGAATCTACGGAACATGCATTACTGGTCTGTGGACAATCCTCGCTGGCTCAGACAGGTAGAGCGACAACGACCGTAGACTGTAAATGTATGGTGCGGAATCATTGGCGACCACCTCATTGGTCCTCACTTCATTGCAGGGGCCCAGACAGCTCCAACATACATCGCGTTTCTACAGAATGATCTGCCAACGTTGCCCGAAAATGTCCCACCGGAAACGCGTCGACGTATGTGGTATCAGCATGATGGTGCACCTGCACATTCCGCAATTAACACTAGGCTGACCCCTAACAGGATGTTCGACGGGCGTTTCATAACACGTGGAGGACGCAAAAATTGGCCAGCCCGTGCTCCTGATCTTACACCTCTGGACTTCTTTCTGTGGGATACGTTAAAGGAGAATGTGTACCGTGATGTGCCTACAACTCCAGAGGATATGAAACAACGTATTGTGGCAGCCTGCGGCGACATTACACTAGATGTACTGCGGCGTGTACGACATTCATTACGCCAGAGATTGCAATTGTGTGCAGCAAATGATGGCCACCACATTGAACATCTATTGGCCTGACATGTCGGGACACACTCTATTCCACTCCGTAATTGAAAACGGAAACCACGTGTGTACGTGTACCTCACCCCTCATGGTAATGTACATGTGCGTCAGTGAAAAAGACCAATAAAAAGGTGTTAGCATGTGGACGTAATGTGCTGTTCCAGTCTCTTTTGTACCTAAGGTCCATCACCGTTCCCTTTGGATCCCTACGTAATTCGGTGCTCTCCGATACAAAATGGTTCAAATGGCTCTGAGCACTATGGGACTTAACTTCTAAGGTCATCAGACCCCTAGAACTTAGAACTACTTAAACCTAACTAACCTAAGGACATCACACACATCCATGCCTGAGGCAGGATTCGAACCTGCGACCGTAGCGGCCGCGCGGTTCCAGACTGTAGCGCCTTTAACCGCTTGGCCACCACGGCCGGCACTTTGTGGATAACATCGTAAGTTCACTGAGGCTCTTTTGGGGATGATGCTGTAGTATATCGAGAGGTTGTAACAATGGAAAATTGTACTGAAATGCAGGATGATCTGCAACGAATTGACGCATGGTGCAGGGAATGGCAATTGACTCAGTAATAATGAAGCCCAGAACTTACACATTGTTACATTTGCAACAGTTGTTCGAAATGACGTCCGCCAGCATCTATGAAGGCATGGTATCGACGCATAAAGTTCTGCTGTACCCATTGTAATATCCCCGGTGTTTTTGAATAGTGTCGCAGAAAGCTAAAATTCTAGCCAGGAGATCCTTTTCATTCTTGACAGCTGTCTCGTTCGGAAGACGGTTCTCATGGCTGCACAAGAAGAAATCAAATGGGGTCAAATCTGGTGAAAGTATTGTCCCGGAAATAGGACCTCCTCTTCCTGTCTAATGTGTGAGCCAGATGTTCACGAACCCTCACTCCAAAGTGAGGTGGGACTCCATTATGTTGGAACCACATCCGCTGACGAATAACAAGTGGCATATGATATGGGAATTGGGCAGCAACAACAGTACCAGTAAATGTATTCCACTGTCAGAGATATCAGAACGATTTTCTTTTAAACTTTGAACTCGGTAATTTTCGGACTAGGCTGCTTATCTCAAATTGATACGTATACTCTTCTCCATCGTCTCTCAAAGTTTGTAACATTATCGCAGAATCACCCAATAGAAAGTTGACAGATACTTTATTCGAAGTACAGTGTGTTAAGTTTAGAATGCAATCTCCAACCAAACAATCGCTCTATAATATGACACTGTGTTGTCCGTAGCGCTGCAGCAAGTAACACAGTCATAATGCTATCTGCATAGTGTATTCTAAGAAACAGTGGGCCTTACTTCGGTCCTCGAAAACCTGCTCCACACTTCGACGTTTGTTATAAATCCTTAGATACATCCTATACTTTCTGCTGCCAGACGGTGTTGGAATTAAGAGATTAAAAAACGCTCTGTGGTGATAAAATCGCAGGATGCCTCCTAATATTGTGTCGGACCTCCTTTGGCCCGGCGCAGTGCAGCAGCACGATGTGGTTTGGACTCAACACGTCGTTGGAAGTCCCCTGCAGAAATAATGAGCCATGCAGCCTTTACAATCGTCCATAAATGCGTAACTGTTATCGGTGCAGGATGCTGTGCACGAACTTACCTCTCGACTATATCACATAAATGTTAGGTAGAATTCACGCCGGGCGATCTAGGTGGACACATCATTCGCTCGAATTGTAAGAAAGTTGTTCAAACTAGTCACGAAAAATTACGGCCCGTTGACGTTGCGCATTGTAATTCAGAAAAATTCCATCGTTGTTTGGAAACATGAAATACACGAATGGCTGCAAATGGTCTCCCAGTAGCTGAACATAACCATTTCCAGTCAATTGTTGGTTCATTTGGACCCGAGGACCCAGTCCGTTCCATGTAATCACAGCTCATACATTATGGAGCCATCACCAGCTTGCACAGTGCCTTGTTGACAACTTGGTTCCATGGCTTCGTGGGGTCTGCGCTACACTTGAACCCTACCATCAGCTGTTACCGACTGAAATCGGGACTCATCTGACCACACCACGATTTTTCAGTCGTCTAGTGTCCAACCATTACGGTCAGAAGCCCAAGAGACGCACTGCAGGCGATGTCGTGCTGCTAGCGAAAGCACTCGCAGCCATCTTCTGCTGCCATAGTCCATTAACACCAAATATCGCCGCACTGTCCTAACGAATACGTTCGTCCCACGCCCCACATTGATTTCTGTGGTTATTTCACGCAGTGTTCAAATGGTTCAAATGGCTCTGAGCACTATGGGACTTAATATGTCAGGTCATCAGTCCCCTAGAACTTAGAACTACTTAAACCTAACTAACCTAAGGACATCACACACATCCATGCCCGAGGCAGGATTCAAACCTGCGACCGTAGCGGTCGCGCGGTTCCAGACTGAAGCGCCTAGAACCGCTCGGCCACCAGTGGCCGGCCACACAGTGTTGTTTGTCTGTCAGCTCTGACAACACTACACAAATGCAACTGCTCTCGGCAGTAGGAGGGCAGAGCCGATACAAGCACAGTTCGTATTGTTGCCAAATTTCCTCCTCCTCCCCCAGCCTGGTACAGCGTTGTAGTGCTAGATACGGCAAGGTCGCAACTAAATTACACAAATTAATTATGTAAATTAGCACTCCCTGCCCCCTCCCCCTCCCCTCAAATTTCGAATTTTGGCGGAAATTTCGAATTTAGGCAGGAAATTAAAAAAAGGCGGTAATTTAAAAAATGGAGGTAATTTCTTTGTCCCAAGGCTATGCTGACAACACGTTCCAAGCTGCCCCCCCCCACCCTCATAAATTGCCGGTAAATTCAAATTTGGGCTTGTATTTTTTTTATGCGCTCATGTGACCAGAATTGGTGGAGAGGTTCATTCTATAATGAGCTGATGTTGTGGAGGCGTCGCTATGTGTTTGATCAATGAGTCAATGTGAAGGATAGAGAGAATTTCAATAGCTGTACTACATGTACGCATTCAAGGAAGGACTTTAATCAGAATTCACTACACAGAGATTGGAAGACTATGATAATGGAAAAGTGTAGGAGAAAGAAGCAGACTGTGACAGTGCAGTGGGATGGAGCCAAGATACATGTTCAAATGGTTCAAATGGCTCTGAGCACTATGGGAGTTAACATCTGAGGTCATCAGTCCCCTAGACTTAAATCTACTTAAACCTAACTAACATAAGGGCATCACACACATCCACGCCTGAGGAAGGATTCAAACCTGCGACTGTAGCAGCTGCGCGGTTCAGGACTGAAGCGCCTAGAACCGCTTGGCCACAGCGGCCGGCGCTGAGATATTCCACATGAAGTATCCACTCTTCCAAAAAGGAAGAGCTGAGCAGTTGATGCTAATGGAAGCATATTTGTATGTGTAATACATACCACTGAAGAGCATTAACCTCTCACCTCATCCACTTCCCCTCCACCAACCCATCGTGTCATCGTATCATCAGTTCCTCGCCATCCTCGCCATCCTTGGTGTTGTGTGGACTGTGTTCTATCAAAGAGCTACCAGTGTCTGACTGGGAGGAGCTTAACAGCCATATTGCCTGTAAGCATAAAGCCGAGGACTGCGCCCATAGCTTCCGACATGCAGAATGGAAAGGAGTTGTGTTGGATGAGTGCCTGACGAAGAAGATGAATACTGTCCATCAGATAATGGCTATGCAGCAGAATGGTATCAAGATGCATTTTACAAGTCATGCAGACCAATGTTGCTGTAGTAACTGAATGCCATTTTTGAAATGCACAGTCAGTTTTCCACCTCACAAGAGACATCTGTCACCAATCCAGAGGAGCAAGCAACTGGTCTAGTTCACCATTATGCTACCAGAGGCGCTGAAAATTGGTAGTAGTCAATAGGAACTCAGCATCCGATCACATTTTTCATACAAGGTGGGCCCTACAGCTCTGCAGCCTCAGTTACAGTCAGTCAGCATGAAGCGCCAGCCGAGATCGTCCAGCGCTCCACGTCGCAGCAGCAGCAGAATAGGTAGAAGCCGTGGAAGAGTAAGCAGCCCTTGCTTAATGTTTGTATTCACCATGATTGTGAGAAATATGAAGTCTTTGTGCTGCTATTATAGCTTGTAACGGTTTTTCTTTCTTATTCATTGGCGGGTGCGGCATCCTCCAGCCTGTCAGGACCTGCAGCAGTGACGTGTCTGCGCCTGTTGGGACCTGCAGCGGTGGAACTATCCAGCGTGTTGGGACTCACAGCTGCAGCAGCACCCTGCGACCTTGTCGCGCACCTGGTCAGCTTGTTGGGGTCAGACAACGAGTTGTTATTGCCAGTTAAAGAACTCAACCAATCCCTAACTCACAGAAGTGCACCGGGGTCCTAAACTGCAAGACACAGATCGGAACTGGACGCCATCACATGCGCCATCGCAGAATATTCCAGCGATACTGCATGGACAAAGTGAAGGTATAGAGGATGAGAAGATACCAGTTGCGCCATGTGCACTGCTACTGTTCCTTTCAATGTATAATTTAATCGCTAGTCGTTCAAAGCGTTTACATATGAATATACACTACTGGCCATTAAAATTGCTACACCAAGAAGAAATGCAGATGACAAACGGGTATTCATTGGACAAATATATTATACTAGAACTGACATCTGATTACATTTTCACGCAGTTTGGGTGCATACATCCTGAGAAATCAGTACCCAGAACAACCACCTCTGGCCGTAATTACGGCCTTGATCCGCCTGGGCACTGAGTCAAACAGAGCTTGAATGGCGTGTACAGGCAGCTTCAACACGATACCACAGTTCATCAAGAGTAGTGACTGGCGTATTGTGACGAGCCAGTTGCTCGGACACCATTGACCAGACGTTTTCAATAGGTGAGAGATCTGGAGAATGTGCTGGCCAGGGCAGCAGTCGAACATTTTCTGTAACCAGAAAGGCCCGTACAGGACCTGCAACATGCTGTGGTGCATTATCCTGCTGAAATGTAGGGTTTCGCAGGGATCGAATGAAGGGTAGAGCCACGGGTTGTAACACATCTGAAATGTAACGTCCACTGTTCAGAGTGCCGTCAATGCGAACAAGAGGTGACCGAGGCGTGTAACCAATGGCACCCCATACCATCACGCCGGGTGATACACCAGTATGGCGATGACGAATACACGCTTCCAATGTGCGTTCACCACGATGTCGCCAAACACGGATGCGACCATCATGATACTGTTAAGAGAACCTGGATCCGTCCGAAAAAATGACGTTTTGCCATTCGTGCACCCAGGTTCGTCGTTGAGTACACCATCGCAGGCGCTCCTATCTGTGATGCAGCGTCAAGGGTAACCACAGCCATGGTCTCCGGGGTCATACTCCATGCTGCTGCAAACGTCGTCGAACTGTTCGTGCAGATGGTTGTTGTCTTGCAAACGTCCCCATCTGTTGACTCAGGGATCGAGACGTGGCTGCACGATCCGGTGCAGCCATGCGGTTAAGATGCCTGTCATCTCGACTGCCAGTGATAGGAGGCCGTTGGGATCCAGCACGGCGTTCCGTATTACCCTGCCTGAACCCACCGATTCCATATTCTGCTAACAGTCATTGGATCTCGACCAACGCGAGCAGCAATGTCGCGATACGATAAACCGCAATTGCGATAGGGTACAATCCGGTCTTTACACTCTACACAGAGTACGCGAAAGAACTTGCCCCCCTTCTAACAGCCGTGTACCGCAAGTCTCTAGAGGAACAGAAGGTTCCAAATGATTGGAAAAGAGCACAGGTAGTCCCAGTCTTCAAGAAGGGTCGTCGAGCAGATGCGCAAAACTATAGACCTATCTCTCTGACGTCGATCTGTTGTAGAATTTTAGAACATGTCTTTTGCTCGAGTATCATGTCGTTTTTGGAAACTCAGAATCTACTATGTAGGAATCAACATGGATTCCGGAAACAGCGATCGTGTGAAACCCAACTCGCATTATTTGTTCATGAAACCCAGAAAATATTAGATACAGGCTCCCAGGTAGATGCCATTTTCCTTGACTTCCGGAAGGCGTTCGATACAGTTCCGCACTGTCGTCTGATAAACAAAGTAAGAGCCTACGGAATATCAGACCAGCTGTGTGGCTGGATTGAAGAGTTTTTAGCAAACAGAACACAGCATGTTGTTCTCAATGGAGAGACATCTACAGACGTTAAAGTAACCTCTGGCGTGCCACAGGGGAGTGTTATGGGACCATTGCTTTTCACAATATATATAAATGACCTAGTAGATAGTGTCGGAAGTTCCATGCGGCTTTTCGCGGATGATGCTGTAGTATACAGAGAAGTTGCAGCATTAGAAAATTGTAGCGAAATGCAGGAAGATCTGCAGCGGATAGGCACTTGGTGCAGGGAGTGGCAACTGACCCTTAACATAGACAAATGTAATGTATTGCGAATACATAGAAAGAAGGATCCTTTATTGTATGATTATATGATAGCGGAACAAACACTGGTAGCAGTTACTTCTGTAAAATATCTGGGAGTATGCGTGCGGAACGATTTGAAGTGGAATGATCATATAAAATTAATTGTTGGTAAGGCGGGTACCAGGTTGAGATTCATTGGGAGAGTCCTTAGAAAATGTAGTCCATCAACAAAGGAGGTGGCTTACAAAACACTCGTTCGACCTATACTTGAGTATTGCTCATCAGTGTGGGATCCGTACCAGATCGCGTTGACGGAGGAGATAGAGAAGATCCAAAGAAGAGCGGCGCGTTTCGTCACAGGGTTATTTGGTAACCGTGATAGCGTTACGGAGATGTTTAACAAACTCAAGTGGCAGACTCTGCAAGAGAGGCGCTCTGCATCGCGGTGTAGCTTGCTCGCCAGGTTTCGAGAGGGTGCGTTTCTGGATGAGGTATCGAATATATTGCTTCCCCCTACTTATACCTCCCGAGGAGATCACGAATGTAAAATTAGGGAGATTAGAGCGCGCACAGAGGCTTTCAGACAGTCGTTCTTCCCGCGAACCATACGCGACTGGAACAGGAAAGGGAGATAATGACAGTGGCACGTAAAGTGCCCTCCGCCACATACCGTTGGGTGGCTTGCGGAGTATAAATGTAAATGTAAATGTAAATGTAAATGTTATCAAAGTCGGAAACGTGATGATACGCATTTCTCCTCCTTACACGATGCATCACAACAACGTTTCACCAGGCAACGGCATTCAACTGCAGTTTATGTATGAGAAACCGGTTGGAAACTTTCCTCATGTCAGCACGTTGTAGGTGTCACCACCGGCGCCCACATTTTGTGAATGATCTGAAAAGCTAATCATTTGCATATCACAGCATCTTCTTCCTGTCGTCTAAATTTCTCGTCTGTAGCACGTCATCTTCGTGGTGTAGCAATTTTAATGGCCAGTAGTGTAGAAGCATCCGCAGACAGAGACTGGCATGTTGTGATACAGATCGAGAATACAGCCAGTGTGGTTTACGAAGGTGGAATGGGACGAACTGTGTCGTGCAAAAGCCCATTTCAAGAAGCACATGACCAAATGGTTCAAATGGCTCTGAGCACTATTCGACTTAACTTCTGAGGTCATCAGTCGCCTAGAACTTAGAACTAATTAAACCTAACTAACGTAAGGACATCACACACATCCATGCCCGAGGCAGGATACGAACCTGTGACCGTAGCGGTCGCTCGGTTCCAGACTGTAGCGCCTAGAACCGCACGGGCACTCAGGCCGGCTAGCACATGACCAATGAGTATCATTTGAGCCATCCTCGTCTGTACATTTACTGTGATGCCCTAACTTACAACGTTACAACAGTGTACGATGACTCTGCACTCCGTGTGAAATCGGGCGACACATCCATTTATCTACAGCACTCCACCATTACAAACGTGTTCGGTATATAGACAGTGCTATCCATTGTGTTGGAAAGACTGAACAGATGGCTGCCATGTGTTAAGGCTGTGTATTCTGACAACGCGGCATATCTCAGTACGAACAGTGTGCATGTAGACGGTTTCGAACAGTGGGTCAGTATGGTGCTGATATAAACTAATGGACCGCCAATAATTTTGAGAGAAATACATACTTAAATCTGTGCTGACAATAACGCTTTATTTTCTATATTCTGTATTGGTGTTCAGATAAAGAAAGAACTTGTCGCTGTAGTGCACCCCGTGTATGAGTGCTGAATAAAAATGTATGTAACCATTTATGTGTTTTATTTCTTCCCTCTCGTTATATTCCAAGTACTAAAGCTGTTGCTACCAGCATTTTCACCGCAATCATGCGACAGCAGAAAATTATGTCATATAGCTAAATTATCTGTAAAAGCACACTGAATGCCCTTACTTGGCATAGTCTGTATCATGGCAGAGGATACTGTTCATTAATTTTCCATAAAAACTCATTGTACGCAAGTAACTGACGTAGCCGGTATCATGGCTGGGTGGGTAAACCGAGTGTTATAAGCGATTGGAGTTGTGACATCTACACTCCTGGAAATTGAAATAAGAACACCGTGAATTCATTGTCCCAGGAAGGGGAAACTTTATTGACACATTCCTGGGGTCAGATACATCACATGATCACACTGACAGAACCACAGGCACATAGACACAGGCAACAGAGCATGCACAATGTCGGCACTAGTGCAGTGTATATCCACCTTTCGCAGCAATGCAGGCTGCTATTCTCCCATGGAGACGATCGTGGAGATGCTGGATGTAGTCCTGTGGAACGGCTTGCCATGCCATTTCCACCTGGCGCCTCAGTTGGACCAGCGTTCGTGCTGGACGTGCAGACCGCGTGAGACGACGCTTCATCCAGTCCCAAACATGCTCAATGGGGGACAGATCCGGAGATCTTGCTGGCCAGGGTAGTTGACTTACACCTTCTAGAGCACGTTGGGTGGCACGGGATACATGCGGACGTGCATTGTCCTGTTGGAACAGCAAATTCCCTTGCCGGTCTAGGAATGGTAGAACGATGGGTTCGATGACGGTTTGGATGTACCGTGCACTATTCAGTGTCCCCTCGACGATCACCAGTGGTGTACGGCCAGTGTAGGAGATCGCTCCCCACACCATGATGCCGGGTGTTGGCCCTGTGTGCCTCGGTCGTATGCAGTCCTGATTGTGGCGCTCACCTGCACGGCGCCAAACACGCATACGACCATCATTGGCACCAAGGCAGAAGCGACTCTCATCGCTGAAGACGACACGTCTCCATTCGTCCCTCCATTCACGCCTGTCGCGACACCACTGGAGGCGGGCTGCACGATGTTGGGGCGTGAGCGGAAGACGGCCTAACGGTGTGCGGGACCGTAGCCCAGCTTCATGGAGACGGTTGCGAATGGTCCTCGCCGATACCCCAGGAGCAACAGTGTCCCTAATTTGCTGGGAAGTGGCGGTGAGGTCCCCTACGGCACTGCGTAGGATCCTACGGTCTTGGCGTGCATCCGTGCGTCGCTGCGGTCCGGTCCCAGGTCGACGGGCACGTGCACCTTCCGCCGACCACTGGCGACAACATCGATGTACTGTGGAGACCTCACGCCCCACGTGTTGAGCAATTCGGCGGTACGTCCACCCGGCCTCCCGCATGCCCACTATACGCCCTCGCTCAAAGTCCGTCAACTGCACATACGGTTCACGTCCACGCTGTCGCGGCATGCTACCAGTGTTAAAGACTGCGATGGAGCTCCGTATGCCACGGCAAACTGGCTGACACTGACGGCGGCGGTGCACAAATGCTGCGCAGCTAGCGCCATTCGACGGCCAACACCGCAGTGTCCGGAGCAAGTATGGTGGGTCTGACACACCGGTGTCAATGTGTTCTTTTTTCCATTTCCAGGAGTGTATATCTACATCTACATAAATACTCCGCTAGCCACCAAGCGGTGTGTGGCGGAGGGCACAATTCGCGCCAAAGTCATCCCCCCCCCCTCCCCCCTCTGTTCCACTCGTGGATCGCGCGAGGGAAAAACAACTGTCTGAACGCCTCAGTACGAGCTCTAATTTCCCTTATCTTTGAATGGTGATCATTGCGCGATTTGAAAGTTGGTGGTAATAATATATGCTCTACATCCTCGGTGAAGATCGGATTCCGGAAATTTAGTGAGCAGCCCCTTCCGTTTAGCGCGCCGTCTATCTGCAATTGTGTCCCACTTCAAACTTTCTATCAGATTTGTAACGCTCTCGCGATGACTAAATGTGTGTGTGAATTTCTAAAAGACCAAACTGCTTAGGTCATCAGTCCCTAGACTTACACACTACTTAAACTAACTTACAACACACACACCTATGCCTGAGGGAGGACTCGAACCTCCGGCGGAAGGGGCGATGGCTAAATGTACCAGTCACGAATATTGCCGCTCTTCTTTGGACCTTCTCAATCTCTTGAATCAGACCCAACTGGTAAGGGTCCAATACAGACGAACAATACTCTAAAACTTGACGCACTAACGTATTGTAAGCTATTTCCTTTGTTGAAGGACTGCATCGCTTCAGGATTTTATCAATAAACCGCAATCTAGAGTTCGCCTTACCCATTACTCGTGTAATCTAATCATTCCATTTGAGATCATTTCGAATAGTCACAACCAGATACTTGACGGATGTTACCGCTTCCAAAGACTGGGCATTTATTTTGTACTCGTACATTAATGGGGATTTTCGCCTTGCTATACGCATTAGGTTACACTTACTAATATTGAGAGATAACAGCCAGTTATTATACCACGCATTTATTTTCTGCAAATCCTCATTGATTTGTTCACAACTTTCGTGTCATACAGTGTGCAAGAAGACCAGAAGAAAAATTGTGTACTCCTTCCCGACAACATATCTGCAATAATTGTAGGTCCATCCAACTGCGGGAAGACAAGTGTTCTCATGTTGCTGCTAACACACGCAGATGGCGTCTGCTTTGAGCAAGTATGTGTATTTTCAAAAACACTGTTTCAGCTCAAATACCAGCTATTACAGGAGACATTGCAGGGTGTAGAAGGAGTGACATACATGACATTCAGTGAGAGCATTGATATCCCTCCACAGGAAAAAGTAAAGCCAACCACAGTGGTCATATTTGACGATGTTGCTGTGGAAAACCAAGATCAAATTCGACGATATTTCTGTTTTGGTCACTGTATGGCTATTGACGTATTGTATCTGAGTCAGATATATTCCAGAATCCCAAAACAGCTGGTAAGGAGTAATGCGAATCTAATTTTAACATTCAAAGAGGACAATCTGAATTTAAAACACATTTACCAGGCTTATGTAGGACTCAATGTGTCGTTCAATGCTTTTGTAAAGATCTGTGCAGATTGCTGGAATAACTCTCAAAACGGGCTTCTTCATATTGATAAAACAAGAAAACTGAATGACGGCAGGTACAGACTGAACTTTTAGGAGTTCCTATATATATAGCCATGGAAGGAGGTGAGTACATCAGTATACACATCCCCATGGATAACCATTCGCTTGTACGTGGACGCAAAGTTGGAAGCGTATGTGAGAAACTAGAGACATATTGCTATACCGTCCTGAGACTGACAAAATAAACTGAACGATAGGGTTAGTGCAATCGAGAAGAAAGGAAACCTCTTAATTCAAAGGAAAATACCTGTTACTGAGAAGGGGACATTGTGTGAATGGGTTAATGCAATCGAAAATAAAGTAAACGACTTAACTGAAGGGATAATAGCTGCTATTGAGAAGGGGGAGCAGCAAAAGAAGAAAAAGAGCGGATATATGAAGCCTGTCACTGCACATAAGCCTGCTTAGGACATAACGAGATGTCGACTAAGCATAAAGTCTTCAAGGCATGGAAGGCCGTTCAAGAGAAACTACGGCTGCTGATGTTAGGGCATTTGAAGCGGGAGCAAACACTAAGAGGAAACTTTAAGCCGGTTACAGAATCTCTTAGTCAACTCTCAGCAGAATTACGCGATGGCGACGATGCCGCTGCCGATTTCATTAAGCATCACAGTGATGCTAGGATAGACGAAATATTCGGTGTCAGCAGAGCAAAATCATACATGCTCGGGCATGCAGCCTATAGTTTTAACTGAGAACGCAATACAGATCTGTGACAGGCAGTTTCCGAGAACACCTGGTCTACTGAACCTTATTTTCCTAAGACCCACAAAAATGTAAATTATTCGCCTAAAGATCCCAAAAAATTATCGTGAAATACTGCATTTGCTGATCTGCATAAGAGTGTGAAAAGCCAAAGCAATGTGTAATAAAAATCCATAAAAAACCTACACTGGGTGACAGAAAAAGTAGCAGCGGTGATGGTATTGACATTCAGCATAATAGAGTGAGCAATCGACTCCCGCGGTATAGATATTACGACTCCAATGACCTAATAGACCGGTTACGACTGCTCATGGCATCAGCTGCCACTGTTAATACAGCTCATGAGAATGAAGTCGTTTCAATAATTTCTGAGCTTAGAGAGAGGGATATCATCGAATAAGTATGGAGACTATAGTTATAGAACTGCACAAACCAACACGCAAAACATACCCTCGTAGATGTGTTGTGGTTAAAGGTTTGGATGACCTGTGGCAGACAGATCTTGTCGACTTGAGCGAATATTCACATGTTGCTAATGCCTACAAATATATTTTAATGGTCATTGATACTTGGTCTAAATTTTCCTGGGTATTACCCGTGAAAGCGAAAATGCGGAAGGATGCTGCACAGATGTTTGAAAAATTGCTGCGGACGAGGATGAATCGAAGCCCAGACAATCTACAAAGAGACCATGACGGCGAGTTGTACAATAGATATTTCGGGACTATGATGGATCGGTATGGAATACATCACTACTTGACATTCACCCACCTGGAAGTGAATATCTTGGAATGTCTGAACAGAACAGTGAAAACCCAAATGTGGATGCATTTCAATCTTCGTAGCTCATACAAATGGACTGATATCCTCCTGCAAATAACTGCACAGTATAATAGAATCAAACATGATACAATAAAAGACAGACCAATCGATGTTCATGATAATAGACTCCTAGAGATAGTATACAATTACACTCCTGGAAATGGAAAAAAGAACACATTGACACCGGTGTGTCAGACCCACCATACTTGCTCCGGACACTGCGAGAGGGCTGTACAAGCAATGATCACACGCACGGCACAGCGGACACACCAGGAACCGCGGTGTTGGCCGTCGAATGGCCCTAGCTGCGCAGCATTTGTGCACCGCCGCCGTCAGTGTCAGCCAGTTTGCCGTGGCATACGGAGCTCCATCGCAGTCTTTAACACTGGTAGCATGCCGCGACAGCGTGGACGTGAACCGTATGTGCAGTTGACGGACTTTGAGCGAGGGTGTATAGTGGGCATGCGGGAGGCCGGGTGGACGTACCGCCGAATTGCTCAACACGTGGGGCGTGAGGTCTCCACAGTACATCGATGTTGTCGCCAGTGGTCGGCAGAAGGTGCACGTGCCCGTCGACCTGGGACCGGACCGCAGCGACGCACGGATGCACGCCAAGACCGTAGGATCCTACGCAGTGCCGTAGGGGACCTCACCGCCACTTCCCAGCAAATTAGGGACACTGTTGCTCCTGGGGTATCGGCGAGGACCATTCGCAACCGTCTCCATGAAGCTGGGCTACGGTCCCGCACACCGTTAGGCCGTCTTCCGCTCACGCCCCAACATCGTGCAGCCCGCCTCCAGTGGTGTCGCGACAGGCGTGAATGGAGGGACGAATGGAGACGTGTCGTCTTCAGCGATGAGAGTCGCTTCTGCCTTGGTGCCAATGATGGTCGTATGCGTGTTTGGCGCCGTGCAGGTGAGCGCCACAATCAGGACTGCATACGACCGAGGCACACAGGGCCAACACCCGGCATCATGGTGTGGGGAGCGATCTCCTACACTGGCCGTACACCACTGGTGATCGTCGAGGGGACACTGAATAGTGCACGGTACATCCAAACCGTCATCGAACCCATCGTTCTACCATTCCTAGACCGGCAAGGGAACTTGCTGTTCCAACAGGACAATGCACGTCCGCATGTATCCCGTGCCACCCAACGTGCTCTAGAAGGTGTAAGTTAACTACCCTGGCCAGCAAGATCTCCGGATCTGTCCCCCATTGAGCATGTTTGGGACTGGATGAAGCGTCGTCTCACACGGTCTGCACGTCCAGCACGAACGCTGGTCCAACTGAGGCGCCAGGTGGAAATGGCATGGCAAGCCGTTCCACAGGACTACATCCAGCATCTCTACGATCGTCTCCATGGGAGAATAGCAGCCTGAATTGCTGCGAAAGGTGGATATACACTGTACTAGTGCCGACATTGTGCATGCTCTGTTGCCTGTGTCTATGTGCCTGTGGTTCTGTCAGTGTGATCATGCGATGTATCTGACCCCAGGAATGTGTCAATAAAGTTTCCCCTTCCTGGGACAATGAATTCACGGTGTTCTTATTTCAATTTCCAGGAGTGTATTTCAAAACACAAGACAGCACTTTAGAAGTCATACAAGCCAAACTGGTGAACCAGGATATTCACAGTTTTCAAAGTGCAGAGAACCTGCCTATTAAATGACAGCAGTGGTATTAAAACTGCAGGACGCTTTTACACAGAAGAGTTACAGAACCAGATGTGTCTCTCTTAGAGTGGGTTGTACGGCATGAGGGACTAGAATATTAATTAAACGGCGTGGCTTTCATGCATTACATAACAGCTGGACGACACTGGTGGTTTGCTGTGTAACAGGATGTTCAGACGACAAGCATCGCTGTAGCATAACATGCGTGATAGGAGACGCATTAGAGGAGGCGGTGATATTCTCGACAAACTACCAGTCAAATTACACTTTCATGGGTATAGCTACTGTGGATCTGAAACAAAACTTCAAAAACGATTGACACAAGGTGATAAGGGGATAAATCTGCTTGACGAAGTGTCTATGGAACATGACATCGTATATGCAGCAGATAAAGGTCGTCACAATGCAGATCGAATTTTAGCTGATAGAGTTGAGGCAATAGTGCGAGAACGGCATTGGTATAGGTCAACGGATTGCAGCATTTGCAGTTGAAGAAACTATGCGTGGCAAAGTTAAGTTGGGCTTGGGTGTGAAGAAGTTCAGCGAAGCTATTAGCGCTGCACGTAGGGCACTAAGGAAGAAGAAGAAAACTAAAGAGTGCATGAAAAACTGCATTCTGAGAGCGATGTATGCAGCTAAACCACCATGAAGCAGAAGAGAGCGAGAAAAAAGAAGATTGATGAAACCATCCAGGGTTCTACCAACACACAATACGTTGGGTGGAATTATTCCCTTCCTCATTCCTACCCTAGCGAGTCTCTCAGCGGTGGGTTCGTTGGCTGGGAATGTTGCGGCTATTGGCAGGACAGTCAAGAATGCACAAAGTTCCGGGAACAACTACAGGAGGCACGAAGACATAACCACATGATGGAGGCAGCAGCCATCGGAAAAGGACTATACTTGAAACCATACAAGGAAGGCCGAGGTCTCTTCATAAATAAAAAACAGTCCCCAGCAGAACTCTTACAAATACAGATCCGCTTAATTTTTTAAGAAGAAATTCAACATCCCGAGATTCCAAGATTTTTTATGTGGAATGCATTACCGAAGACTGCGTGGAAATCTGGAGAATGCGGCATTGTCAATCCAGAGGTAGCCGGAGGACCTGGAACTCACTGGCAGCATACATTCAAAAAGAAATTGAAATAACATCTACTATTTCGACTCATTCGGTGACCTACAACCTCCAGGAGAATTACAACGATACTTCACCGGCGGAAGACATGTATTCTACAATTCTAGACGCTACCATGACCTTATTACATTCCTATGTGGTCATTTATGCATCAAGTTCCTCCATACGTTTACGAATGATATATAAGACGGGCATTAACATCAACTCACTAGTTGAAGTTCAGATGCGGTGTCGTACACTCTGGCTTTAAAAGGACGGCCATCTGTATTACATGTGAATTACTTGCCACCAATTGCTTTAAGCGTTGGAGATTTGGGTATCGCTCTGATTGGGCTGGAGACGTACAACACCATCCCATATATCACAGAGGCTAACAGTATATACGCATATAGAAACTAATGATAAAAATGAAATAATGGAAATGCAACCTGGTGCATACGATAGTGACGATCTAAACGAAGTCTTAAACACAGTCTGGAAAAGGGATTGAGCTCCGTGCAAACATCAGTACACTTAAATCTGAAATAAGGGCGGTGAGTGCATCTATCAACTTTAAGCAAAAAGGTTCAATAGGTCCACTATGGATTTCACAAAGGGGCAGGTTTTGATGAAGGATCCCAGAAAATTTTACGTACCTGATGCCGGCCGGAGTGGCCGTGCGGTTCTAGGCGCTACAGTCTGGAACCGCGCGACCGCTACGGTCGCAGGTTCGAATCCTGCCTCGGGCATGGATGTGTGTGATGTTCTTAGGTTAGTTAGGTTTAAGTAGTTCTAAGTTCCAGGGGACTGATGACCTCAGATCTTGAGGCCCACAGTGCTCAGAACCATTTTATAAAACCAGTACGCACAGCACAGCACTTCGCAGTGGAACCACAAGGTGATAACACGTGCGAACTACCAGTTTCTTAAATCAGAAGGCCTGAAACCTTGCAATGACGTCGTCGCTTAATCCATCTCACCCAGTGGAATATGATGAGTGAACCATACGGCAGGAATACTTCTCACATAAAAGTTACGCTACAACGACAATTAATAAGAACGGTGAAATTAGGATTGTCACCCAGAACCAAGACGCTTTATCTCTTCCATGCAAGAGTTTCATATATTTGGATGGATCATTCAGGGAAAAGGATGGTAGTCCTACAGTGCAATCAAGGCTTACAAGTAATGCTTTGGCATTCCTGTTCCACGAAATACGATATGACCTTAATGGGGCTGAGGCTGATTGTACACGTAATGTGGGCATAGCATCAACCCTTAAAATATATGTCTCATCATCACTCTCGAATTTGAACGGTTTAGAAAATGCAGGATGGTCCGTAGACGAGCCTGTGTGCAGAACAGCAGAAGAGTACCGCCAGTTTACTGCATGCATACATCTAAAAATGCTTATGGGTTACTTTGAGGACATGCAGTGAGTTATGAATGCGAAACTGGAACTTCTTCTGGTACAGAGTGCAACGGCTAGCAGCTCATAGACTACATTTGAGGAGCTCAAGAGGAGAATCAGATCATTATCAATAAAACCATATGGGAAATGCTACACCTCACTATGGCAGACAAGGAGCGTTTGGAGTTTTGAAAAGTTCTGAATACTGGTACATACCTGCCATTAACTTTTCGCTCTTGGGATCTTTTTGAGTACCCGGTGCTACCGAAAACGGACAGACAAACATAAGCTGTTAAAACTTCTGTGCAGCTGGAGTCGCCGACATTGATCATACTTGCATATCAGACCAATAGAAGGGGGAATTTAGCAAATGATTCCACCGTATTTGACAAACGTAATTTAACTCTTGCCAGAGTCTACATGAATTCAGAATTCTGTCCAGATGACAATTAACTGCTACAGTGGGACCAGAATGTATACACTCTAACGTCTGACATGTATGCAATGTTTTGTACTTTTTACTACGAAAGTGTGGAAGAGGAGGAATGTCTACTCCGTCCACGGAAATTCAAAGAGCTGGTGCAAATCATTGTAATCGACTGTTCCAAGCAGAATGAGATAATTAAATCAGGACCAACAGATGTACAAATGGAATTTGATTTCTCATCTAATTTCCGAGAACACACTGTAGCGTACGCTCCAGTTCTACATGACTGTGTGTTTAAGTACTTCCCACTTACTGGTATTGTGCAGCGTGCTGTGTAAATGACAAAGAGCTGTCTCATAGCTAGAATATTTCACAATGACAACTTGGAGTGTAAACGTCGTTGTTGACACTCAAGGTTTCTGTGACGGTGAGTGCGGACAATTCATACGTAAAGAGGTTGCATTCACAGTATACACAGAACCGTCAGGTATACAGAGACATTATCAGCAAAAATTGCGTCGCCGAGGCCTTTCAAGGACGTGAATTGTGCTAAAACATGGGGGAGTGCAAAGTGGTTAACACGTTTCTTCTATGGATTACACTGGGACGATCCTGGTACAGCTAATAAACATATGATGACTTCGCTTCGAATATTCGATCATCCTGATACCATCATCTACATCAAAGGCGAGGAGAATATGACATGGATGAATCGAATCTTCTAGTTTGCAGCTATTCAAGGCCTGGAATTCTACCGGTGCCCTTCCTTCCATCAGCTCAAAAAGAGGGATGTGTGTAAAAATACGAGGTGCATTCAAGTTCTAAGGCCTCCGATTTTTTTTCTAATTAACTACTCACCCGAAATCGATGAAACTGGCGTTACTTCTCGACGTAATCGCCCTGCAGACGTACATATTTTTCACAACGCTGACGCCATGGTTCCATGGCAGCGGCGAAGGCTTCTTTAGGAGTCTGTTTTGACCACTGGAAAAACGCTGAGGCAATAGCAGCACTGCTGGTGAATGTGCGGCCACGGAGAGTGTCTTTCATTGTTGGAAAAAGCCAAAAGTCACTAGGAGCCATGTCAGGTGAGTAGGGAGCATGAGGAATCACTTCAAAGTTGTTATCACGAAGAAACTGTTGCGTAACGTTAGCTCGATGTGCGGGTGCGTTGTCTTGGTGAAACAGCACATGTGCAGCCCTTCCCGGACGTTTTTGTTGCAGTGCAGGAAGGAATTTGTTCTTCAAAACATTTTCGTAGGATGTGCCTGTTACCGTAGTGCCCTTTGGAACGCAATGGGTAACGATTACGCCCTCGCTGTCCCAGAACGTGGACACCATCATTTTTTCAGCACTGGCGGTTACCCGAAATTTTTTTGGTGGCGGTGAATCTGTGTGCTTCCATTGAGCTGACTGGCGCTTTGTTTCTGGATTGAAAAATGGCATCCACGTCTCATCCATTGTCACAACCGACGAAAAGAAAGTCCCATTCGTGCTGTCGTTGTGCGTCAACATTGCTTGGCAACATGCCACACGGACAGCCATGTGGTCGTCCGTCAGCATTCGTGGCACCCAGCTGGATGACACTTTCCGCATTTTCAGGTCGTGATGCAGGATTGTGTGCACAGAACCCACATAAATGCTAACTCTGGAGGCGATCTGTTCAACAGTCACTCGGCGATCCCCCAAAACAATTCTCTCCACTTTCTCGATCATGTCGTCAGACCGGCTTGTGCGAGCCCGAGGTTGGTTCGGTTTGTTGTCACCCAATGTTCTGCCTTCATTAAACTGTCGCACCCACAAACGCACTTTCGACACATCCATAACTTCATCACCACATGTCTCCTTCAACTGTCGATGAATTTCAATTGGTTTCACACCACGCTAATTCAGAAAACGAATGATTGCACGCTGTTCAAGTAAGGAAAACGTCGCCATTTTAAGTATTTAAAACAGTTCTCATTCTCGCCGCTGGCGGTAAAATTCCATCTGCCATACGGTGCTGCCATCTCTGGGACGTATTGACAATGAACGCGGCCTCATTTTAAAACAATGCGCACGTTTCTATCTCTTTCCAGTCCGGAGAAAAAAAATCGGAGGCCTTAGAACTTGAATGCACTTCGTATCTAGCTCCCACTTAGATAATATGTAGCTTTGCCCATGTCCTACATCTGTGGCTTTGCTCAAGCACAGGTGATAAGATTTCAGATATATTTGCTATATGTCTTTGGAAGCGGACACGATCACACGCCGCCTGTTCCCAAAAATCTATAAGTGCAGCACGATAGGCGAAATCCCATGCAACCATTACATATATTTTGTTTTCCTACATCTTAAACAGCACTTATTTCTTATTTATTTCCTCGTCCTCTGCACTCAAATTCAACTGTTCTTCACAATATGTGCAGTGCTACAGACACTACGTTCAAGGTGTAGTCTGTATAAATTTCACCTAAGTGTAAGCGTGACCATTCTTATAAAACGGACGTGTGCAATGCACATTGTAAGAAAAATATGTATTTGCTTAATTAAAAATGATAATAAGAGTTTTTTGTGAAATAACAGCAAAGAAGTATAGTAACAAGTTTCATTTGTTCATTTTTCATAAATATAAATGTTAAATTTGATTTACAATTCCAGTGATGCAATTTTTCGTTACAATTTTAGTTATGCCATCTGATTCACAATTTCAACAGAAATACTCTTAATCCACGGTTAAATTGTTTTTACAATAGTCGAAAACTAGCACAGATATACTTTTTAACGCTATTAGGGAATTTCAGGGAGATAAATTAAAGCCACAATCCACCTAGCAATTTCACAATTTACAGTTGACGAAGTAGCACTTACAGTTTACAGTTGACACAGTAGCTCTTTCACAGTTTACAATTAACGCATTAGTACCGACTGAGTGAATTTATTGTTTAGAATTAACACAATACCACTTTCACAGTTTACGATGGACTGGAAACTATATCTGCACTAAAAATTAATCTGACTGGATTACTAACAGCGAGTGAAACTTAAAAACTAGAAACAATTTACAAATGGTGCAAGGTTGTGATTTTTTCGTCGTTAGCGCAACGATGACGATTTGTTTTACTCATGTTAACATTCGTGTTGTATATAAATATTTATAGGTGCACCACGGTTAAAGTATATACGTATTTACACACACACACGCACACAATGATGAACGTGTCATACTATTCCAGGTACATACAATATTTAAATTCTCTCTCTCTCTCTCTCTCTCTCTCTCTCTCTCTCTCTCTGCCTCTCTCTTTCTCTAGCACTCTCTCTCTATCTTACTCGAAGTCCCCCACACGCCCACTCTCATCAAGAGAGTGGTGCGAGTACAGGTCCTCGCAAAATGACCCGCTTATCTTCATGAGGCGACAGGCCAACTTTAGACTGCAGCACAGTGTACACCTCAAGTCCTCGAGACCGAATACTGCTTTTCTGCACCATGTGTAGCGGAAACAGTGGACCACGGCACTGTGAACACCGCCATACAGGCACTGCAAATAATCTTCGATTCCGAGGATCCCAGATGCCCTTTTCCCGCCCATGGGTGTCTCCTTCCAATGTGCGACAAGTATACATCTTGCAACGTAGACCTACAAATTCCACAATCGGAGACCCCTCTGCCTCGTCCTTCATTAGACCAATAACTTGCCGGCCGCTGTGGGCGAGCGGTTCTAGGCGCTTCAGTTCGGAACCGCGCTGCTGCTACGGTCGCGGGTTCGAATCCTGCCTCGGGCATGGATGTGTGTGATGTCCTTAGTTTAGTTAGGTTTAAATAGTTCTAAGTCTAGGGGACTGATGACCTCAGATGTTAAGTCCCATAGTGCTTAGGGCCATTTGAACCAATAACCTTCTTGTTCTGCGGAACAATATCGTAAGAATGATCGGCTGTGTATGAGGACGTGTCGAATTCTTCACTATAGTATCTCATTACTTCATACGGATCACAGTTCTTCAGCCAATACAGAAAGCTATCTGTATTGGCTCATATGGAAAGCTATCTGTATTCATATAATGTAACTTCGGATCCACAAAATAAGTGTTCGCAAACTCATAGTGGAATTGGTACAAGTGGAGTTTTGATAGATCTAGTATGCACATCCCCACAGAGATAGGTTTCATGAACGCTACTGCAACCTTCACCATCTCCACAGCAACAAAGTTCTTATTGAAAATAGTAACCCGCTAAAAGTTTGGTCTGGCTATACATTTCCTCACGCCATAAAGCCCATCCCATTCGGTTCTAGTAACACTTTCACAGTGTTTTCTCATATTTTCCATTCTTTTGTCGAAAATTTCATTATACATTAATTTTAAAAAATCTGTATTAAAGTCACATGTTGCAGAAGCGCTCTTTGCTGTGTTGAGATCAATGTACTCCTACAATCAGGGAACTGCTTGAAGGAGATAATCCAGGTGATTCTATCCACCTTCATCCACAAACTGAGACACTGATGGAGATTAAGGTAGTGAATGATGTAGCTTTGCTCATTCTCCGGAGTTGTCAACACCCTACAGAACTAGTTGCTGTGGACATAGCGGCAAGACTCTGTGCACATCATGCATATTAATAAGGGATGAGAGGTCTGTCTGAACAACATACCCAACATCAGAATCAGCAACACTACGTCGGATTTATCGACCTAATCCTTCGCATTCAGGCTCGGACAGCCATCGAATTTCTCCAGTCGGCAGCGATCGAAACACGCCAGTCGGCAGCGAGTGTTGCATGGCATGGCCTATAAGTTACGATACAACAAGAATCGAGGAATGTGTCAAGCCTCGCACCCATCCTTGGATTATTCTTCTTGGCGTGCCAATGGACATATTGGCAAAGTCCATCAAGGATCCTGCACTCAAAGAAAAGAAGCATATCAACATTGGTCAACAGTTCGATGCTGTGCTTCGTTTTCTTGAGCATAACGCCACAGGACAACCCAGGTATCCGGCCAGTGTGGCCGAACCGAGCGGGGTGGCGCAGTGGTTAGACACTGGACTCGCATTCGGGAGGACGACGGTTCAATCCCGCGTCCGGCCATCCTGATTTAGGTTTTCCGTGATTTCCCTAAATCACTCCAGGCAAATGCCGGGATGGTTCCTCTGAAAGGGCACGGCCGACTTCCTTCCCAATCCTTCCCTAATCCGATGAGACCGATGACCACGCTGTCTGGTCTCCTTCCCCAAATAAACCAAAAAAAAAAAAAAAGTGTGGCCGAGTGGTTTTAGGAGCTTCAGTTCGGAACCGCGCGGCCGCTACGGTCGCAGGTTCGAATCCTGCCTCGGGCATGAGTATGTGTGATGTCCTTAGGTTAGTTAGGTTTAAGCAGTTCTAACAAGGGAGCCTCCCCATCACACCTCTCTCAGATTTAGTTATAAAAGGGCACAGTGGATAGGCCTTGAAAAACTTAACACAGAACAATCGAGAAAACAGGAAGAAGTTGTGTGGAACTATAAAAAAATAAGACTGAGTAGTCCATGCGTAAGATATGCAACATCAAGGCGAATGTGAGCTCAGAAGTGCCGTGGTCCCGTGGTTAGCGTGAGCAGCTGCCGAACGAGAGGTCCTTGGTTCAAGTCTTCCCTCGAACGGAAATTTTAATTTTTTTCAGTTTATGTGACAAACTCTTATGTTTTCATCACTTTTTTGGGAGTGATTATCACATCCACAAGAAAACCTAAATCGGGCAAGGTAGAAGAATCTTTTTACCCATTCGCCAAGTGTACAAGTTACGTGGGTCGACAACATATTCCTGTCATGTGACGCAAGTGCCGTCACCAGTGTCGTATAGAATATATCAGACGTGTTTTCCTGTGGAGGAGTCGGTTGACCTATGACCTTGCGATCAAATGTTTTCGGTTCCCATTGGAGAGGCACGTCCTTTCGTCTACTAATCACACGGTTTTGCGGTGCGGACGCAAAACACAGACACTAAACTTATTACAGTGATTAGAGACGTCAATGAACGAACGGACAGATCATAACTTTGCGAAAATAAAGAAAATAAACTTTTCACTCGAGGGAAGACTTGAACCAAGGACCTCTCGTTTGGTGGCTGCTCACGCTAACCACGGGACCACGGCACCACTGAGCTCCAATTCTCCTTTATGTTGCCTATCTTGCACATGGACTACTCAGTTTGTATATTTTGTTTATTTTGTTCATAGTTCCACACAACTTCTTCCTGTTTTCTCGACTGATCTGTGTTCAGTTTTTCAAGGCCTATCCACTGTGCCAACTCATAACTAAATCTGAGGGGGGTGCAATAGGGAGGTTCCCTTGTAAGTTCTAGGGGACTGATGACCTCAGATGTTAAGTCCCATAGTGCTCAGAGCCATTTGAACCATTTGATCAACCCAGGTGCTGTGCAATAAAAGGTGGTGTCCAGAGCATAGGTGGTTATGCATACACTCCGGAACTTCTTGACTATGGAAGCAAGCAAGTGCACATCAATAGCCATGTAAGGTCTTGCATACTCACCCAAGATTGGGATGTTGAATTCCCACCAGACATCCCCAGCATGCTCATTCTCTGCACTTGTAAAGGGATCGTCTGTGAGGTTACTAGAGAATGCGGTTATGCTGGATAGCTAGGTTTCGTCGAATATTCACATACTATTCAGATACTGATATCGAAAACACTCTAGTTACAAGCTGAAACCTTGCGTCATCGGTGTATGCAGCTCAAATAATGTGCATGTCAAATGGTTCAAATGGCTCTGAGCACTATGCGACTTAACTTCTGACGTCATCAGTCGCCTAGAACTTAGAACTACTGAAACCGAACTAACCTAAGGACATCACACACATCAATACCCGAGGCAGGATTCGAACCTGCGATCGTAGCGGTCGCTCGGCTCCAGACTGTAGCGCCTAGAACCGCACGGCCACTCCGGCCGGCAATGTGCATGTCGTCCTGAGGCAGAGGATCAACAAGTTTCTGGAGTGGCGCGTACATAAAACGTAGCGAACCTAGGAAGTGGAGGGTAGTTCTGGGCGTCCTTCGTTTGGAGAAGATTTATTTCTCGACGCTGTCAGGCAGGAGACTAATCTGATTTTTCTCCATAACAAATTTGCCCAAGTGCCCGACAGGGATTTGAGGTCCATACATGCTTAAATAATGGAAAAAGACCGATATTTGCCTTGGTACCGATACTTTAGATTGAATGTACACTCCTGGAAATTGAAATAAGAACACTGTGAATTCATTGTCCCAGGAAGGGGAAACTTTATTGACACATTCCTGGGGTCAGATACATCACATGATCACACTGACAGAACCACAGGCACATAGACACAGGCAACAGAGCATGCACAATGTCGGCACTAGTACAGTGTATATCCACCTTTCGCAGCAATGCAGGCTGCTATTCTCCCATGGAGACGATCGTAGAGATGCTGGATGTAGTCCTGTGGAACGGCTTGCCATGCCATTTCCACCTGGCGCCTCAGTTGGACCAGCGTTCGAGCTGGACGTGCAGACCGCGTGAGACGACGCTTCATCCAGTCCCAAACATGCACAATGGGGGACAGATCCGGAGATCTTGCTGGCCAGCGTAGTTGACTTACACCTTCTAGAGCACGTTGGGTGGCACGGGATACTTGCGGACGTGCATTGTCCTGTTGGAACAGCAAGTTTCCTTGCCGGTCTAGGAATGGTAGAACGATGGGTTCGATGACGGTTTGGATGTACCGTGCACTATTCAGTGTCCCCTCGACGATCACCAGTGGTGTACGGCCAGTGTAGGAGATCGCTCCCCACGCCATGATGCCGGGTGTTGGCCCTGTGTGCCTCAGTCGTATGCAGTCCTGATTGTGGCGCTCACCTGCACGGCGCCAAACACGCATACGACCATAATTGGCACCAAGGCAGAAGCGACTCTCATCGCTGAAGACGACACGTCTCCATTCGTCCCTCCATTCACGCCTGTCGCGACACCACTGGAAGCGGGCTGCACGATGTTGGGGCGTGAGCGGAAGACGGCGTAACGGTGTGCGGGACCGTAGCCCAGCTTCATGGAGACGGTTGCGAATGGTCCTCGCCGATACCCCAGGAGCAACAGTGTCCCTAATTTGCTGGGAAGTGGCGGTGCGGTCCCCTAGGGCACTGCGTAGGATCCTACGGTCTTGGCGTGCATCCATGCGTCGCTGCGGTCCGGTCCCAGGTCGACGGGCACGTGCACCTTCCGCCGACCAGTGGCGACAACATCGATGTACTGTGGAGACCTCACGCCCCACGTGTTGAGCAATTCGGCGGTACGTCCACCCGGCCTCCCGCATGCCCACTATACGCCCTCGCTCAAAGTCCGTCAACTGCACATACGGTTCACGTCCACGCTGTCGCGGCATGCTACCAGTGTTAAAGACTGCGATGGAGCTCCGTATGCCACGGCAAACTGGCTGACACTGACGGCGGCGGTGCACAAATGCTGCGCAGCTAGCGCCATTCGACGGCCAACACCGCGGTTCCTGGTGTGTCCGCTGTGCCGTGCGTGTGATCATTGCTTGTACAGCCCTCTCGCAGTGTCCGGAGCAAGTATGGTGGGTCTGACACACCGGTGTTAATGTGTTCTTTTTTCCATTTCCAGGAGTGTATTATGAGCTGCACCACAGTACTCGTCCGTAAGATGACAGTGATTTCTACGAGGAGTTTCCACTTTTCTATCTAACGTCAGCCCACAAAAGTGGCAGTCAGCCACGTTATTGTACAAATCATCATTCTCCTTTGACATGATCATAGGGATGTTGTGTCTGTAAAACTCATAAACCTCCTATCAAAGTTTTTCTAGCTCAGTGAGCAGCCAAGTGGCAGGATTATCCCTGATAAATGATCCGTGGCGGTTAAGATCCGAATCAGATGAGCATACTACCTGGTAACCAACTGCATACGGTACGCGTTTCTCTGTGGAGGTTGTATGTGAGGTAGTGGGGTCGCCTTCACAGCGTGTCACAGGGTCGAGGAGACACTCGAAGTCAGTGTACACTACAAAGGGGCATCGCTCCTGGTGGTGGGCGTTCTTAAACTTCAAGAATTTATTCTCCTTGATGGACATCTCTACACGAACCATGTCCTGTGCAGAGCAATTGAGAAGGTGTTCGCTAATAACCCGCTAGTGGAGAGGGCATTGAGACATCTGAAGCAAAAATGCTGTTTATGTTCATGTTTACTTGGTAGGGATGAAAGGAGTCGGGACAAATCTTTGAGCCAGACATAATGAAGATTGACTCCATTGAAGAATAACAGCATGTTCACATTCAAATTACACTGACCTGTAAATTTTGATAAATGAAGGGGCTGACAAGTTTGTGTGAAACTTAACTATCGCCATCATCACCATCTCGCTTGTTCTTCTTCAGGCCATAAAATTTATCCGAAATACCCTCATTCAGGTTTTCAAATCTGGGTATGTCCCGAAGTTTCACAGGGAACTCGACACTATCAAAGTTATAAAAGCCCTGAACATCAATACGCCTGCCGTATCGAGATGGACGCCGCGCATTTTTCTCGTAATTTCATTCACAAGCCAGGATAGACCACGCTTACTTGTATGCTTAACAGCTATATCGTCAGGAAGCTTGATACAGCTAGAACCTCCATTTACAGAACCGTAGACATACGTGGTGAGGCCAGTTGTAGTACACGGCTGAGTGCTTTCCCTGAGCCTCTAACTTCCATCTCGAAAAGCTGACCCAATATAGCACTCAAGGTGGAGTCATTGAACCGCTCAGTGTTTAGATTCTCCGCCATTATCCCCCCACATATAGACAACAATTGTCTCCTCAACACCAGCATCCTGTTTGGGAGGGGGATGAGTGAGCCTGCAGCAGAGTACTGCACTACACTTAATAGTGGGACATTGTGCATCTCTTATGATTTGAGGAGCTCTGTCCCTACAATTGAAACCTGACTGGGTTCCGATATCCTCCCACCGAGTTCTCTGTAGGTGAAAACGAGAGATGCTCCTCAAAAGCATCATCAGTCAGTGTGTAGTTTAGTTGTCGCATGGCCTGATGCCCATCACTAATACGATGTGGGAGGGAACCGCCACTGGGCACAGGTTTTTCACTACCACTAATACTACAATTAACTGGAGAACCATCCAGTCGATGACGATGTGAGGTATGACGGAGACAGCAGTATGTGCTGAAACACATGTACCTTACATAGGCAATGGCTATCTGTCTGAAGAGGAGGAGCAGAAGGTCAGTGTGAGCAGCCTCGCTCTTGATGCTCCTGGCCTTAACTGCAAACCCGAGGTGTTGGAGTTCGTTGCTCCTGCTGGCTGAACCTTGGACGCTGGAGCGGTTGTGCTGGGGCAGGTTGGATGATGACGGGTGTGGCCGCAGCTTCCTGTGCAGCCACCAGTGGGGCCTTACATGGTGATGCATGCCGTCGTGGAGTGTGTGTGCTTCACGCCCACTGTAGCCCTTGGCGCTTGTGTCACTGTCCATCGATAATGACGTCATTAGAGACAGAGCACAAGCTTGGTGTTGGGAAGGATGGAGAAGGAAAGCGGCCAAGCCCTTTAGAAGGAACCACCCTTGCATTCCCCTTAAGCATTTTAGGGAAATCACAGAAAACCTAAATCACGATGGCCAGATGCGAGTTTGAACAGTCATCGTCTTGAATGTGAGTCCAGCGTACTGAACACTGCACTATCCCATTTGGTAATAAGAAAATTAAGTACAACATTCCTGATAGAGATCAATGATTGTAGCATTAGAATCACAATGAGTATAAACAAAAATAATTACCTTTTAAGCTCTGGGTGCACAGCATTAGCATTTCATCAACGTTATCAGGAATTTACTCAGACGAGTCAGGTAAGTTCTCCCCCTCTAAAAGGAGCACGTCATAACGGTTTTGTGCCTCTTCTTCAAAGATTAATTCCTTGGTCCAATCAGGTATTTCACCCTCACCAGAAGTCCCAAGGATCCATCGATCCATCTCGCTGTAGTCCTCTAGAACAAGATATTGGTTATAAGAATGGTTCAAATGGCTCTGAGCACTATGGGACTTAACATCTGAGGTCATCAGTCCCCTATAAATTACAACTACTTAAACCTAACTAACCTAAGGACATCGCACACGTCCCATGCCTGAGGCAGGATTCGAACCTGCGACCGTAGCGGTCGCGCGGTTCGAGACTGAAGTGCCTAGAACCGCTCGGCCACAACGGCCGGTGGTTATAAGAAACAAAAAAAAAAAAAAAAACAGTACTGAAATTTCTTACAACGAGATATTGGTTATACATTGTTGTTGTTGTTGTGGTCTTCAGTCCTGAGACTGGTTTGATGCAGCTCTCCATGCTACTCTATCCTGTGCCAGCTTCTTCATCTCCCAGTACCTACCGCACCCTACATCCTTCTGAATCTGGTTAGTGTACTCATCTCTTGGTTTCCCTCTACGATTTTTACCCTCCACGCTGCCCTCCAGTACTAAATTGGTGATCCCTTGATGCCTTAGAACATGTCCTACCAAACGACCCCTTCTTCTAGTGAAGTTGTGCCAGAAACTTCTCTTCTCCCCAATTCTGTTCAATACCTCGTCATTAGTTATGTGATCTACCAATCTAATGTTCAGCATTATTCTGTAGCACCACATTTCCAAACCTTCTATTCTCTTCTTGTCTAAACTATTTATCGTCCACGTTTCACTTCCATACATGGCTACACTCCACATAAATACTTTTAGAAACGGCTTCCTGACACTTAAATCTATACTCGATGTTAACAAATTTCTCTTCTTCAGAAACGATTTCCTTGCCATTGCCAGTCTACATTTTATATCCTCTCTACTTCGACCATCATCAGTTATTTTACTCCCTAAATAGCAAAACTCCTTTACTACTTTAAGTGTCTCATTTCCTAATCTAATCCCCTCAGCATCACCTAATTTAATTTGACTACATTCCATTATCCTCGTTTTGCTTTTGTTGATGTTCATCTTATATCCTCCTTTCAAGACACTGTCCATCCCGTTCAACTGCTCTTCCAAGTCCTTTGCTGTTTCTGACAGAATTACAATATCATCGGCAAATCTCAAAGTTTTTATTTCTTCCCCATGGATTTTAATACCTACTCCGAATTTTTCTTTCGTTTCCTTCACTGCTTGCTCAATATACAGATTGAATAGCATCGGGGAGAGGCTACAACCCCGTCTCACTCCATTCCCAACCACTGATTCCCTTTCATGTCCCTCGACCCTTATAACTGCCATCTGGTTTCTGTACAAACTGTAAATAGCCTTTCGCTCCCTGTATTTTACCCCTGCCACCTTCAGAATTTGAAAGAGAGTATTCCAGTCGACATTGTCAAAAGCTTTCTCTAAGTCTACAAATGCTAGAAACGTAGGTTTGCCTTTCCTTAATCTAGCTTCTAAGATAAGTCGTAGGGTCAGTATTGCGTCACGTGTTCCAACATTTCTACGGAATCCAAACTGATCTTCCCCGAAGTCGGCTTCTGCCAGTTTTTCCATTTGTCTGTAAGCAATTCGCGTTAGTATTTTGCAGCTGTGGCTTACTAAACTGATAATTCGGTAATTTTCACATGAGTCAACACCTGCTTTCTTTGGGATTGGAATTATTATATTCTTCTTGAAGTCTGAGGGTATTTCACCTGTCTCATACATCTTGCTCACCAGATGGTAGAGTTTTGTCAGGACTGGCTCTCCCAAGGCTGTCAGTAGTTGTAATGGAATGTTGTCTACTCCCGAGGCCTTGTTTCGACTTAGGTCTTTCAGTGCTCTGTCAAACTCTTCACGCAGTATCATATCTCCCATTTCATCTTCATCTACATCCTCTTCCAGTTCCATAATATTGTCCTCAAGAACATCGCCCTTGTATAGACCCTCAATATACTCTTTCCACCTTTCTGTTTTCCCTTCTTTGCTTAGAACTGGGTTTCCATCTGAGCTCTTGATATTCATGCACGTGGTTCTCTTTTCTTCAAAGGTCTCTTTAATTTTCCTGTAGGCAATATCTATCTTACCCCTAGTGAGATAAGCCTCTACATCCTTACATTTGTCCTCTAGCCATCCCTGCCTAGCCATTTTGCACTTCCTGTCAATCTCATTTTTGAAACGTTTGTATTCCTTTTTGCCTGCTTCACTTACTGCATTTTTGTATTTTCTCCTTTCATCAATTAAATTCAGTATCTCTTCTGTTACCCAAGGATTTCTACTAGCCCTCGTCTTTTTACCTACTTGATCCTCTGCTGCCTTCACTATTTCCTTCCTCAAAGCTACCCATTCTTCTACTACTGTATTTCTTTCGCCCATTCCTGTCAATTGTTCCCTTATGCTCTCCCTGAAACTCTGTACAATCTCTGGTTGTTTCAGTTTATCCAGGTCCCATCTCCTTAAATTCCCACCTTTTTGCAGTTTCTTCAGTTTTAATCTACAGTTCATAACCAATAGATTGTGGTCAGAGTCCACATCTGCCCCTGGAAATGTCTTACAATTTAAAACCTGGTTCCTAAATCTCTGTCTTACCATTATATAATCCATCTGTAACCTTTTAGCATCTCCAGGGTTCTTCCATGTATACAACCTTCTTTCATGATTCTTGAACCAAATGTTAGCTATGATTAAGTTATGCTCTGTGCAAAATTCTACCAGGCAGCTTCCTCTTTCATTTCTTAGCCCCAATCCATATTTACCTACCACGTTTCCTTCTCTTCCTTTCCCTACTGTCGAATTCCACTCACCCATGACTATTAAATTTTCGTCTCCCTTCACTACCTGAATAATTTCGTTTACCTCATCATACATTTCATCAATTTCTTCATCATTTTCAGAACTAGTTGGCATATAAACTTGTACTACTGTAGTAGGCGTGGGCTTCGTGTCTATCTTGGCCAAAATAATGCGATCACTATGGTGTTTGTAGTAGCTTACCCACACTCCTATTTTTTTATTCATTATTAAACCTACTCCTGCATTACCCCTATTTGATTTTGTATTGATAACCCTGTATTCACCTGACCAAAAGTCTTGTTCCTCCTGCCAACGAACTTCACTAATTCCCACTATCTCTAACTTTAACCTATCCATTTCCCTTTATAAATTTTCTAACCTACCTGCCCGATTAAGGGATCTGACATTCCGCGCTCCGATCCGTAGGACGCCAGTTTTCTTTCTACTGATACCGACGTCCTCCTGAGTAGTTCCAGCCCGGAGATCCGAATGGGGGACTATTTCAGTAGTTGCAGGGGCAACAGTCTGGATGATTGACTGATATGGCCTTGTAACACTGCCCAAAACGGCCTTGCGGTGCTGGTACTGCGAACGGCTGAAAGCAAGGGGAAACTACAGCCGTAATTTTTCCTGAGGGCATGCAGCTTTACTGTATGTGTAAATGATGATGGCGTCCTCTTGGGTAAAATATTCCGGAGGTAAAATAGTCCCCCATTCGGATCTCCGGGCGGGGACTACTCAGGAGGACGTCGTTATCAGGAGAAAGAAAACTGGCGTTCTACGGATCATAACTATGACAAAAGAAGCCATGCCGAATAGAAGTGATGACGCCTGATCATCATCCTTGATGCATAATCCTGTTAAGTTCTCCTCTTGCTCCAGAGCAACATCCATAACAACGAAGAATATACGTTGCATACAATTGTACACGACAAAAAGAAATTGTGTAACAGCAATATATTACAAATGTACTTACACTGTTGCTGCCGCTGCATTGTGGCCTCCAGCAACCACTCAAGTTCGATCGGCTGCCACTCTATGCTGCAGCTGGCCAATGTGGCCGAGCGGCTCTAGCAGCTTCAATCTGGAACTGCGCTGCTGCTACGGTCGCAGGTTCGAATCCTGTCTCGGGCATGGATATGTGTGATGTCCTTAGGTTAATTAGGTTTAAGTAGATCTAAGTCTAGGGGCTTGATGACCTCAGATGTTAAGTCCCATTGTGCTTGGAGCCACTTGAACCATCTATGCTGCAACAGCTAGATCAAAACTTTTATAAACACTTGTTATGATTTGAATACACCCAGAGCTGTTTTCTGAACGTGTAAACTATCACACACACAGAATTTGGAGATATACTTAAATGATGACACCACAACCCTTACAAGTGGGTGCTGCTGTCAACTTGCAGCATCCAGCTACTGTTCTAATGCTAGAACAACAATAGAAATATTAGACGGACTTGTTACAATTTGAATAATTTAAGAGATGTTTCTGAACATGCACACTATCACACATAGAATTTGTTCGTGTACTTACATGGCTGTTTCTCAGCTTCTAGCTGATCCTCTAGGCTGGCCAGCAATTCGGGAATGAATGCTCCCACAGCAAGAATGAGAACTTTTATAAGCACTTGTTACAAAAAGGTAGCATGGTCTCGAAAAATTTGAACACTTGGCTACAAAATTTTATAACCATCTCAGTTTAAACTCATATTTATTTTTTATAAACACTTTCACAGCAACTGCCGCTGGCACTGCTATTGCATAAACGTTTCACCTCGCAACGATCACATGAACTGCACTAGACATAGCCAAAGACAGAGTGATGATGGTTGCGGAGGGGTTGGGCTTGATATACCTACAGGCTCCACCATATATTTTGTGGAGGACCAACAGGAATTCAGAATGCCACACCGGCGGGTTGGAACATGCCTTCGTTTGTTCAAGTAGGCTTGGGCATGTTTAGTGCAGGTGGCTGAGAAAACAGAACGCTGCTGTGAGGGGAGAGCTATCTTTCAAAAAAAGTTCTGCAAGAAACAGACAGAGGGAACTTTCAGAAACTTCCTTCGCTGCCAGCAAGTGGCTGAATGTGGCTGCAAAGTAGGACACAGCTGCTATGTTTCGAAAAACAGCAATTCTTTCTGGGACAAATAGATAGCATCGCACTTCCTTTGATCATGAAGGCTTTGGAGGCTGACTTCAAGCAGGTGTATGCCTCAAAATACATGTCTTCGTTCGTCAGGGCACAGCTGTGGGAGGAAGGCATTATCTTTCAAAAACAAATCTTTCGTTCAATATAGAGGATGCAACAGGCACCCACTGCCACACACTTCAGGAACAATGGCTCTGCTCACATTACAATTTTCTGCCACTTCCCTTTGATCGATGGTCAGCTTGGCGTGAGTATGTCTGTTGGGTCACGGGCTGTTTCATTGTGTTACAGTCAGACCAGACTGACTGAGATCATGCAGGGCAGTTACCGCCCCGTGTGGGGTGGGCAGCTAATTTGCATAGTAAAACTGATTAATATGCATAATTAAATTGTGGTGGTGTCACATCTATCACTGCAACCCTGTACCAGGCTGAGGTAGAGGGAGAAAATTTGGCAACAATGCACATTGTGCTTATATTGGCTCTGTCCTCCTACTCTGGATGGTTATATGAAAGTTGTCAACCACTGTGTTTTCCGTGCTGAGAGGCGATGCCCGAAATTTGGTATTCTTGGCACACTCTTGACACTATAGATCTAGTAATGTTCTTTCATTCATTAAATTCCCTGACGATTTCCGAAATGGAATGTCCCATGCCTCTAGCTCCAACTACTACGCCATGTTCGAAGAGTGTTAATCCCCATCGCATGGTCATTTGCGCGTCGAAAACGTTTCCACATGACTCACCTGATTACAAATGACATCGCACTGCCCCTTTATACACTGTGTATGCGATAATACCGCCATCTGTATATGTGTGTATCCCTATCCTAATACTCAGAGGAGGACCTGTTTAATCTGTAAGTTCTGTTTGTCGCGCTTGGGAGAGAATCACATTTTGTCGCCTGCAGATTTCTGGACCTGTGTTATGTGGTTGACAATTGTAGGACGCCCTTGATACGTCAGGGGTGCACTACACAAACAAAGCAGCTACTCGGGTAGCAGAATACGTGAGGAGTGCACATGGTCTTTATTTTAAGGCTAGGCGGTAGTTTGAGGTCCCTTGATGAATGCTCGCCATTCGATACGCAGGGAGCGAAGTCAGACGGCGTGGAGACACTTTCATTACTAGAATTTTAACAGTAAGTCGTCGAAGTATTTGCAACAAAGTTCCTGAATTTACTGCCCTGCAGGAAAGTTGTTACGTTCGAATTATTCTGGTAACCGAGAGCTGGCTGCAACCCAAAGTAGAAAACTCTGAAATGTTTAGTGAGGCATGGACTGTATGTCGAAAATACGGATTAGACACCATAGAAGCGGGAGTGTTTGTTACAGTCGACGGAAATGTTTTGTTTATCGTGGTTGAAATTGAGTCGGAGTGTGAAGTTACTCGGGCGTGTGTTGCGGGTCTAAGTGAACTCGTATTAATTATCGGATGTTTTCACCGGCCACCCGATCCTACCGTGACAGTTTCATAATCTCAGTAGTGCGAAAATATCCAGATTATGCAATATTAGTTGGTGGCGACTTAACCTACCGAGTATAGACTTGAACGTCTATGGATTCATTGCACGTGTTGCTAACAAGTAGTCTTGTGAAGTACTTTTGAATACGTTTTCCGAAAACTGTCTTGAGCAGCTAGTTCGACAGCAAATACGCAATGGAAATATTTTAGACTTTGCAGCTGCAAACAGGCCTGACATTATCAACGATAATAGTAGAGGGGTCAGGATTAGTGATCAAGATGTCATCATAGCGACGATATTTAATAAATCTACGAAGAAGGGTAGGCTAGTATTTTTGCGAGAAACAGCAGATTAGCAGTTGTTAGCATCCCGCTTAGGCATCGAATGGGCGTCATTTATTTCCATTATGATGGACGTAAAATGGACTGAGGATGGAAAGAGACCGCCGTGTTTTTATTTATTTATTGTTCCGTGGGACCAAATTAAGGAGAAGTCTCCATGGTCACGCAACGAGTCAATACTTGAAATTATAACGCGATAGTAGAAACAAATAAAATGAAATATAAGAAACATATTCAGGCGACAAGTCGTAAGTTTAAATAAAGAAAATCAACAATGTAACACTGGAATTTGCTTAATTTTTCAGCTCTTCCAGTAGCTCCTCGACAGGATAGAAGAAGTCAGCCATGAGGAAACTTTCAGTTTAGACTTAAAAGTGTTTGGGCTATTGCTAAGATTTTTGAGTTCTTGTGGTAGCTCATTGAAAATGGATGCAGCAGAATACTGCACTCCTTTCTGCACAAGAGTCAAGGAAGTGCATTCCACATGCAGATTTGATTTCTGCCTAGTATTAACTGAGTGAAAGCTGCTAACTCTTGGGAATAAGCTAATATTACTAACAACAAACGACATTAAAGAAAATATATACTGTGAGGGCAATGTCATAATTCCCAGACTATTGAAATGGGGGTCGACAAGAAGTTCTCGAACTTACACCACATATAGCTCGAACAGCACGTTTTTGAGCCAGAAATACCCTTTTTGAATCAGAAGAATTACCCCAAAAAATAATACCATACGACATAAGCGTATGAGAATATGCGAAGTAGACTACTTTTGCCCGCATCTCGTGGTCGTGCGGTAGCGTTCTCGCTTCCCACGCCCGGGTTCCCGGGTTCGATTCCCGGCGGGGTCAGGGATTTTCTCTGCCTCGTGATGGCTGGGTGTTGTGTGCTGTCCTTAGGTTAGTTAGGTTTAAGTAGTTCTTAGTTCTAGGGGACTTATGACCACAGCAGTTGAGTCCCATAGTGCTCAGAGCCATTTGAACCATTTTTTGAAGACTACTTTTCGTGTTGAACTGTCACTTATTTCAGATACTGTTCTAATGGTAAATAAAGCAGCATTTAGTTTCTGAACAAGATCCTGAACATGGGCTTTCCACAACAGCTTGCTATCTATCCGAACGCCTAGGAACTTGAACTGTTCCGTCTCGCTTATAATATGCCCATTCTGTCTGATCAAAATATCGGTTCTTGTTGAATTGTGAGTTAGAAACTGTAAAAAGTCTTACTATGTTTTAGCATCAAATTATTTTCCACAAGCCACGAACTTATTTCATGAACTATGTAAGTAGGCTGTTTAGGTTCTTATATTGGTAACGTCACGTAGCGCTCTGTATCAAAATCACTGGCCGTGCTGTGTGCAGTCTGTGGCTAGTTTGCATTGTTGTCTGCCATTGTAGTGTTGGGCAGCTGGATGTTAACAGCGCGTAGCGTTGCGCAGTTGGGGGTGAGCCGCCAGCAGCGGTGGATGTGGGGAGAGAAATGGCGGAGTTTTGAAATTTGTAAGCCTGGATGTCATGAACTGCTATGTATATTATGATTTTTCAACACTATTAAGGTAAATACATTGTTTGTTCACTAACAAACTCTTTCATTTGCTAACTATGCCTATCAGTAGTTAGTGCCTTCAGTAGTTAGAATCTTTTATTTAGCTGGCAGTAGTGACGCTCGCTGCATTGCAGTAGTTCGAGTAACGAAGATTTTTGGTGAGGTAAGTGATTTGTGAAAGGTATAGGTTAATGTTAGTCAGGGCCATTTTTTTGTAGGGATTTTTGAAAGTCAGATTGCGTTGCGCCAAAAATATTGTGTGTCAGTTTAAGCACAGTCATGTATAATTTTTCTAAGGGGACGTTTCATATGTCGACCCTTAGCCGAGGATACCTCACTGGAATCTTCTGATTTTTTTCTTGTAGTTTGTGTAATTAGTGTAGCTTTTGTTTATTGCTAGCGCGTAATCGTAGAGAGAATCTCCTTTGTAGTTGCAGTCTTTCATTGTTGTACAGTAAAACAGTTGTGGCATGCATGTAGATTTGCACCAAGTATTTCGCAGCTGCGCTTGCAATTAACGAGATATTATTTTCAGTGCTATGTTAATGTGTTCTCTTATTTTTGCTCTTCAAATTGTGCTTTTCTGTGTTATCGTGTGCAATATTGTGACAATAATGGCGTGTGAAAAACGTAATACTAGGCTCCAAAGTAAACTGAGAAATGACAGTGAAGACGAAAGCAGTGTGTTAGCACCGCCGAGTAATGAATTAACGAATGTTCAAAGTAGTAATTTGGTAATTGTGCATAGGGAAATGGAGCGGGCTGCAAATAATGGCACAAACAAATAGTGAACAGGGAAGCATTATCGATCGATCGGTCGACAACAGCTCGCCTCAGGAATCCGAAATGACAGGGCACAATCTTGCAAATACTGTAGATTCAGGTTTTGCGTCCTCACAGTTTTCTCAAATAAGTCAAGACACATTTTCTGCTTTTCAAAATGCGAATATTGCCAGTTCAAATGCATTGCCGAATAGCACTGAGGAACATGTTTCAGACACCAGTGCATTGTTATTACAATTAATGCAACTAACGGGACAAAAGCTTCAAAAGTTAGACACAATGGAACAAAATCTTCGGAAGTTAGACACCACGCTTGAACAAACACGTGAAGATTTAACTATTGAGTTACATAAAATGGAATCGAAATGTCAAAAAATCTGTAATGACGTAAAAACACAAATTTGTGAGCATTTTCAACCTATTTTTGCGCGGCATGAAAATGCATTACGGAATCACGAAGCAGCCATAAAAGAACTGCAAACTATTGTTCATGAAAATCATGAGACCTTGCAAGCTAAAACTGACTCAGTTGCATCTACCGATTCGGTTACGGAACTTGCAAAAACTCGGGAAAACTTAAACGACACAGTAGATACGATTTCAACACAAATGGACACTCTGAAACTTGGTTCAAAAAAACACACAGAGGAAATAATTTCATTATCGGATAAAGTAGCCGAACTTTCAGATCAGTTCACTATCTTATCTACAAAGGTAAATGATGATCTGAATGACACAAGATCTGTAGCCTTCACTGATAATTAAGAGTATGAACAAATTAGAAAATTCAAACAAAATCAAAATCAAATCAATACACAGTACAAAAGAGAAATCCGGAAAGTACAAGATCAGTTGGCACAAGTAATACAAAAATTACATATTTCAGAGGACACTCGCGCTCCAACACGGGAAGAGGGACTTAGAAATACGGAAAAGCCACAAAATAATAACACAGGGCATTTCGGAAATTATGAAAGAAATTGGCAAGGTGCACCGAATTTTGAGATGGAACCGCAGACACGACGTAACAATGACCGATATGATACTCGCCGACACGATGATTTTGACTATAAGCTGTTCATTACTACACGTAAATTCAAAACATTTAAGAATTCTGGCAACGACATTCATCCCCAAGCGTGGCTCCATCAATTCTCTCATTGTTTTCCTCCCAACTGGTCATTAGAGCACAGATTAGAATTTATGTGTGGCTATTTAGAGAATGAACCAGCTGTAAGAATGCGATCGGTCATTCACGATTGCCACAGTGAAGGAGAATTTTATCATGCCTTTCTCTCAGCATATTGGTCTCAAGCTACACAAGACCAAGTAAAACATAACATCATAATGAGGAAACATTTCGAACAATCTGAATTTTCCAGTCTTATGAAATATTTAGAAGACATGTTGCACAAGAATCAGTACCTGTCAAACCCATACAGCCCCTCAGAACTCATCCGCATTTGCTTAATCAAACTACCTGAACATTTACGACATATTATTTTGGCAAGACGTTGCAAAGATGACATTGAAGCTTTTCAGGGACTGTTACAAGATTTGGAAATCGACACTGACAATCGCGGAACGCGGAAACAGGAACACAAGAATTACAGGTCACATCCGTCACAATTCCGCGATGAAAGAAATAATAACTGGACACGACAAGGCTATTCTCACAACACAAATCGTGACCAAAACAGACACCACCCGTATTACAACCATGCTGAAATAAGTTTAGAGAAAGATGGTAAGTCAATAGCTTTGAAATTTGAAGATTGGCTCTAAAACCATGACGAAGAAATTAATCGGCTTTACCTCCTGTTAGACAACAGTTCGGAATTATCGACGGAACTCGACACTAACAATCACTCTGCAAGTACTGACAGGGATGATATCGACGGCGCATTTGATACTAATGAGTTAATTCAGAATAAAATTCAAACAACTGAGAATTGTAATGACAGTGATAGGCAAGACCTTTTTAAGATATTACAAGCACATTCCACAGTTTTTACTCACAAAACAGGAACAATCAAGGGATTTCAATACCAATTTCGTGTTCGTGAGCATACTAAATCTTGTGTTAGACCATACGTAATTCCAGCACATTATAGGGACCGTGTTAGAACAGAAGTACAATCTATGCTTGTCGAGGGCATTATTGAGCCTGCAGTAAGCTCATACAACAATCCATTACATGTTGCTGAGAAGAAAAATGGATCGATCAGGCTTGTCTTAGATTCGAGACAAATCAACACTATCATCATCCCTGAAACAGACAGGCCGCAAACGTTAGAAGAACGTCTTCAAAATTTTAATGGTGTAAAAGTGTTGTCTTCTATTGATCTCAGATCCAGCTTTTATCAGATCGAACTTCATCCAGAATGTAGAAAATATACAGCTTTCCTTTGTTTCGGCGTTTGTTATCAGTTTCGGAAACTTCCTTTTGGTTTGAACATTTCTTCGGCAGCATTCATTCGCGGGCTAAGTTCCATATTACCTGAGTTCTTAAAACGTCACATCACCTTATATGTGGACGATATTCTGATAGCAGAAACCTCATGGGAACAACACAATCGCATCCTCAACAGTGTGTTACATATTTTTGCAGAATCTGGAATTACAGTTAACTTGGAAAAGTCTGAATTCGGTAGGACAAAGGTGAAGTTTTTGCGACATATTATTTCTTCTGAAGGCATTCAGCCTGATCCTGAAAAATTAAGCAATCAGAGCCATTCCAGTTCCATCCACAAAAAAACAAGTCCGCAGTTTTCTAGGTCTCATAAATTTTTACCGTCGTTTTCTGAATATGCAAATTATAGTTACACCAAAACTTTGTTCTCTCACTGGAAAAAATACTATTTGGAACTGGGACGAACAAGCACAGTTGGAATTCAATTCTTTGAAAGAATCGCTACTTAACGCGCCAATACTGGCTCATCAAGATCTGTCACAAGATTTCTGCCTTAGCACGGATTCTTCTAAAGTCCGTCTTGGTGCCCATTTATTTCAAGAAGCCACAGAAAATGACACTACCGTTCAGAAAACCATTGCTTTTGCTAGCCAAGTGCTAACAAAATTTGAAAAAAATTATTCCGTTACTGAATTAGAAGCTTTAGCTATCGTTTGGGCATTTAACAAATTCCGTTTCTTTCTTTCTGGTAAGCACGTAAAAGTATACAGTGATCATCGTGCATTACAATTTCTTATGTCTTCAAAATTAAATCATGACAGGTTAAAACGTTGGGCATTGTTTCTGCAAGAATTCCACTTCACAATAGTCTACATTCCCGGCAAGGAGAACATTGTTACGGACGCACTGTCACGCGCACCGGCTGGGCTTGAGAAAAGTTAACACAGAAGGCAACCTCGAGAAAAATTTCAGTATTCTTTACATTCAGAAAGTCGCCTTTGAAAACTTCATCTCCACGTCTTTAAAGGACATTGCTCATGAACAAGATAAAGATCCGATTTGGAAAGACATCAAAAGCAAATGGCATGAAAAGACACACACACAGATTCGGCATTATTATCTGGTTAGAAACAACATACAGTTCAAACGCTGCACTGTTGATGACAAGCTATGGGTACTTTGCATTCCTGAAGATTTTGTTAATAAGGTCATTTGGTACATTCATTTCAGCTATGCACATTTTGGCCCACGAAAATGTTGTCATATTCTTCGGACGACTTGTTATTTTAACAAAATGGAAAAGAGAATTTGAAGAGTCTTGTCTATTTGTAAACTTTGTCAAAAGGCGAAACCATCTACTGTCTCACATCGTGCTCCGTTGTTTCCTATCATTCCTTATAAATTAAAAGAATTTGCTGCTGTTGATCTCTTGGGACCCCTTGTCAGAACATCGAATGGATTTTCGTACGTTCTAGTCGCTGTTGAACTTACTTCAAAATTTGTTTCTTTCACTCCGTTATGTAAAGCCACTGGACAGTCTGTATCTAACGCCTTTGTTAAAAATTTCTTACGTGAAGTTGGCCACGTTGCTAAAGTCATTTCAGATAACGGACCGCAATTCAGATCTGCTGTTTGGCCACGCATGCTTCGGAATCATAAAATCAAACCTGTTTTTATTTCATTGTACTCACCCTATTGCAACCCCTCCGAACGGATTATGAAAGAAATCAATAAGCTTTTCAGACTTTATTGTCACAGAAAGCATCAGCATTGGGACAGATATTTACACTTATTTCAAAACGTGCTGAATGAAATGCCTCACGACTCCTCTGCTTTACCACCTACTCTTGTACTGAAGAATGAAGAACCACCGAACAGAATCAGAGAGCTTATACTTTTCCCGAATTCACGTAAACTTCGACACAAAGACATAATTGATTTGGCTATTAAAAATATAAAATCTGCAGCAGACAAAAGGAGAAAACTACACGGTAAAGCAAATGCAAAGAAAGTATATATTGGTCAGAAAGTTCTCATTAAAGCTCATTCATTGTCACATAAGAAGAAACACTTGAGTCACAAATTCTTTCTAGTTTACAATGGACCTTACAGAATCCGACGTATACCACATGATAATTGCGTTGAAGTTGAAACTCTGCGTACTAGGAAGAGTAAAGGTTTACACCACATTTCACATGTAAAACCGTTTATTGAAAGATAATCTGTTTTTTAACTTTGTCTTTGCCATATAACTTTTCACTTTACACTACTAGTATGCTTTGTCAGACTTAGAATCTGTTAACATGCAACAATGTTTGAAGTTAAATATCCAGTCAAGAACCAAGAGAACTTATTTGGATAGAAATTACGAATGCATTGTTATAGTGAACAGACGACACAGTGTTGTTATTTGTACATTCTTGCTTGTTAGTTGCACGATTACGTAACGACTATAAGGCTCACATACTTAGAACATTTACCAGTACTGCTAATGAGATTTTAATGCAACATTTTGGTTTACTTGAAAATACATTCTGGATTTAAAGTACTTTCAGTAAGATACCAGATGACACAGTGGTTAGTTTATGTGACAGCTACACGATTTTATCACGACGCTACTAATGAGTGACAATTTACAATGTTGCTTTTGCAGTGTTTTTGTTTTATATCTGCACAGTTTTTCTGTATTATTCTGGAAACTAAAACATGTTTTAGTAGTAACTTTTGTGGTATAGCTACAATGAGACTGCCTTTTCCGTAGCACAACAATACGTTACAGCACAGTACTTTCTTCATCACGGCAATAAGCGTAATAACTAAGATATCTATACGCAAAGCATTTCACTTTTGTTTATCATGAGGTAAGTACATTGACTTCTGCAGAACTTAGCTTTCGGAGGCCGATAACTACGACACTTCCACAGAGATTATCTTACAACAAGACGCACAGTTTAGCGCTACAGTACACGTATTTGAGTGATTAATTTTGTACTTAAAACATTTATTTTTAAAGATATTTGAGGTACAATGATACAAAGGTTTTCCGTGATACATTTCATTCCATTGCTGTAATCTGTAACACCTGAGGGTATAATTACATTAATCCTCAGGGGGTACACGTCTACTTTGTGTACCATGTGTTTGGCAAGCACAAGGAGCCCTAGCTAATATGGTATTTGCTTATACAACTTTACACATCGGTACCATATTTCTCTAACACATAAATTAAACATCTATCTGATTATTTAACAGAGAAACAAACATTTTTTTACTACATCAGTGACACATGTTTACGCAACTACACAGGTGAATAACTTAACACTTATGAACCTGTATTTTGTCTGTACTTTGTGAACTGTTCATATTTTTTCGGAACCATTGTGATACTATGAGAGCTTTGAATGATGAATTTGGTAAGGGATCATGATTTTTAAAGTACTTTTGAGGTAGATGACACTATTGAAATGAGCAGAGAATTTTTTTTAGGTTTTGAAGGTATTGGAGGAAGCTACGACGATTTTGAGAATTGACTGAGACCTTATGGTATTATTACGACGACGATACGTGTTATGCTGTTGAGGTATGTTTATGATCAACAAGTTGATGCTACCGTATATGAGGAATTTGATTATGCTACGTATTTCTTATGATGAAATATTGAAGAAGTGTCGACGAATATGTATATGTATAATAAGGTAAGGAATAATGAGTAGTGGTTAGGGACTCTGACTTGTGGAAAAGGATGTTGGAAACCAAGAATCGTACTTTAGAATTATGAAATGTGTGTACATATGTGAATGTATTACAATGCCACTGAAAATTTTTTGCACACTGTTATATTTACAAGATTTTGTTTCTACACATTTGCAACGCAAATTCTCGACCTGTGAAATTTTTAATATGAGACTGTCACTGTAGTACAAACTGGTGTTGTAAATATTTCTGTAAGAAAGTTAAATGACCTTCACATAATGCGTCGTGGGCACCCAGCTGCGTGACAGTCGCCTGGAAAAAAGCCATTAGTGTGTGCCTTTCAGAGGCACAGGTGGAGAAAAAAGGAGGCCATTATCCTCACTATTGACATTTCTTTGTAGAAAGCATCGCAAATATGACACGCTCAAACTTGAAAACATATGATTACACTGTGGAGCTTGTAATTTATGATATTTACTAAAATGCCTAATGAAATGATGAGAAAAATTTTACATCTATTGTATTTCTAGTTGAGAGATTTTTTTTTGCCTTTGGAGACGCCATTTGCCTAGTGAATGACGTTTCATATGTTGCTTTATATATATATATTTGCTCATTTCGTTTAATATCTAGTTTCTCGCTGCACTGCAGCATTGGTTAAAATAAAATTTAATAGATGTACTAATATCACTATTTTCTGTCTACAGACCCAGTAAAGAATATGTTTATGATGTACTTTCTTAGTAAAGAGAGCACAAATAGACATTTCCCTTCACAGGAATTGCATAAATAATTTTTTAACAACTTCGTAACTTTCTTGCAGAGTAAGATTTTGTGATGCATCACTCTAGTGTTAAGATGTGACATAGGTATTAGACTTGGCCATCTTTACTGTAATATTTTTTTTGCTTGTGGGTTTGTCATGTTTAGATATAAGTTATTATATTTAGTGCTGCTTGCTTTGCCAATTTCCATTTTTTTGTCATTGCTGTTTGTGTTAATTTGTTATGTGCTGCTGCATTGCCTCGTCCCTTTATATATATCTGAGCCCAGTAGATTTAAGTTAGCTTAAGAGGGGGTAGACTACATAAGAAACTAACTATGATGAATTGGAAGAAATGCATTGAGAATCTATAAGAAAATGGTTTGGCCAAAAAAAGTAGTGAACAGTGGAGAAAAACTATTTTTGAAAGAGGATGTGAACAGAATACAGAAAGCAGGCTTAGATAGGACTTTTTGAGAATAATGATGAACGAAGGGAGATTTCCATGCAAAATAATGCAGTAAAACAAACCCTGTCCTTTCCTTTTGTCTTATCCCTCTATGTGTTTGTGTACCCTTGTGTATTTGTGTTTTTCCTGTCTTTATGTGTTTAGCTGATGTTGTTATGTTGTAGAATTTTTCTAATACTATGTTATTTACTTTGTAAAGATGTTTAGACATTATTTATTCTGTTTTGTTGCTCATATGTGAAGGTGATGTTTCAAAAGTTATTCTGATCTTTATGTATGTACTTATGTCATAATTCCTGTAACACTGATGTATATGTTATTACGATTCTTTTGTAAAGCCCGTATTACTACAAATGTTATCTGTATTGTTATGTTCTTTAATGATGTATTTTGTACCTTTATTATTGTATTCGTATGCTATAAAATTGTAATTGACAACAGTTCATCAAATTAAGTAACTTGTAAGTTACATTTCGCTGCACACGTTTCTGTTGGTCATAGTATATGGACAATATGTGAGAAGTTGGGACTGTTAGTACTTGCACATATGTTAATAATTCAGCAAGGGACTGGTTAACAGCATTGCTGGTTCTAAGGACAATTCCAAAAACTTTGTGAGTGCACAAGTGGTGGTTTATGGACTTGCTATATTCTCCGCAAGACTCTTTGATGGTGATCGTGCACCTGCACAGTCGCAATGGCTGGCTGCTAGCCATCTACACAAGGACTACAGTGGGTCTGCATCTTTGATGGCCCACCAGTACCATAATTTCTACAAGGAGTACAGTGGATCTGCACATTTGATGGCCCACCAATACCATTATCTCTACAAGGACTGCAGTGGGTCTGCACCTTTGATGACCCACCAATACCATACTCTCTACCAGGACTACAGTGGGTCTGCTCTGTGATGACCTACCTACCAATATTCTTCAAAACTTCGACTGACTTTGCAGTGGGTTTGCTCTGTTGTGGCCCATTACCTGTCTGCATGTCAAGAGTCAGCACTGTCTTTTCGTTGGAAGGACAACACTACTTCTTCAAGACAGCATGGAACTCCACTACTTCCGTGTGCATTTTCTTTTACTGCTCAAACTTTGAGAAAAACACTGCAATTTTACTGTGATGAACGATCATGACTCTCTTTATAGACTGTGAGAAAATTTTAGCTTTTGACCAACATTGTATCAATAAGTGTGTGCCTTTGATTTCTTTGTTATTGTAATTGTGAAAAAATTTTAACAAATACACTCCTGGAAATGGAAAAAAGAACACATTGACACCGGTGTGTCAGACCCACCATACTTGCTCCGGACACTGCGAGAGGGCTGTACAAGCAATGATCACACGCACGGCACAGCGGACACACCAGGAACCGCGGTGTTGGCCGTCGAATGGCGCTAGCTGCGCAGCATTTGTGCAGCGCCGCCGTCAGTGTCAGCCAGTTTGCCGTGGCATACGGAGCTCCATCGCAGTCTTTAACACTGGTAGCATGCCGCGACAGCGTGGACGTGAACCGTATGTGCAGCTGACGGACTTTGAGCGAGGGCGTATAGTGGGCATGCGGGAGGCCGGGTGGACGTACCGCCGAATTGCTCGACACGTGGGGCGTGAGGTCTCCACAGTACATCGATGTTGTCGCCAGTGGTCGGCGGAAGGTGCACGTGCCCGTCGACCCGGGACCGGACCGCAGTGACGCACGGATGCACGCCAAGACCGTAGGATCCTACGCAGTGCCGTAGGGGACCGCATCGCCACTTCCCAGCAAATTAGGGACACTGCTGCTCCTGGGGTATCGGCGAGGACCATTCGCAACCGTCTCCATGAAGCTGGGCTACGGTCCCGCACACCGTTAGGCCGTCTTCCGCTCACGCCCCAACATCGTGCAGCCCGCCTCCAGTGGTGTCGCGACAGGCGTGAATAGAGGGACGAATGGAGACGTGTCGTCTTCAGCGATGAGATTCGCTTCTGCCTTGGTGCCAATGATGGTCGTATGCGTGTTTGGCGCCGTGCAGGTGAGCGCCACAATCAGGACTGCATACGACCGAGGCACACAGGGCCAACACCCGGCATCATGGTGTGGGGAGCGATCTCCTACACTGGCCGTACACCACTGGTGATCGTCGAGGGGACACTGAATAGTGCACGGTACATCCAAACCGTCATCGAACCCATCGTTCTACCATTCCTAGACCGGCAAGGGAACTTGCTGTTCCAACAGGACAACGCACGTCCGCATGTATCCCGTGCCACCCAACGTGCTCTAGAAGGTGTAAGTCAACTACCCTGGCCAGCAAGATCTCCGGATCTGTCCCCCATTGAGCATGTTTGGGACTGGATGAAGCGTCGTCTCACGCGGTCTGCACGTCCAGCACGAACGCTGGTGCAACTGAGGCGCCAGGTGGAAATGGCATGGCAAGCCGTTCCACAGGACTACATCCAGCATCTCTACGATCGTCTCCATGGGAGAATAGCAGCCTGCATTGCTGCGAAAGGTGGATATACACTGTACTAGTGCCGACATTGTGCATGCTCTGTTGCCTGTGTCTATGTGCCTGTGGTTCTGTCAGTGTGATCATGTGATGTATCTGACCCCAGGAATGTGTCAATAAAGTTTCCCCTTCCTGGGACAATGAATTCACGGTGTTCTAATTTCAATTTCCAGGAGTGTATGTATTGGCCAGTGGCCAAAACAATTTGTAAAATTGCTGGCTGTGCTGTGCTGTGTGCAGTCTGTGGCTAGTTTGCATTGTTGTCTGCCATTGTAGTGTTGGGTAGCTGGATGTTAACAGCGCATAGCGTTGCGCAGTTGGAGGTGAGCCGCCAGCAGTGGTGGATGTGGGGAGAGAAATGGCGGAGTTTTGAAATTTGTAATTGTCATGAACTGCTATGTATATTATGATTTTTCAACACTATTAAGGTAAATACATTGTTTGTTCTCTATCAAAATCTTTCATTTGCTAACTATGCCTATCAGTAGTTAGTGCCTTCAGTAGTTAGAATCTTTTATTTAGCTGGCAGTAGTGGCGCTCGCTGTATTGCAGTAGTTCGAGTAACGAAGATTTTTGGTGAGGTAAGTGATTTGTGAAAGGTATAGGTTAATGTTAGTCAGGGCCATTCTTTTGTAGGGTTTTTTGAAAGTCAGATTGCGTTGCGCTAAAAATATCGTGTGTCAGTTTAAGCACAGTCATGTATAATTGTTCTAAGGGGACGTTTCAACTACATTATTTGATACTGTTTCACTATTACACACAACATCCTCCACTACCAAGCTTGTGTCATCAGCAAACAGAAATATTTTTGAATCACCTGTAATACTAGAAGGCATATCATTTCCATAAATAAGAAACAGCAGTGGCTCCAGCTCCGACCCTTGCGGAACGCCCCACTTAACAGTGCCCCATTAGGTCTGAACATCACTACCACTCTCAATATTGCGGAAAATTACCTTCTGCTTTCTGTTCTTAAAGTAAGAGGCGAACCAATTGTAAACTACTCCCCTTACTCCATAATGGTCAAACTTCTGCAGTAATGTTTTGTGGTCAGCACAGTCAAAAGCCTTCGTTAAATCGAAGAAAACACCTAGCGTTCGCAAGCTTTTATTTAATATGTCCAAAACCTCACAGAGAAAAGAGAATATAGCATTTTCAGTTGCTAAACCATTTCTTAAACCAAACTGTACATTTGACAGCAAATTATGTGAATTTAAATGCTCCAGTAACCTTGTATACACAACCTTCTCGATAACTTTAGCAAACACCGATGGCATAGAAATAGGTCTAAAATTGTCTGCATTATCGCTGTCTACCTTTTTATAAAGTGGTTTTATAAAATGTTTTTATAAGTATTTTAATAACAAAATTCGGAAAACGCTGTGAAAGCAGAGATCGTCGTATTCACGGTTCAAAAAATAATGCGGAAATGTCAACAGGCAAAAGTTAGTAGAAATTCGTGCGCCTATAAAAGTATCGATGGGCGAAGCATACAAGTTCCACCGTCATAACTTAGCGAAAGAACTCGCCGAGAAGTCGTGGAAATTCCGGTCCTGCGTAAAATTGCTAAGCTGTTCGGAGGCTTATATTCAGTCGCTCATTGATCAATCTGGCGTGATAATGGAGAACATCAAAAGGAAATCTGATGTTTTAAATTTCGCGTTTAAGAAATCATTCACACAGGGAGATCGCAACAAACATCCCGTCGTTCGGCTGTCGCGCAGTCTCCCGTGTAGAGAACGTAGTTACAGGCATTCGTGGGACAAAGAAGCAACTGAAAGAGTTGAAAACAAATAAATCACCAGATGGTCTTGGAATCCCAACGCGATCTTTCAGAGAGTATTCTAGAGAATTGACCCCTTACTTAGCTTGAATTGATTGCGAGTTTCTCACCCAGCGCCAAGTCCCAAGCGACTGGATAAAAATACAGGTGACTCCTATGTATAAGAAAGGTAAAAAAAGGACCCGAAAAACTAGAGACTGATGTCCTTAACATCTGTTGGATGCAAGACTCTTTAACATATTCTCAGTTCGAATATAATAAGTTTCCTTGAGATCGAAAAGCTTCTGTCCTCAAATCAACACGTATTCAGAAAAGATACCTTCTTGCTAAATTTTCGAAACGCGTTTGACACAGTGCCCCGCTGTTAACGAAGGCAAATGCATACGGAATAGGTTCTCAGATAAGTGAGTGGGTCAAATGCTGGTTAAGTAATGTCCTCGACGGTGAGTGTTCGTCAGACAAGGGTATCGTGAGGAGTATTTCACGGCAATGGGATAGGACCGTTCTTATCGTCTGCATAGATAAATTATCTAACGGAGAGGGTGAGCGGCAATCTGCGTCTACTTGCTGGTGACGCTATGGTTTTCGGAAGGTTATCCACGTTGAGCGACTGAAGGAGGGAAATAAATACTCAAACAGAAATTCTAGTTAGTGTGATGAATGGCAGCTTGTTCTAAATGTTGCAAAAGTAAGTTAATGCAGAAGAGTACAAAAATAATCCCGCAGTGTTCGGATACAGAATTGGTAGTTTGTTGCTTGAGACAGTTCAGTCGATTAAATATCAAGGCGTAACGTCGCAAAACGATTTGACATGGAACAAGCAAGGGCGATAGCAGAGAAGGCGTACGGTTGGCTTCGTTTATTGGGAGAATTCTAGAAAAGTTTTGCTCATCTATAAACAAGACCGCGTATAGCACAGTCGTGCGACGCATTCTTGAGTATGGATGGAGAGAAGACGATCAGCAGTTGAAGTTGACTGAAGAACGATTCTACTGGCGCCACCGTACATGTCGCGTAACGACCACGAAGACAAGATAAGAGAAATTAGGGCTTATACGGAGACATATAGACAGTCGTTTTTCACTGGCTCATTTGCGAGTGGACCAGGAGAGGAAATGGTTGGTAGTGGTACAAGGTACCCTCCGCCAGGCACCATCATGCACCAAACTAGACTCTACAGCAAATACTTATTTGCAACCTACATTTAAACACAAAGTAGTGCGTGTGAACGGACAAAAAATACTATTACGTTTGAGCACTCAACGGTTAAAAAAAAAGTTCAAATGTGTGTGAAATCTTATGGGACTTAACTGCTAAGGTCATCAGTCCCTATGCCTACACACTACTTAACCTAAATTATCCTAAGGACAAACACACACACCCATGCCCGAGGGATTACTCGAACATCCGCCGGGACCAGCCGCACAGTCCATGACTGCAGCGCCTCAGACCGCTCGGCTAATCCTGCGCGGCACTCAACGGTTATTCAGGGTGTATACGCGGACAAGGAAAAAAATTCCCACATTTTTCCGGGTTTCCCGGTTAAAAATACACTTTCTCCCGGATGAAAATATACTTTTTCGTGTTAAGTGACAGTATACTTTTTCTCGGAACTGTAAAACTTATCAATCCTTTGAATGGCCGGCCGGAGTGGCCGAGTGGTTTTAGGCGCTTCAGTATGGAACCGCGCTGCTGCTGCGGTCGCAGGTTCGAATCCTGCCTCGGTCATGAATGTGTGTGATGTCCTTAAGTTGGTTGGGTTTCAGTAGTTCTAAGTTCTAGGGGACTGATGACCTCAGAAGTTAAGTCCCATAGTGCTCAGGGCTATTTGAACCAATCCTTTGAATGGTTATGGTTCTATACACGGGTGTAGAATTTCCCGGCCCTTAAAAAACGAAACTCAATAAAAATAATAAAACACGTTTTGGAAAGATCTTTGCTGTGCAGAAACATGTAGACTGCATATTTTCGTGATGTAGTCGGCCTATAGCAATATCGCTGTTAAGTAGCGCGTACACACAAATAGGGGGGAAAGTTAATCGTTTAAGTTAATATACATAATTTTGCTACAAGAAAACAAAGCTTTCACATATAATTTTGGTCTCCAAGATTAATAAGCTAGAAGAGAAGCTAAGCTTTCACATATGCAGTTGATCTTTTTTGGGCGCGTTCGTTTTAAGATACATCACACAAATGTACCAGTAAAATTTTTAAAAACGACATAAATGTCTGATCTTCTGGACTCGAAATTTTTCAGAATGGTCGTCCTGAAAGAGTTGATTTTTAAATGACAGTCAAATGCTCTGTGATTTTCAGAAATTCATCGTACATTCTCACACATAGTTCATCTTGCGTTAAAGGAAATTTGCTTTGAAAGTAACGCTTTCAAAAAACCATTCGCAATATTTGCCCTCGACCTGTTAGAAACAGCTTCGTTTCAGTTCTTGCCAGAGGGCGCCTGATTCAGGCATCACCGCACTTGCGCAGTTACGATGGCGCAGGAGGCCCGTATGTTCGTTCGTGTAAAACATTAAAAGATCTTACATTATGTCATAAAAGAAACAAGATACTCCAAAAGCATTGGAATTTCGTGAACCATACTAAAATGCATAATTCGGCTTAAAGTGCAGATTCGTATATTCAGATTCGGATATACATTTTCTTGGAGTAACAGTACTGTTTTCTTATGTTTGCTTCTTTATTATGGCATAATGCCATAAGTGCTAGAAGATGAAAACATGCACTTCTGAAATGCAGCGAACAGTTGAAACTAGCCAGTAGTGTGGAATTAAACACATCGTTTCAAATAAATTGACTGCCTCAATGGAAAAAAAAATTATAAAAGCCAAATTTCTTTAGCAAACCGACAAAAATAGCTTCATAGTTCTGCTAGGCGATTAATGCTTTCTGTCACAAAAGTGTAAATAAAATCTGAAACTAATAATATTTTAGGCTACCGGAATTATGTGAATGTATTTTACTTCACTTGATATCTCGCGGCCACAGAAATCCGTTTTTTTTTTTTTTTCATTTGAAGTCAGAGCAATAAACGAAGAGGAAACAGCAAGAACACTAAACGTAAATACTGGGCACGTGGAGATTGTCCACCTCCCCACTAGAACTCAGGCTGCTCTGTGCATCAACGCTGGATCAACGATATTTCCAAACCGCGGCAATACTAGAGACTGTGGTACCCCCGCCCCCTTACCCCCCCCCTTCCCCCTTCCCGAGCGTTTGAGGTACGACGCCAACAATTTAAAAAGAAATCGATTTTTCAAAAATATGTTCATTTTGTAGCGCACATCTTTCTGAAGAGTCTTGCTATATGAAGCATACATGTCGAGGAAATGTAAGACATATTATTCGGTCTTACGGGTACCAAAGTGCAGTGCCACGCCTCTTCACGCAGCATTTTTCTATCACACGTCTCTTTCGCTCTGTGAAAGTCAGATGTGTAAATTTTGTAATCGATGCCATTAAACTATATTCAGGACAGTAGAAATTGAAACGTCTTGTGGTGCCTCTCCTGCTCCCATACGGCCAGTTTGACACCCAGCCCGTATTTTAAAAAAAATCACAATTAATAGTAGGTGGGATTATTTGTGACCGGGAGAATAACAATTCTTCAGAAAATTTGCACACTTTATTGCCTATTAGCTAATAACTTACTTTTTTGTATGACATAAAATTAAATATAGGATGCATAAAACTAGTAAAGACAAGAGCCTAGCAAGACAGTACACATTTCTTCAATCCTTAAGTCCTAGCATTTTTCCTCTCTAACCTTGCTACAGCTTAAAATGGCGTACTTTCCTTTCTGGGAAAGACTCTATTACCTCATCAAAGTTTGTCAAGCGTTTTGCTGCAAGAAAAAACGAAATGTCCTTGTCTAATACTGAAAAAGCTGTTAATACAAATAGTATTTAAGACTGATGTGGTTTCTCGAGCTGATTACGTGTATTTTGTCACTGTCTGCTAGATAAAACGAAATAGGTCTGTCTAACGTTGCAGCAATTGTAACACACACCAAATAAACTAGACTGACGACAGAATATAATTCACAAAGCACCAATAGCCGGCCGAAGTAGCCGAGCGGTGCTGGGCGCTTCAGTCTGGAACCGCGCGACCGCTACGGTCGCAGGTTCGAATCCTGTCTCGGGCATGGATGTGTGTGACGTCCTTAGGTTAGTTAGGTTTAAGTAGTTCTAAGTTCTAGGGGACTGATGACCTCAGGTGATAAGTCTCATAGTGCTCAGAGCCATTTGAACCATTTGAAAAAAGTACCAATATCAAATTCTTATTAGGCATACTACAAGCAAAAAGCTTTAGATTCGGAAATAGTTTTACATTTCATTCATACGCTCCAGCTTCTCAAGCATGAGATCAAAAAGTAGTAGCACGAAATCTTTATATAAATTTGGAATCGTTATATTCTTCCATAATTTGAGTGATTCCACTTTTTCTTCTCCTTCGTCGTTCTGTAACGTCCCCTTAGAACAATTTATACAAGACTTTGCTTAAACTGACACACAATATTTTTAGCGCAACGCAATCTGACTTTCAATAATCCCTACAAAACAATGGTCCTGACTAACTTTAACCTATACCTTTCACAAATCACTTACCTCACCAAAAATCTTCGTTACTCGAATTACTGCAATACAGCGAGCGCCACTACTGCCAGCTAAATAAAAGATTCAAACTGCAGAAGGCACTAACTACTGATAGGGATAGTTAGCAAATGAAAGATATTAATAGAGAACAAACAATGTATTTACCTTAATAGTCATAATATATATATAGCAGTTCATGACAAATTACAAAACTCCGCCATCTCTCTCCCCACATCCACCACTGCTGGCGGCTCACCTCCAACCGCGCAAGGCTAAGCGCTGTTCACATCCAGCTGCCGCTGCCCAACACTACAATGGCAGACAACAATGCAAACTAGCCACAGGCTGCACACAGCACAGCCAGTGATTTTCATACAGAGCGCTACGTAACGTTGCCAATAAGAAAATATAAACAGCCTACTTACAGTTCTAACAAACAATCTTGTCATTACTAATTCTATAACTATTCCTGCCATTGTCAAAACTTTTGATCCGGTTAACTTCACTAACCCTGCCACAATCAATGGTTTAGTCATCCCGCGTTTATTTTCCGGTTAGGCGTTATTTCGTGTTCGTACAACGCGTTTTCCGCGCTACTCCCAGAACAGAACATAGGCAGCTGCTACCGGGGACTGTACTACTGACCCTAAGTAATGTAGCGGTCTGGGCAAAAATTTTCTGTCAAAATTTCATTTTCTTGGATAAACCGAGAAGATAATACGTAATCTTTCTTAGCTGTTATTCCTGTTAGTCGTTTATTTCCATTCTGGTAGTCTGAATCTATGGATTTCGCTGGCAGTTATAACAACGCTGATCATTCGCAAACCCAGCCAACCACATAAACAAACAGCGATTAGCATTAACACATTTGGCTTTATTCCGCTGAGCTCGTATAGCCCCGTCCCCTTCTCTCTGCAGGAAAGTTAATTTCTAGATGCAACGGGGATTCTCTTGGCAGAGACATCACGTACACGATGCACACATTCAAAAATCAGCTTATGATTCATTCAGATATTAACTTAGAATATGTTCAAAAACTAACAGGGATGCGTTTCAAAATCATATGAGTAATCGACAGACCAACGTGCGCTGGATACTAGGTGCTTTGTGATACAAGGTTTTTTTCCTCAAGAATATGAATTTGCTGCTTGAATCTCCTGCTTATACAGCTAACAGCCACACTTCTGAAGCCAGAAGCGGGAGAAGATACTATACATGCGCGATTCAACTGCGCATGCCCATGAGCCCGCTCGCAACTGCTCAAACGCATCTAATATAAACAGTTGTGATTCACGTTCATCGGAGGCAATTTGTTGTTATCAAACATTGAATAATCATGCTAATCCTATGACACATTTTGCTGTTGGCAGACGTTTGTATGAGCATTGTGCTTTATTACTGTATATGGCGCATTTCAATTGCAACTTAAGTTTTATTTTCGTTTTTTGCTCTCGTCCATGTTTTATTGCTGCAGTATAACTCCGCAGTGAGGAGATGCAGTAATATCCTTTATTATAGTATTGTTTCTTACCAGTTAAACTTACAAAAATTTAACTGAAGACTGTTGTTGTTGTGGTCTTCAGTCCTGAGACTGGTTTGATGCACCTCTCCATGCTACCCTATCCTGTGCAAGTTTCTTCATCTCCCAGTACCTACTGCAACCTACATCCTTCTGAATCTGCTTAGTGTATTCATCTCTTGGTCTCCCTCTACGATTTTTACCCTCCACGCTGCCCTCCAATGCTAAATTTGTGATCCCTTGATGCCTCAGAACATGTCCTACCAATCGGTCTTAACCATACAGTAAAGCTGCATGCCCTCGGGAAAAATGACGGCTGTAGTTTCCCCTTGCTTTCAGCCGTTCGCAGTACCAGCACAGCAAGGCTGTTTTGGTTATTGTTACAAGGCCAGATCAGTCAATCATCCAGACTGTTGCCCCCGCAACTACTGAAAAGGCTGCTGCCCCTCTTCAGGAACCACACGTTTGTCTGGCCCCTCAACAGATTGCCCTCCGTTGTGGTTGCACCTACAGTACGGCCATCTGTATCACTGAGGCACGCAAGCCTCCCCACCAACGGCCAGGTCAACTGAAGACTAAAACAAAAAAATTCCCGGAATTCAAGAAAATTCCCCGGTTTTTCCCGGTTTTCCCCTGGAAGAAAAAATTCCCGGGTTTTTCCCGGATCTCCCTGTTGTCCCGGTCGTATACACCCTGAATGTCATTGTAACTTGCCACACGCGTTGAATGCCTAAGGGTGCCCGAAGGGGCCATTTGTATTTTGGAGACTACGTATAACTTGTAAACTTCCTGTCTATTTCTAAAACCGGATTACATGCAAATGTAAGTACGAAACATTCTCTGAATTGAAACGCCGTCTGATACACAAAGTTTAATCTCATGAATGTGTAAGGGGCAGTCAAATGACAACGAGACAGATGAGAAAAAGTAAGTAAACTGTTCATCATCATCATCATTATCATTTAAGACTGATTATGCCATTCAGCGTTCTGTCTGGAGCTTAGTCCCCCTTATAAAAATGGTTCAAATGGCTCTGAGCACTATGGGACTTAACAGCTGTGGTCATCAGTCCCCTAGAACTTAGAACTACTTAAACCTAACTAACCTAAGGACGTCACACACATCCATGCCCGAGGCAGGATTCGAACCTGCGACCGTAGATGTCGCGCGGTTCCGGACTGCGCGCCTAGAACCGCGAGACCACCGCGGCCGGCAGTCCCCCTTATAAAACTCCTCCATGATCCCCTATTCAGTGTTAACATTGGTGCCTGTTCTGATGTTAAGCCTATCACTTCAAAATCATTCTTAACCGAATCCAGGTACCTTCTCCTTGGTCTACCCCGACTCCTTCTACCCTCTACTGCTGAACCCATGAGTCTCTTGGGTAACCTTGCTTCTCCCATGCGTGTAATATGACCCCAACATCTGCGCTTGTTTGCCCTGACTGCTACATGTATAGAGTTCATTCCCAGTTTTTCCTTGATTTTCTCATTGTGGACACCCTCCTGCCATTGTTCCCATCTACTAGTACCTGCAATCATCCTAGCTACTTTCATATCCGTAACCTCAAGCTTATTGATAAGGTAACCTGAATCCACCCAGCTTTCGCTACTATGCAACAAAGTTGGTCGAAAGATTGAACGGTGCACAGATAACTTAGTCTTGGTACTGACTTCCTTCTTGCAGAAGAGAGTAGATCGTAGCTGAGCGCTCACTGCATTAGCTTTTCTACACCTCGCTTCCAGTTCTTTCACTATGTTGCCTTCCTGTGAGAATATGCATCCTAAGTACTTGAAACCGTCCACCTGTTCTAACTTTGTTCCTCCTATTTGGCACTCAATCCGTTTATATTTCTTTCCCACTGACATTACTTTCGTTTTGGAGGTGCTAATCTTCATACCATAGTCCTTACATTTCTGATCTAGCTCTGAAATATTACTTTGCAAATTTTCAATCGAATCTGCCATCACAACTAAGTCATCCGCATATGCGAGACTGCTTATTTTGGGTTTACATATCTTAATCTCACCCAGCCAGTCTATTGTTTTCAACATATGATCCATAAATAATATGAACAATAGTGGAGACAGCTTGCAGCCTTGTCTTACCCCTGAAACTACTCTGAACCATGAACTCAATTTACCGTCAACTCTAACTGTTGCCTGACAATCTATGTAAAGACATTTAATTGCTTGCAAAAGTTTGCCTCCTATTCCATAATCTCGTAGAACAGACAATAACTTCCTCCTAGGAACCCAGTCATATGCCTTTTCTAGATCTATAAAGCATAGATACAATTCCCTGTTCCACTCGTAACTATTAATTATATCAAAAGTAATCGCCATAACTGTTAATAAATTTGTCCGACTGTGAGACAAGATGGTCAATATCTTCATGAAAAAACGTTTGCAGTTGCCTACGGAACCATGATCGTAACCAGGTGTGCACCTCTTCGTCGGAACGAAATCAACGGTCACGAATGTCTTTCTCCAGGACATTAAAAATGTGGAAATGGCACAGGAAGGGATTGGGGCTGTATGAAGGATGTGTAAGGGATCCCACCTAAACTTCTGTAGAGTAGTAAGAGATGCATTCAAGTTCTAAGGCCTCCGATTCTTTCTCTAACTAACTACTCACCCGAAATCGATGAAACTGGCGTTACTTCTCGACGTAATCGCCCTGCAGACGTACACATTTTTCACAACGCTGACGCCATGATTCCATGGCAGCGGCGAAGGCTTCTTTAGGAGTCTGTTTTGGCCACTGGAAAATCGCTGAGGCAATAGCAGCACGGCTGGTGAATGTGGGGCCACGGAGAGTGTCTTTCATTGTTGGAAAAAGCCAAAAGTCACTAGGAGCCAGGTCAGGTGAGTAGGGAGCATGAGGAATCACTTCAAAGTTGTTATCACGGAAAAACTGTTGCGTAACGTTAGCTCGATGTGTGGGTGCGTTGTCTTGGTGAAACAGCACACCCGCAGCCCTTCCCGGACGTTTTCGTAGGATGCACCTGTTACCATAGTGCCCTTTGGAATGCAATGGGTAAGGATTACGCCCTCGCTGTCCCAGAACATGGACACCATCATTTTTTCAGCACTGGCGGTTACCCGAAATTTATTTGGTGGCGGTGAATCTGTGTGCTACCATTGAGCTGACTGGCGCTTTGTTTCTGGATTGAAAAATGGCAACCACGTCTTATCCATTGTCACAACCGACGAAAAGAAAGTCCCATTCATGCTGTCGTTGTGCGTCAACATTTCTTGGCAACATGCCACATGGGCAGCCATGTGGTCGTCCATCAGCATTCATGGCACTCACCTGGATGACACTTTTCGCATTTTCAGGTCGTCATGCAGGATTGTGTGCACAGAACCCAGAAAAATGCCAACTCTGGAGGCGATCTGTTCAACAGTCATTCGGCGATCCCCCAAAACAATTCTCTCCACTTTCTCGATCATGTCGTCAGACCGGCTTGTGCGAGCCCGAGGTTGTTTCGGTTTGTTGTCACATGATGTTCTGCCTTCATTAAACTGTCGCACCCACAAACGCACTTTCGACACATCCATAACTTCATCACCACATGTCTCCTTCTACTGTCGATGAATTTCAATTGGTTTCACACCACGCAAATTCAGAAAACGAATGATTGCACGCTGTTCAAGTAAGGAAAACGTCGCCATTTTAAGTATTTAAAACAGTTCTCATTCTCGCCGCTGGCGGTAAAATTCCATCTGCCATACGGTGCTGCCATCTCTGGGACATATTGACAATGAACGCTGCCTCATTTTAAAACAATGCGCATATTTCTATCTCTTTCCAGTCGGGAGAAAAAAAATCGGAGGCCTTAGAACTTGAATGCACCTCGTAGAAAGGAACTTGGAAACTTGTGGGTCCACTCACATTTTGTCAAGGTTGTTTCGACTACGCTGCAGAAGTTTCGGTGGGATCCCTTTACACATCCGCCATACAACCCGATCATTTCCCATGTCATTTCCGTATTTTTGCTGCCTTGAAGAACCACATTCGTGGCAGTCGGTTTGCTTCGGATGAATAGATGCACATTTGTGAATAAACATGGTTCCAAAGGGAACCGCAAATACAGGGTGGCGCACGAAATGTGTTACCAATTGCTTCTTTCACAATTTATGACGCACATTAGATATCCCGCTGGGATCTCTACAGCAGTACCAGCAGAGCTTTGAAAAACAAATGAGTTACGAAATGACGTGTAATTCACGATACTGCCGCTAGGAGACTAGTAAGCAGCAATGGCTGACAATGGAAGACTGACGACACAGCAACGATCGGCAATTGTGTTACTTTTTCATGAAACGAAAAGCCTTGTTGTGACTCAGAGGCGTTTTCGACAACAGTTTAACACACGATGGGTCCTTTGCAAGAAGACCATCCACAGGTTGTACGATAAATTTGTACAGGAAGGAACAGTATTGGAAGCGAAGCGACCTCGGCCTAAGCCTGATTGTTCGCCGGAGAATATTGAAGCGGTGCGAGTTGCTGTACAGAGAAGTCCTGGGAAATCGTGTAGAAAGGCGGCACTGCAACTGGGAGTATCCAGACGCTCCGTTCAACGCTTTCTTAAAAGTGACCTCCATATGTACCCATGCAAGATGACCTGTGCACAGAAGCTCACTGAAGAACACAAGCAGCAGAGACTACTGTTTGCTCAATGGGCGGAGGATAGGGAAGAAACTCTTAGCAACGTTTGGTCTTTAGACGAGGCGCATTTTCATTTAGACGGTGTAGTTAACTAACAAAATGTACGCTTTTGGGCCACTGAAAACCCACAAGTGCTTCATGAACGACAACATTATGCCCCGAGGATTACAGTGTGGGCAGCAATTCCCAGTCGCGGACTTATTGGACCCTTTTTCTTTGAAGAAACTGTGAACAGTGAGCGTTATTTGAGCATGTTTCTCAATACCTTAATCCCACAGCTTCTTGCTACTGCCTTGCCCTTCAACACGCAGTGGTTCATGCAAGATGGAGCAAGGCCACATACTGCAAACACGGTGTTGGAGTTTTTACACGAGCATTCCGACATGCGGATCATTTCACTCAGGTTTCCAGGTCGCTTCAATGACGGACAAAATTGGCCCCCCAATAGTCCAGACCTCAATCCATGTGACTTTTTCCCTTGGGGGTACCTAAACGAAAAAATTTTCTCGAAACGTCCATGTGATTTAATGGAGCTCAGAAGACTTTATTCTTCAAGCTTGCAGTGAAATTACGGAAGACATGTGCCGTAGGGTAATCACTAACTTCAGTGTTCGTTTGAAGGAAGTTAGGAAATGGAATGGTGGACATATTGAGCATGTGCTGAGTTAGAACAAATCTTCATGGACGGGTCTTCATTGTAGTATATGTTCCTTTCAGATTGTATTGACAATAAAGTTTATATTCAAAAACAAAGTGGTAACACATTTCGTGCGCCACCCTGTAATTTTCCATGAAGACACCCACCGATTTCGTCTCACGGAGGTATGAATGTATTAAGAGTTACTATTAATTTTGAGTTAATGAACAGTTTACTTACTTTTTTCGCATCTGCCTCGATTTCCTTTGACAGCCCCTTATAATACAGTGATGTGACTGAAATTGCAATAGAACAGGAGACACTTACTTCATGCAACGTACGTGCACTATGTGTCCAAAAATATCTGGACACCTCGCTGAAAATGACTTGCAGGTTTTTGGCGCCCTCCATCGGTAATGCTGGAATTCAATATGGTGTTAGCCCACATTTAGCCCCGATGACAGACTTCCACTCTCGCAGGTATACGTTCAGTCAGGTGCTGGAAGGTTTCTTGGGGAATGGCAGCTGATTCTTCACGGAGTGCTGCGCTGAGGAGAGGTATCGATGTCGGTCGGTGAGGCGTGGCATGAAGTCGGCGTTACAAAACATCCCAAAGGTGTTCTACAGGATTCAGGACTCCGTGCAGGCCAGTCCTTTACAGGGATGTTATTGTCGTGTAACCACTCCGGCACATGTCATGCATTATGAACAGCTGCTCGATCGTGTTCAAAGATGCAGTCGCGATTCCGGAATTGCTCTTCAACGGTGGGAAGCAAGAAGGTGCTTAAAACATCAATGTAGGCCTGTGATGTGATAGTACCACGCAAAACAACAAGGGCTGCAAGCCCCATCCATGAAAAACACGACCACACCATAACACCACCGCCTCCGAATTTTACTGTTAGCACTACACACTCTGGGAGATGACGTACACCGGGCATTCGCCATAGCCACACCCCGCCATCGGATCGCCGCCGTACCGTGTTTTGTCACTCCACACAACGTTTTTCAACTGTTCAGTCGTCCAATGTTTACGCGAGGCGTCGTTTGGCATTTACCGGCGTGATGTGTGGCTGATGAGAAGCTGCTCGACCATGAAATCCAAGTTTTCTCACCCCCCTCCTAACTGTCATAGTACTTGCAGTAGATCCTGATACAGTTAGGAATTCCTGTGTGATGGTCTTGATAGATGTCTGCCTACTACACATTACGACCCTCTTCAAATGGTGGCGGTCTCTGCCAGTCAAGAGACGAGGTCAGGCTGTACGCTTTTCTGCTGTACGTGTCCTTTCACGTTTCCACTTCGCTATCACATCGGAAACAGTGGATCTGCGGATGTTAACGAGAGTGGAAATCTCGTGTACAGACGTATGACAAAAGGGACACCCAGTCACCTGACCACGTTCGAAGTACGTGAGTACCGCTGAGCGCCCCATTCTGCTCTCTCATGATGTATATTGACTACTGAGGTCACAGATATGGAGCGCCTGGCAGTTGGTGGCAGCACAAAGCACCTAATATGAAAAAAAACCTATGTTTTTGAGGGTGTCCGGATACTTTTCATGACATAGTTATTTGGGGATACAAGTACTTAGCTGATGTGCAAGAACCTGACTAGCCGTAACAAACACCTGAATTTGCTTGTAAGAAACGGTACTTACAGCTCCGTTGTGCGCCATAGCCATGTGGTGACCCGTCTGTTAACGTAACTCACAAATACCAGACGTAATTTTATCACACTTTATATAAATAATGCACTATAATTCTGTCAGCTCCGTCCGCGTGCAGCTTACTCTCCGTTCTGAAAAAGAATGCATACAACAATGGTGAATATCGTTCACGCTAGTGGCCGAATAATCTGATACCGCTCGTAAAAAGAATTCATGAAAAATAATTGTCTTGTCTAACGGTAAAATTTAACAATGCTGAATAATATGGTACCGATCGTAAACGCAACATGCCGTATGTTTTTCATGTTAGCAAAATAATGGCAAGAACTTTTTAATAATTTCGTAAATATTTTAGTAGAAAAACATATAATTACTTCAGCAACATAGTAATACCACGAAGGCATACACTTGGTGAATGCGTAAGACACTTCGTACAAAAGGCTTCAACAAGTGAATTCCGGAATCAAATGGTTCAAATGGCTCTGAGCATTATGGGACTTAACTTCTGAGGTCATCAGTCCCCTACAACTGAGAACTACTTAAACCTAACTTACCTAAAGACATCACACACATCCATGCCCGAGGCAGGATTCGAACCTGCGACCGTAGCCGTCGCGCGGTTCCAGACTGTAGCGCCTAGAACCGCTCGGCCACTCCGGCCGGCGAATTCTCGAATCAAAAGAATATCTATATACAGGTTGGTGCCGATAAAAGTAGCCCGTGTAAGTACAAAGGAAATGCAGTGAAATTACAGAAACGAAGAGCTGAAATGGACGTAGTATTTATTTACAATGAAAAACGGTGAATAATCCATTTACAGAAGATGATGAAAGTGACCCTCTGCAACAACAATACACAGCTGTACATATCTAAGCATATTTAAATACACCCGGCGTGAAGTCCGGATATCAATCGTCTTTTAGTTCCTATATTGTGTGCGGATTTCATAGACGATGCTGTTCAAGTGTCCCTACAGGCAGGACGAGATGTAGGGGTGGGGGGTGGGGGTGGGGGTGGGAGCAAACCGTGGTCTCTGCTCCGTGCGGTAATTTCAGGGGCCCCAAATTCATATTCTTGAAGAAAAAAAAAATCTTGTTTCACAAAGCGCCTATCAACCAGTACACGTTGTTCTACGGAGTATTCATATGGTTTTGAAACGCATCTCGGTTTTGAACATTTTTCAACACATTCTAAGTTGATTTATGAACGAATGATAAGTTGTTTCTTGAATGCGTGCGTAGTCCCTGCCAGGGGAATCCCCGTCGCACCTAGAAATAAAAAACGTTCCTGCAGACAAAAAGGGAGTGGGCTATACGAGCTGAGCCGAATAAACCCGAATGGGTTAATGCCAGTAGCTGTTTGTTTATGTGGCTGATTGGGTGTGCGAATAATCAGCGTTGTCATAATTATTAGCGAAATCCATAGATTCAGTCTACCAGAAAGGAAATAAACGACTACCCGGAATAAGAGGTAAGGAAGATTACATATTAGTTTCTCGTTGTGTCCAAGGAAATGAAATTTTGACAGAAAAAATTTGCCAGAACTCTAGATTACTAATGGCCAGCTGCAAAGTCTCCAGTTAGCAGCCGCTGAAGTTCTGTTCTCGGAGTAGCGCGGAAAACGCATTGTACGAACACGTAAGAGCTCGCAACCGGACAATAAACGCGCGATAACTGAACCGGTGATTTTGGCAGGGTTAGGGAAGTTAACCAGAGAATAAGTTGTCACTGTGGCAGGAATAGTTACAGAATTAGTGAAGAGAAGATTGTTTGCTAGAACGAGGAAGGAGAAGAAATGGGGACTTGACGTAATGAGATCGAAAAACCACATCAGTCTTGGTTACTATTCATGATAACAACTTTTTCAATATTAGACAGCGATATTTTGATTTTTCATGTAGCAAAAAGTTTGACGAACTTTGATGAGGTAATGGATTCTTTCGCAGAAGGCAAAGCAAGTTTTGTGAGGTAACATATTCTTTCGCAGAAAGGGAAGCACGCTGTTTAAAGCCGTAGCAAGATTAGAGATAACAAAATGCTGGGAGCTAAGGATTGAAGAAATGTGCACGATATATCTTGTCTTTGTCTTTACTGGTTTTATGTTTCCTATATTTAATTTAAAGTCACACAAAAGAGATAGTTATTAGCTAATAGGCAATAAAGAGTGCAGATTTTCTGAAGAATTCTTATTCTACCGTTCACAAATAATCCCACCCAGTATTAATAGTGGCCTTTTAATTAAAAAAAAAAAAGAGTAGGATCTGAAACAGGCCGACTGGAAGCAGGAGAGGCACGACAGGGCATTTTAATTTCCACTGTCTTGAATAAGACTTAATGGCTTCCATTACAATAATATACACGTTTGAATTCCATAGGGCGCAATACAGTGACGTGTGATAGAAGAATGCTGTGTGAAGAGGCGTGGCACTGAACTTTGGTACACTTAAGACCAAATAACATGTTTTACCTTTCCTCGAAAATATATATTTTATAGATCAAACTCTTCAGAAAGATGTGCACTAGAAAATAACAAATTTTGGAAAATTCGATTTTTTAAAATTTTTGTCATGCTATGTAAGACGCTCCAGGGGGAGGGGTGCCACTATCAAGTTTTTGCCTCGGTTCGGAAATATTGTAGATCCACGGCTGCCTACAGGAAAAAATCACATGTTTTTAGGTCCGGTGAATGTGGTGGCCATAAATGTTTGCTGACAGTTCGTTCTCAGTGAAGACTATCGCGGACTCGTTCCGGGGATACCTTAGACGAGTGGCATGTTGCGCCATCTTGCTGGAAGAAGCAGTATTGCCTTTTATATTCACTGGGTCGAGTGCAAAATGTATAATAAATTTCCATATATGCCACCGTGTTGAGGATAGCGTTAAAAAAGTATCGGTCCAATGGTGCGCGTCAATGTTACACCGCACTCAGCGCCGATTATTTCTTCATAGAGTGGTTGCTGACGTACAATGTTAGGGTTCGTCGTTGCCCAGTGCCTCAAGTTCTGTGAATTCATGAGACCGCAAAGATGAAACTATGCTTGATCACTCGTGATATAATGGAAAGGGTCTAACGAACCATCGCTGACGCTATTCAAAAGCCACCTGTAGTATTCTACACGTTTCTAACTGTCATCCTCTCGTGATTGCTGCACAACCGTCACACAATATGGCTTCAAATTAAGACCTTTCAGTATCCGCTGGCAACTCCTCCTACTTACATGCGCCTGTTGGGCCAGTTTATGTGTAGACTTCTTTCGCTCTGCATAGTTCTTCGGCGAATGTCTGCAATAACTTCTAGTGTGCGAGCTGAAGGAATGCTTTGTCGTTTTACATTTTGCACAGATTCGTAGTTGGGCCAGTTCTTATACATACTCTGTATTTCTCTCTTTGCTGGTAGTACTGTATTCAGACACTTGACGCCGAAAATTTTGTGAGTTTCCTTAGTCGAACCTGTTTTCATACACAAATCAAAAAAGTTTGCATTGGTTCAAATGGTTCAAATGGCTGCGAGCACTATGCGACTTAACTTCTGAGGTCATCAGTCGCCTAGAACTTAGAACTAATTAAACCTAACTAACCTAAGGACATCACACACATCCATGCCCGAGGCAGGGTTCGAACCTGCGACCGTGGCGGTCGCTCGGTTCCAGACTGTAGCGCCTAGAACCGCACGGCCACTATCGCCGGCAAAGTTTGCATTACCACGATTCCCAGGAACTCCTGAAGACAGACGTTCACTGTGAATGTTGTATCACATCTCTTTGACTGTTCAGAGATGTCACTAAACCCGCCGAAAGACGTAAACAACAATGCATGAGCAGTGCCTATTAGATGGAGGAGGTCCGACAGCCGATTAGTTCCAATCATTCCAACAGGAAGGAGGTACACGGCTCGTGTTGTCTGTAGTTTAACCACGGCTAGACGGTCAATACCGAGGTTCGATCGTGACCAGGCGTGTCTGAATGAACCAAAGCGATGTTGTTCGGACATGGCGGAGATACAGAGAGACAGGAACTGTCGATGATATGTCTCACTCAGGCCGCCCAAGGGATACTACTGCAGTGGATGACCGCTACCTACGGGTTATGGCTCGGAGGAAACCCGACAGTAACGCCACCATGTTGAATAATGCGTTTCGTGCAGCTGCAGGACATCGTGTTACGACTCAAACTGTGCGCAATAGGCTGCATGAAGCGCAACTTCACTCCCAACGTCCATGGCGACGTGCATCTTTTCAACCACGACATCATGTAGCATGGGCCCAACAATGTGCCGAATGGACCACTCTGGATTGGCATCTTATTCTCTTCACCGATGACTGTCGGATATGGAAAATTGGAAATTTGTGATAAGGTCTTACGGGACCAAACTGTTGAGGTCATCGGTCCCTAAGCTTACACACTACTTAATCCAACTTACGCTATGGACAACACACACACCCATGCCCGAGGGAGAACTCGAACCTCCGATGGGGGCAGCCGCGCGGACTCCGACAAGGCGGCCCTACACCTCGCGGCTACCCCGCGCGGTCCGCATGTGCCTTCAGCAAGTCGGAGACGTGTTTGGGGGCAACCCGGTGGGGCTGAACGCCTTCGATACACTGTCCAGCGAGTGCAGCAAGGTGGAGGTTCCCTGCTGATTTGGGGTGGTGTTATGTGGGGCCGACGTACGCCGCTGGAGGTCATGGAAGGCGCCGTAACAACTGTACGATACGTGAATGCCATCCTCCGACCGGTAGTGTAACCATATCGGCAGCATATTGGGGAGGCATTCGTCTTCATGGGCGACAATTCGCACCCCCATCGTGCACATTTTGTGAATGACTGCCTTCAGGATAATGACATCGCTCGACTAGAGTGGCCAGCATGTTCTCCAGACATGAACCCTATCGAACATGCCTGGGACAGATTGTTTATAGACGACGTGACCCACCAATCACTCTGAGGGATCTACGCCGAATCGCCGTTGAGGAGCCCGCATCTCGTGGTCGTGCGGTAGCGTTTTCGCTTCCCACGCCCGGGCTCCCGGGTTCGATTCCCGGCGTGGTCAGGGATTTTCTCTGCCTCATGATGGCTGGGTGTTGTGTGCTGTCCTTAGGTTAGTTAGGTTTAAGTAGTTCTAAGTTCTAGGGGACTGGTGACCATAGATTTTAAGTCCCATAGTGCTCAGAGCCGAGCCGTTGAGGAGTGGGTCAATCTGGACCAACAGTGCCTTGATGAACTTGTGGATAGTATGCCACGACGAATACAGGCATGCATCAATGCAAGATATGCTGCTGGGTATTTGAGGTACCGGTCTGTACAGCAATCTGGACCACCACCGCTGAAATTCTCGCTGTATGGTATTACAACATGCAGTGTGTGGTTTTCATGAGCAATATAAAGGGTGGAAATGATGTCTATGTTGGTTTATATTCCAATTTTCTCTAAGGTTCCAGAAGTCCCGGAACCTAGGTGACGCAAAACTTTTTTTGGCGTGTGTATATGCTTGCATAACTCAATTCATTTTTCTACCAGGAAAGTCATTCTGCAGACGGCAAAGAGGCACGTCTAACTTCACTGATGAAAGAAACTGAAATGCTGACAGAAGATGCTAACAGTCATTACTGCGCAAAACTGTTCACTGATGTAGCTGTTTGTTCTATTCCAGAAGTGGAAATATTGGATTCACGGGCAACTTTTAACAACTTCACCCTGTATAAGTTATACGCAACAAATAATATTGTCAGAAACTTACGGATAGGGAATGTGTTTAATTTATGTGCCCTACTACTCGAATGGATTAATACCAAAACAATTCGGTTCTGAGCACTCTCTTCAAAAAGCCACAAAAGGAAAATTTGGACATGGGAAACACTCCCTAAATTCCACAAGAATCCTGTGAAAATCTCCTCTTTAAGCTCTACAATAGGAAACGGAAAAGTGTACACGCATTAGCTGCACAATATTTGCGAATTAACAGCCGAATCTGTGTGCGAATGTGCAGCCACTGTACAGAACCATATTGCACTATACGAACCTGCAGCGTCCCATACACCGACCGACTAAAGCAGACCGATGAGAGAAGAGTAGCCTCTGGCACGCTTTGTGTCTTTCATACAGGCCGACCAACGCTCGCCACCAGGTGCGCTTAAATTCCATTTTCCCGTCGAACCAGCATACTAGGAGTGAATTCCGACCTCCTTACTGACGTTACAAAGGCTATTATGTTTGTAGAAATCAATAGCTCAGTACAGACGGTATATATGCAGCAAAGCAGGGAGTTAATAACATCAATAGCTCAGTACAGAAGGTATATATGGAGCAAAGCAGGGAGTTAATAACATGTTTGTCCCTTCTTGATATTCGTGAAGCACCTTAAATGACCTGTAACATATTTTTGCTTTCTGCGTATAATAACTGCGTTATATAATAATTGCAGATCTTACTACTTAACAGTTTTTGTTGTGTTCATTTTGTCAGATGAGAAACAATTTTGTAGCACAAATCTGTTGAGGTTAAATTACTATTTGGTTCTAGTTAGGTTTTTTGATCTTATTAGACTGTATGAACGAATAGGGGGTCATTGTGGGTTCTGGAAAATCTTCAAATGACCTTTGGTTTCATACTACAGCTGATGCAGTTATGGATGCCATATTTAAGGTCCCTGACGACATGTGTCAAGGTCACCCTATGCGCTCCCACACTTTGCTCCCCCCTGCCCTCCCCCACTTTGCTCTTGCCCGACAGAGATGATTTCACGTCTGTGTGCATTGGTGAAAGGATCATCACGAACCACTATCAGCGGAGATCGGTCAAAAAGCAGAATAAGGTTGAAACTAAGTGTTTATCCATCAATCAATAATATTAAAAATATTGTTATTAATCATCCTTGCCGCAGTGCCTACACTGGTTCTCGTGAGATTGCCGATGTTAAGTGCTGTCGGGCGTGGTCGGCACTTGGATGGGTGACCATCCAGGCCGCCATGCTCTGTTGCCATTTTTCGGGGTGCACTCAGCCTCATGATGCTAATTGAGGAGCTACTCGACCGAATAGTAGCGGCTTTGGTCAAGAACACCATCATAACGACCGGGAGAGTGGTGTGCTGACCCCACGCCCCTCCTATCCGCATCCTCCACTGAGGATGACACGGCGGTCGGATGGTCCCGGTAGGCCACTCGTGGCCTGAAGATGGAGTTTGTGGTGTCACCGCCAGACACCACACTTGCTAGGTGGTAGCCTTTAAATCGGCCGCGGTCCGTTAGTATACGTCGGACCCGCTTGCCGCCACTATCAGTGATTGCAGACCGAGCGCCGCCACACGGCAGGTCTAGAGAGTCTTCCTAGCACTCGCCCCAGTTAGACAGCCGACTTTGCTAGCGATGGTTCACTGACAAATTACGCTCTCATTTGCCGAGACGATAGTTAGGATAGCCTTCAGCTACGTCATTTGCTACGACCTAGCAAGGCGCCATTACCAGTTACTATTGATGCTGTAAAACATGTACCGTCAAGAGCGATGTTCACCAATTATGGATTAAAGTTAAGAATTCCAGAAGATACGTACGTTTTTTGCTAGTCTCAATTCCTTGTCCTGTTCCAGACCTCACGCCAGCCTGCGTGAGTTTAAACGCGTGCCTTTCGGCTTCCTCATAGTGGGTTGGCTGTCTTGCCAATCCACAACAGAGTTATTAATCGTTTATAAATATATTCGTTTATACGTAAGTTTTATTGTTTATTCTAGCAGCGTAGTGCACCTCAGCAGAAGAGCTGAATAAGGGCACACCACAGTAGCAGCCTAGAGACTACCTTCCAGATTTATCAGACCTGCTGTCGTTCAACTATTCTGTACCGCCACCCAAGCTTCCTCAACTCGTTGAGTCTCAGCTAAGCCCCACAGGAGCACTATTACTCCCCAACAGATGAAATGTGACTGTTAGTTGTTCTAAACACATGAGTGTAGGTTTGAAAACCACTGTGACTTTAGAATAGGTATAGAAGTAGAAAACGTTGAACATGTTGTTGCTTTGCTAAAGTACAGTATTTTTTGTCTTAAAGTGTAAGTACGTGCACACACAGTATGTATAAAAAATAATACATTTGCAGCTTGCAAGCAGACATAGTGTGCAGTCATTCATTCACACATACACAGCTATGACAAACACTTCATCTGTCTGTTCGACACCTATAGAGATAGAAAGGGCTCGATCCCATCCACACAAATGAAACATTTGTCACCCTGGCACGACAGGCCAACTTTCAGTTGCAGTACAGAAGATGCTAACAATCATTATGTAAGACGTCGTGGTCTCCTGACCTTCATTGCTTACATATTTCGCCCTCAAAATCATATTCCGCACATCAAGACGCTTCATTCGAACCCAAACGCAATAAGATAAAGTCAATGTTGTATGAATTCATGTAAACGATATGCAAATAACAAGTAAGCGCACCGTGGTTGAAATACTCGAGGCTGGCGTACACACACACACACACATTCAAGACACGACGGTCGCAGCGGCTTGCTTTTAGTTCGGGAGATGCAAACCGCACACCAGGGGGCCGGTCCCTACAGAGGCTGACTCAGTCTATCTATGTCGGCCGGTGACCGCCCGTAGAGCAGACAGCGTTGGCCCAAGTGAAAAGGGGGAACGACCCCGTGTTCGGCTTCAAATGGTTCAAATGGCTCTGAGCACTATGGGACTTAACAGCTGTGGTCATCAGTCCCCTAGAACTTAGAACTACTTAAACCTAACTAACCGAAGGACATCACACACATCCATGCCCGAGGCAGGACTCGAACCTGCGACCGTAGCAGTCGCGCGGTTCCGGACTGCGCGCCTAGAACCGCGAGACCACCGCGGCCGGCGTGTTCGGCTTAAAAGCAAATTCCGCTACATTGTGTGGGAGGGGCCAGCCTACGCATTCTTCACACATAACACGCAGTTTCAGAGATTTTCCCAGGGAGACAGCAAACGCCAAACGCCGATGCTACAAATTTCCGGATTGGTCGCCTTAAATGAAACGTCATTCTCTAGTTTTAGAAGAGCAATGCTGATTGGCAGACGATATTTCTGACGCCTTGAGCTGAAGGAGTAATGGAAGAGACCGAAAGATATACCCCTTCACGTCTGGCGTGGAGAGGGGCCGTTCCGTTGTCGCTCTTGGAGCGAGAACACGTAACGAGAACGTGTGCGCTCGTACGTGTACTCAAAGAGCGAGGAACAAGTCTCTCCTCAGTACTTCATTGGGAGAGCACTTCTGTCGAGAGTGAATCGAAGTGCGACTCTATATTGAGTCCTTGCGATTAAGTGTTGTTCACTGTGTTTTCCGACACACTTATTGTGCGGTTTGAACGGACAGAGTTATAGTTAAACGTCTGCGAGCGAATTTTTGAGTGGACTGGTTATCTGACCGGTATACCATGCCAATAGTTAGACTAGGGGCGAATAGGAGTCCTTGACTTCATCAACGCGTAGGGAGAGTTTGATTGGCGAAGGTCAATCCAGATAGAACGAGAGTTATGTTATTTGTCAGCAGCGAGCGGCGCAGACAGCAGTCATCGAAGCTTACGGTATTGTGCGCTACAGCTATTGCGAGCCCCATATTTCCTCAACAACAGTAGCCATCATTGCATTTCACACGCGACAGCCTCGACCGTACCTAGCAACATTCTAACGGATAATTATTCAAGTTGAGTAGGCGCGGCTCTCAGCCATTCTGCCAAGTCAATAACAATCTTAAACTTTGTATAGAAATTTCATTAGCGAATCCTATCCTTGAGAGGTAACTTCACATTCCGAAAGGAACCAGGATATAACTTGTTCAATTCCTAATTAAAAGTGCCATTGTGACTTCTCAGAATTTTTGGAAAATAAATAATAATTTTCGTTAGTTTCATGTTTTTCTTACACTAACTACACTCCTGGAAATTGAAATAAGAACACCGTGAATTCATTGTCCCAGGAAGGGGAAACTTTATTGACACATTCCTGGGGTCAGATACATCACATGATCACACTGACAGAACCACAGGCACATAGACACAGGCAACAGAGCATGCACAATGTCGGCACTAGTACAGTGTATGTCCACATTTCGCAGCAATGCAGGCTGCTATTCTCCCATGGAGACGATCGTAGAGATGCTGGATGTAGTCCTGTGGAACGGCTTGCCATGCCATTTCCACCTGGCGCCTCAGTTGGACCAGCGTTCGTGCTGGACGTGCAGACCGCGTGAGACGACACTTCATCCAGTCCCAAACATGCTCAATGGGGGACAGATCCGGAGATCTTGCTGGCCAGGGTAGTTGACTTACACCTTCTAGAGCACGTTGGGTGGCACGGGATACATGCGGACGTGCATTGTCCTGTTGGAACAGCAAGTTCCCTTGCCGGTCTAGGAATGGTAGAACGATGGGTTCGATGACGGTTTGGATGTACCGTGCACTATTCAGTGTCCCCTCGACGATCACCAGTGGTGTACGGCCAGTGTAGGAGATCGCTCCCCACACCATGATGCCGGGTGTTGGCCCTGTGTGCCTCGGTCGTATGCAGTCCTGATTGTGGCGCTCACCTGCACGGCGCCAAACACGCATACGACCATCATTGGCACCAAGGCAGAAGCGACTCTCATCGCTGAAGACGACACGTCTCCATTCGTCCCTCCATTCACGCCTGTCGCGACACCACTGGAAGCGGGCTGCACGATGTTGGAGCGTGAGCGGAAGACGGCCTAACGGTGTGCGGGACCGTAGCCCAGCTTCATGGAGACGGTTGCGAATGGTCCTCGCCAATACCCCAGGAGCAACAGTGTCCCTAATTTGCTGGGAAGTGGCGGTGCGGTCCCCCACGGCACTGCGTAGGATCCTACGGTCTTGGCGTGCACCCGTGCGTCGCTGGGGTCCGGTCCCAGGTCGACGGGCACGTGCACCTTCCGCCGACCACTGGCGACAACATCGATGTACTGTGGAGACCTCACGCCCCACGTGTTGAGCAATTCGGCGGTACGTCCACCCGGCCTCCCGCGTGCCCACTATACGCCCTCGCTCAAAGTCCGTCAACTGCACATACGGTTCACGTCCACGCTGTCGCGGCATGCTACCAGTGTTAAAGACTGCGATGGAGCTCCGTATGCCACGGCAAACTGGCTGACACTGACGGCGGCGGTGCACAAATGCTGCGCAGCTAGCGCCATTCGACGGCCAACACCGCGGTTCCTGGTGTGTCCGCTGTGCCGTGCGTGTGATCATTGCTTGTACAGCCCTCTCGCAGTGTCCGGAGCAAGTATGGTGGGTCTGACACACCGGTGTCAATGTGTTCTTTTTTCCATTTCCAGGAGTGTAGCACTACTCCAGTACCCAAGTATCCCACTAGTTACGTAAGAAATTTTGTAAATTTTTGTGTCATTTCCTTACAGCGGACGACTCCAGAAGATATTTATTGCTGAAAGTTTTTCAGGCATTTCTCTTTAGAACTTTAGGAGCGTCTGTCTGACTTCTGTAGTAGTGTGGGGGTGGATATTGCATCTTGCAGGAGCCACAGGGTAAACGGTACATCTCAGATTAATCCGTTGCGCAGAATAACATCTCAGATCAATCCCACGCTCACAATTACTGCGCAAAACTGTTCATTGTTGTAGCTGTTTGCTCTATTCCAGAGGTGGAAACACTGAATTCGGAGGATGGCATTCACGTATCGTACAGCTGTTATGGCGCCTTCCATGATCACGGCGTGTAAGTACCCAAATATCGACCTGGTGTAACAACAAATGCGATTCATTCGACAAGCGACACGTTTCTACTGATCTAAGGTAAAAACTCAGTGATGCTGTTTCCACTGCAATCATAACTGATGATGTCGTTGGGTCAACACAGGAACACGTTCAACAACGGACTTTGACCGATGTGCTCCGAAACAGTTGTGCCTCCACCAGCATTGTACTCTGTGGTCAAATCTGCTACACATCGTTGCCTATCCTGGATTACACAGTGGAGGGTCCACCGATTCCTGCGTTCTGTGATGTGACGTGGTCGTCCAATACCTACAGCCTAATCTTAATTCCACTATCCTTCAACTACTTTTCATAGGTGCTCACGACAGTTGTACGCCAACACACAGTCAGTTTCACTGTTTCAGAGATTCTCACTTCCAGCCACACCGTTACAACAATGTGCCCTTCGTCAAAACCGCTTTTCTTTGTGGATTTCCGCATTTGTAGCCCGTACCTTCTCTATGGTGACTACCCATTCGTCTCTGTTCCTCTTACATTCTTATTTTACTGCATCACGTGCCGGCAACGCCACCAGAAGGCACTGAACTTCGAGGCGGGCAGTGGTTATAATATTTTGGCTCATCAGCGTATGCAAGACAAAGTATGGCACAAAATTAATTTTATTGTTTGTGATCCAATCGGAGTACCTCACCATACTGTTCAATGTCATTCCATTTTATATCTCGTTTCTTTCATGTACATCTACATTTATACTCCGCAAGCCACCCAACGGTGTGTGGCGGAGGGCACTTTACGTGCCACTGTCATTACCTCCCCTTCCTGTTCCAGTCGCGTATGGTTCACGGGAAGAACGACTGCCGGAAAGACTCCGTGCGCGCTTGAATCTCTCTAATTTTACATTCGTGATCTCCTCGGGAGGTATAAGTAGGGGGAAGCAATATATTAGATACCTCATCCAGAAACGCACCCTCTCGAAACCTGGCGAGCAAGCTACACCGCGATGCAGAGCGCCTCTCTTGCAGAGTCTGCAACTTGAGTTTGTTAAACATCTCCGTAACGCTATCACGGTTACCAAATAACCCTGTGACGAAACGCGCCGCTCTTCTTTGGATCTTCTCTATCTCCTCCGTCAACCCGATCTGGTACGGATCCCACACTGATGAGCAATACACAAGTATAGGTCGAACGAGCGTTTTGTAAGCCACCTCCTTTGTTGATGGACTACATTTTCTAAGGACTCTCCCAATGAATCTCAGCCTTGCACCCGCCTTACCAACAATTAATTTTATATCATCATTCCACTTCAAATCGTTCAGTACGCATACTCCCAGATATTTTACAGAAGTAACTGCTAGCAGTGTTTGTTCCGTTATCATATAATCATACAATAAAGGATCCTTCTTTCTATGTATTCGCAATACATCACATTCGTCTCTGTTAAGGTTCAGTTGCCTCTCCCTGGACCAGGTGTCTATCCGCAGCAGATCTTCCTGCATTTACCTGCAATTTTTTAATGCTGCAACTTCTCTGTATACTACAGCATCATCCACGAAAAGCCGCATGGAACTTCCGACAATTTTTCCTTTTAGGAGCGAATCTTCACCCTTTTTTCGTAAGGAATTCGTTTTTTTCCGTCACAACACATTACGTAACTGTGGTGTAACGAGTTTTATTATCGTTGCTAGATTTCTTAACGTAAATGTATGTGATAGATTGTGTGATTAGCTTGCAGTGCATGTCCTATAGCATCGCAGACACACATTTTGAGGTCCAAATGTGGATACATGGAGAACATAATGCCGATCGAACACACATTTACCTCGGCGTCTCGTTTAGAGGACAATAGGAAAAGCCCGATAACAAAAAACCGACAATTGGATGCCTGTGTCCCAGGCAGAACCTTGCAACAATTTCTCTTGGTTTAGGAAGAAAATGAAGAAGAAGATTGGGTTTAACGTCCCGTCGACATCGAGATCATTAGATACGGAGCACAAACTTGGATGGTGTCAAGTATTGGGAAGGAAATCGGCCGTGGTCTTTGAAAGCAACCATACCGAAATTTGGCTGGGGTGATTTAGGGAAATCACGGAGAAATTAAAGTGGATGTACGGACCCGGATTTCAACTACTTCCCCAATCTCTTGATTTAACACCGTGACGACAGATAAAATTATGCCACAGTATATTACTCAACATCAGAATGTATAGTATGCATAGCTGCGAATTTGTGACCATAACCGTTATTTATATCGTTGGCTCAGCTGCTCGTCGTAGTGTTGCAACGGTAACTGGAAGACTACGATAAATTTGTTCTATTGTTGTTCAAATGAGTTATGCCAATGGATAAATTACGATTTCTTCTTGCTTTTATGTTCACAGGTATGTAAACTAACATGTAAATTCCTGGTAATCAAGTTCGTGCTTCATCGTGACATTCGATTTCGAATACAATTTCTTAGCCTTTTTGCAACATCGGACTAATACCATATGGGAGCAGGTGTAGTGGTCTACTTTAAGAATACGAAGGTACAAAACAAAAACACGTGCTGGGAAGATTCGAAAGAACCATCAGTGACATATATTGGGACTCTGTTGATCATTTAGGGACCTGCCAAGAAGGAAACAATACGAAAGAGATGAACAGAGTAGTTAGTGTGCATTATACGTGTAGATTCAAACGACCGAGTCGAAAGCTGTAAGCGAAAATTGTTCTGATGCCTCTGACAATGGACGTCTTTTCAGCGACCTCTATGTTTTCCATATTTTGTAGGAGGTAGTTTGGAGCAATTCAAGAAAAAATTTCCCGGTAAAGATGGGCTCTAAATGCACACCGAAAGAGATATGACCAGCCTCTGTGGCCGAGCGGTTCTAGGCGCTTCAGTCCGGAACCACGAGGCTGCTACGGTCACAGGTTCGAATCCTGCCGCGGGCATGGATGTGTGTGATGTCCTTAGGATAGTTAGGTTTACTTAGTTCTAAGTCTAGGGGACTGATGACCTCAGATGTTAAGTCTCATAGTGCTTAGAGCCATTTGAACCATTTGAAAAAGACATGGGCACTTGTTTAGTAGAAGAGATGTCTTTCACAGTAGCAAAGATGAGCAAGTGTTCATAACTCTTAACTTAAGTAAGTTGGAGCCCATATTTACTGGATTTCTTTTGTTTTGGTGCATACTGCCTCCTCCCAAAATATGGAAAGCAAAGAGCTTGCGGAATAAGAGGTGCACAGTTAGAAATATCCGAGTAACTTCCGCAAAAACGTTTCGACTCTGTCGTTTCCAGACGAGAATTCCTTACCTCAGACTGATACATTTTCCCTTCTGCCATTCATGCCTGAATGTTTGTAACATCATCACAGTATAACCCTGTATAACTACTAAAATCAGAATTTTGCATAAACCTGTGGAAACCGGTACGGAAACTGCAGTTCATATTGTGGAAATTATACCTTTGCATCTGTGACCTCGAGTCAGTACATGAGGCTGAGGTTACGTTTTTGCAGGATGTATACCGAAATCTACCAAAAACATCACGGATATGTACAAAAGAGATATATTGCTTCATCGTGAGGAGCCGTGCAAATGTGACAATACTTTAAATTGTATTTTAAATAAAATTCTATACAAAAATGTAAAACATGATGCTTAAATAAATGTGTTATATGTCTTTCTTGTAGTAGGAAGTGTTTTGGTAACTTTCTGGGAATCACGGTGCGATATTTTGCACTTAATGAATTGTGGAAAGTCTTGGTAGCTATGTTAAAAAGAAAACGAAGAATTACGGTATGAAATACTACAGAATAATTATATGCACAATGGCCAGCCGATGCATCAATACTTACAGAAGAATTCAAGAACAAGCCAACCAACCAAAAAACAGCGGGAACATAGGGTACTGAAAGCAGCTCATATATACGAAGCCTAGTGTCAGACTATACATAGAGACCACTTATGGTGAGAGGAAGAACTGCCATCACCAGATGGCGCTGGTAAATCATATATCGCATAAATGACTGTTGAAAAATGTAACCAACAGAGATCATACGCTGAACATTGATTAAGTACTATACAGTTTAAAAACCACAGAGGACCATGCAGGCACAGTATTAAAAAAAATACGTATTGCACAGAATAACAACAAATAATATAACAACGTATACAGATTTCACGTGAAATGTTAGGTAAAATGTAGTGTGACTAGGGCTTCCCGTCGGGTAGACCATTCGCCGGGTGGAGGTCTTTCGATTTGACGCCACTACAGCGACTTGCGCGTCGATGGGGATGAAATGATGATGATTAGGACAACACAACACCTAGTCCCTGAGCGGAGAAAATTTCCGACCTAGCCGGGAATCGAACCCAGGCCCTGAAGATTGACATTCTGTCGCGCGGAATGTTAGCTGCTACAATGCTACACATAGAGCAATTATCATCAACGTGTTAGTTATAACAACATGCAAGATGCAAAATGAAGAAATAATATACTTATGTTCATAAATGATTAAAATGTGAGCGTATAATGTGACTAGCGTAATACAAGTTACCTTATTGATACCTTCGCTGTGTTTAGTAATTGTAGCAGCTAACATTCCACATGAAATGTGTGTGTTTTGTTATATTATTTATTGTTAGCTCATATAGTACATATATTTTGAAATAATATGTCCGCATGGTTCCTAGATCGTTTTCAAATTGTATAGTACATAATCGATGTTAAGTATATGATCTCCTATTGGTTACATTTTTCGACAGTTATTTATGCGTTTATTAGTCACCAACGCAATCTGGTGAAGAGAGGTGTTCCCTTCACCACTACCGGTCTCTTTGTACAATTTGGCACTAGGCTTCCTACATCTATGTGTACCATACATTGAAGCGTCAAAAGTCATGGGATAACAATGTGTACATACACAGATAGCGGTGCTATCGCGTACACAAGGTCTAAAATGGCAGTTCATTGTCGGAGCTGTCATTTCTACTCGGGTGATTTATGTGGAAAGATTTCCGACGTGATTATGGCCGCACGACGGGAATTAACAGACTTTCAACTTAGAGTGGTACACTACTGGCCATTATAATTGCTACACGACGAAGATGGAGTGCTACAGACGCGAAATTTAACCGACAGGAAGAAGATGCTGTGATATGCAAATGATTAGCTTTTCAGAGCATTCACACAAGATTGGCGCCGGTGGCGACACCTACGACGTGCTGACATGAGGAAAGTTTCCAACCGATTTCTCGTACACAAACAGCAGTTGACCGGCGTTGCCTGGTGAAACGTTGTTGTGATGCCTCGTGTAAGGAGGAGAAATGCGTACCATCACGTTTCCGACTTTGATAAAGGTCGGATTGTAGCCTATCGCGATGGCGGTTTATCGTATCGCGACATTGCTGCTCGCGTTGGTCGAGATCCAATAACTGTTAGCAGAATATGGAATCGATGGGTTCAGGATGGTAATATGGAACGCCGCGCTGGATCCCGACGGCCTAGTATCACTAGCAGTCGAGATGACAGGCATCTTATCCGCATGGCTGTAACGGATCGTGCAGCCACGTCTAGAACCCTGAGTCAACAGATGGGGACGTATGCAAGACAACAACGATCTGCAGCAACCGTTCGACGACGTATGCAGCAGCATGGACTATCAGCTCGGAGACCACGACTGCGGTTACTCTTGACGCTGCATCACAGACAGGAGCGCCGGCGATGGTGTACTCAACGACGAACCTGGGTGCACGAATGGCAAAACGTCATTTTTTCGAATGAATTCAGGTTTTGTTTACAGCATCATGATGGTCGCAACCGTGTTTGGCGACATCGAAGTGAACACACATAGGAAGCGGGTATTCGTCATCCCCATACTGGCGTATCATCTAAATCTACATCTACATTTATACTCCGCAAGCCACCCAAAGGTGTGTGGCGGAGGGCACTTTACGTGCCACTGTCATTAGCTCCCTTTCCTGTTCCAGTCGAGTATGGTTCGCGGGAGGAACGACTGCCGGAAAGCCTCCATGCGTGCTCGAATCTCTCTAATTTTACATTCGTGATCTCCTTGGGAGGTAGAAGTAGGGGGAAGCAATATATTCGATACCTCATCCAGAATCGCACCCTCTCGAAACGTAGTCAGCAAGCTACACCGCGATGCAGAGCGCCTCTCTTGCAGAACTGCCACTTGAGTTTACTAGACATCTCCGTAACGCTATCACGCTTACCAGATAAACCTGTGACGAAACGCGTCGCTCTTCTTTGGATCTTCTCTATCTCCTCTGTCAACCCGACCTGGTACGGATCCCACACTAATGAGCAATACTTAAGTATAGGTCGAACGAGTGTATTGTAAGCCACCTCCTTTGTTGGACTATATTTTCTAAGGACTCTGCCAATGAATCTCAACCTGGCACCCGCCTTACCAACAATTAATTTTATATGATCATTACACTTCAAATCGTTCCGCACGCATACTCACAGATATTTTACAGAAGTAGCTGCTACCAGTGTTTGTTCCGCTATCATATAATCATACAATAAAGCATCCTACTCGCAATACATTGCATTTGTGTATGTTAAGGGTCAGTTGCAACTCCATGTACCAAGCGCCTATCCGCTGTAGATCTTCCTGCATTTGGCTACAATTTTTTAATGCTGCAACTTCTCTGTATACTACAGCATCATCCGCGAAAAGCCGCATCGAACTTCCGACACTATTTACTAGGTCATTTATATATATTGTGAAAAACAATGGTCCCATAACACTCCCCTGTGGCACGCCATAGGTTACTTTAACGTCTGTAGACGTCTCTCCTTTGAGAAGAACATGCTGTGTTCTGTTTGCTAAAAACTCTTCAATCCAGTCACACAGCTGGCGTGATGGTATGGGGTGGCATTGATTACACGTCTCGGTCACCTCTTGTTCGCATTGACGGCACTTTGAACTGTGGACGTTACATTTAAGATGTGTTATAACCCGTGGCTCTACCCTTCATTCGATCCCTGCGAAACCCTACATTTCAGCAAGGTAATGCACGACCGCATGTGCAGGTACTGTACGGGCCTTTCTGGATACAGAAAATATTCGACTGCTGCCCTGGCCAGCACATTCTCCAGATCTCTCACCAATTGAAAACGTCTGGTCAATGGTGGCCGAGCAACCGCCTCGTCACAATACGCCAGTCCCTACTCTTGATGAACTGTGGTATTATGTTGAAGCTGCATAGGATGCTGTACCTGTACACGCCATCCAAGCTCTGTTTGACTCAGTGCCCAGGCGTATCAAGGCTGTTAGTACGGCCAGGGTTGGTTGTTCTGGGTACTGATTTCTCAGGATCTATGCACCCAAATTGCGTGAAAATGTAATCACATGTCAGTTCTAAAATAATATATTTTTCCAATGAATACCCGTTTATCATCTGCATTTCTTCTTGGTGTAGCAATTTTATTGGCCAGTAGTGTAGTTGGATCTACATGCATGGGTCATTTCCTTTCAGAAATCGTTAGGGAATTCAATATTCCGAGATTCACAGTGTCAAGAATGTGTTGAGAATACCAAATTTCAAGCATTACCTCTCACCACGGACAACGCAGTGGCCGACGGCCTTCACTTAATGACCGAGTGCAGCGTCGTTTGGATAGAGTTGTCAGTGCTAACAGACAAGCTACACTGATTGAAATAACCGCGGAAATCAATGTGGGACGTACGTCAAACGTATCCGTTAGGAGAGTGCGGCGAAATTTGGCGTTAATGGGCTATGACAGCATACGACTGACAGGAGTGCCGTTGCTAACAGCACGACATTACCTGCAGCCCTCTCCTGGTCTCGTGATCACACTGTCTACACCCTAGATGACTGGGTCAGATGAGTCAGGATTTCAGTTGGTAAGAACTGATGGTATGGTTCGAGTGTGGAGCTACCCCACGAGACCATGGACGCAAATTGCCAACGAGGTACTGTGCAAGCTGGTGGTGGCTTCATAATGGAAAAGGCTGGGTTCTAAGGTCCAATTCAACCAATCATTGAATGGAAATGGGTATGTGCGGCTAATTGGAGACCACTTGCAGCCATTCATGGACATCAAGTTGACACACAAAGATTGAAGTTTTGTAGATGACGATGCATCTTGTCACCTAGACACAATTCTTCCGGATTTGTTTGAATAACATTCTGGATAATTCGATCGAATTATTTGACCACCCAGAACGCCTGACCTGAATCCCATAGAACATTTGCAGGACATAATAGATGGGTCAATTCGCGTACGAAATTCTGCACCGGCAACAGTTTCGCAATTACAGACTGCTGTAGAGGCAGCATGGCTCAACATTTCTACAGGGACTTCCAACGACCTGTTGAGTCCATGCCACATCGAGCTGTTACTCTACTCTGGGCAAAAGGTGGTTCGATACGATACTGGGAGGTGTCCCATGACTTCTGTCACCACTGCTGTGTGGTTCGTTGTTTTATTTCTTTGTTAAATATTGATGCGACAGCTGACCATTGCGCATATACACTACTGACCAAAAAATTGCTACACCAAGATGAAATGCAGATGATAAACGGGTATTCATTGGACAAATATATTATACTAGAACTGACATGTGATTACATTTTCACGCAATTTGGGTGCATAGATCCTGACAAATCAGTACCCAGAACAACCACCTCTGGCCGTAATAACGGCCTTGATACGCCTGGGCAGTGAGCCAAACAAAGCTTGGATGTCGTATACAGGTACAGCTGCCAATGCAGCTTCAACTCGATACCACAGTTCATCAAGAGTAGTGAATGGCGTATTGTGACGAGTCAGTTGTTCGGCCACCATTGGCCAGAAGTTTTCAATTGGTGAGAGATCTGGAGAATGTGCTGACCAGGGCAGCAGTCGAACATTTTCTGTACCCAGTTAGGCCAGCACAGGAGCTGAAACATGCGGTCGTGCATTATCCTGCTGAAATGTAGGGTTTCGCAGGAATCTAATGAATGGTAGAGCCACGGGTCGTAACACATATGAAATGTAACGTCCACTGTTCAAAGTGCCGTCAATGCGAACAAGAGGTGACCGAGACGTGTAACCAATGCCACCCCATACCATCACGCTGGGTGATACGCCAGTATGGCGATGACGAATATACGCTTCCAATGTGCGTTCACCGCGATGTCGCCAAACACGGATGCGACCATGATGATGCTTTAAACAGAACCTGGACTCATCCGGAAAAATGACGTTTTGCCATTCGTGCACTCAGGTTCGTCGTTGAGTACACCATCGCAGGCCTTCCTGTGTGTGATGCAGCGTCAAGGGTAACCGCAGCCATGGTCTCCGAGCTGATAGTCCTTGCTGCTGCAAACGTCGTCGAACTGTTCGTGCAGATGGTTATTGTCTTGCTAACGTCCCCATCTGTTGACTCAGGGTTCTAGACGTGGCTGCACGATCCGTTACAGCCATGCGGATAAGATGCCTGTCATCTCGACTGCTAGTGATACGAGGCTGTTGGCATCCAGCACGGCGTTCCGTATTTAACCTTCTGAACCCACCGATTCCATATTCTGCTAACAGTCATTGGATCTCGATCAACGTGAGCAGCAATGTCGCGATACGATAAGCGGCAATCGCGATAGGCTACAATCCGACCTTTATCAAAATCGGGAACGTGATGGTACGCAGTTCTCCTCCTTGCACGAGGAATCACAACAACGTTTCACCAGGCAACGCGGTGAACTGCTGTTTGTGTATGAGAAATCGGTTGGAAACTTTCCTCATGTCAGCTCGTTGTAGGTGTCACCACCGGCGCCAACCTTGTGTGAATGCTCTGAAAAACCTATCATTTGCATATGATAGCATCTTCGTCGTGTCGGCAAATTTCGCGTCTGTAATACGTCATCTTCGTGGTGTAGCAATTTTAGTGGCCAGTAGTGTAATTGTTCTGTGACATTTCATATTGTAAATGTTTCTTCTTCTTTATAACACAGTTATGTTCAGGTGTTGATGTACAGGAATTGCGACCAAGATTTCCACAATTCATTAACCACCGATTTGTTTCTCTTGTAACGCAATAAAAACGTTCTAGAATAGCTCTGATCAAAATTTCTGGCATTTTAAGTTGAACTATAAACCGCAAACCGCGCTCGCTTCGTGCGAAAGTATCGAACGAAGTGATCGCGCCTGCTTCGCAGCGCCGAACGTCGCGCGATGTGCCCCGCTCGCGCGTGCGGTCACGTGGCACAATTCAATTGGCGGCCACTGTTTAATACGTACAGGGCTATTACAAATGATTGAAACGATTTCATAAATTCACTGTAGCTCCATTCATTGACATATGGTCACGACACACTACAGATACGTAGAAAAACTCATAAAGTTTTGTTCGGCTGAAGCCGCACTTCAGGTTTCTGCCGTCGGAGCGCTCGAGAGCGCAGTGAGACAAAATGGTGACAGTAGCCGAGAAAGCGTATGTCGTGCTTGAAATGCACTCACATCAATCAGTCATAACAGTGCAACGACACTTCAGGACGAAGTTCAACAAAGATCCACCAACTGCTAACTCCATTCGGCGATGGTATGCGCAGTTTAAAGCTTCTGGATGCCTCTGTAAGTGGAAATCGACGGGTCGGCCTGCAGTGAGCGAAGAAACGGTTGAACGCGTGCGGGCAAGTTTCACGGGTAGCCCGCGGAAAATTGGCTCATTTCAGAACTGGAGACCGACAGCGCCGACTTCATCTTTCAACAGGATGGTGCTCCACCGCACCTCCATCATGATGTTCGGCATTTCTTAAACAGGAGATTGGAAAAGCGATGGATCGGTCGTGGTGGAGATCATGATCAGCAATTCATGTCATGGCCTCCACGCTCTCCCGACTTAACCCCATGCGATTTCTTTCTGTGGGGTTATGTGAAAGATTCAGTGTTTAAACCTCCTCTACCAAGAAACGTGCCAGAACTGCCAGCTCGCATCAACGATGCTTTCGAACTCCTTGATGGGGACATGCTGCACCGAGTGTGGGAGAAACTTGATTATCGGCTTGATGTCTGCCGAATCACTAAAGGGGCACATATCGAACATTTGTGAATACCTAAAAAAACTTTTTGAGTTTTTGTATGTGTGTGCAAAGCATTGTGAAAATATCTCAAATAATAAAGTTATTGTAGAGCTGTGAAATCGCTTCAATAATTTGTAATAACCCTGTATTTCGGAGCGGTCGCATCGCCGGGCCGCGTATGCCACGGTTTCGATCTCGTAGGACGCCGCCTATGTGCCGATGTCATGGCCAGTGGCCATATTCTATGCGACCCCCCTCCCCCGTCCTGAAAAAAATATGTTTTAAATAATTATTACCCGATCACTTCACAATTGCCGTTTTGAGTGGGAACGCTGTGAGCTGTTGTGTACTTCGCTATTCGTTGTTCTGAAGGACGCGTCAGCGGTCTAGTCGCGCTCAATCAAAATCTACCAGGTGATAAGAAAGTCAGTATAAATTTGAAAACTCAATCACGGAATAATGTAGATAGCGAGATAGAGAGTTACAAATTGACACACATGCTTGGAATGGCATGGGGTTTTTTTAGAACCGAAAAAATACAAAAGTTCAAAAAATAACCGACAGATGGCGCTTCATCTGATCAGAATAGCAATAATTAACTTAACAGGTTGGTTGGTTGGTTGTTTTGGGGAAGGAGACCAGACAGCGTTGTCATCGGTCTCATCGGATTAGGAAAGGATGGGGAAGGAAGTCGGCCGCGCCCTTTCAGAGGAACCATCCCAGCATTTGCCTGGAGTGATTTAGGGAAATCACAGAAAACCTAAATCAGGATGGCCGGACGCGGGATTGAAGCGTCGTCCTCCCGAATTCGAGTCCAGTGTCCCTTTCAGAGGAACCATCCCAGCATTTGCCTGGAGTGATTTAGGGAAATCACAGAAAACCTAAATCAGGATGGCCGGACGCGGGATTGAAGCGTCGTCCTCCCGAATTCGAGTCCAGTGTCTAACCACTGCGCCACCTCGCTCGGTAATTAGCTTAACAAAGTAAGATAAAGCAATGAGGTTGTCTTTACAGGAAATGCTCAATATGTCCACCATCATTCCACAACAATACCTGTAGTCGAGGAATAATGTTGTGAACAGCACTGTAAAGCATGTCCGGAGTTATGGTGAGGCATTGGCGTCGGATGTTGTCTTTCAGCATCCCTAGAGATGTCGGTCGATCACGATACACTTGCGACTTCAGGTAAACCCAAAGTCAACAATCGCACGGACTGAGGTCTGGGGACCTGGGAGGCCAAGCATGACGAATGTGGCGGCTGAGCACACGATCATCACCGAAAGACGCGCGCAAGAGATCTTTCACGCGTCTTTGTTTTTTTTCGGTTCTAATAAAACCCCATGTCATTCCAAGCATGTGTGTCAATTTTTACCTCTCTTTCTACATTATTCTGTGGTTTATTAAGTTTTCAAAGTTATACTGACTTTTTGATCACCTGGTAATACGGCTCGCGAACTGTACTTGATGTACGGCAGTGGATAAAAGAAACTTAAAACTGCATTGTGGTAACACATTCTTCTGTCGAAAGACAACAGAAACGAACTCAAGGAAAATAACTTTCCTTTTATGGCCTAAAAATTCAGCAGAGCGTGTAGAAGACAACGGGTTTTTGTTATACATTCGCTTTTAATATGTTCTTTTACACGAAACCGTTGAAAATGAAAATAAAAAAGTTGTGTTACGATCTAAAAATTGAAGCGAACGTGTCATACATTAGAAATTAATACGTATTTTTATAGAGATGCGTTAAAAATTAAAATTTAACTGTCATTTTACGGTCTAATAACTTGAATGTGTAACAGATAAAAAAAAGCACGTTCGGTATTAATACGTGAATCTGTAGGAAAGCGTAAGAAATGAAAATGAAATAGAGATTTCTGTGCACGAACTAATAACTAAGTACAGACGAACAAACACAGAACTGGAGTTACTATTTCATGATTTTCAGACTAGCGTGGAAAAATCAAATTTGTTTTATAATCTAATAGTTAACGTGTAAAGCATTAGGGTATGTGCAGTTAGATGCTGCATAATAAGTGTGCACAATACCTTTAATTCATGTAAGGGTTGAACGGTTTTGTATTGCAGCTACTGCTCTCACTATAGCTCTTTCTAATGGTATTAGCAAAGCTTTTACGTATTAATCGACAGAACTGAACTACGTTATTTATTAACACTCTCCGATGACATACATTTCCGCGATAACTACACTCCTGGAAATTAAAATAAGAACACCGTGAATTCATTGTCCCAGGAAGGGGAAACTTTATTGACACATTCCTGGGGTCAGATACATCACATGATCACACTGACAGAACCACAGGCACATAGACACAGGCAACAGAGCATGCACAATGTCGGCACTAGTACAGTGTATATCCACCTTTCGCAGCAATGCAGGCTGCTATTCTCCCATGGAGACGATCGTAGAGATGCTGGATGTAGTCCTGTGGAACGGCTTGCCATGCCATTTCCACCTGGCGCCTCAGTTGGACCAGCGTTCGTGCTGGACGTGCAGACCGCGTGAGACGACGCTTCATCCAGTCCCAAACATGCTCAATGGGGGACAGATCCGGAGATCTTGCTGGCCAGGGTAGTTGACTTACACCTTCTAGAGCACGTTGGGTGGCACGGGATACATGCGGACGTGCATTGTCCTGTTGGAACAGCAAGTTCCCTTGCCGGTCTAGGAATGGTAGAACGATGGGTTCGAAGACGGTTTGGATGTACCGTGCACTATTCAGTGTCCCCTCGACGATCACCAGTGGTGTACGGCCAGTGTAGGAGATCGCTCCCCACACCATGATGCTGGGTGTTGGCCCTGTGTGCCTCGGTCGTATGCAGTCCTGATTGTGGCGCTCACCTGCACGGCGCCAAAGACGCATACGACCATCATTGGCACCAAGGCAGAAGCGACTCTCATCGCTGAAGACGACACGTCTCCATTCGTCCCTCCATTCACGCCTGTCGCGACACCACTGGAGGCGGGCTGCATGATGTTGGGGCGTGAGCGGAAGACGACCTAACGGTGTGCGGGACCGTAGCCCAGCTTCATGGAGACGGTTGCGAATGGTCCTCGCCGATACCCCAGGAGCAACAGTGTCCCTAATTTGCTGGGAAGTGGCGGTGCGGTCCCCTACGGCACTGCGTAGGATCCTACGGTCTTGGCGTGCATCCGTGCGTCGCTGCGGTCCGGTCCCAGGTCGACGGGCACGTGCACCTTCCGCCGACCACTGGCGACAACATCGATGTACTGTGGAGACCTCACGCCCCACGTGTTGAGCAATTCGGCGGTACGTCCACCCGGCCTCCCGCATGCCCACTATACGCCCTCGCTCAAAGTCCGTCAACTGCACATACGGTTCACGTCCACGCTGTCGCGGCATGCTACCAGTGTTAAAGACTGCGATGGAGCTCCGTATGTCTCGGCAAACTGGCTGACACTGACGGCGGCGGTGCACAAATGCTGCGCAGCTAGCGCCATTCGACGGTCAACACCGCGGTTCCTGGTGTGTCCGCTGTGCCGTGCGTGTGATCATTGCTTGTACAGCCCTCTCGCAGTGTCCGGAGCTAGTATGGTGGGTCTGACACACCGGTGCCAATGTGTTCTTTTTTCCATTTCCAGGAGTGTATATATTTCAGCAGACGCTAAGAATACGCATCAGTTGTAATATACTACAGTATCAGTATTACTTGCCTGTACAGCGCCGAGCGGCCTAGGTTATTCGGGTATTGTTTAGTATTGTCGGGCGCCTTCGGTTGCGTCTGCACGTAAACGAGGTTTAGTTCCGCGTTCTGATATCGGCAATTCTAAAATAAACAGGTAATACGTAGTTTGTAAATCCAATGAATGTACTCTAGATTATAATAAAAATCACATTATATTCTTAAATTTTTAAAACTAATATGAATAAATAAACAATCTCACCAGTCAGCAAATTTTTCGTCTGGCTTTGATGGCAGAAAACTCGTTGATCATATATCCATAGTTCAGACGGTTATCAGTTAGGAGGTCGGCTTCGATGTGAGGAATAGACAAGGTGTTCAATCTCTCTTCAGACAACATAGAACGTAGGTACGATTTCAGTCTTTTAAGAGCCGAAAACGAGCGTTCTGCTGAACAATTTGTAAGTGCCATACATAGAAATGTTCTAAGAGCAATATCAACATTCGGAAACACATCACCTATCTTTTCACAAAAAATTACTTATTTCGTCTGATATATCACTAATCTCAGAAGATTTCAAAAGTTTCACGAAATGTACACATTCACTAGGGAAAGGAAGGCTCTAAACCGGTGTCATATGACGCTTGGAGTTTTGCTGCACTTTCAGCAATTTCGTCAAGTGTTCTTTAGGTTACTGAAAACTGTGAAGGAGTTCAACAGTGTTCTGTAGCTTTCCTTCCTCCTCACTAATTCGGCGTACAAATTGTCGAGTACTGGGAGAAATGTTTCGACCCTAAATTTATCCCTTCCAGTCATAAAACTTCTTCAGGATCCGCTTCTTCGTCATCATGAAGTTTGCGTTTTCGTGATCTTTTATAGGTACATTAATAGTCTACTATCACAATCTCCATGGATTTATTTCCATAATAGTCGAACATGCCACGAATAGATGCAATAAATCCTACAAGTGATTCATATAATTCATGCACTATTTTAGTATCAATATTTACACTTTGCAATAGTAGTTTTACACTATTAAATCTCTGGAGTATGTCCTTCATAACTGTCATCATGAATACTGTTTCTAGTCTGCTGGGTTGATTCAATAACGCTGAAGCCTCATTTAGCAAGGTGGTTTTTCAAAAGTATTATTGGCAATATATGTGAGGACATTGATAACGCCCTCCCAGTTTTCATATAGACTTACACACACTTCCTCTCTTGCTGACCGACGTGTTCAAAAATGGTTCAAATGGCTCTGAGCATTATGGGACTTAACATCTGTGGTCATCAGTCCCCTAGAACTTAGAACTACTTAAACCTAACTAACCTAAGGACATCACACAACACCCAGTCATCACGAAGCAGAGAAAATCCCTGACCCCGCCGGGAATCGAACCCGGGAACCCGGGCGCGGGAAGCGAGAACGCTACCGCACGACCACGAGCTGCGGACGACCGACGTGTTTTTGATAAACTTTTTACCGTTTTGCTTCCTAGTTTGATGAAAGAAAAAATTTATCCCGGCGCTGTGTAGGAGCCGAGAAAAAATCATAAAGGTTTTGGACTACATTGAAAAATGAACATGCTTCCCGACAACAGCTTGCAGCACTAGTGAAAAAATTTTGTAAAAGGAAGGAAAGAAAGATTGTATCCAGTTCCAATCGTACTACACTGCACATGAGCACAAAGATTTTTCCTTTAAACACGGAGCGATGAACTGGGCAATTCGGATTCCTCTACATAACTGTGCTATGAAAGAACGACAATGCAGAATAATTTAATTTCATTGTCGCCTGTTTCTCTGTTGTCAGTGAATAGTAGAAGCACATCTGCTGGTTGGAATTCGTCTCGTAAAGAGAACGGGACAGTCCCTTTCATGGCTTCTGTTTCCCGCGTCGCTGGAATTTTAGCTGGGACGCAAATGAGTTCTGAATATTCTTGACTCTGTCTTTCTAATTTAAAAAGCAAATAATTATTGCAATTTCTTGCAGTGAGGTGTGCTGGATCGACACTTATTACACTTATTGTTATAACATTTTAGCGGTTTCTGTTGGCAGAGAAGACAGACTACAAAGTTTAAGCAGTCTTGTTGGTAGTTGATATGGTGTGTTGTCATTTGTGTGAACACTGCTGTTATGTCTACACGCAAATGCACCACTTGTTCAAAAAATTGTTCAAATGGCTCTGAGCACTATGGGACTTAACTTCTGAGGTCATCAGTCGCCTAGAACTTAGAACTACTTAAATCTAACTAACCTAAGGACATCACACACATCCATGCCCGAGCAGGATTCGAACCTACGGCCGTAGCGGTCGCGCGGTTCCAGACTGAACCGCCTAGAACCGCTCGGCCACAGCGGCCGGCGCACCTTTCGTTCCATCAAATGGTTCAAATGGCTCTGAGCACTATGCGACTTAACTTCTAAGTCGCCTAGAACTTAGAACTAATTAAACCTAACTAACCTAAGGACATCACAAAAAAATGGTTCAAATGGCTCTGAGCACTATGGTCATCAGTCCCCTGGAACTTAGAACTACTTAAACCTAACTAACCTAAGGACAGCACACAACACCCAGCCATCACGAGGCAGAGAAAATCCCTGACCCCGCCGGGAATCGAACCCGGGAACCCGGGCGTGGGAAGCGAGAACGCTACCGCACGACCACGAGATGCGGGCAGGACATCACACACATCCATGCCCGAGGCAGGATTCGAACCTGCGACCGTAGCGGTCTTTCGTTCCATCATAAAATAAAAATAACGTTTCCTCGAAGGAAAAAGGCGTAGTTAAGAAGTTCAATATAAAATTTGCAATGCCACGTACTGTTCGCTTGCACAGAGTGTGAACTTCGATATCGTGAAGGCTGCAGTACAATAAATGAGACAAACGAAAGTTGCTTTCTTCATTTTTCTTCGCCAAAAAAGTAACTAAGCAAATAAATAAAATTTTTAAACTGTTGTGAAGTGTATTTCACACATTATTAGATATTCTGCTTATGTTCTTTTCGTATAAACATGTGTTTAAAAATGTAAAACATTCCCAGTATGAACATGTTTTGTTAAAAGGGCGTCATTAAATCAAAGCTCAGATATTGAAAACTACAGAGCTTTCACATTTATTACAGTAATGGAGGGTTGACTTATTACTTCTCCGTGATTACTACAAGAAATTTAGGAGAGTCGGGTTTTAGATACCGAGGCCCACATGTGTTACAATATTTAAGAAACTGCTGATTAGTTTATCACAGCTTTTCAGAGGTCCCGGTGTTTTCACGGGGAAAATACGTTAGGGTTAAGTAGAAGCCGAGAACATTCTCGGAATAATAACGTTTCAAACATTGTATTGTAGATTGCCGTCCTGACAATGTATTTCAAAATATTTTGAGCAATCATGAAGATGATACGAGACAGAAACGCAATGTTAAATTTCCATTCACTCACCAAGTAAACTATGTATATTTCCAAGCTTGTATTGTCGACCTTCGTTCTTAAGGCTTATTTAAACTAGGAAGTTATTTCACAATATTAAAAATTTTTGTCGTTTATAAGCGCAGTTATTTTAAAACGTGAAAGATTACAATTAGTACAGAGCAAAAAATGCCACTCCCTATAAGATTCCACCCCGAGGCCCTTGCCTAATGGGCCTGTAAGTAAATCCGCCACTGGTCATGGCTGCTTCACCTGCGATTTGCTCACTCCATTTGCAGGTAAGCTGACTCTATTGGGGCTTGTCTTTTTCTTTGGAATCACTCTTTGCCATCATTTTCTTTTTAGGGTTTGTTTTCTTTGATCATGCTCTATTATGAAATATAATAAATTTAACATAACGACACCAAGATCTTATCTTTCCAGAGATCTTCTAGTGTGTGAAAGAACTTGTCAAGAAGGAACAATTTCACTTTGTTTTTAAAACCTTTTTCATTGCTTGCCAGCATCTTCAGTTCCTATTGGAAATAGTCAATCACTTCTAAGGTTGAATACTTACAAGTAAACCTATCGGCTTTGGATATGTTATACTGTAGAAGAAATTAAGAGACACATACTTCTATATACGTGCCCACACGGCTGTTAAGGGGTGAAACATCCCGTTGAAAAATAGCTGGGTTTAGTATTTCTAAATGAATTCCGTTGAAACAGTTACAGATATAAAAATAAATTTCAGATAAAAATTCTATGGTTTTTAACTACGCCACAACGATGCACTCATACCTGTCGAAAAAGTCATTTTTCGAAATCCCCTCCCGTTCAGAATGTTTTTGTCCAAAACAGTTCCGCGCTTCCTCATTATTGTACAAATTTGCATCAACGTTACAACAATAATGTGCAACAATAACACACGTTGGTGCGCATACAGCGGTATAGAGATATTTCTAGCTTACTTTTGCCAAATGTGTCTTTGGAACAGCACTTCATCATGTATGATTGAATTTCGTATTAACGATGCTGTAAGATTTGTTATTAGTCAAATGTTAAAACCAAAAACAAAATAATCAGGGGAGGAGGTTTCTAAAAAACTGACTTTGTCATCAAACATGGGTGGGTCGTTGTCGCGCACATTAGAAACCATAGCACCTTTATTTGAAGTTTTTTTTGTAGCTGTTACCGTTGGAACGGTATTCATTCAGAAACATTAAATTCAGTTTTTTTTCAAGGGGATGTTTCACCTCCTTAACGGTCATATGTGTCTCCTATTTTGCTCTACAGTACATCGTATTCAAAGCCAATCAAAATTGAAGTGTATCCCTCGGGTCGGTTTACTTGTTAGAATCTTTCTGTGTAAGATTAAGGTTAAGTTGTAGATAATGGAAGTTATTTTTATTCCATGTATTATGTTTATGAATGGAACAGTTAATTTCAAATTGTGCACAATTATTCACAGGAAACTTAATGAAAGGGAGTAAATGAATTGTGAGGGTGTTCTTAGGTTGCCAAATTTTTAAAACAGTTTCTTACATGACGTTCTTTTATGTACAGTAGGTATTGTCTTGGCACTAAATTCGTATGAAGTGAATCCTTCGATTATTATTGTCCGTATGGTATTAATGAACAGAAGTATTGAAACTGAGTTAACATTCTGATGTCTTGACCATCAAAATCAGAGATTATTGTTCGAGCGAGTTTTGGTGAACTCTAGAGTTTGCGAAGATCTGTGAAACATAATTTCCATTTCAAGTTCTGATAGGTAAAAGACGAAGGAAATTTGAACGATCAGCTTTTTATATTTATTCTCTCCCACGCTCAATCATTACTGATGAAGATATATCCTCTGTTGTACAGAACTGAATGTACTGTTTTTTCTCTAAATTACGTAATGACTCATTCACTGGAAACACCTAAATATTTTCTTATAAATTTTTCATTTATTATTCCTTCGGTTTTTGCAGCTGTTAATTTTCTTGCGTTCATCATTAATGAAAACCATTTGTGCTTCGTCTCAATAGTCTGAAAGATTATTTACACGTAGCAACAACAGCAGGAACGGTACCAATACGGAATCGTATTGAACACAAACAGTAATTTGTCCCCGTTGAAAAGACGATTTGCTACAAAAACTGTATGAGCTTTCGAATATGATTCTTTGATCTCTGTCTTGAAAATATGAAGCAAGCCACTTACTCATTTTACCTGGAAAACCGTCGCCGTAAATAAACTGTTGATTTGTGAACTTTTTATGAGGTAGTTAGCAAGTAACATGGAAAATCACTTTTTCAATGACGTAGGACTTTCTTAACACATTCTTACAGGGAACAGCAGTGAACTTCCGCAGAGTCTGCTTCAGAGAGGCAGTTTCCTTCAGGAGGAACGCAGATGGTGTCTTCCTCGCTCCCACTACGTATTTAACGGCCAATGCGCTGTGCTGATGAGGACCGGATAACAATTAACGTCGCTGCCGGCTCTGATTCACAACTGGCAGTTGCAAATACGATTCCAATTTAAGATCAGTTTAAATGGTTGCAATCTCCTGGAAACTCCATCACACATATTTTTTAGAACTCACACATTACACGATGCATTAATGCTAACGAAGTGACTACTACACAATATCTTGTTGCCGAAAAATGTTAATTCTTGTTCGGTCTCTTGTTTAATACAAGTGTCTTGCAAGAAAGAAGTATTAATAACCTCTGACAGCTCTGCATCTACATCTGCATTTGAATCTTCAGTCCGCAAGCCATTTTACATTGTGGCCACTGCCACTTTCTCCCTAACACAATGCGATATTCTCTATGCTCGTGTTTATTTTCATTAGGCGGAAGTGCTAATCTGCACCGAAACTTCGAGGAACACGGCATTAATCTGCGCACCTGCATTTCCTGCTTTCTGTGCCTCGTACAATAACAGAGAGAGCTGGCTTCACACGGTAGTGGTTTCTGGAACACTTGTTGATTACTACAGAGAAGATTTTTGATCTCCGGAAATAATGTAATACGCGAGTATATACACTCCTGGAAATGGAAAAAAGAACACATTGACACCGGTGTGTCAGACCCACCATACTTGCTCCGGACACTGCGAGAGGGCTGTACAAGCAATGATCACACGCACGGCACAGCGGACACACCAGGAACCGCGGTGTTGGCTGTCGAATGGCGCTAGCTGCGCAGCATTTGTGCACCGCCGCCGTCAGTGTCAGCCAGTTTGCCGTGGCATACGGAGCTCCATCGCAGTCTTTAACACTGGTAGCATGCCGCAACAGCGTGGACGTGAACCGTATGTGCAGTTGACGGACTTTGAGCGAGGGCGTATAGTGGGCATGCGGGAGGCCGGGTGGACGTAACGCCGAATTGCTCAACACGTGGGGCGTGAGGTCTCCACAGTACATCGATGTTGTCGCCAGTGGTCGGCGGAAGGTGCACGTGCCCGTCGACCTGGGACCGGACCGCAGCGACGCACGGATGCACGCCAAGACCGTAGGATCCTACGCAGTGCCGTAGGGGACCGCACCGCCACTTCCCAGCAAATTAGGGACACTGTTGCTCCTGTGGTATCGGCGAGGACCATTCGCAACCGTCTCCATGAAGCTGGGCTACGGTCCCGCACACCGTTAGGCCGTCTTCCGCTCACGCCCCAACATCGTGCAGCCCGCCTCCAGTGGTGTCGCGACAGGCGTGAATGGAGGGACGAATGGAGACGTGTCGTCTTCAGCGATGAGAGTCGCTTCTGCCTTGGTGCCAATGATGGTCGTATGCGTGTTTGGCGCCGTGCAGGTGAGCGCCACAATCAGGACTGCATACGACCGAGGCACACAGGGCCAACACCCGGCATCATGGTGTGGGGAGCGATCTTCTACACTGGCCGTACACCACTGGTGATCGTCGAGGGGACACTGAATAGTGCACAGTACATCCAAACCGTCATCGAACCCACCGTTCTACCATTCCTAGACCGGCAAGGGAACTTGCTGTTCCAACAGGACAATGCACGTCCGCATGTATCCCGTGCCACCCAACGTGCTCTAGAAGGTGTAAGTCAACTACCCTGGCCAGCAAGATCTCCGGATCTGTCCCCCATTGAGCATGTTTGGGACTGGATGAAGCGTCGTCTCACGCGGTCTGCACGTCCAGCACGAATGCTGGTCCAACTGAGGCGCCAGGTGGAAATGGCATGGCAAGCCGTTCCACAGGACTACATCCAGCATCTCTACGATCGTCTCCATGGGAGAATAGCAGCCTGCATTGCTGCGAAAGGTGGATATACACTGTACTAGTGCCGACATTGTGCATGCTCTGTTGCCTGTGTCTATGTGCCTGTGGTTCTGTCAGTGTGATCATGTGATGTATCTGACCCCAGGAATGTGTCAATAAAGTTTCCCCTTCCTGGGACAATGAATTCATGGTGTCCTTATTTCAATTTCCAGGAGTGTAGATGTTCCAAAATTCTACAAAAGGCGGACGTCGAGGCACAGGCATACGCACTGATGAAAAAAAATGGTAACACCAAGAAGGTATTGCGCGTCGTAAACGTTGCAAATGAGGTTTGCTTTAAATATACGTTGCAACGGTCGTGAGCATTAGTTACCTTTGAGATTGGACGTGGTGAATCGATGACAGTCAGGAATGCCTTTAAGGTGTAAAAGATACCATTAACAGAACCTCACAGAGTTTACACGAGGTCGCGTAATTATACACTACTGGCCATCAAAATTGCTACACCAAGAAGGAATGCAGATGATAAACGGTTATTCATCGGAAAAATATATTATATTCGGTCTGACATGTGATTACTTTTTCACGCAATTTGGGTGGATAGATCCTGAGTAATCAATACCCAAGACCAATACCTCTGGCCATAATAACGGCCTCGATACGCCTGGGCATTGAGTCAAACAAAGCTTGTATGGTGTGTACAGGTACAGCTGCCCATGCACCTTCAACACGATACCACAGTTCATCAAGAGTAGTGACTGGCGTATTGTGACGAGCCAGTTGCTCGGCCACCATTGAACAGACTTTTCAATTGGTGAGAGATTTGCAGAATGTGATGGCCAGGGCAGCAGCCGAACATTTTGTGTATCCAGAAAGGCCCGTACAGGACCTGCAACATGCCGTCGTGCATTATCCCGCTGAAATGTAGGGTTTCGCATGGATCGAACGAAGGGTAGAGCCACGGGTCGTAACACATCTGAAATGTGACGTGCACTGTTCAAAGTGCCGTCAATGTGAACAAGAGGTGACCGAGACGTGTAACCAATGGCACCACATACCATCACGCCGGGTGATACGGCAGTATGGCTATGACGAATACACGCTTCCAATGTGCGTTCACTGATACTATAAACAGAACCAGGATTCATCCGAAAAAATGACGTTTTGCCATTCGTGCACTCAGATTCGTCGTAGAGTACACCATCGCAGGCGCTGCTGTCTGTGATGCAGCGTCAAGGGTAACCGCAGCCATGTACTCCGAGCTGATAGTCCATGCTGCTGCAAACGTCGTCGAACTGTTCGTGCAGATAACTGTTGTCTTGCTAAAGGGATTGAGACGTGGCTGCACGATCCGTTACAGCCATGCGGATAAGATGCCTGTCATCTCGACTTCTAGTGACACGAGGCCGTTGGCATCCAGCACGACGTTCCGTATTACCGTCCTGAACCCACCGATTCCACATTCTGCTAACAATCATTGGATCTCGACCAACGAGAGCAGCAATGTCTCCATACGATAAACCGCAATCGCGATAGGCTACAATCCGACCTTTATCAAAGTCGGAAACGTGATGGTACGCATTTCTCCTCCTTACACGAGGCATCACAACAACGTTTCACCAGGCAACGTCGGTCAACTGCTGTTTGTGTATGAGAAATCGGTTGGAAACTTTCCTCATGTCAGCACGTTGTAGGTGTCGCCACCGGCGCCAACCTTGTGTGAATGCTCTGAAAAACTCATCACTTGCATATGATAGCATCTTCTTCGTGTCGCTTAAATTTCGCGTCTGTAGCACGTCATCTTCGTGCTGCAGCAATTTTAATGGCCAGTAGTGTAGCTCTGCCAGAAGCCGTAAATTTCTTTTGCAATACTTCCGAATGGCTTGGCTGGAATGTATCCACTGTACATTATTGTTGGCAGCGGTACTGACGAGAATTTAAAGTCGTATGGAGGCCGGGTTCCGGACGACCACGCGGTACGCCGGACAGAGAAGACCATCGTGTTCGGCTTATAGCTCTAGCACAAGGTACTGCATCTGCAGCAGCAATTTGAGCAGCAGTTGGTACCACAGTGAGACAACGAACTGTTACAAATCTTTTACTTTAAGGAGAGCTCCGAGCCAGACTCCTAGAAGCTTGCATTCCACTGACCCCAAACCACCGCCATTTGCGACTTCAGTAGTATCAAGCGAGAGCCCATTGGAGGGCAGGGTGGAGGTCTGTTGTGTTTTCTGATGAAACCTGCTTCTCCCTCGATTACAGTGATGGCCATGTGTTAGTTAACAGGAGGCCATTTGAGGGCTTGCAACGAACCTCTCTGCGTGCTAGAAACACTGGAGTTATGGTCTGGGGTGGGTTTTCGTTTGGCAGTTGGAGCACTCTCGTGGTTATCACTTACCATGACTGCAAATTTGTACGTCAATCTGGTGATTCGACCGGTTATGCTACTATTCATGAATAGCATTCCAGTGACTGTTTTCCAACAAGATAACGCTCGCCCACATAGCGCTGTTGTTACTCAGCATGCTATACAGAATGTCTGCATGCTGCCTTGGCCTTCTCGATCACCAAATCTATCTCAAATCGAGCAGATATAGGACATCATCGGACAATAACTCCAGCGTCATCCACAACCATCATTAACCATCCCTGTAGCCGGCCACGGTGACCGAGTGGTTCTAGGCGCTACAGTCTGGAATTGAGCGACCGCTACGGTCGCAGGTTCGAATCCTGCCTCGGGCGTGAATGTGTGTGATGTCCTTAGGTTAGTCAGGTTTAAGTAGTTCTAAGTTCTAGGGGACTGATGACCATATATGTTAAGTCCCATAGTCCTCAGAGCCATTTTTGTACCAGCGTTTCACATTTGCAGTGGCTTATCTCGCACTTAATGTAAGTCCGGGTAAAATGAGATACCAGTTTGTTTAGGTCATTATTGCTTCATAAATCATGATGTTGAATAAAATTTGTATCAAGACCGTGCCTCATTCACTTGTAGGTTGCGCTGCCTTGGTACCGTGTTTTTAAATTAATGTAAACTACACGTTTTCTCTTGTAAAAAGTGCATAATATGTCATTTCAGACCGATATCATGGTAAAATGACATAGTAAGAGAAAGAAAGAAATTCTGATAAACATTAGATATTGGATATATTTAATATACTTGCACTTAACAAATAAAAGACTGCTCCTTAAGCAGTTCTTCAATAGAATTAATTAAGGTTTCTCAGCTCAGTGGTACAAAAAGTGAAGACTGAAAGTAGAATTACGAATGTTAATCCATGGAAAAAAATAGTTTTGTTTCTGAGAAAAAAAATTCTCGCCATTCTTATCTGTTTGCACACATCACAAATAAAGTTTTGTCTTCTGTGGCTTACTCCAGCACATTCAGTGTATGCCCACAAATTACACAGCCGACACCTGAACCATTGTTCTCTGGGTTTTGAATGCGAGTATAGTTCCAGGCAGCACAAACAGTGACAAACTTCCGAAACATCAGTTGTCGCAAAAAGGCCTTTTCGTACAATATTTATTTTCCAAAACTAAGTTTCCCCTTGGTTTTCTCGGCTATTTGGAATGCAAGTTGTCTCACATCCTTCATTGTCATACCAAACATGCGCGACGCCAATAGTTTCGGGAGTTATACCAGTTCACGCTCCAGTGCAGTGTTGAAAATTGGCTGGAATCTACTCAGTCCTTTCTAAACACCACTGAATATTTTGTTCGTATTCTTAGTTCGTCTTCTAAGCGTAACCTGGGGAACTACGAACGCTTTCGACGACTTCAGCCATCTCATCTAGGCTCTGGTAACATCATCTACAGCCTGCTGCATCTACATCGCATCCCAAGACTGTCTTAACGATTTCCTCACTTTACTACCTGCCATCTGAAAGTGGAAATTCACGTACATACAGCTGGCCTACGTAAATTCATTGCATTTGAGGATCATTGCACATTTATCAATTCATGTTTAATGTTTCATTTATTTAATTATAGACTGGCCTACTGCTATTGTTGTTAAATTTAAACTGTTAATTAAAATAAATAGCTTAATTAAATCACAGATCACACGGAATAGAACTAGAGTCGACATCAAGGTAAAATTATACAGGGTGGTCTATTGATCCTGACAGGGCCAAATATTTTACGAAATAAGCGTCAAACGAAAAAACTACAAAGAACGAAACTTGTCTAGCTTGAAGGGGGAAACCAGATGGCGCTATGGTTGGCCCGTTAGATGGCGCTGCCATAGGTCAAACGGATATCAACTGCGTTTTTTTATTTTTTTAATAGTAACCCCCATTTTTATTACATATTCGTGTAGTACGCAAAGAAATATGAATGTTTTACTTGGACCACTTTTTTCACTTTGTGATAGATGGCGCTGTAATAGTCACAAACATATGGCTCACAATTTTAGACGAACAGTTGGTAACAGGTATGTTTTTTAAATTAAAATACGGAACGTAGGTAGGTTTGAACATTTTATTTCGGTTGTTCCAATGTGATACGTGTACCTTGGTGAACTTATCATTTCTGAGAACGCATGCTGTTACAGCGTGATTACCTGTAAATACCACATTAATGCAATAAATGCTCAAAATGATGTCCGTCAACCTCAATGCATTTGGAATACATTAACCCCCCAAGGTCGCTGATGTTCCACTTGTCGCAGCAATCGTGGATTTTCCGTTGCCCAATAGTGCATATTATGCCGGTTTACGTTACCGCTGTTGGTGAATGACCCTTCGTCGCTAAATAGAACGCGTGCAAAAAATCTGTCATCGTCCTGTAATTTCTCTTGTGCCCAGTGGCAGAACTGTACTCGACGTTCAAAGTCGTAGCCATGCAATTCCTGGTGCATAGAAATATGGTACGGGTGCAATCGATGTTGATGTAGCATTCTCAACACCGACGTTTTTGAGATTCCCGATCGTCGCGCAATTTGTCTGCTACTGATGTGCGGATTAGCAGCGACAGCAGCTAAAACACCTACTTGGGCATCACCATTTGTTGCAGGTCGTGGTTGACGTTTCACATGCGGCTGAGCACTTCCTGTTCCCTTAAATAATGTAACTGTCTGGCGAACGGTCCGGACACTTGGATGATGTCGTCCAGGATACTGAACAGCATAAATAGCACACGCCCGTCGGGTATTTTGATCACAACAGCCATACATCAACAAGATGTAGACCTTTTCCGCAATTGGTAAACGGTCCATTTTAACACGGGTAATGTATCACGAAGCAAATACCGTCCGCACTGGCGGGATGTTACGTGGTACCACGTACTTATACGTTTATGACTATTACAGCGCCATCTATTACAAAGCGAAAAAAGTGGTGCAACTAAAACATTCATATTTCTTTACGTTCTACACGAATATGTAATAAAAATGGAGGTTCCTATTAAAAAAAACGCAGTTGATATCCGTTTGACCTATGGCAGCGCCATCTAGCGGGCCAACCATAGCGCTATCTGGTTTCCCTCATCAAGCTAGACTGGTTTCGTTCTTTGTAGTTTTTTTGTTTGACGCTTATTTCGTGAGATATTTGGCCCGGTCACTATCAATGGACCAAACTGTATATTGTATCATTTAAACCTGGCACATAGTATGTCACTGTAGCCTGAAACGCCTTCTTGGGTTCATACGAGAAACGTTCAACTACTGCCTGCTCTATCAGAACCTTCTACCTCTCAGAACGTAGCTAAAAGTTTGGTTTACAAGATATCTTATATTTTTCCCAAACATGTAATTACCTACAATCCTAATGAATGAATATATGACCCGCCAGGGTAGCCGAGAGCCCTAAAGCGCTGCTTCCTGGACTCGGGTAGGCATGCCGGTCCCGGATCGAATCCGTCCGGCGGATTAACGACGAGGGACAGTCTTCCAGCAAGCCTGCATATGGCTCTTAGGCGGTTTTCCACATCGCGTGAGGCGAATACTGGGCTTGTTCCCACGTTCCGCCTCCGTTACACGACTCGCAGACATTTGAAAACGTTCGCAGTATTTCATGGCTTACACTAGATGCAGACAGCTGGGGTGAACTAATTCCGTCCCGAGGGGTTCAGGGTGGCGACAGGAAATGTATCCGGCCACCCTCAGACACTAACACCGCCACGTCCATAGTAACAATGCCAACTCCGCGTTGAAGCGGGAGAAAGGCCCAAAGAAAATGATGACTAATGAATGAATATATGTGAATTAAACTAAAATGTTGGAGTGTTAACTATAAGTTTCTCGTTCACAGTGCCAACACGGAAGCTGGCAGCTCGTCGCAACCGGGTTGCTAATCGACCTTTTTATAGAGCTTAGTGCAGGTGCCGCCACTCAACTGGTTTCGTCCATAGCCTTGCTACGTTATTTTACTCGTGCATGTCATTATAGCCTGACTTCCGCCACTTTAACCTGTGATCTTTCTATGTTAATCACTTAAATATGTTACCTAGACAACTCTATGCATTAAATTTCATTACTATAAATTAATTATTTTTTGGTATTGCGAATTTTTTCTGTCAGTGCTGTTTTGTGCAACTATCCCACGATCGTTCTTGTAGATGGGAATGACCTGCGCTTTCGTCCAATCACTAGGTTCAATTTGGTTCTGTAGCACAGTATTGCTAGAAGAGGAGCCGTTTCTTTTGCGTACTCTGAGTAGAATTGCGTTGGTATCCCGTAGGATTGCCTTTGCTCTGTTCAACGGTATCAGTTGCTTTACCATCTCTCGGTCACTTACTTCGACATCTGTCATTTTGACGTTCGTGCGACGATTTGTAGGAGGACCCGTAGTGCGATCTTCTTCTGTGAAACAATTTCGAAGAAGACGTTCCGTATTCTGGCCTTCTTTCTTTCATCCTTTGTTTCGATGCCTTTATGGTCAGAGAATGTGTGGAGAGATGGCGTTTCTCCGTTAACTGATTTAATATGTGACCAAAAGTCCTTAGGGTTTTCTGCGAAGCCGATAGATAGAATTTTATTTTTGTTGAACGCTTTGGATCTGGTTCTTCTTAAGCTAATTTTGGCTACGTTCAATGTGAGCTACGTTTAAATTTGCAGTGAATTGCTCTTTGACTTAGTAGTAGCTTTCTAACACGGCTGTGAAATCACGGCGATTCTTTCCCATCCAGCACAACTTTGCTCGGCACATACCTGTCTGAAGCTTTTTGTACAATACTTGTTAACGATTCTCAACGTTGTCAGTAGGGGAGACGATTTTTTTTATTTCGATCTCTCAAGTGATCTGAAACCTTTTTCTTGTCTTTCCTGCTAAGAAAGAATATCGTCTTACCTTTCATTATTTTCTTACTTACAACCTTATTCAGTGATGCTGTAACAGCCTTGTGATCAGTGATTTACTGACGCTAAGTTGAAAAGTTCTGGCCTGTTGGTGACCAGAGGATTTAATATGTTACCGTCACGAACGATTATCTGATTAGCAGTTCGAGATAATTTTCGAATAAGGCATTTAGAACAATTTCACATTATTCACCTTCCATAATACCCGCCTTAATCATTTGAGACGCCCAGTCAACAGCGGTTAAGCTGAAATCTCCACCTAATACTGTATCATGTTCCACCACTAATGATGTTGAAGCAGGGGGGTCTATGAAAACATCCGGCGACCATGTTTAATCTAAGCCCGCCCAGTTAGTAGTGCGGTCTAACGCACTGCTTTCCAGGCGGGCAGGCATGCCGGTCCCCGGCACGAATCCGCCCGGCGGATTAGTGTCGAGGTCCGGTGTGCCGGCCAGCCTGTGGATGGTTTTTAAGGCGGTTCTCCATCTGCCTCTGCGAATGTGGGCTGGTTCCCCTTGCTCCGCCTCAGTTACACTATGTCAGCGATTGCTGCTCAAACACTTTCTCCACGTACGCGTACACCATAATTACTCTAAGATGAAAGTATTGGGGTTATAGTCGTCTGATGTGAGACTGTGAGACGATTCCGCAGGGGGGGGGGGGGGGGGAAGGGTGCACTGGGGGCGGAACAGCAAAATAACCCTGAGTTTCTGAACCACTGAGGGCTACCAAGGGGACGAAGCTTCTCCGTCGTTTCTAGGTCTCCAGTTCCATACAACACAATGTTTAATCTACCTTCAAAAGTTAGCTTTACCCTAATTATTTCGCATTCGGAATCTGTACTAACCTCACTAGACCTTACCATACTTTTTTTCTACTCCATCCCCAACGTTTAACCTATCTTTACGGTATCGGAATATACACTACTGTCCATTAAAATTGCTACGCCAAGAAGAAATGCAGATGATAAACGGGTATTCATTGGACAAATATATTATACTAGAACTGACATGTGATTACATTTTTACGCAATTTGGGTGCATAGTTCCTGAGAAATCAGTACCCAAAACAACCAACTCTGGCCGTAATAACGGCCTTGATACGCCTGGGCATTGAGTAAAACAGAGCTTGGATGCCCATGCAGCTTCAACACGATACCACAGTTCATCAAGAATAGTGACTGGCGTATTGTGACGAGCCAGTTGCTCGGACACCATTGACCAGACGTTTTCAGTTGGTGAGAGATGTGGATAATGTGGTGGCCAGGGCAGCAGTCGAACATTTTGTGTATCCAGAAAGGCCCGTACACGACTTGCAACATGCGGTCGTGCATTATCCCGCTGAAATGTAGGGTTTCGCAGGGATCGAACAAAGGGTAGAGCCACGGGTCGTAACACATCTGAAATCTAACGTCCACTGTTCAAAGTGCCGTCAATGCGAACAAAAGGTGACCGAGACGTGTAACCAATGACACCCCATACCATCACGCCAGGTGATACGCAAGTATGGCGATGACGAATACACGCTGCCAATTCTCGTTCACCGCGATGTCGCCAAACACGGATGTGACCATCATAATGCTGCAAACAGAACCTGGATTCATCTGCGTAAACGACGTTTTGCCATTCGTGCACTCAGGTTCGTCGTTGAGTACACCATCGCAGGCGCTCCTGTCTGTGATGCCGCGTCAAGGGTAACCGCAGCCACGGTCTCCGAGCTGATGGTCCATGCTACTGCAAACGTTGTCGAACTGTTCGTGCAGATGGTTGTTGTCTCGCAAACGTCCCCATCTGTTACTCAGGGATCGAGACGTGGCTGCACGATCCGTTACAGCCATGCGGATAAGATACCTATCGTCTCGAGTGTTAGTAATACGAGGCCGTCGGGATCCAGCACGGCGTTCCGTATTACCCTCCTGAACCCACCGAATCCATATTCTGTTAACAGTCATTGGATCTCGACCACCGCGAGCAGCGATGTTGCGATATGATAAACCGCAATCGCGATAGGCTACAATCCGACCTTTATCGAAGTCGGAAACGTGATGGTACGCATTTCTCCTCCTTACACGAGGCATCACAAAGACGTTTCACTAGGCAACGCCGGTCAACTGCTGTTTGTGTACGAGAAATCGGTTGGAAACTTTCCTCATGTCAGCACGTTGCAGGTGTCGCCACCTTGTGTGAATGCTCTGAAAAGCTAATCATTTGCATATCGCAGCACCTTCTTCCTGTCGGTTAAATTTCGCGTCTGTAGCAACTTTAATGGCCAGTAGTGTAGAATTTAACTGCTATTAACATATGGTTTCAGCCACATTTCTTTCCCAAATACACTCCTGGAAATTGAAATAAGAACACCGTGAATTCATTGTCGCAGGAAGGGGAAACTTTATTGACACATTCCTGGGGTCAGATACATCACATGATCACACTGACAGAACCACAGGCACATAGACACAGGCAATAGAGCATGCACAATGTCGGCACTAGTACAGTGTATATCCACCTTTCGCAGCAATGCAGGCTGCTATTCTCCCATGGAGACGATCGTAGAGATGCTGGATGTAGTCCTGTGGAACGGCTTGCCATGCCATTTCCACCTGGCGCCTCAGTTGGACCAGCGTTCGTGCTGGACGTGCAGACCGCGTGAGACGACGCTTCATCCAGTCCCAAACATGCTCAATGGGGGACAGATCCGGAGATCTTGCTGGCCAGGGTAGTTGACTTACACCTTCTAGAGCACGTTGGGTGGCACGGGATACATGCGGACGTGCGTTGTCCTGTTGGAACAGCAAGTTCCCTTGCCGGTCTAGGAATGGTAGAACGATGGGTTCGATGACGGTTTCGATGTACCGTGCACTATTCAGTGTCCCCTCGACGATCACCAGTGGTGTACGGCCAGTGTAGGAGATCGCTCCCCACACCATGATGCCGGGTGTTGGCCCTGTGTGCCTCGGTCGTATGCAGTCCTGACTGTGGCGCTCACCTGCACGGCGCCAAACACGCATACGACCATCATTGGCACCAAGGCAGAAGCGACTCTCATCGCTGAAGACGACACGTCTCCATTCGTCCCTCCATTCACGCCTGTCGCGACACCACTGGAGGTGGGCTGCACGATGTTGGGGCGTGAGCGGAAGACGGCCTAACGGTGTGCGGGACCGTAGCCCAGCTTCATGGAGACGGTTGCGAATGGTCCTCGCCGATACCCCAGGAGCAACAGTGTCCCTAATTTGCTGGGAAGTGGCGGTGCGGTCCCCTACGGCACTGCGTAGGATCCTACGGTCTTGGCGTGCATCCGTGCGTCGCTGCGGTCCGGTCCCAGGTCGACGGGCACGTGCACCTTCCGCCGACCACTGGCGACAACATCGATGTACTGTGGAGACCTCACGCCCCACGTGTTGAGCAATTCGGCGGTACGTCCACCCGGCCTCCCGCATGCCCACTATACGCCCTCGCTCAAAGTCCGTCAACTGCACATACGGTTCACGTCCACGCTGTCGCGGCATGCTACCAGTGTTAAAGACTGCGATGGAGCTCCGTATGGCACGGCAAACTGGCTGACACTGACGGCGGCGGTGCACAAATGCTGCGCAGCTAGCGCCATTCGACGGCCAACACCGCGGTTCCTGGTGTGTCCGCTGTGCCGTGCGTGTGACCATTGCTTGTACAGCCCTCTCGCAGTGTCCGGAGCAAGTATGGTTGGTCTGACACACCTGTGTCAATGTGTTCTTTTTTCCATTTCCAGGAGTGTACTATGCCGGCACTGCTACCGTTTATAAACGAGACTGGTTATGGGACGTTCGTACGAACGCTCGTGCAGTTAATGTGACCACCTCTCAAAAGCCTGAATAACCTACTTTTGCAGCGCAGACGTACAGGAGGAGAGTCATTGAGGTTCTGGGAGGTACGGACAGGGATGTGGAGCGATGCCGACTCCAATGCCGTGGCCAGCTACACTATGTTTCTCGGCTGAGGATCAGTGGCGCAAACAACCCGATCGAAATGGTCCCACAGATTCTCGACTGGTTTTAAAGCCCGTGACTTTGGTAGCGAGGTGAGTACGGTAAACTCATCCGAGTGCTCTTAGAACCACACACGTACATCGCAAGCTGTATGTCTCGTTGCATTGTCTGGTGGTAGGTGCCACTGTGCTGAGGAATGAGCAAACTGCTTGTAGGTTTGGACATTGTTCCCAACATGCATACTTGTGTTGTTACAATGTGCCTTGCAGAATGACGAGATCACCCGGGGAATGCCACAAAGACATTTCCTAGACCATAACGCTTCACCCTGCGTCCTAGACCCTTCCGACGATTGCTGCAGGGCCGAACACGCCTACAACTATTTGCACGATGGAGCATGAAACGTGATTCATCTGCACACCAATCGGTGAACGTCCAGTTGTAGTACGGGTGTGCAAATTTCAGCCTCCGTCGCCGATGAGGAGCAGTCAGCATGTAAGCATGAACCAGATTCCTGTTGCAGAGGCCCATACTCAGTAACATTTGCTGAGCAGTCGTTGAAGAGACACCGTTAGTAGCCTCTTGCGACATCTGGGAGAAAAGTTGCTCGACCGTCTAAAGTCTAGTCGGCCGTGCACATCCACGCAGCCGTCTTTCACCTCTGTCATCTATGGACTGTGGTGTACCACAGTTGCATCGCTGCTGGTTTTCGATAGTGCCATTTTGCCATTCACTATGTAGAGGGTGGCTCACGAAATGTGTTACCATTTTGTTTTTGAATATAAACTTTATTGTCAATACAATCTGAAAGGAACATATACTAGAATGAAGACCCGTCCATGGAGATTTGTTCTAACTCGGCACAAGCTCAATATGTCCACCATTTCGTTTCCTAACTTCCTTCAAACGAACAGTGAAGTTAGTGACTACCCTACGGCACATGTCTTCCGTAATTTCACTGCAAGCTTGAAGAATAAGTCTTCTGAGCTCCATTAAATCACGTGGACGTTTCGGGAATATTTTTTCCTTTGGGTACCCCCAAAGAAAAAAGTCAGATGGATTGAGGTCTGGACTACTGGGGGGCCAATTTTTTCCGTCATTGAAGCGACCTGGAAACTTGAGTGAAATGATCCGCATGTCGAAATGCTCGTGTAAAAACTCCAACACAGTGTTTGCAGTATGTGGCCTTGCTCCATCTTGCATGAACCACTGCGTGCTGAAGGGCAAGGCAGTAGCAAGAAGCTGTGGAATGAAGCTATTGCGAAGCATGCTCAAATAACGCTCGCTCTTCACAGTTTCTTCAAAGAAAAAGGGTCCAATAAGTCCGTGACTGGAAATTGCTGCCCACGCTGTAATCCTCGGAGTATAATGTTGTCGTTCATGAAGCACTTGTGGGTGTTCAGTGGCCCAAAAGCGAACATTTTGTTTGTTAACCACACCGTCTAGATGAAAATGCGCCTCGTCTGAAAACCAAACGTTGTTGAGAGTTTCTTCCCTATCCTCCGCCCACTGAGCAAACAGTAGTCTCTGCTGCTTGTGTTCTTCAGTGAGTTTCTGTGCACAGGTCATCTTGTATGGGTACATATGGAGGTCACTTTTAAGAAAGCGTTGAACAGAGCGTCTGGATATTCCCAGTTGCACTGCTGCCTTTCAACACGATTTCCCAGGACTTCTCTGTACAGTAACTCGTACCGCTTCAATATTCTCCGGCGAACAAACAGGCTCAGGCCGAGGTCGCTTCGCTTCCAATACAGTTCCTTCCTGTACAAATTTATCGTACAACCTGTGGATGGTCTTCTTGCAAGGAACCCATCGTGTGTTAAACTGTTGTCGAAAACGCCTGTGAATCTCAACAAGGCTTTTTGTTTCATGAAAAAGTAACACAATTGCCGATCGTTGCTGTGTCGTCAGTCTTCCATTGTCAGCCATTGCTGTTTATTAGTCCCCAAGCGGCAGTATCGTGAATTACACGTCATTTCGTAACTCATTTGTTTTTCCAAGCTCTGCTGGTAGTGCTGTAGAGATCCCAGCGGGATATCTAATGCGCGTCGTAAATTGTGAAAGAAACAATTGGTAACAAATTTCCGGCGCCACCCTGTGCTTTAATCACGACAGCACATGAACGATTTACAAACTTCATTTACAATCCGAAAATGCTTCCATCCTTGGCCCGAAAGTCAATAATCGTGCCCTTTTGGACATCAGATAAATCGCTCCGTTTTCACATTTCGAGAACGACCCCACTGTCCTCTTTGTCTCCCCGATGCGCTTTATATACCCTCGAGTGCTAGTGCTGTCACCTGCCCATTTTTAATGAGTCGAACATTGGCGGTGGTCACGTTAATGTGACTGGACTGTGTTCTTTCTCTGATCTCCATGAAAAATCCTACTTTCTTTAATTAATAGCGTTATTATCGTTCTCTTTCGGAAATGAAAACTCATCACGTCACTGGAGGGATTTCTATATCCTGAAAATCCCACATGCGCAAGCAACACGTATTCCGTTACCCCAGTAACCGCTTCCTGCGTGTAGCCGAAGCCAGACCTGTTGAGAGTGCGGGCTTTTAAACAGAAAATGAATGAAATGAGGTGGTGTGGCCCTCAGCTACGTACCCTCCGACTCAGAGTTGAAATATTGAAAGCTTTGGCTGGTTTCGTTGTCTAGGGGCCGGGATACGTAGTTGCCGCATTAGAAGCCAATTACTGCTGAGTTTACAGTATACAATATGAATAGACACATGAAAGGAGTGGTCGAAGGTTCCTATCACTCGGAAATTGCGAATGTAATGGAGAAATTTATAAATGAAAGATTACAATTAAATAAAATCTACAGGTACTACCTTAACGACTTTAAATGGTTCAAATGGCTCTAAGCACTATGGGACTTAACATCTGAGGTCATGAGTCCCCTAGAACTTAGAACTACTTAAGCCTAACTAACCTAAGGACATCACACAACACCCAGCCATCACGAGGCAGAGAAAATCCCTGACCCCGCCGGGAATCGAACCCGGGAACCCGGGCGTGGGACGGCTTTAAATGATAAATACGATAGTAGAAGTACTTTTGAGAATGTGGTACATTTCTGCGAAACACTTATTCGTGTCGATGGTCCAGCAATTAAATAAAAAATAAATTGAATAACAGAGAAACAATAGATTCCTACTGCACGTAATTATTTATGAATGACGACATTGCTCGCGAGATTTTCACTTCTAAACACATACTATGCCGTCACTGTAGAAAGCTCGGAAACCTCACAAGTTCACAAGTCGGCACTCGGCAGTATTTCTGTCTCTGGCGACCACGTGCAAACCGATCCACTCCAAGTCTTTCCCGCGGCTCTGCGTCTGTCGCGCCGTCGCGTCCAGCACTTTCCGTCCTGTGTGACTGTCCCTCGCGCCGCGCTGTTCCGAAACTCCCCCGTGTCCTGAAACGATGCGCCTGCCCAACCTCCATACGTCTCTCTTAGTAACGAACGCTGTGATTGGCTAGAGCGTTCCCTCCATGTCTCCAAGGCCACGCACACTCACAAACGTATTGAAACACATACGAAATACTGGATTTACATTTAAATAACTTGAAATTAAATAAATATTCTTACGGCTGGACCATAAACACGGTCTAAGACACATTATTACATAAACAAATTAAATAAACATATCTCACAGGAAAAGCAACAAAAGGTAGGCCAGTAGCCTAACGTGTCTGTGCTTTCTTAAACACAGTAAATATTTAACCAATTTCTTCATGAATAGTATATATCGGATGTAAACAAAGACATAGATGAATAAACATATTTATAAGCATGCTGCTACCGTTTTTTCGTGTAACTGTGGAGTACTTAAGGCCTGACGCAATAGATAGTAATCGGCCATTTAGACCTCCAACAATTCATGTACTATTCAAGTTACATGCCTGCAATTTATAGCCGGCCGCGGTGGTCTAGTGGTTCTGGCGCTGCAGTCCGGAACCGCGGGACTGCTACGGTCGCAGGTTCGAATCCTGCCTCGGGCATGGGTGTGTGTGATGTCTTTAGGGTAGTTAGGTTTAACTAGTTCTAAGTTCAAGGGGACTTATGACCTAAGATGTTGAGTCCCATAGTGCTCAGAGCCATTTTTTTTTTTTGCAATTTATACCAATTTAGGTTTACACTAATAACTTTCTAAAGACATGTCGATCGATGAAATCGGATGAAGCGTTTAAATTTTGGAAATTCGTTGCTGGGTGTTACTTGTACAATTTACGTCTCACGCGGTCTGCACGTCCAGCACGAACGCTGGTCCAACTGAGGCGCCAGGTGGAAATGGCATGGCAAGCCGTTCCACAGGACTACATCCAGCATCTCTACGATCGTCTCCATGGGAGAATAGCAGCCTGCACTGTACTAGTGCCGACATTGTGCATGCTCTGTTGCCTGTGTCTATGTGCCTGTGGTTCTGTCAGTGTGATCATGTGATATATCTGACCCCAGGAATCTGTCAATAAAGTTTCCCCTTCCTGGGACAATGAATTCACGGTCTTCTTATTTCAATTTCCAGGAGTGTAGAATATTTTCGCCCGTTTCCTCACAAGAGGGATGCTACAGTTCTCCATCTGATTGCGATGGTCAAGATATTCGTATCCAAGATCGTCAGAAAATCGTCTAAGCCTATGGTTTAAGCCTTGCAATCGGCTCCTAAGTCGAAACAAGGCCACGGGAGTAGACAACATTCCATTAGAACTATTGACAGCCTTGAGAGAGACAGTCCTGACAAAACTCTACCATCTGGTGAGCAAGATGTATGAGACAGGCGAAATTACCTCAGACTTCAAGAAGAATATAATAATTCCAATCCCAAAGAAAGCAGGTGTTGACAGACGTGAAAATTACCGAACTATCAGTTTCATAAGTCACAGCTGCAAAATACTAACGCGAATTCTTTAGAGACGAATGGACAAAATTGGTAGAAGCCGACCTCGGGGAAGATCAGATTGGATTCCATAGAAATATTGGAACACGTGAGGCAATACTGACCCTACGACATCTTAGAAGAAAGATGAAGGAAAGGCAAACCTACGTTTCTAGCATTTGTAGACTTAGAGAAAGCTTTTGACAATGTTGACTGGAATACTCTCTTTCAAATTCTGAAGGTGACAGGAGTAAAATACAGGGAGCGAAAGGCTATTTACAATTTGTACAGAATCCAGAAGGCAGTTATAAGAGTCGAGGGGCATGTAAGGGAAGCAGCGGTTGGGAAGGCAGTGAGAGAGGGTTGTAGCCTCTCCCCGATGTTATTCAATCTGTATATTGAGCAAGCAGTAAAGGAAACAAAAGTTCGGAGTAGGTATTAAAATCCATGGAGAAGAAATAAAAACTTTGAGGTGCGCCGATGACACTGTAATTCTGTCAGAGACAGCAAAGGACTTGGAAGAGCAGTTGAACGGAATGGACAGTGTCTTAAAAGGGGGGTATAAGATGAACATCAATAAAAGCAAAACGATGATAATGGAATGTAGTCGAATTAAGTCGGGTGATGCTGTTGGGAATTAGATTAGGAAATGAGACACTTAAAGTAGTAAAGGAGTTCTGCTATTTGGGGAGCAAAATAACTGATGATGGTCGAAGTAGAGAGGATATAAAATGTAGACTGGCAATGGCAAGGAAAGCGTTTCTGAAGAAGAGAAATTTGTTAACATCGAGTATAGATTTAAGTGTCAGGAAGTCGTTTCTGAAAGTATTTGTATGGAGTGTAGCCATGTATGGAAGTGAAACATGGATAAATAGTTTAGACAAGAAGAGAATAGAAGCTTTCGAAATGTGGTGCTACAAAAGAATGCTGAAGATTAGATGGGTAGATCACATAACTAATGAGGAGGTATTGAATAGAATTGGGGAGAAGAGGAGTTTGTGGCACAACTTGACAAGAAGAAGAGATTGGTTGGTAGGACATGTTCTGAGGCATCAAGGGCTCAGCAATTTAGTACTGGAGGGCAGCGTGGAGGGTAAAAATCGTTGAGGGAGACCAAGAGATGAATACAGTAAGCAGATTCAGGCTGCAGTAGGTACTGGGAGATGAAGAAGCTTGCACAGGATAGAATAGCATGGAGAGCTGCATGAAGCCAGTCTTAGGACTGAAGACCACAGCAACAACAACAACAACATCGGCTCCAGACCAGAAGACAGCAATCGGTTATGGGAACGACGATGCAAAACATTTGCGCTGTTTCCACACCGCGAGCGAGCTTTCTGTCTTGACCAAAGCAGCCAGACGCCTGTAGGAAACGAGAATCGCCTCTAAATGAAGGCGTAGGCAACATTCGCTCAGCCAGTGCGCTCAGTTGCCGCTTGCAGAGCCTCTTCCGTATCTCCCAGCAGACAAAGAGAGTGGACACTGGCTTGCCTTCCCGATCTAACAGCGATTTCCCTAAGGAATTCATCACGTGCCTGAAGTTGGAGCTCTCATTGACTAGCAATCCCACACTCTTGTCTTGGCCTTTCAGAAAGATCAGCCCTAGTCCTCAAAGACGAGGCGTCCTGTGCTGGCTCAGATGTACTTCCAACAGTGGATAATTCCTCAAACCTGTTTTTGAAGCGTAAGGGGGAGCCTTTGCGGCCAACGCCCACTTTCGCCTTCTGGCTAGGGATTCGCGACCTCGCCACTGGCTTCCGTTCACCATTAGTTAAGTGTCTGTTGGTAAAGATGGACGAATCGGAAGGCATTGCGACATCGGGTATCCCAGGTGACGCTATAGGCTCCAGATGTGCCAGAGCTTTTGTTTCAGGTGCCCCAACCCCACTGCAGCAGAAGTCAGTAGCCAGAAAGCTGTCGACCGGAGCCAAGACAGCTCCCACTTGTTTGCTGGCTGTTGCCAATTCCCCCTGCATCTACACACAAGCGGCGCAGTTGCTATTCTCTTTAATCAATGTCAGTCTGTACCACAGAGAATACAACATTAATTCAAAATGGCTCTAAGCTCTATGGGACTTTCGAAAAAAATGGTTCAAATGGCTCTGAGCACTATGGGACTCAACTGCTGAGGTCATAAGTCCCCTAAAACTTAGAACTACTTAAACCTAACTAACTTAAGGACAGCACACAACACCCAGCCATCACGAGGCAGAGAAAATCCCTGACCCCGCCGGGAATCGAACTCGGGAACCTGGGCGTGGGGGACTTTCGAAAGTCGATCATCTGTTTGTATACCGGTCCGAGATTGCGTTTATTCCTGGCGTATAAGCTTCGTCAGCGCGATGACTGTGGTGGCAGCTTGCGCTAACAACCGTAAACAACAGATGTGCATTCGATCAGTCAGTTGCGAGCAGGCAGTGTTAACTAGTGGGCGTGCGTACGTAGTGGTTCAGCGTTGTCAAAAATTACAATGGAGCGCCATCTTTAAAGCATGTGTTAAAGACATTCTCCAGAATGTCTTGAAGAACAGAAATGTTTATGCAGAGTATGTACCGCACACCTGGACTTCTGGCCAAAAACAATGATGCGCGCCCACTTGACTTAATTGGAATGTAAAACGGGGGCAATTCTTTCCTGAAAAAAAAAGAAAGAAATCACAGGTGAAGAGACATGGTGTAAGCAATACGAACATACCACGAAACGAAAAAGTGCAGAACGGCTTTCTAATGACTCTCCAAGACTGAATAGACTGCGAATGCGAGACGCCTGATGAACAGAGTCGCAAAGAAAGATGTTTGTTACTGTTTCACATGACTGTGTGAACGTTCTGTGCACTGTACTCAAGTGAGGGAAAATATGCAGACTACGTGAAACATTTAAAACTACCTTATTATTATTATTATTATTATTATTATTTGTCTGAGTCGGTAAGAATGAAACCCTTACACAATCCCTTAGATGTCCATCTATTGAGGTCCATTTTTCTCAGGAACAGATAGAGGTATCAATTTGAAATTTATGAACGACTGAGGTCTATTGTCTCTTGGCGGTGTAAAAAATTTAAACTTCTCAGTCAGTGCAAACAAAATCCATGTAACATATTTTAGTACTCGCAAACTCGCTCATCAAAACCTGCAGATGAGCTACCTATATGCATAATTACGTTTATACGGAACACTAACAGCGCTAGTTGTCTTCGCACTTATACGACTTTTTTTTTTACGACACGTACGAAAAACTGGAAAGTGATTTGAATTCCTAATTACGTTAACATTGTATATCTGTATGTGATGGTAATTGTGTGTATCTGTGTTTATGCTCTTTATCAGTAGTATTAGTCATACCTACCTGAACTGCTGTTTATGGCTCTCAGCACTATGGGACTCAACATCTGAGGTCATCAGTCCCCTAGAACTTAGAACTACTTAAACCTAACTAACCTAAGGACATCACACACATCCATGCCCGAGGCAGGATTCGAACCTGCGACCGTAGCAGCAGCGCGGTTCCGGACTGAAGCGCCTAGAACCGCTCGGCCACAACGGCCGTCCAACATCAATTGAAGCAGTCGCAGGATGTAAGTGTTGCTTATGAAACTTGTTTTTTTTTTTTAATTACATTCAAAGCCAGCTCCCACAAATGCACAAAGATTTACCCATAAACTTAGGATAAGTAGGTATAAGTTAGACAGCAGAGTTAAAGGTGCAACAGGTCTACTAAAGAGACTGCTTACACCACGCTTGTCTGTCCTATTCTGGAGTATTGGTGTGCGGTGTGGGATCCTCATCAGGTGGGACTGACGAATGACATCGAGAAAGTAAAAAGAAGGGCACCTCGTTTTGTATTATCGCGAAATAGGGGAGATACTGCCACAGAGATGATACATGAATTGGAGTGGCAATCATTAAAACAAAAGCGTTTTTCGTTGCAACGGGATCTTCTCATGAAATTTCAATCCCTTGTTTTCTCCTCCGATTGCGAAAACGATCTATTGACACCTAACTACATGGAGAGAAATGATCATCACGATATAATAAGAGAAATCAGGGCTCGCACAGAAAAATTTAAGTGCTCGTTTTTCCCGCTCGCCGTTCGAGAGTGTAACGGTAGAGAGACAGCTTGAAGGTGGTTCATTGACCTCTCTGCCAGGCACTTTGCTGTGAATACCAGAGTAATCACGTAGATGTAGATGCAGATGCAGAAATAAATACGTACGATTCAGGTGAAACCAAAAACTAAACTGAATCCAGTGTATAAACAAAAACGTCTGCTGCCTCTGGCACGTCCACAGGTTTCCGTGGTTCAGAGCAGTTTGCATAATCCGGTTAGAAATACATAACGACTTAGTCTCGACCTTTGCAACAATATTTTATTTTCTTCTCTCGGTGCTTCGAAAATACTGCGTTATACTTCCTGTTGAAATTTAACATACCATAATTTTAGACGGCACATACCCAAACTAAGCGTCGCCATTACCACCTGAAGGAGGCAGTTTCACAGACAAAACTGACGAAAATCATGATATACATCTACATCTACATGGTTACTCTGCAATTCACACTTAATTGCCTAGCAGAGTGTTCATCGAACCACTTTCGTACTACTACTCTACCATTCCACTCTCGAATGGCGCGTGTGAAAGAGGAACACCTAAATCTTTCCGTTCGAGCTCTGATTTCTCTTATTTTATTATGATGATCATTTCTCCCTACATAGGTGGGTGTCAACACATTTTCGCATTCAGAAGAGAAAGTTCGTGATTGACATTTCGTAAATAGATCTCGCCGCAAAGAAAACCGCCTTTGTTTCAGTGACTGCCACCCCAAATCGCGTATCATATCAGTGACACTCTCACACCTATTGCGCGATAACACGAAACGAGGTGCCCTTCTTTGCGCTTTCTCGATGTCATCCGTCAGTCCCACCAGATGGGGATCCCACACCGCACAACAATACTCGGTATTGCATATGATTGCTAAGAAAGACGCTATTGTGTCTACATACTCTGAAAGGAACCAGATTGGTATACCATCTAGACCGGATTTGAATTGTTTCGCAACACCTAAGGTATCTACTTTTATGTCATTCATACTAACAGCTTTTCTGGTTTCGAATTCTGGAATATTTACTTCGTCTTCTTTCGTGAAGGAATTACGGAAAACAGTATTTAGTAACTCCGCTTTAGTGGCACCATAGTCGGTAACATTTCCATCGCTATCGCGCAGTGACGGTATTGACTGTTTTTTTGCCACTGGTGTACTTTACATACGACCAGAATCTCTTTGGGTTTTCTACCATATTTTAAGACAATATTTCATTGTGGAAACCGTTAAAAGCATCTCGTATTGACGTCCGCACTAAAATTCGAGCTTCCGAGAACTTAGCCAGTCTTGGGGATTTTGCATTCTTCTGAATTTGGCATGCTTTTTCCGTTGCTTCTGCATATCGCCATCAAATTAATTATTCCGGTTTCCCATTAAATGATGGCAACACAGAAAACAAAGTGTTGTGTACATAGTTCCGCATAGTCAGCGCGTACACAACTTTCCCACTAGAATGCGGCCCGCTAAGCACAACAGCGCAGGCGCAGCGCTCGTCCGTCTCCGCACTACGAGATGGCGCTGCCATAGAGACGGACCAAATTCTGCTAATGCCGATCCGCCCGCGTATTAATATGTAACGCAGCCAATGAACCTTTTCTCCTCGTGGATCACACTCGCGCAGTGATACCTGAACGCGCGAGGTATTATAACGAGTGTACAGACCTCCGATCAGTCAGTCTGCATTTGTCTGCACCAGTCTGTACCAGTCTGCATTAGTCTGTACCAGTCTGTACGATTTGTACATTTGTCTGTACCAGTCTACAGTCAAATTTCAGTCTGCGCCTAATAAGATTACCATATTCCTGTACATAGCCATGAAGATAAATGTATAGACCCTTTTGTCAAGTATCAGAGATATATGTGAGAATAAGATTAACGTACCCATACCAAAGGAACTTACTGGACTCGCATTCGGGAGGACGACGGTTTAATCCTACGTCTGGCCATCCTGATTTAGGATTTCCCTAAATCGCTTCAGGCAAATGCCGGGATGGTTCCTTCGAAAGGGCACGGCCGACTTCCTTCCCCATCCTTCCCTTATTTGATGAGATCGATGGCCTCGCAGTTTGTCTCTTCCCCCGAAATCAACCCAACCCGACCAAAGGAACTTCAGATTGTCAATTTTCTGTTTAAAGTTGGTCACCATCAATCTGCTACTCTAAGCGTGCAAGTGGCATTTCTATCGTCTGACCTAACGGCCGAAGATGAAGGTCTTACAGTACGAACACCACACAAAGTAATGCCCATTTGTTTACATATTGTACCATGGCAATCACTTGACTATCATTTAGTGAAGTCTCGTCGAATAACGTTCGGCTATTGTCAGAACATAAGAGTTCCTGGTTTATATCACCGTCTGTTTCTTATTCGGGTATAAACACGACGGTTCTGCCGCTCTGGTCGGATAATACACAAAGGTAACGGGAGCGTGGTCAGAGTAGCTGTCTCAGAACGCCTCAGTCACGTAGAGGAGCGCTGTACGCTACATACCGCTATCTAGCAGTATTAAACACAGTACGGGGGATCGCTCCAGCCATACGAGAAATTTATGGAGTTGTTAGTGGATGATTGGCCGCACTTCGTAATAAAGTGACGGAAGAGGAGACACCACTAGTTAATGTGTGAGCAGCAGTGCGCCAGAACAAAGTCTCTATCTTTAGTGGATTTTAAAACAAATAAGAATTAAAATGAAACACTTGCAGCAATAAGTTACTTGACTCCGTCTTCCAGTCAACGCACGATGCATCAAAAAGTCTCTGTAAGTTGGTAACCGGAGAAATGGGAACCCAGCAGCAATATGCAACGACACAGTCTGATAATTATGCCTGTAACAGCAGTCAAAAATGGGCTTCCTTTATTTTACACCATGGCCAGGCCGAAATATATTTTGCTTCCTAAATGCTACGTTCATTGTGTTGTGTCACATAGCGAAACTGCTGCTATAGTGGGCCTTGTGGAAGAAATAGGCTGAAAAGAAGTGAAGGAGTCTCAACTTGGTAAAGGGTCATGTAACATGGTCTCAGTTAAACGTGAGGTTAATGTTACTGTATACCGGGTCGAGCAAATGGATATTACGTTACCTCTGCTCCATACCGTTTCTTGTCACTGGCTGCATCGGACTAATTACTTAGCTCTCTCTACCTAGATTATAGCATTACAGACTCCAAGATGTGATTAGTATAAGCTGTTAAGCATGATTAAACCACAGCTATGTCTTTGAGAATTAGAGGACTCCCAAAGCTCCGTCAGTTATTCATTCTGATCAGTTCAGAAGTATTTCAACATCTCCGAGGGTTTTTCGTATGCGCAGTGTTCAGAAGCTTGCAATTTTATTTTGTAAAAGAATTTTGGAATTTGAGGTTAAAAAAACTATACCCTCCAGTAGAAGGTTTTCTTGTTAACACCTGACTTCTAAGAATACTATAACCTTTTTGAGCAAGTGTTACTACGGGTGCCATGCATCATGAGCTTTCCATGTGTAATTTTATTTGCAGCCACCAATAAATTTTAACTGTATCTTAGTCATCATTAGCATTTTACGTAAATGGCATTTATAAGATAAGGAAATGCATACCTACGTTTATAGCATTTGGAAACTTAGAGAAAGCTTTTCACAAAGTTGACTGGAATACTCTCTTTCAAATTCTGAAGGTGGCAGGGGTAAAATACAGGGAGCGAAAGGCTATTTACAATTTGTACAGAATCCAGATGGCAGTTATAAGAGTCGAGGGGCATGAAAGGGAAGCAGCGGTTGGGAAGGTGGTGAGACAGGTTTGTAGCCTCTCCCCGATGTTATTCAATCTGTATATTGAGCAAGCAGTAAAGGAAACAAAAGAAAATTTCGGAGTAGGTATTAAAATCCATGGAGAAGAAATAAAAACTTTGAGGTTCGCCGATGACATTGTAATTCTGTCATAGACAGCAAAGGACTTGGAAGAGAAGTGAACGGATTGGACAGTGACTTGAAAGGACGATATAAGATGAACATCAACAAAAGCAAAACGAGGATATTGGAATGTAGTCGAATTAAGTCGCGTGATGCTGAGGGAATTAGATTAGAAAATGAGACACTTAAAGTAGTAAAGGAGTTTTGCTGTTTGGAGAGCAAAATAATTCATGATGGTCGAAGTAGAGAGGATATAAAAAGTAGACTGGCAATGGCAAGGAAAGCGTTTCTGAAGAAGAGAAATTTGTTCACATCGAGTATAGATTTAAGGGTCAGGAAGTCGTTTCTAAAACTATTTGTACGAAGTGTAGCTGTGTATGGAAGTGAACGTGGACGATAAATAGTTTGGACAAGAAGAGAATCGGAGCTTTCGAAATGTGGTACTACAGAAGAATGCTGAAGATTAGATGGGTAGATCACATAACTAATGAGGAGGTATTGAATAGGATTGGTGAGAAGAGGAGTTTGTGGCACAACTTGACAAGAAGAAGGGACCGGTTGGTAGGACATGTTCAGAAGCATCAAGGGATCTCAAATTTAGCATTGGGGAGGGCAGCGTGGAGGGTAAAAATCGTAGATGGAGACCAAGAGATGAATATACAATACTGGCCATTAAAATTGCTACACCACGAAGATGACGTGCTACAGACGCGAAATTTAACCGACAGGGAGAAGATGCTGTGATATGCAAATGATTAGCTTTTCAGAGCATTCACACAACGTTGGCGCCGGTGATGACACCTACAACGTGCTGACATGAGGAAAGTTTCCAACCGATTTATCATACACAAACAGCAAATGACCGGCGTTGCCTGGTGAAACGTTGTTGTGATGCCTCGTGTAAGTAGGAGAAATGCATACCATCACGTTTCCGACTTAGATAAAGGTCGGATTGTAGCCTATCGCGATTTCGGTTTATCGTATCGCGACATTGCTGCTCGCGTTGGTCGAGATCCAATGACTGTTAGCAGAATATGGAATCGGTGGGTTCAGGAGGGTAATACGGAACGCCATGCTGGATCCCAACGGCCTCGTATCACTAGCAGTCAAGATGACAGGCATCTTATCCGCTTGGCTGTAACCGATCGTGCAGCCTCGTCCCGATCCCTGAGTCAACAGATGGGGATGTTTTCAAGGCAACAACCATCTGCACGAACAGTTCTACGACGTTTGCAGCAGCATGGACTATCAGCTCGGAGACCATGGCTCCGGTTACCCTCACAGACAGGAGCGCCTGCGATGGTGTACTCAACGACGAACCTGTGTGCACGAATGGCAAAACGTCATTTTTCGAATGGCTCCAGATTCTGTTTATAGCATCATGATGGTCGGATCCGTGTTTGGCGACATCGCAGTGAACACACATTGGAAGCGTGTATTCGTTATCGCCATACTGGCGTATCACCTGGCGTGATGGTATGGGGTGCCACTGGTTACACGTCTCGGTCACGTCTTGTTCGCATTGACGGCACTTTTAACAGTGGACGTTACATTCCAGATGTGCTACGACCCGTGGCTCTACCCTTCATTCGATCCCTGCAAAACCCTACATTTCAGGGAGGTAATGCACGACCGCATGTAGCAGGTTCTGTTCGACTGCTGCCCTGGCCAGCACATTCTAGAGATCTCTCACCAATTGAAAACATCTGGTCAATGGTGGCCGAGCAACTGGCTCGTCACAATACGCCAGTCACTACTCTTGATGAACTGTGGTATCGTGTTGAAGCTGCCTGGGCATCTGTACCTGTACTCGCCATCCAAGCTCTGTTTGACTCAATGCCCAGGCGTATCATGGCCATTATGACCGTCGGAGGTGGTTGTTCTGGGTACTGATTTCTCAGGATCTATGCACCCAAATTGCGTGAAAATGTAATCACATGTCAGTTCTAGAATAATATATTTGTCCAATGAATACCGGTTTATCATATTCATTTCTGCTTGGTGTAGCAATTTTAATGGCCAGTAGTGTACCAAGCAGATTCAGAAGGATGTAGGTTGCAGTAAGTACTGGGAGATGAAGAAGCTTGAACAGGATAGAGTAGCATGGAACGCTGCATCAAACAGGTCTCAGGACTGAAGACCACAACAACAACAACATATGGCAGTGAGTCTGGACTTAACTACTTCAATAAACCGTACCTGTCGCGTAAATACGTCGGTGCGTGAGAATCAGCATGCTGTAATGGAGTTTCGAATTCGAGCAGTTCGTCTGCGTATGGAACGCCGCCTCCTTCAGCATGACAATGCCGGACCACACACGAGCGCTGCAACATCTGCAGCAACCCTACGCCTTGTGTTCACTGCCAGCGATCATCCTCCGTACAGTCCCGACTTCGCCACATATGGTTTTCATCTGTTTCGAAAACTTAAAGAACGCCTTCGAGGGCGTCACTCTGACGGTGATGAAGCGGAAAAAGCGAAGGTGAGGTTGTGGCTCCGCCGACAAAGTCAAACATTCATCAAGAAACTCGTCTCTCGATGGAAGAAATATATTCGTCGCCAGGGTGACTGCGAGGAGAAATAAATATGTAGTCATGAAGAATAAATCTTTAGAACGTTAATAACGTTTGTTTTATTTAAAAAGCGATAAAGTTTTCACGTGAAAAATTCGGATGCATTACTTTTCAGAACACCGTAGCATATATTCTACGCACGAAAGCAATTCCTGTCCTCAAAATATTTTGGACGTAGACAGACAGGGGCAGCAAATGTTCATGGTGGTTACCACGCCAGAATGCAATAATTAACACGAAACTCTGTTGCATGCCACTACAGGATAGCACACACACACACACACACACACACACACACACACACACACACACACACAAAGAGAGAGAGAGAGAGAGGGAGAGAATTATATGCCTTTATGAAAGGCGTAGTGCTTTCTGCCGGCAGTCACTGAATGAAAACCGTGTCGAACAGAAATCTAATTATCATGGTTGCTGCGTGGAATTTCAATGTAAAATGAAAATTCATTTGCGCAAAGCTTGAACAGGAGAGGTCCCAGTGTTGAACCTTATGGGACACGCCTGAACTTTTCCCTCTTCCCTCGTCAATAGAAGACTCTCTATAAAAATTGCATAAGCTGTCTAAAATGAATATTTACTTGCTATCTATTAAATACGAAGGTAACCACTTACTTATTACACGTTGAAAGTTATCAGCTAATGATCACCCTCGATTTATAAAAAAACTTGCGCAATACGTGTAAGAAGGAAATTCCTTCTTTTATAGCTTCCCTAGACCTCCTCTCCCCTCCCATCCGCTCCGGACTTTCCTTAAGACATCCTTTGAGAGAACATCAGAGAACATCCGTCCTGATTAGAGTGCCCGTTTCTTTCGGGAGGAAAGTAGGTGTTGTGGTCCTGTTCTCACTACTTTTTTAACGTCCAGCACTAAATGAAAATGAGGAACGGCTAACAATTAACATCGTTGCCGGCACAGATTTAAAACTGCCAGTTACAAATTGGACTCCATTTGAACATCAGATTAAATGGTAACAGTCTTCTTAAAGGTCTATCATACAAAAAGAAAGTTTCCTAAGTTTTTATATACTACGACGACACTTCGTACCGTCTCACTAAGAAACTTACGTAAAGGAAGTAGAGATACTGCCGTTTGCCTCTACGTGTCAGTGAGTATACAGGTACCTGCAAGAAAATGACCCATATTCTTACAGGGATAGTGCTGGTTAAGGCTGGAAAAACGTTGGATAAACGTATGTCCAGAAACAAATACTTCTTGAGATATGGGACATTTTGCCCTGTGATTGTCACGCGTCTGTTGAACACAACAGAAAGGACGGAGTGTGGTTACCACAGATTCCTACGCGTCGTTCAGCCCTATTTCTAAAAGAATCACCAATTCGTGGGAACACACTAGGCCGCAATCGGATTTGATAACATTCGTCGGACACACGCTCCTGTGACGTGTGTATGTTTACGAATGGTGTGGAACAGATAATGCCCTTAAATTTCTCCACAGGCTTCTGTCAAAGGAATTAACATCGGTGAAAGGTAATGGAACTCTAACCCGTTAGGAAAACCTGGAGAATATTTTTTTACATATGTAATTGAGTGTCGAGAATGTCGTTCTGCGTACATGAAACGTAGTTGTAGAACAACGCCATTGCCTAAACCATAGCAGAACACCATGCCTGTATTTCCAGTATCCAGTAATAACACTCAATTTCATTATTCGTTTTCCAGCCTGCACGCAATCATTAATATCGTTTTGACGTTAACAAAACCTCAAAACAATACGTAAAGAATCGCAGATGCAGGAGACAGCTGTATTGCTCGGCAAAGCGAACTGAAGACCTGGTCAGGATGGCAGTACCGTTGTCTTTACACCTTGGACAGGGTGGGGAGATATTAAGAGTGTGCACTCTAAAGTTGTTACAAATCGGGCACTGTATCACACTATACGTTACTGGTGACGTTTTAGCTAAGTCAGTATTTCTTTGCGTTGCTCATAAATATAGAAGAAATTGCTGGGAAATAACATACACTCCTGGAAATGGAAAAAAGAACACATTGACACCGGTGTGTCAGACCCACCATAGTTGCTCCGGACACTGCGAGAGGGCTGTACAAGCAATGATCACACGCACGGCACAGCGGACACACCAGGAACCGCGGTGTTGGCCGTCGAATGGCGCTAGCTGCGCAGCATTTGTGCACCGCCGCCGTCAGTGTCAGCCAGTTTGCCGTGGCATACGGAGCTCCATCGCAGTCTTTAGCACTGGTAGCATGCCGCGACAGCGTGGACGTGAACCGTATGTGCAGTTGACGGACTTTGAGCGAGGGCGTATAGTGGTCTTGCGGGAGGCCGGGTGGACGTACCGCCGAATTGCTCAACACGTGGGGCGTGAGGTCTCCACAGTACATCGATGTTGTCGCCAGTGGTCGGCGGAAGGTGCACGTGCCCGTCGACTTGGGACCGGACCGCAGCGACGCACGGATGCACGCCAAGACCGTAGGATCCTACGCAGTGCCGTAGGGGACCGCACCGCCACTTCCCAGCAAATTAGGGACACTGTTGCTCCTGGGGTATCGGCGAGGACCATTCGCAACCGTCTCCATGAAGCTGGGCTACGGTCCCGCACACCGTTAGGCCGTCTTCCGCTCACGCCCCAACATCGTGCAGCCCGCCTCCAGTGGTGTCGCGACAGGAGTGAATGGAGGGACGAATGGAGACGTGTCGTCTTCAGCGATGAGAGTCGCTTCTGCCTTGGTGCCAATGATGGTCGTATGCGTGTTTGGCGCCGTGCAGGTGAGCGCCACAATCAGGACTGCATGCGACCGAGGCACACAGGGCCAACACCCGGCATCATGGTGTGGGGAGCGATCTCCTACACTGGCCGTACACCACTGGTGATCGTCGAGGGGACACTGAATAGTGCACGGTACATCCAAACCGTCATCGAACCCATCGTTCTACCATTCCTAGACCGGCAAGGGAACTTGCTGTTCCAACAGGACAATGCACGTCCGCATGTATCCCGTGCCACCCAACGTGCTCTACAAGGTGTAAGTCAACTACCCTGGCCAGCAAGATCTCCGGATCTGTCCCCCATTGAGCATGTTTGGGACTGGATGAAGCGTCGTGTCACGCGGTCTGCACGTCCAGCACGAACGCTGGTCCAACTGAGGCGCCAGGTGGAAATGGCATGGCAAGCCGTTCCACAGGACTACATCCAGCATCTCTACGATCGTCTCCATGGGAGAATAGCAGCCTGCATTGCTGCGAGAGGTGGATATACACTGTACTAGTGCCGACATTGTGCATGCTCTGTTGCCTGTGTCTATGTGCCTGTGGTTCTGTCAGTGTGATCATGTGATGTATCTGACCCCAGGAATGTGTCAATAAAGTTTCCCCTTCCTGGGACAATGAATTCACGGTGTTCTTATTACAATTTCCAGGAGTGTAGAAGAAATTGCTGGGAAATAACATATTTAGCCATATAGTCAATGATATTGTAGGAGATACCACCTTATTACAAATTATCCTGTATCTAGTAATCACAACAGCAGTACCGTTCTGTTGCGACTGGCGTATGTTGCAGACAAAGAAGACATTTTATTGATGACAACATAATGAATACGTCACACTTCTCTAGTGAGTTACAAGAAGAAAGAACACTTCGCAAGTAACTGTCCAGTTCTTTAGTGAGCTGTAACAAGACGGAGAGAATGTCGAATTACTGAATTCCGTCTTCTGAAATTACTGTATTTCACCGCAAGAGATCGTAACACAGTTCCTCCTTTCAATCATCCTACGAACTTCGAAATGGCAGATATTGAGATAACCTATCGTGGGATAGAAAAGCAACTGCAATCGCTTAGTAGTGGAAAGGCATCAGGACCAGGCGAGATGCCTATCAGATTCTACGACGATTCCGCGAATGAACTTGCTCCCCTTCTAGCAGTAGTTTATCGTAGATCCTTTGAGCAACGAGGGGTGCTTAGCGATTGGGAAAAACGTAGGTCATTTCCGTTTTCGAGAAGAACCGCATCAGAGAGGCAGACAATTATAAACCTCTGTCGTCGACGTCAATTATTTGTAGAATTATGGAACAAGATCCATGGACGTGAAAGTAATTCCCGGATTACCCCAAGGAAGTGTGATAGGACCGTTATGGTTTCAATGCATATAAATGATGTAGTAGAAAAGCGTCGGATGCTCTTTAAGTCTGTTCGCATATGATGCGGTTGTCTGTAACAAAGTAGCAGTACTAGAAGACAGTATCGATTTCCATAATGGCCTGTAGAGAAATGATGAACGGTGTAGGATATGGCAGTTGACCCTGAACGTCAATAAATGTACCATATTCGCATACATAGTAAAAAATATCAATGCTGTACAACTACTGATGAGAAACTGCTGGAGACAGTATTTACCGTAAAATATCAGGAGTAACTATGCATAGCGACCTTATGTGGAATGACCACATAAAAGAAATTGTAGGAAAAGCAGATACCACATTTCGAATCATAGGAAGAATTTCAAGGAAATGTAACCAATCCACAAAATACATGGCTTAAAATGCCGTTGTTCGACCGATTCTTGCTTATTGTTGGTCGATATGGGATGCTCACCAGCTAGGACCGATAGAAGAGATAGAGAAGATCTAACGAAGAGAGGCGGGTTTTGTCACGAGATCGTTTAGTAGAAGCGAGGGCTTTACCCAGATTGTCAGACATATGGCAGACGTTCCAAGTGAGGAGTTGTGCATCATAGAGAGATTTACTGTTGAAATTTCGAGAGAACACTTTCCAGGAAGAGTCTGACAACCTAATACTCCATCCCACAGAGATTTCGTGTGATGGCAAAGAGGAGAAAAATGGAAAAATCAGGGCCAGTACAGAGGCTAACCGACAATCATTCCTCCCACTCACCTTTCGTGAATGGAACAGGATAGGGGTATCGGTTAGTGGTACCAGAAGTATACTTCACCACACACAATTAAGTGGCTAGCGGAGTATGGTGCAGAAATGAACACTTGGCAAGTAACCACACTTCAGTAGAGAACTACATGAAGATATAACTCTTGGCAAGTAGCTTTATTGAATGCCGGCCGCTGTGGCCGAGAGGTTCTAGGCGCTTCAGTCCGGAACCGCGCTGCTGCAGGTTCGAATCCTGTCTCGGGCATGGATGTGTGTGATGTCCTTAGGTTAGTTAGGTTTCAGTAGTTCTACGTCTAGGGGACTGCTGACCTCAGATGTTAAGTCCCATAGTGCTTAGAGCCATTTGAAGTACTATTGAAATCCACAAGTCCTGTATGGTGACCGATTGGACGTGGAATGGCTAACAGGACGCTCAGCGTGTGCTCCGAAAGATGGACCGATGGGCATGGCGGGCGATAAGCTCAGACTGTAGACGAGAACTGCGTACTAATGGTCGGCCGGGGTGTCCGAGCGGTTCTAGGCGCTTCAGTCCGGAACCGCGCTGCTGCTACGGTCGCAGGTTCGAATCCTGCCTCGGGCATGGATGTGTGTGGTGTCCTTAGGTTAGTTAGGTTTAACTAGTTCTAAGTTCTAGGGGACTGATGACCTCAGAAGTTAAGTCCCATAGTGCTCAGAGCCATTTTTTTTGCCTGCTAATCTTTGAGCGGCGTTTTAAATGGGCAAGCGGAACGATTTCCGCGTGGTGCAAGTGACTTCACAACTGCACTACTGATGTTGACTTGCACACCGTAACGCAGCTGTAGCGTTACCGCCTACCACACAAGGCGGCCGGGTTAGATTCCAGTCAGGGGACTGGATGTTGTGTGTCTTTTATCATCATTGACACGCAAGTCGCCGCAGTGGCGTCAGCTAAAAAGACTTCCAATACGGCGGCCAAACCCCGAAAGGGGATATGCCGTCCAATAAATGCCATACGATCATTTCATTTCACTCTACTAGTGCCGAGACTGGTCCCCCAGGTAGCGGCTGCAGGAGATTCCGTGATCAACGAGCCAGCATGTTTCAGTCGTTGTCTGGGAAGTTCATATACACGTAGTGCATCGCCGGCTAAAGCTAGTTTGCCAGCGTGTAAGCTGCTTCCGCCGGACGACAGTCGCACGGCAACCCGCCTGTCACGGATGTATGTGTAGGTGCAGAGTTAGCAGGCGAACGGCCGTACACACAGCAGATATACAGGGTGAAAAGTAATTGAACCGACAAACTCTGGGAGGTAGTAGGGGACATGAAAACAAATATTTTCCCCTAATGTCATTTTTTCCTACGAGGATTATTTAAAACGGTGGAGGCCGTATTACTCTTTTCAGTTGTCAGCGATCGTATAACGATCTTCAGTTGTTAGAAGGCGTATTACGCTCTTCAGTTGTGGGTAACTGCTGTCCACCAGTGTAGTAGTGCATTGTCTCTGTTTACTAATGGGGCGATACACCTGGAGGGAGTAGACTAATATGGTTGATGCGTACTACGTAGCGCACCACAACGGACGAGCCGCACAGCAGGTTTATCAACAACAATATCCTAATCACCGTATCCCGCATCATACGACCTTTGCTGCTGTGTACCAACGTCTGCGTAAGACCGGATCATTTAGCAGATTACGTGGACAGGGACGCCGTCTGCATGGGGGCTTAATTATATAAAAAATTAAAATGCAAATAATTTTAGTAGCTGTATGTCCGATTACGCAAGTCTCGTAAACGGCTGGCCCTGACTAGTATTATTACGCAATCTGACTGCTTAGAATGACAACAAGGAATGTAAGAAAATTTTCGTTAACACAGTTAATTAATTAAGTCCCCAGCAACTATAAAACCTACGAAGCCAACAAAGCACAAGTGTAGCTGTTCTGTGTGTGGTAGTGTGACTCAACGCACATCTGGCACGGTTCTTCTTCAACAAGACAAGAAATTTTAAATACCATTTATACTGACGTGATAAAAGAAAATTAGAAATACTATAATTGTGCAAGAAACCCAGAATTACACTCTAATACAAGAACACACGCCAGATGCTTTGTTGACTGAACCTGTAATGAAGCATTATTCAGGACACACAAATAATAAGAAAATAAAGAACAGTAGTTAGTTACCTTAATTTATATTGACGAAAAGCACTCAGATCATTACAATATCTCCATTGGAACAACATCTGCTATCTCTCCCATCAAATAACTGCATAAACATGGAACAACACTCTCCACTACCGCATCTCACTCTAACTTCAGCGACAAGCAGTGTCCACCACAACTTCTCGGCAAGAACTGTCTGTCGCTGCGTCTCAATAATCACTGCCAGTGGAGGCGGCGGAACAATACACTCTGGCGCGATTTTTGGCGCTGTGGCTCAGTGTAGCCACCTTTCATATGCCCTTCCTCCACGGGCTAGAATTTGATGGTATTTTTGCCAGCATTGGTGGTGAAAATACCACCAAATTCGTAAAAAAAAAAATACAGACAAAAATAAAAGATAGTATTAATACGTAAATATCATATAACTAGATAAAATTTTGGCTTTGCACTGACCTTTCAATAGCCTAATATATAAAATACAGTAAGGAATACAAATTCTTTCATACATATGACTTTACATAATAGTTTACACAAATATCATGTGGTTAAACAATTCAATCGATAGCGTCAGCAATGACGAATATGAGCAGGTAAGAGTCTTCTAACTTTTCACAAACAGTAATACACAAAAAATCAGTTTATACAAATTTTCACAACAAGTAGTTGACAGTTCCAGCAGTAGCACCCAGCACTGTTGAATAGGTGCTGACAGCAACAAGTGACATCATCTCAGTAGAGGCAGTCCATCAGTGGCACCCAGCAATGTTGAGTAGGTGCAGACAGCAAGAAGTAACATCATTTCAGTAGAAGCAGTTCCATTTGTGGTACCCAGCAATGTTGAAGAGGTACACACAGCAACAAGTCACATTTCTCAGTAGAAGCAGTTCATCAATGGCACCCAGCAATGTTGAGTAGGTGCAAACAGCAACAGGTGACATCATCTCAGTAGAATCAGTCTATCAGTGGCACCCAGCAATGTTGAGTAGGTGCAGACAGCAAGAAGTAACATCATTTCAGTAGAAGCAGTTCCATCTGTGGTACCCAGCAATGTTGAAGAGGTACAGACAGCAAGAAGTAACATCATTTCAGTAGAAGCAGTTCCATCTGTGGTACCCAGCAATGTTGAAGAGGTACACACAGCAACAAGTCACATTTCTCAGTAGAAGCAGTTCATCAATGGCACCCAGCATTGTTGAGTAGGTGCAGACACCGACAAATGACATCATTTCCATAGAAGTAGCTCCATCTGTGGCACCCAGCAATGTTGAAGAGGTACAGACAGCAAGAAGTAACATCATTTCAGTAGAAGCAGTTCCATTTGTGGTACCCAGCAATGTTGAAGAGGTACACACAGCAACAAGTCACATTTCTCAGTAGAAGCAGTTCATCAATGGCACCCAGCATTGTTGAGTAGGTGCAGACACCGACAAATGACATCATTTCCATAGAAGTAGCTCCATCTGTGGCACCCAGCAATGTTGAAGAGGTACAGACAGCAAGAAGTAACATCATTTCAGTAGAAGCAGTTCCATTTGTGGTACCCAGCAATGTTGAAGAGGTACACACAGCAACAAATCACATTTCTCAGTAGAAGCAGTTCATCAGTGGCACCCAGCAATGTTGAGTAGGTGCAGACACCGACAAATGACATCATTTCCATAGAAGTAGCTCCATCTGTGGCACCCAGCATTGTGGAGTAGGTGCAGACTCCAACAGGTGACATCATTTCAGTAGAAGCAGTCCATCAGTGGCACCCAGCATTGTCGAGTAGGTGAAGACAGCAGTCCATAATATTCACTCTCACTGATCACACAGTTCATTAGCAGAAATTAAACATGTCCTAGTGGCACCAATCATGTAGAAAAAGTACAAGTAACAGTCCATAATTTCACCATCACTAATCAGACAGTTCAAGCATGAACAATAGTTTGAATGCACATACACATGCTTTTACAATGCTCTTACACTAAACATACAAATCATAACAAACACACAAATGATATCAGATAATTGTCATATTACTATTACAAATACTCAAATATCAGTAAACCTATAATATTTATGGGTGTCAGTGCAAGCCACTACAAACAAATAAAATAATATTTAGGATATAGGTGGGTAGGATTAGGAAAGGAAAACACACAAAACACACTCACTCATCTTTCATCCACATTAAGTACTACTGTGTAATTGAATTGTGTTAACTGTGTGAATCCACTTCTGTCAAAATTTCATGTTCATCATGTGTATCAAGTAGTAGTGACAGCAATGTATAACTGTCAATAATAGTTAAGTCAATGTCATAGTCATCATGTCAAGACCAATGTTTGCCAAGCCAGATCAAAATGTACGGTTGCTGAACAACTGTCAGTGTGCCAAGATATGCAACTTCCTCTCTCCAAAAAAAAGTACATACTGCTTAGTGATTTAACAAAGTGTGTGTAGACAATCTTCCTTCCATTTTAGTGTTCTAGTCTGCTATCTTCATCCTCCTTGTTCCATATAGACCAACAAAAAAAAAAAAAAATATGCACCTCACTTACTTTACCTCTTATACACCAAAACTCCAATAATCATCAGCATCACATAATCTCAATACTTCAATAATACTTCTGACGTCGATACATATAAACCTTAGCACCAATATCATTTCACTTCCATAACAACTCTTTCCTCTAGTCAGTCTCCTCGAACAAGTACAGATAAAATCCTAATGCAAACCTCCACATCCCATACAATCCGAAGACACACTGTCAACACACAACCTCTGTGTAATCCATCTGACTCAAAAACATTCTACTCATTATGAATTATAAACAAAGAATGCATACATGACCTCTAACAGACTTAGTTCGAATAACTCTCAGTAATTAAGTACGATTACGGAGTGTGAATGATCCTAATATTTCACTGTGTGTACACCACTTCAATAATTATGGCAAACAGAAGCAAACATGTGGAGTATTTCTTGTGTCAAGTGTCACTTCCTATTTCAATTGCTCACGAAAAATGCAGTGTAATAACTGTGTTGGTATGTCATGTCGTTAGCTTCCTTCCTATTGGCATACATTTATACAGCTTTCATAAAACCTCCAGCTCATGTGACTTCTATGATGTTTCTTGTACTAAAGTCGCTCGTCGAATTACTGCAGTTCATTTTCTTATGTTAAAATATAAAGCACTGAGCGTAAGCAGAACAAGCAACAGCGAGTAAATATACCAGTAGTGAACAGAATGTCAACAAGTGGATGCAGCACAATTTCTATAACGAGGCTTCGCCAAGCGAACAATCCGTAACCCATACCACATCGTAACCCACACTCCATGTCCGTACACTGTACATCAGCATTGCTATATACCAAATTAAAGTATAGTTATGACAACAAGCAGAAATGTGTAAATGTGCAATCCATACACATAGCAGTAAACATATATCTTACGTACTAAACAGGTCATTAGCATCGTATCTTAATAAGTAAACATGAAGGCGCAAGCAGATAAATCACAAAGTATAACTTACATACCTAACCACATCAGCATAATTAATCAGGTGACAATTATAATTAAAATAAATAAGCACAGCAGGCACATAATAAAAAAATATAACATCAGTGAAAAAGCAGTGCAGTCAAGCGATGCATAATATACACAAGTTACAACCCAGTTCATTAATAATAATTGTCAAAATCAGTTAACGTACGCAAGCACGTCGCTTCACAAGTAAATGCATAGAACATGAAATTTAGCACAAAGTATGAATCACGTAATCGCGAGCAGCAAATTATGTCTAAAGTACGTACCTAAGTGGAAATATGTTACCTGAAAAATAAACTCAATTAATAATTACCTTTTTAGTTTATTACTTTCTTCTTCGAAATGACATTTTTCCTGAAATTTTCTCGATAGCAAGTCGTCTTAACGTCGGACACGCACAGAATTTACCTGAAGTTCTTAAATATTTTATAGAACCGTATCCTGAAAAATACTGAATGTTAATAACAGAATTCATCAAGTCACTATAGCTTTATACTGAATTTAGTCGGAGAAATTAGACTGTGTATTTATTTACGGCTGTCAGTGCATTCGCACTGAGCGCTCGATCAGCTGTAGGCGCGTGACGTAGGAAGTGATTGTTTGCGGTCAACGACTGCCTTGTGCGGCGCGCAGACTTGACTGTTGCTTTGAGTATATGCCGCCGCCAAAACACAGCGCGGTATCCTTGTACTCTCCGTGTGTTTACATACAACTGTTAGTTTCTCAAAAGTATGTCATTCCTAAAAATTTTTCAAAAGTATATCATTCCACAAAAATTTTAACGTTAGATATATGATGTATTCCCTTAGAGCGTCGTGATTTAAGAGTTTCTACTTCGACAGTGTTATCATGAATAATTTTGCGAATTCTATATGGACCATTATAAAGCAGAAAAAATTTCCGACACAAGCCTTTTCCTTTGTGAGACAAACGATGAGCCTTAATTAACACCTTCTGACCAACTGACAAGATTTTTAAACGACCAGGACGCTTAGCTGATTTCCCTCTTCTAGCAGCCGCAGATGCAATATTTTGTAGAGCCAGATTCACAACTTCAGAATGCCGCAGTTTCCGTGTAGGCGGAAAAGGAACGATTTCAGAAATGCGATTTGTCGGTGCTTTGTTTTTTAATATCAGTATAGGTGGTAAAGAAGTTGAGTCGTTAGGAAGTTCATTCAGAATGTTTTGAAAAATATGAAGATACTGATCCCAAGTTCTGTGATTCTGATGACAATAAAGACGACACAATTTATTGATTTCCTTCATCCATCTCTCTGAAGCGTTAGATTGAGGGTGAAAAAGTGAAATGAAAATTGGTTTAATTTTACGACGCTGTAGAGTACGAAGCCAAATTTTAGAACGAAACTGTGATCCATTATCTGATATAACCTTATCAACATGACCCACTTCTTTAAGAAAATGTTTGATGAAAGCGTTAGATACTGAACGAGCTGTTGCTTTGCGTAACGGTGTAAAACACACATATTTTGATGTCAACTCCACTGCTACGAAAATGTACGCAAAACCATTAGTAGATCGAACCACTGGACCGAACAAATCAACTGCAGCCATGTCCTTTAATTTCGCTGGAATGATAGGAAACAACGGTGCTCTGTGAGAAACTGTCGGCGGCTTAGCCTTTTGACATAATTTGCATTTGGCAAGAACAAATCGAATACGTTTTTCCATATTATTGAAGTAGCAATTTTCTCGTAATTTATGAAAGCATTTTCTGGGACCAAAGTGTGCATAACTGAAATGCGTATACCAAATCAGCTTATTAACCCACTCATCAGGAATACAAACTAACCAAACAGAGTTGTCGACCGATTTTCGTTTAAAAAGAATGTCATTGCGAACTAAATAATGCTGTCTAATCGCTACGCTTTCCTTTCTCTTCCACTTCTCCTTAATGTCCTTCCAGATTGGATCCTTATTTTGCTCCTTAGCGATGTCCTGGAGCGAAGACGAAATAAAGTTCTCAAACGCAACACCTTGAATATACATCAAACAATAATTGTTTTCCTTGCAGTCCTCTTCAGCACTTTGTTTCAAACCCATAGGTGCACGTGATAAAGCATCAGCAACAATATTTGAAGAACCCTGTATGTAAACAATACTAAAATCAAATTCCTGTAGGTACAACGCCCATCGTGACAATCTGCCATGAGTTAATTTTGTCGACATAAGAAACTCCAGAGCTCGATGATCGGTGTAAACCTTAGTATGTCTGCCAAACAAAAATGTGCGAAATTTTGTAAAAGCCCAAACAACAGCCAAAGCTTCAAGTTCCGTAATCGAATAATTCTTTTCTGATTTAGAAAGAACACGACTTCCAAATGCAATAGTCTTTTGTACTACAACGCCGTTTTCTTCTATCTTTTGAAATAAATGTGCACCTAGTCCTTTGTATGATGAGTCCGTCGCCAAACAAAAATCTTTAGATAAATCCGGGTGTGAAAGAAGTGGAGCAGCAACTAAAGCATCACGGAGTTGTTCAAATTCTGACTGAGCTTCCTCATCCCAACACCAATTAGATTTCTTTCCAGATAGTTCACATAAACGAGGTGTGGCCAAATCGTCCAATCTAACAAAGCGTCTAAGAAAATTACAGACACCAAGAAAACTACGAACATCACGTTTTGTGGTAGGAACAGCATAATTACGAATAGCGTCTAATTTTTCTGGATCAGGAAGAATACCTTCTGTAGAAATAATGTGACCGAGAAATTTCACCTGAGAACGACCAAATTCAGATTTTTCTAAGTTCACCGTAATGCCAACTCTTGCAAAGATACGTAACAATGAATCCAAAATTTTGTTGTGCTCCCTCCAAGAATGTTTAGCAATAAGAATGTCGTCAACATATGAAGTAGTATTGTCACGGAGATAAACAGGTAAAATTTCATTTAAACTACGAATGAATGCTGCTGAAGATACAGTAAATCCAAACGGTAATTTCCGAAACTGGTAACAGTTACCAAAGGCTAAAAAGGCAGTATATTTTCTACAATCAGGGTGGAGTTCTATTTGCCAAAAACTTGCGCGCATATCAATCGTGGATAAAACTTTAATTCCATGAAAATGTTGAAGAAGTTCATCTAAATTTTGTGGACGGTCAGTTTCAGGAATAATGATATTATTTATCTGTCTGGAATCTAGAACCAAGCGAATTGACCCATCCTTTTTAAGAACAACGTGTAATGGGCTAGTATAAGGACTGACTGCAGGCTCAATAATGCCTTGATCTAACATGTACTGAAGTTCATTCTTAACCTTGTCTCTGTAAGCCAAAGGAATAGCGTACGTTTTCCCGCGAAATGGTGTGTGTTCCTTTACTTTAAATAAATATTGTAAGCCTTGTATAGTTCCTGTGTGATGACTAAATACTGTAGCATGTGAAGTCAAAATGTGGTGCAGCTCTTCTCTTGCAACGTCATCTGGCACTTCAGCTTTCTTAACCTTTTCATTAATTAGTTCTTCGCTATTAATTATATCATCCATCGCATCTCTGTATCTATTGTCATTGTCATGAATAAACACATTGTCGTCATAATGCTCAACGAAAACATCAGAAGTAAGAAACCTTAAACATTTTGTATCTGACTCAGATCTTGTTAAACACTCGAAAAATTTCAAACATTTCGGCATTCCGGCAACAGTCAAATTCACACTTCCTTCTTTAAAGTTCAAAATTGCCTTATGTGCGTTAAGAAACTCCATACCTAATATAATTTGTGTACTGAGTAATGGAACAATAATAAAATTAGCAGAAAATTCGTATCCTTGACAATTGAAATTTAGGTTGGTCTGTTGTTTAACTTCTACACCTTTTCCAGAAATCGCTCCTCGAATTGTAGTTTTAGAAATAGGTAACACAGGACAGGCAATAGTCCTTTCACATATACGAAAAACTGATTCACTAATGACGTTCAATGGGCTCCCAGAATCTAAAACTGCAGTGAACTTATTCTTACCCACACATACTTCAATAACAGGATGTAAAAATGCGTCTACATTATTTTCCTTTTCGTCTAACAAAATGTCTCTCATGTCTTCCAGGCGTACGTAGTGTAAAGCCGTAGTGTCATTACTTTCTGAACCGTCTATATTGCTGCCAGAAGCTGAAGCTGCTAGTCATTGTCGATTGTTTGCGTCACGTCTTTGATTATTCGCGTCATTTCGCGGATCCATTTCTACGATTTGCACTTGTCTCTCTGAAGTTCTGTCACGTGGAGGATGCCAATTAGGTCCCTCCTGTCTGTTAGATACAAATTCTTGGTTGTGTCTGTTATTAAAATTTCTGTTTTCCTGTCTGTCTGCATAGCTACTTCTTGTGTAATTTCGACTGTCACTTCTGAAATTATTGTTGTATCTACTACCCGGATTATTTCTGTAGTAAGAATTTCTATTACTGTTTGAATAATTTCTGTCTTGATAATACCGATTACTGTTTCCGTATGATTGATCATTCCGGTACGAATTACCGTTATTATAATTGTCTGTGTAATTTCTGTTAGAACGTCTGTTATTGTCATAAGGCTGGTATCTATTGTCCTGTCTGTTTCGTCTGTCATTCTCAAAATTACCGCTATAACGTCCGTTCCGATCACTATCCCTTTTCTCTGAAAATCTATCATAATTACTGTTACTGAAAAAATTACAGGTAGTCCCGTCGTCATTGTCGTACTCGAGTTCTTGTAGCAAAGTCTTAAAAGTCTCAATGTCGTCTTTACATCTTCCGGCTAAAGCAATTTGTCTTATGGATTGTGGCAGCTTGGTTAAACAAATGCGAATTAATTCAGTCGGGCTATAAGGGTTGGAAAGGAACTGATTCTTTCGAATCATGTCTTCAAAATATTCCGCTGGCGTGCGGAATTCAGACTGTTTGAAATTACGCTGCATGATAAGTCTGTGTTTGACTCTGTCTTGCGTGTTTTCGGACCAATATGCCGATAGAAATGCATGATAAAAATCATTCAGATTATTACAATCTCTAATGAGTGCGCGCATCCGCGTCGCCGGTTCGTTTTCTAAATACCCACACATAAATTCCAGTTTGTGACTTAGTGGCCAATTTGGTGGAAGTGCGTACATAAATTGATCTAACCATGAACATGGATGTATGTCATTCTTAGAATTGCGGAAGATCTTAAATTTCCGAACAGTCAAAAAGTGTTTATAGTCAAAGTTTTCGCCACGTGGCGACAAAGACCTACCGCGTCTGTCCCAGTCCCAAGGTCGATTATTGTCAAGTTCGCGCGCCTGGCGATCTCTTGTTGCATCCCGTAAATGAAACAAATTATTTTCTTCAAACCCCTCTGCTATCTGTGATTCTAAATTTCTTCTACTGTCTTTACCTACGATTTCGCCTTCAATTTGTTTGACTTGCTTTTTTAATGCCTCAAATTCCCTTTTCACGCGTTCATTAAATTTTCCCTGATTTTCAACATGTTTATTTATGCTCTGGTACTCTTCGGTTTCTGAAAATGGCAATGGAGCTGTGTCATCTGAATCTCTGTCCCCATTTAAATTAAGATTTGTCAATTTATCTGAAATCTCCTCCACTCTTTCCGATAAGTCACCAATTTGTTCTTTCTGTTTATTTACGTCTTCCGTAAGTGTCGCGACTCGCGTTTCAGTATTAACGCATTTAGTAGTTAACTGTTCATACTGTTGTGTTAGGTTATTTAATCTGTCATTTGGTACGGATTCCTCGATTCTCTCAAATATTTCTTTCTTATCGTGTGCACGTTGTAAATTTAACTCTGAAAATTTCTGTACTGTCACGCGATCTCTTTCCTCCTGTTCTCTATCCTGTTCCCTTTGTCTAATCTCTACTGCAACTAATCTATTATTGTGAGCATTCAAAATCGGTTGTACTTCTTCTCTGATTTCTTTCTTTAATTCATCTTTTATATTTTTGAAACATGTCCCTATTCGTGAATCTATCCGTGTTTCCATTGTTCCCATTTGTGATCCCAGTGAGTCTAACCGTGTTTCCATTGTTCCCATCTGTGTCTTAATTGTCCCTATCTCTGTTTTTAATTCAGATCTAAACCGTGCTTCCATTGTTCCCATTTGTGATCCCAAATTTAATATTGCACTCATCAACTGCTCCGTGTTAAGTTGTTCGAAATTCTTTTCGCCCCTAACATTTCCCACAAAACTAACTTCCTTCTGCATAGCTGTAAGGCTATCTCTGTTCGATACTACTTCAGAATCCTCTATCGTTAATCTCGTATTCTGTGAATTTTCTGATTGAGAAAAATTTTGAAATGGTTCTGGACTATTCTCCCGACTTATTAAATTGTTTTCAACTTCATTATTCATCACACTGTTGTCCTGTGTTGGCGAGTTCGCCATGTTAACAATTTCGTCATTCTCACTATCCATCATTTTTGCCTTTTTCATCGACCGCGTAATCATTTACAAAATGTACAAAACTCGTCACTATATGAAATTTATACACAATGACACTTTATCACCAACAATATCAATCACACGAAATGCTTCCTTCAAACACGATTAACGAACAATAGAAGAATGACAATCACCAAATCTACACATGCAATACAAGCTACAATTACTAAACTACAAATTACTACAACAATACTACTGTCTACTATTTTTCCAATCAGAAGAATTCCAAGGGACGATCCGAAGCAGCGGTCGCCACGTGCATGGGGGCTTAATTATATAAAAAATTAAAATGCAAATAATTTTAGTAGCTGTATGTCCGATTACGCAAGTCTCGTAAACGGCTGGCCCTGACTAGTATTATTACGCAATCTGACTGCTTAGAATGACAACAAGGAATGTAAGAAAATTTTCGTTAACACAGTTAATTAATTAAGTCCCCAGCAACTATAAAACCTACGAAGCCAACAAAGCACAAGTGTAGCTGTTCTGTGTGTGGTAGTGTGACTCAACGCACATCTGGCACGGTTCTTCTTCAACAAGACAAGAAATTTTAAATACCATTTATACTGACGTGATAAAAGAAAATTAGAAATACTATAATTGTGCAAGAAACCCAGAATTACACTCTAATACAAGAACACACGCCAGATGCTTTGTTGACTGAACCTGTAATGAAGCATTATTCAGGACACACAAATAATAAGAAAATAAAGAACAGTAGTTAGTTACCTTAATTTATATTGACGAAAAGCACTCAGATCATTACAATATCTCCATTGGAACAACATCTGCTATCTCTCCCATCAAATAACTGCATAAACATGGAACAACACTCTCCACTACCGCATCTCACTCTAACTTCAGCGACAAGCAGTGTCCACCACAACTTCTCGGCAAGAACTGCCTGTCGCTGCGTCTCAATAATCACTGCCAGTGGAGGCGGCGGAACAATACACTCTGGCGCGATCTTTGGCGCTGTGGCTCAGTGTAGCCACCTTTCACGTCGCACGGTAAGAACGCTGAAATTTGAGGAAGCTGTCTTGCAGCTTGTGGAGCGGGATCCTTCAATCAGCACTCGTGCAATTGCACGTAACATGGGAACGAATGAGACGAATGTAAGAACAGTCCTTCGAGAGCAATTGTTACGTCCATTTCACTTAAAGCGTGTCCACAACCTGGAACCAGTTGATTATCCACCCAGAGCACAGTTTTCGCAGTGGTACATGGAACAGTGTGAAATGCATCCTACATTTCCATCCTCTGTGTTGTTTACCGATGAAGCAACGTTTGAGCGTGATGGAGTCTTCAACATGCACAATTCGCATGTTTTGAGTGAGGATAACCCATATGCCACAGTTACTAGCGCTCATCAAGTGCGGTTATTCGTTAATGTGTGGGTCGGTGTTGTTGGGGACTGTGTAATTGGGTCATATCTGCTACCTAGCCCATTAAATGGGCAGGCACTATTACAATTTTCTCACCAGAATTGCTGGAAAACATCCCGTTCCCTACAAGATAAAGCATGTGGTTCAAACATGACGGAGCGCCGGCACCTTTAAGTCGTCGTGTGCGTCGATTCCTGGACCGACGGTTCCCAGAAACGTGGATTGGCAGAGGTGGTCCTTTACCACGGCCTGCTCGTTCCCAGATACGTCCCCTCTGGACTTTTTTGTGTGGAGAGAGATGCGCAACCTTGTTTACGCAACTCCTGTTGCATCAGAAGAGGATCTGGTTGCCCCGATAGTAGCAGCAGCAGGAACAATTCAGGATACTCCTGGGGTTTTTGCCCGTGTCAGACAGAACATGATCCGACGGTGTAACCTGTTTACGTGTCAGTGGAGGCATTTTTGAAAATCTATTGTAATTGAAATAGGGTTGTGTTTATGTGTTGTCTCTTGGTCATAAAAAATGGAAAAGTGTTTGTTGGTTTAATTTACTGCCAGAGAAATCTTCCTCTACCAGTTTAAATGCTCCTCATAGGAAAAGATGACATTAGGGAAAAATATTTGTTTTGATGTCCCCTATAACCTCCCAGAGTTTGTTTAAATACTTTTCACCCTGTACACTGATCATCCAGAACATTATGACCACCTACCTAATAGCCGGTATGCCCACCTTTGGCATGTACACTCCTGGAAATGGAAAAAAGAACACATTGGCACCGGTGTGTCAGACCCACCATACTTGCTCCGGACACTGCGAAAGGGCTGTACAAGCAATGATCACACGCACGGCACAGCGGACACACCAGGCACCGCGGTGTTGGCCGTCGAATGGCGCTAGCTGCGCAGCATTTGTGCACCGCCGCCGTCAGTGTCAGCCAGTTTGCCGTGGCATACGGAGCTCCATCGCAGTCTTTAACACTGGTAGCATGCCGCGACAGCGTGGACGTGAACCGTATGTGCAGTTGACGGACTTTGAGCGAGGTCGTATAGTGGGCATGCGGGAGGCCGGGTGGACGTACCGCCGAATTGCTCAACACGTGGGGCATGAGGTCTCCACAGTACATCGATGTTGTCGCCAGTGGTCGGCGGAAGGTGCACGTGCCCGTCGACCTGGGACCGGACCGCAGCGACGCACGGATGCACGCCAAGACCGTAGGATCCTACGCAGTGCCGTAGGGGACCGCACCGCCACTTCCCAGCAAATTAGGGACACTGTTGCTCCTGGGGTATCGGCGAGGACCATTCGCAACCGTCTCCATGAAGCTGGGCTACGGTCCCGCACACCGTTAGGCCGTCTTCCGCTCACGCCCCAACATCGTGCAGCCCGCCTCCAGTGGTGTCGCGACAGGCGTGAATGGAGGGACGAATGGAGACGTGTCGTCTTCAGCGATGAGAGTCGCTTCTGCCTTGGTGCCAATGATGGTCGTATGCGTGTTTGGCGCCGTGCAGGTGAGCGCCTCAATCAGGACTGCATACGACCGAGGCACACAGGGCCAACAACCGGCATCATGGTGTGGGGAGCGATCTCCTACACTGGCCGTACACCACTGGTGATCGTCGAGGGGACACTGAATAGTGCACGGTACATCCAAACCGTCATCGAACCCATCGTTCTACCATTCCTAGACCGGCAAGGGAACTTGCTGTTCCAACAGGACAATGCACGTCCGCATGTATCCCGTGGCACCCAACGTGCTCTAGAAGGTGTAAGTCAACTACCCTGGCCAGCAAGATCTCCGGATCTGTCCCCCATTGAGCATGTTTGGGACTGGATGAAGCGTCGTGTCACGCGGTCTGCACGTCCAGCACGAACGCTGGTCCAACTGAGGCGCCAGGTGGAAATGGCATGGCAAGCCGTTCCACAGGACTACATCCAGCATCTCTACGATCGTCTCCATGGGAGAATAGCAGCCTGCATTGCTGCGAAAGGTGGATATACACTGTACTAGTGCCGACATTGTGCATGCTTTGTTGCCTGTGTCTATGTGCCTGTGGTTCTGTCAGTGTGATCATGTGATGTATCTGACCCCAGGAATGTGTCAATAAAGTTTCCCCTTCCTGGGACAATGAATTCACGGTGTTCTTATTTCAATTTCCAGGAGTGTATAACAGCGGCGACGTGTCGTGGCATGGAAGCAGTGAGGCCTTAGTAGGTCGCTGCAGGGAGTTGGCATCACATTTGCACACACGTCACCTAATTGCCGTAAATCACAGAGGTGGATGATTATCTCTGACGCCACGTTCAATCACATCCCAGATGTGTTCGATCAGGTTCATATCTGGCAGATTGCGGGGGAGAGCACATCAATTGGAGCTCGCCTCTGTTTTCCTCGAAACACTTGATCACACTCCTGGCCTTGTGACATGGCGCCTTATCTTGCTGAAAAATGCCACTGCCGTCGGGAAACATGATGGGTGTATGTGGTTTGCAACTAGTGTACGATACTCCTTGGCCCTCATGGTGCCTTGCATGAGCTCCAAATGGTTCAAATGGCTCTGAGCACTATGGGACTTAACTTCTAAGATCATCAGTCCCCTAGAACTCAGAACTACTTAAACCTAACTAACCTAAGGACATCACACAGATCCATGCCCGAGGCAGGATTCGAACCTGCGACCGTAGCGGTCACGCGGTTCCAGACTGTAGCGCCTTTAACCGCTTGGCCACCCCGGCCGGCCATGAGCTCCACTGGACCAACGAATGCCCACGTGAATGTTCCCCAAAGCATAATGGAGTCGCCTCCAGCTTATCTGCGTCCCGCAGTACAGGTGTCAAGGAGCTGTTCACCTGGAAGAAGACGGATTCGCGCCCTCCCATCGACACGATGAAAAAGGTATCGGGATTCACAAGACCATGCGACGCTCTGCCACTGCGCCTGCGTCCAGTGCCCACGGTCACGTGCCAATTTCGTAGTTGCCGATGTCATGGTATTCACATTGGCTCATGCACGGGTCGTCCGTTGCTCAGGTCCATCGTGTTAAGACTCATTTGTACTCTGCCCAGCATTAAAGTCTGATGTTAGTTCTGCCACAGTTCACCGCTGTCCTGTTTTACCAGTCTGTCCAGCCTACGACGTTGGACATCTGTAATGAGAGATGGTCGCCCAACCGCACGATGTCTGGAAGTGATTTTACCTTGATTTCGCCAAGACACAAACCACAGTACTCCTCAAACACCGGACATGTCGTGCAGTTTCTGAAATGGTCTCGCCGAGTATCCGGGCCATCACAATTTGTTCTCAGTCAAACTCAGATAGATCACGCGCCTTCTCCATTGTACACACGGACAGCATGCTCACTGATACTAAACACACCATACGTGTATCTGTGTATCAATCGTTCCTCGCCAGGTGACGCTCCTATCGACTAGACGAGTTTATATCGATATTAGGTCGGTGGTCATAATTTTCTGGCTGATCAGTGTATTTATTGTTGCACTTTGCGTCTTCTTTGCGGTAGTTTCACTATTCTATCGAACGTATCCGGAAACCTATTAGTGTGCTGCGGTCGCAGGTTCGAAGCCTGCCTCGGGCATGGATGTGTGTAATGTCCTTAGGTTAGTTAGGTTTAAGTAGTTCTAAGTTCTAGGGGACTGATGACCACAGATGTTAAGTCCCATAGTGCTCAGAGCCATTTGAACCATTTTGAAACCTATTAGTGGACATCCTTCACCTTTATTATGTCTTGAAATCTGCTGGGGACTCTTTCAATGAGCTATCCGAATGTTTGTGGAGGAATGGCATCCCGTTCTTCCTCAAGAGCCAAAGCCACAGAAGGTAGCGATGTTGGGCACTGAGGTCTGAAGTGAAGTCGACTTTCTAATTCAACCAAAATGGATTCCATAGGGTTCCGGTCAGGACTCTGGACAGTCCAGTCTATTTCAGGAATGTAGCGTCTACAAAAGATTACCTCACAGATGTTGCTTTACGATAAGATGCATTGCCATGTGGATACAAACGATCACCTCTGAGAAATGTTCCTTTACTGCACGTAGTAAACAATGCTGTAAAACGTGTTCATATCCTTCTGCATCTAGCTTTTTCTTAAGTGCAATAATGGGCTACAAACGAATCACAAAAAGAACACCTGCATCCAAAACACCACCTACTTTGTACTTCACTGTTGGCACTAGACATGGTGGCAGGTAATATACAGGGTGATTCAAAAAGAATACCACAACTTTAGGAATTTCAAACTCTGCAACGACAAAAGGCAGAGCTAAGCACTATCTGTCGGCGAATTAAGGGAGCTATAAAGTTTCATTTAGTTGTACATTTGTTCGCTTGAGGCGCTGTTGACTAGGCGTCAGCGTCAATTGATGCTAAGATGGCGACCGCTCAACAGAAAGCTTTTTGTGTTATTGAGTACGGCAGAAGTGAATCGACGACAGTTGTTCAGCGTGCATTTCGAACGAAGTATGGTGTTAAACCTCCTGATAGGTGATGTATTAAACGTTGGTATAAACAGTTTACAGAGAATGGGTGTTTGTGCAAAGGGAAAAGTTCTGGACGGCCGAGAACGAGTGATGAAAATGTAGCACGCATCTAGCAAGCATTTGTTCGCAGCCCAGGAAAATCGACTCGCAGAGCTAGCAGAGAGCTGAAAATTCCACAATCAACTGTATGGAGAGTCCTACGAAAAAGGTTAGCTATGAAACCTTATCGTCTGAAATTGGTTCAAGCACTACCTGAACGTCAACTACCCGAGGCGATGGATCGGCCGCCAGGCAGCCCGTGACAGAGCACTTCTTCACTGGCCTCCAAGAAGCCCTGATCTTACCCCCTGCGATTTTTTCTTATGGGGGTATGTTAAGGATATGGTGTTTCGGCCACCTCTCCCAGCCACCATTGATGATTTGAAACGAGAAATAACAGCAGCTATCCAAACTGTTACGCCTGATATGCTACAGAGAGTGTGGAACGAGTTGGAGTATCGGGTTGGTATTGCTCGAGTGTCTGGAGGGGGCCATATTGAACATCTCTGAACTTGTTTTTGAGTGAAAAAAAACCTTTTTAAATACTCTTTGTAATGATGTATAACAGAAGGTCATATTATGTTTCTTTCATTAAATACACATTTTTAAAGTTGTGGTATTCTTTTTGAATCACCCTGTACTTCAGGCATTCACGAAACCCAAACCTTTACATCACATTGAGACAACGTATTGTGTGATCAGTCAGTCTAAATCACTCGTGTCCAGTCATCTACTGTCCAGTTGCTCTTTACACCGTCCGCAGCTCGTGGTTTAGAGGCTAGCATTGCTACCTTCGGATCACGGGGTGCCAGGTTCGATTCTCGGCCGGGTTGGGAATTTTCTCTGCCCGGGGACTGGTTGTTTGTGTTGTCCTCATCATTCCATCGTCATTCATGAATGTGGCTAGATTGGATTGTGTATAGATTGGGAATGTGCACGGGCGCTAATGACCACGCAGTTGAGCACCCCACAAACCAAACAAACCAAACATCAAACTCATTACACCACCTCAAGTGTCGCTTAGCATTGACTACAGAAATGAGTGGCTTATGAGAATCAACTCGACTGTTGTACCCCGTTCTTTTTAACTGATGCCGGTAGCTCTTTGGCACCTACGAGTGATTCCTTCCTTCGATTTCATGTGTAAGGATCAACTAGATAGTAGCCCGATGGTAGGGGATTTTATTTTACTTTTTATTCACTTTCAAAAGTCACTTTCTTCTCAAGCCGTAGCCGGCAGCGTCGGCTGCCCGTAATTTTTCCATCCCACGGTCTGGCAACAGCAATGTGTGTGTGTGTGTGTGTGTGTGTGTGTGTGTGTGTGTGTGTGTGTGAAATCTTATGGGACTTAACTGGTAAGGTCATCAGTCCCTAAGCCTACACAATACTTAACCTAAATTATCCTAAGGACAAACACACACACCCATGCCCGAGGGAGGACTCGAACCTCCGCCGGAACCAGCCGCCCAGTCCATGACAGCAGCGCCATAGACCGTTCGGCTAATCTCGAGCGGCTCAGAAGGGCTGAAATGTTGCTGTTCGATATGTTACTTCAGGTGACACCCAGCGACTAATCCACTTTCGAAGTAACTGAGCTCTTCTGAACGACCCATTCTGCCATTATTGCTTCACTACTCACATCACAATACTCCCCGCAGCGTTTCATACTAGCGGTTCAGTCTCCCGTAATACCTAGTGGTCAATTTCGCATTACGTAGGGTGTACGGTTACATTCGATCAAATAGCACACTTTAGTATCATTCCGTTCGGTATAGTGTCACCCTTTCCGTAGCTTGCACACCATCGACTTAGACAATTCAACATTAGCATGTATTCTCTGTCACCATCTCCGCTGTCACAGTCACTCTTTTCTTTCTCATTGTCAGTAGATTTAACGATGTTAACAAGATATCATCGCGTCTGCCTACAGCGGAATTTTCCGCTATTATTTTCTATACTTACACTTCAAATTAACAACGTACACTACTTTGAAGTGGAACATGGCTGTACCTAGTATAAATCTACGGTACGATTTATCGGTTAAGAAGTGCTATGTCTACCAATAGAATTACAGTCTCAAACGTTACCAATAATAAGACAGCAATGAACGTCGACAGGAAGATAGTTCGAAGTTCCGACAATTCTCGACAGAAGAAAATAGTTCATATCTCGAGAAGTATGTGCTTTCTGACAATTGTTTATAGGACATTTTTCTAGCCTATCCCAAAGTTATCTCCTTTAAGAATAGGGGAAACGTTTTTAAACACTAATTGCACCCCGAAAAGAAAAGTGACACGTCAATAAACGGCAATTTTTTGTTTATGTCACCGAAAAATACGTTTGAAGTGCATCAACATGAACGAAATGCGTCATATCTGCATCTAGCAATTTGTCCACTTCAGTGCAAGTGTGTCAGTTTTATTGTAGGCTACTTCATGATTCGTCACAACAAGAACAGTGTCACTTAAGCATTGCTACTGGCAGGTGTGCATGGGTTATGCAAAAAGAGCAGTGCATTCTGAAGTGCGAAACTTTTCCTGTAAAAGGTAAGTTAAATGTAATTTTTAATATCATTAACTATTACAATGTCTGTGTTTATATAGTGTCTCTATTTTCTGTGGCATGCATTACATATATGCATTTCTGAAGGACAGACCCTGTTATGACAGTTACAGCTGTTGTAAACATTACGAAATTTCATGCATTGCAGCGTACAAGGAAAAACATGGAAATTTCTGCTACGAAGAAAGATATTGCTGAATTCCTTTTCTCAGCGAAATGTATTCGTATATTGTGTAAGACCATTTATGATTTAACGTTTTCGCAAATTGTCCTTCTTAAATGTATTTAATTGATGTTCATTACTAAACTGCACTAATTTTCATAAACTACAACTTTGCCTTTCGTATTCTTGTAATATTACAGTTTCAACTTGTTCATTTTTCATCTGAACTTAAGTACTTACTTTACCTAATTAAGGTTCGAATGTCGTATTATATTAAAGCAAAAAATAAAAAATAAAAAGTGGGGTGGAAAATTGGCAAAAGTATTACATTAAGGGTTATGACAAATACATAACAGTTTCTAGAAAATCAAGAACAGCAAGGCAACTCAAAGAATTAATTAGTAATTACCAGATAACATCCAACATTCGAGGAGAACACAACTACATGTCCGTATTACTGTTGTATAGACTACCACAATGAAGAGCCAAAGGAACTGGTACACCTGCCTAATATCGTGCAGGGCCCTCACGAGCACGCAGAACTGCCGCAACACGACGTGGCATACACTCTAATAATATCTGCTACAAAGAAAGATGTCTGGGTGGAAGTGTGACCACGAATCCTGCAGGACTGTCCATAAATCCGTAAGAGTACGAGGGGTGGAGATCTCTTATGACTAACACGTTGTAAGGCATCCCAGATATCCTCAATAATAATCATGTATGGGGAGTTTGGTGGCCAGCGGAGATCTTTAAATTCAGAACAGTGTTTCTGTAGCCACTCTGCAGCCATTCAGGACGTACGGGATATTGCAGTGTCCTGCTGGGATTGCCCAAGTTCGTCGGAATGCACAATGGACTTGAATGGATGCAGGTGCTCATACTGGATACGTGTCACCTGTCACAGTCGTATCTAGACGTATCAGGGGTTTTATATCACTCTAACTGCACACAGTCCCACACCATTACAGAGACCTCCACGAGCTTGAACAGCCTGGTGACATACAGGGTCCACATATTCATGAGATTTCCTCCATACCGCACACATCCATCCACTCGATACAATTTGAAACGAAACACGTCCGACCAGGCAACATGTTTCCAGTCATCAACAGTACAATGTCGGTGTTGACGGGCCCAGGCGAGGCGTAAAGCTGAGTGTGGGGCAGTCATCAAGGGTACATGAGTCGGCCTCCGGCTCCGAAAGCCCATATCGATAATATTTCGTTGAATGGTTCGCACACTGACACTTGTTGATGGCCCAGCATTGAAATCTGCAGCAGTTTGCGGAAGGGTTGCACTTCTGTCACGTTGAACGATTCTATTCAGTCGTCGTTGGTTCAGTTCAAATGGTGCAAATGGCTCTGAGCACATCTATGGTCATCAGTCCCCTAGAACTTAGAACTACTTAAACCTAACTAACCGAAGGACATCACACAACACCCAGTCGTCACGAGGCAGAGAAACTCCCTGACCCCGCCGGGATGTTCAGTTCTTGCAGGAACTTTACCCAGCCGCAGCGATGTCGGAGATTTGGTGTTTTACCGGATTCCTGATATTCACGGTAGACTCGTGGAATGGTCGTACAGGAAAATCACCACTTCATCGCTACCTCGGGGATGCTGTGTCTCGTCGCTCGTGCGCCGACTGTAACACTACGTTCAGACTCACTTAAATCTTGATAACTTGCCATTGTAGCAGCAGTAACCGAGCTAACAACTGCGCCAGACACTTGTTGTCTTATATAAGCGTTGCCGACCGCAGCGCCATATTCTGCCTGTTTACATATCCCTGTATTTGAATACGCATGCATATACCAGTTTCTTTGGCGTTTCAGTGTATTATGAAATTTACTGGCAAAATTGCTTACTTGAAATTTAAAGGACGCTTATACTGTTTCAACGTAAGTTTTATAGAAATCTTTAAGTCGATTTTTCTCAACTACAGCATTTTTGAGTTGTGTCGATGTTCTTGCCGGGTTGCGATATGTACAGCGTAGAATTAAAACAAGCTACTATTAGCGAGTAAGGCAGCGTAGTAATAATGCATTGAAAACGTATTCGAAAGGACGGCCATTAAATCGACTTTCAGCCATTCAGATTTGGATTTTCCGTGATTTCCCTAAACTGCTTGGAACAAATACCGGTATCGTTCGCTCGGAAAAGCACAGCGATTTCCTCCCCCATCCTCCCCAAATTCGAACTACTGCTCCATCCCTAACGACCTTGTTGTCTACTAAAAGTTAAACGCTGTCATCTTTCTTTGAAACTACTCTTCGTAAAAACTGCTGTATCTCAACAAAACATGCCGTGTTCTCCATTTCCAGAAACTCAAAATCCAATCAAACATTTTGCTTGTTAACCCGTAGTTTAGGTAATAAGCGTAGGTGAAGTACAGAGTCAAATACTTTTTGAAAGACAAGAAATACAGCATCCACGTGATGGCCTTTGCTACTGCTTTCGGAATATCATATGAAAAAAACGGATAAGTTGAGTCACATGATCGATATGTACGGAAGCCATGCTGGTCGGCATAGAGGACGTAATTTTCATCGAGAAACCTCATGACGTTTGAGCTCAGAATACGTGCTAAGATTCTTCGACACTTTCATGTAAAGCATTTTGGACGGTGCCTAGCGATACTATGAAGCCTATTGTCTGTAGGACATGTACACCTTCTTCGTGCGACGTGTCGACCTACCTTACATCTTATTGCTTACAATGCGCAAACACAGTGCGCTAGCCTCGTACCTGCAACTAAAATTGTATTAAACTCTTATGTAAACTGGTTGCAATTTCAACAATAAATTATCATCATCATTACTATACTATTACTTTACTGGCGAAAAATAAATTGCAAACATTAAAATTTCTAGGAGGAACCATTCGGAGAGATGCATGTGGAATGACCACATAAATCGAATTGTAGGAAATATAGATGACAGACCGACATTGATTGGAAGGCTCTTAAGAAAATGTAGTTCATTCATGAAAACAGTAGCTTACGAAACACTTCTTCAGATTCTTTACCATTGCACGTCAGTCTGGGATTCATATCAGGTTGGATGAACAGAAGAGATAGAGAAGGTTTATGTACAGTAAACAGTTTAAGCAACAAGAGAACAGAGGCTTTTTTTGCCGGCCGGTGTGGCCGTGCGGTTCTGGCGCTTCAGTCTGGAACCGCGTGACCGCTACGGTCGCAGGTTCGAATCCTGCCTCGGGCATGGATGTGTGTGATGTCCTTAGGTTAGTTAGGTTTAAGTAGTTCTAAGTTCTAGGGGACTGATGACCACAGATGTTAAGTCCCATAGTGCCCAGAGCCATTTTTTGAACAGAGGCTTTTGAAATGTGATGCACAGAAGAATGTTGACGTTTAGACGGATATATCATATAACTAATGAGGAGGTACTGAACAGAAGTGGGAAGACAAGAAATTTGTGGCACAGCTTGACTGAAAAGAAGGGATCGGTCGATAGGACACTTTCTGAGACATCAAGGGATCGCCAATTCAGTATGGGTGGGAAGTGTGGGAGGTAAAAATCATTGAAGGAGACCAAGAGAAGCCGGTAGCTGTGGCCGAGCGGTTCTAGGCGCTTCAGTCCGGAACCTCGCGACTGCTACGGTCGCAGGTTCGAATCCTGCCTCGGGAATGGATGTGTATGACGTCCTGATGTTAGTTATGTTCAAGTAGTTATAAGTTCTAGGGGACTGATGACCTCAAATGTTAAGTCCCATAGTGCTCAGAGCCATTTGAACCATTTTGAAGGCCAAGAGATGAATACAGTTAAGAGGGTCAGAAAGATGGAGGTTGCGGTAATTCGGAGATGAAGAGGCTTGCTGAAGATAGAGTAGGGTGGGGAGCTGCTTCAAACCAGTCTTCAGACTGAAAACCACAACAGTAACAGAGAAGGTCCAACGAGGAACCATGCGTTTCGTACGGGATCGTGTAGCCGGCACGAGACCGTTACGGAGATGCTCAACAAACTCCACAGGCAGACGCTACAAGAGATGCGTTGCGAATCACGGAGAGGCTTGCTATTGAAATTCCGAGAGAGAGTAAGTTCCCGGAAGAGTCGGGTCTCACATTTCGTTCCACATACGTCTCGCGAAATGACCACGAAGAAAATATTCCAGAAATTAGATGTCATAAGCAGCTTTAGCGATAACCATTCTTCCTACTCACCATTAGTGGAGAGACAGGGAAGAGGCAAAAGATAATGGTACTAGACGTACCAGCCGCCACTCAGCGTACGGTGGCTTGCAGAGAGTAGATGTAGATGTAGATGTAGATCATTCATATCATTCAGATGGGTGTGTAAGTTCCACCTTAGTGGAGTAACAAGCTCAAATGGCAGAACTATTGGCGCTCACCTCTCCGAGCCGACATGACCATTTCGTCTGGCCATCCCACACATGTTTGATACAGTTTACTTTTAGATCGATATCCAGGATCGAAGTAAGTAAATAAAAGTTATTTTGAATGGTATTGTAGAGAGTTCAATACCCGCCTCTGTAGTGGAGGTCTAAATTTAAAGGCCGTTGTTTGGTCGGAAAACTTAGAATGCATACTAGCGTAAGTCCCTACAGGGTGACAATTACTGAATTATGTGAAATAAGATCGTCATAACTTCTGAACGGTTTGCGTTAGGACCTTCAAGTTGCACTGCTGGCTGCTGGGAATGATAGGAATTAGTATGCGCATACATGGTTGGGTTTAGCGACGAAGCCTACTTTCATTCGTATGGGTCCGTCAATAACAAAACTGGCGCATTTGGGGGATTGAGAATCCGCATTTCGCTATCGAGAAGTCGCTTCACCCTCAACGGGTGACTGTGTGGTTTTCAATGTTCAGTCACGAAATAATCAATGCGATATTCCTTGGTAGCATGGTGACTACCGAACGGTACGTGAACGTTTTGGAAGATGATTTTATCCCCATTATCCAAAGTGATCCTGATTTCGAAAAGGTGTGGTTCATGCGAGACGGAGCTCGACCCCATCGAAGCAGGAGAAATGGTTCAAATGGCTCTGAGCACTATGGGACTTAACTTCTGAGGTCATCAGTCCCCTAGAACTTAGAACTACTTAAACCTAACTAACCTAAGGACAGCAAACATCCATGCCCGAGGCAGGATTCGAACCTGTGACCGTAGTGGTCGTGCGGTTCCAGACTGTAGCGCCTAGAACCGCTCGGCCACTCCGGCCGGCGAAGCAGGAGAGTGTTTGATGTCCTAGAGGAGCACTTTGGGGACCGTATTCTGGCTCTGGGGTACCCAGAGTACACTGGCTTTGACCTCGATTTGCCGCTATATTCTCCGGATGTGAACACATGCGACTCCTTTTTGTGGGGCTGTATTAAAGACAAGGTGAACAGCAATAATCCCAAATTCATTGCTAAGCTGAAAACAGCCATTCAGGACGTCATCGACAGCATCGATTTTCCGACGCTTCAAGGGGTTATCCTAATTTTCACTATTCGTCTGCGCCACATCATCGCCAATGATGGCAGGTATATCGAACATATCATAACCTAAATTCGAACCGAAATTCGAATATCTGTCGTGACGTTTACATGTTGAATAAAGTGTGTGCACGCCGTAGTTAGTAAATAATTTACGTTTTTCTCATTCTTCATTTCTTTCTTTCCTTCGGCCTTTGTCCCGCTTCCACGCGGGGCGGCCGGGTTATTACGGATTTGGCAGTTTTAGTTGCAGAGGGTGGCCGCATGCCCTTCCTGCCGCCTCCCCGAACCCTCTGGGACGTAAGTAGTGTACCTCAGCTGTCTGGATCTAATGTAAGCCATGAAATAGTGTGAACGTTTTCAAATGTCTGTAAGTCGTGTAACTGAGGCGGAACGTGGGGACCAGCCCGGTATTCACCTAGCGGGATGTGGAAAACCGCCTGAAAACTACACCCAGGCTGGCCAACATACCAGCCCTCGTCGTTAATCCGCCAGGCGGATTCGATCCGGGGCCGGCGCGCCTACCCGAGTCCAGGAAGCAGCACATTAGCGCTCTCGGCTCCCCTGGCGGGTCTTATGTTTTTCTCATATAGTTCAATAATTGTCACCCTGTAAATACATGTCCTTTCACCAAGATGTTGGGCTAAACTCCAAACCCTTGCGCAGTGTCTCACGGAGAGTGATTATGCGACATTGTTGATAGTGACTTATCGGTTGGCGGGAACATTAAAACTGGTAGTCACGTTGGGGCTCGTCAAGAGCTTTAGTCTACGCGCCAACTCCGAGTTTCAGTCTTTCCTTTCCTTTCCTTTCATCGACAACTGGCACCGAGCGAGGTGGCGCAGTGATAGCACACTGGACTCGCATTCGGGAGGACGACGGTTCAATCCCGTCTCCAGCCATCCTGATTTAGGTTTTCCGTGATTTCCCTAAATCGTTTCAGACAAATGCCGGGATGGTTCCTTTGAAAGGGCACGGCCGCTTTCCTTCCCCATCCTTCCCTAACCCGAGCTTGCGCTCCGTCTCTAATGACCTCGTTGTCGAGGGGACGTTAAACACTAACCTAACCTAACCTAAACAACTGGCAGGCACTCATCACAAACATTGACTCACTGCAGAAATACACTCGACACCTCATAATAAGTTGGATAAGGACAATGGAAGCTATCTCTTTTAAGAACATGGACAACTGATATCGATTTTGAGTTTTAAGTTATATGAGTGAATCAGCACTCTCTGCTCACTTACCTTTTGTATGTGCACTTTATTAGTGCATTGCCTACCAGTAGTTATAGGTATAAAAAAAATGGCTCTGAGCACTATGGAACTTAACATCTATGGTCATCAGTCCCCTAGAACTTAGAACTACTTAAACCTAACTAACCTAAGGACATCACACAACACCCAGTCATCACGAGGCAGAGAAAATCCCTGACCCCGCCGGGAATCGAACCCGGGCGTGAGAAGCGAGAACGCTACCGCACTATAGGTATCAACAAGAAAACAGAAGCACGAATAAGACACTTGGATCAAAGTAAAGGACGACCAGTGTGGGTAACTGATTGACTGAGCGTGCACGATTTTTGAAAAAAAAACGAGGATCCCATCGACGTAAGCGTCACTAAAGACGTTGTCGTATCTCTGGCCAGATGAAGACAGGAAATGAAATTAGCCGTATTCTTTTAAAAGAAAACACCCTGGTATTTGCTTTAACCGATGGAGCAAAAAACGGAAAGGCTAGATCTGGATGGGGGGATGAGCAAGTGAACCTTATGAAGAACGCAAGGTGGGAGGGAGTTACTGTTTGAGACCCTTGAATGCTTCATAGCTGCACGTTCAAATAGACTCGCACTCTCGATAACATATGACAGAATTTAGGAAGTTATTGTGTACCTTTTTATTGACATACTGATTTCTCGTCTGACCATGGACGTTGCCGAGCGTTCGTGATGTATGTCGAACAAGGCAATCAGTGTGACCTCACAAGTTCGTTGTCCGCCCCGATAACTGAGTGGTCAGCGAGACGGATTGCCGTCCTACGGGCCCGGGTTCGATTCCCGGCTGGGTCGGGGATTCTCTCCGCTCAGGGACTGAGTGTTGTGTTATCTTCATCATCATTTCATCCCCATCCGGCGCGCAGGTCGCCCAATGTGGCGTCGAATGTAGTAAGACCTGCAACAAGGCGGCTGGACCTGCCCCGCTAGGGGCCTCCCGGCCAATGACGCCAAACGCTCATGTCCATTTCCACAAGTTCGTTGTGGGGCTCATATTACCCGTGGGGTCCGCGCTCATTGCATCGCCGAATAAGGTGTCTGCGCTCCCGCTATAACCTCACATTTGTAGTGCTCCACGCTGTACTTAGGTGCAAACAGCCTGCTTTATTAATGGGGTTAGCGGATACTTCATGTACTTATTTTAATGCAGCTTCAGCTTCCTTCAGTTCCTCTGGATAGCGCAGTCGCAGACACTTCTCGTGGACAATCCGGTGTAGTCCTGTCGGTTACACAGTATCTCGACGTAATACTGCCGTATTCACACGGCATTCTGTAAATTCCTACAGTTCTGCCGCCTACTTAACCTTTCGCAACCTCGTGATTTGTCTTGTTTTAACTGGAGGCCTGATGAATGAGTTGATGTTGTGTCTCTTCAGAACTTAGCTGATCTCCCACGTCACTGAACTACCGAATGGCAAATTCAAGCTGCTTGCCTATACCTCTTGAAAGTTCTTACGGTTGTAAGTAGGCTGTTTAGGTTTTTATGTTGGTAACGCCACGTAGCGCTCTGTATGAAAAGCACTGATTGTGCTGTGTGCAGTCTGTGGCTGGTTAGCATTGGTGGAATATTCGCTATTGTAGTGTTGGGCAGTTGGATGTGAACAGCGCGTAGCGTTGCGCAGTTGGAGGTGAGCCGCCAGCAGTGGTGGATGTGGGGAGAGAGATGGCAGAATTTTAAGAGCGGACGATCTGGACGTATGTCCGCCAGAAAGAGTAAATTTGTAACACTAGATATCATGAACTAATATACAGGGTGAGTCACCTAACGTTACCGCTGGATATATTTCGTAAAACACATCAAATACTGACGAACCGATTCCACGGACCGAACGTGAGGAGAGGGGCTAGTGTAATTGTTTAATACAAACCATACAAAAATGCACGGAAGTATGTTTTTTAACACAAACCTACGTTTTTTTAAATGGAACCACGTTAGTTTTGTTAGCACATCTGAACATATAAACAAATACGTAATCAGTGCCGTTTGTTGCATTGTAAAATGTTAATTACATCCGGAGATATTGTAACCTGAAGTTGACGCTTGAAACCTCCGACGTTCAGTTGCGTGTTATAACAAACACGGGTACGGTCGGCGAACAGCATCTGCAGGGACATGTTTACGATGACGACCGTGTTTACGAGTGTGGCTGTAGTGCACTGTTGTGCTTTGGTCTAGCTGTCGCAGTGTCCGCATGTAGCGCTTGCTGCTATTGTTATTCTGCATTCGTCTCCGCACGCAGACCAACTGTAGTACACCGTGTTATCAGACGTCTGTGATAGTGTAGTGTTGTAGGAACTGTGACCATGGTGTATTCGAACTCTGAAAAGGCGGAGATAATACTCATCTATGGCGAGTGTCGACGAAATGCAGCTGAAGCCTGCAGGGTGTATGCTGAACGGTACCCGGACAGAGAGCATCCAACGTGCCGCGCATTGCAAAACATCTACCGCCAACTGTATGCAACAGGTATGGTCGCAGCACGCAAACGGGTCCGTAACAGGCCCGTCACAGGAGAAGCGGGTGCAGTTGGTGTGTTAGCAGCTGTTGCCATGAACCCACACATGAGTAGACGGGATACTGCGAGAGCCGGTGGACTGAGTCAAAGTAGTGTCATGCGCATACTGCGTCGTCACCGCTTTCACCCGTTTCCTGTGTCGCTACATCAGCAATTACATGGTGATGACTTTAATCATCGAGTGCAGTTCTGTCAATGGGCATTAACAGAGAATGCGTTGCAGTTATACCTGTTTACCGATGAAGCGGGTTTCACAAACCACGGGGCAGTGAATCTACGGAAAATACATTACTGGTCCGTGGACAATCCTCGCTGGCTCAGACAGGTAGAGCGACAGCGACCGTGGACTGTAAATGTATGGTGCGGAATCATTGGCGACCACCTCATTGGTCCTCACTTCATTGCAGGGGCCCAAACAGCTGCAACATACATCGCGTTTCTACAGAATGATCTGCCAACGTTGCTCGAAAATGTCCCACTGGAAACGCGTCGACGTATGTGGTATCAGCATGATGGTGTACCTGCACATTCCGTAATTAACACTAGGCTGACCCTTGACAGGATGTTCGACGGGTGTTTCATAGGACGTGGAGGACGCATAAATTAGCCAGCCCGTTCTCCTGATCTTACATCTCTGGACTTCTTTCTGTGGGGTACGTTAAAGGAGAATGTGTACCGTGATGTGCCTACAATCCCAGAGGATATGAAACAACGTATTGTGGCAGCCTGCGGCGACATTACATCAGATGTACTGCAGCATGTGGTGTTAGCATGTGGTCGTAGTGTGCTGTTCCAGTCTCTTCTGTACCTAAGGTCCATCGCCGTTCCCTTTGGATCCCTACGTAATTCGGTGCTCTCCGATACACACGATGGAACAGCGGAGGAGTGGTACTCAAGCGTCAACTTTAGGTTACAATATCTCCGGATGTAATTAACAGTTTACAATGCAACAAACGGCACTGATTACGTATTTATTTATATGTTCAGATGTGCTAACAAAACTAACGGGGTTCCATTTTTAAAAAACGTAGGTTTGTGTTAAAATACATACTTCCGTGCATTTTTTTATGGTTTGTATTAACCAATTACACTAGCCCCTCTCCTCACGTTCGGTTTGTGGAATCGATTCGTCAGTATTTGATGTGGTTTACGAAATATATCCACGGTAATGTTAGGTGACTCACCCTGTATATATACATATGATGACTTTTGAACATTATTAATGTAAATACATTGTTTGTTCTCTATCAAAATCTTTCATTTGATAACTATGCCCATCAGTAGTTACTGCCTTCAGTTGTTATAATGTTTACTTAACTAGCAGTAGTGGCACTCGCTGTATTGCAGTAGTTCGAGTAACGAAGATTTTTGTGAGGTAAGTGATTCAACAAAGGTATAGGTTATTGTTAGTCAGGGCCATTGTTTTGAAGGGATTTTTGAAAGCCAGATTGTGTTGCGGTAAAAATATTGTACGTCAGTTTAGTGTTGATCAGAATAAATAAAGAGAGTAATGTCTGAGTACATTCAGTTTTGCTCAGCCGCCTAGCGGTTCTAGGCGCTACAGTCTGAAACCGCGCGACCGCTACGGTCGCAGGTTCGAATCCTGCCTCTGGCATCGATGTGTGTGATGTCCTTAGGTTAGTTAGGTTTAAGTAGTTCTACGTTCTAGGGACTGATGACCACAGCAGTTAAGTCCTATAGTGCTCTGAGCCATTTGACCGACAGTCACTCGTCTTCTGCAGCATAAGTTTATAAGGCTTATTCATTGCCGTGTGGATGAATGTTTGTCATGTTCTGATATTATTGCTACGGATTATGGGATTTAAAGGAAAGAAAAGGAAAGATTATAACTTGGTGAAAGAAGACAGCCTATTTCACCGAGAAGTACTAAAAGGATCGCTCACCCCACGGTCTCCGTCAACAGAATTAGATGCTTCACTGCATGAAACTCTCCCGTGAGGCACGAGATAAAATAATGGTGCAAAGAATGGCGCTCTGCCGCCATATATCTACCCCTGACCAGACAAATTAGACCAACTAAAATCTCTTCCATCACCATCGGTCGAAACGCGTGCCTCAAGCTGAAGCTCTAGAGCACACTGGTGCTGAAAAGTTGAGGGCAAAATAAACTTTCCCATGACGTGTTACTGCCAAGTATCATAGCTCGATAATACTTTTACCGTGCATAGAAACAACAGCTATACTATAATGCAGAAGGTAGCTGAAAGAAACACGCAATGAGACAAGCAGACGTAACAGATTCATTCAAAGCCAGTAATTACACTGAAATCAGTGCGAATCATGATGATCTCCTGGACATCACAAAAAGCGTGATACGGTTCCTGATAGCGCGTGTGGACACGAGTGCGTGCTCTGCAACGGTTCCCACGCTGGCTGCACGGCTGGTAGGCACTTCCTGTGGTAGGGCGCCCCACTCCTTCACCAGCGCGGTTGGCAAGATCTGGATGAGGACGTGCTGCAGTAACTCACTCCAACACATCCTATACGTGCTCGATGGGATTTAAGTCGGAGGAGCGGGCAGATCAGTCCATTCGCCCCGATGCGGTCGCGTGCTGCCATCCGTAAAAATGAAATCGGGGCCGAATGTGTTCCGGCGTAAACACAGGCGCCGGCACGAAGACGAAGGACGCAAGAGCAGAGAAGGCTGTGAGACAATGTCAGCCAATAGCCCGCTGACAAGGACCGCACCACGACAGAAGCGACCTCTACAAGAAGAGAATATAAGCGCCGCTCCTGCCAGCCTCGGCCGCACAGTACTAGACCCGACCTAGCAGAGAGCACTACGATAGCAGTTATCTACTACATCTACATTTATACTCCGCAAGCCACCTAACGGTGTGTGGCGGAGGGCACTTTACGTGCCACTGTCATTGCCTCAGTTTCCTGTTCCAGTCGCGTATGGTTCGCGGGCAGAACGACTGCCGGAAAGCCTCCGTGCGCGCTCGAATCTAATTTTACATTCGTGATCTCCTCGGGAGGTATAAGTAGGGGAAAGCAATATATTCGATACCTCATCCAGAAACGCACCCTCTCGAAACCTGGACAGCAAGCTACACCGCGATGCAGAGCGCCTCTCTTACCGAGTCTGCCACTTGAATTTGCTAAAAATCTCCGTAACGCTATCACGGTTACCAAATAACCCTGTGACGAAACTCGCCTCTCTTCTTTGGATCTTCTCTATCTCCTCCCTCAACCCGACCTGGTGCGGATCCCACACTGATGAGCAATACTCAAGTATAGGTCGAACGAGTGTTTTGTAAGCCACCTCCTTTATTCGTGGATTACATTTTCTAAGGACTCTCCCACTGAATCTCAACCTGCTACCCGCCTTACCAACAATTAATTTTATATGGTCGTTCCACTTCAAATCGTTCCGCACGCATACTCCCAGATATTTTACGGAAGTAACTGCTACCAGTGTTTGTTCCGCTATCATATAATCATACAATAAAGGATCCTTCTTTCTATGTATTCACAATACATTACATTTGTCTGTGTTAAGGGTCAGTTGCCACTCCCTGCACAAAGTGCCTATCCGTTGCAGATCTTCCTGCATTTCGCAACAATTTTCTAATGCAGCAACTTCTCTGTATACTACAGCATCATCCGCGAAAAGCCGCATGGAACTTCGACACTATCTACTAGGTAATTTATATATATTGTGAAAGGCAATGGTCCCATAACACTCCCCTGTGACAGAGGTTACTTTAACGTCTGTAGACATCTCTCCATTGATAACAACATGCTCTGTTCTGTTTGCTAAAAACTCTTCAATCCAGCCACACAGCTGGTCTGATATTCGGTAGGCTCTTACTTTGTTTATCAGGCGATAGTGCGGAACAGTATCGAACGCCTCCCGGAAGTCGAGGAAAATAGCATCTACCTGGGAGCCTGTATCTAATATTTTCTGGGTCTCATCAACAAATAAAGCGAGTTGGGTCTCACACGATCGCTGTTTCCGGAATCCATGTTGATTCCTACAGAGTAGATTCTCTGTTTCCAGAAACGACATGATACGAGAGTAAAAGACATGTTCGAAAATTCTACAACAGATCGACTTCAGAGATATAGGACTATAGTTTTGCGCATCTCCTCGACGACCCTTCTTGAAGACTGGGACTACCTGTGCTCTTTTCCAATCATTTCGAACCTCCCGTTCCTCTAGAGACTTGCGGTACACGGCTGTTAGAAGGGGGGCAAGTTCTTTCGCGTACTCTGTGTAGAATCGAATTGGTATCCCGTCAGGTCCAGTGGACTTTCCTCTGTTGAGTGATTCCAGTTGCTTTTGCCGGCCGAAGTGGCCGTGCGGTTAAAGGCGCTGCAGTCTGGAACCGCAAGACCGCTACGGTCGCAGGTTCGAATCCTGCCTCGGGCATGGATGTTTGTGACGTCCTTAGGATAGTTAGGTTTAACTAGTTCTAAGTTCTAGGGGACTAATGACCTCAGCAGTTGAGTCCCATAGTGCTCAGAGCCATTTGAACCATTTTGAACCAGTTGCTTTTCTATTCCTTGGACACTTATTTCGATGTCAGCCATTTTTTCGTTTGTGCGAGGACTTAGAGAAGGAATTGCAGTACGGTCGTCCTCTGTGAAACAGTTTTGGAAAAAGGTGTTTAGTATATCAGCTTTACGCGTGTCATCCTCTGTTTCAATGCCATCACCAACCCGGAGTGTCTGGATATGCTGTTTCGAGCCAATTACTGATTTAAAGTAAGACCAGAACTTCCTATGATTTTCTGTCAAGTCGCTACATAGAATTTTACTTTCGAATTCACTGAACGCTTCACGCATAGCCCTTCATACGCTAACTTTGACATCGTTTAGCTTCTGTTTGTCTGAGAGGTTTTGGCTGCGTTTACACTTGCAGTGAAGCTCTCTTTGCTTTCGCAGTAGTTTCCTAACTTTGTTGTTGAACCACGGTGGATTTTTCCCGTCCCTCACAGTTTTACTCGGCACGTACCTGTCTACAACGCATTTTACGATTGCCTTGAACTTTTTCCATAAACACTTAACATTGTCAGTGTCGGAACAGAAATTTTCGTTTTGATCTGTTAGGTAGTCTGAAATCTGCCTTCTATTACTCTTGCTAAACAGATGAACCTTCCTCCCTTTATTAGAGATCCATATGCTTTGCTTGTATGGACATCGTCTGTAGCGAAAGATGTTCACTGTTTGCCAGTCGTCCATCGCTTGCTACACGTTCTTGTAATACAAAGTTAAGTATTTGAAACCTGGTAGTCAAGGGAAGGCAGGATTCGGTTACGATCGTGGACGGGGCCGTAATCAGTTACCATTGGTTGCCTTTTACAGTTACACACAATTTATTTTAAACCAGTAATTCGAGACTCAACAATAAATAAAAATACCACACATTACTAATAAAGGAATAAACAACTATGTAAATAACCGAGCACGAGGCGTAATGCTGCTGAGACAGTTCAGGAAGAAATGGAGACTGTAGCGGGTTCGTCTATGCACGAGGAAGCCAGCGCTCGTGCAGTCGCACGTCGCACCGGCATTCCATACACTACTGTTTGGTTGTCACTAAGTGGTACCCTCCGATGCTATCCGTACAAAATCCATCGGCATCATGAACTGTTACCTGGCGTTTTAGTGAAGCGGAGGTCATTTGCTGTGTGGGCGTTTCAAAAGATGGCGGAAGATGACGATTGGTTGAGTAACGTGTTGTGGACCGAAGAAGCTCATTTCACGGTCCGATGGTCTGTCAACGCCCACAACTGCAGAATTTGGGCTGCCGAAAATCCTAGAACTGTCGTGGAAACTCCATTGCCCGACGAGAAAGTCACGGTATGGGTTTGATTTACCACATCTACCGTTATCGGGCCTTTTTTCTTCGAGGAAATGCATGATTCTGGTTTTGTAACTGCTATTGTGACGGGTGAGAGGTACGCCGGTATGTTACAGAATCGCATCATCCCCAGCCTGGTTGGCCGGCCGTGGTAGCCGAGCGGGTAAAGGCGCTTCAGTCCGGAACCGCGCGGCTGCTACGGCCGCAGGTTCGAATGCTGCCTCGGGCATGGATGTGTGTGATGTCCTTAGGTTAGTTAGGTTTAAGTAGTTTCTAAGTCTAGGGGACTGATGACCTTAGATGTTCACTCCCATAGTGCTTAGAGCCATTTGAATCATTTTGAACCAGCCTGGTTGATAAACACTTGATGGAACGCACGATGTTTATGCAGGGTGGCGCTCCACCCCATATTGCTAGACGCGTGAAAGATCTCTTGGGCGCGTCGTTTGGTGATGATCGTGTGCTCAGCCTCCACTTTCGTCATGCTTGGCCTCCCAGGTCCCCAGACCTCAGGCCATGCGATTATTGACTTTGGGGTTACCTGAAGTCGCAAGTGTATCGTGATCGACCGACATCTCTAGGGGTGCTGAAAGACAACATCCGACGCCAATGCCTCACCATAACTCCGGACATGCTTTACAGTACCGTTCAGAACATTATTCCTCGACTACAGCTACTGTTGAGGAATGATGGTGAACATATTGAGCATTTCCTGTAAAGAACATCATCTTTGCTTTGTCTTACTTTGTTATGCTAATTATTGCTATTTTGATCAGCTGAAGCTCCATCTGCCGGACATGTTTTGAACTTTTGTATTTTTCTGGTTCTAATAAAACCCCATGTCATTCCAAGCAAGTGTGTCAATTTTTACCTCTCTATCTACATTATTCCGTGATTTATTTAGTTTCCAAATTTATACCGACTTTTTAATCACCCTGTACATCTAGGAACAATGTCGAATATGACCGTTCAAGTTGTCCAGGTGTTACAGTCAGTGTGCGTGTGTGTGTGTGGGGGGGGGGGGGGAGGGGGGCAGACATAATGTTGCACTGGCGTGCTGACGATCAAATCTTTGAACATGGTACAGTCACCAGTCAACATTAATGTGACATTGTACTCCTCCCCCATGTGCCTCTGTTTAGGGGTGCCCTCAGTTCATTTTCATTGTTGATAATGCGCGTCTGCATCGAAGTGCGCAGGTCGAGGACCTCTTGGAGAGAGAGCATATTCGGCGAACGAACTGACCTGCCTGTTCCTCTGCCTCAAATCTCATTGAGTACTTGTGGAAACACATTGCAGCACATCCTCATGCAACAACGACCATCCAGAACTTGCTGACGGCGCTGGTGGAGGGATGGAACGCCTTACCACAAGAACTACCTTTTTTTTGGTCATCAGTCTGCTGACTGGTTTGATGCGGCCCGCCACGAATTCCTTTCCTGTGCTAACCTCTTCATCTCAGCGTAGCACTTGCAACCTACGTCCTCAATTATTTGCTTGACGTATTCCAATCTCTGTCTTCCTCTACAGTTTTTGCCCTCTACAGCTTCCTCTAGTACCGTGGAAGTCATTCCCTCATGTCTTAGCAGATGTCCTATCATCCTGTCCCTCCTCCTTATCAGTGTTTTCCACATATTTCTTTCCTCTCCGATTCTGCGTTGAACCTCCTCATTCCTTACCTTATCAGTCCACCTAATTTTCAACATTCGTCTATAGCACCACATCCCAAATGCTTCGATTCTCTTCTGTTCCGGTTTTCCCACAGTCCATGTTTCACTACCATACAATGCTGTACTCCAGACGTACATCCTCAGAAATTTATTCCTCAAATTAAGGCCGGTATTTGATATTAGTAGACTTCTCTTGGCCAGAAATGCCTTTTTTGCCATAGCGAGTCTGCTTTTGATGTCCTCCTTGCTCCGTCCGTCATTTTACTGCCTAGGTAGCAGAATTCCTTAACTTCATTGACTTCGTGACCATCAATCCTGATGCTAAGTTTCTCGCTGTTCTCATTTCTACTACTTCTCATTACCTTCGTCTTTCTCCGATTTACTCTCAAACCATACTGTGTACTCATTAGACTTCATTCCGTTCAGCAGATCATTTAATTCTTCTTCACTTTCACTCAGGATAGCAATGTCATCAGCGAATCGTATCATTGATATCCTTTCACCTTGTATTTTAATTCCACTCCTGAACCTTTCTTTTATTTCCATCATTGCTTCCTCGATGTACAGATTGAAGAGTAGGGGCGAAAGGCTACAGCCTTGTCTTACACCCTTCTTAATACGAGCACTTCGTTCTAGATCGTCCACTCTTATTATTCCCTCTTGGTTGTTGTACATATTGTATATGACCCGTCTCTCCATATAGCTTACCTCTACTTTTTTCAGAATCTCGAACAGCTTGCACCATTTTATATTGTCAAACGCTTTTTCCAGGTCGACAAATACTATGAAAGTGTCTTGATTTTTCTTTAGCCTTGCTTCCATTATTAGCCGTAACGTCAGAATTGCCTCTCTCGTCCCTTTACTTTTCCTAAGGCCAAACTGATCGTCACCTAGCGCATTCTCAATTTTCTGTTCAATTTTTCTGTATATTATTCTTGTAAGCAGCTTCGATGCATGAGCTGTTAAGCTGATTGTGCGATAATTCTCGCACTTGTCAGCTCTTGCTGTCTTCGGAATTGTGTGGATGATGCTTTTCCGAAAGTCAGATGGTATATCGCCAGACTCATATATTCTACACACCAACGTGAATAGTCGTTTTGTTGCCACTTCCCCCAATGATTTTAGAAATTCTGATGGAATGTTATCTATCCCTTCTGTCTTATTTGACCGTAAGTCCTCCAAAGCTCTTTTAAATTCCGATTCTAATACTGGATCCCCTATCTCTTCTAAATCGACTCCTGTTTCTTCTTCTATCACATCAGACAAATTCTCACCCTCATAGAGGCTTTCAATGTATTCTTTCCACCTATCTGTTTTCTCCTCTGCATTTAGCAGTGGAATTCCCGTTGCACTATTAATGTTACCACCGTTGCTTTTAATGTCTCCAAAGGTTGTTTAGACTTTCCTGTATGCTGAGTCTGTCCTTCCGACAATCATATCTTTTTCGATGTCTTCACATTTTTCCTGCAGCCATTTCGTCTTAGCTTCCCTGCACTTCCTATTTATTTCATTCCTCAGCGACTTGTATTTCTGTATTCCTGATTTTCCCGGAACATGTTTGTACTTCCTCCTTTCATCAATCAACTGAAGTATTTCTTCTGTTACCCGTGGTTTCTTCGCAGCTGCCTTCTTTGTACCTATGTTTTCCTTCCCAACTTCTGTGATGGCCCTTTTTAGAGATGTCCATTCCTCTTCAACTGTACCGCCTACTGCGCTCTTCCTTATTGCTGTATCTATAGCGTTAGAGGACTTCAAACGTATATCGTCATTCCTTAGTACTTCCGTATCCCACTTCTTTGCGTATTGATTCTTCCTGACTAATGTCTTGAACTTCAGCCTACTCTTCATCAATACTATATTATAATCTGAGTCTATATCTGCTCTTGGGTACGCCTTACAATCCAGTATCTGATTTCGGAATCTCTGTCTGACCATGATGTAATCTAATTTAAATCTTCCCGTGTCTCCCGGCCTTTTCCAAGTATACCTCCTCCTCTTGTGATCCTTGAACAGGGTATTCGCTATTACTAGCTGAAACTTGTTACAGAACTCAATTAGTCTTTCTCCTCTTTCATTCCTTGTCCCAAGTCCATATTCTCCTACCAACTACCTACCAACGGAAATTTGGAAATTTGTGGTAAGGACTATGTGACCAAACTGCTGAGGTCATCGGTCTCTAGGCTTACGCACTACTTAATCTAACTTAAACCAACTTATACTAAGCACAACAAACACACCCATCATACAATGAAGGCTTTCACGACCGCTGCTGAGAATTTTTCCGGGTTATATGACCGTGGTCCATGGAACTTTTCAATCCCTAACGTTTCGTCCAAGGCTACGTTGGACATCTTTGGTGGTGCTCCTTGTGCTGAGTCCTGCCGACTGACTCAGCACAACCAGGAGCACGTCCGAAGATGTCCAGCGTAGCCTTGGACGAAACGTCAGGGATTGAAGAGTTCCATGGACCACGGCCATACAACCTGGAAAAATTCTCAGCAGCTGACACACACACCCATGCCGGAGGGAGGACTCGAACCTCCGACGGGAGGAGTAGCGCGAACCATGACAAGACGCCCCAGACCTCACGGCTACCCCGCGCGGCTAGCTATCAACATTGTGGCCAGCATGGGAGTACGACGTACAACATGTGTTGCTGTCCGTGGTGATCACACACCCTATTAAGGACCATGTCCCGCCTTTTGCATTGTCCAGGGGAGCATCATGAATCACGATGACTACAGTGTAATTATTGTCTAGGAATAAAAGTATCATTTTTATTCGTCTCATTGTCCATTTCCTTCAGTTACCTTCCAGTTTCCTCGAGCTATGTTACTTGTCAGGGACACATTTTGCGAATGTTCCTTTTGTCTTTTTTTTGTACACCAGTGTACAAGTGTGCGTTGGTGATCCCGGTCAAAGTGTCAAGTTACTGGAGATAGCAATCAAAAGAAAACACTTTTGTACCATCGTAGTATCTGCGTGTTTAATAAATGGGAGTCCGGGTCATAGCCGTTACGATGAAGAAGAAACGAATCTAGGACCACGATCTATCGTATTTCTGCCGTAGTCTCTGGGGTTTAATCCAGTTCCATTATTCTACATTAACATCTACGTGCATACTCCTTAAGACATCATACGGTTTTTGGCAGAGGGTACCTTGGAAACGCCGTTGGTCATTCGCATTCCTGTTCTATTTGTTAATGGAGATATGGAAAGATAACTGTCTATATGCTTCAGTGCAAGCATTGATTTCTCTATCTTGTCTTCGCCGCACTTATGTGAGATTTGTGTTGGTGGCAGTAGAATCTGTGCGTGGTGGACAGACAGAGTGGGAAGGGAATTTTATTCGTGGTTTAAAAATCATTAAACTTTAATTTTTCAACTCTTGTCCATTTCACGACGTAGAAATGATTCTCTGCAGAACTGTAGCTTGTGCCGGCATGGCACCGGATATGACTGGGTATCAAAATCTACCAGTGCTCAGTTCAGGTGAATAGGTTCTGCTGACGGAGTAACGCCTTCGGAGAGTGTCGCTTAGGCAGGCACGCTCGTATAAAGCACCCCTGGCAGCCAATCAGAGGGACGAGAATGGCCGCATCTACATCTACATACATACCCAATGGTGCGTGGTGGATGGTGCTCTGTATCACTTTCAGCCATTCCTCTTCCTGTTCCACCTGAGGACACAGCGATGGAAAAGCGACTGTCTATATGTCTCCCTGTGATCCCTAATTTCTCTGCTCTTATCTTCGTGGCAATTAGGCGACGTGTATCTTGGTGGCAGTAGGACCGTTCTTCAAATTCAGGTTCTTTAAATTTTTTCAGTATTGTTCCCGGAAAAGAGCGTCTTCCCTCCACGGATTCTCATTTTAGACCCCAAAGAATCTCCGTAATACTTACATGTTGCTCGAACGTACCGGTAACAAATATAGCAGCCCGCCTCTGGATTGGTTTGATGTCTTCCTTTAATCCGATCTGGTATGGATCCCAAACAATCTAGTAGTACTCAAGAGTAGGTCGCAGTAGCGTCTTAAGCCGGTCGGGGTGGCCGAGCGGTTCTAGGCGCTACAGTCTGGAACCGCGAGACCACTACGGTCGCAGGTTCGAATACTGCCTCGGGCATGGATGTGTGTGATGTCTTTAGGTTAGTTATATTTAAGTAGTTCTAAGTTCTAGGGGACTGATGACCTTAGAAGTTAAGTCCCATAGTGCTCAGTGCCATTTGAACCATTTTTGAACTAGAGTCTTACATGCGGTCTCCTTCACAGAGGAATCAAACTATCCTACAATTCTCCCAATAAACAGACGTCAATCGTTCGCCTTCCATTTCAAATCGTTTTGCAGCATTATGCTCAGATATTTAAATGATGTGACTGTGTCAAGCAGGGCGCTGTATTGGAACATTACGGGATTGTTTCTCTTACTCACCTGCACTGTCTTAAATTTTTATACATTTAGAGCTAACTGCCATTCATGAAACCGGCAAGAAATTTTGTCCAAGTCATCTTGTATCCTACTGCAGTCACTCAACCACCGTACACCACAGCAAACAACGGCAGACCGGTGCTCACCATATCAGCAAGATCATTTGTATACATAGAAAATAACAGCGGTAGCATCAAACTCCCCGGGGCGCTCCTGACGATACTCATTGCCCCTGGTGAACACTCGCCGAGGAGAACATAATGGGACTCAAAAAAGACTAGTGCCCGGGCTGTGTTTCCGACCGCTGACGCCGCCCTTCCTCCGCCTGACGGAAGCCCGCCTGCGCGCTTCCGGCTCGCCTTTATTAGACGAGCGACCGGCGTCGCCTTCGTGGCTCGCCGCCGCCAAACATCCTCAGCGGCGCCTCTGCAGCGCGCCGTGCCGACCTCGCCGATACCGCCGCACCACAGCACTTAGTTAAGAATGAACTAAGTCTTGTTGGACATGCGCGCCCTAATCAGCCACTACACGACCACCAACTTCCACCGCGTCATGTAGATAGACCTTACAAAGGGAGGCCACGACGCTTGGAACGCCGCTTAGAAAAACAAATGAGTTACGAAATGACGTGTAATTCACGATACTGCTGCTAGGAGACTAGTAAGCAGCAATGGCTGACAATGGAAGACTGACGACACAGCAACGATCGGCAATTGTGTTACTTTGTCATGAAACGATAAGCCTTGTTGTGACTCAGAGGCGTTTTCGACAACAGTTTAACACACGATGGGTCCCTTGCAAGAAGACCATCCACAGGTTGTACGATAAATTTGTACAGGAAGGAACTGTATTGGAAGCGAAGCGACCTCGGCCTAAGCCTGTTTGTTCGCCGGAGAATATTGAAGCGGTACTAGTTGCTGTACAGAAAAGTCCCGGGAAATCGTGTAGAAAGGCAGCAGTGCAACTGGGAATATCCAGACGCTCCATTCAACGCATTCTTAAAAGTGACCTCCTTATGTACCCATACAAGATGACCTGTGCACAGAAGCTCACTGAAGAACACAAGCAGCAGAGACTACCGTTTGCTCAGTGGGCGGAGGATAGGGAAGAAACTCTCAACAACGTTTGGTTTTCAGACGAGGCGCATTTTCATTCAGACGGTGTGGTTAACAAACAAAATGTATGCTTTTGGGCCACTGAAAACCCACAGGTGCTTCATGATCGACAACATTATGCTCCGAGGATTACAGCGTGGGCAGCAATTTCCAGTCACGGACTTATTGGACCCTTTTTCTTTGAAGAAACTGTGAGCAGCGAGCGTTATTTGAGCATGCTTCGCAATAGCTTCATTCCACAGCTTCTTGCTACTGCCTTGCCCTTCAACACGCAATGGTTCATGCAAGATGGAGCAAGGCCACATACTGCAAACACGATGTTGGAGTTTTTACACGAGCATTTCGACATGCGTATCATTTCACTCAGGATTCCAGGTCGCTTCAATGACGGACAAAATTGCCCCCCCCCCCCCCCCCCAGTAGTCCAGACCTCAATCCATCTGACTTTTTTCTTTAGGGGTACGTGATTTAATGGAGCTCAGAAGACTTATTCTTCAAGCTTGCAGTGAAATTACGGAAGACATGTGGCGTAGGGTAATCACTAACTCCAGTGTTCGTTTGAAGGAAGTTAGGAAACGAAATGGTGGACATATTGTGGTAGATTCTTTTATGTGTTTGTCTATTTTTTGTTTGTCTGTTGTCGATGTATTATGCTCGCAGTAAAAGGTCGCAACAAAGTGATAAAATTGTCTCTGATAGTGCTGTTAAAAGAATTACTGTTTGTTGCGCGTATGAAGAGTCTTGGGAGAGACGGCTGGATATTTTTAGCAACTATTCATACGTGAGATTGCAGGTTCGAGTGCTGTTGTCCACGTCTCTTCCCGCACACGTCGCATTCAATCTGAAACAATTCTGCTATTTGAATACTTCCAAAAATACTAATAAAGGTCGTGACGCTCACCTTTGTTCTCATGAAATAATAACGGTTTATTGTGACTCTTGTACAATTCTCCACCTAACATCAAAAGAAGCGAACAGAAAATTCTAGTTACCCTTAGTTACTAGTAAACCACAGAGAGAGTAATATTCCGAGTCAATGATATAATTATCATAGAGTCTCTCAGATAACGTCTTTGCCACTTAGCTTTCTCACAGTCGATTCAGTACATTACATATTTATTACATTACAATATTGAGCATGTGCTGAGTTAGAACAAATGTCCATGGACGGCTCTTCATTGTAGTATATGTTCCTTTCAGATTGTATTGACAATAAAGTTTATATTCAAAAACAAAATGGTAACACATTTCGTGCCCCACCGTGTATATACCTGTGCGTGGCCGTTTTTACTATGAAGCGGCGGCAGCTGAGCGGGTAGAAGCATCCTTATGTCGTAACTGGACGACTTCCTACTATTCTGTTTATCTAGCCGAAGAGGAAAGGCTTTCCTTTATCCATTTGTATATAAAAAAAAAAGCTGGTAGCGTTCAAGCCCCGAAATCGCTGGATTGAGTCCCGTTCGTCAGTTTTTTTTTTATTTTCAACACAGTCATTTTCTTTACTATTTATATTACAATTGATATAATGGGAAACATACGTGTAATCGGATGAACTTTTATTAAATTTACAATGTTATTTGATAGTCTACAAGTTTTTATCATCACAAATAATATAATATTCATAACTATCGACTAGTAAACGACAATACGCATAAAGTGGTACTGAAAATGTATTCTTGTCCGTGTCTTCAGTATTGTTCGTATTTAATCGAAAAAGATCGAGAAATTGCTTCTCGTGAAGACGGTATTAATATACACTCGATACTGCGTAATCGATTATCAGCGCCGATATTTGAGGAAATGCTGCGTTATGCATGGTTTGCTTCCAAATTATCGGCTGAAAGAGAGGTTTTTGAAAATGATAACGAGGTTTGTTTTCCCACGGAAAACCTCAAAAGACCTTGCGTATGAGGAAACAGCCTTTATTCAATGCAGCTGGTGCCGTTCAACTTCATGTTTTCCATGTTTTTTACGAAAAATACCACCCTGTCACTGTAATCGTAATGTCGAAAGCGACGATTAATTGTACATCTTTCGAAAGCCGTCTGTGCCGATCAAGTAGGTAACAAGTAGTTTCGGGCGCCTTCCAGGTATAAGGGATTTCTCATACATTTTCAGTACCACTTTATGCGTATTGTCGTTTACTAGTCGATAGTTATGAATATTATATTATTTGTGATAATAAAAATCTGTTGACTTCCAAATAACATTGTAAATTTAATAAAAGTTCATCCGATTACACGTATTTGTCCCATTATATCAATTGTAGTATAAATAGTAAAGAAAATGACTGTGTTAAAATTAAAAGGAAACTGACGAACGGGACTCGATCCAGCGATGTCTTACGTGACAGCTCGCTGTTTGCGGTCCCTCAATGTCCTATGTGGCCTCAGTGTTACTAGCTGGGGTGCAGCTCGAACGAGCCACTCTCCTCCGTTTGTATTAGTCCCTTGCCCATTCAAAACTAGACTATTGGTGCTTTGTCTGTCCCTCTTATGACGTCTCTTGCGCATGCCATTAGTCTGCCATGCCTGGCTTGAACGCTACCCACTCAGCTGCCGCCGCTTCCTGGTAAAAACAGCCTCGCACAGGTATATATTTGACGACCGAAATTATCTTGCCATTTTCTCAATAATGCTTGAGAAGTACGCGCTACTGCTTACACATTTTGGTTTCCTAATGGAGTACTACGAGTGTACGAAATTTGAAATAAATCCGCGTTCAAAGCGTTGTGGCCTCCCCTTATTAGTTAAGCCGTCGGCATACGGACCGTGCGTTCGAACGATGAGCGTGCCGAGTTTCTAACGTCACAGCACGGAAAAAGCACGTCGAAGAGTCTTTCCGACCGTGCGGAGCAATATGCAGTGTGGCAGATATTCTGAACGTGCGTTTGAACGTGTGGACCAATAAGATGGAAGAACGCCATCTACGTCACAGGCATGCCATCCGAGACCCACGAGAAAGACAGGCCGGGGCGTGTACGTCACAGCACGTGACAGTGCAGGTCTTATGAGGGTTAGCAACCGTCACAGCGGAGAACGTGTAACTATTTCAGCTGAGTTTAATAATTTAGGACTGCGTGTTTAACTGCGTGCAAGTTGTCCATATCACACAACAAAATTAAAACCTTTAGAGGGTATCCCTCCAATTAAATGCTGATTTCCCGTTGGCCTTGGACGGAGCGGAGCGTTAGCGAAGCGTGGCGGACTATCCGACTAGTATGATATCACAAGTTCGTTGGCAGGCCCGTGTATCTCTCCGGTCATGCACGCCATCTCTCTTCAGTACAGAGTCGCGGGACGCCATATTGGCTTTCAGTTCGCATATGGATATATGCCGTTTCTAAGCGTAATGAAATTGAGGATCTCACGAAAACCTGTTGTTAATTCTATGATTTGTTGTGATTAAGTGACGGGAAACGTCGTATTGTTGGTTGGCTGGCTCTGAGCACTATGCGACTTAACGTCTGAGGTCATAAGCCGCCTAGAACTTAGAACTAATTAAACCTAACTAACCTAAGGACATCACACACATCCATGCCCGAGGCAGGATTCGAACCTGCGACCGTAGCGGTCGCTCGGCTCCAGAGTGTAGCGCCCAGAACCGCACGGCCACTCCGGCCGGCGTATTGTTGGTTGTTGTTGTTGTTGTTTTGGGGAAGGAGACCAGACAGCGAGGTCATCGGTCTAATCGGATTAGAGAAGGATGGGGAAGGAAGTCGGCCGTGCCCTTTCAAAGGAACCATCCCGGCATTTGCCTGGAGCGATTTAGGGAAATCACGGAAAACCTAAATCAGGATGGCCGGACGCGGGATTGAACCGTCGTCCTCCCGAATGCGAGTCCAGTGTGCTAACCACTGCGCCACCTCGCTCGGTGTATTGTTGGTTAACGAATTATTGTAACTTTCACATTTTGGAACTATGCCGTTTCAAGGCTACGGCATACTGAGGATCCATGAGAAATGCAATGTTCTCGGTTCAATCTCTTACAGCTAAATGACTGTTAGTGACATATATCTACGACTAAAGCTTCCAGGAGACTATTTGTAATGGAAGTTTTATAAGTTTAAGTTTTCATTTATGTATGTTACAGACAGAGCAACACGATTAGCTTATGGTTAATTGAGAAAATCTGCGCGTTAATAGAGCTAATGCAGGAATTTTACGTCCGTCCATTTTGCAAACAGACTGTGCGATTTGCGAGCCTGACACAGCCGACCGCTGCTGCTCAAGCACGCTGCGATCGGCAATACCATGCTTAGCCGCACGTACAGTATGCACAAGTCGCATCGTGTCTGAGCGTTCAGCAGCACACTGGAATCGGCACGCTCAACATTGACGTTCGACAGCACGGTCCGTGTGCCGACTGCTTTAAATTGCTCCCTGTTCCCTGTTCAAGTCTTCAGGGTGGTTGTTCCGTCAAAGAGCATCAGCGTACTGGTCGAAGAAAAACAGATGCGATAAGGTATTTGAAGTTATGGGAGAGTACATCACAGACAGGCGCCAACTAAACCGCTTGTGAAATGATACCTGGGAGAGAGAATGGGATTCGATAGAACAGCGGGTCTACACCGTTTTCGCAAACATTAAGCAGCGAATACGGCTAAAACATACAGATACCACACGTGGCATATCCAGGACACTTCCATCGTTTTGATCACAGGCGTACACCCATGTGCACTTACGGAGAACTAGGAAATCCTGGACACGTCACACTCACACACATACAACCCCGAACTGAGTACGACAACATAAGACAAATTATACGACAGATGGGCGATTGGAACATACTGAATGGCATAACTGATAAACTGTCACGTTCGTTACACGAATTATACAAACAAGAACACATGCACACATCAAAAAACGTTTTGCATCGCCGCAGTTGGCTCTGAGCACTATGGGACTTAACATCAATGGCCATCAGTCCCCTACAACTTAGAACTACTTAAACCTAACTAATCTAAGGACATCACACAACACCCAGTCATCACGAGGCAGAGAAAGTCCCTAACACCGCCGGGAATCGAACCCGGGACCTCGTGATCCAGAGACAGCAATGCTAGCCACTAGACCACGAGCTGCGGACAAATGTCTAGAGTGTGCAGAGAATACCAAATTTCTGGCATTACCTCTCGCCACGGACAACACAGCGGCCGATGGTCTTCACTTAACGACCGAGAGCAGCAGCAAAAAAGGTTCAAATGGCTCTGAGCACTATGGGACTGAACTTCTAAGGTCATCAGTCCCCCAGAACTTAGAACTACTTAAACCTACCTAACCTAAGGACATCACACACATCCATGCCCGAGGCAGGATTCGAACCGGCGACCGTAGCGGTCGCGCGGTTGCAGACTGTACCGCCTAGAGCAGCAGCATTCGTGTAGAGTTATTAGTGCTAACAGAAAAAAATTTTCGTGACACAACCGCAGAAATCAATGTCGTACGTACAACGAACGTATCCCTTAGGACATTGCGGTGAAATAGGTTAATAGGCTACTGCAGCAGATGAATGACGCAAGTGCTTTTGCTAACAGCAAATTTCTGGCATTACCTCTCACCACGGACAACACAGCGGCCAATGGTCTTCACTTAACGACCGAGAGCAGCAGCAAAAAAGATTGAAATGGCTCTGAGCACTATGGGACTGAACTTCTAAGGTCATCAGTCCCCCAGAACTTTGAACTACTTAAACCTACCTAACCTAAGGACATCACACACATCCATGCCCGAGGCAGGATTCGAACCGGCGACCGTAGCGGTCGCGCGGTTGCAGACTGTACCGCCTAGAGCAGCAGCATTTGTGTAGAGTTATCAGTGCTAACAGAAAAAAATTTTCGTGACGCAACTGCAAAAATCAATGTCGGACGTACAACGAACGTATCCCTTAGGACATTGCGGTGAAATAGGTTAATAGGCTACTGCAGCAGATGAATGACGCAAGTGCTTTTGCTAACAGCAAGACGACGTCGCCTTCACCGCCTCCCCTCACGCGACCATATCGATTGGACGCCAGACGACTTGAAAACTATGTCCTGATAAGATGAGTCCCGATTTCAGTTGGTAAGAGCTGGTGGTAGGGTTCGAGTGTGGCGCAGACCGCAAGAAGCCGTGGACCCATGTTGTCAACAAGGCACTGTGCAAGCTGGTGGTGGGTCCATAATTGTGTGGGCTGTGTTTACGTAGAATGGACTAGTTCCTCTAGTGCAGCCGAACCGATCATTGACCATTTGCAGCTGTTCATGTCTTCATGTTCCCACACGCACACGACGATGGAATTTTTAGGGATGAGAAGAAAATTCTGGACAGTTCGAGCGAATGATTTGGCTACCCAGATCGCCCGGCATGAATACCATCGAACACTTATGTGACATAATCGAGAGGTCAGCTCGTGCATAAAACCCTGCACCAGCAACACTTTCACAATTATGAACGGCTACCGAGGCAGCATGGCTCATTTGTTCTGCAGCGGACTTCCAGCGAATTGTTGACTCCACGCCACGTCGTGTAGCTACACTACGCCGGGCGAAATGAGATCCGAGATATTAGGAGGTATTGTGTTCAAATGTGTGTGAAATCTTATGGGACTTAACTGCTAAGGTCATCAGTCCCTAAGCTTACACACTACTTAACCTAAATTATCCTAAGGACAAACACACACACATCCATGCCCGAGGGAGGATTCGAACCTCCGCCGGGACCAGCCGCACAGTCCATGACTGCAGCGCCTGAGACCGCTCGGCTAATCCCGCGCGGCTAGGAGGTATTCCTTGACTTTTGTCCCCTTTGTGAAAATTACCCCATTTAGTTCTTACAGAAGAAACAGTGCGCAAAGCTTGTCAGAGAGTCCGCGCTTCAGGTAACTTATCTGTGACTCCGCTTCAAAAAAATCGATTTTTTTTTTGTTATTCATTATTGTTTGAACAAAATGGTGATTAAAAGAACTGTATTGGACATCAGGAAATTGTTTTAAAATCAACTTAAAGATCTCCTGATGTGCGTCCACATCTATGTTTCCGCAGCTTTTAGACGTAAATTTTGTCGTTAGACTCTGTTCGAGAAACATACTTTATACAACTGTCTTTGAAGTTGACAGCCCTGTTAGAAGGTACACTTCACGGTTCTCTCTTGTTACTCTTGTACACCTTTGATTTTCGGCGGCCGAAGTGGCCGAGCGGTTCTAAGCGCTACAGTCTGGAACTGTGCGACCGCTACGGTCGCAGCTTAGAATCCTGCCTCGGGCATGGATGTGTGTGATCGCGTTAGGTTAGTTAGGTTTAAGTAGTTCTAAGTTCTATGGGACTGATGACCTCAGAAGTTAAGTCCCATAGTGCTCAGAGCCATTTGAACTTTGATTTTCGAGCGTTATTTTCCTTATAAACTTTTCTGTCGTTTGAGGTGCTGATGTTTTGTCATCCTCGAAAGCTAGTATGCCTGTAATTTGTTTTAATCTAGGGCAGTTAGCAGGTGTGAAATTCCAGAGTTTCTAGGAACATGTGCTCGCTTTAATATGGGACAATCACGGTTGGCAATTCTTTCCATGAGAGTGGCGGAAGTTGAAAAGTGGGTCCCTGAGGCACGTAAAGAGACCAGAATAGCAAAGAAAAGCAAGAAAAGAAAGAGTCAAGATGAGGAACATCTAACCCAGAAGATTATGCGACTGGAGTGTATTAGAAATGACAGAGGTGAGCCATAAATCAAAAAACTCTGAACTGAGTTTCCTGATAATTAAATTTTCTGACACGTTTAATTTATGAACAAAAAATCTGCATGAGCTAAAGGTTTGAAGATTATTGTGATGTCTCGGGATAGTCTTTGGAGGAAAGTAGACTACAGACACTAGCGTCCTATCAACAGGAAAGAAAATACATACTGATTAATTATGAGACTGTAACCTTAAATTTGAATGTCAGATGTGAATATTTCTAGAATAAAATTTATAGCTGAAATGACGAAACTGTAGTATTCTTTTTAAACAGAGTCGTTATTAATGTCTATTTAAAATTTCAAGCATCTATGTAAGATAGTCAGTGCTTAGTTTCCAAGTATGGAAGGGCATGTGAGAATGTAATATACTATTCTTCTCAAAAATGGTAAAAATGTGAACTAATGTGATCTTAGACAATTTTCAACCCACTAAGAGTTCAAGTTTTTTATTCGGAGCTGTGTAAATTTTTAAAAAGTTGTTGGTATTTTTCCAGGCGTTCGCAAGCATGTTACCTTAAGCCCGAGGCGTTTCAGAGACAGATAAGGCGTTTCTTTCAAAAAAGAATCGGAGACTAGAAGAGACCATCAGTCGATTATTACAGGCCAGTAAGCAACTCGCAAACCAGAATTAGCGGATGCATAAGCAGACGACAGAGGTAGGGGTGATCTAGAAGAAACTGAATTTGTAACAAAGTGCAAAAGTCTAGAAGAAACTGAGTTTGTAACAAGGTGCAAAAATCAGAGATACAGTTAGAGCAGCTACAGCAAGAGACCCCTGCTTTGCCGTGTGTAGAGGAGGGAACTCGAGCGGCCTCTGATGCTGACAAAGCCACACACCTGGAAGAAGTTGGTTAACTAGCACCCCTTCTGTCAACGCCTTTTTTGTGGCCGACAGTGAGCACAGCGTAGGTGGCTTTCTCGGCGACACTGGAGTTCTTGCAGCCGCCTCACAGCCACAGACAAACTTTCACGTTTACCTCACCCTCCCTGCTGTCTCATTTATTGAGGCCTTTTTCCGGGAACCCTAATGAGAATGCGACTACTTTCTTAAGGAATATCTGAGATGTAGGACGCACGTGCTCCTGTGTGGACAGATTCCTACTGAATGCAACAAAATTATTGATGTTCTGCGATGCGCGAACCTATGTGGAATCAGTTGATGGGTTGCGTGATACGCTAGAATTTGAAATCCTGACAAAGGGGTTAATAGAGCGTTACTCCGGTAAAAGAGGAGTTAGTTATTACAGAGACAGCTTTTCTACTTCACGACAAAGAACGGTGAAGATTTTGAAGCTTTTTGCCGATGCCGGCCGGTGTGGCCGAGCGGTTCTAGGCGCTTCAGTCTGGAGCCGCGCGACCGATACGGTCGCAGGTTCGAATCCTGCCTCGGGCATGGATGTGTGTGATGTCCTTAGGTTAGTTAGGTTTAAGTAGTTCTAAGTTCTAGGGGACTGATGACCTCAGATGTTAAGTCCCATAGTGCTCAGAGCCATTTGAACCATTTTTTTTTTCCCGATCGGATACGGGCTGTACTGGGGCAAAATGCTACACATAGTGAAATATTAAGAGAGGAAGCAGAAAACCTAGCAACTGATGCTTTTCTAAGAATGATAAACCCTAAAGTAGGGGCACAGGTTAGGGTTGCCTCCCCCCATCCTCCCTTCCTAAAATGATATCGTCAGAGTTGTCTTCCTTTGGAAAGACGCTTAGAGATCTGTGTGTGGTCTTGCACCACAGAGGAATGGACAACGGCGTGTGTTCAGAGTGGTGCAAAGATTGGCAACTTGCTTCAAATGTTCATAAATGCAAACATGCCCACTTCACGATACGAAAGAAATGTAGTACCCTATGACTACAATATCAATAAGTTCTAGTTCGAATCGGTCAATTCATACAAATACCTGTGTGGTATCGATAACAACGATGCTACGGAGTAGGTGCAAGTACTTAAGGTGGGTCCGCAGTTCGTGGTCGTGCGGTAGCGTTCTCGCTTCCCACGCCCGGGTTCCCGGGTTCGATTCCCTGCGGGGTCGGGGATTTTCTCTGCCTCGTGATGACTGGGTGTTGTGTGATGTCCTTAGGTTAGTTAGGTTTAAGTAGTTCTAAGTTCTAGGGGACTGATGACCATAGATGTTAAGTCCCATAGTGCTCAGAGCGATTTGAACTTAAGTTGGCACTACGACCGACACCGACGATAGCGCCCTCTAGCAGGCGCTGTCAGATCTCTAAATGCAGTACCGAGAGATTTTCACCTTTTCCTGCTCCTACTCACTTCCTACATTCGGCCTACCCTGCAGTTTACAGGAGCAGACTCACGCGCCGTCTTCCAGGCGGGATACAAAAACCTGGATGTAACACTTTATAGGGATATGAAACGGAATGATCAAATAGGCTCAGTCGTCGGTAAAGCAGGTGGTAGACTTCAGTTTATCAGTAGAATACTGGAGAAGTGCAGTCCCCCCCCCTTTTCGTTTTTTCCTCTCCTCCCTCCTTGTTTTTCCCCCTCCTCCAGGTTCCCCCACACCCCCATCTGCCTTTGGATCGGGTGTGCCATATTTGTGCCGCCATTTTCGTGCAGTGTTTTACGGTGTGTTTTTCCAGTGAGTGTTCCGTGTTGTGTCTTTTGGGAAGTGTAGCGAACAGCCATCATACTGTCGCTGGGTGTGATTTTTTTATCTCTTGCGAACAGAAACCAGACTGTCGCCATGTTTTTTAATTGTGTGTCTACTATGTTACTTGTCTGATTCCTGTGTATTTTACCAACATTGCCAACCCCTTTTGCATTCTGTTTTAACTTTCCGCATTTTTACGCCATTTTACACTTTGAATCACCATTTTATCGCCTGTTTTTCCTTGTTTCTTTCTTCTTCCGTTTTTTTTTAAAAAAAAGTCTGTAGGCTGTAGAGCAGCGTAGTAAGCTGCTGCCAGCTCGCCCCCTTCGGGGGGAATAATAAAAAAAAAGAAGTGCAGTCAGTCTACAAAGGTAATTACGTACAAATCGCTGGTGCGACCCATTCTAGAATATTGCTCAAGTGTGTAGGACCTGAACCAAATAGGACTAACAGGGGATATTGAAAATATACAGAGAAGAGCAGCACGAATGATCTCAGGTTTGTTTGACCCGTGGGACAGTGTTACAGCGATGCTGGAGAAACTGAACTGGTAGACTCTTGAAGACAGACTGCCCCGAGAAAGTCTACTAACAAAGTTTCAAGAACAAGCTGTAAATGATGTCTCTAGGAATATACTACAACCCCATATTTGCCGCCCACATAAGGATCGTGAGGGCAAGATTAGAATATTACAGCACGTACAGAGGCATTCGGACAGTCATTCTTCCCGTACTCCATATGTGAATGGGACGGGAAGAAATCCTAACGACTGGTGCAATGGGACGTATCCTCTGCCATGCACTTCACGGTAGTTCACGGAGTACAGATGTAGATGCAGATGTAGACAGCAAGACGCCGCCCGTGTGGCCAGTCTGGCCCCTTACGGTCCGCAATCAAGTGGAACATTTGAAAACGCGTTGCTCACAGAAGTATTGTATTATCGACAAAGTGTCAGTCGCGACACGCCACTTATTAGCCGACAAAACCGCAGCAGGAGGGGACGTGAACACATCCAGATGATCAAACCTGTCTCCGCTCCACCCCAGAACGAGCCGCGCCAAGGTGGAAGCTCTCCTCACAAGAAATGTCGTAGCGCTGCCCGAAGGAAGTGGAATGATGAGAAGAAGGCCATACTTCCACCACCGATTGGCTCCACTACGCCATTGAGCAATCTGAGGCAGAAAAGTAAGGAAAATGTTTACCCACCGCCCGTAGCGCGCGCTGACATTGACAGAACAGGAAATCAACTCGCTACTATCCACCTCCCAACCGAGAGGTAATGTTTATCAAAGAGGAATAACACGAAATAGCGAGTATAGCGAGCCTGCATGAGGAGATGTTTTCGCAAGGTAAAGTAAAAGTTATCGAAAAGCTAAGTACAAGCTGATATCAATCCACGGACGCTAATGCGCTGTGGTTATGTGTGCCTAAATTACTGAGAAGGTGTAGTGGCACTGGACTTGTAAAACTACTGTAGGCTACCATAGACCATTGTAAATAATGGTACGCGACGATAGTTTCCCAAGTAATCTTGATCAGTTAAGATCTTATCTACATTACCTGCACGTCAAGTGTGTTGCATACGTATCAGACGTTACCTCATTTCGATCACATCGATTACATAGGCGAACAGTGTCTTACTATGATCGCCTAGAAATTATAACAGGTGAACAGTTTAGAAACTGAGTGAGGGTGTATAGAAGGCAATGTAGTATACAGAACACTTTTGTTCTACATAGTTTTCTCCTTTGTATTACTTAAAAATAAACAATATTTATATTAAAATTGGAATTGTCAATCTTTCATTCAGGTTTTATTCGAAAACTGTTGATTTGAAATGTGAAACAAACGGATAGTGCAATAAAACTACAAAAATGCTGAGTTTTCATATAGTGCTAGAAAACGTAATTTTCTATAAAAAAATAGAAAGGAAACAAAACTAAAACATATCAAATACCATTTCAATATTTCGACAAGCTTATGTAAAACATATTTCTGATGTTCATAAACAACTTTCGCGCTTATCAATGATGACAGGAAGCTCACCTTTGATCATGATGAAAACCGTTCTCTTGAGTACAAAATAACAACTATATATATATATATTGTGTGTAACTTGTACTTGTATCAAAAGTAGTTATTTTGGTTACAAAATAGCGCAGACGTTACGCGATCAATTAACTTTGATTACTTATAAATGCAGTCTATACTTTGTAAGGATATAAAATACGCAATGGAATGACACCGAAATATGTGCGGCTCCTCTAGTTTATGCAAGACAAACAAACAAACAAAAACTATGAGAGATCATCGGCTCCCAGTTTTTCTCTTACACATTTATTTACGTTTCTTCCCTACCAATGCTAAAAGTAGCACTGGCAGTCCTACCATTTACAACGTCATTTATATATTGTACCAAAACTACCGAACCATGGTTTTGGTAGAGCGCAACTCTAAGTAGCTTACACCATTTTAGTTGGCTCTGAGCACTATGGGACTCAACATCTTAGGCCATAAGTCCCCTAGAACTTAGAACTACTTAAACCTAACTAACCTAAGGACATCACACACACCCATGCCCGAGGCAGGATTCGAACCTGCGACCGTAGGAGTCCCGCGGTTCCGGACTGCAGCGCCAGAACCGCTAGACCACCGCGGCCGGCTACACCATTTTAGTCTTTACCTTTGTCACCTCATGTGCAAACACATACTGTACACAGCTACGTGAGCCGTAATATCAGTTTGTGTACATATATTCTGAGGCGCTCTTACATTAAGTCTTCATTAAAAATTATGATTGTATTCAAGATCTGAATATCCTCTCTGAACCCCTTATTAGTCGCTCCAGGTGAGGGCTGCTGTTACGTCAAAGAGCACAGCTGATCCTGTTAGCCGGCCGGAGTGGCCGAGCGGTTCTAGGCGCTACAGTCTAGAACCGCGCGAACGCTACGCTCGCAGGTTCGAATCCTGTCTCGGACATGGATGTGTGTGATGTCCTTAGGTTAGTTAGGTTTAAGTAGTTCTACATTCTAGGGGACTGATGACCTCAGCAGCTAAGTACCATAGTGCTCAGAGCCATTTGAACCATGGTTTTTGATCCTGTGACATACTACGCTATCCAGGGTGACCAGCCGATATTATTTTGAGTAGCTGTTACGTTCCCAAGTAATGTCCTTGAAACAGGTGTGCAGAATTTATGGCCAAAAATTCTCTCCTCGATGCACACATTCGTTCATGTAATTAAACTATTCTGAATCAGCTGCCGCAATGAAGTTTGTGGACAGCCTATACCATGGGTAGTGTGGAAATCAACCATGGGGTAATGTGCTATTGATATACGTACAGCCTGTTGGCATGCTACAAGGTAGAACCGACAGACCTCTAATTAGGGAGATTAAAACAGAGCAGAAATTCAGTTCACGCTTGTGTGGTGATGTTATGTTAGAGTCAAATGGTTCAAATGGCTCTGAACACAATGGGACTTAACATCTATGGTCATCAGTCCCCTAGAACTTAGAACTACTTAAACGTAACCAACCTAAAGACAGCACACAACAGCCAGTCATCACCAGGCAGAGAAAATCCCTGACCCCGCCGGGAATCGAACCCGGGAACCCGGGCGTGGGAAGCAAGAACGCCACCGCACGACCACGAGCTACGGACATGTTAGAGTCAAATCTGTCAATTTACACAGTGGGGCAATCCACGTGCATTTGTGTTTTCGGGTACCCGCTAACAACAGCCAGTAGTTGGGTCGCTTCCTTGGTCCACGAAGCTAAAATCTAAGGCAAATGCGTTGTGCGATCATAATTGCTTAAATAGTGCATGCTGAAAGTAGCCCCACTAAGGCCTAATGCACTCTATTACTCATATATGTTCACGTGACGAAAGCCATGGAATACTAATATGCACATATACAGATGGCGGTAGTATCGCATACATAAGGTATAAAACGGCAGTGCACAAAAGCCTTCCGACGTAATTGTGGCCGCACGAAGGAAACTAACAGAATGGTTCAAATGGCTCTGAGCACTATGGGAGTTAACATTTCAGGTCATCGGTCCGGAGACTTAGAACTACTTAAACCGAACTAACCTAAAGACATCACACACATCCATGCCCGAGGCAGGGTTCGAACTTGCGACCGTAGCAGTAGCGCGGTTCCGTACTGAAGCGCCTAGAACCGCTCGGCCATCGCGGTTGGAATGTGGAATGCTAACTGGAGTTAGACGCATGGGACAATCCATTATGGAAACCGCGAGGGAATTCAGTATTCCGAGATCCACGGTGTCAAGGGTGTGCTGAGAATATGAGACTACAGGCATTACCTCCACCGCAGACAACGCAGTGGCCGACGGCCTTCACTTAACAACCGAGAACAGCGACGTTGGCGTAGAGTTGTCAGAGCTAACAGATAAGCAACACTGCGTGAAATAACCGCAGAAATTAATGAGGGTCGTACGAGGAATGTATCCGTTAGGACAATGCGGTGAAATTTGGCGTTAACGGGCCATGGCAGCAGCCGAACAGACGCGAATGCCTTTGCTAACATCACGACATCGCCTGCAGCGCCTTTTCTTGGCTCCTGATCACATCGGTTGGAGCCTAGATGACTGGGAAGACGTGGCCTGGTCAGATGAGTCCCAATTTCAGCTGGTACGAACTGATGGTGGGGTTCAAGAGTGGGGCAGACTCCAAGAAGCCAAGTTGTCAACAAGGCACTGTGCAAGCTAATGATGCCTCCAAATTGTGTGTGCTGTGTTTACATGGAACCGATCATTGACTGTAAGTGGTTATGTTCGGCTAATTGGAGACGATTTGCAGATATTCGTGGAGTTCATGCTCCGTAACAACAATGAAGTGTTCATGGATGACAATACGTCATGTCACCAGTCCACAGTTGTTTGCGTTTGGTTTGAGGAACTTTTTGGGAAATTCGAGAGAACGATTTGGTCACCCAGATCGTACGACATGAATCCTGTCGAACATTTATGAGACATAATCGAAAGGTCAGTTCGTGCACAAAATCCTGCACCGGAAACGATTTCGCAATTTTAGATGACTACAGAAGCAGCATGGGTCAGTATTTCTGCAGGGGACTTCCACCAACTTGTTGCGTCCAGGCCACGTCAAGTTGTCACCTCAGTGTAACAGACACTGGTATACAGTCTTTATACCAAAGAGACAAAGTGCGAACACTGAACATACTGTTCAATATTGGAATGTATTTCTGACGCTGAACAGCTCCGAGATCTTTGTCACCTCTTGGTTTCGAACGAATAATTGATCACAGGACGTAATAATGAAACAGCAAGCTGGATATATTCCTACACCTCTTATAAACCGTCTGCCGAGGAGTTACTCAGTACATTGAAGCCATAACCACTCATGTTTATTGAAAGAGATTCAAATGGTTCAAATGGGACTTAACATCTGAGGTCATCAGTCCCCTAGAACTTAGAACTAATTAAACCTAACTAACCTAAGGACATCACACACATCCATGCCCGAGGCAGGATTCGAACCTGCGACCGTAGCGGTCGCGCGGTTCCAGACTGTAGCGCCTAGAACCGCTCGGCCGCACAGGTCGGCATTGAAAGTGAGTTCTGGAAGATAAGATGTAATGGCTTTTTCTGAAGTTTTCATGGACAGTCACTTCGTAGTTTTACTCCGTACGGAATTGCATGCGTTGCCTTATAGCGTGTAAGAGCGCATTGCTGTAGTATAGGATGCGTAGAAAGCTGTATGAGTTATTTCTAAGCTATAATGTGCAATGCTACCTTATAAGTTGTAATATTACGGCTGTAGTAGCAAGAGATGTGATCAGTGAGGACACTGATGATCAAACCGGTATCAGAAGTGGCTTCTTACGTAAGGGGCAAGGGTTTTGTAAGACTTTATTTCAGTTGTCTTGCACGAAGTCTTTTGCTAGTTAAAAGGGAATGAGTAGGTGCTACTATCCCACACCAATATGAGTTTAATGCGCTATTCAGTGAAGTTTTAGATGCTTTTGGACGGCTAAATTTAAATGGTTCAAATGGCTCTGAGCACTATGGGACTTAACATCTGTGGTCATCAGTCCCCTAGAACTTAGAACTACTTAAACCTAACTAACCTAAGGACACCACACACATCCATGCCCGAGGCGGGATTCGAACCTGCGACCGTAGCGGTCACGCGGTTCCAGACTGAAGCGCCTAGAACCGCACGGCCGCACCGGCCGGCTACATTGAAATGAAGATTTTTCGCACCACGTGAAGTGGATTTTGTTAAGGGTTGTAGCTTTGCAGTGGAAATATTATACTTAACTATGCTAGTTCATGAGTAATGTTCAAGTTGAACAGATAGTTTGAGAAGTGAATAATAACGTGTCATTCAAGTACCTAAAAAGAACGAATTAATGTTCCATCAGTACACAGTTTCTTTGTGTTTTCTAGAGACAAACGCTAGGAAATGTTTACCACAGTTTTAAAGAGTGCCTGCCAACTATGCCTACGCATTTTTACCAGCAATTATCAGATGACGATCTGAGGTAGTGGAGAGAATATTTACTCACTGAGTTCAAATGGATCTATGCACTATGGGACTTAATATCTAAGGTCATCAGTCGCCTAGACTTAGAACTACTTAAACCTAACTAACCTAAGGACATCACACACATCCATGCCCGAGGCAGGCTTCGAACCTGCGACCGTAGCAGCAGCGCGGTTCTGGACTGAAGTGCCTAGAAGCGCTCGACCACAACGGCCGGCTACTCACTGGGTAGGTTGATTTTGTACACTCGGTAATTCAGCAACAAGAATTTAATTTCTGTGTAATTTTCATACTCTCTGGATACACTTATACACTGACCAGTACACATTTTAAGTAAATTTTTTTTCAAATTTGAATAAGCATCAAAAGCAAGTCTTTGTCTTGGTTGGTGTTGCAAGTCGTCGTAAGAGCACGATCGTGCTGACCCGCCCACGTGTATGCTGTTAGTAATTCCTCTCAGCTCTCTCGGTCATGGAAACGGTTGGGCCTCAGAGAAGCCTCAGCCAATGGGAGCGCACTAGATAATGCTACCCGCAGCCCAGCGCCGCCATCACTGTCAGCTCCACATGGCGCTCCAGCCGTGGAAGAAATATTGACGTATTATGTAAACAGAAGGCGGAGAGGGGAGAAGGGAAAGAAAAGGGAAGGGGCTAATGATACGCCTGTCATTACCTACGTGATATTTGATACTAATAATAGCTTACTGAATTAATTACTTTATTTGATTTTGGATTGTTCAGTGTCGACTGTGTTTCCTATTTCTTGCACCTTGTAACCAATACTTAAAATTACTAATTCGTCGCCGCGCGGGGTTACCCGAGCGGTCTGGGGCGCTGCAGTCATGGACTGTGTGGCTGATCCCGGCGGAGGTTCGAGTCCTCCCTCGGGCATGGGTGTGTGTGTTTGTCCTTAGGATATTTTAGGTTAAGTAGCGTGTAAGCTACTGTGCCGTGCGGTTCTGGGCGCTACAGTCTGGAGTCGAGCGACCGCAACGGTCGCAGATTCGAATCCTGCCTCGGGCGTGGATGTGTGTGATGTCCTTAGGTTAGTTAGGTTTAATTAGTTCCAAGTTCTAGGCGACTGATGACCTTAGAAGTTAAGTCGCATAGTGCTCAGAGCAATTTGAACCATTAAGCCAGTTAAGTCCTATAAGATTTCACACACATTTGAACATTTGAACTAATTCGTCCTTGTTTCTCTTTCGCGGAATAACGCTTCCTACACTCACTGCAATGAGAATATCGCTGAAATTAATCCCATTCTCAGTCAGTCAGTGTTTGCGAAGAGCACGAACGGTAGGTTCCACCTTACCCTCACAGCAATAATGATGGTAGTGTTGATTTCGCGAGGAACACAAGTGACTGACAGTTCTCGCTGGTTTTTGGAGGCTTCTTCTGCCACTGAAGCAGGTTAACTGGCATGCGTTCATACGTTCGCAAGGCGCCGCTACGATATGCGTCTTTGCGCCCAGTCTGTTACATGTGGAGAAAAACGAACTCACAGACCTTGCGTTGAAGTGTCGATCGCACACTAAATTATTCACTCAAAGGTTTTTTTGTCATTTTTGAACTTCGTCCGTATTTGCAATTTATTCCGAAATCGCTACAATTTTCGGAATCTGGTATACAGCTGGCCGGGGTGGCCGAGCGGTTCTAGGCGCAACAGTATGGAACCGCGTGACCGCTACGGTTGCAGGTTCGAAGCCTGCCTCGGGCATGGATGTCTGTGATGTCCTTAGGTTAGTTAGGTTTAAGTGGTTCTAAGTTCTAGGGGACTGATGACTTCAGAAGTTAAGACTCATAGGGGTCAGAGCCATTTTTTTTCGGCTATCCATTCCATAATGGTCGTGTAGTTTACTAACATGAAATTCGAAGATTTACCCACACCAAAACAAAATATTTCATGGTTTTTATTCATCATTCTCGTGTTAAACTATACGAAACTCTGGCTCAAATCTCCCAATAAATGATCAATAAATATTAACATCGGTCGGTCATCGATCTCAGGAAGGAATGCGGCAGTGCCCTTTCAAAGGAACCATCCCGGCATTTGCCTGAAGCGATTTACTGAAATCACTGAATACCTAAATCAAGAAGGCGGGACACAGGATTGAACCGTCGTCTTCCCGAATGGGAGTCCAGTGTGCTAACCACTGCGCCACCTCGCTCGGTAAATTTTAACAGTCCATTACAGATACAAATCTACTAAGCGCTGAACATCCAAGAACAGAGTATTTGTATTCATTATTACTGTTAATCCTCCCCCATTGAAATGGAAATGAGCGTTTGGCGTCATTGGCCGGGAGGCCCTATGCGGGGCAGGTCCGGCCGCCTTGGTGCAGGTCTCATTGCATTCGACGCCACATTGGGGGACCTGCGCGCCGGATGGAGATGAAATGATGATGAAGACTGTACAACACCCAGTCTCTGAGCGGAGAAAAATCTCCGACCCCGCCGGGAATCGAACCCGGACCGGGAGGACGGCAATCCGTCACGCTGACCACGCAGCTATCGAGGCGGACCTCCTCACTAATTACAAGCTATTGACTATTGAATTTACACTCTCTTGTGCGCAATTGTGCTTGAGAATTTTGGTAATTGATCTCTGCTCGGTCACATGACTGTTCGTGGTTTCCAAGAATTGTGGTTGAGTCTTGCCTCCCTTTTACGTCCGTGTAGTTGAAAATAATCATTTCCTTCGGTACGCGGCCAGTGAGCTCGGAGCCACAGGCTACGTGACGTGGTGCACCCACGAGAAATATGGGCCCCGCAAAAAGCTTGTGACGTCACACAAGTCGGGTTGTCCGCCGCGCGTCTCGAACGCTCGGACCCGTGCACGGCCCACAGGAAATCTACATCTACATTTATACTCCGCAAGCCACCCAACGGTGTGTGGCGGAGGGCACTTTACGTGCCACTGTCATTATCTCCCTTTCCTGTTCCAGTCGCGTATGGTTCGCGGGAAGAACGACTGTCTGAAAGACTCTGTGCGCGCTCTAATCTCTCTAATTTTACATTCGTGATCTCCTCGGGAGGTATAAGTAGGGGGAAGCAATATATTCGATACCTCATCCAGAAACGCACCCTCTCGAAACCTGGCGAGCAAGCTACACCGCGATGCAGAGCGCCTCTCTTGCAGAGTCTGCCACTTGAGTTTGTTAAACATCTCCGTAACGCTATCACGGTTAGCAAATAACCCTGTGATGAAACGCGCCGCTCTTCTTTGGATCTTCTCTATCTCCTCCGTCAACCCGATCTGGTACGGATCCCACACTGATGAGCAATACTCAAGTATAGGTCGAACGAGTGTTTTGTAAGCCACCTCCTTTGTTGATGGACTACATTTTCTAAGGACTCTCCCAATGAATCTCAACCTGGTACCCGCCTTACCAACAATTAATTTTATATGATCATTCCACTTCAAATCGTTCCGCACGCATACTCCCAGATATTTTACAGAAGTAACTGCTACCAGTGTTTGTTCCGCTATCATATAATCATACAATAAAGGATCCTTCTTTCTATGTATTCGCAATACATTACATTTGTCTATGTTAAGGGTCAGTTGCCACTCCCTGCACCAAGTGCCTATCCGCTGCAGATCTTCCTGCATTTCGCTACAATTTTCTAATGCTGCAACTTCTCTGTATACTACAGCATCATCCGCGAAAAGCCGCATGGAACTTTCGACACTATCTACTAGGTTATTTATATATATTGTGAAAAGCAATGGTCCCATAACACTCCCCTGTGGCACGCCAGAGGTTACTTTAATGTCTGTAGACGTCTCTCCGTTGATAACAACATGCTGTGTTCTGTTTGCTAAAAACTCTTCAATCCAGCCACACAGTGGGTCTGATATTCCGTAGGCTCTTACTTTGTTTATCAGGCGACAGTGCGGAACTGTATCGAACGCCTTCCGAAAGTCAAGAAAAATAGCATCTACCTGGGAGCCTGTATCTAATATTTTCTGGGTCTCATGAACAAATAAAGCGAGTTGGGTTTCACACGATCGCTGTTTCCGGAATCCATGTTGATTCCTACAGAGTAGATTCTGAGTTTCCAAAAACGACATGATACTCGAGCAAAACACATGTTCTAAAATTTTACAACAGATCGACGTCAGAGATATAGGTCTATAGTTTTGCGCATCTGCTCGACGACCCTTCTTGAAGACTGGGACTACCTGTGCTCTTTTCCAATCATTTGGAACCTTCTGTTCCTCTAGAGACTTGCGGTACACGGCTGTTAGAAGGGGGGCAAGTTCTTTCGCGTACTCTGTGTAGAATCGAATTGGTATCCCGTCAGGTCCAGTACGTAATTGAAATGGTACCAACTATAGGTCTTAATTTTGTTGTGTGCTGTCGAGAGCTTGCATGCCTTGAAACGTGCAGTCAAGAATTATTAAACTCGTCTGAAATAGTTACCCGCTTCCGCCGGAAACGGCTGTTAACAGTCGTGAGTCCTGTCGTGTCCCGTGATGTGACTAACGAGTCACAGCCTCCCTTTCTCGTGAATCTGTGATGGACGCATCTGAGCTACACTACTGGCCATTAAAGTGGCGACACCTACAACGTGCTGACATGAGGAAAGTTTCAAACCGATTTCTCATACTCAAACAGCAGTTGACCGCCATTGCCTGGTGAAACGTTATTGTGATGCCTCGTGTAAGGAGGAGAAATGCGTACCATCACGTTTCCGACTTTGATAAAGGTCGGATTGTAGCCTATCGCGATTGCGGTTTATCGTATCGCGACATTGCTGCTAGCGTTGGTCGAGATACAATGACTGTTAGCAGAATATGGGATCGGTGGGTTCAGGAGGGTAATATGGAACGCCGTGCTGGATCCCAACGGCCTCGTATCACTAGCAGTCGAGATGACAGGCATTTTATCCGCATGGCTGTAACGGATCGTGTAGCGACGTCTCGAACCCTGAGTCAACAGATGGGGACGTTTTCAAGACAACAACCATATGCACGAACAGTTCGACGACGTTTGCAGAAGCATGGACTAATAGCTCGGAGACCGTGGCTGCGGTTACCCTCGACGCTGCATCACAGACAGGAGCGCCTGCGATGGTGTACTCAGCGACGAATCTGGGTGCACGAATGGCAAAAAGTCATTTTTTCGGATGAATCCAGGCTTTATTTACAGCATCATGATGGTCGCATCCGTGGTGAAACGCACATTGGAAGCGTGTATTCGTCATCGCCATACTGGCGCATTGATGGCTCTTTGAACAGTGGACGTTACATTTCAGATGTGTTACGACCCGTGGCTCTACCCTTCATTTGATCCCTGCGAAACCCTACATTTCAGCAGGATAATGCACGACCGCATGTTCCAGTTCCTGTACGGGCCTTTCTGGAAACAAAAAATGTTCGACTGCTGCCCTGGCCAGCACATTCTCCAGATCTCTCACCAATTGAAAACGTCTGGTCAACCGTGGCCGAGCAATTGGCTCGCCACAATACGCCATTCACTACTCTTGATGGACTGTGGTATCGTGTTGAAGCTGCATGGGCAGCTGTACCTGTACGTGCCATCCAAGCTCTGTTTGACTCAATGCCCAGGAGTATCAAGGCCGTTATTACGGCCAGAGGTGGTTGTTCTGGGTACTGATTTCTCAGGATGTATGCACCCAAATTGCGTGAAAATGTAATCACATGTCAGTTCTAGTATAATACATTTGTCCAATGAATACCCTTTTATCATCTGCATTTCTTCTTGGTGTAGCAATTTTAGTGGCCAGTAGTGTATCTACACGGTGCATTTTCTGCACCGAAAAGCGCACTCTGTTTCTGAGCCCGGTACTCTACGCCAGCGGTTCCTAAACTAACGGAACACTCAACAAAGCTCTTTTATCTTATGGAATGCAACATCCAATTATTGTGCATGAAAGATATTGCAATTTTATGCCAACTAGCTCTGCAGATAACGAAGAAATTGAAGAAATGTATGATGAGATAAAAGAAATTACTCAGATAGTGAAGGGAGACGACAATTTAATAGTCATGGGTGACTGGAATTCGACAGTAGGAAAAGGAAGAGAATGAAACGCAGTAGGTGAATATGGACTGGGGTTAAGAAATGAAAGAGGAAGCCACCGAATAGAATTTTGCACAGAGCATAAATTAATCATAGCTAACACTTGATTCAAGAATCATAAAAGACGGTTGTATACATGGAAGAAACCTGGAGATATGACAGGTTTCAGATAGATTGTATAATGGTAAGACAGAGATTTAGGAACCAGGTTTTAAATTGTAAGACATTTCCAGGGGCAGATGTGGACTTTGACCACAATCTATTGGTTATGACCTGTAGATTAAAACTGAAGAAACTGCAAAAAGATGGGAATTTAAGGAGACGGGACCTGGATATACTGACTAAACCAAAGGTTGTACAGAGTTTCAGGGAGAGCATAAGGGAACAATTGACAAGAATGGGGGAACGAAATACAGTAGAAGAAGAATGGGTAGCTTTGAGGGATGAAGTAGTGAAGGCAGCAGAGGATAAAGTAGGTAATAAGACGAGGGCTGGTAGAAATCCTTGGGTAACAGAAGAAATATTGAATTTAATTGATGAAAGGAGAAAATGTTAAAATGCAGTAAAAGAAGCAGGTAAAAAGGAATACATACGTCTCAAAAATGAGATCGACAGGAAGTGCAAAATGGCTAAGCAGGGATGGCTAGAGGACAAATGTAAGAATGTAGACGCTTATCTCACTAGGGGTAAGGTAGATACTGCCTACAGGAAAATTAAAGAGACCTTTGGAGAAAAGAGAACCAGTTGTATGAATATCAAGAGCTCAGATGGAAACCCAGTTCTAAGCAAAGAAGGGAAAGCAGAAAGGTGGAAGGAGTACATAGAGGGTGATGTACTTGAGGGCAATATTATGGAAATGGAAGAGGATGTAGATGAAGATGAAATGGGAGATATGATACCACGTGAAGAGTTAGACAGAGCACTGAAAGACCTAAGTCGAAACAAGGCCCCGGTAGTAGACAACATTCCATTAGAACTACTGACAGGCTTGGGAGAGCCAGTCCTGACAAATCTCTACCATCTGGTGAGCAAAATGTATGAGACAGGCGAAATACCCTCAGACTTAAAGAAGAGTATAATAATTCCAATCCCAAAGAAAGCAGGTGTTCAGAAATGTGAACATTACCGAACTATCAATTTAATAAGCCACGACTGCAAAATACTAACGCGAATTCTTTACAGACGAATGGAAAAACTGGTAGAAGCCGACCTCGAGGAAGATCAGTTTGGATTCTGTAGAAATGTTGGAACACATGAGGCAATACTGACCCTACAGCTTATCTTAGAAGCTAGATAAAGAAAAGCAAACCTACGTTTCTAGCATTTGTAGATTTAGAGAAAGCTTTTGACAATGTTGACTGGAATACTCTCTTTCAAATTCTGAAGGTGGCAGGGGTAAAATACAGGGAGCGAAAGGCTATTTACAATTTGTACAGAAAGCAGATGGCAGTTATAAGAGTCGAGGGACATGAAAGAGAAGCAGTGGTTGGGAAGGGAATGAGACAGGGTTGTAGCCACTCCCCGATGTTATTCAATCTGTATATTGAGCAAGCAGTAAAAGAAACAAAAGAAAAATTCAGAGTCGGTATTAAAATCCATGGAGAAGAAATAAAAACTATAAGGTTCGCCGATGACATTGTAATTCTGTCAGAGACAGCAAAGGACTTGGAAGAGTAGTTGAACGGAATGGACAGTGTCTTGAAAGGAGGGTATAAGATGAACATCAACAAAAGTAAAACGAGGATAATGGAATGTAGTCGAATTAAGTCAGGTGATGATGAGGGAATTAGATTAGGAAATTAGACACTTAAAGTAGTAAAGGAGTTTTGCTACTTGGGGAGCAAAATAATTGATGATGGTCGAAGTAGAGAGGATATAAAATGTTGATTGGCAATGGCAAGGAAAGCGTTTCTGAAGAAGAAAATTTGTTAACATCGAGTATAGATTTAAATGTCAGGAAGTCGTTTCTGAAAGTATTTGTATGGAGTGTAGCCATGTATGGTAGTGAAACAAGGACGCTAAATAGTTTAGAGAAGAAGAGAATATGAGCTTTCGAAATGTGGTGCTACAGAAGAATGCTGAAGATTAGATGGGTAGATCACATAACTTATGGTGAGGTATTGAATAGAATTGGGGAGAAGAGGAGTTTGTGGCACAACTTGACTAGAAGAAGGGATCGGTTGGTAGGACATCTTCTGAGGCATCAAGGGATCACCAATTTAGTATTGGAGAGCAGCGTGGAGGGTAAAAATCGTAGAGGGAGACCAAGAGATGAAAACACTAAGCAGGTTCAGAAGGATGTAGGCTGCAGTACGTACTGGGAGATGAAGAAGCTTGCACAGGATAGAGCAGCATGGAGAGCTGCATCAAACCAGTCTCTGGACTGAAGACCACAACAACATAGGCCAGTTAACACCGACATTGGACTGTTGATCACTGGAAACATGTTGCCTGGTCGTGCGAGTCTCGTTTTAAATGACTGAAATGTGTGTAATAATGTGGATGACCTGTGAGTGTCACTGAGTGCTTCGTATTCTAGGACGGTCAGCATCGCAGTTTTAATGGTAAATGAATTTTGTACGCAGTTGATGTCAATATCAATATCTGAAAAATAATCTTACAAAGAGTTCAGCAGGTTCAAAAATGACCTGTGCGATATTTCTCATTTCATTTGCTAATTGCAACATGTTTTCTTGCAGAAAAATATATAAAACTGGAAAACATTCAATGTTGTTCCTTTCTGTGCTCGTAACCCTCAACTTTAAAGGCTGATAGTTTGTCCCTCGGGATAAATGTGATTGTTGATTTTCCGTGCAAAAACGTAGTAATTTTGTTGATATTTCCAAAAAATTTCGCCAAGACTGGCTAATTTTATAAGCCATTTTTGATCTTGTAATACATAATGCATCGATAGGGATTACAGCCGCTGACATGTTTTGCTCCATCTGGAAAACCTCCAGCTCGTCACGAAGTTCTTATAGCCCAGCTAAAACTTTGCCTCTGGAGAGCCATCAGATTTCAGTGTGCAGGAGGAGTGATTCATACAGATTCCCCGTTCCTTCGCAAGAGTTTTTGAACAATCTTGACTGGAGAGGGGGACTTTTCACGCTTCGTAATTAACGATCTTCACAGCTTCGTCAGGAACTTTTTTCTGTCAAATGGCATTTTCTTTACTGCGAGAGCATTGCGATGCAAAATACGATGACTGCTGTCACTTCCCTGCGCAATATTTTAAATTTTCGATATGGTGCATCTTCTTTTACCTACCATTCCTTCGACCCCATCGCTACGTAAGTCAATACATTTTTTTAAATCAATGTTGTCTTTATTCATGTAACAATTTTTTCTCTGGTTGTATTGGTTTCCAAAAATGTGCAGAGCAGTAAATGTGTTTCGATAGATGTACCGAACGTACATGTCGCGAATACAAGTAATACTGATAGACCAGATACATCAGTACTTTCATCAAGTTCCATAGCAAACAGACCAGAAGTATTCAATCTGCGTATTAGTTCGTTTTCAGTGTTATCGTATGTTTTGTGAATGCTATCAGACAGTGTTTCCAGAATGAGATTTTGAATCTGCATCGGAGTGTGCTGCTATGAAACTTCCTGGCATATTAAAACTGTGTGCAGGACCGAGACTCGAACTCGCGACCTTTCCTTTCGCGGGCAAGTGCTCTAGGTGGTAGCGCACTTGCGAGCGAAAGGCAAAAGTCCCGAGTTAGAGTCTCGGTCCGGCACACTGTTTTAATCTGCCAGGAAGTTTCAGCCTCAGTGTTGTTTGAACATTGTACTGCAGCAACTCTGCCGCATCTTCTCCAAATATACTGCTAACTGTTTCTAACATGCGTGATTTAATTAAGTTCCTGCAATTGTATGTGGTTTTCCAGATCGAGCTAACCTGTAACTCAGATCGGTTTTTTGCACATTTGTGCAATTTGGACATTGCGGGTTCATACGTCTCATTGTGTTTTTGAAACAAAAAAAAAAAAACAAAAAAAACACTGACACCTTTTCCTGGGATTTTCGTAGTTTGTATCCAAGTGTCGTTTTCCGCTTTGCTGGTGCCAGAGAACTATTTACTAATATTATTTACAAATAAGGCATAATCCAGCCCGTTTATCGGTTTTCCTAACAGGTATAAATCCGAAAAACAATTAAGAGTCATCGTATTTTCGTTTTTTGACGATATTGCTCCTTCAATTTCTCTTTTATCCTTTGTTGATTTTGATGTAATATTCTGCGCACCCTACATCTACATCTACATCTACATTTATACTCCGCAAGCCACCCATCGGTGTGTGGCGGAGGGCACTTTACGTGCCACTGTCATTACCTCCCTTTTCTGTTCCAGTCGCGTATGTTTCGCGGGAAGAACGACTGTCTGAAAGCCTCCGTGCGCGCTCGAATCTCTCTAATTTTACATTCGTGATCTTCTCGGGAGGTATAAGTAGGGGGAAGCAATATATTCGATACCTCATCCAGAAATGCCCCCTCTCGAAACCTGGACAGCAAGCTACACCGCGATGCAGAGCGCCTCTCTTGCAGTCTGCCACTTGAATTTGCTAAAAATCTCCGTAACGCTATCACGCTTACCAAATAACCCTGTGACGAAACGCGCCGCTCTTCTTTGGATCTTCTCTATCTCCTTCGTCAACCCGATCTGGTACGGATCCCACACTGATGAGCAATATTCAAGTATAGGTCGAACGAGTGTTTTGTAGGCCACCTCCTTTGTTGATGGACTACATTTTCTAAGGACTCTCCCAATGAATCTCAACCTGGTACCCGCCTTACCAACAATTAATTTTATATGATCATTCCACTTCAAATCGTTCCGCACGCATACTCCCAGATATTTTACAGAAGTAACTGCTACCAATGTTTGTTCCGCTATCATATAATCATACAATAAAGGATCCTTCTTTCTATGTATTCGCAATACATTACATTTATCTATGTTAAGGGTCAGTTGCCACTCCCTGCACCAAGTGCCTATCCGCTGCAGATCTTCCTGCATTTCGCTACAATTTTCTAATGCTGCAACTTCTCTGTATACTACAGCATCATCCGCGAAAAGCCGCATGGAACTTCCAGCACTATCTACTAGGTCGTTTATATATATTGTGAAAAGCAATGGTCCCATAACACTCCCCTGTGGCACGCCAGAGGTTACCTTAACGTCTGTAGACGTCTCTCCATTGATAACAACATGCTGTGTTCTGTTTGCTAAAAACTCTTCAATCAAGCTACACAGCTGGTCTGATATTCCGTAGGCTCTTACTTTGTTTATCAGGCGACAGTGCGGAACTGTATCGAATGCCTTCCGGAAGTAAAGGAAAATAGCATCTACCTGGGAGCCTGTATCTAATATTTTCTGGGTCTCATGAACAAATAAAGCGAGTTGGGTCTCACAGGATCGCTGTTTCCGGAATCCATGTTGATTCCTACAGAGTAGATTCTGGGTTTCCAAAAAGGACATGATACGCGAGCAAATAACATGTTCTAAAATTTTACAACAGATCGACGTCAGAGATATAGGTCTATAGTTTTGCGCATCTGCTCGACGACCCTTCTTGAAGCCTGGGACTACCTGTGCTCTTTTCCAATCATTTGGAACCTTCCGTTCCTCTAGAGACTTGCGGTAAACGGCTATTAGAAGGGGGGCAAGTTCTTTTGCGTACTCTGTGTACAATCGAATTGGTATCCCGTCAGGTCCAGTGGACTTTCCTCTGTTGAATGATTCCAGTTGCTTTTCTATTCCTTGGACACTTATTTCGATGTCAGCCATTTTTTCGTTTGTGCGAGGATTTAGAGAAGGAACTGCCGTGTGGTCTTCCTCTGTGAAACAGCTTTGGAAAAAGGTGTTTAGTATTTCAGTTTTACGCGTGTCATCCTCTGTTTCAATGCCATCATCATCCCGGAGTGTCTGGATATGCTGTTTCGAGCCACTTACTGATTTAACGTAAGACCAGAACTTCCTAGGATTTTCTGTCAAGTCGGTACATAGAATTCACTGAAGGCTCACGCATAGCCCTCCTTACGCTAACTTTGACATCGTTTAGCTTCTGCTTGTCTGAGAGGTTTTGGCTGCGTTTAAACTTGGAGTGAAGCTCTCTTTGCTTTCGCAGTAGTTTCCTAACTTTGTTGTTGAACCACGGTGGGTTTTTGCCGTCCCTCACAGCTTTACTCGGCATGTACCTGTCTAAAACGCATTTTACGATTGCCTTGAACTATTTCCATAAACACTCAACATTGTCAGTGTCGGAACAGAAATTTTCGTTTTGATCTGTTAGGTAGTCTGAAATCTGCCTTCTATTACTCTTGCTAAACAGATAAACCTAACTCCCTTTTTTTTATTCCTATTAACTTCCATATTCAGGGATGCTGCAACGGCCTTTTGACCACTGATTCCCTGTTCTACACTTACAGAGTCGAAAAGTTCGGGTCTGTTTGTTATCAGTAGGTCCAAGATGTTATCTCCACGAGTCGGTTCTCTGTTTAATTGTTCGAGGTAATTTTCGGATAGTGCACTCAGTATAATGTCACTCGATGCTCTGTCCCTACCAGCCGTCCTAAACATCTGAGTGTCCCAGTCTATATCTGGTAAATTGAAATCTCCACCTAAGACTATAACATGCTGAGAAAATTTATGTGAAATGTATTCCAAATTTTCTCTCAGTTGTTCTGCCACTAATGCTGCTGAGTCGGGAGGTCGGTAAAAGGAGCCAACTATTAACCTAGCTCGGTTGTTGAGTGTAACCTCCACCCATAATAATTCACAGGAACTATCCACTTCTACCTCACTAAAGGATAAACTACTACTAACAGCGACAAACACGCCACCACCGGTTGCATGCAATCTATCCTTTCTAAACAACGTCTGTGCTTGTAAAAATTTCGGCAGAATTTATCTCCGGCTTCAGCCAGCTTTCTGTACCTATAACGATTTCAGCTTCGGTGCTTTCTATCAGCGCTTGATGTTCCGGTACTTTACCAACGCAGCTTCGACAGTTTACAATTACAATACCGATTGCTGCTTGGTCCCCGCATGTCCTGACTTTGCCTCGCACCCTTTGAGGCTGCTGCCCTTTCTGTACTTGCCAGAGGCCATCTAACCTAAAAAAACCGCCCAGTCCACGCCACACAACCCCTGCTACCCGTGTAGCCGCTTGCTGCGTGTAGTGGACACCTGACCTATCCAGCGGAACCCGAAACCCCACCACCCTAAAATTAACGAAGTATAAAATGGAGGAAACAGTTATTTTCAACGATAAATGGAACTTTAAGTGTAAAAAAGAAATAAGACGATGGTTTAAAAATATTAAAAAACACGCTTTTCAGCGATGTGAACTACGAAGCAGTACATAAATAGCGGTACACATATAACTTAATTATTAATCTTAGTTTCGCTGTGATTTACGGGCCAAATCGTTTGCGTCACGGTCAAGCGATGCGTCAACTGTCGTCGTCAAACGAATGAAATGAAACAACTGAATGTCGAGTAGGGGGTGGGCCAGAGACGTCCTCTTTACTTTCCCCGCAACCCGCTGCACACTGCACCCGCGCCTAACAATCAGGCCGAATTCACGCTATTCGAAAATAATTTTTGTTGTGTTGGCAGAAGAGCCAACACCGTGTTACTAGAGGAGGCCGAAATGCACACGTTTTAGCTCACGCAGGTTGGCGTGAGGAGGGAAGCACTATACTGACGTGAGGTCTGGAACATGACAAGGAATTAGAATTCAGAAAGCGGACGTAATTAGTTTGATACTTAACTTTAATCCATTACTGATGAACGTCGCTTTTGACGGTACATGATTCAGAATCATGTTCAGAATACAAATGGTTCAAATGGCTCTGAGCACTATGGGACTTAACATCTATGGTCATCAGTCCCCTAAAACTTAGAACTACTTAAACCTAACTAACCTAAGGACATCACACACATCCATGCCCGAGGCAGGGTTCGAACCTGCGAGCGTAGCGGTCACGCGGTTCCAGACTGAAGCGCCTAGAACCGCACGGCCACACCGGCCGGCGTTCAGAATACATTCTTGAAGTAACTGAATATGGCGCCTTGCTACGTCGTAGCAAATGACGTAGCTGAAGGCTATGCTAAACTGTCGTCTCGGCAAATGAGAGCGTATGTAGACAGTGAACCATCGCTAGCAAAGTCGGCTGTGCAACTGGGGCGAATGCTAGGGAGACTCTCTCGACTAGATCTCCCGTGTGGCGGCGCTCGGTCTGCAATCACTGATAGTTGCGACACGCGGGTCCGACGTATACTAACGGACCGCGGCCGATTTAAAGGCTACCTCCTAGCAAGTGTGGTGTCTGGCGGTGACACCACAATTTTCGTAACTGTGGAATTACTTAACACACTAAAATAATCAAACGGTTCAATCGTAAACGTAATTTTTCGGAACCCTGGTGACTTTCCCACGGAAACCCTAAATTCCGTGGAACCCACTTCAGGAATCGCTGCGATAGGCTACCGCGAAGACACTGTCCATTCACTTCAAACATTTACGCTCGTTATAACCCCTGCGCAGCGTGTTAGGCATTTGCCACTGTATCATTTGCTGTTACAACTGCTCTTATGTATTGGTTACTACTATTCTCTTTGTGCCGGCCGCGGTGGCCGTGCGGTTCTAGGCGCTCCAGTTCGGAGCCGCGCTGCTGCTGCGGTCGCAGGGTCGAATCCTGCCTCGGGCATGGGTGTGTGTGATGTCCATAGGTTAGTTAGGTTTAAGTAGTTCTAAGTTCTAGGGGACTAATGACCACAGCGGTTGAGTCCCATAGTGCTCAGAGCCATTATTCTCTTTGTTTTTGGAAGAAACACTTCGTATGTGATTAATTTCTTCAAAAGAAATATACTTAACGATATTACAAACAGCACCAAGTAAGATTTTATTACAAGTCAGCAAACCTGAACACGTACAGTTACATGTGGAAGGTTTTCCACTCAGTTATTAACCGCTGGAAATAGCTATGAGTCTTACGATAAAAGACAAATCTAATCTTTGCCCATTTCTATAATAGGGAATGATTGACGCTTTTCAAGGGTTACTTACATTTTCAGGTCTTTGCCTAAAATTAACAGAATTATTTTGTATGAAACCCTGAACAGTGCAGGTGAGTTTAGCACCAGAAGATTGACGTTTTACTTTGAGACCATCCGATCGACGCTTCCTGAACGTAGGGTCATTGCAGACAAGTCACAGTAAACTTTTTGAGTGCAAAAAAATGTTAGAGTACAAATTTATGCACATCGAAGAGCTACGACTCCACGTAAGCATTATTAGTCGACGAGAAAATTTACTGCAGTACTGTTCTTTCCAAGCAGAATACTAATTAATTTAAAACACGACTGATAACACTCCCGGCTTATTTGCGCAACACAATGATAGTAAAGATATTAGAGATACAAAAAGTGTAAGAGATAGCTTTTCAGGACCAACTTGTGAGAAGTAACACTGATTGCAGACAATGTCTTCGTGCTGTAAAGGCATATACAATTTTACACTCTTCAAACAAGAGTGGCACTTTCACTGCTGTACGAATGAATAAGGGATCATTATGATTAGTGACAAGGAACTGCTATAACTGCGTAATGTTGAGCTTACGGCTCGCACCATTTCTCCAGCTACACCGTGCAAGTTACGCTGACATACACTGAAGCACCAAAGAAACTCGTACAGGCATGTGTATTCAAATACAGAGGTATGTAAACATGCATAATACGGCGCTGTGGTTGGCAGCGCCTGTATAAGACAACAATTGTCTGGCGCAGTTGCTAGATCGGTTACTGCTGATACAATGGCAGGTTATCAAGATTTAAGGGAATTTGAACGTGGTGATATAGTCGGCGCGCGAGCGATAGGACACGGCATCTCCGAGGTAGCGATAAAGTGGGGATTTTCCCGTACGACCATTTCACTAGCGCACCGTGAATATCAGGAATCCGGTAAAACATCAAATCTCCGACATCGCTGAGGCTGGAAAAAGATCCTGCGAGGACGGGACCAACGACGACTGAGGAGAATCGTCCAACGTGGCAGAAGTGCAACCCTTCCACAAATTGCTGCAGATTTCAATGCTGGGCCATCAATAAGTGTCAGCGTGCGAACCATTCAACGAAACATCTTCAGTCTGGAACTGCATGACCACTACGGTCGCGTCGTCCGCCGCTCGTGGTCTCGCGGTAGCGTTCTCGCTTCCCGAGCACGGGGTCCCGGGTTCGATTCCCGGCGGGGTCAGGGATTTTCACCTGCCTCGAGATGACTGGGTGTTTGTGTTGTCCTCATCATTTCATCATCATCCAGGAAAGTGGCGAAATTGGACTGAGCAAAGGTTGGGAAATTGTATGGGCGCTGATAACCACGCAGTTGAGCGCCCCACAAACCAAACATCATCTCACTACGGTCGCAGGTTCGAATCCTGCCTCGGTCATGTATGTTTGTGATGTCCTTAGGTTAGTTAGGTTTAAGTAGTTCTAAGTTCTAGGGGACTGATGACCTCAGATGTTAAGTCCCATAGTGGTCAGAGCCATTTGAACCATTTTTTAAACATAATCGAGATGGGCTTTCGGAGCCGAAGGCCCACTCGTGTACCCTTGATGACTGCACGACACAGAGCTTTACGCCTCGCAGGGCCTGCCAATACCGACACTGGACTGTTGATGACTGGAAACATGTTGCCTGTCGGACGAGTCTCGTTTGATATTGTATCGAGCAGATGGACGTGTGCGGGTATGGAGACAACCTCATGAATCCATGGAACTTGCATGTCAACAGGAGACTTTTCAAGCTGGTGGAGGCTCTGTAATGGTGTGGAGCATGTGCAGTTGAACTGATATGGGACCCCTGATACGTCTAGATACGACTGTGGCAGGTGACACGTACGTAAGCATCCTTTCTGATCACCTGCATCCATTCATGTCCATTGTGAATTCCGACGGACTTGGGCAGTTCCAGCAGGACAGTGCGACACCCCACACGTCCAGAATTCGTACAGAGTAGCTGCTGGAATACTCTTCTGAGATTAAACACTTACGCTGGCCACCAGACTCCCCAGATATGAACATTATTGAGCATATCTGGGATGCCTCGCATCGTGCTGTTCAGAAGAGATCTCCACCTCTCGTTCTCTTATGGATTTATGGACTGCCTTGTAGGATTCATGGTGTCAGTTCCCTCCAGAACTACGTGAGACATTGCCACGTCATTTTGCGGCACTTCTGCGTGCTCGCGAGGGCCACACACGATATTAGGCAGGTGTACGTCTTATTTGGCTCTTAAGTGTATTGACTGTGTTACCTTAGGAGATTGATGAACTCTTATCTTTCTGTTTCTCTGTATTCCTTAGTTTGCATTAACTTCTATGTTTTGTGTTATTTTGCTGCATTCTGTCTATTTCATTTCATATATGTTAGAGACTGGCCCTCACATCTTGAGCTAAGCTGGAATAAGTAGCTAAGATGTGGACAATGTAATGAGAAATTTGTAAAGGGAAGAAGAGTGGGACTTAGGGTTAGGTAGATGCTCTTAGGGTGTAGCTTGGGAAGTCCATGAAATTAATGTGAGCCGGCCGAAGTGGCCGTGCGGTTCTAGGCGCTGCAGTCTGGAACCGCGAGACCACTACGGTCGCAGGTTCGAATTCTGCCTCGGGCATGGATGTGTGTGATGTCCTTAGGTTAGTTAGGTGTAACTAGTTCTAAGTTCTAGGGGACTAATGACGTCGGAAGTTGAGTCCCATAGTGCTCAGAGCCATTTTTGAGCCAAATTAATGTGAGGGATGACAGGCTGTGTCGAAGTTTAAGTAATTCTGTGTATGAAAAACATGATGGTAGCTATATGGGAAGGTAGAATTAATTAATGTACATGTGATACACTTTCGTGATTTGTGATCGGTTGAGATGTCGGGCAATTTACGGTTACAAGTACTCCTCACAAGTTCATACTCCTTTAGTGATAGATTATTCCTTTGTGGCATGTAACATTTTCATTTTACATGCTGATTTCTTCTACTGCGCCCATTGATATTTAGATGTGTAGTTGAATTTAGGTTTTGTTTCCACAAAAATTGCTAGTAGTTACCTTCTCTCTTATAGATAATGCACAAATGACCACGATTCCTGATATCACCCTGATACTACAGGAAGAGACATAAGTAAATATATGCATGTGTAGTTTACTGTTGCACCACCTTCACGACACTGGTGAACGAGGATCAAGCCCGCCTCCGTTAGCCTGGATACGCGCTAACTCGTTAGCGTAAAGAAGCCTGTTCGCACCTACCGTACGAACCGAGTGTTAGGGAAAATGCTCTCAGTGATACGTCTACGTTACACTATTGTCAAAGCACAGCGTACGATCACTCGATCTGCCAGTGAAACCCCGATGGGTGTTCGTAATCGTATGTCGCTACAGTTATTTTGAGCACTCCCCTGTTGTTCCTTACTCAAATGCCGTGTCACTGATATCTATTCTATTCTTCTTCTATCGAATAGAGTCTAGTCCATGCTGACATAGGCTATGTCACTCCTGCACTACCAGTTCTATCTTACAGTACTGGTCAAGAATTACTGAGGCATCGTTCCTTCCTTTTTGCAGTATCCTTTAACTGTCCTCCGAAGATTTATCGTTAAGGTGTGAACTGATTCTTAAGCAACATGTTAGGCAAAGAGCCAGAATTATTTGGTAGCATGTGATGAACGTCATCACTTTTGTTTTTATGTTTATCTTTTGCTTCAATTGGAAAGACTACACAGATAATATTGTGGGGAAGGCGAAACAAAGACTGCACTTTGTTGGCAGAACACTTAGAAGATGCGACAAACCCACAAAAGAGACAGCCTACATTACACTTGTCCGTCCTCTGCTGGAATTTTGCTGAGTGGTGTGGGATCCTTACCAGGAAGGACTGACGGAGGACACTGATAAAGTGCAAATAAGGGCGTCTCGTTTCGTGTTATCGCGCAATAGGGGTGAGAGTATCACTGATATGATACGCGAGTTGGGGTGGCAGTCATTGAAACAAAGGCGGTTTTCTTTGCGGCGTGATCTATTTACGAAATTTCAGTCACCAACTTTCTTTTCCGAATGTGAAAATATTTTGTTGGCACCCACCTACGTAGGGAGAAACGATCATAACAATAAAATAAGAGAAATCAGAGCTCGAACGGAAAGATTTAGGCGTTATTTTTCCCACGCGCCATTGGGGAGTGGAATGGTAGACAGGCAGTATGAAAATGGTTCGATGAACCCTCTGATAGCCACTTAAGTGTGAATTGCTGAGTAATCATGTAGATGTAGATGTAGATGTAGAGGTAATTTAAGAGCGGGTGTAACTACGTCACGATGAGAGCTGTTAAATATGAATCCGCTGTTAGAGTAACTCGATAAGTTTGAATCACAAACGCGTGTTTTATAACGGACAAGCGCTTTTACAGTTGGTTCTTGTACCGAATGCAGTAAGCTGTTGCCAACGGATAGGAACTGTGATTCATGCACCGCGATAATTGTACGGGAGCAAGAAGGTGTCTTAGCTTCCTCTAAAAGCGAGCACAGTCCACCGAATTAGTGCGGAACGAGAGAGTGGAAAAGTATGGAGGCGGTAGCTTTCAAACTCGCTGTTATTGCAAGTAATAGGCAGTGATGTTCGTACATTTGGTACATTCATGGTCCGTATCAGCTGATGAATTGACGAGTGAATCAGTAGTCAATGGCGTTGAAAATGGCTTTGAGCACTATGCGACAGGTTATCTGTCGCCTAGAACTTAGAACTAATTAAACCTAACTAACGTAAGGACATCACACACATCCATGCCCGAGGCAGGATTCGAACCTGCGACCGTAGCGGTCGCCCGGTTCCAGACTGTAGCGCCTAGAACCGCACGGCCACCCCGGTCGGCAATGGCGTTGATTCAGGACACGATGAGGGTCACGGATCTGACTACCTAAAACCAACAGGCGGAGTTATAGCTCGACAAAATCTCCCAAGATGAAACTATACCTTCACGGTATAATAAAATATCCACATAAAACAGCTGACGGTAGGTAAAAGGCTAGTAATTACTTAGGAAATGTCCGCCCCGGTAGCTGAGTGGTCAGCGTGACAGACTGTCAATCCTAAGGGCCCGGGTTCGATTCCCGGCTGGGTCGGAATTTTTTCTCCGCTCAGGGACTGGGTGTTGTGTTGTCCTAATCATCATCATTTCATCCCCATCGACGCGCAGGTCGCCGAAGTGGCGTCAAATTGAAAGACCTGCACCAGGCGAACGGTCTACCCGATGGGAGGCCCTAGCCACACGACATTTCCATTTTTTTTACTTAGGAAATGTTACAGCGAACTAGGAAACGAAGATGCTTGATGATATTACGCTCAACTGATCGACTGGATAGGTATTTAGTCGAATTGACAGCCCTTAGATGTGTGCGATTTGTCGTATACCCAGAATTTATCGGATTCATTTTAGTACCCATGTGGATGACATCGCACTTTTCTTTGCTTAGTGCTAATTGCCACTTTTCGCACCATACAGAAATTCTCTCTAGATAATTTTTTAATTGGAATTGATCGTCTGATGATTTTACTAGACGGTAAATTACAGCGTTATCTGCAAACAATGTACGGGGGCTGCTCAGATTATCACCTAGATCATTTATGTAAATCAGGAACAGCAGAAGGCCTATGACACTACCTTGCGGAACGACAAATATCACTTCTGTTCTACCCGATGATTTACCATGTATCACTACGAACTGTGACCTCTCTGAGAGGAAATCATGAATCCAGTCACACAACTGAGACGATACTCCATATGCATTGTGAGGAACGGTATCGAAAGCCTTCTGGATATCTAGGAATATGGAATCGATCTGAGATCCCTTGTCGACAGCACTCATTGCTTCATGGGAATAAAGAGCTAGCTGTGTTGCACAAGAACGATTTTTTTCTGAATCCATGTTGGTTATGTATCAGTAACCCATTTTCTTCAAGGTGATTCATAATGTCCGAGTACAGTATATGCTCCAAAATCCTACTGCAAATTGAGGTCAGTGATATGGATCTGTAATTCAATGGGTTACTCCTATTTCCCTTCCTGAATATTGGTGTGACCTGTGCTACTTTCCAGTCTCTAAAGACCTTCCGTCATGTGAGCGGTTGTATATGATTTCTAAGAAAGGCGCTATTGCGTCTGCATACTCTGAGAGGAACCTGACCGGTATACCATCTGGACCGGAAGACTTGCTTTTCTTAAGTGATTTGAGTTGTTTCGCAACACCTAAGATATCTACTTTTATGTCACTCATGCTAACAGCTGTACTTGTTTCGAATTCTGGAATATTTACTTCGTCTTCTTTCGTGAAGGAATTACGGAAAACAGTATTTACTAACTCTGCTTTAGTGGCACCATCATCGGTAACATTTCCATCACTATCGCGCAGTGACGGTATTGACTGTTTTTTGCCACTGGTGTACTTTATATACGACCAGAATCTCTTTGGGTTTTCTACCATATTTTGAGACAATGTTTCATTGTGGAAACTGTTAAAAGGATCACGCATTGACGTCCGCACTAAATTTCGAGCTTCCGTGAAACTTACCCAGTCTTGGGGATTTTGCGTTCTTCTGAATTTGGCATCCTTTTTTCGTTGCTTCTGCAAAAGTGTTCTGACGTCCTGCTCATTTAACTTACATAATTCAAGCCTACTATCTTTTACTGTGTTTGCCAGAGGCGCCTTTTATGCTTCTACAACCTGTTAACTTAACTGTGCTACCGAATAGCTCAAAAGTGGCTTCTTAAGATGAAATGATCAATTGTTGTCTTGGAAAATAGGTGAAATTACCCTTAACCATTCCACAGAGTACATTACAGATGGGAGAAGTCACGAACGCATACATGAAGGAATTCTCTCTAGTACCATATCTGTTTCTTTAACTTTAAGTATATTTTGACTGATCGTATGGTTACTATGCAACAGAAGCTACTGCACGGGATTTAAAAAGCCAAGACAAACTGTTCCTGAAGAACAGTCCTTGGGAAACTGTCACAACTGAGAAATTTTTAAAATATGGAGTTATCAAAGGCGTGGCCCTTCCTTACTATTAAGCTTAAAAACTAGTATGTTGGGAATTTTAGTTTGTTTTAGTAAGCAAAACTGCCTCCGTTCTTGGTCATATAAAAATTGTACACGATATACTCCCATGTGACAAAATTCATGGGATAACGATATGCTCACACACAGATGGCTATAATTTCGGGTACACAAGGTGTAAAAGAGCAATCGATTGACAGAGCTGTCATTTGTACTCAGGTGATTCATGTGAAGTGGTTTCCGATGTGACTATGGCCACACGTCGGGAATTAACAGGCTTTGAGCGCAGAATGCCAATTGCAGCTAGATGCAAGGGACATTCAGTTTCAGAAATCCTTAGGGAACTAAATATTCCGAGATCCACAGTGTCAATAGTGAGCCAAGCATACTAAATTTCAGGTTTCAAGTCTCGCCACGAACGACAACGGCAACGTAGTGGCTGACGGACTTCACTTAATGACCGAGAGCAGCGGCGTTAGTGTAGAGTTGTCCGTGTTAACAGACTAGCAACATCGCGAGCAATAACTGCAGAAATCGATGAGGGTCGTACAAGGAACGTATCCGTTAGGAGAGTGTGGCGAAATTTGGCGTTAATGGGCTATGGCAGCAGACGACAGACGCGGATGCCTTTTCTAACATCACGACATCGCCTGCAGCGCCTCTCTTGGGCTCTTGACCACATCGGCTGGACTCTAGACTAATGTAAAACCGTGGTCTGATCTGTTGACTCTTCATTACAGTTGGTAAGACTGATGGTAGGGATCGAGTGTGGCGGAGACCCCACTAACAAGGGGAAGGCCTCAGACACGGCCAATCGATTCGGCTCAGATTTGGCAGGTCACTTGTGTACAACCTAAAACAATTTTGAGAAAATCACCCATAAAGGTTATGACGAGCAATCGACTCAAAATTGTAGGGATCGATGGATAATTGTAAATAGAGAATTTTTCATCATCAGGTATAGGGTCTGCAAACGAAAAATTTTCCAGAAATCAAGGAAAGAAAATTTTACAACTGCCGCTTCTCTACCCACATGGTAAACGCCTTTCGCCGACAGCACCGATAGCGCAATGGCCAAGGTAATTGGCTGGGAATCGGGAAACCCGGGTTCGAATCTCAAAGAAACGTAGCGATTGTTATTCTTTTCGTTTGTATTTTTCCATACCTCAATTGATAGGGATAGGAGGGTTAATAAGGTAAGTAAATCAATAAGGAATGATAGTAATACTGATCTTATTAACCCTCCTATCCCTATCAATTGAGATATGGAAAAATACAAACGAAAAGAACAACATCCGCGAGGTTTCTTCGAGACTCGAACCCGGGTCCTCCGAGTCCCAGCCAATTACCTTGGCCGTTGCGCTATCGGTGCTGTCGGCGAAAAGCGTTTACCATATGGGTACAGAAGCGGTAGCTGTAAAAGTTTCTTACCTCGATTTCTGAAAAAGTATGCATTTTCGGACGCTATACCTGATGATGAAAAATGCTCTATTTACAATTATCTATCGATCCCGCCAATTTTGAGTCGATTGCTCGTCGTAACCTTTTAGGGGAGATTTTCTCAAAATTGCAGGGGTGTTGACCGAAAATGTCCTAGATTCCTTCGTTTTAGGTTGTACACAAGCGACCTGCCAAATCTGAGTTGAATCGGTTGGCCGTGTCTGAGGCCATCCCCTTGTAAGCCATGGCCCCAAGTAGTCAACAAGGCATTGTGCAAGCTGGTAGTGGCTCTGTAATGGTGTCGACTATGTTTATATAGAATGGACTGTATCCTCTCGACCAAATGAACCGATTACTTACTGGAAATGGATAGGTTCGGCTACTGAGAGACCATATGCAGTCATTCATGTACCTCATGTTCCCAAGCAGGCGATAAAATTTTTATGGATGGCAATGTGCCATGTCACCGGGCCACAATTTTTCGTGATTGGTTTGATGAAAGTTCTGGACAATTTGAGCGAATGTATTGGCCACCCAGATTGCCCGACATGAATACCATAGAACATTTATGGGACACAACTGAGAGGTCAGTTCGTGCGCAAAACCCTTCAGCGGCAATACTTTCGCAAGTATGGCGACTACAGAATAACTTAGATAAATATTTCTGCACGCGACTTCCAACGCTTTGTTGAGTCCATACTGCGTCGAGTTGCTGCATTATTCCCGCAAAAGAAGGTTCGACGTGATACTAGCAGGTATTGCATGACTTCTTTCATGTAACCGGAAGTTACCCGTTGGGATTTTTTGTGATCTGTCAAAGGCTTTTGATTGTGTAAATCATGTAAAACTTCTAGATAAGCTCAAGTACTGTGGTATGAATGAGACAGTGCTCAAATAGTTTAAATCATACCTAACTGGAAGAGTGCAGAAAGTTGAAATAAACAGTTCCCATAAAATGCAAAAAACTGGTGATTTCTCAAACTGGGGAACAATCAAGAATGGGGTGCCGCAAGGTTCGGCCTTGGGTCCTCTGCTGTTCTTAATATACACTCCTGGAAATGGAAAAAAGAACACATTGACACCGGTGTGTCAGACCCACCATACTTGCTCCGGACACTGCGAGAGAGCTGTACAAGCAATGATCACACGCACGGCACAGCGGACACACCAGGAACCGCGGTGTTGGCCGTCGAATGGCGCTAGCTGCGCAGCATTTGTGCACCGCCGCCGTCAGTGTCAGCCAGTTTGCCGTGGCATACGGGGCTCCATCGCAGTCTTTAACACTGGTAGCATGCCGCGACAGCGTGGACGTGAACCGTATGTGCAGTTGACGGACTTTGAGCGAGGGCGTATAGTGGGCATGCGGGAGGCCGGGTGGACGTACCGCCGAATTGCTCAACACGTGGGGCGTGAGGTCTCCACAGTACATCGATGCTGTCGCCAGTGGTCGGCGGAAGGTGCACGTGCCCGTCGACCTGGGACCGGACCGCAGCGACGCACGGATGCACGCCAAGACCGTAGGATCCTACGCAGTGCCGTAGGGGACCGCACCGCCACTTCCCATCAAATTAGGCACACTGTTGCTCCTGGGGTATCGGCGAGGACCATTCGCAACCGTCTCCATGAAGCTGGGCTACGGTCCCGCACACCGTTAGGCCGTCTTCCGCTCACGCCCCAACATCGTGCAGCCCGCCTCCAGTGGTGTCGCGACAGGCGTGAATGGAGGGACGAATGGAGACGTGTCGTCTTCAGCGATGAGAGTCGCTTCTGCCTTGGTGCCAATGATGGTCGTATGCGTGTTTGGCGCCGTGCAGGTAAGCGCCACAATCAGGACTGCATACGACCGAGGCACACAGGGCCAACACCCGGCATCATGGTGTGGGGAGCGATCTCCTACACTGGCCGTACACCACTGGTGATCGTCGAGGGGACACTGAATAGTGCACGGTACATCCAAACCGTCATCGAACCCATCGTTCTACCATTCCTAGACCGGCAAGGGAACTTGCTGTTCCAACAGGACAATGCACGTCCGCATGTATCCCGTGCCACCCAACGTGCTCTAGAAGGTGTAAGTCAACTACCCTGGCCAGCAAGATCTCCGGATCTGTCCCCCATTGAGCATGTTTGGGACTGGATGAAGCGTCGTCTCACGCGGTCTGCACGTCCAGCACGAACGCTGGTCCAACTGAGGCGCCAGGTGGAAATGGCATGGCAAGCCGTTCCACAGGACTACATCCAGCATCTCTACGATCGTCTCCATGGGAGAATAGAAGCCTGCATTGCTGCGAAAGGTGGATATACACTGTACTAGTGCCGACATTGTGCATGCTCTGTTGCCTGTGTCTATGTGCCTGTGGTTCTGTCAGTGTGATCATGTGATGTATCTGACCCCAGGAATGTGTCAATAAAGTTTCCCCTTCCTGGGACAATGAATTTACGGTGTTCTTATTTCAATTTCCAGGAGTGTATATTAATGACTTGCCATTCTATATTCACGAAGATGCAAAGCTGGTACTTTTTGCCGATGATACAAGTATAGCTATCACACCCGACAGACAAGAATTAACTGGTGAAGTTGTAAACGATGTTTTTCAGAAAATCATTAAGTGGTTCTCTGCAAATGTGCTCTCATTAAACTTTGACAAAACACAGTATATACAGTTCCACACAGTAAATGGAATGACCCCATTAATTAATACAGACTTCGATCAGAAATCGGTAGCTAAGGTAGAATATTCAAAATTTCTAGGTGTATGCATTGATGAGGGGTTGAACTGGAAAACGTTTGAGTTCAGCTACTTACGCTATTAAGGTGATTGCAAGTTTTGGCGATATACATCTGAGTAAATTAGCTTACCACGCCTATTTTCATTCTCTGCTTTCGTATGGCATCATATTCTGGGGTAACTCATCATTGAGTAAAAGAGTGTTCATTGCACAAAAGCGTGTAATCAGAATAATTGCTGGAGCTCATCCAAGATCATCCTGCCGACACTTATTTAAAGAGCTAGAAATCTTCACTTCAGCCTCACAATATATATATTCACTTATGAAATTTGTTTTTAACAATCCGAACGAATTCAAAAGTAATAGCAGTGTACATGGCTACAACACTAGGAGAAAGGATGATCTTCACTACTCAAGGTTAAATCTAACTTTGGCTCAGAAGGGGGTAAATTATGCTGCCACAAAAGTCTTTGGTCACTTACCTAATAGCATCAAAAGTCTGACAGATAGACATATAGCATTTAAAAGGAAATTAAAAGAATTTCTTAATGGCAACTCCTTCTACTCATTAGATGAGTTTTTGAATATAGTAAGTGGATAATTTCCCAACCTCCACAAAAAAAATATTATTGAGTGTCATGTAATATTTTGTCTAATGTAATATCTTGTATAGACACCTTTTATTAACCTGGCACGTTCCACATCATTACGAAGTATCGTATTCATGATCTATGGAACAAGTACTAATTTAATCTAATCTAATGTAATCTTCATCTCAATGTATGAGATAAACTACAACCTGCAGTTACATACCCAGGGAGATGACGCATTGGTGAGACACTGTAATCGCATTGTAGGGGATAGATGTTCAGATTCTCTTTCAGCCATACTTTTTTAGAGTTTCTGTGCTTTTTCTTCATACAGGCTGCGTTTGATTGCCGCTCCAGTCTTCTCCGCCTCAGCTAGTCCTCTGTCTCTAATGATCACACCACTGACGGGAAATTAACCTTCCTAACTGCGCCATGCGGTGTGGGCTGCGTTTCGACGACTGCTACTGCTAAATATAACGAATATGTTACAATTTTTTGGTCAGTCACAATATTTGTATTTGTCCACCACATGCTTAGACTGCTACACTATCGCCATCAGGTAGATAGAATCTCTTACGTCACTGACATAAGTGGGAATCATCGGCGATATCCTTCCGGTCACTTTCCGTCTGCAGCAATAAATCTCCTCATTTCCACAATGTATATGCATACAAAAGAGACCTGCAGGCGACGATTATTGTGTAGCGTTTCAAATTGTAGTGTATAAATAAAAATCGAGACTGCCACATAAATTTTAATATTTTTATATGACTTTTCTTTGTCTTTCATTTACAATATATTTTCATTAATGCTTTTCTTTCATTCATATCATCCCTCGATGCATATTCTAGAAGTGCCGTAAGTAAACTGTGAACAATTTTGAAAATCAAAATTGAGAATGGCATTCCTTAATAAACTGTGTCGTGTATATTTTTCCATCTTAAAATTTTTAAATCTATTGCTATCGCCCAGCACTTATTTAAACATTTATTTTTCCAGAAGCTCAAAAATCATAAGTGATTGTTAATGCGTTTGTATTTGTGGATTTTATGCGAATTACATGTGTTGATATTATTTATAACTGAATGGATAAAGGGGGTATTATTTACACATTCGATGCCTTTTATGCAAACGATTTTATCGCTCCCGTTCATTGTAAAAATAAAGGTATGATTTTCACGATCCCTTTCTGTACGGCGATCTGACAGGTGCATACTGGTATAAATATCACCGAGGCATCGTTTTAATACACTGAAGCGCCAAAGAAACTAGTGTAGGTATGTATATCAAATACAGAAATATGTAAACAAGCAGAATACAACGTTGAGGTCGGCAACGCCTATATAAGTGAGTTTCAACGTCGTGTTATAGTCTGCGCACGAGCGATTGGACACATCATCTCCGAGGTAGAGATGAATTGGGGGTTTTCCCATACGACCATTTCACGAGTGTACCATTAATATCAGGAATCTGGGAAAACATCAAATCTCTGAAAAAAAGATTCACTTTTTCAGTTACCTTGCTCTCTATTGTGGGACCAACAGTCTCTACCAGTTTCTTTTCGATCCTCCCTACTTCAGTTTCGAAACGACTATTTATGTCTCCTATCTTTGTTTGGGCTTCCTCCAAATGTCACGCTTCAGATTACCGATTTCGGTACTCAATGCTGTTACTTCTGCTCCAAGTTTATCTACCTTTGTGTTGACAATTCCAATATTACCGTAAACAGTTTTAATTGCTTTATTCTGGTCATCTATTTTTGCTGATCGGGCATCCATTTTACTGATTAACAAACTGCACAAATCTTTTATATTTCCGGAAATCACAGGCTGCAACACCGGTTCTGTCTTAATAGATTCCTCATATCCGCCATCAACAGATTCTGTTTTACTTTTTATTCCAAATTCCGTAGCATTTGCAAGTGCCTGGAATTCCATTTCTGCCATTGTTCGATTTTCAGCAGCAGCGTCTGTGATGCTAGCCGAGAACTCTGAACAATGGGTCCCGCTTCCTGGGTCGTGCATTGTTCGACCGATTGTTCCGCATTTGGTACAATCAAATTACTGGTTTCGCCTAATTTATTCATGTTACCCAGTTTGCTGATTACTGTGAAATTTAAATTTGCGGCTTATTTCTGCCACTCACTGTTACTGTATGCGAGCGACTTTGTTCGTAGCAACAAGTTATTATTAGCTACAAAACTTCACACTTCAAATTCGTGCCCAGAACAATACCAAACTGATATTGTCCTATCACCTGCGTCGCCACGTGTAACCTCCCCCTTACTAATCGGCCTATCCTGCTTGCGATATAAAATATGACCGTGGATCGCGTGTATGCGTAATGGGTTTTTACTAATTGGATAAGGCTATCTTTCCCGAAGAAGTAATACTGATAAGTAGGAGGAAAGTGTACAACCTAACCTTGTGATGGAAAAGTCTTCTAAAACAATAAAAAGGAATTAAACTGAACAGGGCTATAATTTTGAAAAAATGGAAGTTATTTTGTGCAGTCACTCACGAACAACACTAGACAGAAAAGGGATACCATTGTCATGAATCCAAAAGTTACACTAATGAAGGAAAAGGAAATAATTAACGGTCGCCAGCATACTAGGGCAATTTACATCCAAATTCCTGTACAAGATGATGGGAAAGGAAATACATGCATTGTTAAACACTGACGCAGCAACTAAAGGTTGTCACTTTTTTTTACACTAATTTTAAGTGAGTATGTAATGATAAAGACAACTGAGAAGTCACTCTTATCAATTGTCAATTTGTATTCGTAGTTCACTGTTTCTGTTTGAGTTTATATATTGTCATTTTGCCGTTAGGAGAGTGGAGCTGTGGACGCTAGAAAATGGAGTGCTAAGTGTAGAAATCGTAACATTTCTGACATATTCTTCTATTTGACTTCGTTAGAGGGGTGGTAGCAAAGGAGGCATCCAAAAAAATTTACGCCTTGTATGGGGATAATAACACTGGACAGAGCACAGCAAGGAAATTGTTTTCGCGTTTTAAGGAGAATCGTTTTGACATTAGTGACTCTCCACGTCAGGAAGGCGTGTAGGGGTTGTTGAAAATACGCATTAATCCACAACCATCCACGTCAGTGTACTCGAGAACTGGAATGTAATGAACTGTTCAAATGTGTGTGAAATCTTATGGGACTTAACTGCTAAGGTCATCAGTCCCTAAGCTTACACACTACTTAACCTAAATTATTCTATGGACAAACACAGACACCCATGGCCGAGAGAGGTATCGAACCTCCACCGGGACCAGCCATAATGAACTGTGATTATTCCACGATCGTGCTACATTTGCACGCAATGTGGAAGGTTAAAAAATCGGGTGTATGAGGACCGCATGCTCTAAGCCAAAATCACAAGAATCAGCTGCTGGCCACATGTGCATCTCAGCTTGCTTATCATTATTTGGTTCGTGAACAATACGGCCGTTTTCTATCCTCTTTCGTTGCTGGTGACGACGAATGGTGTCTTTACGAGAACATAAGGAAAAGAAAGGAATGGTAGAAACAAAATAAAGCAGCAATTACCCGTACAAAGACCTGCGCGTATTCACAAAAGATTATGTTATGCATCTGGTGGAACAGCGACGGTGCGGTGTGCTACGACTTGATTCCCCGAGATGTAACCATCATTGCTGACATTTGCTGTCAACAGTTGAGACGTCTTGCAGACGCTGTCCACGAACAACGACCAGGAAAAAAATGGTTCAAATGGCTCTGAGCACTATGGGACTTAACTGCTGTGGTCATCAGTCCCCTAGAACTACTTAAACCTAACTAACCTAAGAACATCACACACATCCATGCCCGAGGCAGGATTCGAACCTGCGACCGTAGTGGTCGCGCGGTTCAAGACTGTAGCGCCTAGAACCGCTCGGCCACTCCGGCCCGCCAACGACCAGGAAGACTACGTGATGTTACTCCACTGTAATGACCACCCGTATTTTTCTAGACTGACAAAAAGCATTATAGAGGAGTAGGGTTGGGAAATCACTCCGTATCCATCTTGTTCACCTGATCTTGCGCCCTCAGATTTTGGCTTTTCCGCTACCTATAGGAACTTCCTTTCCGGATGAAATTGCGCTTCGAACATGAGTCCACGTGTACTTCGCCTCAAAGTCAAGTGATTTCTACAGTCCTGGAATCGATAAGCTACCCCAGCTTTGGCAGACTGTCGTAAATAGTGAAGGGGAGTGTGTTATTGATGACTAAAGTCTCTGTTACGTGTATCTCTTGTGTTTATTAAACTTATGGAAAAACGCTACAAACTTATGCACTAGTCTAATACTTACTTCCCTTGTTGTTTTTCCGTTTGTCTTTTATAAAAACTGACTTTTCTCTCAGACTGAACCAGATGTTGTGCTCAGGAACGTGAAAATTTTTATTACCATCTATCGCAGTTCTTAGAGGAAAAATGGTTCAAATGGCTCTGAGCACTATGGGAGTCAACATCGGAGGTCATCAGTCCCCTAGAACTTAGAACCACTTAAACCTAACTAACCTAAGGACATCACACACATCCATGCCCGAGGCAGGATTCGAACCTGCGACCGTAGCGGTCGCGCGGTTCCAAACTGAAGCGCCTAGAACCGCTCGGCCACACCGGCCGGCTGTTAGAGGAAAGATTTCCCTCTAAAATGCGTAATATTTTTAACGTATATTGCAGAAACACGAAGGTGTCTTATTACTAATTGGGCTTAGACTTTTATCAACACTTACTGTGTGTTAGCTAAATCATCGTTGATATATGGTGTATGTTATTTAAGGGGTACACTTTAACTGCATTTTGATTTTAGTTATGTCTAGGCAACGTTAGAGATGTACTGAACGCGGTCGTGATCGTCCATACAGGCTTTCTGAATATCTCAGGTGCATCGCCTAGAAGCACCAATGATTTGTCGGATTTGGAGTGCTGCTCTCGAATATGATTCGATATCATCCGCCGGAGACGTGATCTGCAGATATACTGGGAACTCTAATCTGCCCTGTAGAGCTACCGCCATGTGATAACAACCACAAGAACGTGCCAACATGATCAATGTCACGATTAAGAGGAGAAACGCTGTCATCTTCTCGGATACAGCGGTTTTTGCATGTTTTTTATGAACCATTATCCTCTGAGAGATTGCTTCGAATCTGTATCGTAGTACTGCGCCTTTGTGGTTGCTAAGAGTGACAAGCCTATAAGGTCAAAATTATACACGAATTCTAAACTTAATGTTTTGAGATAAGTATATCTATTGTTTTTACCATAAATAAATTACACCTTTCAGCAACAGCTTAAAATATCGTCTTCATTATTCAAAGGAACATACCTCAGTTTCAATACATGCATTACAAAGACGCTTAAAATGTTTCCACACATTCTCAAATATCCATCTGTCTATTGAACATTAAGACAGGCAGTTACAAATTTATCAAGCAGTTCCTCTTTAACCTCTAATGGGGCTTCATGCATCACCGACTTCACGTAGCGCTATGGGAAATACCCATAGTAGTGATATATGAATCTCGCTGGCTATAGGATAGGACCTCCCTTTTCAACTACTACGGAAGTGGGAGGGTGCGTCGTCGTGTCGAAATAACACCCTCTCTCGGACAACAAGCAGCACAAGCATAAAAATATCTGGAATGTACACTAGGTAAAGTTTACCATTCAAACGGGATGACAGCATTTTAGTGGCTTTTTGACGGGTGATTAGTGACGAATCTTTTCTATTCGATTCAACATAACACTGTTTTTACTGTGCGAACAGTTCTGTGCCCAAACTCTTTTTCCATGTCTTATGGTTTGGACCACCTAGTTAGTCAACGAATTATTTCCAGTGAATGTGGCGCGTGTTCCGATACCTTCCTTAGTACACCCGTTCGGCTTACCGTGGACTACACTATGCTACAACATACATTAAATGCTTACCTGTAATTTCCTGTAAAGAGTAATGCTCCAACTTCGGCAGGACGTCAGTGGTAGGTGCCACTGTGGACTCATCATACATAGCGTTTCCGACATCGATTTGGCAATAAGTTGTTTTGCATGAAGTATAAGCAATTTACGGACACACATCTCCCGCGCATTGCTCATTCAAGACCTCATACCGTTGTTGTTGTTGTGGTCTTCAGTCCTGAGACTGGTTTGATGCAGCTCTCCATGCTACTCTATCCTGTGCAAGCTTCTTCATCTCCCAGTACCTATTGCAACCTACATCCTTCTGAATCTGCTTAGTGTATTCATCTCTTGGTCTCCCCCTACGATTTTTACCCTCCACGCTGCCCTCCAATACTAAATTGGTGACCCTTGATGCCTCAGAACATGTCCTATCAACCGATCCCTTCTTCTGGTCAAGTTGTGCCACAAACTTCTCTTCTCCCCAATCCTATTCAATACTTCCTCATTAGTTATGTGATCTACCCATCTAATCTTCTGCATTCTTCTGTAGCACCACATTTCGAAAGCTTCTATTCTCTTCTTGTCCAAACTATTTACCGTAGAGGTTTCACTTCCATACATGGCTACACTCCATACAAATACTTTCAGAAATGACTTCCTGACACTTAAATCTATACTCGATGTTAACAGATTTCTCTTCTTCAGAAACGCATTCCTTGCCATTGCCAGTCTACATTTTATAACCTCTCTACTTCGACCATCATCAGTTATTTTGCTCCCCAAATAGCAAAACTCCTTTACTACTTGAAGTGTCTCATTTCCTAATCTAATACCCTCAACATCACCCGACTTAATTCGACTACATTCCATTATCCTCGTTTTGCTTTTGTTGATGTTCATCTTATATCCTCTCTTCAAGACACCATCCATTCCGTTCAACTGCTCTTCCAAGTCCTTTGCTGTCTCTGACAGAATTACAATGTCATCAGCGAACCTCAAAGTTTTTATTTCTTCTCCATGGATTTTAATACCTACTCCGAATTTTTCTTTTGTTTCCTTTACTGCTTGCTCAATATACAGATTGAATAACATCGGGGAGAGGCTACAACCCTGTCTTACTCCCTTCCCAACCACTGCTTCTCTTTCATGTCCCTCGACTCTTATAACTGCCATCTGGTTTCTGTACAAATTGTAAATAGCCTTTCGCTCCCTGTATTTTACCCCTGCCACCTTTAGAATTTGAAAGAGAGTATTCCAGTCAACATTGTCAAAAGCTTTCTCTAAGTCTACAAATGCTAGAAACGTAGGTTTGCCTTTCCTTAATCTTTCTTCTAAGATAAGTCGTAAGGTCAGTATTGCCTCACGTGTTCCAGTATTTCTACGGAATCCAAACTGATCTTCCCCGAGGTCGGCTTCTACTAGATTTTCCATTCGTCTGCAAAGAATTCGTGTTAGTATTTTGCAGCTGTGGCTTATTAAACTGATTGTTCGGTAATTTTCACATCTGTCTACACCTGCTTTCTTTGGGATTGGAATTATTATATTCTTCTTGAAGTCTGAGGGTATTTCGCCTGTTTCATACATCTTGCTCAGCAGATGGTAGAGTTTTGTCAGGACTGGCTCTCCCAAGGCCGTCAGTAGTTCCAATGGAATGTTGTCTACTCCGGGGGCCTTGTTTCGACTCAGGTCTTTCAGTGCTCTGTCAAACTCTTCACGCAGTATCGTATCTCCCATTTCATCTTCATCTACATCCTCTTCCATTTCCATAATATTGTCCTCAAGTACATCGCCCTTGTATAGACCCTCTATACTCCTTCCACCTTTCTGCTTTCCCTTCTTTGCTTAGAACTGGGTTTCCATCTGAGCTCTTGATTTTCATACAAGTGGTTCTCTTATCTCCAAAGGTCTCTTTAATTTTCCTGTAGGCAGTATCCATCTCACCCCTAGTGAGATAAGCCTCTACATCCTTACATTTGTCCTCTAGCCATCCCTGCTTAGCCATTTTGCACTTCCTGTCTATCTTATTTTTGAGACGTTTGTATTCCTTTTTGCCTGCTTCATTTACTGCATTTTTATATTTTCTCCTTTCATCAATTAAATTCAATATTTCTTCTGTTACCCAAGGATTTCTACTAGCACTCGTCTTTTTACCTACTTGATCATCTGCTGCCTTCACTACTTCATCCCTCAGAGCTACCCATTCTTCTTCCACTATATTTCTTTCCCCCATTCCTGACAATTGTTCCCTTATGCTCTCCCTGAAACTCTGTACAACCTCTGGTTCTTTCAGTTTATCCAGGTCCCATCTCCTTAAATTCCCACCTTTTTGCAGTTTCTTAAGTTTTAATCTACAGTTCATAACCAATAGATTGTTGTCAGAGTCCACATCTGCCCCTGGAAATGTCTTACAATTTAAAACCTGGTTCCTAAATCTCTGTCTTACCATTATATAATCTATCTGATACCTTTTAGTATCTCCAGGGTTCTTCCATGTATACAACCTTCTATCATGATTCTTAAACCAAGTGTTAGCTATGGTTAAGTTGTGCTCTGTGCAAAATTCAACCAGCCGGCTTCCTCTTTCATTTCTTAGCCCCAATCCATATTCACCTACTATGTTTCCTTCTCTCCGTTTTCCTACACTCGAATTCCAGTCACCCATGACTATTAAATTTTCGTCTCCCTTCACTATCTGAATAATTTCTTTTATTTCATCATACATTTCTTCAATTTCTTCGTCATCTGCAGAGCTAGTTGGCATATAAACTTGTACTACTGTAGTAGCTGTGGGCTTCGTATCTATCTTGCCCACAATAATCCGTTCACTATGCTGTTTGTAGTAGCTTACCCGCATTCCTATTTTTCTATTCATTATTAAAGCTACTCCTGCATTACCCCTATTTGACTTTGTGTTTATAACCATGTAGTCACCTGACCAAAAGTCTTGTTCCTCCTGCCACCGAACTTCACTAATTCCCACTATATCTAACTTTAACCTATCCATTTCCCTTTTTAAATTTGCTAACCTACCTGCCCGATTAAGGGATCTGACATTCCACGCTCCGATCCGTAGAGCGCCAGTTTTCTTTCTCCTGATAACGACATCCTCTTGAGTAGTCCCCGCCCGGAGATCCGAATGGGGGACTATTTTACCTCCGGAATATTTTACCCAAGAGGACGCCATCATCATTTAATCATACAGTAAAGCTGCATGCACTCGGGAAAAATTACGGCCGTAGTTTCCCCTTGCTTTCAGCCGTTCGCAGTACCAGCACAGCAAGGCCGATTTGGTTATTGTTACAAGGCCAGATCAGTCAATCATCCAGACTGTTGCCCTTGCAACTACTGAAAAGGCTGCTGCCCCTCTTCAGGAACCACACGTTTGTCTGGCCTCTCAACAGAAGCCCCTCCGTTGTGGTTGTACCTACGGTACGGCTATCTGTATCGCTGAGGCACGCAAGCCTCCCCACCAACGGCAAGGTCTATACCGTATCAAACATTATTTTCCGACCATTATTTCCCCCTCTGAAAATTCTAAGGTTAGTATCGTCTATCTTCTGACCCTAAAAGTTTAGGATATGTTGTAAACGGGTATGAAATAAAAGAAAGGGTGAAAGTGAGAACTCAGTACGAAACATGGCGTCCATTTACATTAGTTCAAAAATGGTTCAAATGGTTCTAAGCACTATGGAACTTAACATCTGAGGTCATCAGTCCCCTAGACTTAGAACTACTTAAACCTAACTAACCTAAGGACATCACACACACCCATGCCCGAGGCAGGATTCGAACCTGCGACCGTAACAGTAGCGCGGTTCCAGACTGAAAAGCCTAGAACCGCTCGGCCACAGCGGCCGGCTTACACTAGTTGTTCAGGCATCTAGTTATAGCGGAGAAGTTTAGAATTAAACCTAGGACACTTCTGTATTGGCTGGTGACTGGGAAATATATGCATCCAATACTTGTTAAGTCGTATGTCTAATGTGGTCATGTTCTCGATAAAAACAAAACAAAAAAAAAAAAATTAAAAAACCCTTACCTTCGAGTCGAGCATGCCGACTTTAGTTACATCGGGCATCGAGGTCTTGTAAAGTCATCAGATGATCAAAACGACTTACAAAATGATTTAGATATCTGTGTGGCAATTGACCCTGAATAAAGAAAAGTGCGAAGTTATCCACATGAGCACTAAAAGAAATCAGCTAAATTTCGATTACGCGTTAAGTCACACAAATCTGAGGGCGGTAAATTCAACTAAATACTTAGGGATTACAATTACAAATAACCTAAATTGGAACGATCACATAGATAATACTGTGGGTAGAGCAAACCAAAGACTGCGATTCACTGGTAGAACACTTAGAAGGGACTGCTTACAGTACGCTTGTCCGCCCTATTCTGGAGTACTGCTGTGCGGTGTGGGATCCGCATCAAGTGGGACTGACGACTGACATCGAAAAAGTACAAAGAAGGGCAACTCGTTTTGTGTTATCGCGAAATAGGGGAGATAGTGTCACAGACATGATACGTGAATTGGAGTGGCAATCATTAAAACAAAGGCGATTTTCGTTGCAACGGGATCTTCTCATGAAATTTCAATCACAAGTTTTCTCCTCCGATTGCGAAAACATTCTATAGGCACCCACCTACATAGGGAGAAATGATCATCACGATGAAATAAGAGAAATCAGGGCTGGCACAGAAAAATTTAAGTGCACGTTTTTCCCGCGTACCGTTCGAGAGTGGAACGGTAGAGAGACAGCATGAAGATGGTTCATTGAACCCTCTGCCAGGCGCTTTATTGTGAATAGCAGAGTAATCAGATGTAGATGTAGATGTAGATGTAGATGCAGATGTAGGTGGGTGGGGACGAATTCATTACAACGAAAATCATATTAAGAGTACACGACATCAAGATGAAAGGCTCTCGGCGTGTTACAGACCGTCGGTGTTAGTAACGTATTTTGATTTTAATTTGTTCGTAAATGTTGTCCAATAACACAGGGGATGTCCCAAAGATACATTCTGAATAGGTTTGTGTATGTGGCTTTCTAAAGTAACAGCCTCGGGTATGTTTCGTTCAGGTGCTCCAGCACAAATTTCCATCGTCGTCATTCCATCATACAGCTGATAGTAGTCCATATTCACAATCGCGAACACATTTCATGTCTTTCATAACGCCTATAATCAACACAGTGCCAGCTCCTTCGCACATGCATGCATATCCGAAGGAACTTTCCATCGTAGTTCGGAATAATACAGGCCGTGGAATATCGTATTTATCCGCCGACACCGGGCAAGCGAATTTCAAATAAAATGTCTCCCCTGCACGGGAATGTACATATTGGATGTACGAAATGGTTCAAATGGCTCTGAGCGCTATGGGACTTAACATTTGAGGTCATCAGTCCCCTAGAACTTAGAACTACTGAAACCTAACTAACCTAAGGACATCACACAAATCCATGCCCGAGGCAGGATTCGAGCCTGCGACCGTAGCAGTCGCGCACCTAGAACCGCTCGGCCACCACGGCCGGCTTGCAGGCTGTAGACGCATGGTTGACGAACATATGGGAGTTTGGGTGTAGCCGTGATTCGTGCTCGCGATAAACGGGAAATCTGGGTCTGAGTCCAGTTCCGGCAGAAATTTTAATTTTCGTCATTCCATTATACGGTTGATGTTTGTCTATACGAGGATAATGGAGTGTAGTAAAATTAAATCAGGTGATGCTGACAGAATTAGATTAGGAAATGAGACACTTAAAATAGTAGATGAGTTTTGCTATTTGGGGATCAAAATAACTGATATTGGTTGAAGTAGAGATGATATAAAATGTATGCTGGCTATGGCAAGGAAAGAGTTTCTGAAGAAGAGAACTTTGTTAACATTGAGTTAGACTGAAGTGTCAGGAAGTATTTTCTGAAAGTATTTGTATGCAGTGAGGCCATGTATGGGAGTGAAACATGGATAATAAATAGCTTAGACAGGAAGAGAATAGAAGCTATCGAAATGTGGTGCTACAGAAGGTTGCTGAAGATTAAATGGGTAGACCACGTAACTAATGAGGAGGTACTGAATAGAAACGCGGAGAAGAGGAATTTGTGGCACAAGTTGACTATAAGAAGGGATCGGTTGGTAGGATACGTTCTAAAGCATCAAGGGATCACCTGTTTAGTTCTGGAGGGAAGAGTGGAGGGTAAAAGTCGTAGAGTGAGACCAAGAGATGAATACACTAAGCAGATTCAGAAGAATGTAGGTTGCAGTAGTTACTCGGAGATGAAGAAACTTGCACACGATAGAGTAGCAGGGAGAGCTGCATCAAATCAGTGTCTGTATTGAAGACCATCACAACAACAACAAAGGTGGAACGATAACTTGTGTTTAAGACTGTAGCCTCGAATGTACCGGGTGATCAAAAAGTCAGTATAAATCTGAAAACTGAATGAATCACGGAATAATGTAGATAGAGAGGTACAAATTGACACACATCCTTGGAATGACATGGGGTTTTATTAGAACCAAAAAAATACAAAAGTTAAAAAATGTCCGACAGATGGCGCTTCATCTGATCAGAATAGCAATAATTAGCATAACAAAGTAAGACAAAGCAAAGATGATGTTCTTTACAGGAAATGCTCAATACGTCCACCATCATTCCTCAGCAATAGCTGTAGTCGAGGAATAATGTTGTGAACAGCACTGTAAAGCATGTCCGGAGTTATGGTGAGGCATTGGCGTCGGATGTTGTCTTTCAGCATCCATAGAGATGTCGGTTGATCACGATACACTTGCGACTTCGGGTAACCCCAAAGCCAATAACCGCACGGACTGAGGTCTGGCGACCTGGGAGGCCAAGTATGAAGAAAGTGGCGGCTGAGCACACGATCATCACCAAACGACCCGCGCAAGAGATCTGTCGGACATTGTGTGAAGTTGTTTTTTTTTTGGTTCTAATAAAACTCCATGTCATTCCAAGCACGTGTGTCAATTTTTACCTCCGTATCTACATTATTCCGTGGTTTATTAAGTTTTCAAATTTATACTGACTTTTTGATCACCCGGTATTTAATTCCTATAACTCTGAAACTACAGCAAGATAACAAACAGGATGTTTATTCGAGATTAGTAATAGCCTGTGACTTCTCTTTGACATAAGTCCTTGTTCTACCGGTTTCCGATCTGACAGTCTATAAAGACAGCTGCAACACCGATTTGTGTAATACAGATATTACATTTAGTTTTTGACAAGTTGCTGTCTGTTTGCTTCAAAAGGTACCAGAGTACTGCCTCAAACTCTTTGGCTTGCATGTCATTATACTACGAAATTGAGGAAAGATTCAAAATCTAGGTGGTTCTGACATATATTTTTTGTGAAACAAAGACTGTAGTAATTCGTATGTCAATATGATTCTCACAGTCTTTCACCAATATTCACAGCAAATGGCTACAAAGAAGAATATTTTTCGTATTCTGGCGCTCAGGATTGAAATATTCTATAATTTCCATCAGTCAATTCAGACCAACTATCATCGTGCCTGTCAGAAAGAGCATATGCTGGTCAAGTGCTCCATCTATCATATGACGTACATCCGATTGATTATAGTGTCGTCATCGGGAGCAAACTATCCATAGTCCCAATCTGACCGTACAGTCGTAACGCATACAGGTCGAGAGATACGCGTTTGTAGCGGCTCATCTATATGCAAAGCTCCCTAATCCTATCTGTTACCCGTGACAGGACGCGTTTGAATCGGTTTACCGCAGTCGGTGAAACTAACTAGATGCCTGGAACCTTATTCGGGCAGAGCTCTCCGGGAACTATTGGGATGGCGCCTCCCAGGGGATCTTCGTGTGAAGGTTCAACGATTTAACGATCTGCAGCAAGTCGCTGCTGCACAAGCATCGCGCATGCCTGACCGCAGAAGAAGCGGCCGCTGCGTTGCCCCGCTGTCTCTCCCGGCTGCGGCCTTCAGCTCGTCTCTCCCACCCTGCCAGGTCAGCTCGTCTGCACACATGCCAAAGTTTTAAAACAATTCATTACGCGCAGACAAAACAATCGTGACCGCAATAATGTAGTGGCAGACAGCCGCATTTGTTTCATTGCTACTCCTCCACGTCATGACCATCACAATACTTACAGGTCTGTCCTGCAGATTAGAGATTAGATTAGATTAGATTAATACTTGTTCCATAGATCATGAATACGACACTTCGTAATGATGTGGAACGTGTCAGGATAATAAAAGATGTCTGTACAATATATTACATTACACAAAATATTGCGTGACACTAACGTTTAAGTTTTTTTCCCCCTTAATTTATATCTAAAAATTCAGCCAATGATTAGAAGGAGTTGTCATCTACAAATTCTTTTCATTTATTTTTAAATGTTAGTTGGCTATCTGTCAGGCTTTTGATGCTGTTTGGTAGGTGACCAAAGACTTTTGTGGCAGCATAATTTACCCCTTTCTGTGCATAAGTCAGATTTAACCCTGCATAGCGAAGATCATGCTTTCTCCTGGTGTTATAGCTATGCACACTGCTATTACTTTTGAACTGGGTTGGATTATTAACAACAACTTTCATAAGTGAATATATATACTGTGAGGTTACTGTGAGGATCCCTAGATCCTTAAATAGATGTCTGCAGGATGACCGTGGGTGGGTTCCAGCAATTATTCTGATTACACGTTTTTGAGCAATGAATACTTTTCTACTCAACAATGAATTACCCCAGAATATGATGCCATACGAAAGCAATGAATGAAATTAGGCATAGTAAGCTAATTTACTGAGATTATTATCACCAAAATTTGCAATAACCCTAATAGCATAGGTAGCTGAACTCAGACGTTTCAGCAGACCATCAATGTATTGCTTCAAGTTTAATCTCTCATCAATGGACACACCTAAAAATTTTGAAAATTCTACCTTAGCTTCAGACTTCTGTTCAAAGTCTATATTTATTACTGGAGTTGTGTCATTTACTGTACGAAACTGTATATACTGTGTTTTATCAAAATTTAAAGAGAGTCCGTTTGCTGAGAACCACTTAATAATTTTGTGAAAAACATCATTTACAATTACATCACTTAGTTCTTGGTTTTTGGATGTTATTACTATACTTGTATCATCAGCAAAAAGAACTAACATTGCATCTTCATCAATGTGGAATGGTAAGTCATTAATGTATATCAAGAACAGTAAAGGATCTAAGACCGAACCCTGTAGGACCCCGTACTTGATAGCCCCCCAGTTTGAGGAATCAGCTGTTGTTTTAACATTACATGAACCACTTATTTCAACTTTCTGCATTCTTCCAGTTAAGTATGAATTAAACCATTTGTGCACTGCCCCACTGAAACCATAATGATTTAGCTTATCTGAAAGAATTCCATGATTTACACAATCAAAGTCCTTTGAGGGCTCACAAAAAATACCAATGGGTGATGTCCGGTTATTCAGAGCATTTAATATTTGATCAGTGAAAGCGTATATAGCATTTTCTGTTGAAAAGCCTTTCTGAAAACCAAACTGACATTTTGTTAGTATTTTATTTTTACAAATATGGGAGGCTATGGGGTTATGTGAAAGATTCAGTGTTTAAACCTCCTCTACCAAGAAACGTGCCAGAACTGCGAGCTCGCATCAACGATGCTTTCGAACTCATTGATGGGGACATGCTGCGCCGAGTGTGAGAGGAACTTAATTATCGGCTTGATGTCTGCCAAATCACTAAAGGGGCACATATCGAACATTTGTGAATGCCTAAAAAAACTTTTTGAGTTTTTGTATGTGTGTGCAAAGCATTTTGAAAATATCTCAAATAATAAAGTTATTGTAGAGCTGTGAAATCGCTTCAATCATTTGTAATAACCCTATATATATAAAACGATAATCGATTACGACAGCACATTACGTAACAAAAAAATTTTATGATGATGTCACACCGCAGTGCATTATTTTAACGACTAATTAAGATACTTTGATAGTTTATTTTGAATGATTTTTTTCTATGGTTCAGTGTACTACTGTTGTTAAAAGAGGTATTTGCAGACAGTCACTAGTCTGCATTCATCGGATACCAGAGGTGCCGCAGTACACATATGTAGGCCAAAACTCCTCCCTCAGATGGCAGATGGCTCCCAACGCAAGTATATGGTTGCAACGTTTCCGGTGTATGCGATAATGCATGATGTTACATCCTGGCTCTTTTGATACGCTTTGTCATTTTTCGACGCTAATGTAGTTTATCTTGTCGGGCCACTCCCCCATTCCAGGCAAGTTCTAATATACCAGGTGATCAAAAAGTCAGTATAAATTTGAAAACTGAATAAATCACGGAATAATGTATATAGAGAGGTACAAATTGACGCACATGCCTGGAATAACATGGGGTTTTATTAGAACCAAAAAACACAAAAGTTCAAAAAATGTCCGACAGATGTCGCTTCATCTGATCAGAATAGCAATAATTAGCATAACAAAGTAAGACAAAGCAAAGATGACATTCTTTACAGGAAATGCTCAATATGTCCACCATCATTCCTCAACAACAGCTGTAGTTGAGGAATAATGTTGTGAACAGCACTGTAAAGCATGTCCGGAGTTATGGTGAGGGATTGGCGTCGGATGTTGTCTTTCAGCATCCATAGAGATGTCGGTCGATCACGATACACTTGCGACTTCAGGTAACCCCAAAGCCAATAATCGCACGGACTGAGGTCTTGGGACCTGGGAGGCCAAGCATGAAGAAAGTGGCGGCTGAGCACACGATCATCACCAAACGACGCGCGCAAGAGATCTGTCGGACATTTTGTGAAGTTGGTTTTTTTTTTGTTCTAATAAAACCCCATGTCATTCCAAGCATGTGTGCCAATTTTTACCTCTCTATCTACATTATTCCGTGGTTTATTAAGTTTTCAAATTTATACTGACTTTTTGATCACCCGGTATATTGACAACTGCTCTGTTATTGAATATATTCTATTACTTCAACAATCTGGTAATTTACAGATGATGTACCTTGCACTGTCATGAGATCACGCTTTGTAATGACGGTATGATTTTTACCTCATGCAGTACCACAGGTGCAGGATTTGAACATTCTTTTTACAAAATACTAACGTAAACTCCATATTGGAGACATTCATTTAATGTTTTTTGTAATTTCAGCTAGCATTGCAAGGTATACAGATATGCACATAATTCTTTACCTACATCAGTCAGTGACGGTTTACTGTATCAATGCAAAACACTTGTCAAAATTCGTAGTGAAAACATTCTCTGAGATGTTCTGTAAGTGCATATATATACAGGGTAGTCCATTGATAATGACCGGACCAAATATTTCACGAAATAAGCGTCAAACGAAAAAACTACAAAGAACGAAACTTGTCTAGCTTGAAGGGGGAAACCAGATGGCGCTATGGTTGGCCCGCTAGATGGCGCTGCCATAGGTCAAACGGATATCAACTGCGTTTTTTAAAATGTAAACCCCCATTTTTATTGCATATTCGTGTAGTAAGTAAAGAAATATGAATGTTTTAGTTGCACCACTTTTTTCGCTTTGTGATAGATGGCGCTGTAGTAGTCTCAAACATAAGGCTCACAATTTTAGACGAACAGTTGGTAACAGGTAGGTTTTTTAAATTAAAATACAAAACGTAGGTAAGTTTGAACAGTTTATTTCGGTTGTTCCAATGTGATACATGTACCATTGTGAACCTATCATTTCTGAGAACGCATGCTGTTACATCGTCATTACCTGTAAATACCACATTAATGCACTAAATGCTCAAAATGATGTCCGTCAACCTCATTGCATTTGGCAATAGTGTAACGACATTCCTCTCAACAACGAGTAGTTCGCCTTCAGTAATGTTCGCACATGCATTGGCAATGCGCTGACGCATGTTGTCAGGCGTTGTCGGTGGATCACGATAGCAAATATCCTTCAACTTTCCACACAGAAAGAAATCCGGGGACGTCAGATCCGATGATCGTGCGGGCCATGGTGCTTCGTCAACCTTTCCACCTGTCATGAAATATGCTATTCAATACCGCTTCAACCGCACGCGAGCTACGTGCCGGACATCCATCATGTTGGAAGTACATCGCCTTTCTGTCATGCAGTGAAACATCTTATAGTAAAATCGGAAGAACATTACGTAGGAGGCCGGCCGAGGTGGCCGAGCGGTTCTAGGCACTACAGTCTGGAACCGCGCGACCGCTAAGGTCGCAGAATCGAATCCTGCCTCGGGCATGGATGTGTGTGATGTCCGTACGTTAGTTAGGTTTAAGTAGTTCTACGTTGTAGGGGACTGATGACCTCAGAAGCTAAGTCCCATAGTGCTCAGAGCCATTTGAACCATTACTTCGGAAATCAGCACACATTGCACCACTTAGATTGCCATCGATAAAATGGGGGCCAATTATCCTTCCTACTATAATGCCGCACCATACATTAACCCGCCAAGGTGACTGATGTTACACTTGTCGCAGCCGTCTTGGATTTTTCTTTGCCCAATAGTGCATATTATCCCGGTTTACGTTACCGGTGTTGGCGAATGACGCTTCGTCGCCAAATAGAACGCGAGCAAAGAATCTGTCATCGTCCCGTAATTTCTCTTGTGCCCAGTGGCAGAACTGTACACGATGTTCAGTGTCGTCGCGATGCAATTGCTGGTACATAGGAATATGGTACGGGTGCAATCGATGTTGATGTAGCATTCTCAACACCAACGTTTATGAGATTCCCGATTCTCGTACAATTTGTCTGCTACTGATGTGCGGAGTAGCCACGACAGCAGCTAAAACACCTAGTTGGGCATCATCATTTTTTGCAGGTCGTGGTTGACGTTTCACATGTGGATGAACACTTCCTGTTCCTTAAATAACGTAACTATTGGGCGAACGGTCCTGACACTTGGGTGATGTCGTCCAGGATACCGAGCAGCATACATTGCACACGCCCGTTGGGTATTTTGATCACAATAGCCATACATCAACACGATATTGACCTTTTCCGCAGTTGGTAAACGGTCCATTTTAACACAGGTAGTGTATCACGAAGCAAATATCGTCAGTACTGGCGGAATGTTACGTGATACCACGCACTTATATGTTTGTGACTATTACAGCGCCATCTGCCACAAAGCGAAAAAGTGGTCCAACTAAAACATTCATATTTCTTTACGTACTACACGAATTTTTAATAAAAAATGTAGGTTTCTATTTAAAAAAAACGCAGTTGATATCCGTTTGACCTATGGCAGCGCCATCTAGCGGGCCAACCATAGCGCCATCTGGTTTCCCCCTTCAAGACAGACGAGTTTCGTTCTTTGTAGTTTTTTTCGTTTGCTGCTTATTTCGTGAGATATTTGGCCCGGTTACTATCAATGGACCACCCTGTATATATATTCACAGCGCTCTGAATGACTGGGTTATCACACATTATGTTTTTGATGCGAGTGCAGTCCTCTGTATTCCAGTTGTTATATATCTTAATTGGAGAAGAGTTGTGTGTTTTTTGGTAAATAATACAGGTCGTTGTGAATAAAATGCCTGAGAGCAGGGGAGTCGCCAATGACTGGCGACCAAACTTTTCGGTTATTAATATTATACTTACTTTCAGTCTTCTTCTGCTGTTTGGAGCCGATGGGTGAACCCTGCTGATAGGGATTCATAGAGATCTTCTCAGTGCAGAGCAAAGACCTCAAATGATCTCTATTGGGCGAAAGCAAAAGGGGGTGGGGGGGATTGATTCCGATTCGTCAACTACTACCTACTGTTCTAGAATGGCTACCTCCCTGTCCCCTCTCTTCCCCCTTCCGCCTCTCCTGCCCTATCCCTCTTCTACTCTCCTAGAGGGGAGGACCTTGACACGTGTCGCCAGTAACCTTGAATACGATATAGACAACTCCATCAGCTGTTATATGACACCATGATCCTTTCATGAATATTGCTGGGTGTATTGGTTTGTCATTCTCTTGTTAGTTAAGTTAAAAATTTGCAAATAGAAAACCGTTTTCAGTCACTATTTCACAAAAATTTATTAGATTTTCCAGAAATTTCGATAAACTGACGTTACTAGGCTCAGCAATGAAATTATTTTCGTGCATGTATACAAGCTACAGTCAGCAGCACAACTTCAGATAACTAATATCTCCATAAAATCTTGGTTTATTTGCGTCCATAATGACGAAATTCATACGGTGACTTTGGTAGAGTGTCTCCTAAATTTAATTCAAAATGCTGGAAAACGAATATTATTTTGTTTTGTTTAACGAGGCATAATTAAAACCAGAGCATCGAAAGTCGGACAAATGCATAAAGCCTTGCTTTCTGCCTATGAGACGATTCGAAAGTAGGTCATATACGGACAGAATGAAGAAGAGGAATATTTACAGTATTTTTGTTATGATAGTTCTCTTTATTTCTGTATTAAAGTACTTTGAAAAACCGTTTATTCTTTCATTTTGCCGAAATTTAAATTATGATGTTGCTGTTGGACATTTTATTAGTCTTCTATGAAGTTTTCAAACCAGTATTCTCTAAGATCAAGTTTCCTCCGAATTATCAGCCGAGGCAAGTCGTCGTTTTGCGGCAACGCTTCGACAAATTTCCTACTCATCACTTCGCCTGACGATGACGAGTGGAACAATTGTCAAAACGTTGCCGCAGGACGACTCCGCTGATAACCCGAGGAACTCCATCATCAAAATTCCCGTATAGTATCCTCTAAGATTTTAACGTGGTATCTGCCTTCTGTGCTTAGGACATCCGATTTGTAAGTATACATCCTTCATTTTAGAAACCAATCGATGTTGGCACTCGTTATTTCATTCCAGAGTATGCATTCGTCGGAAAACACGATGAACACTTGTTATTTTCTTTTCTCAGCGTTTCGGTGAATATTCTCACCATATAACTGTAAACACTGGAAAGCACTGTGAATACTAAAATACTATATTTTAATTGAAAACACTGCATGTTGAAAAATACATTAACTGATAACTGTCAACAGGAGAACAATCAGTCAATAACGATAAGCCGAGCAATATTTCTGCAACACCGCATTTTTAACGATTTTCTGCAAAATCAACGATATTTATTTAAACATTCAAGACATTATCGGACAATATGTTTCGTTGTTATCTGGACACTAAATTTGCCCTGTTCACGAGTGAAGTGAATTATCAAAGACCTAACTTCCGTCACATGTGGTGTGAAACAAGATAAGTGGGAGCTACACTGATAAAAATTTATCTCGCTTGTTTCTGCGTGTTTACGCATCGGTTCACAGATCTTATTTCAGTATAATTTTTGTTGATAGATAACGTCACACAATGAAAAATTATTTGGCTGGTGATATCTGTTCTGTACGTATTTTAAGAAAACTGATGACCTTATCGTTCAGTATTTAATTTTCCTGGGACGTTGGCTTTTTAATGTTTTTATTAAAAACTGCTAACACATCACTGAGGATTATGCTGTAGTATGTTGTTAGTTTGGTTACTTAGTGAACCTGACATATCGTGTAGCTATCACGAACATAAAAGTGAAATAATTTCTCGTATGAAACCTGAAAATCACGATAAACAGTTTGGGATGTCAGAAGAGAGAAAATTACGAGTAAAATAAATGTAGGCAGAAGGTTGGATACTGGTAAGTTTCTCACCGAAATCCATGAAAAAAAGTGTAATTTACTAATTGGCGTATGCTATGGGTCATAGGAATAAGGTCTGTAAAACATTTATTCCAATTTTTTTCCCTTTATTGTAATTTCCATTCCCATCAGGGGCGGGATGGCAGCAGCACAAGCGCTGCTCTTCAGCCGAGAGACATAAATAGACAGGAAGACATTTAAAACAATATAAAGAAGAAAACATAGCGGAATATAGAAACAAAAAAGGCGGAATATAAGAAAAGAAAGCATACAAAGCAGTGATTGTAAATCGGAGATAAATATCTAAAAAAGTATGTTACACAAAAACACACACTAGATTAAAATGCACCAGGCAAAGTAGGGCCGGAGCATAAAAAGTCGTCGTACGATTAAAACAGCGACATGACGGAGGGCGTAGCAAGAAACAGTCATGGACTATAAACTGGTCGAACACGCAATTAAAACCACATCACTAGATGACATTGTGTAACGGCACCGAAATACAACACTAACGTAGCACACTGATAACGAATAAAAACCTGCGAGGATCTGCTGGGGGGGGGGGACAAGGGAGACGGGAAAAGGTGGTGAGGAGGAGAGAAGAGAAAGGGGGATGAGGTGGGGGGGGGCGTGCCGAAGTAGGGCTGGGGAGGGAAGGGACAGGAGAGGAAAACAGCCGAGGAGGGGGTGCAGGGACTCAGGGAGGGAAGGAGGAAAATCCGCTCTGGGATTTTCAATTTTTTTCCCCTTTATTGTCATTTTCATTCCCCATCTGGGGCGGGTTGGCAGCAGCATAAGCGCTGCTCTTCAGCCATTCAATTTTAAAGAGAGCCTCATTTTATGTGTTGTTCTTGGATGCTTTCTTGATGCGATTAATTCTAGAATCAACTGCTCCCTGAAACTTTATATTTCCTTTCCTCTGCAGTTACATCTGGTTCAAATGGCTCTGAGCACTATGCGACTTAACTTCTGAGGTCGTCAGTCGCCTAGAACTTAGAACTAATTAAACCTAACTAACCTAAGGACATCACACACATCCATGCCCGAGGCAGGATTCGAGCCTGCGACCGTAGCGGTCGCGTGGTTCCACACTGAAGCGCCTAGAACCGCTCGGCCACTGTGGTCGGCTAAGGAGCAAATAAATTGCCGGACAAAAAGAAGTAAAATCCTCAAGAACTGTGTTCAGTGGCACCAGGGCGTAATATTTGCATACTGGGGGTCTGCACTGTTAGTGATATGTTTGCCACGGACATCAGCGATCAGATGGCGCTCAAGAAGCCCGTCTGTGCGCCCTCGGCAGGCAGTACTAGCCAACCACGATATTATTGCACTTGGCTGTTATCGGAACCAAGCTGTGACGTTACACTAATCACATACAGTGGTGATTAAGGACAACGTATCTCATTGTTAATGCCTGCCCGTCAGTTGCGCATATTCTATGAAGTATTCCACTGTGTACTCGTCAAATATTGTCAGTTGTACAGTGCCGTATTATCTAGAATCATGAAGAGTGGGAAACAGAGGAGATGTCGCGAAGGTGGACACATTCACATGAAAAAGAACTTATATTCAAAGTTCTACAATTTTGTCTGGAAGAAAAAAAAAAAGGAGAGTCAGGTAATGATACAACAGAAAGCAATCTTACAGGCGGAAAGTTTTTTTTTTTTTTTTTTTTTTTTTTTTTTGTGGTTAAAAAAGGTAAAAGTCTTAGAAAACATAGGTGTCTTAGAAGAGTGGTTTCTCCAGGTGACTTCGATCAAGCCCTTACTCGAAGAAAAGTTTTGGAGTGTTATGAGCAGAAGACGTAAATCCCAACATCGAGAAAAGTGCTTGTTTACTTATCCGTTTGAGGGTGTTGCGACAGCATACATGGAACTTAACGCGTCTCTGATGCGAGTATATAAGCACCGACGTGTGGGCAAAGAATTAGCGTTGCATTCGTGTGTTTCAGACTAGTGTGCGCTAAATATGGAAACCTGAACTGTGCAACGATATTACCAAATGCATCCAATCAGTCAAACTTGGCTGTCGATGGACAAACACCGGTGAACTTCCGTCGGAGAATGGATAGGAAGTGTGCAGCAGCATGTCCATCGAAAGTCACCGTTGTGGAATGGTGCGCCAAATTCACGATAACGCACGTCCCTATATCGCAAATATCGTAACGCAAAAGTTACACCAACTCAACTGGAAGGCACTCTAGCACCTGCACTGTACTCTCGATCTCTCCTTATGTAATTTCCAAGCCTGCAGTCCCTTAAAAAAGGCTTTGGAGAGCTGAAGATTACTATCTGAAGAGGTTATGCAGCAGACAGTTGCAGACATTTTCACGCAGCAGGAAACATTGTTTTACGAAACGGGTGTTTGAAACTGGTGCCGCGGTTGGATGATTGTCTCAATGTTCAGAGCGATTTTGCTGACTGCGAATCGATTCTGGACTGTACGGCTTTCAAACAGAAACTTTTTGATCGGCTCTTATATTTTCAAAAACTGTGATAAATTTTGGGGGAGGAATGAAGAAGGGCCAAATCAACCCCTGGTATTCATCGACGAAACGTGGGTGCAATGCGTTATACCATGAAAAAGTACTGGCAACACAAAGAAGTTCCTGTTGTAATGACTAATAGCAGTGCAGGCCAAAGAGTTGTTTTTGTCCACACTGGAGGAACAATGGATTTGATAGAGGGAGCTGAGTTAATTTGTGATTAAAAACTTAAATCCCTAAATTATCACGATGGAATGAGTGGAGATAATTATCATGAATGATTGGAAAAGAAACCGATTCTTAACGTCCTAGCTGGTAGTATTATTGTTCCTAATAACGCACTGTATCACACTATTCAGGTGAATAAACTCCATTCTACTGCAACTAGCAAAAGACCGGAATTGAATGGCCCATTTATAACATAGCCATTTCTGAACCGAGCTTGACAAGAAATAAGCCTTTACAAATTATGCTTTATAATAACCCAAAGGCTGTTTGAAGCGTAGGCCGTTTTAAAGCGCAAGCATTTATTGTTCTGGGGCTTTCAGCGCACCGCTGTGATTTGAACTGTATAGAGCTAATCTGTAAGAGAGGAAAAAAGTAGCAGAAAAAAAGTTTCTACTCTTAATTTAACTAGCCAGCATTACTGATTAAAAGCTCGCGAACACTGAAATTGGAAATTACTATTGGCGTGACGATGGGTTAATGGAAGAAGCAATAGAGAATACAGTAATCAATATTGGTCGGGATAGTAAAGATGAATATTCAGCACACGACGATGACAGTGAATCTGATATGGCGGATGAAATTGAAACGGATTACAGTGAAACAGTCACAGAGCGTAAAGAATGTGGTGGCTGCCCCGTGTGTGAAGGACCATCCACTTCATTATTCTAATGACTTAGCTTACTGCAGTGTTCACTGCGTAACTGTACTTGCACCGTGTTTCCTTCCCTCCGCAATCCCGATTTCATTCTGATTGATGAGAAGCCGACCGAAGCGCCCTCTCTCACAGGCGCAATAATGGTTTGGTCGACTAATGACAGTGCTGAGTTTAGAGGTGAACAGCATTTGCAACACCCATTCTAGGATACAACCGTGCCTCGCCAACGGGAACATACTCCTGTTAAACAGCTTCAGCCATTTGCACTGGGCCGCACTGTGGGCCTGCGAGACGCTGGATGGACGTGACTCCGGATCGCTGCACATGTATCGGTGGTGTGCGGCTGCTTTCAACAGAGATCTGTGGAGCACTCCCATACACGTAGACAAGATTCTGGACTTCCTAATAGTAGAGACGTACGTCGAGGTCGACGCACTCTGCGAGCAGCGGTGACCGATCGAACATCATCAACGTACGAAATCTGAGTGCATGTTGCACCCCCTGTGTCATCAGGGACTATAGAGAACTGTTTGCTTGCAGCAAGATTAAGGTTCAAATGGCTCTGAGCACTATGGGACTTAACTTCTGTGGTCATCAGTCCCCTAGAACTTAGAACTAATTAAACCTAACTAACCTAAGGACATCACACACAACCATGCCCGAGGCAGGATTCGAACCTGCGACCGTAGCTGTCCAGCAAGATTAAGGGGAGACGATTTTTAGATTTCGGCATATTTGAAATGCCTGGTCTTTCCTGCGTGAAACAGTTTTTGTTTTATATAAATACGACAATTTTTTCGTGAGGTGTGATGGTTTTCCTGACGCTCTGTGCAATCTGGGGACGGTGACTTCATTGCTTATGACCGGGTATGTGCAGAACAACCCTATGGTCCTAATGTCACAATTTGTAAATTAGAGTGCATTGGGCATGTCCAGAAGAGAATGGGGTCCAGGTTGAGAAGATTATTGAAAGAAAAGTCAAAAATAGTATTGGAAGATGGTAAGAAGATAGATGGCAAAGGTCACCTGACTAACGTTGAAATAGATTACAGAATTATTATGGCTTAGCCATAAGAAGAAATGATGCGAATTTAGAAATCATGAAAAAAGCTGTATGGGCTATCTTTTTCCGTAAGCTTTCCACAAATGAAAATCCAGTGCACGATCTTTGCCCGAATGATCCTGACACTTCGTGCAAGTACAGGAGAAATGCCAGATATGACCACAAACATTCTTTACCTGCATCAGTAATGAATGAAATTAAACCCATATTTAGAGACCTTTGTAAAGATATCTTGCTAAAGAAATGTCTTCATTGGGAAACCCAAAATTTAAATGAATGTGTGAATTCCGACATTTGGAACCGGTTACCGAAAACTCTATTTGTTCAGCTTACAACCCTCAAATTTGGTGTTTATGATGCTACTTTATACTCCAATGATAGTGTATTAAGAAAACTGGATGTTTTGGAATTATTGGGCATAAAATCTAGTGGAAATACTGCAAAATCCTTGGTGCAAATAGCTGAAAAGAGAGAATCCAAAAAGCAGATATTGCTAATTTAAAATGCACAAAAGAAGCCACACAGAAAAGAAGAGGGACCAAGACAAGAAAAGATAAGTATGATTAAGATGATGCTCAGTATGGTAAAGGAAAATATTAGTGGTAAGTAATTCTCATCAATAAGTATACTACAATTGCAATATTAAACTTCACATTGATTTTTCTCAATTTACATTTTTTACTTTCAGGTACCATTATTTGATAAATTAATGGGCTTAGAAACATGAAATTTGGTCAATTTGTACTGCAGATGGTAATAAGTTATTACAAGTAAATTGAGAACCACCAAACAATCAGAAACTGTTTTATAATAATTAATATACAAATAAAAGGCAAATTTTACTAGTGAAAGAATAATTTTTTTCTTCAAAACTATAAGGGGTATTATGTTCATTTTACTTGTAAATAGAGGTATAACGCAGTAAAAATGTCATTGTTTTATCACTTACAGTTCTTTTGAAAAGTGTACCCATTCAAAGGGTAAAATAGCGCTGGCAGAATAGGGATAAAAATTTCCTTCCGTCTCTCCTTAAGATCACGTGTTCTTCTGGTCTGTCACTGGCTACTACTGACACCACAACATCACCAACCGCTGCTACTCTGATGCGAAAGAGTTGACTGGAGAGTGTAATGGTGCTCTGTTGCCTTCAGTAATGAGAGTAGGGTCTGCCTTTCTGCGAGAGGTGGACGTACACGTGTATTGCGTAGACACACACAAGTCCCACCCCAGGCTTCACGCCGGCCGGAGTGGCCGAGCGGTTCTAGGCGCTACAGTCTGGAACTGCGCGACCACTACGGTCGCAGGTTCGAATCCTGCCTCGGGCATGGATGTGTGTGATGTCCTTAGGTTAGTTAGGTTTAAGTAGTTCTGAGTTCTAGGGGACTGATGACCTCAGAAGTTAAGTCCCATAGTGCTCAGAGCCATTTGAGCCAGGCTTCACGGCAGGAGGCGGTGAGGGGGGGGGGGGCGGTGCGTAAGTTACAACTCGCCGTAACATTTGGCGTTTCTCCTGGGTAAACTAACCAGTGCCCGGTTCATTGCATAGGCTGTTATCCCCGCGGTACTAAAGTTTCTTCGACAGGGAGGCTTATTCAGCAGGACAATAAACGTTCCGATGTGGCTGTTGCAATGCAACGTACTCTTCGTAGTATACAGCAACCACCCTGGCCAGCAAGATCACGAAGTCTCTCGCCAATTGAACACGTACGGCACACGATGTAGAGAGAACGTACTCATTCTTCAGGGTATGCAAGAACCATTGCCGAATTGTAAAAAAATAAAAGATGCAAGATACTTGGGATAATATATCGCAAGATGTCATTCGGTACCTTAATAATCGCCTGCTTGCGAGAATACACGCCTGCGTTGTTACTGTGCATTGATATGACTGTTGGTCACACTTAACGGTGAGATATGTGTTTCACTTGGAGTGGATTCGTTATGATGTTCTCCCACAATGAAGAACTACTTTTCACCTCATTTGTCAATAAAATGACGTTGTCCTTGAGTATGTTGCATTTTGTTTTCGGGCAGTGTATTTCAGGACCACAAGTGAATGATGTACGAGACATATTCAGAAAGATCACATCGTGGCAAAGTAAACACCAGATTTAAGATATAGTCTGTTATTTTTTTGAATTTTCAGTATGGTCAGCTTGTTACTCAGTTTATTTATCAGAACTAATTCTCAAGTATATAATACGCTCTGTAAAATAACATCTGTCCAACTGTACTAGATCAGAATCTGTCTCCCTCTGTCTCAGCCTCAATCATTTCAATTGATGTGAATTTTCTTACTCCCAGCCATCTCTTCAGGTTTAGGAAGCAAAGGTAATCGCTACGAGCCGAATCATCTTCCTCGTCTGCACTCCTCAAGGCAATTTACGGAATATGATGGAGGGTGCATGGTATACAACCTATCATTTTACCGTTTCCCACTAACTAATGGTAATAGTTGACAGTCGGTTAGCCTACCCATGAAGTTTTATTTCTCTGATTTTACCTCCACTGGCATTTTTTAGTATGTAAATGGGAGGAGTTAATAAGTTGTTTTGCTTTCCTGGGAACGTATGTTCCTTGAAATTAAACAGAAAAACCGCTAAGTGAAGCACAGTGTCTTTTGTACCATCTGCCACTGAAGAGTTGGATGGCCGCGCAGAGTGGCCACGCGGTTTGAGGCGCCATGTCGCGGAATGCCAGGCCCCTTCCGTCGGAGGTTCGAGTCCTCCCTCGGGCACAGGTGTGTGTATTGTTCTTAGCATAAGTTAGTTTAAGTAGTGTGTGAGTATAGGGACCGATGACCTCAGCAGTTTGGTCCCTTAGGAATTCACACACATTTGAACATTTTTGGAGCTGGATGAGCATCTCCATTAAGCAGATGCGCTTAATGAGCAAAACGTGGCGTATCTATATAGATTTTCTCTATCTTCTATATTAAACCTACAGGCAACGGTTCCAGAGTCATGAGAAACACTCAAGAATCCCTATAATATGGCGAAACTGGAAATACTTAAGCGAAAGTCATGCTGTTTACAGCAGTGATCCGATGTATACCAGAGAATTATCCAAGTGTAAAATACACACATCAAAAAAAAAAAAAAATTGCATCCGCTCAGTTCCGAGAGTTCAGCAAGCTGTTCAGAAAACTGGACCTGAGATCAACATAAAGACCACTTCCACACTTTTTATTGCTCATGAAAACTGCTGTATCCTTAGTGGATAAGCAGAGCAAAAGTGGGTTCAACTCGAGGGAGTTTTCCAGGATGGCCGGCCGAAGTGGCCTTGCGGTTAAAGGCGCTGCAGTCTGGAACCGCAAGACCGCTACGGTCGCAGGTTCGAATCCTGCCTCGGGCATGGATGTTTGTGATGTCCTTAGGTTAGTTAGGTTTACCTAGTTCTAAGTTCTAGGGGACTAATAACCTCAGCAGTTGAGTCCCATAGTGCTCAGAGCCATTTGAACCAATTTTTTTTCCAGGATGTGAGGATATGCAACTCAAAGCAAACAATTAGTAATAACTTGTATTAAGAGAAATAAACAGATAACATAACTTCTGATATGTTGAGTGAAGCAAAGTACAGGATACAACGTTCATAGGTAATTGGTTCTTCTCAGCTGGCTATCTGGTGTCCCTGCGATGTATGGATCGTCGTCTTCTCAGCAAGACGACTCGGTGCTCTTCTTCTGTTGGCTGCCGCGGGGCGGGGCTCCCTCGTGGCGGCCCGCAGCAGCTTTGCTGCCAACCTACGTTTCTTCTCGTGGCAGGCGCTGTATAGCAGCTATCGATACTGGAAAACCCACAAATTGAATGTTGTACCACCATACAGCGAGACAGTGTCCAAGGAATAGAAAAGCAACTGGAATCACTCAACAGAGGAAAGTCCACTGGACCTGACGGGATACCAATTCGATTCTACACAGAGTACGCGAAAGAACTTGCCTCCCTTCTAACAGCCGTGTACCGCAAGTCTCTAGAGGAACGGAAGGTTCCAAATGATTGGAAAAGAGCACACGTAGTCCCAGTCTTCAAGAAGGGTCGTCGAGCAGATGCGCAAAACTATAGACCTATATCTCTGACGTCGATCTGTTGTAGAATTTTAGAACTTGTTTTTTGCTCGAGTATCATGTCGTTTTTGGAAACCCAGAATCTACTATGAAGGAATCAACATGGATTCCGGAAACAGCGATCGTGTGAGACCCAACTCGCTTTATTTGTTCATGAGACCCAGAAAATATTAGATACAGGCTCCCAGGTAGATTTTATTTTCCTTGACTTCCGGAAGGCGTTCGTTACATTTCCGCACTGTCGCCTGATAAACAAAGTAAGAGCCTACGGAACATCAGACCAGCTGTCTGGCTGGATTGAAGAGTATTTAGCAAACAGAACACAGCATGTTGTTATCAATGGAGAGACGTCTACAGACGTTAAAGTAACCTCTGGCGTGCCACGGGTGAGTGTTATGGGACCATTGCTTTTCACAATATATATAAATGACCTAGTAGATAGTGTCAGAAGTTCCATGCGACTTTTCGCAGATGATGCTGTAGTATACAGAGAAGTTGCAGCATTAGGAAATTGTAGCGAAATGCAGGAAGATCTGCAGCGGATAGGCACTTGGTGCAGGGAGTGGCAACTGACCCTTAACATAGACAAATGTAATGTATTGCGAATACATAGAAAGAAGGATCCTTTATTGTATGATTATATGATAGCGGAACAAACACTGGTAGCAGTTACTTCTGTAAAATATCTGGGAGTATGCGTGCGGAGCCCCCCCCATGAACCATGGACCTTGCCGCTGGTGGGGAGGCTTGCGTGCCTCAGCGATACAGATGGCCGTACCGTAGGTGCAACCACAACGGAAGGGTATCTGTTGAGAGGCCAGACAAACATGTGGTTCCTGAAGAGGGGCAGCAGCCTTTTCAGTAGTTGCAGGGGCAACAGTCTGGATGATTGACTGATCTGGCCTTGTAACATTAACCAAAACGGCCTTGCTGTGCTGGTACTGCGAACGGCTGAAAGCAAGGGGAAACTACAGCCGTAATTTTTCCCGAGGAGATGCAGCTCTACTGTATGATTAAATGATGATGGCGTCCTCTTGGGTAAAATATTCCGGAGGTAAAATAGTCCCCCATTCGGATCTCCGGGCGGGGACTACTCAGGAGGACGTCGTTAATAGGAGAAAGAAAACTGGCGTTCTACGGATCGGAGCGTGGAATGTCAGATCCCTTAATCGGGCAGGTAGGTTAGAAAATTTAAAAAGGGAAATGGATAGGTTAAAGTTAGATATAGTGGGAATTAGTGAAGTTCGGTAGCAGGAGGAACAAGACTTTTGGTCAGGTGATTACAGGGTTATAAATACAAAATCAAATAGGGGTAATGCAGGAGTAGGTTTAATAATGAATAAAAAATAGGAGTGCGGGTTAGCTACTACAAACAGCATAGTGAACGCATTATTGTGGCCAAGATAGACACAAAGCCCATGCCTACTACAGTAGTACAAGTTTATATGCCAACTACCTCTGCAGATGATGAAGAAATAGATGAAATGTATGACGAGATAAAAGAAATTATTCAGGTAGTGAAAGGAGACGAAAATTTAATAGTCATGGGTGACTGGAATTCGTCAGTAGGAAAAGGGAGAGAAGGAAACATAGTAGGTGAATATGGATTGGGGGGAAGGAATGAAAGAGGAAGCCGCCTTGTAGAATTTTGCACAGAGCATAACTTAATCATAGCCAACACTTGGTTCAAGAATCATAAAAGAAGGTTGTATACGTGGAAGAATCCTGGAGATACTAGTAGGTATCAGATAGATTATATAATGGTAAGACAGAGATTTAGGAACCAGGTTTTAAATTGTAAGACATTTCCTGGGGCAGATGTGGATTCTGACCACAATCTATTGGTTATGAACTGGTTGAAACTGAAGAAACTGCAAAAAGGTGGGAATTTAAGGAGATGGGACCTGGATAAACTGAAAGAACCAGAGGTTGTAGAGAGTTTCAGGGAGAGCATAAGGGAACAATTGACAGGAATGGGGGAAAGAAATACAGTAGAAGAAGAATGGGTAGCTCTGAGAGATGAAGTAGTGAAGGCAGCAGAGGATCAAGTAGGTAAAAAGACGAGGGCTAGTAGAAATCCTTGGGTAACAGAAGAAATATTGAATTTAATTGATGAAAGGAGAAAATACAAAAATGCAGTAAATGAAGCAGGCAAAAAGGAATACAAACGTCTCAAAAATGAGATCGACAGAAAGTGCAAAATGGCTAAGCAGGGATGGCTAGAGAACAAATGTAAGGATGTAGAGGCTTGTCTCACTAGGGGTAAGATAGATACTGCCTACAGGAAAATTAAAGACACCTTTGGAGAGAAGAGAACCACTTGTATGAATATCAAGAGCTCAGATGGCAACCCAGTTCTAAGCAAAGAAGGGAAGGCAGAAAGGTGGAAGGAGTATATAGAGGGTTTATACAAATGTGATGTACTTGACGACAATATTATGGAAATGGAAGAGGATGTAGATGAAGACGAAATGGGAGATAAGATACTGCGTGAAGAGTTTGACAGAGCACTGAAAGACCTGAGTCGAAACAAGGCCCCGGGAGTAGACAACATTCCATTTGAACTACTGATGGCCTCGGGAGAGCCAGTCATGACAAAACTCTACCATCTGGTGAGCACGATGTATGAGACAGGCGAAATACCCTCAGACTTCAAGAAGAATATAATAATTCCAATCCCAAAGAAAGCAGGTGTTGACAGATCTGAAAGTTACCGAACTATCAGTTTAATAAGTCACAGCTGCAAAATACTAACGCGAATTCTTTACAGACGAATGGAAAAACTGGTAGAAGCCGACCTCGGGGAAGATCAGTTTGGATTCCGTAGAAATGTTGGAACACGTGAGGCAATACTGACCTTACGACTTATCTTGGAAGAAAGATTAAGAAAAGGCAAACCTACGTTTCTAGCATTTGTAGACTTAGAGAAAGCTTTTGACAATGTTAACTGGAATACTCTCTTTCAAATTCTGAAGGTGGCAGGGGTAAAATACAGGGAGCGAAAGGCTATTTACAGTTTGTACAGAAACCAGATGGCAGTTATAAGAGTCGAGATGCATGAAAGGTAAGCAGTGGTTGGGAAAGGAGTAAGACAGGGTTGTAGCCTCTCCCCGATGTTATTCAATCTGTATATTGAGCAAGCAGTAAAGGAAACAAAAGAAAAATTCAGAGTAGGTATTAAAATTCATGGAGAAGAAGTAAAAACTTTGAGGTTCGCCGATGACATTGTAATTCTGTCAGAGACAGCAAAGGACTTGGAAGAGCAGTTGAACGGAATGGACAGTGTCTTGAAAGGAGGATATAAGATGAACATCAACAAAAACAAAACGAGGATAATGAAATGTAGTCAAATTAAGTCGGGTGATGCTGAGGGAATTAGATTAGGAAATGAGACACTTAAAGTAGTAAAGGAGTTTTGCTATTTAGGGAGAAAAATAACCGATGATGGTCGAAGTAGAGAGGATATAAAATGTAGACTGGCAATGGCAAGGAAAGCGTTTCTCAAGAAGAGGAATTTGTTAACATCGAGTATAGATTTAAGTGTCAGGAAGTCGTTTCTGAAAGTATTTGTATGGAGTGTAGCCATGTATGGAAGTGAAACATGGACAATAACTAGTTTGGACAAGAAGAGAATAGAAGCTTTCGAAATGTGGTGCTACAGAAGAATGCTGAAGATAAGGTGGGTAGATCACGTAACTAATGAGGAGGTATTGAATAGGATTGGGGAGAAGAGAAGTTTGTGGCACAACTTGACTAGAAGAAGGGATCGGTTGGTAGGGCATGTTTTGAGGCATCAAGGTATCACAAATTTAGCATTGGAGGGCAGTGTGGAGGGTAAAAATCGTAGGGGGAGACCAAGAGATGAATACACTAAGCAGATTCAGAAGGATGTAGGTTGCAGTAGATACTGGGAGATGAAGAAGCTTGCACAGGATAGAGTAGCATGGAGAGCTGCATCAAACCAGTCTCAGGACTGAAGACCACAAGAACAACAACATGCGTGCGGAACGATTTGAAGTGGAATGATCATATAAAATTAATTGTTGGTAAGGCGGGTACCAGGTTGAGATTCATTGGGAGTGTCCTTAGAAAATGTAGTCCATCAACAAAGGAGGTGGCTTACAAAACACTCGTTCGACCTATACTTGAGTATTGCTCATCAGTGGGGGATCCGTACCAGATCGGGTTGACGGAGTAGATAAAGAAGATCCGAAGAAGAGCGGCGCGTTTCGTCACAGGGTTATTTGGTAACCGTGATAGCGTTACGGAGATGTTTAGCAAACTCAAGTGGCAGACTCTGCAAGAGAGGCGCTCTGCATCGTGGTGTAGCTTGCTGTCCTGGTTTCGAGAGGGTGCGTTTTTGGCTGGTATATAGAATATATTGCTTCCCCCTACTTATACCTCCCGAGGAGATCACAAATGTAAAATTAGAGAGATTCGAGCGCCCACTGAGGCTTTCAGACAGTCGTTCTTCCCGCGAACCATACGCGACTGGAACAGGAAAGGGAGGTAATGACAGTGGCACGTAAAGTGCTCTCCGCCACACACCGTTCGGTGGCTTGCGCAGTATAAATGTAGATGTAGATGTAGATGTAGACCTTCAGAGGCGTTTGTCCAGACTGTTGTGCACACCGGTACCTCTAATACCCAGTAGCACGTCCTCTTGCATTGATGCATGCCTGTATTCGTCGTGGCATACCATCCACAAGTTCATCAAGGCACTGTTGGTCCAGATTGTCCCACTTCTCAAAGGCGATTCGGCGTAGATCCCTCAGAGTGGTTGGTGGGTCACGTCGTCCATAAACAGACCTTTTCAATCTGTCCCGGGCATGAAACTTCCTGGGAGATTAAAACTGTGTGCCCGACCGGGGCTCGAACTCGGGACCTTTGCCTTTCGCGGGCAAGTGCTCAACCATCTGAGCTACCGAAGCACGACTCACGCCCGGTACTCACAGCTTTACATCTGCCAGTATCTCGTCTCCTACCTTCCAAACTTTACAGAAGCTCTCCTGCGAACCTTGCAGAACTAGCACTCCTGAAAGAAGTAGTTCAGATGGTAGAGCACTTGCCCGCGAAAGGCAAAGGTCCCGAGTTCGAGTCTCGGTCGGGCACACAGTTTTAATCTGTCAGGAAGTTTCATATCAGCGCACACTCCCCTGCAGAGTGAAAATCTCATTCTGTCCCGGGCTTGTTCGATAGGATTCATGTCTGGAGAACATGCTGGCCACAGTAGACGAGCGATGTCGTTATTATGAAGGAAGTCATTCAAAAGATGTGCACGATGGGGACGCGGATTGTCGTCCCTGAAGACGAATGCCTCGCCAATATGCTTCCGATATAGTTGCGCTATCGGTCGAAGGATGGCACTCACGTATCGTACAGCCGTTACGGCGTCTTCCATGACCACCAGCGGCGTACGTCGACCCCACATAATGCCACCCCAAAACAGCAGGGAACCTCCACCTTGCTGCACTCATTGGACAGTGTGTCTAAGGCTTTCAGCCTGACTGGCTTGCCCCCAAACACGTCTCCGACGATTGTGTGTTTGAAGGCATATGCCACACTCATCGGTGAAGAGAACGTGATGCCAGTCCTGAGCGGTCCATTCGGCATGTTGGTGGGCCCTTCTCCACCGCGCTACATGGTGTTGTGGTTGCAAAGATGGACCTCGCCTTGGACGTCGGGAGTGAAGTTGCGCATCATGCAACCTATTGCGCACAGTTTGAGTCGTAACTCGATGTCCTGTGGCTTCACGAAAAGCATTATTCAACATGGTGGAGTTGCTGTCAGGGTTCCTCCGAACCATAACCCTACGGTCACCCGCGAGGCATGTCATCAACAGTTGCTGTCTCTCTTTATCTCCTCCATGTCCGAACAACATCGCTTTGGTTCACTTCTAGTCGCCTGAACACTTCCCTTGTTGCGAGCCCTTCCTGGCACAAAGTAACAATGCCGACAGGATCGAACCGCGGTATTTACCGTCTAGGCACGGTTGAACTATAGTCAACACGAGCCGTGTACCTCCTTCCTGGTGGAATGACTGGAACTGATCAGCTGTCGGACCCCCTCCGCCGGCCGGTGTGGCCGTGCGGTTAAAGGCGCTTCAGTCTGGAACCGCGTGACCGCTACGGTCGCAGGTTCGAATCCTGCCTCGGGCATGGATGTGTGTGATGTCCTTAGGTTAGTTAGGTTTAATTAGTTCTAAGTTCTAGGCGACTGATGACCTCAGAAGTTAAGTCGCATAGTGCTCAGAGCCATTTGAACCATTTGGACCCCCTCCGTCTAATAGGCGCTGCTCATGCATGGTTGTTTACATTTTTTGTCGGGTTTAGTGACATCTGTGAACAGTGAAAGGGACTGGGTCCGTGATAGAAGATCGACAGTGAACGTCTGTCTTCAGGGGTTATGGGAACCAGGGTGACGCAAAACTTTTTTTGATGTGTGTATATTCTTTCTTTGCAACATGTGGTCATTACAGCTGAACAGCATCATCCAGATATTCCAACAGTGAATTTTAATACTCCATGTTGATAGTGCTGCGTTTTTGACGACAGTCTAAGATCACTGTAACTCTAGTCCAGATGGGACTTTTACACTTTCTTTGGGGTATTGCCGCCTTTACTTATGAAAGGCGTAAAAATGTCTTGGAACAGTGTTTCAATAGATCTAAACACTGTTGAGCAAAGTTGAATTTAACGGTTTTTGGTCAAACACTGACGAAAAACAATCGCAGCACAAAACGATAACTAATGTAGAGTAATGAAATTTCGAGAATACGTTTGTGAAGGTAACATATGTAAGTTATTCACATTGAAAGATAGCAGGTTAATGAAAGTGCGAAGTAAGCCACTGCAAATGTGAAGATCAATACAGGAACGATTAATGATGGTTGTGAATGACGCTGGAGTTATCCTGCTATGATGTCCCACACGTGTTCGATTAGAGACAGATCGGGTGATTGAGTAGGCCAAGGGAACATGTAGACAATCTGTAGAGTATGTTCGGTTACATTAGCGGTAGGTGGCGAGCGTTATCCTGTCGGAAAATACCCACTGGAATGCAGTTCATCAACGGCAGCACAACAGGTCGGACCACCAGATTGACGCGACTGTCACACGAAACAGCAGCCCAGACCATACCTCCATGTGTAGGACCAGTGTGTAGAGCGCACAAGCACGTTGGTTGCAGGCCCTCAACCGTCCTTCGTGTAACCAACACACGGCTATCAACGGCACCGAGGTAGAAGAATAGAGAGAAGTCTTCCGAAGTAAGAGTGATCTCAGTTGTGCCGCAAGGGAATGTCGTAGGACCGTTGCTATTCAAAAAAATGGCTCTGAGCACTATGGGACTCAACGGCTGTGATCATAAGTCCCCTAGAACTTAGAACTACGTAAACCTAACTAACCTAAAGACATCACACACATCCATGCCCGAGGCAGGATTCGCACCTGCGACCGTAGCGGTCGCGCGGTTCCAGACTGTAGCGCCCAGAACCGCTCGGCCACTCCGGCCGGCGTTGCTATTCACAATATACATAAATGACCTTGTGGACGACATAGGAACTTCACTGAGGCTTTTTGCGGATGATGCTGTGGTATATCGAGAGGTTGTAACAATGGAAACCTGTACTGAAATGCAGGAGGATCTGCAATGAATTGACGCATGGTGCAGGGAATGGCAATGGAATCTCAATGTAGACAAGTGTAATGTGCTGCGAATACACAGAAAGAAAGATCCTTTATCATTTAGCTACAATATAGCAGGTCAGCAACTGGAAGCAGTTAATTCCATAAATTATCTGGGAGTAGGCATTAGGAGTGATTTAAAATGGAATGATCATATGAAGTTGATCGTCGGTAAAGCAGATGCCAGACTGAGGTTCATTGGAAGAATCCTAAGGAAATGCAATACGAAAAAACGAAGCAGGTTATAGTACACTTGTTCGCCCTCTGCTTGAATATTACTCACCAGTGTGGGATCCGTACCAGATAGGGTTGAAAGAAGACATAGAGAAGATCCAAGGGAGAACAGCGCGCTTCGTTACAGGATCATTTAGTAATCGCGAAAGCGTTACGGAGATGATAGATAAACTCCAGCGGAAGACTTTGCAGGAGAGACGCTCAGTAGCTCGGTACGGGCTTTTGTTAAAGTTTCGAGAACATACCTTCACCGAGGAGTCAAGCGGTATATTGCTCCCTCCTAGGTATATCTCGCGAAGAGACCATGAGGATAAAATCAGAGAGATTAGAGCCCACACAAAGACATACCGACAATCTTTCTTTCCACGAACAATACGAGAGTGGAATAGAATGAATAGAGGTACTCAAAGTACCCTCCGCCACTTGCGGAGTATGGATGTAGATGTAGATGTAGAACTAGCTTTCATCAGAAAACAAAGCAGACCTCCAGTCTCCTCTCCAGTGAGCTCTCTCTTGACACCACTGAGGTTGGTAATTTGAGATCAGTAGAATGCACGCTACTGGGCGCCTGGTTCGGCGCTGTAAGTAAGCAATTTGTAACAGTTGGTTGTGTCACTGTCGTGCCGACTGCTCCTCAGATTACTGCTGCAGATCAGTGCGATGCGCCAGAGTTATACGCCGAATACAATGGCCTTCCCTACTGGTAGTGCCGTGTGCCCGTCCGTAACCCGGTCTCCTTACAACGGTACAATCTCGTGACCACCTTTGCCAGCAATCATCTACAGTGGCTACATTCCTGCCAAATCTTCCTGCAGTGTCGCAGAAGGAACATCCAGCTTCTCATAGCCCTATTACACGACCTCGTTCAAACTCAGTGAGGTGTAGATAATGGCGTCTTTGTCGCCTTAAAGGCATTCTTGACTTACATCAATTCACCGCGTCCAGTCTCAAAGTTAACTAACGTTCACGACCGTTACAGTGAGCATTTAAAGCAAACCTGATTTGCATCCTCATAGTGGCGCTACTAGCGGCACTTTTACGCTACTGGCGCGAAATTTTAATAGACATCGTATTTCAGATGTAGAGGGACGCCTACGAACTTTCGTTGACGTCACACAACTCCTTCTTGGGGCTGCGATTTTTTTCCTGTCAGTGTATTAACAGATAAAGCATTTTTCGAACAGAAAGCTTTGACGTGCGTTTCGTGAAAATTTCGACGGAATCTGTCTACCAAGGGCCTTGTAACATCAAGAACTTTGCGTACATTCATCTGGAGATCGTTGCCAGCGGCCTTGTGAAGTATTACCACGCGCTCATTGGTCGTAAGACGTCTTGAGCGCTTGTCAACTAAAGTGGTTCAAATGGCTCTGAGCACTATGGGACTTAACATCGATGGTCATCAGTCCCCTAGAACGTAGAACTACTTAAACCTAACTAACCTAAGGACATCACACAACACACAGTCATCACGAGGCAGAGAAAATCCATGACCTCGCCGGGAATCGAAGTAAAGTGGATCCGCGGACTGCTACAGTCGGCAGCACACCTCGTAGCAATGGAACACGAAGAGGAAGAATCATTAACTAAAATCTTAAATCTAGTTGTGCACAAGATCGCACACAAACAAGTTAATGAACGTATGTCCCCGAAACTCTCACAGCTCCTCATCTAGTACACTACTCGTCATTAAAATTGCTACACCAAGAAGAAATGCAGATGATAAACGGGTATTCATTGGACAAATATATTATACTAGAACTGACATGTGATTACATTTTCGCGCAATTTGGGTGCATAGATCCTGAGAAATCAGTACCCAGAACAACAACCCCTGCCCGTAATAACGGCCTTGATACGTCTGGGCATTGAGTCAAACAGAGCTTGGATGGCGTGTACAGGTACGTTTTGCCATTCACTCACCCAGGTTCGTCGTTGAGTACACCATCGCAGGCGCTCCTGTCTGTGATGCAGTGTCAAGGGTAACCGCAGCCATGGTCTCCGAGCTGATAGTCCATGCTGCTGCAAACGTCGTCGAACTGTTCGTGCAGATGGTTGTTGTCTTGCAAAGGTCCCCATCTGTTGAGTCAGGGATCGAGACGTGGCTGCACGATCTGCTACAGCCATGCGGATAAGATGCCTGTCATCTCGACTGCTAGTGATACGAGGCCGTTGGGATCTAGCACGGCGTTCCGTATTACCCTCTTGAACCCACTGATTCCATATTCTGCTAACAGTCATTGGATATCGACCAACGCGAGCAGCAATTTCGCGATACGATAAACCGCAATCGCGGTAGGCTACAATCCGACCTTTATCAAAGTCGGAAACGTGATGTTACGCATTTCTCCTCCTTACACGAGGCATCAGAACAACGTTTCACCAGGTAACGCCGGTCAACTGCTGTTTGTGTATGAGAAATCGGTTGGGAACTTTCTTCATGTCAGCACGTTGCAGGTGTCGCCACCGGCGCCAACCTTGTGTGAATGCTCTGAATTGCTAATCATTTGCATATCACAGCATCTTCTTCCTGTCGGTTAAATTTCGCGTCGGTAGCACCTCATCTTCGTGGTGTAGCAATTTTAATGGCCAGTAGTGTATTTGGTTACAATGTTGTCATCTTTGTGTTACGAGAAAAATTTTAGAGGGATCATTTATGTATTTGCGTGCTACACTATGAACTGCATCTAGCGAAATTCCTTCCGTGTAATCAGTCGGTTTTCAAAACTAAGACCGTATCCTGTGCAATAACATTACACGGAGGTGACAAAGGTCATATGGTAGCGATGTGCACATATGAGGAAGTACTGCATACACAAGTTATAATAGGACAGAGCTGTCATTTGTACTCAGGTGAAAAGTTTCCGACGTGATTATGGCCGCACGACGGGAATTAATAATCTTTGAACCCGACTGGTAGTTGGAGCTAGACACATGGGACATTCCATTCCGAATTCAGTATTCCCAGAGCTACAGTGTCAAGAGTGTGTAGAGAAAAGCAAATTTGAGGCATTACCCCTCACCACAGACGACGCTGGAATCGACGGCCTTCACTTAACTATCGAGAGCAGAGGCGTTGACAGTGCCAAGTACGACGAATGTATCCGTTAAGACAGTGCGGTGAAGTTTGGCGTTAATGGGCTGTGGCAGCAGACGACCGACACCAGTGCGAAGCTTGAGCAGGACGTCCTGGGTTCATAACCATATCGGTTGGACCCTACACGGCTGGAAAACTGCGGCCTGATCAGATGAATCCTGATTTTAGTTGGTAAGAGCTGGCGGTAGAGATCTAGTGTGGCGCAAACACTACGAATCCATGACCTTGTCAACAAGGAACTGTGCAAACTGATGGTGGCTCCATAATGGTGTGAGCTGTGTTTACATCGAATGGAGTCGTTCCTCTGGTACAAATGAACCGATCATCGACTGGAAGTGGTTATGTTCGACTACCTCGAGACCATTTTCAGCCATTCATGTATTTAATGTTCCCAAACAACTATAGAATTTTCGTAGATGACAATGCACTGGGCCACAGTTGTTCACTGTTAGTTTGAAGAAAATTCTGGACAATTAGAGCCACCCAGATCGCCAGACACGAATCCTGTCAAACGTTTATAGGGCATAATCCAGAAGCCAGTTCGTACACAAAATCGTGCACTGGAAATACTTTCGTAATGATGGACGGCTACTGAGGCAGCATGACCAATTATTTCTGCAGGTTACTTCCAGCGAGTTTTGGAATTGATACACGTCGAGTTTTTGCACTATGCTGGGGAAAATGAGGTCCCACTCGATATTAGAAGGTATCCCATGACTTTTGTTTCCTCAGTGTAGGTGTGATGAGCAGTACCTGCGCTGATTCTGTCATAATGACGCGTGTTCTCTTTGGTATTGTTTCAGCCATAGGAACATACCTGAACGTCACATGCAGCCTTTGTCATACACAGCAGACACGTGATGGTGGCCTTCTTTATCTCCAAAACTATCGGCAGCTTCGTACACTTGACTGTCGACTTTTGACGGTGCAGTAAACTAACAATAAGCATACGAGCGAGCTACAGCTGCGTTCCCTTCCGTCTCAGCAACTGTCTCCAATCACGATAAACTGGAGTTTTACCAGTTTTTTAATCTATTGGCTCCTAATGGTTGCTACTCAATTTCACTTGACTACCCTGACCTTAGTACTCGTGCTAACACATAGCTTCCGAAAACTGCGGGAAAATTATATTTCATAGATCGCGTATTTTAACAACCTGCTCGTATAGCTTAACGGACAGCGAACTAGCTTGCGAGACTGGGAGATAAGTCATACCTAAATCGATTACGGTATATGGTCTACTAACAGCGATTATGTACGACTGGATAAACGGTAGTAAAGAAAAAGAGTGATTTTAAACACGTTAATGTACCAATGTTGGTTTACTTTGAGCCGCATTTATTTAGTTTGAGTAAATTACTATGAGCTAGAGTTGTAAAACTACCGTAGACTACAGCAGACTACCATATATAAGCGTCGACTACGGTAGTTTCCTAGTAGCTCTGGTCAGCTAAGTTATCTATACGTTAAGTGTGTTGCAAAACCATAGGGTGTTACCTCATAACTCCGCGCGGGGTAGCTGCGCGGTCTAGGGCGTCTTGTCACGGTCCGTGCGGCTCCCCCCGTCGGAGGTTCGAGTCCTCCCTCGAGCATGGGTGTGTGTATCGCCCTTACAGTAAGTTAGTTTAAGTTAGATTAAGTAGTGCGTAAGCTTAGGGATCGATGACCTCACCAATTTGGTCCCATAAGACGTTACCAAATGGTTCAAATTGACTCTGAGCACTATGGGACTTAACATCTGAGGTCATCAGTCCCCTAGAACTTAGAACTACTTAAACCTAACTAACCTACGGACATCACACACATCCACGCCCGAGGCAAGATTCGAACCTGCGACCGTAGCGGTCGGGCGGTTCCAGACTGAAGCGCCTAGAAACGCTCGGTCACTCCGGCCGGCAAGACCTTACCACAAATTTCCATTACCTCATAACGATCGCTTTCTTTACGTATGCAGTGTCTTACTTGAATCCCCTACAAACAGGAAGCAGGAAACCTACTATAAACTGAATGAGGGCATAAAAGAGTCGCGTAACCTACGGAACATTTTTGTTCTACATAGTTATCCTTACGTCTGTTACTTAAAAATAAACAGTATTTATAGCAATCGATATTTTCAATGTTTAATTCAAGTTTTATTCGAAAATTGTTAATTTGTAACGTGAAACGGAGAAATGTTGTAGCAAAAATACGGAAAAGAATACAGAATTGTTTTATAGCGCTATAGAATGCGCTATATAACAACAGAAGGTGGAAGTAGGCTGTTTATGTTTTCTTATTGGCAACGTTACGCAGCGCTCTGTATGAAAATCACTGGCTGTGCTGTGTGCAGTCTGTGGCTAGTTTGCATTGTTGTCTGCCATTGTAGAGGGGCAGCTGGATGTGAACAGCGCGTAGCGTTGCGCAGTTGGAGGTGAGCCGCCAGCAGTGGTGGATGTGGGGAGGGAGACGGCGGAGTTTTGAAATTTGTCATGAACTGCTATATATATTATGACTATTAAGGTAAATACATTGTTTGTTCTCTATTAATATCTTTCATTTGCTAACTATCCCTATCAGTAGTTAGTGCCTTCCGTAGTTTGAATCTTTTATTTAGCTGGCAGTAGTGGCGCTCGCCGTATTGCAGTAGTTCGAGTAACGGAGATTTTTGTGAGGTAAGTGATTTGTGAAACGTATAGGTTAATGTTACTCCGGGCCATTCTTTTGCAGGGATCTTTGATAGTCAGATTGCGTTGCGCTAAAAATATTGTGTGTCAGTTGAAGCTCAGTCCTGTATAAATTTTTCAAAGGGGACGTTTCAAAGGTAGAATGAAAAAAAAAAAAAAAAAACGCAAAACAAGAGTATATCACACATCGCTTCAGTACTTCGCCGAACTTATATAAGACATGTATGTGTTTTTCATAAACAACTTTTACATTTATGCGGTTAAAGGCGCTGCAGTCTGGAACCGCAAGACCGCTATGATCGCAGGTTCGAATCCTGCTTCGGGAATGGATGTTTATGATGTCCTTAGGTTAGTTAGGTTTAACTAGTTCTAAGTTCTAGGGGACTAATGACCTCAGAAGTTGAGTCCCATAGTGCTCAGAGCCATTTGAACCATTTTTTACATTTATCAATAATGACAGTAAACTCTTGCCTTTGATCGTGGTGAAGAACGCTCTGTTTGGTACTAAATAAAAACAACAATTATATACGGTATATTTAATTGTGTTTATGCATGAGAACTGCCGTTGCCTCAAAAGTACTTGCTTTGCTTGCATAAAAGTGCAGAAGTTACTCGATCAGCTAATTTTTATTACTTATAAAATGCAGTTTATATTCAGTAAGTATATACAAGACACAACGGACTAAGACGGAATGAAGCGTGGCTCTAATTATGTGCAAAACAACCAAACAAACAAAAGAACAAACATTGCTCGGCTCCGATTTTCTCTCTTGCACATTCATGTACCTTTCCTTACTAATGCTAACAATACCACCGTTACTTCTACCATTTACTACGTCATTTATCTTGACAGCAAGTCTACTCCCAGTCCGTGAACTGAAAACTGTGGGGAAAATGAGAAGTAAGTTTCAAAGACTCTCAATCATTTTCTACATAGATGATTGACAAACGAACACTAGCTAGCACTCGATTTCTGTAAAGTTTTGAGCAGAGTTGTCAGTTTACACCCCGATTCGGTGTATATTTCATTCCTACTGTCACTGAACTTTGTTCCATGAGTTCTAAGTTTCGGTGAGAAAATTTGTACTTTTCCAAGTGGTCATGTATAAAGGGTGTCCCAAAGAAAATGTATACACTTTTTACAGCTCATAATGATAATACCTTTTCCTCCTGCTCAGGTGTGGCGGGTTGAAAAAGGGCTGAAGGCAGGCTGAATTTAAAACAAAGAAAGTTCATTCTGCCGGCCGCGGTGGCCGTGCGGCTCTGGCGCTGCAGTCCGGAACCGCGAGGTTGCTACGGTCGCAGGTTCGAATCCTGCCTCGGGCATGGGTGTGTATGATGTCCTTAGGTTAGTTAGGTTTAAGTAATTCTAAGTTCTAGGGGACGTATGACCTAAGATGTTGAGTCCCATAGTGCTCAGAGCCATTTGGAACATTTGAAAGTTCATTCTGAAGTTCCACTGAAGGACTGATGACGTAAGTTAAATGCAAAGACAGTTCAGAATGAAGTTTGAACGAGCCTCGCCAACGTGACTAACAATTACTCGTCTGTGAGGTAAGTTTCAGGAAGAACGAACTATCCAGAATGTCCACAAGAGCCATTCGGGATGACCATCCACCGGCCACACAAGAGAAAGAGAAGTTATCGAAAAGTTTGAGCAACCTCCTGGAAAGTCTGTGCGTCAGGCGGCCCCCCGGAGACAGGAGTTCCAGAAACGAGCGTCCCTCGGATTTTGAAGACTTTCCAACGGAAAATTTTTATTCCCAGATTACTCCAAGCTCTGAAGGAGGATGATCGGACCGGAGAATTAAATTTTGTCAGTGATATCAAGCAAGATACGTACTCAACATACAAATCAAATACAAAATAGTTTGGGTTTTTTTATACGGGCGTGTAAAACACAAAGTTTATAGCACAAGACCAGCTACAATCAATGAATTGATAGCATCCATTGAAAACGAATGTAGCAAAATACCAATTGCAGCGAATACGAACGAGTTGGAGAACATAGGTCAGCGTTATCAGCTGTGTCTGGGCTACAGTGACCTAGAATTTGAACATTTTCGATAAATGGCTGGTTTCTTCATTTGTTCACATTATTTTGAATTTTGACAGTTGTTCCGTTTCTTAACAAATATTAGTATTACAGCCGCAAAAATGTAACACATGTTTTTCGGACACTCTATATGCAACTTACTTATGTTACTTTAATCTAAATTCCAAAATCTGAAGAAATGAAACAAGTAATAAATGATAATACGTGAAGCGATGTAGACAGTGTTATCGTAAAAGTAGCTTTGATATGACAACGAGAACCTACGAAGAATGTCCTGTTTGATGACTAGGTTCACAGCATATATAAACTCAAATGAAGGAAGAAAAGTAGAGGCTGGCCGTTCCATTGACGGCGGTGTCGTGAGAGGCGAAATATAATATCGTCTGTACGAAGATAGAACATGGAATCGGTTGTGATCTTTTTGAATGAACTACTCTGGATTCGTGAGAGCGAAAACTTTCTAATGAAAATGGAAGTTTCGACTGGTTTTGCAGAAGATGGAAACCACAATTTCACTACGTGAGCGACTGCTTATAAAACATTGGCTCGGTCTATACTGAACTACTGTTCACATATGTGATAGTAGTATTAGACTGAGCTGATAATGTAAGAACTGCATGAATGGTCAGATATGTATAGAAAAAGAAATGAAATGAGCCTGTGGCATAGCTGGCCGGGAGGCCCCAGCCGGAGAAGTTCGCCCGCCGACTGGAAGTGTTATTTCAGTCGACGCCACATTGAGCGACTTGCTTGCCGGTGAGGAGGATGAATTGATGATGAAGACAACACAACACCCAGTCCACGAGCGGTGAAAATCTCCAACTCGGCCGGGAACCGAACCCGGGCCCGCTGCGCGGGGGGCAAGCACGTAACCACCTTTCTTTCTTTTTTAAATCTCAAAATGGTTTAAATGGCTCTGAGCACTATGGGACTTAACATCTGAGGTCATCAGCCCCTAGACCTAGAACTACTTAAACCTAACTAACCTAAGGACATCACACACCCGTAGCGGTCGCGCGGATCGAGACTGAAGCGCCTAGAACCGCTCGGGCACAGCGGCTGGTTTTTTATCTCATTTTGCTCGTTTTTGGTCGTTGTATCTGCTCAGGGCGGACGTCCCATGACTCTTGTTAAAGTTCGTTGTTTATCTATTAACTCAGTTTTTTTGTTTTTAATTAGAGAGAGCAGCTAACCCTCTGCCCGAACACGCTGAGCTACCGTGCAGAAGAATAACATCCGCTAGTTTCCTCGAGATTCGAACTCGGGTTCTCCGCTACACAGCCGGTTACCTTGGCCATTGCGTTATCGGCACTCTTAACTAACCACTCAGCTAAACATTCGGACGATATGTATAGAAATTTCTCGGATTTACAAACGGCAGAATTGGTCGATACGACGCAGAGCGTCGGTGAATGTCACTCCCACCGTCTTCTGATGAAGTCTTCACATCATATCGACGAAATCTGCGGGCTGGAAACCTGAGAACTTTATATTAATTCAACTCGCTGAAAAATGCAACAAAATTACATGCTCACACACTATTTTTACTCACAGAAGAGTAACAGTAATACTTCAAAGTAGGAACTGCTGGACTCTTCAAGAAATTTTCTCGTGTGAATCTACGTCCAAAATCTATGAATCCTCTTCAGCTTGAGAATATAAATTAAAATTATGCTAACAATATCTTGTACATGAACAGATACTGACCACGCCTTCCGTCCACGAATAGAATGAGAACAACTCTTAGAGGGCAGAGTTTCAGAATATACGACGTCATGCTGAAAAGTAATGCCTCCGATTTTTTTTTCCGTTCTCACTATCAGTTGAGGTATTACATGCCACCCATAGTAGATCGACTTTCCACCTTCGCTGACGCAAGTTACAACTCTCTGCCGCTCGAGGGCTCCGAATTGTACCGTGTCACATGGTAGTGTGTAATGTAACTACCTAGGTGCGTGGCAAACAGAGTTTCTAACCGCAGAAAACGTGCCTCCGTTTGAAATCATAGACGAATGAAAGCTGTGTACGATGATGATTGCATCTACTTCAGCAACCTGCGACATTAGGCTCTTTGTGTTCCCAATGAAGGAAACGGTGGTGCTAACCTCTACATGTGTAACATTGCTCAGTCTGTTTCCTAAACATAAGGAACACCTTCGAGGACTGCGACGGTATCCACAAACTAGTCTCTCTTTAGCAGAAATATATTTGTCGCCACGATGGCTATTAAGAATTTATATCATTATTCCTCATTTCAAAATATATATTTCTAAACACAAAGTTTGTTTTGTTTAAAAAGCTTTAAGAGTTTTCACAAAAAAAATTCGGAGGCATTACATTTCAGCACACCGTCATAAAACTAAAATTATACTAACAATGTCTTGCACATGAGCAGCTACTGACGACCCTCCTCCTCCTGGAAATACAATATGGAGACCTCTTAGTGCACAGTAGCTAGAATAAAAATTCTATTCTTACATACTTTGCCGGCCGTTGTGGCCGAGCGCTTCTAGGCGCTTCCGTCTGGAACCGCGCCACCGCTACGGTCGCAGGTTCGAATCCTGCCTCGGGCATGGATGTGTATGATATCCTTACGTTAGTTAGGTTAAAGTATTTCTAAGTTCTAGGGGACTGCTGAACTCAGATGTTAAGTCCCATAGTGCTCAGGGCCATTTGAACGTACTTCAGACTGATTCGCGGAGTGCAGATGTACTTTTAAATGCTCAATTTAAATTCATCAAGTTATGTGGGACTATGTGAGACAAAGTAGGTGCTACATGAAAGGAGTCAATACATAATTCTCAAAAAGCTTGAGAGAGGATGAGTCACTTTCTCACTATTCACCATATTCAAGGCTACTCTTTAATGTTGATTTTACATCCAAGGCCTTATTTTTGTGAAACAACAGGAATTTATCAGCATTAGCAGGCACTGACGGGAGCATATACGTTGTTGATGCATGCGGCGTCTTTATGTTGGCCCTCCTTCGAATAGTGATTTTTGGAGTTGAGAACAAGCAGGCAGTTTGGTCATTTAACAGTAAATCTTGCAGTATACTTTGGAGATAGAAAGCCTCTTGCAGCTATTAGGAAAAGGAATATCTTGAAGCACTTACTGGGAACACAATGCTGGTCCCAAGAATTTCTCGCACCAGTGTGCAGACAATGTCTTCGGCTGAAGAGGCAGAAAAACTACCTACCTGTTAGGCGTCTCCAGCCACAGTAGGAGCAGGGGCGCGAAATAAGTCTAGGTCGCCAAGCTAACGTGTTTCGACAGTGTCATAAACGCCCTCTGTGAACAGGGAATGCCGCGCGGGATTAGCCGAGCGGTCTGAGGAGCTGCAGTCATGGACTGTGCGGCTGGTCCCGGCGGAGGTTCGAGTCCTCCCTCTGGCATGGGTGTGTGTGTTTGTCCTTAGGATAATTTAGGTTAAGTAGTGTGTAAGCTTAGGGACTGATGACCTTAGCAGTTAAGTCCCATAAGATTTCACACACATTTGAACATTTTTGAACAGGGATGGTAGCCACAAAAATTTGGGAGTTTGCATGTTCACTGTGTACCGGACGCTATCAAGGCAGCCATCAGGTGGCGTCGTCCGTCTGCATGCAGAATGCTTGCAAAGCCTCAGCCCTTTGAAAGAATTTTAGGAGGAACGCAACATTCGTGGCGGTTCTGAAATGATCTACGATGGGACACAAAAGCACTTCTCTTAGTTTAGCCGAGGCCCCTGATCAGACACGCTGTAACGTCAGTCCATCCAGATAATGATCTCCATGATAAATGTGTTGTTCACTATCGAGCTGTAGAGAAACTCAAAACACACTGCCTAAAGTGAGGAAAGGCAAACCTACGTTTCTAGCATTCGTAGACTTACAGAAAGCCTTTGACAACGTTGATTGGAATACTCTCTTTCAAATTCTGAAGGTGGCAGGGGTAAAATACAGGGAGCGAAAGGCTATTTACAATTTGTACAGAAACCAGAAGGCAGTTATAAGAGTTGAGGGGCATGAAAGGGAAGCAGTGGTTGGGAAGGGAGTGAGGCAGGGTTGTAGCCTCTCCCCGATGTTATTCAATCTGTATATTGAGCGAGTAATAAAGGAAACAAAAGAAAAATTTGGAGCAGGAATTAAGATCCATCGAGAAGATATAAAAACTTTGAGGTTCACCGATGACATTTTTATTCTGTCAGAGGCAGCAAAGGACCTGGAAGACCAGCTGAACGGAATGGACAGTGTCTTGAAAGGAGGATATAAGATGAATATCAAGAAAAGCAAAACGAGGATAATGGAATGTAGTCGAATTAAATCGGGTGATGCTGAAGGAATTAGATTTGGAAATGAGACCCTTAAAATAGTAGATGACTTTTGCTATTTGGGGACCAAAATAACTGATGATGGTCGAAGTAGAGAGGATATAAAATGTAGACTGGCAATGGCAAGGAAAGCGTTTCTGAAGAAGAGAAATTTGTCAGCATCGAGTATAGATTTAAGTGTCAGGAAGTGTTTTCTGAAAGTGTTTGTATGGGGTGTAGCTATGTATGGAAGTGAAACGTGGAAGAAAAATAGTTTAGACAAGAAGAGAATAGAAGCTTTCGAAATATGACGCTACAGAAGAATGCTGAAGGTTAGATGGGTAGATCACGTAACTAATGAGGAGGTATTGAACAGAATTGGGGAGAAGAGAAATTTGTGGCACAACTTGACGAGAAGATGGGATCGGTTGGTAGGATATATTCTGAGGCATCAAGGGATCACCAATTTAATAATGGAGGGCAGCGTGGAGGGTAAAAATTGTAGAGGGAGACCAAGAAATGAATACACTAAACAGATTTAGAAGGACGTAGGTTGCAGTAGATACTGGGAGATGAAGAACCTTGCACAGGATAGAGTAGCATGGAGAGCTGCATCAAACCAGGCTCTGGACTGAAGGCCACAACAACAACAACAACAACAACAAAGTGGCTGTGGGGAAAAAAAAGTCAGGAGCACAACGTCATCTCCTCTCTGCACAGGAATTTGCGAGTCAGTTATTGGCTGCTTCTCCAGAAAAGAGAAAAATATTGTTAACTTTGATTACGATTGGTCAACGGGTAGAGCTGACAAGTTGGAGCACCTGGAATCTTGTGATTGGCATGAAGCGCTTATCGGAAAGGTTGCGAGAGTGCTTTGGTGTTTACCGAGGTGTGATGGAAGATGAGGAGACGAGAAACTTTGTCTTCTGATTCAGACTCCAGTCTGGAGCGGATTCTGGTCTTGACTTTTGTTGTGAGTGGGTTGCATTTGGGACACTTGTCCTGAGCATGACTTTGCACTAGCAATGGTCTTGACTGGGGAGTCTGTGATGACGACTTAGCTGTACCGACAATTGAGACCTCGGTTATCTCAGACAACTCGCTATTTCGAGGGCAATCTTATTTGTGACAGCTCTGCCGCCACCTGCACTTTTGATCTCCTTGTGCACACTGCTGTATAAGTGAGTCAAATAGGTACATGGTATGACCGACAAATGGAAATGTCACAGGCTGGAATCTGCCGAGATTTCAGGGCTCTATTAAAGAGTAACTGCGACCTGTCCAACAGATCGCCAACTACGACTTTGCATATTTCGTGCTTCCGGCAGCGAATTACAGGCGCTGCATGTAGAAGCTCCGTAGACACTTGAGCCACGACTTAGCTGTGCCGACAGTTGAGACCTCAGTTATCTCAGACAACTCGCTATTTCGAGGGCAATCTTATTTGTGACAGGTCTGCCGCCACCTGAGACCGCTACACATTAAAAAAGGAGTATAGAATCGCTGATCCAACTTTTTAGGGCAAACAGTATCACAGTCTCGCCATTTGTTCTCAGTTCCATCGCCGTAGTATAACTTCCATGTAGAATAAATCCATCAAAGTCTATTCAGTGTTACATAATGTCAGATTTCGTTATCCATGTTTTGAGTCAGGGTAAATACTTCAATCAGACAAACTTTAGCCGTTGCCAACATGTCGCCAACCAGTGGAGTGTTAGGTATCTGTTGCGTCTATTTGTGTTGCCAACAGTTCATGTTGTATTTGTCATCACGCTAACGTGTATTGTTTGTCTTAGTTTTTAATCAATAAACTATTTGGTTGGTTGGTTTGTGGGATTAAACGGACCAGACTGCAACGGTCATCGGTCCCCAATAAACTAGTGCCATAACTCTTGTGACAGATCAGTTCCGTGTTGATATCATAATCACCGATAAACAATTGACCAAAATAATGACAGAGCCCCCATGAAGATGACGTGCTACAGACGCGAAATTTAACTGACAGGAAGAAGATGCTGTGATATGCAAATGATTAGCTTTTCAGAGCATTCACACAACGTAGGCGCCGGTAGCGACACCTACAACGAGCTGACACGAGGAAAGTTTCCAACCGATTTATCATACACAAACAGCAGTTGACGGGCGTTGCCTGGTGAAACATTGTTGTGATGCCTCGTGTAAGGAGGAGAAAGCCGTAGCCTATCGCTATTGCGGCTTATCGTATCGCGACATTGCTGCTCGCGTTGGCCGAGATCCAATGACTGTTAGCAGAATATGGAATCGATGGTTTAAGGAGGGTAATACGGAACGCCGTGCTGGATCCCAACGGCCTCGTATCACTAGCAGTCGAGATGACAGGCATCTTCTCCGCATGGCTGTAACGGATCGTGCAGCCACGTCTCGATCCCTGAGTCAACAGATGGGGACGTTTAAAGACAACAACCATCTGCACGAACAGTTCGACGACGTTTGCAGCAGCATGGACTATCAGCTCGGAGACAATGGCTGCGGTTACCCTTGACGCTGCATCACAGACAGGAGCGCCTGCGATGGTGTACTCAACGACGAACCTGGGTGCACGAATGGCAAAACGTCATTTTTTCGGATGAATCCAGGTTCTGTTTACAGCATCATGATGGTCGCATCCGTGTTTGGTGACATCGTGGTGAACGCACATTGGAAGCGTGTATTCGTCATTGCCATACTGGCGTATCACCCGGCGTGATGGTATGGGGTGCCATTGGTTACACGTCTCGGTCACCTCTTGTTCGTATTGACGGCACTTTGAACAGTGGACGTTACATTTGAGATGTGTTACGACCCCTTGGCTCTACCCTTCTTTCAATTCCAGCGAAACCCTACATTTCAGCAGTATAATGCACGACCGCATGTTGCAGGTCCTGTACGGGCCTTTCTGGATACAGAAAATGTTCGACTGCTGCCCTGGCCAGCTCATTCCACAGATCTCTCACCCACTGAAAACGTCTAGTCTATGGAGGCCGAGCAACTGGCTCGTCACAATACGCCAGTCACTATTCTTGATGAACTGTGGTATGATGTTGAAGCTGCATGGGCAGTTGTACCTGTACACGCCGTCCAAGCACTGTTTGACTCAATGCCCAGGCGTATCAAGGCCGTTATTACGGCCTGAGGTGGTTGTTTTGAGAACTGATTTCTCAGGATGTATGCACCCAAATTGCGTGGAAATGTAATCACATGTCAGTTCTAGTATAATATATTTGTCCAATGAATACCCGTTTATCATCTGCATTTCTTCTTGGTGTAGGAATTGTAATGGCTAGTAGTGTAATATTATTTCTGCAGTCAATCCCATATAGTTACTCATAATTGCGATAACCTCAGATGCAGGCTAACAATGACGAACAGAGTGAAAGGGAAAAATCAATTTAGCAGACGCTTGGAGCAGGTAGTCAAGTCGAAGGCATACTAATTAAAGTGATTGCTGGTAGGGCGTAAACTATAGTCGCCTGTAGCATAAGAGGGTTTTTCACACCTGGCAACATTTTATTCTCACAAGGAATTGTCTTAAAATTCATTTATTTTAGTTGATGTCGTCTGTAATCCTAGGAAATGCAATTGACTTTCTTCACCCCCTAGCGAACCAGCTGCCTTTCCGATATTTTATATATATTTTATCAGAATGACGAGTTGTAGTAGCTAGATTACTGAACACAGTTATCAGTTTGGTACAATTATACACTTTATTGAAGGATCAGGAACACTGTACAGGCAGCATCTCAGAACTCAATTGAAAGTAAGTGTATTTCTCAATACCAAAACAGTCTTAAGCATTGTATCACAAACAGAATAAGTATTTTAGGTACTATTATTCCTTTCTTATAACATTATTATGTATCATGCCACCTGAAAAGACAGAAGAACATCAGAAGTCAGTACAAGTGATCAATTTCAGTTATTACTGAGCTTCTTGAAGGTGACGCTCTCTTTGATCAAGAAGACAGCGGAGATTCAAACGATAATAATCACCAGTATAAAGGAAACCACGTATTTTTAGGCGGTTTTCCATCTGCCACGACGAATGCAGGCTGGTTCCCCTTATTCCGCCTCAGTTACACTATGTCCGCGATTGCTGCGCAAACAAGTTCTCCACGTACGCGTACACCACCATTACTCTACCACGCAAACATAGCGGCTACACTCGTCTGGTGTGAGACGTTCCCTGGGGTTCCACCGTGGGCCGAACCACACAATAACCCTGGGTTCGGTGCGGGGCGGCGGAGGGGTGAAGTGGACTGCGGTAGTCGTCGTGGGGTTGTGGACCACTGCGACTGCGGCGGGGACAGAGCCTCTCCGTCGTTTCTAGGTTACCGGTGAACTTACAATACAATACAACACAACCCACGTATTCTAGTGTCGCAGGTGAAACAATCAGTGAAGAATTAGATCACACAGACTACAGATTTACCGATTTTATAAACGGTCATGATGGCACTCAACAGAGTTATTCACTGCCACCTATGAGCAAAATACAAGTACACACTATGATGAAAATTACACCTTGTTCAGTAAGAGGTAGTGCAACTAAACAAAAAGGAAAATCAACTCGAAATCAAGGTTTCCGTGACCTGCGAACATTATTTTCGTCTCGAAGACAATTTGACGGTTGTACGTTCTGTGGCCAAAAAGAACAGATGTGTAATGTTGCTGAGTCTCTCCAGAAGAGAACCAAGGTAGCTGAAAAATATAAAAACATTATTATCTAATGAATACACATAAGGAGTTCATTCCCTTGACCAGAAGGCAAGTACGAGGTGCATTCAAGTTCTAAGGCCTCTGATTTTTTTTCTCCGGACTGGAAAGAGATAGAAACATGCACATTGTTTTAAAATGAGGCCGCGTTCATTGTCAATACGTCCCAGAGATGGCAGCACCGTACGGCAGATGGAATTTTACTGCCAGTGGCGAGAATGAGAACTGTTTTAAATGCTTAAAATGGCGACGTTTTCCTTACTTGAACTGCGTGCAATCATTCGTTTTCTGAATTTGCGTGGTGTGAAACCAATTGAAATTCATCGACAGTTGATGGAGTTATGGATGTGTCGAAAGTACGTTCGTGGGTGCGACACTTTAATGAAGGCAGAACATCGTGTGACAAGAAACCGAAACAACCTCGGGCTCGCACAAGCCGGTCTGACGACACGATCGAGAAAGTGGAGAGAATTGTTTTGGGGGATCGCCGAATGACTGTTGAACAGATCGCCTCCAGAGTTGGCATTTCTGTGGGTTCTGTGCACACAATCCTGCATGACGACCTGAAAATGCGGAAAGTGTCATCCAGGTGGGTGCCACGAATGCTGACGGACGACCACATGGCTGCCCGTGTGGCATGTTGCCAAGCAATGTTGACGCGCAACAACAGCATGAATGGGTCTTTCTTTTCGTCGGTTGTGACAATGGATGAGACGTGGATGCCATTTTTCAATCCAGAAACAAAGCACCAGTCAGCTCAATAAAAGCACACAGATTCACCGCCACCAAAAAAATTTCGGGTAACCGCCAGTGCTGAAAAAATGATGGTGTCCGTGTTCTGGGACAGCGAGGGCGTAATCCTTACCCATTGCGTTCCAAAGGGCACTACGATAACAGGTGCATGCTACGAAAATGTTTTGAAGAACAAATTCCTTCCTGCACTGCAACAAAAACGTCCGGGAAGGGCTGCGCGTGTGCTGTTTCACCAAGACAATGCACCCGCACATCGAGCTAACGTTACGCAACAGTTTCTTCGTGATAACAACTTTGAAGTGATTCCTCATGCTCCCTACTCACCTGACCTGGCTCCTATTGACTTTTGGCTTTTTCCAACAATGAAAGACACTCTCCGTGGCCGCACATTCACCAGCCGTGCTGCTATTGCCTCAGCGATTTTCCAGTGGTCAAAACAGACTCCTAAAGAAGCCTTCGCCGCTGCCATGGAATCATGGAGTCAGCGTTGTGAAAAATGTGTACGTCTGCAGGGCGATTACGTCGAGAAGTAACGGCAGTTTCATCGATTTCGGGTGAGTAGTTAATTAGAAAAAAAATCGGAGGCCTTAGAACTTGAATGCACCTCGTACATACACTTGGAAGAGACAGAAATAACGATGGTATTTTACCTTATGGACAAACATATTGGATATAGTAGCAATAAATATTTTGTGGCTATTTTCACAGTGACATCCAAACTACCTGGACGGTAGATGTGATAAAAACAGAAATTTTCTCATATGGAGAGGCGAATCAAAAAACTACGCCTCCAAGATGAAGTTCTGCAAGCGACGGCACGTTATGGAATCAGTAGCCAATGGACGAAGACTGCGGCAAAGAAGATCATCAAAACGAAGATGCTTCATGTGCCCACGTCTATAAGACAGAAAAGTGGTCAATCAGATTGCAAAGGCACAAAAAACATACGCAAATAGCTCAGTGAAACTATTTGTGAAAGGCGTTACTTGCAATGAGCAAATATTCTGATGTGGCTCAGTAAAATGTACAATTGGTTATCCAACACTGGAAAATTATAACATAATTTACAGTTTTGTATTTCATATTATACTAAAATAAAAAACGCAATATCATGATAAATACTTTCTTATTCATTCTCCGGCACCAACCGCTACAAAACTTCACAATATTTCCTTTAATACCACCATGTAGAACTTGTCTTAAGGCAGGGGGCTTACAGATCTCTCTCATGTATTTTTGGTAGTCCAACCACTCGTGCATCCAAGGGTTAAACACAACAAAAAGGAGAATGCAAAAATTAAAAGACAAGAAAGACCACGAATAGCTTTGTAACAATATACGAAATGAATAATGCGTCACAGTGCACTGCTCTAAAACTGGCGCGATGAACTGCTGTACAGAATAAAAGGAGTATACCACAAGGTAGTTCTGCAACCTACATTTTAAAGTCAGGGGTTTCATTTGCGATGGGAATCTGTTTAAAATAAAACCAGCAGAACAGTACAAACCTTTCTGTACAACGGTTAACGGAGTGTTAGCCAAGTGCAAATTTATATTCCGTCTACCGTTCACTGAGTGACTGTGGAAGTTCATTCTGAGTGAGTCCATACTTTAACCACAATTATCATGAAGGAGTATGTGTACATAGATCCCACGTTAGATTGCCGGAATGCTTGAACATCGGCCTGCAAGAAGTTCGTAAACTGACACCGCAGATCTTTCTGCTTGTCATTTCTTATGATTTTTGTAAATGCACAAGGTATGATACCACAGTACACTGTAGTGCAAGGATGATATAGATGAAGTAAAATAACTTTTTAACAACTGGGTGGAAATTAATGAATGTGTGGAAGCACGTTAGCTGGGGTCTTCCAGTCGTGCACAGGAAGCTGAACGTCACATGGCGTGAGGTCAAATGGTTCAAATGACTGAGCACTATGGGACTTAACGTCTGAAGTCATCAGTCCCCTAGAACTTAGAACTACTTAAACCTAACTAACCTATGGACATCACACACATCCATGCCCGAGGCAGGATTCGAACCTGCTACTGTAACAGTCGCGCGGTTCCACACTGAAGCGCCTAGAACCGCTCGGTCACAGCAGCCGGCACGTGAGGTCAGTGTGACTAAAGTGACAAATGGGGTTCGCCCCGCAACATGAGGCAGTTGAAGGAACGTTAAAAGACAGTGAGTACATGTCAGTCAGCGAGCAGTTACGGTGCACAATGGTGGTGTACCTCATTAAAACATGGCTCGGAAGGGAGACTGGGTTTAACGTCCCGTCGACATCGATGTCTCTAGAGGCCGAGCAGAACCTCCGATTGTGTCAAGGATGGGGAAGGATATCGGCCGTGTCTTTTCTGAGGAACCTTCCCAGAATTAGCCTGGAGCGATTGAGGGAACTCACGGAAAACCTGAATCTGGATGGCCAGATGCGGGTTTGAACCGTCGTCCTCCCGAATGCGAATCCAGTGTCCTAACCACTGCGCCACATCGCTCGGTACATAATTCGGAGCAACATTTAGATTATAGGATGAAGGCTATCGCGACCAGATGACAGAGCTGCTGGTAAACCTTTCGGGATGTGAGGTCGTGGTCCAACAAACTCTTCTGTTCCTGACGTTTCGTCCAGGACTGCGTTGGACATCCTCAGAGGCACTCCTCCGCTGAGTCTTGCCGACTAACCGGTCGGACGTCCGAGAGCGACATATATACTGTAGGAAAGGGGGAGGGGGGCATGGTCAAAGTACAGAGAATTTTGCGACCAAGGAACAAAAGACCAAAGGACAATGATGCACCACAACGACGGAAAGATACAGTTTATCTCCCTTTTATTAAAAAGGTAACGGATCAGATCGGTAAAATTTTACAGAAACATGACATCAGACCGATCTTTAGACCAACAAAGAAAATAAGTCAACTACTCCGATCTGTGAAGGATAAACGCCCTCCTTTTCCGACATGTGGTTTACACAAAATTCTGTGTATGCGTGGTAAAGTGGACATTGGACCTACCAAAAGGACCGTACATACACAGCTAAAAGAATACAAAAGTCTTTGCCGACTAGGAAAAATAGATAAAGCTGCGGTAGCAGAGCATGCTCTTCAGTCAGGAAACCACGAAATGAAGTTTTCTGAAACAGAAATTTTATCTACAACGTTAAACTATGTAGAGAAATCACTGAAATTTATAAGCATTACACACACTCGCACACTCGCTCACTCGCACACTCGCACGCACACACGCACCCACTCGCACACACACACACTGGCACACTGGCACACTCGCGCACACACACACACACACACACACACACACACACACACACACAAACACGCAAATAAAAAAAAGGTATATGGACAATCACCTAACTATAACAAAAAATACACATATGACGCACGCACACACACACACACACACACACACAACACACACACACATACACACCCACACTCACTGTCATACACATTCATACGCACTCATACAAACACACACATAAAATTAAAGAAAGGGTTTATAGCCTCACCTAATCATAACAAAACAAAAACCATGTTACACACACTAACATACACAAACACACACACACACACACACACACACACACACGTGAACATTCAAGCACATCACAGGTATCACAAAAATATATTCAATAGTTGGCAGTAACATCTGATTTTTGACAATAACCTTCGACAGTTGGCAAAGCCAACCAAAACATAACATCAAGTGTTCAGTTCCTACTGCTGTGAAGTCTCAAGAAACAAAATTTCAAATGGTAGTTATAAGAAGATCAACGCCAGAAAAGGAACAAAACACACAACATGTAGAACAACATTCACAAAAGAAATGGTTCAAATGGCTCTGAGCACTATGGGACTTAACTGCTGTGGTCATGAGTCCCCTAGAACTTAGAACTACTTAAACCTAACTAACCTAAGGACATCACACACATCCATGCCCGAGGCAGGATTCGAACCTGCGACCGTAGCAGTCCCGCGGTTCCGGACTGAGCGCCTTAACCGCGAGACCACCGCGGCCGGCCAACATTCACAAATCCTGTAAGTAGAAACTTAAATGATTACTACATCACAGAAAAGCAAGCTGCCAGAACTGTTTGTAAACTATGTATACGTCGTCCCAAAACGTAAACTAAATAGTATAAACAAAAATATGTATATATTCCGGACCACTGAAGAAGCCTTGCAAAGAATTAAGGCGACATTCGTATGGCACGAAAGTTGGGTTTCATTCATTTCTATTTAGACGGTCCAAAAGTAAAAATTATCCACATACCGTAATATTATACGCAGCTGAGGACGACAGGACTACAAAACTTGGAGAATTGTCTCCTGTTCACCAGTTACCTGTTCTGATCCTAATTCAAGCAACCCGAAAGAAATATAACTGAAGACCATAGGTTGGGAATAAGAAACACGTTCCTCAAGAACACCATTATAGTGTCTTAAGCTCTACGCCTTTCACTCAATATAAATGAAGAGCAGCGTCGTTGCTTCTTAAATAACTGGATAAAAAGCATCGCAAATTGCTCCGCAATACATTAATTAACATACATGGTTCCTTTGAAAGGGCACGGCCGACTTCCTTCCCCGTTCTTCCCTAATGGGATGAGACCGATAACCTCGCTGCCTGGACTCCTTCCCCAAACAACCCAACCCAACCCAATTAAAATACAGTAGTTTTCTCATTGTAACTTCATTTCATATTCTGTTCATGTATACACTACTGGCCATTAAAATTGCTACACCAAGAACAAATGCAGACGACAAACGGGTATTCATTGGACAAATATATTTTACTAGAACTGACATGTGATTACATTTCCACGCAATTTGGGTGCATAGAACGTGAGAAATAAGTACACTGAACAACCACCTCTGGCCGTAATAACGGCCTTGATACGCCTGGGCATTGAGTCAAACAGAGCTTGGATGGCGTCTACAGGTACAGCTGCCCATGTAGCTTCACCACGATACCACAGTTCATCAAGAGTAGTGACTGGCGTATTGTGATAAGCCAGTTGCTCGGCCACCCTTGACCAGAGGTTCTCGTGAGTGATCTGGAGAATGTGCTGGCCAGGGCAGCAGTCGAACATTTTCTGTATGCAAAAAGGCCCGTACAGGACCTGCAACATGCGGTCGTGCATTATCCTGCTGAAATGTAGGGTTCCGCAGGGATCGAATGAAGGGTAGAGCCACGGGTCGAAACACATCTGAAATGTAACGTCCACTTTTCAAAGTGCCGTCAAAGCGAGCAAGAGGCGACCGAGACGTGTAACCAATGGCACCCCATACCATCACGCCGGTTGATACGCCAGTATGGCGATGACGAGTACACGCTTCCAATGTGCGTTCACCGCGATGTCGCTAAACACAGATGCGACAATCGAGATGCTGTAAACAGAACCTGGATTCATCCGAAAAAATGACGTTTTGCCATTCGTGCACCTAGGTTCGTCGTCGAGAACACCATCGCAGGCGCTCCTGTCTGTGATGCAACGTCAAGGGTACCCGCAGCCATGGTCTCCGAACTGATAGTCCATGCTGCTGCAAACGTCGTCGAACTGTTCGTGCAGATGATTGTTGTCTTGCAAACGTCCCGATCTGTTGACTCAAGGATCGAGACGTGGCTGCACGGTCCGTTACAGCCATGCGGATAAGATGCCTGTCATCTCGACTGCTAGTGATACGAGGCCGTTGGGATCCAGCACGGCGTTCCGTATTACCACCCTGAACCCACCGATTACATATTCTGCTAATAGTCTTTGGATCTCGACCAACGCGAGCAGCAATGTCGCGATACGATAAACCACAATCGCGACAGGCTACAATCCGATCTTTATCAAAGTCGGACACGTGATGGTACGCATTTCTCCTCCTTTCACGAGGCATCGCAACAACGTTTCACCAGGCAACGCCGGTCAACTGCTGTTTGTGTATGAGAAATCCGTTGGAAACTCTCTTCATGTCAGCACGTTGTAGGTGTCGCCACCGGCGCCAACCTTGTGTGAATGCTTTTCAGAAAAAGCTAATCATTTGCATATCACAGCATCTTCTTTCTGTCGGTTAAATTTCGCGTCGGTGTAGCACGTCATCTTCGTGGTGTAGCAATATTAAAATGCAGTAGTGTATAATTCAGGTAACCGAGCCTGAGGTTTCTACATCCTGAGAAGTAGTGAATTCCACTGAAGCGCCAAAGATACTGATGTAGACAAATCTATTCAAATACAGAGATGTGCAAACAGGCAGAATAGGGAGCTGCTGTCGATAACGCCTATATAAGACAACAAGTGTCTTTCGCAGTTGTTAGATCGGTTACTGCTGCTACCGTGGCAGGTTACACAAGATTTAAGTGAGTTTGAACGTGGTATTACAGTTGGCGCACGAGCGATGAGACATAGCATCTGCGACGTAGCGATGAAGTGGGGATTTTCCCGTACGACCGTTTCACAAGTGTACGGTGAATATCAGGAATACGGCAAAATATCAAATTACCGGCATTGCTGCGGCCGGAAAAAAATGCTGTAAGAGCGGGACCAACGACGACCGAAGATAATCTTTCAGCCTAACAGAAGTGCAACCCTTCCTCAAACTGCTGCCGATTTTAATGCTGGGCCATCAACAATGAAACATCATCGATATGGGATTTCGGAGCCGAAGGTCCAATTGTGTACTCTTGATGACTCCACGACACAAAGCTTTACGCATCGCCTGCGCTCATCAACACCGACATTGGACTGTTAATGACTGGAAACATGTTGCCTGTCCTTTCCCTCTCGTACTCTGATGGTTTTATGGACAGCACTGCAGGATTGATGGTGTCAATTCTTTCAATCACTGTTTCAGACATTAGTCGAGCCCATGCCACGTCGTGTTGCGGCACTTGTGCATGCTCGTAGGGGCCCTAAATTATATTAAGCAGGTGTACCAGTTTCTTTGGCTCTTCAGGATACACTCCTGGAAATGGAAAAAAGAACACATTGACACCGGTGTGTCAGACCCACCATACTTGCTCCGGACACTGCGAGAGGGCTGTACAAGCAATGATCACACGCACGGCACAGCGGACACACCAGGAACCGCGGTGTTGGCCGTCGAATGGCGCTAGCTGCGCAGCATTTGTGCACCGCCGCCGTCAGTGTCAGCCAGTTTGCCGTGGCATACGGAGCTCCATCGCAGTCTTTAACACTGGTAGCATGCCGCGACAGCGTGGACGTGAACCGTATGTGCAGTTGACGGACTTTGAGCGAGGGCGTATAGTGGGCATGCGGGAGGCCGGGTGGACGTACCGCCGAATTGCTCAACACGTGGGGCGTGAGGTCTCCACAGTACATCGATGTTGTCGCCAGTGGTCGGCGGAAGGTGCACGTGCCCGTCGACCTGGGACCGGACCGCAGCGACGCACGGATGCACGCCAAGACCGTAGGATCCTACGCAGTGCCGTAGGGGACCGTACCGCCACTTCCCAGCAAATTAGGGACACTGTTGCTCCTGGGGTATGGGCGAGGACCATTCGCAACCGTCTCCATGAAGCTGGGCTACGGTCCCGCACACCGTTAGGCCGTCTTCCGCTCACGCCCCAACATCGTGCAGCCCGCCTCCAGTGGTGTCGCGACAGGCGTGAATGGAGGGACGAATGCAGACGTGTCGTCTTCAGCGATGAGATTCGCTTCTGCCTCGGTGCCAATGATGGTCGTATGCGTGTTTGGCGCCGTGCAGGTGAGCGCCACAATCAGGACTGCATACGACCGAGGCACACAGGGCCAACACCCGGCATCATGGTGTGGGGAGCGATCTCCTACACTGGCCGTACACCACTGGTGATCGTCGAGGGGACACTTAATAGTGCACGGTACATCCAAACCGTCATCGAACCCATCGTTCTACCATTCCTAGACCGGCAAGGGAACTTGCTGTTCCAACAGGACAATGCACGTCCGCATGTATCCCGTGCCACCCAACGTGCTCTAGAAGGTGTAAGTCAACTACCCTGGCCAGCAAGATCTCCGGATCTGTCCCCCATTGAGCATGTTTGGGACTGGATGAAGCGTCGTCTCACGCGGTCTGCACGTCCAGCACGAACGCTGGTGCAACTGAGGCGCCAGGTGGAAATGGCATGGCAAGCCGTTCCACAGGACTACATCCAGCATCTCTACGATCGTCTCCATGGGAGAATAGCAGCCTGCATTGCTGCGAAAGGTGGATATACACTGTACTAGTGCCGACATTGTGCATGCTCTGTTGCCTGTGTCTATGTGCCTGTGGTTCTGTCAGTGTGATCATGTGATGTATCTGACCCCAGGAATGTGTCAATAAAGTTTCCCCTTCCTGGGACAATGAATTCACGGTGTTCTTATTTCAATTTCCAGGAGTGTATATTACGTAGCTGACACAGTATCGCTTTTTTTGTGTTAGCAGAAGAGCCAACACCGTGTTACGAGTGGAGGCCGAAATGCACGCGTTTTAGCTCACGCAGGCTGGCGTGAGGTCTGGAACATGACAAGGAATGAGAATTCAGAAAGCGGACGTAATTAGTTTGATACTTAACTTTAATCCATTAATGATGAACGTCGCTCTTGACGGTAGATGATTCACAATATTATCTGTTCAGAATACATTCTTGAAGATAGTAATTATAGTAACTGAATATGGCGCCTTGCTAGGTCGTAGCAAATGACGTAGCTGAATGCTATGCTAAACTGTCGTCTCGGCAAATGAGAGCGTATGTAGACAGTGAACCATCGCTAGCAAAGTCGGCTGTACAACTGGGGTGAGTGCTAGGGAGTCTCTCTAGACTAGACCTGCCGTGTGGCGGCGCTCGGTCTGCAATCACTGATAGTGGCGACACGCGGGTCCGACGTATACTAACGGACCGCGGCCGATTTAAAGGCTACCACCTAGCAAGTGTGGTGTCTGGCGGTGACACCACAGCTTCCATCTCAGATTTTCCTAACTACTACCTTGTCCGAGATCACAAAGTTTGCTGATACACCTTTGCTCGATCCAGAGGTGACTGGTTCAAGCAATAATGATGGAAAAACCTTCATCGCTATAACTGTACCGACAAGACAAGTGTAGAAGTATGTGTTCTGTTTTTGATCTCCGGACTCAACTCCACATTACAGGGATGCAATCCAAATAATCCAAATTTGATGACAGTCTCTGTTTCAGTGAGTGCATATGATAGTGTTGATTAAGATCCATTCGATTTAAGTGAACGGTAGCCATGGTGACTCACTTTAACAATGTCGAAAACTAGGTTTCATCAGTTAAGAACAAAAGCATTCAACGATTATATGCTGCACTTTCGTGTAGTAGTGTTAACAATGGGCGCGAGCGAACGGAACATCTCGTATTCGGCAAGCAGGCAGCCCTAAGAAGCTTCTCGGCAAACAGCACGCGTTCCTTTTTTAGCTGTTTCGTGAAGAACGCTTCCGTCATTATTCACAACACGGATCGATCGCTCTCGGGCCGTTAGGCTTCGACACTCCCATTTGTTACCGTGCTGAGGCGAGTCAGGCGTGACAGACTTTATCGCATCACGCGTATTCAAGCAGACACGGAAGTTATTCCAGCCATAAAATGAGGTAATTAAGTGCGCCTTTCGCACGCGCTGGCCGGCTATTTTTGGAACGTTCGTCGTGGACAGCAGCGTAATATTCTGTCTAAAATCTTACATGGCTGTAATACGTAGTTTCAGTGAAGTTGGACAATGTAAACAACGGTTAGAGAAGCAAGAGCGTAACTCTTCGACAGTATTTTAAGTGACTGTAATTTTTCATTGGATATCTCTGCTCTCTTACTTGGCTATCAGATTGCTACTAACTACATAAAACATTATGGTCTACGCAGATTTTCTGCTTCATTAAGGAAGCTGCCAAGTTATGTGAAATTCACAGAACATTACAAAGCCTTAGTCCTGGTTTTGACTGAACAGTTCTTATGAATGTTCTTGTATAAAAGAAGATTCGTGTTTGATATCCCGTCAACGACCGTTGAAACGCAACGGAGAGAGGCCGTTAATTTGTTCGGTCCTTGCTATAATTTATTTTAATCATTTTATTTCATTGAGGAGAATCTTCTCGGTGTAATAAATTGTTTTTGACAAGTACAGCGTTATTACAAATGATTGAAGCGATTTCACTGCTCTACAATAACTTTATTGTTTGAGATATTTTCACAATGCTTTGCACACACATACAAAAACTCAACAAGTTTTTTTAGGCATTCACAAATGTTCGATATGTGCCCCTTTATTGATTCGGCAGACATCAAGCAGATAATCAAGTTCCTCCCACACTCGGCGCAGCATGTCCCCATCAATGAGTTCGAAAGCATCGTTGATGCGAGGTCGCAGTTCTGGCACGTTTCTTGGTAGAGGAGGTATAAACACTGAATCTTTCACATAACCCCACAGAAAGAAATCGCATGGGATTAAGTCGGGAGAGCGTGGAGGCCATGACATGAATTGCTGATCATGATCTCCACCACGACCGATCCATCGGGTTTCCAATCTCCTGTTTAAGAAATGCCGAACATCATGATCGAAGTGCGGTGGAGCACCATCCTGTTGAAAGATGAAGTCGGCGCTGTCGGTCTCCAGTTCTGGCATGAGCCAATTTTCCAGCATGTCCAGATACACGTGTCCTGTAACGTTTTTTTTTTTTTCGCAGAAGAAAAAGGGGCCGTAAACTTTAAACCATGAAATTGCACAAAACACGTTAACTTTTGGTGAATTGCGAATTTGCTGCACGAATGCGTGAGGATTCTCTACCGCCCAGATTCGCACATTGTGTCTGTTCACTTCACCATTAAGAAAAAATGTTGCTTCATCACTGAAAACAAGTTTCACACTGAACGCATCCTCTTCCATGAGCTGAAGCAACCGCGCCGAAAATTCAAAGCGTTTGACTTTGTCATCGGGTGTCAGGGCTTGTAGCAATTGTAAACGGTAAGGCTTCTGCTTTAGCCTTTTCCTTAAGATTTTCCAAACCGTCGGCTGTGGTACGTTTAGCTCCCTGCTTGCTTTATTCGTCGACTTCCGCGGGCTACGCGTGGAACTTGCTCGCACGCGTTCAACCGCTTCTTCGCTCACTGCAGGCCGACCCGTTGATTTCCCCTTACAGAGGCATTCAGAAGCTTTAAACTGCGCATACCATCGCCGAATGGAGTTAGCAGTTGGTGGATCTTTGTTGAACTTCGTCCCGAAGTGTCGTTGCACTGTTATGACTGACTGATGTGAGTGCATTTCAAGCTCGACATACGCTTTCTCGGCTCCTGTCGCCATTTTGTCTCACTGCGCTCTCGAGCGCTCTGGAGGCAGAAACCTGAAGTGCGGCTTCAGCCGAACCAAACTTTATGAGTTTTTCTACGTATCTGTAGTGTGTCGTGACCATATGTCAATGAATGGACCTACAGTGAATTTATGAAATCGCTTCAATCATTTGTAATACCCCAGTAGTTCCTGGGCTTGAGAATACGACTGCTCGAAAAGTGTGACACACAGAAAAATGGCACATCTCAGTGGATAGAGTTTCTCTCCAAGTTTCTATTCGTAATGCTCCCCATGGTGTAGTTGCGGAGCATACACGCCGGCCGCTGTGGCCGAGCGGTTCTACGGGCTTCTATCCGGAACCGCGCTGCTGCTACGGTCGCAGGTTAGAATCCTGCCTTGAGCACGGATGTGTGTGCTGTCATTAGGTTAGTTAGGTTTAAGTATTTCTAAATCAAGGGGACTGATGACCTCAGATGTTAAGTAACATAGTGCTTAGAGCCATTTGAACCATTTTGAGAGCATACGCTAGGGAGCAGGCGTGTTTGACCATGCAGACAAATCACATGCTCCGTAATGTGGCATCGAAACTGTTCGCGCCCACAGAAAGGCAACCAAATTAACCGCTGTCGTTGGCTTTCCCCATTGAGCCATGCTGCCTCTACAGCTATCCATAATTCCGGAGGTGTTGTCGGTGCACGTGAACTGACCTCTCGATTATGTCTCATAAATGTTCGATGGGAATCATCTCGGGACATCTGGATGGCCGATTCATTTGTTCGTTATGTCCTGAACGTTCTTCAACTCAATTGTGGACAAAGGCCCGGTATATGACTCATTGTCAACCGTCAATATTCCATCGTTGTTTGGAATTATGAAGTCCATGAATGGCTGTAAATGGTCTGCAAGTAGTCAAACATAATATGTCAAACATAACCAAACATAACCTTCCCCATTGAGCCACGCTACCTCTACAGCTATCCATAATTCGGAAGGTGTTGTCGGTGCACATGAACTGACTTATCGATTATCTCTCATAAATGGTCGATGGGAATCATCTCGGGAGATCTGGATGGCCGATTCATTTGTTCGTTATGTCCTGAATGTTCTTCAACTCAATTGTGAACAAAGGCCCGGTATATGACTCATTGTCAACCGTCAATATTCCATCGTTGTTTGGAATTATGAAGTCCATGAATGGCTGTAAATGGTCTGCAAGTAGTCAAACATGATATGTCAGACATAACCATACATAACCTTCCCCATTGAGCCACGCTGCCTCTACAGCTATCCATAATTCGGAAGGTGTTGTCGGTGCACATGACCTGACATATCGATTATCTCTCACAAATGTTCGATGGGAATCATCTTGGGAGATCTGGATGGCCGATTCATTTGTTCGTTATGTCCTGAATGTTCTTCAACTCATTTGTGAACAAAGGCCCGTTATATGACTCATTGTCAACCGTCAATATTCCATCGTTGTTTGGAAGTATGAAGTCCATGAATGGCTGTAAATGGTCTGCAAGTAGTCAAACATAATATGTCAAACATAACCAAACATAACCTTCCCCATTGAGCCACGCTACCTCTACAGCTATCCATATTTCGGAAGGTGTTGTCGGTGCACATGAACTGACTTATCGATTATCTCTCATAAATGTTCGATGGGAATCCTCTCGGGAGACCTGGATGGCCGATTCATTTGTTCCTTATGTCCTGAATGTTCTTCAACTCAATTGTGAACAAAGGCCCGGTATATGACTTATTGTCAACCGTCAATATTCCATCGTTGTTTGGAAGTATGAAGTCCATGAATGGCTGTAAATGGTCTGCAAGTAGTCAAACATAATATGTCAAACATAACCAAACATAACCTTCCCCATTGAGCCACGCTGCCTCTACAGCTATCCATAATTCGGAAGGTGTTGCCGGTGCACGTGAACTAACCTATCGACTATCTCTCATAAATGTTCGATGGGAAACATCTCGGGAGATCTGGATGGCCGATTCATTTGTTCGTTATGTCCTGAATGTTCCTCAACTCAATTGTGAACAAAGGCCCGGTATATGACTCATTGTCAACCGTAAATATTCCATCGTTGTTTGGAAGTATGAAGTCCATGAATGGCTGTAAATGGTCTGCAAGTAGTCAAACATGATATGTCAAACATAACCAAACATAACCTTCCACACTGAGCCACGCTGCCTCTACAGCTATCCATAATTCGGAAGGTGTTGTCGGTGCACATGAACTGACATATCGATTATCTCTCATAAATGTTCGATGGGAATCATCTAGGGAGATCTGGATGGCCGATTCATTTGTTCGTTATGTCCTGAATGTTCTTCAACTCAATTGTGAACAAAGGTCCGGTATATGACTCATTGTCAACCGTAAATATTCCATCGTTGTTTGGAAGTATGAAGTCCATGAATGGCTGTAAATGGTCTGCAAGTAGTCAAACATGATATGTCAAACATAACCAAACATAACCTTCCCCACTGAGCCACGCTGCCTCTACAGCTATCCATAAATCGGAAGGTGTTGTCGGTGCACATGAACTGACCTATCGATTATCTCTCATAAATGCTCTTTGGGAGATCTGGATGTTGTTCGTTATGTCCTGAATGTTCTTCAACTCAATTGTGAACAGAGGCCCGGTATATGACTCATTGTCAACCGTAAATATTCCATCGTTGTTTGGAAGTATGAAGTCCATGAATGGCTGTAAATGGTCTGCAAGTAGTCAAACATGATATGTCAAACATAACCAAACATAACCTTCCACACTGAGCCACGCTGCCTCTACAGCTATCCATAATTCGGAAGGTGTTGTCGGTGCACATGAACTGACATATCGATTATCTCTCATAAATGTTCGATGGGAAACATCTCGGGAGATCTGGATGGCCGATTCATTTGTTCGTTATGTCCTGAATGTTCCTCAACTCAATTGTGAACAAAGGCCCCTTATATGACTCATTGTCAACCGTCAATATTCCATCGTTGTTTGGAAGTATGAAGTCCATGAATGGCTGTAAATGGTCTGCAAGTAGTCAAACATAATATGTCAAACATAACCAAACATAACCTTCCCCATTGAGCCACGCTGCCTCTACAGCTATCCATAATTCGGAAGGTGTTGTCGGTGCACATGACCTGACATATCGATTATCTCTCACAAATGTTCGATGGGAATCATCTTGGGAGATCTGGATGGCCGATTCATTTGTTCGTTATGTCCTGAATGTTCTTCAACTCATTTGTGAACAAAGGCCCGTTATATGACTCATTGTCAACCGTCAATATTCCATCGTTGTTTGGAAGTATGAAGTCCATGAATGGCTGTAAATGGTCTGCAAGTAGTCAAACATAATATGTCAAACATAACCAAACATAACCTTCCCCATTGAGCCACGCTACCTCTACAGCTATCCATAATTCGGAAGGTGTTGTCGGTGCACATGAACTGACTTATCGATTATCTCTCATAAATGTTCGATGGGAATCCTCTCGGGAGACCTGGATGGCCGATTCATTTGTTCGTTATGTCCTGAATGTTCTTCAACTCAATTGTGAACAAAGGCCCGGTATATGACTTATTGTCAACCGTCAATATTCCATCGTTGTTTGGAAGTATGAAGTCCATGAATGGCTGTAAATGGTCTGCAAGTAGTCAAACATAATATGTCAAACATAACCAAACATAACCTTCCCCATTGAGCCACGCTGCCTCTACAGCTATCCATAATTCGGAAGGTGTTGCCGGTGCACGTGAACTGACCTATCGACTATCTCTCATAAATGTTCGATGGGAAACATCTCGGGAGATCTGGATGGCCGATTCATTTGTTCGTTATGTCCTGAATGTTCCTCAACTCAATTGTGAACAAAGGCCCGGTATATGAATCATCGTCAACCGTAAATATTCCATCGTTGTTTGGAAGTATGAAGTCCATGAATGGCTGTAAATGGTCTGCAAGTAGTCAAACATGATATGTCAAACATAACCAAACATAACCTTCCACACTGAGCCACGCTGCCTCTACAGCTATCCATAATTCGGAAGGTGTTGTCGGTGCACATGAACTGACATATCGATTATCTCTCATAAATGTTCGATGGGAATCATCTAGGGAGATCTGGATGGCCGATTCATTTGTTCGTTATGTCCTGAATGTTCTTCAACTCAATTGTGAACAAAGGCCCGGTATATGACTCATTGTCAACCGTAAATATTCCATCGTTGTTTGGAAGTATGAAGTCCATGAATGGCTGTAAATGGTCTGCAAGTAGTCAAACATGATATGTCAAACATAACCAAACATAACCTTCCACACTGAACCACGCTGCCTCTACAGCTATCCATAATTCGGAAGGTGTTGTCGGTGCACATGAACTGACATATCGATTATCTCTCATAAATGTTCGATGGGAAACATCTCGGGAGATCTGGATGGCCGATTCATTTGTTCGTTATGTCCTGAACGTTCCTCAACTCAATTGTGAACAAAGGCCTGGTATATGACTCATTGTCAACCGTAAATATTCCATCGTTGTTTGGAAGTATGTAGTCCATGAATGGCTGTAAATGGTCTGCAAGTAGTCAAACATGATATGTCAAACATAACCAAACATAACCTTCCACACTGAGCCACGCTGCCTCTACAGCTATCCATAATTCGGAAGGTGTTGTCGGTGCACATGAACTGACCTATCGATTATCTCTCATAAATGCTCTTTGGGAGATCTGGATGTTGTTCGTTATGTCCTGAATGTTCTTCAACTCAATTGTGAACAAAGGCCCGGTATATGACTCATTGTCAACCGTAAATATTCCATCGTTGTTTGGAAGTATGAAGTCCATGAATGGCTGTAAATGGTCTGCAAGTAGTCAAACATGATATGTCAAACATAACCAAACATAACCTTCCACACTGAGCCACGCTGCCTCTACAGCTATCCATAATTCGGAAGGTGTTGTCGGTGCACATGAACTGACCTATCGATTATCTCGCATAAATGTTCGATGGGAAACATCTCGGGAGATCTGGATGGCCGATTCATTTGTTCGTTATGTCCTGAATGTTCCTCAACTCAATTGTGAACAAAGGCCCGTTATATGACTCATTGTCAACCGTCAATATTCCATCGTTGTTTGGAAGTATGAAGTCCATGAATGGCTGTAAATGGTCTGCAAGTAGTCAAACATAATATGTCAAACATAACCAAACATAACCTTCCCCATTGAGCCACTCTACCTCTACAGCTATCCATAATTCGGATGGTGTTGTCGGTGCACATGAACTGACATATCGATTATCTCTCATAAATGTTCGATGGGAAACATCTCGGGAGATCTGGATGGCCGATTCATTTTGTTCGTTATGTCCTGAATGTTCTTCAACTCAATTGTGAACAAAGGCCCGGTATATGACTCATTGTCAACCGTAAATATTCCATCGTTGTTTGGAAGTATGAAGTCCATGAATGGCTGTAAATGGTCTGCAAGTAGTCAAACATGATATGTCAAACATAACCAAACATAACCTTCCCCACTGAGCCACGCTGCCTCTACAGCTATCCATAAATCGGAAGGTGTTGTCGGTGCACATGAACTGACCTATCGATTATCTCTCATAAATGCTCTTTGGGAGATCTGGATGTTGTTCGTTATGTCCTGAATGTTCTTCAACTCAATTGTGAACAAAGGCCCGGTATATGACTCATTGTCAACCGTAAATATTCCATCGTTGTTTGGAAGTATGAAGTCCATGAATGGCTGTAAATGGTCTGCAAGTAGTCAAACATGATATGTCAAACATAACCAAACATAACCTTCCACACTGAGCCACGCTGCCTCTACAGCTATCCATAATTCGGAAGGTGTTGTCGGTGCACATGAACTGACATATCGATTATCTCTCATAAATGTTCGATGGGAAACATCTCGGGAGATCTGGATGGCCGATTCATTTGTTCGTTATGTCCTGAATGTTCCTCAACTCAATTGTGAACAAAGGCCCCTTATATGACTCATTGTCAACCGTCAATATTCCATCGTTGTTTGGAAGTATGAAGTCCATGAATGGCTGTAAATGGTCTGCAAGTAGTCAAACATAATATGTCAAACATAACCAAACATAACCTTCCCCATTGAGCCACGCTGCCTCTACAGCTATCCATAATTCGGAAGGTGTTGTCGGTGCACATGACCTGACATATCGATTATCTCTCACAAATGTTCGATGGGAATCATCTTGGGAGATCTGGATGGCCGATTCATTTGTTCGTTATGTCCTGAAAGTTCTTCAACTCATTTGTGAACAAAGGCTCGTTATATGACTCATTGTCAACCGTCAATATTCCATCGTTGTTTGGAAGTATGAAGTCCATGAATGGCTGTAAATGGTCTCCAAGTAGTTGATTATAACCAGGAGCAAGTCAATTCCATGTAAACACAGCCTGCACCATTATGGAGGTACCCCCCAGCTTGTGCAGTGCCCTGTTGACAACTTGGGTGCATGGCTTTACGTGGTTTGCGCCACACTCGAAGCCTAACATCAGTTATTACACAACTGAAATCCGGACTCATCTAACCAGGCCACGGTTTTCCAGTCGTGTAGAGTCCCTATGATACAGTCACGAGCTCAGGAGAGGCACTACAGACGTTAGCAAAAGAACTCGAGTCAGTCGTCGTCTGCCATAGCCCATAAACATCAGATTTCGCTGCACTCGTAACGGATACGTTCATTTCTGCAGTTATTTCACGCAGTGTTGTTCGTCTGTTACCACTGGAAACCCTACGCAAACGCCGTTGCTTTCGGTCATTAAGTGAAAGCCGTCGGCCGCTGTATTGTCAGTCGTGAGCTGTAATGCCTGAATCTGGCACTCTCGGCTCGTCGTTAACACTGTTGAGTTCGGAATATTGAACTTCCTAACGATTTCCGAAATGAAATGTTCCATGAGTCTAGCTCCAACTACCATTACGGGTTCAAAGTCTCTTAATACCGTCGTGCGACCATAACCACGTCGGAAACATTTCTACGTGGATCACACCTCCGCCAATACACTACGCTTTTATACCTAGTGTAAGCGATGCCACCGTCATCTGTATATGTATACATAGCTATCACTTTTGTGACCTCAGTGTATTTTACCTTGCGTTCCAAACGAACTGACCAAGGTGGCATATCCAATTTCCAGATGTGCTTCTGCTTCGCCGTGGGTGACGGCAATGTAGAACTATGTGCGCTCAGCATTGCTGTAGCAAGTGCATACAAGGGGTTTCTCCCAGTGTTGTAAGATGCGTAACTTACATGGCACGTCTCCTAGAACGGCAATCGCGGTAGCCATGAAGCCTATAGCCGAAACATCTAGATCTACATCTACACCCATACTCCGCAAGCCACCTGACGGTGTGTGGCGGAGGGTACCTTGAGTACCTCTATCGGTTCTCCCTTCTATTCCAGTCTCGTATTGTTCGTGGAAAGGAAAATTATCGGTATGCCTCTGTGTGGGCTCTAATCTCTCTGATTTTATCCTCACGGTCTCTTCGCGAGATATACGTAGGAGGGGGCAATATACTGCTTGACTCCTCGGTGAAGGTATGTTCTCGAAACTTCAACAAAAGCCCGTACCGAGCTACTGAGCGTCTCTCTTGCAGGGTCTTCCACTGGAGTTTTTCTATCATCTCCGTAACGCTTTCACGATTACTAAATGATCCTGTAACGAAGCGCGCTGCTCTCCGTTGGATCATCTCTATCTCTTCTATCAACCCTATCTGGTACGGATCCCACACCGGTGAACAGTATTCAAGCAGTGAGCGAACAAGTGTACTGTAACCTACTTCCTTTGATTTCGAACTGCATTTCCTTAGGATTCTTCCAAAGAACCTCAGTCTGGCATCTTCTTTACCGACGATTAATTTTATATGGTCATTCCATTTTAAATCACTCCTAATGCCTACTCCCAGATACTTTATGGAATTAACCGCTTCCAGTTGCTGTCCTGCTATATTGTAGCTAAATGATAAAGGATCTTTCTTTCTATGTATTCGCAGCACATTACACTTGTCTACATTGAGATTCAATTGCCATCCCCTGCAGCATCTTCAATTCATTGCAGATCCTCCTGCAATTTCAGTACCATTTCCATTGTTACAACCTCTCGATATACTACAGCATCATTCGCAAAATGCCTCAGTGAACTTTCGAAGTTATCCACAAGGTCATATATATTGTGAATAGCAACGGTCCTACGACACTCAGCTGCGGCACACCTGAAATCACTCTTACTTCGGAAGACTTCTCTCCATTCAGAATGACATGCTATGTTCTGTTATCTAGGAACTCTTCAATGCAATCACACAATTGGTCTGATAGCCCATATGCTCTTACTTTGTTCATTAAACGACTGTGGGGAACTGTATCGAACGCCTTGCGGAAGTCAAGAAACACGGCATCTACCTGGGAACCCGTGTCTATGGCCCTCTGAGTCTCGTGGACGAATAGCGCGACCTGGGTTTCACAGGACCGTCTTTTCCGAAACCCATGCTGATTCCTACAGAGTAGATTTATAGTCTCCAGAAAAGTCATTATACTCGAACATAATACGTGTTCCAAAATTCTATAACTGATCGACGTTAGAAATATAGGTCTATAGTTCTGCACATCTGTTCGACGTCTCTTCTTGAAAACGGAGATGACCTGTGCCCTTTTCCAGTCTTTTGGAACGCAACTCTCTTCTAGAGACCTACGGTACACCGCTGAAAGAGAGTCTCATGGAAAATCAGTACTCAAACAACTAACTGCCGGCCGCGGTGGTCTAGCGGTTCTAGGCGCTCAGTCCGGAACCGCGCGACTGCTACGGTCACAGGTTCGAATCCTGCCTCGGGCATGGATGTGTGTGATGTCCTTAGGTTAGTTAGGTTTAAGTAGTTCTAAGTTCTAGGGGACTGATGACCACAGATGTTAAGTCCCATAGTGCTCAGAGCCATTTGAACCAACTAACTAAATTACCTGATTAAAGATAGCAATTAAAAAGATGTCTTTAATTTTAAAAAGTGAGAAAGATATTCATGAAAATGGTGAACGTTGCACGATCTGACTTTTTCGTAAACTGACTCATCGAAGTATTTGAACTGTCAGTTTAGTGTAAATTCGGGTCTTGACAAATTAGGTCACCGGAGGTAACATAATCTGTTAAAATACGAGGTGCATTCAAGTTCTAAGGCCTCCGATTTTTTTTCTAATTAACTACTCACTCGAAATTGATGAAACTGGCGTTACTTCTCGACGTAATCGCCCTGCAGATGTACACATTTTTCACAATGCTGACGCCATGATTCCATGGCAGCGGCGAAGGCTTCTTTAGGAGTCTGTTTTGACCACTGGAAAATTTTTTTGGTGACGGTGAATCTGTGTGCTTCCATTGAGCTGACTGGCGCTTTGTTTCTGGATTGAAAAATGGCATCCACATCTCATCCATTGTCACAACCGACGAAAAGGAAGTCCCATTCATGCTGTCGTTGCGCGTCAACATTGCTTGGCAACATGCCACACGGGCAGCCATGTGGTCGTCTGTCAGCATTCGTGGCACCCACCTGGATGACACTTTTCGCATTTTCAGGTCGTCGTGCAGGATTGTGTGCACAGAACCCACAGAAATACCAACTCTGGAGGCGATCTGTTCAACAGTCATTCGGCGATCCCCCAAAACAATTCTGTCCACTTTCTCGATCATGTCGTCAGACCGGCTTGTGCGAGCCCGAGGTTGTTTCGGTTTGTTGTCACACGATGTTCTGCCTTCATTAAACTTACGCACACACGAACGCACTTTCGACACATCCATAACTCCATCACCATATGTCTCCTTCTACTGTCGATGAATTTCAATTGGTTTCACACCACGCAAATTCAAAAAACGAATGATTGCACGCTGTTCAAGTAAGGAAAACGTCGCCATTTTAAGTATTTAAAACAGTTCTCATTCTCGTCGCTGGCGGTAAAATTCCATCTGCCGTACAGTGCTGCAATCTCTGGGACGTATTGACAATGAACGCAGCCTCATTTTAAAACAATGCGCATGTTTCTTTCTCTTTCCAGTCCGGAGAAAAAAAATCGAAGGCCTTAGAACTTGAATGTACCTCGTACATGTATGTTGCAAGGCCGCTGCTGCCACATTATGTTAAAACAGATATCCGTATTCATTTTACCGTTTCAAGAGTATTACAGTATCCTGATCCTAGCAAGAGAAGTTACAGCGAGGCTGTCACTTCGGGAGCATAGCGAAGGCTCAGAGGTGAATGAGCTAAAGCTGAAGTTTCCCGTACTACGACGGTCGTTCACGTAGTCACGTAAAGGCTGACAGTTATTGAACTATATGAAATAAAATGGTCATAACTTCTGAACGGTTTGCGTTAGGATGTTTAAACTGCACGGTTGGCCGCGGGGCATGACAGGAATTTGTATGGTTTGGTTTAGCGGCGAAGCCCACTTTTATTTGGATGGTATCGTCAATAAGCAACATTGGCGCATTTGGGCGACTGAGAACCAGCATTTCGTGTTCGAGAAGTCTCTTCACCCTCAACGGGTGAATGTGTAGTGTTCAGTGTCCGGTCACGGAATAATCGGTGCAATATTCCTTGATGACACGGTGACTACCGAATTGTACGTGAAGGTTTTGGAAAATGATTTCATCCCCATCATCGAAAGTGGCCCTGATTTCGAAAAGATGTGGTTCATGCAAGACGGTGCTCGACTCCATCGAAGCAGGAGAGTGTTTAACGTCCTGGTTCAAATGGCTCTGAGCACTATGGGACTTAACATCTGTGGTCATCAGTCCACTAGAACTTAGAACTACTTAAACCGAACTAACCTAAGGACATCACACACATCCATGCCCGAGGCAGGATTCGAACCTGCGACCGTAGCGGTCACGCGGTTCCAGACTGAAGCGCCTAGAAGCGCACGGCCACACCGGCCGGCGTTTAATGTCCTGGAGGAGCACTTTGGGGACCGCATTCTGGCTCTCTGTGGTAACCAGAGGCCACTGGCATGGACTTCGATTGGTCGCCATATCTTCGGATCTGAACACTTGTGTCTCCTTTTTGTGCGGCTACGAGGTGCGACAGTAAAGTAATGAGACTGATATGAAACACTAAATTAAGCCAAGCGCTACAAGCGCCTCTCTTAAGCAGCAGAAGACATCCTCACTGCTCGGAGGCAGCGGAGCGACTGGCGCGCAAACCGGAAGCGCAGCTAGACCCCTGCAGCGGCCTTATCAGTACCGATTGCGCAACCGCAACTTGATTTTCCAGCAACACGGTGCCAGTAATACTAGGCACCGTGTCGAGCGGCAGCCTCGCTCAACGGCTAAGTCCCAATCAAGGTCACCCGCCAAGAGCGGCCCAAACGTGAATACACACAGCCATGACTTAATTTAGTCAAATTTAGTGTTGTATCCTTCACAGTAGTTCCCTTCTGATTGTACTCACTTTTTCCAGCGCTTTTGCCGTTGATCGTAACATTCTGGAACTCATCTTCTGTAATATCCTCAAAGACCCTCGTCACAGCTTTTTGGACATCTTGTGTTGTTTGAAAATGGTGTCCCTTTATCGCCGTGTTGACTCTTTGAAATAGAAAAAAGTCGCACGGAGCGATATCTGGTGAATAAGGTGGCTGTGGTTGAGGTTAAAAATTGCTGTACTGACAGAGCAGAGCAGATGGCGCATTATCGTGATGCAGAATCTTCAGTTATTATTAGACGAACCGTTCCTCGATTGACGTTCAGTTCTTCTGCTGTCATTTTTACGGATAATCTTTGACCAGATCGTACGAGTTCATGCACCCTGGCCAAGTTGATATCTATCTGTCTGCGAGGTTGATGGTTGTCCACTGCGGTCTTCATCTGCAACATTCGTTCTGCCTTCACTAAACATTTTATGCCAACGAAAAACTTGAGCTGTTGTCATAACCTCCTCCCCAAAAGTCTTCTGAAGCTTACCGTAAGTTGTCATCGCGTTTTCACCCAATTTAATTAAAAAAGAAATGGCATGCCGTTGCGCAATATTATGCGGTTCCATTTCCGTGACAAGAGACACAAATACATGTTAACTTATTACAGCACAACTCATGACCGAGCAGTTGCATCGATGTGCCGCTTGGACTAGAAGCAGCTTATAGACCAAGGTCAAAGATACTGTGCCTACGCAAGCCTGCAGGGTTGCCACGTCTTGCAAAGAAAACCAGTCTCGTTACTTTATTGTCGCACCTCGTATATTAAAGACAGGGTATACAGCAATAACCGCAAAAACCATTGCTGAGCTGCAAACAGCCATTCAGGAGGTCATCGACAGCATCGATGGGTCATACAGAATTTCGCTATTCGACTGCGCCACATCATCGCCAATGATAACAGGGATATCGACATGTCATGACCTTAATATGGGTATATATAGTGACGTTTGCATATTGAATAAAGTGTGTGCACACTGTAGTTTTTAACTAATTTACGTTTTTATTCGTATATTTCAATAATTGTCACCTTGTATGTGGTGCCTGTACGGTGCCCAGTACAGAGCTGCAGCGCTCATTATTGAGCGGTTACAGCGCGGTTGTTACTTGGGGACTAAGCCGCTCGTGTCCGGCCCCACATGACTGGTCGCTCACATATTCGCTCCCTGCCTAAGGTCCAGACTAACAGAGCATGACCGGTCCTTGTTGACGTCTCACATCACCTAGCCCCACGGCACTGCATGTATTTGACGTCTTTGTCTCTCTTACTTTCATTCTTTCTTTTTTACTCTCTCTCTTTCTTTTTTAATGCAAAAGTAATGTTTTCAAGAAAGTTTACCTACCACAGTTAACTTTATACGTTACGTGGGACATACGAGCTTTGGAACTTTAATAGTGGCAACTATTTCTTTACAGCTCATACAAAATAGATACGTGTTTCAAAGTTTTACTGACCTTCAGAGTAGTCACCAGCATTGTTTACAACAAGCTGCCAACGATGTGGAAGTCGTAGGATACTCTTAGCAGTGCCAATTGTGTTGACAGTTCGAGCGGCGAGGTTTATTGCCCGACGAATTTGTAGCAATTCTGAAGCTAATGACGTGAAGTGTTTCCGTTAGTTTAGAAATCTAGTTGAAGTCACGAGGGCTTACGTCAGGGGAGTGCAGTAGGTGGTATAGCACTTAGCAGCCCCATCAGTCAAACAAATCAGTAACAGCTTGCACTGTACGTGCTTGAGCATGCCGGCCGGAGTGGCCGTGTGGTTCTAGGCGCTGCAGTCTGGAGCCGGGCGACCCCTACGGTCGCAGGTTCGAATCCTGCCTCGGGCATGGATGTGTGTGATGTACTTAGGTTAGTTAGGTTTAATTAGTTCTAAGTTGCATAGTGCTCAGAGCCATTTTGCTTGAGCATTGTCCTGCCAAATGACAATCAGGTCCTGCAGAAAGTGGCATAAATTCTGTCTCTATGCTGTTCATTTTTGTAACCCTCCACATAGGGTGGGGTCTAAGAGAGAGGAATTATAGTCTTACTAATGTTGACTGGAATATTAATTTTTTTCGCAAATTCGGTTAAGTTTAGTTTGTTTTGTGGTCATGAGGCCACACAACTTTTAATTATGAAACAAATGGGGAGAGAGGGAGAGTTTTAGTTTTAGCGAATCAAAATTTACGAAGTAAATAAGTATTTTTTGTTTAATCGTAACCGTTTTCCACTCAAAAATTAGAACATGGATTTTCTTGAATTACAGCGCCAACTACAAAGAATCAAAACAAATGTTTAAAACAAAATATACGTAGTTTTTTTACGCAGAATCAGATCCTGCAATAAAAAATGTGGGTTCCCATCTGAAATTTTAAAGTTGCCTCTCGCCCCACTTCCAGGGGGCTGGGGTGGTGGCCTAATTTTAGCACCAGCAGATGTCCCCCTCGAAAATAATCAGTTTTGGATTCTACACATTTTTTCGTATGAAGCTCATTTTCGAGTTATTCTCGTTTGTCAGCTTAAAATTGTGTGTGTGTGTGTTTTACAGTATTGTTCAAATAATTGTTTTCAATATACCTTGAATTCGACCTGAATCATATTCAGATCTATAGTTGCAGTTATATACATAGGCATTCCTTCAGTAAATTAAACCTCCACTGATTTTTGCTCTTAGGGTTTTCAGATGCATATTTTGATGTTGGATGAATACAACCGTTTACACACTGATCTAATTGATGTACAATGACACTGTGCAAACGTAAATAGTCAACCTAGCTACCGTATGTAACTCTAATATAAGGGTGACAGCAGCTCAGTCTGTCTGTCACGATCAATAAAGCATTTTACAGGTTGTTTAAATTCACTACAGCTGAATGTTTAATACGTATGACTGCAACCTCAGATCTTAATTCAAGCACTGCCTCTCCATACATACTGATGGTTGAGCATCTCCACTTAAGACGCTTATGTTAATAGAAATGTGCAGTGAGTTGGAATCACTTGTCATTTTTCTCTCTATGAACTCTGTCATACTGAACAGACAGTTCCACTGTACCACAGTACACTTTAGTACACAGTACCACTGTACACTTTAGCACCGAGAGAATGAATGTTCTCTACCTCAGTCACCATATTCAAGTCATGGAGGTACTAGGCTACATTCACATGTTTAAATCCACTTGCCATCAAATTTTACGTATTGCTGAATAGCAGTATTGTGATAGTACTTAGCTGAGACTCTAGTTCTGACTAAGGTTGTGCTACAGCATAGTCGAATGATAGCAGGTCTGACACGGCTGGAAGACATCTTGTGGAGAGTGACTGCTGCTGTGGTTTAGGTAGTGATATCTGTGTGTTCTCCCCTAGAACGATAATAAACAACCTCTAAGTATAACAAAACACAGACGTAATAATATTAATTGAAGATGGCTTTACAAAATAAATAATGATAGTCTTCTTCTCAGCTGATTGCTGCTGCTACTAGCAGCGCTTCATACTGGACAAAGTACAGATGGAAAATGATGGCATTCATTATTTAATTGTAGAACTTAAAATAGCTTAAGGAGTGGGAGGAACGAACTTGCATGGCATTGGCTGAAACATTAGTGCTCCAGTACCTCAACATAGTTGGCTGAGAGCATGATGACGTCGATACAAATACATAGTGTCACTGGCCGTGCGGTGTGAGGGGGAGGGGGAAGGGGGCAAAGAATTCCAGGAAAAAGGAGAAGAAATTCTCAGACTGCTGTATATGCAAATTAATTACAGTGCTCTAATCGCATATGGGGGTGTGGGGGCATGCGTGTGGAGGTGCAGGTGGTGGAGGGCATGGGGCATAGGAGGTGTGGGGATCACAGGGATGTGGGATGGGGCGGCCTTCACAAGACACAGTGTCATCATGGCTTTGATGAAATTGTTGTGGATGCGACGATGTCAGTGATTCCAGGAATGATGTCAGCAAAATTCTTTCTTGTTCTTACACTAAAACCCTACTTACATGGGCTGAACCCGAATACCGCTTTAATGTTCTCTGAGCAACGAGTTGGCACGAACTGAAATTCTGTCATACCAGACAAAAAATTTGAGAGCTCTAAGCGTTTTGCAGCAAACCACAATGCTGTATCTCAAGTAGTTTCCAGGTTTTTGAGCTGGTAGGAGGACGATATGGACACACTGCACTTACAAGACATTACAAAATTCACAGTGATACATTAGTGAAGAATTCACGGGACCTGACAGAAAATACACAAAATATAGACATACTGCACAATCACTGGTTTGATTTGACATGGAGAATATATACACATCCATTCCAATGACAGAAACGATATTAGCAATAGTAGATAAAACTGACATCATACAATAAACTGACTCAAGGAATAATAGAAATAATTAGCTTAGGCAAACTAATAAAAAGCAGAATTGCTTCCAGTTAAAGGTGACCATTATCAACAAACTGATGGTCTCACAATGGGATCCCCAATATCACTGTCTTTAGCCAATATCTTCACAAACTATCTAGAAAATCAAATATTTGAAAAAACAGCCACACAAAAAATACAAAATTATATACTGGTACAGAAATGTTGACGATTTAATTGTCAGGGCTGGATGGCAGCTACAGTGGGTTGTTAATCTAAATTTGTAGTATCATGTGCTGGCAGTTCACCGCCATGTCAGGATAGCAAAAGGACAGTGAGTGGTTGTCTGGTTGGAGGCTGACACGTTGTAAGACGTCGTGGTCTTCTGACCTTCATTGCTTACATATTCCGCACTCACAATCATAGTCCGCACATCAAGACGCTTCATTCGAACCCAGACTCTATAAGATAAAGTCAATGTTGTATGAATCCATGTAAACGATATGCAAATAACAAGTAAATCGCCAGTGCACACCAAGGTTGAAATACTCGAGGCTGGTGTACACACACATATTCAAGACACGTCGGTCACAAAAGCTTTTAGCTCGGGAGAGGCAAACCGCATGCCAGGAAGCCGGTCCCCTCAGAGGACGAGTAAACCTATCTACGTCGCCCGGCAACCGCCCGTAGATCAGACAGCGTTTGCCCGCGTGAAAGGGAGAACGACCCCGTGTTCGGCTTAAAAGCAAATTCCTCTACATTGTGTGGGAGCGCCCAGCCTACGCATTCTTTACAAACATAGCACGCAGTTTCAGAGGTTTTCACAGGGAGACAGCAAACGCCAAACGCCGATGCTACAGATTTCCGGATTGGTCGCCTTAAACGAAACGTCATTCTCCCCTTTTAGAAGAGCAATGTTGATTGGCAGATGACATTCCTGACGCCTTGAGCTGAAGGAGTAATGGAAGAGACCGAAAGATATACCCCTTCACGTCTGGCGTGGAGAGGGGCCGTTCTGCTGTCGCTCTTGGTGCAAGAACACGTAACGAGAGCGTGCGCGGTCGTACGTGTACTCAAAGAGCGAGGAACGAGTCTCTCCTCAGTACTTCACTGAGAGAGCACCTACATCGAGAGCGAATCGGAGTGCGACTCTATATTGAGTCCTTGCGATTAAGCGTTGTTCACTGTGTTGGCCACCACACTTATTGTGCGGTGTGAACGGAGAGAGTTATAGTTAAACGCCTGCGAGCGAATTTTTGAGTGGCATCGCGGTGTACTGGTTATCTGACCAGTGTACCACGCCAATAGTAAGACTAGGGGCGAATAAGAGTCCTTGACTTCATCAAGGCGTAGGGAGAGTTTGACTGGTGAAGGTTAATCCAGATAGAACGAGAGTTATCTTATTTGTCAGCAGCGAGCGGCGCAGACAGCAGTCATCGCAGCTTACGGTATTGTGCGCTACAGCTCTTGTGAGCCCCATATTTCCTCCACAACAGTACGCTTCACTGCATTTCACAAGCGACAGCCTTGACCGTACCTAGCAACATTCTAACGGATAATTATTCAAGTTTAGTAGGCGCGGCTCTCAGCCATTCTGCCAAGTCAATAACAATCTTAAATTTTGTATAGAAATTTGATTAGCGAATCCTATCCTTAAGAGCCGGCCGCGGTGGTCTAGCGGTTCTAGGCGCTCAGTCCCATACCGCGCGACTACTACGGCCAAGGGTTCGAATCCTGCCTCGGGCATGGATGTGTGTGATGTCCTTAGGTTAGTTAGGTTTAAATAGTTCTAAGTTCTAGGGGACTGATGACCACAGATGTTAAGTCCCATAGTCCTCAGACCCATTTGAACCTATCCTTAAGAGGTAGCTTCACATTCCGAAAAGAACCCGAAAATGACTTGTTCAGTTCATAACTAAAAGTGCCATTGTGATTTCTCAGAATTTTTGCAAAAAAAATAATAATTTTAGTTAGTTTCATCTTTTTATTACACTAACTAGCACTACTCCAGTACCCAAGTATTCCACTAGTTACGTAAGAAATTTTGCTACTTTTTGTGTCATTTCCTTACAGCGGACGACTCCAGAAGATATTTATTGCTGAAAGTTTTTCAGGCATTTCTCTTTAGAAGGTTAGGAGCGTCTGTCTGACATCTGTAGTAGTGTGGGGGTCGAAATTGCATCTTGCAGGAGCCACAGGATAAGGGTACATCTCAGGTTCATCCGTTGCGCAGAATGACAGAATAGCACCCATGCGCTCACAGCGTCATCAAGAAAACATCATTGATTAAACATTCATTTTATTAGTGAACCCACTAAAAGAATCATACTGACGCTCTGCAGTGGCAATGCCCTCTAGATTATTTGCTGAAGATGGGGAACATGCAACCCGTGGTCTCCAGCAGCCTGCTATGTTGCTCGCCCAGAGAAATGGTATCTCTAGGTAGTAAGTGGGAATGGTGGCGTGAGCTGACTGGCGTGGCCTGGACTGCATGTGTGTTGACTGGACACAGCTTCACAGCTCAAGGCAGGATGCACCAGAAGGTGTGGTATCCCACTATGGTACTCATAGAGGAACAACGCTCTCAGCCATAGTGTCCGACCTTGCAAGCAAAAACTGACAGTGACAGTGAGCCCAAGTAGGCAAAGGTGGCTGGTTGGCTGCACTGACCTATTCTCGAGCAGTTACCCTCCAGAATAGGGGGCTGACTGCAAGTCGTAGTAGCCCCAGAGGCGGCTCTGGCTGGGTGGCGCTAAGTCCACAATTTTGGACCCAAACCAGTAGTAAACTTGCATTTAGTAGAGGCCCAGTCTTGTAATCGCAGGTTGTAGATTCGTGTCGTCTCGTAGACAGGTGTGTGCCTCTCCTCGAAGTTTATGGATGACAGACTGCATGCACCTGTCTAAAAACAGAGGGTATTTATGGGCTTGATGCACACTTACACTACTGGCCATTAAAATTGCTACACCACGAATATGACGAGCTACAGACGCGAAATTTAACCGACAGGAAGAAGATGCTGTGATATGTAAATGATTAGCTTTTCAGAGCATTCACACAAGGTTGGCACCTGTGGCGACACCTACAACGTGCTGACATGAGGGAAGTTTCCAACCGATTTCTCATACACAAACAGCAGTTGACCGGCGTTGCCTGGTGAAACATTGTTGTGATGCCTCGTGTAAGGAGGAGAAATGCGTACCATCACGTTCCCGACTTTGATAAAGGTCGGATTGTAGCCTATCGCGATTGCGGTTTATCGTATCGCGACATTGCTGCTCGCGTTGGTCGAGATCCAATGACTGTTAGCAGAATACCGAATCGGTGGGTTCAGGAGGGTAATACGGAACGCCGTATTGTATCCCAACGGCCTCGTATCACTAGCAGTCGAGATGACAGGCATCTTATCCGCATGGCTGTAACGGATCGTGCAGCCATGTCTCGATCCCTGAGTCAACAGATGGGAATGTTTGTAAGACAACAACCATCTGCACGAACAGTTCGACCACGTTTGCAGCAGAATGGACTATCAGGTCGGAGACCATTGCTGCGGTTACCCTTGACGCTGCATCGCAGACAGGAGCGCCTGCGATGGTGTACTCAACGACGGACCTGGGTGAACGAATGGCAAAACGTCATTTTTTCGGATGAATCCAGGTTCTGTTTACAGCATCATGATGGTCGCATCCGTGTTTGACGACATCGCGGTGAACGAACATTGGAAGCGTGCATTCGTCATTGCCATACTGGCGTATCACCCGGCGTTATGGTATGGGGTGCCATTGGTTACACGTTTCGGTCACCTCTTGTTCGCATTGACGGCACATTGCTTGAAAATGTAATCACATGTCAGTTCTAGTATAATATATTTGTCCAATGAATACCCGTTTATCATCTGCGTTTCTTCTTGGTGTAGCAATTTTAATGGCCAGTAGTGTATTTTGGCAAGGCATCGATTTTCGTCATGTAATCCAAACAAAGCTTACGGCTCAGGGGCGAACTAGTCAGAACATAGTTCTACTGTGCCTCTGTCTTTCTGCTGTGTTTTCCTGTCAGAAAGGTCACAGCTCGTAGTAATAGACGGAAAGTCATCGAGTAAAACAGAAGTCATATCCGGCGTTCCCCAAGGAAGTGTTATAGGCCCTCTATTGTTCCTTATCTGTATTAACGACATAGGAGACAATCTGAGTAGCCGTCTTAGATTGTTTGGAGATGATGCTATCATTTACCGTCTTCTAAAGTCATCAGATGATCAAAACGACTGGCAAAATGATTTAGATAAGATATCTGTATGGTGCGAAAAGTGGCAATTGCCCATGAATAGGGACAAGTGTAAAGTTATTCACATGAGTATCAAAAGAAATCAGCTAAATTTCGATTATGCTATAAGTCACACAAATCTGAAGGCTGTAAATTCAACTAAATACTTATGGATTACAATTACAAATAACCTAAATTGGAACGATCACATAGATATTATTGTGGGTAGAGCAAACCAAAGACTGCGATTCATTGGCAGAACACTTAGAAGGTGCAACAGGTCTACTAAAGAGACTGTTTACACCACGCTTGTCCGCACTATTCTGGAGTATTGCTGTGCGGTGTGGGATCCGCGTCAGGTGGGACTGACGGATGACATCGAAAAAGTACAAAGAAGGGCAGCTCATTTTGTATTATCACGAAATAGGGGAGGTAGTGGCACAGACATCATACGTGAATTGGAGTGGCAATCACTAAAAAAAATGCGTTTTTGGTTGCGACGGAATCATCTCAAGAAATTTCAATCACCAGTTTTCTCCTCCGATTGCGAAAATATTCTCTTTGCACCCACCTACATAGGGAGAAATGATCATCACGATAAAATAAGAGAAATCAGGGCTCGCACAGAAAAATTTAAGTGCTCGTTTTACCCGCGTGCCGTTAGAGAGTGTAACGGTAGATAGACAGCTTGAAGGTGGTTGATTGAACCCTTTGCCAGGCACTTTATTGTGAATAGCAGAGTAATCTAGTAGATGTAGATGTTGTTGTTGTTTTTTTTGTTATATGCTTGTCCTCTAGCCTGAATGGTGATGTGATAATCACCTGATGTTGTGATGGAAGTCTCTGAAGCAAATGTAATTGCTCGACGCCAGTGTGACCCGCCTCCAAAGCGCCTTATTTTAGCTGTAGCAACGTTATTATTACACACAGAGGCGCCAAAAATAGTGGCAGCGCCACACACATCCCCCCTCTGGTAGACCAGGTCATCACATCTTAGCTCACTGTAACTCTGCAAAAGCTCGTCATACATCCAACAAATTGACAAATGTGTACAGTACATTCAGCTTTTCCCTTAACCTAGTTAGCTTAAACCATAATGTTTACTGGTGGCGTACTTAGCCTAAATAGCATTCCCATGATTAGCCCAATGGTTTCTTTCTTTTTACTTCTGACCATTAACTACACTGAAAGATCATTTATAATCTGGCAAGTATGATTACCAGATTCTTTGTTCTTGACTCATCCACTGATGACAACTTAACAATTACAATATATTCATTTAGTAAATTCCTTAAAGCTATCAAAACAGCGTCTGTACCAAATTTCACTTGACAATTTCTTACTGACTACTGGTAATGAAGGCAGTTGTTGTACTGCAGGTTCCAAAAATGGCCAAATGGCTCTGAGCACTATGCGACTTAACATCTGAGGTCATCAGTCCCCTAGAACTTAGAACTACTTAAACCTAACTAACCTAAGGACATCACACACACCCATGCCCGTGGCAGGATTCGAACCTGCGACCGTAGCAGTCGCGCGGTTCCAGACTGAAGCGCCTAGAACCACTCAGCCACACCGGCCGGCTACTGCAGGTTCAAGTAGGTTGGTGGTTCTCCGTTTCAAACAGAAGAAGGCTGCACAAAACAGAATCAGAGCCACCAAGGTTCTGGATATTGTTACACTCATGGTTCGACTGTGAGATGCTGGATATGTGTTGGAGCAACTGCTATCCAGAAATGCGTTCCTCTCGTGTAGCTGTAAGTATGTCCAGGGAGTGGATAAGATTGGGTTTCAGGGTACTGCTGACTTATCTCAGATTCGGGGCTGTGAGTATTTGCAGTGGTCTGTCTAGCAGTGCAACGAAGGCTGTGTCGTATTTGTAGTTGTGATCTCAGTAATGGTGCCTGGAAGATGAGAAGTTGAAACCATAATGTCGCAAGTTGTGCCACTAATTTACAATCGAGTACTATGTAGCCTTTACAGTATCGTATCCCTAGGCCTCCCTTGTTCACAGCAATTCACAGCAGTCATCTCGGAACTATATGCTGAATATATTCATTGCTCACTGGCTCTATGAAAATAGGGTTGTAGCTATAGTATGTTCAGCAGGCACCCTTTCTTCCCTGCCTTGCCTAGGCATAACTGTACCTCGCATATATCTTTGTTGATGTGGACCACTCAAGCCGGGCATATCGTGACCGCCTTTTGGCACTCATCTTCTGACGTTAGTAGATACTATCTCTCATGCTTAGAAATCAACACCATCTCCCTTGCCCTCATCTGCGCACAGCTCCCCAGAGGCTCCCTCCTAACGGGGTTGTGGTGGATGGTGTGTGGGCACTCAGCACCACGAATCTGGCTAGCATGTAGAGTTATGCTCAGTTGGTACTTATTGATACTGTCGCAGTGTGGTAATACAATGACAGACTCTGCTCATTGAGTGTGGTAATGAGTCATAATCCAAGTATTGCCTCTTTCAGTTGAAACCTTCCCGTCTCCGCTATATCTCTTTTGTTACTCAACCTTCCCTTCTACAATAACCTATGAAACCTTCCCTTACGATTTCTATCTCTTGCTTAGTAACAACAAATGAAATCTTCCCTTTGAAATTTATTCTCTTTCTCAATCTTCGCATACAAATTTAATTGCTGCTTATTAAAAGTGATTTTCTGATTATTTCGACGAAACATTGAATGTGTCGTCGTCGTGGCTCTCAGTCGTTATCTGCAATAACCCAAAACTGTTCCTTACCTTTTTTACTGTTACTGGATCGCCATCTGACTGCTACATCGAACTGCGACATGAATATACTTACTGTGTTTTACTATACTCTATTAACTGCTGGTGGCTGTCATAATAAATGGCTGTATTTATTACCAAAGCTGACGTTATTCTTTAATAGCAAAGCTGACGTTATTCTTTAATTAATTTGACTGAAGTTACGTAATTCATAGTTACACTTTTTCTTGACAACAATAAATTTTTTGCATAGTTTTACGTTGATGGTTTTTGGGATGGATTATAATCAGTAATGCAACATTGCTGGCAAAAATTAATTATATTCTGAAAACGTTTCTTCAAATATTTGCTGCTGGTAATGAAATGATTTTACAAACGTTCAAATGGGACTTACTTTTTACAATAATCTTACAACTAGCATTGCGCAAACCTTCAGTAGTCTCGAGTTTTAAAATTATATCAATTTGCGGTCTCTCTTGCCAACAATACTTTGGTGCAGACATTCCCTGCTACCACAATTATTTCCAACATGACAAATATTACTTATTCCTACTTAATCCTATTAATAATATATAAACATTTTTCATAAATTGTGGTTTGACAACATACAATAGAAATATACACGTATTACACTGTATCTTCCAGTAGTCCACAAGAAATCGCTCCAGAGGCAATAGCATAGGACTTAGTTGCCCAGGCATAACATGATTTATGGCCTCCTGAAACCCTGTCACCTCTACTTGTGCGTCCCATATGATGTCAGCTAATGTCCCAAGAGCGTCGCCAAGGCTACCCTTCTGTCTAGTAGATTCAAATATGTCTTTGCAACACACAGGTCCTGGTTTACTACGACAACAGGAGGTTTTACATATCCCATTAACTCTGTCGTTAGCTCCCGAAACGTATGTGGCTAATTCAGTATGTCGTGTTCTAGGTTTAGCAGTTGCATAGCGTGCTATTCAACTACAGCTTTGTTGCTATCCGTTACTTCTTCAACATGCCCAACAGTACAATGAAATTCCTGGATATTGTAGGCATCTACAGTCCCAAATACCATCTTCAGTAGCTTTATTCCCACATACAACCACCCCTCTTACTCCGTTGTGGCGTATATGGCACTAAGTCTATCATTTGAGGCACTTGCTCGTGAAACTCTTCATAGCCTCTAATATTTCCCTCGAACATTGTCCAACATTCCCTTCTTCCCTGCCTTAAGGCGCAGCTTCGAAAATGGTTCCCCTAACCTTCTTACTTCATTTCTCGCTTCCCATGGATTATATGTCAGCGTTACTGTCCACTGGTGACTGAGGAGACTGACATTTTCCTGCCTGGAGAAGAACCTTCCACCTTCCAATTACTGGTTTCTCAGTGCCCTTACTCCCTCCTGTCCAAAGAAGTGCAGTACAGCCAGGACTACAGTGCTCCTCAGACCCATCATTGGTGACGCTGCAACCTGGGAAACGGAAGCAGCGATCACGCTCCATCGCTCTTTCAAAAGACCTGATGTTTGTAATCTGTTCACACAGAGGAGAAAAAAAACCCTTAAACTCCGTATATTAACAACATAATACCCTAAGCACACAATATATGAACGAGGCGCCACCATTACAAATCTTTCCTATCCACGTAACAGCCAAACACCCCAACAGTATTACAAAAAAAATTCTTACACAAGAGCACGCTCACAATAAAAATCTGATACTCTTTCTATTTACTTCCGTGATGTTAATACATATGGCATTTCATGTATGACTCGTGCAAGTTCCTCTTGCTCTTCAGCCTTCCTCTTCTACTTGCTCGACCGCTACGGTCGCAGGTTCGAATCCTGCATCGGGCATGGATGTGTGTGATGTCCTTAAGTTAGGTTTAAGTAGTTCTAAGTTCTAGGGGACTTATGACCACAGCAGTTGAGTCCCATAGTGCTCAGAGCCATTTGAACCTCTTCTACTTCTAATGTGACTGTTACCAAAACATATGTGGAAGCACAAATGGTTCAAACAGCTCTGAGCACTATGGGAATTAACATCTGAGGTCATCAGTCCCCTAGAATTTAGAACTACTTAAACCTAACTAACATAAGGACATCACACACATCCATGCCCGAGGCATGATTCGAACCTGCGACCGTAGCGGTTGCGCGATTCCAGACTGAAGCACGTAGAACAGCTCGGCCACTTCGGCCGGCTGTGGAAGCACAGGAATGGCTGAAAATGTTGAAGGCGACCCATATGAGCAACAGTCGTTCGCATCGGTAATTGTAATTCGGCATACACTGGCTACACCATTTTGATTACCTGGTATGGCCCTTGGTTTCGAGTGCTAACCTTTTCGGTTTTACTGTTCGAGGTATATGGGCTTGCTAAGATAACCCACTGCTCTAATCAATATTGTGGTAATTTACCTATATGCTTCCCTGTCTTCTCGTGGCGCTCCAGGGCCTTGGGATTCACCTTTTGTACATATTTCCATACCTCCTTCAATGTCCTTGCGAATTTTCACACTGATTCCCATTCCTGCTGGTTTTTTGTTTGACTACATCAAATGGCAAAGGCATCTTCCTCCTACATAGTACTTCATTCAGTGAAACACCAGTACTGCCGCGCGAGGATTAGCCGAGCGGTCTTAGGCGCTGCAGTCACGGACTGTACGGCTGGTCCCGGCAGAGGTTCGAGTCCTTTCTCGGGCATGGGTGTGTGTGTTTGTCCTTAGGGTAATTTAGGTTAAGTAGTGTGTAAGCTTAGGGACTGATGACCTTAACAGTTAAGTCCCATAAGATTTCACACACATTTGAACACCAGTACTGGTGTGCGCTTTTGAATTGTATACTGCCTGTACATATGGTGAGTAAATATCCCAGTCATTATGTTGTCTATTGACATAGTTCCACATTTAACACCAATATGATGCACGCATTCCACTCTCCCTTTAGCTTACACTTAATTATCAGGCCTGTAATAAATCCTGCCTCGGGCATGGATGTGTGTGATGTCCTTAGGTTGGTTAGGTTTAAGTAGTTCTAAGTTCTAGGGGACTGATGATCTCAGATGTTCAGTCCCATAGTGCTCAGAGCCAGCCTGTTTCATCAAATCTGACATGAAGTTAGTGCTTTGGTCCATTATCATTGTCTCAGGGATACCAAACGTCAGCAAGCAATTATTTACCAGAACTTGTGCCGTCATAGTTGCTTGTTAATTCGGAATGGTGATCACTGGAACATACTGCGAGAAATGGTCAACAGTATTCGCAATATAGCGATTTCCTGTCGATTTCCGGCTAAATAGTCCTAAAATGTCCATTCAAGTCATCTCACATGGTTTGGATGTCTGAAGCAAACTCTGTAGTGACAGCTGCTGATGGCTTAGATCCACACATCATGCACACAGTACACAATTGCCTACGTACAGGTCTATGTCCTTATTCCTCGTCCTCAATCAGTAATAATCTTCTGCTCTCTGATCTATTGTCCTACATCCTCCACGTCCTAATAGCGCATGATCATGCACTTCCTTCAATATTTCCTCGTGTATCTCAGCAGATACTACTACGCACTGCTCCAGCTTAGCTGATTCCATCGTGCACAAATGGACCATTCTGCAAGGCTGTGACCTGGTGCCTGCATAATCTCAACCTTCCTGCTAAGTCTTTCCACATTATCATGTTTCCTGTCAAGTTTATGAATCACTTCAAAGTCAAACTCACTTAACTTCAGTGCCCATCATGTGAGTCTGCTTTAACCCCAACAGCCATTTCAGTGCTGCATGATCTGTTAACACCTTGAACTTTTTTCTGTACAGATAATATATGAAAGAAGTGACATTTCTTTCTCTGACATAGAGTAATTCCTTTTGGCTCAGTTAAACTGAAACTTGATGTTTCTTACCATGCTTCTCCTGTCTCAAACACACCTTAGTGGCTGCTTGGAAGGATCACATGACGGGATGAATTTTTTTCTCTTAATTCAGAAAGATCAATATAATTTTTTTTTTAATTTTTCGAATGCAATACGTCATTTCGCTGCCGAATGGAATTTCATACCTGTTCCTAACAGACGTGCAGGACTGTGAAAGTGCATCTACTTCCATTGGCTTTGGGTTCAAAATGGCTCTGAGCACTATGCGACTTAACTTCCGAGGTCATCAGTCGCCTAGAACTTAGAACTAATTAAACCTAACTAACCTAAGGACATCACACACATCCATGCCCGAGGCAGGATTCGAACCTGCGACCGTAGCGGTTGCGCGGTTCCAGACTGTAGCGCCTAGAACCGCACAGCCACTCCGGTTGGCATTGGCTTTGGGACTGGCACCAATACCACAGGGCTCACAGGAGCTGAATGCAGTGAGGTCTTTCTAGGCGCTTCAGTCCGGAATAGCGCGACTGCTCGGGCATGGATGTGTGTGCTGTCCTTAGGTTAGTTAGGTTTACGTAGTTCTCAGTTCTAGGGGACTGATGACCTCAGATGTTAAGTCCCACAGTGCTCAGAACTATTTGAACCGTTTGAAGTGAGGTCTGCTGGGTCCGGGTACGCGCGGAATCTGAAAACACAAAGGTTGTGGCTTGATCACGCAATTCACACAATATCCATAGATTCCTTTCCAAATTTGTTTTAATATTTACAAATTCCACAAACGACTGTAGCTTCTGACTTGTTTGGGATGTCAGAAAATCCCTTACTGCCTGTAACAAGTTAGGATCTACCTACCCCCTTCTCGACTAATCACATGTCCCAAGTAATATGTTTCCACCTAAGGCGAAATGTCACTTCTCAACACTGAAGGTGAGTTGTGTGGATCGTAAGCTCCTAAAAAATTCCCTTAACCATTGCACATCCTCATCTGTATCCTTTGGGAACAGGATGGTATTATCAATGCACACGGTGCATCAATATGACTTTAAAACACCTTAGCACGCCATCCAACAACCTATGAAACGTAGCTGGTGCATTTCCTAAAAGAAATGGCTTTAATTGATAATGTTAATGATCCTAAGGCACTGAAAATTCAGTTTTGATCGGTGTTCTGGCGCCACTGCCAATTGTTGGTATCCTCTCCCTAGATCTAATATAGAACATCAATGACACTGCCTTGAGTTGTCCAGAGTTTCTGTAAACTTTGGTATTGAATATGCATCTTTTACTGTTATGCTATCTACACTACTGGCCATTAAAATTGCTACACCAAGAAGAAATGCAGATAATAAACGGGTATTCATTGCACAAATATATTATACTAGAACTGACATGTGATTACATTTTCACGCAATTTGGGTGCACAGATCCCGAGAAATCAGTACCCAGGTCAACCACCTCTGGCCGTAATAACGGCCTTTATTCGCCTGGGCATTGAGTCAAACAGAGCGTGGATGCCGTGTTTAGGTCCAGCTGCACATGCAGCTTCGACACGATAGCACAGTTCATCAAAAGTAGGGACTGGTGTATTGTGACGAGCCAGTTGCTCGGCCACCATTGACCAGACGTTTTCAGTTGGTGAGAGATCTGGAGAATGGGCTGGCCAGGGCAGCAGTCGAACATTTTTTGTATCCAGAAAGGCCAGTACAGGACCTGCAACATGCAGCCGTGCATTATCCTACTGAAATGTAGGGATCCGCAGGGATCGAATGAAGGGTAGAGCCACGGGTCGTAATACATCTGAAATGTAACGTCCACTGTTCAAAGTGCAGTCAATGGGAACAAGAGGTGACCGAGACGTGTAACCAATGGCAGCCCATACCATCACGCCGGGTGATACGACAGTATGGTGACGACAAATACATGCTTCCAATGTGCGTTCACCGCGATGTCGCACAAACACGGATGCGACCATCATGATGCTGTAAACAGAACCTGGATTCATCCGAAAAAATGACGTTTTGCCATTCGTTCACTCAGGTTCGTCGTTGAGTACACCATCGCAGGCGCTCCTGTCTATGATGCAGCGTCAAGGGTAACCGCAACCGCAGCCATGGTCTCCGACCTGATAGTCCATGCTGCTGCAAACGTGGTCAAACTGTTCGTGCAGATAGTTGTTGTCTTGCAAACATCCCCATCTGTTGACTCAGGGATCGAGACGTGGCTGTACGATCCATTACAGCCATGCGGATAAGATGCCTGTCTTCTCGACTGCTAGTGATACGAGACCGTTGGGATACATCACGGCGTTCCGTATTACCCTCCTGATGCCACCGATTCCGTATTCTGCTAACAGTCATTGGATCTCGACCCATGCGAGCAGCAATGTCGCAATACGATAAACCGCAATCGCGATAGGCTACAATCCGACCTTTATCAAAGTCGGAAACGTGATGGTACGCATTTCTCCTCCTTACACGAGGCATCACAACAGCGTTTCACCAGGCAACGCCGGCCAATTCCTGTTTGTGTATGAGAAATCGGTTGGAAACTTTCCTCGTGTCAGCACGTTGTAGGTGTCGCCACCGGCGCCAACCTTGTGTGAATTCTCTGAAAAGCTAATCATTTGCATATCATTTGCTTATCACAGCATCTTCTTTCTGTCGGTTAAATTTCGCATCTGTAGCACGTCATCTTCATAGTGTAGCAAATTTAGTGGCCAGTAGTGTATGAAAAAGAGAACTCACACATGCAAGATAGTGTAGTCCCTTCTGCCCAGTGAATGTAAATGCAGAGCGGTAGCGTTGCTGAAAACGCAAAAGAAATGTGATGTACCAATTGCCCGTCCTGGAAAGAAGAAAGGCAAGAGGCTGAAGTAAGTAGCAGAAAACATGGCAGTATAGCTTGCAACAGGTAGCAGCCGTCAACGGCTACTTTTGGAAGTAAAAGTATCCCGTAGTTACACTATAGAATAACCCACACCAATTCGAGTGGATTTTGTGATTTTAAGACTCCCTCAACGGAGATCTCTGCTGACACAACTCCGAAAGTGATATGAGAAAAAGCAGACAGATCACAACAGGCAGCTGAAATAAGAAGAACGGTTGTAATCATCTAGGGATAATCCGACAATTGTAGACATACATTGGCGAAAACAAAAATTGCAACGCCGAGGAGTTGTGCTACGTAACGAAAGTTGGTAGGTGTGTTTCAACATCTGTAGATGATTTCTCATTAGATTTCGTGCCAGTTGGATAAGAATAGTACTAGTAGTGTCACTAAGGGTGCAAATCAGATTTGCTTTAAATACACGCTGTAACAATCGTGGACGTTACTTACCTTTGAGATTGGATATGGTGGGTTGATGTTAGTCAAGAATGCCTTAGAGCACCTCACTGAGTTTGAACGCGGTCGTTTAATAGGGTTACGAGAAGCTGGATGTTCCTTCTGCCCTACTGCAGAAAGACTCGGCAGGAATGTAGCCACTATACATGACTGCTGGCAGCGTTGTCCAGGGGAAGGTACGGTCGAGAGGAAGACGAACATGTTCGGTGTATTGCTCTGGCGCATCACACAAATCTGCAGCAGTATTCTGAGCAACAGTTGGCACCACAGTGGCGCAACGAACTGTTAAAAGTCGGTTACTTCAAAGACAACTTCGAGTCAGGCGCCCACTAGCGTTCACTCTACTGACCCCCAACCACCGCCACTTGTGACTTCAGTGGTGTCAAGCGAGAGTTCAATGGAGCAAAGGGTGGGATGTGTTGTGTTTTCTGGTGAAAGCTGGTTGTGCCTTGGTGCCAGTGATGACTGTGTGTTGGTTAGTAGGAGGTCAGTTGAGGTCGGCAACCAACCTGTCTACGTGCTAGACGCACTGGACCCATACCTGGAGCTATGATCTGGGGTGCGATTTCGTATGACCACAAGAGCACTCTACATCTACATCTACATTTATACTCCGCAAGCCACCCAACGGAGTGTGGCGGAGGGCACTTTACGTGCCACTGTCATTACCTCCCTTTCCTGTTCCAGTCGCGTATGGTTCGCAGGAAGAACGACTGTCTGGAAGCCTCCGTGCGCGCTCTAATCTCTCTAATTTTACATTCGTGATCTCCTCGGGAGGTATAAGTAGGGGGAAGCAATATATTCGATACCTTATCCAGAAACGCACCCTCTCGAAACCTGGTCAGCAAGCTACACCGCGATGCAGAGCGCCTCTCTTGCAGAGTCTGCCACTTGAGTTTGTTAAACATCTCCGTAACGCTATCACGGTTACCAAATAACCCTGTGACGAAACGCGCCGCTCTTCTTTGGATCTTCTCTATCTCCTCCATCAACCCCATCTGGTACGGATCCCACACTGATGAGCAATACTCAAGTATAGGTCGAACGAGTGTTTTGTAAGCCACCTCCTTTGTTGATGGACTACATTTTCTAAGGACTCTCCCAATGAATCTCAACCTGGTACCCGCCTTACCAACAATTAATTTTATATGATCATTCCACTTCAAATCGTTCCGCACGCATACTCCCAGATATTTTACAGAAGTAACTGTTACCAGTGTTTGTTCCGCTATCATATAATCATACAATAAAGGATCCTTCTTTCTATGTATTCGCAATACATTACATTTGCCTATGTTAAGGGTCAGTTGCCACTCCCTGCACCAAGTGCCTATCCGCTGCAGATCTTCCTGCATTTCGCTACAATTTTCTAATGCTGCAGCTTCTCTGTATACTACAGCATCATCCACGAAAAGCCGCATGGAACTTCCGACACTATCTACTAGGTCATTTATATATATTGTGAAAAGCAATGGTCCCATAACACTCCCCTGTGGCACGCCAGAGGTTACTTTAACGTGTGTAGACGTCTCTCCATTGATAACAACATGCTGTGTTCTGTTTGCTAAAAACTCTTCAATCCAGCCACACAGCTGGTCTGATATTCCGTAGGCTCTTACTTTGTTTATCAGGCGACAGTGCGGAACTGTATCGAACGCCTTCCGGAAGTCAAGAAAAACAGCATCTACCTGGGAGCCTGTATCTAATATTTTGTGGGTCTCATGAACAAATAAAACGAGTTGGGTCTCACACGATCGCTGTTTCCGGAATCCATGTTGATTCCTACATAGTAGATTCTGGGTTTCCAAAAACGACATGATACTCGAGCAAAAAACATGTTCTAAAATTCTACAACAGATCGACGTCAGAGATATAGGTCTATAGTTTTGCGCATCTGCTCGACGACCCTTCTTGAAGACTGGGACTACCTGTGCTCTTTTCCAATCATTTGGAACCTTCCGTTCCTCTAGAGACTTGCGGTACACGGCTGTTAGAAGGGGGGCAAGTTCTTTCGCGTACTCTGTGTAGAATCGAATTGGTATCCCGTCAGGTCCAGTGGACTTTCCTCTGTTGAGTGATTCCAGTTGCTTTTCTATTCCTTGGACACTTATTTCGATGTCAGCCATTTTTTCGTTTGTGCGAGGATTTAGAGAAGGAACTGCAGTGCGGTCTTCCTCTGTGAAACAGCTTTGGAAAAAGGTGTTTAGTATTTCAGCTTTACGCGTGTCATCCTCTGTTTCAATGCCTTCATCATCCCGGATGACTCTCGTGGTTATCCCAGGCAACCCATTCCTGAGTCAACAGATGGGGACGTTTGCAAGACAACAACCATCTGCACGAACAGTTCGACGACGTTTGCAGCAACATGGACTGTCAGCTCGGAGACCATGGCTGCGGTTGCGGTTCCCCTTGACGCTGCATGACAGACAGGAGCGCCTTCATCGACGAAACTGGGTGCACGAATGGCAAAACGTCATTTTTTCGAATGAATCCAGGTTCTGTTTACAGCATCATGATGGTCGCATCCGTGTTTGGCGACATCGCGGTGAACGCACATTGGAAGCGTGTTTTCGTCATTGCCATACTGGCGTATCACCCGGCGTGATGGTATGGGGTGTCATTGGTTACACGTCTCGGTCACCTCTTGTTCGCATTGACGGCTCTGTGAACAGTGGACGTTACATTTCTGATGTGGTACGACCCATAGTTCTACCCTTCATTCGATCCCTGCGAAACCCTTCATTTCAGCAGGATAATGCACGACCACATGTTGCAGGTCCTGTAGGGACCTTTCTGGATACGGAAAATGTTCGACTGCTGTCCTGGCCAGCACATTCTCCAGATCTCTCACCAATTGAAAACGTCTGGTCAATGGTGGCCGAGCAACTGGCTCGTCACAATACGCCAGTCACTACTCTTGATGAACTGTGGTATCGTGTTGAAGCTGCATGGGCAGCTGTACTTGTACACGCCATCCGAGCTCTGTTTGACTCAATGCCCAGGCGCATCAAGGTCGTTATTACGGCCAGAGGTGGTTGTTCTGGGTACTGATTTCTCAGGATGTATGTCCCCAAATTGCATGAAAATATAATCACATGTCAGCTTTAGCATAATATATTTGTCCAATGAATAGCCGTTTATCATCTGTATTTCTTCTTGCTGTAGCAATTTTAATGGCCAGTAGTGTACATAACATGTCAGTCATCCATATGTGGGAAGTACACACTTTGTAGGCACTCTGCATGGAGTAACGCACACATCCCGGCTGCTATCAAAACGAGACTGGCCACAGTAGGTACTGAACACGGTATTCTGTAGTTCTAGAAGAGAGGAAATTACCCTCCCTCTATTCATACAGCCGCAGGAAGGTAAAATAATTAGATTTTTTTCCGACTGCGTTCTCATTACTCATATGGTGGCCACCTTGCATCAGACCGCGCTGAGAGTGGGAACTTCACAGGGTGAGAGGTAAAAGTTTGTTACACTTATGTTTCCAATGCTCCTAATCGTATTAAAGACAGCTGGTGATGTCTGAATTAACTTTCTGTCTTAACGTCAGGCATGCACACATCGGCATTTTTAAAAATAGTCTGTTCATCCAAAGTGAAGAGCTCTTTTAATGAAAGTTTCATCACACACATTAATGCCGCTATCAAAGAATACTGCTGATTGTAACTTAGCGTGATGTATATCAGCAGTATTTTATCGTAACTATCTTATATTTTATTATGCGTAGATCGTCTGCAACAACAACAACAACAATTTTCCTTACAGACTTATTGTTATTACGTCGTCACAAGTATCTGTGTGTCTTTCATGAGATTTAAACCTAGAACCAAACCTTGCCTAACCACCATGCCACGAGAAACAGTGCCCTCGATTTTGCGGATTTTCTAAAGCATTTCACTGCACGAAAGATTTTCTGTGCGTCTGCAGCTTAATGATATTGTTAAATTAATACGGTCATAGCATTTTGGATTTATTCTTCATTTATTACCAGAAGCACATTACACAGGTCAGCGCGTTAAACCACTCACATAAAGCACTGTACATCCCTCGAGCAGTAATCTGCGTACTATTTTCAGCTCACCGATTACATTTGCCCAAGCCGCCGCAATCTGGATTTTTTCATGTCATAGCTAACAGCACCCGCTTCACGCAAGCAGCACGGATGAAACCCTCCACTCAGCTGGAATTTCCTCTGCGGCGGATTAAAACTATGCATGCGGCTAGGATTCCAGCGCGCTTCGCTAATATTGACCTCGTTTTTCGCAGTTATTTTGTAGCAGCTGGAGCAAAATAAAAATGTTTGTTCCTCGGTTACGAGGTTTCAAACGAGTTTCTAAATGATAATTTCGGTGCAAAATAGAATCTACTACGCCACACTTATTGGGTAGTATGGCAAGCAGGCATTCGACGTAGTCAGATTTGTCTGTTATAGGTAAAAACGAAAGGGGCGAGCAGAGGACAAAGAAACAAACCAATAATCCCAGTACACACAGATCTGGTAACCGTTTCCCACGTTCCTTGTAGTGAAAGGATGGATATGTGGTACATGCCTGATAGTACACTGGCACACTTTCGTGTAACTGTAGCACGAATTTTCTACAGCAAATATATTGGTCCATCGCCTCCCAGCTCCCCCGACTTGAACCCGTTGAATCTTTTTATTTATTTTTTTTTTCGTCAGAGAAATTCAAAAGCTTTGGCGTATTACAACCCTGCTGACAGGGTCAATGAACTCCGGGAACGCGTTGTGGATGCTTATCTATGCACTCGGAACACGACTGGGCTTACTGACAGTCTGCGGGCATCGACGAGGAGGCCTGCTGGAGCCTGAATTCAAATGAAAGGTGACCATGTGGAACACTTACTGTGATGCGTTTGTCCTCAAGAGCATATCTGCAGTTTGGGTCTTCAAGGTCTCTGTTATAAGGTGTTTATGTGCTCAGTCATAATACGTTGCCTGGCTCCCCCCGTCAGAGGTTCGAGTCCTCCCTCGGGTATGGGTGTGTGTGTGTCATCCTTAGCGCAAGTCAGTTTAAGTTAGATTAAGTAGTGCGTAAGCTTAGGGACCGATGACCTCAGCAGTTTGGTCCCGTAAGACGTTACCACATATTTCAATTTCAATAATACGTCGCATTGGGCGAACCACTGCTGTCTTGACCTATGTTTAATAAGATTAACTTCTTGTTTCATTGTCCCATTATCACCCGTTCCGTTTGTACCTATGATAGTGAAACGGCTTGTGATCAGAAATTCGCGGTTTCAGAACACATCTCGCTGTTACCTGTGATATTTGTTGCGCACGGGACGTATGACGTGTAAACTGGGTAGGTAAAACAAGTATTCGACGATTCTTCCTCTTCCCGAATCTTCCGATCACATCGTTCTGCCATGCGTCTCGGCTTTCAAGTATTGGCAGTACTGGTTTTTTAACTGAAGTACAAGCAAAAGCTGATAAGCGATCCAGGCCCATTCTGCTCCTAAAAAACGTTTTTGCGCGTTTTAAATAAGAAAAAAATACTTTCAACTGAAGCACTTGTTGTAGGAATGGTAGCAATTACACAAAATACTCTGAAGCGACAATGAAACTGGTATAGGCATGCGTATTCAAATACAGAGATACGTAAACAAGCAGAATAGGGCGCTGAGGTTGGCAACGCCTATATGAGACAACAAGTGTCTGGCGCAGTTGTTAGATCGGTTACTGCTTCTGCGATGGCAGGTTATCAAGATTTCAGCGAGTTTGAACGTGGTGTTATATTCGGCGCATGAGTGATGGGACACAGCATCTCCGAGGTAGCCATGAAATGGGGATTTTCACGTACGACCGTTTCACGAGTGTACCGTGAATATCAGGTATCCGGTAAAACATCAGACCTCCGACATCGCTGCGGCTGGAAAAAGATCTTGTAAGAATGGGACCAACGACGACCGAAGAGAATCGTTCAACGTGACAGAAGTGCAACACTTCCGAAAATTGCTGCAGATTTCAATGCTGGCCGTCAACAAGTGTCAGTTTGCGAATCATTCGACGAAACATCATCGATATGGGCTTTCGGAGCGGAATGCGCCCACTCGTGTACCCTTAATGAGAGCAGACACTGGACTCGCATTCGGGAGGACGACGGTTCAATCCCGCGTCCGGCCATCCTGATTTAGGTTTTCCGTGATTTCCCTAAATCACTCCAGGCAAATGCCGGGATGGTTCCTCTGAAAGGGCACGGCCGACTTCCTTCCCAGTCCTTCACTAATCCGATGAGACCGATGACCACGCTGTCTGGTCTCCTTCCCCAAACCAACCAACCAACCAACCTTAATGAGAGCACGACACAAAGTTTTGCGCCTCGCGTGGGCCCGTCAACACCGACACTGGACTGTTGATAACTGGAAACATGTTGCCTTAACGAACGAGTCTCGTTTCAAATGGTATCGAGAGGATGGACGTGTACGGGTATGCAGACAACCTCATGAATACATGGACCCTGTATGTCAGCAGGGGACTCTTTAAGCTGGTGGAGGCTCTGTAACGGTGTGGGGCGTGTGCAGTTGGAGTGATATGGGACCCGTGATACGTCTAAATACGACTGTGACAGGTGACACGTACGTAAGCATCCTGTCTGATCACCTGCATCCATTCATGTCCATTGTGCATTCCGACGGACTTGAGCAATTTCAGCGGGATAATGCGACACCCACACCTCCAGAATTGCTACAGAATGGTTCCAGGAATACACCTCTGAGTTTAAACACTTCCGCTTGCCACCAAACTCTACAGACATGAACATTATTGAGCATATTATGGATGGCTTGCAATGTGATGTTCAGAAGGGATCTCCACCCCCCCTCGTACTCTTACCGATGTATGGACAACCCCGCAGGATTCATGGTGTCAGTTCCCTCTAGCCGGCCGGAGTGGCCGAGCGGTTAAAGGCGCTACAGTCTGGAACCGCACGACCGCTACGGTCGCAGGTTCGAATCCTGCCTCGGGCATGGATGTGTGTGATGTCCTTAGGTTAATTAGGTTTAAGTAGTTCTAAGTTCTAGGGGACTTATGACCACAGCAGTTGAGTCCCATAGTGCTCAGAGCCATTTGAACCATTTGAAATTCCCTCTAGAACTACTTCAGACATCCGTGGAGTCCATGCCACGTCGTGTTACGGCAGTTTTGCGACCTCGTGGGGGCACTATACGACATTAGGCAGATGTACCCATTTCTTTGACGTTTCAGTGTAGTCTGAAAGCTTCTCGAAGAACTCGATCCGTTTCATTCCCGATCATTATTTGATAACGTCTCCCAAACTGATGCACTGAAATGTTTCTTTGTGCTGGGAAGAAAATACAGTCTCCAGTTCTTCACGCAGTTGCGAACGACTGAAGTACGCACCACACGTTTGTAATAATGAACCTACACTCTCTACCATGGCGACCGTAATTGGCAAACTGAGTAGTATTGCCTAATTTAAGGAAGAGCAGTCTACCACAATGCAAAAATCCTGTTTCCAATTGTGTTGCAATATTATCCAATATCTCGAAGTACATCTGTTTGTATTTTGACAGCAATGGACTGCCACAGCATTCACTCATCATTTCAGCTCTTTTCATGGAAGATTCAGCTTGTGAATTTATCGAGCATTTTGTGGAATTTAAAAAGTCGACCAAATTATCGTCATTTCTGGAATTTTTCGTGTAAGCTATGCATTCTGAGACGGCATTCTTGCAAAGCTGTGCATCATCAGTGTCGTTAAGTTTCACACCTCCTTGAACATGACAGCTTATAAGACTACCGTCCGCTACTACTATACCATAATCTCTAAGCTGGATGCAGTTCGTATAATGAAATTATTTTTATTAAAGCAATTTCAGTATAAAGAGCAGAACAGTGTTACCCTCTGAAAGGAAGTTAGTTGTGTTGACCGTGATATACCGGAGGTGGCTTATAGGAAGTGAAAGTCAGAATTACGTAAAAATTTAAACAGTAACAAACAATAATTTGCTTATCCTCACTGTCCAAATGATAATAAAAACGGTCGACAGCCTAATTAACCATAAGAATGAGTAACATTCTTGTTCCTGAAAATGAAAATAAGTAACTTCAATGGGCAAACACAGCCTATACTTTGTCACACGAGAGTGCAATGAACTCTGTCACTAGCAAAAGTTACCGTTAAAGAAAATGAAAGTGTTAACAGTTATAGAAAAACAAGGCTATTAGCATAAGTACAACAGATAATGACATCCACTTTTTTTGCTTTCAAGGCTTGGTCAAATTGAGTGGTTTCAATAATATTAATATTACAGCGCACTTTAGAATCAAAAATTGGACATAGGTTCAATATTACTTTTTAAACATATTCCTATCTGACATGAAATATGGATATGGTGTACAGAAAATTAGTTATTGTGCATAGATTGAGTCTCTCACTACTAAACACCTTTTTATTTAGAATGAAAATTAAATGGAATTCACTAACAGATTACTTCTCACTGTCTTCTGAATAAAGAAGTTACTGTTTTCATAGACAGTTGTATTTCTATTAATTGTTATGTAGCATGATCACAATAGACAAACTATAGATCCTGTTACAACATTAATATTCACTTTTAATACACAAGAGGAACCCAATATTATACAGAATTTGACCTGAACAGCAAGAGCAATTGAAACTTTCTATAATTAAGTAACTTTGTGCCTTTGAACTACTTTCAATGGAGGGGGGCCCTTAATCTTGACCACTGTAGCAGAGCAAACTAAACACACTTTAATTACATCAGTGAAACACTTAGCAAGCATTAACATATAACTCTCAACAGTTGCAGTTCTGAACTTTTACTGCAGTGAAACACAAAATTGAGATATTTGTTAGATCCTTTCAACAAACATTATTAATCTTAGCCCATTCTATTGCCATATTCATTTTAATATGCTTTCAATAAAGGATACTCGGTAATCATAGTTCAAACGGAGAGGAACCTGAGAGGTGTTGTGATCAGGAAAAAATCAAGGTAGGTACATAAATTCAGTTATAAATTACCTTATATTTGAGCACATTGACACATACAATGAGCTGATCCTTCACTGTACATTACTATAGTTCTTCTGTTCTATTACAGTAATGGCACAATGTGGTGGCGAATGTATGTTGGTGGGTGGATTTGAAGGTAGAATTTCTGGACTCTGTCATTTCTTGGTGGCGATAATAGATACCAATTTCAGAATAGTTCCAGCTCTTTATCCATCCATCCGAGGCACTGGAAAGCGTCAGGAAAAGCCTCTCTCGGAACCAGCACAATACACAACTTCTACATGAGCAAATGATAGTTTGGTAGCTCGTCCCAGACTGTTACATCAGTACTTGTACAACGTAAGGCTTCATCAATATTCATTGCACATAGGAGAACTACTGTGCAAGGGACAACTAACGTAAGAGAAACCTAGAGAGGAGGTACCACAGCTACTGGCCTGCTTTGCCGCGGAAGCTCACAGTTACACGTCTACAACAGCCAATGCCTCCTCTTCTGTTCCTAGTAGTGACGTCATACTTACCGCAACAACCGTGCGTGTACAGACCGCCGGCATGTTTCTGGTCTCAACGACGCCTTGGGTTCGGTTTAACGTACATTTACGTTTTCGTCTGCGGACGCTAACATTTTGGTCCTCAGGGTCCAATTGTGATGAATGCGACGAAGTAACGTTGTCGGTATACTCGTAGAACGAATAACACAAGTGTTAGGTTGTTACAATTGACTGAGTCTCTGGACAGTGCTGCCCTCTCTGGAAGTATTTGTACACGAGGGACAGTGGTCAGTGGCCCACCACGCCGGGCACCTAATAGTACACTCGCCGCGGCGAGGGAGAGATTTAGCATTGCTGAATGGGCTGTCGGTCGGGTGGCTGTCCTTAGCTCATGGCTGCGCGCGCCGTGTAAACAGCAAAGATGTATATTTTGGTTGTTAATTTACCTATGAATAATAAGTGATTATCTCAACTCTCGTGTTTCATTACAATCTGAATGGATTCGAACTATTATACAGTCCTCTTCAATTCATGGTCCTCCGGTACATTTACGTTTTCGTCTGCGGACGCTAACATTTTGGTCCTCAGGGTCCAATTGTGATGAATGCGACGAAGTAACGTATAGCGACAGCCATCCATCGGCTGAACGGCAGCGACGAGTGTCGACGGAGCAACACCGAGACGCAGCTTGCAGCGTCGAGACGACCCATCTGAAAGTTAAGTACCTGGTCTGGCTATCCTGCTTCCTGTAATTCTCACTCATTGTAACTGCTGCTTCTGCCGTTGCCTGCCACTATTAGATTTCCGTGATGGACGAAGTATTAAGAAAGAAACTTGTAACCACACCCTCGGTGGCGAAAGCAAGCCTCACTCGGTTGTTAAGGTTTGCAAAACGGACCCTTTGGACATCACTGTCAGGCTTGAACAGTTGCCAAAGATCTTGGAGAAGTATGAAGACGCGCTGTCACAGTTGTTTGAAGACGTAGAGAGCCATGCTGAGGATAGAGAAGCTTTCTAAAATATGGTCTTCGAGATTTAGAAAGAAATCGGAGCGATTCGGATGAATCACACAAACGCGGTTGACAAGGTTTCGTCAGATGCTGGGTCTGCCATGAGTGTATCAAAACGTAACATCAAGCTGTCCACCATAAAAATGCCATCATTAAACGGTAATCTAACGTAATTACGGAATTTTCACGACACATTTGTGAATCTCGTCGTAAACAATGAGGAACTAGAAGACATTGCTAAGTACCATCATTTGGTGAGTTCATTAACAGGTGAAGCATACAATGTAATTGCCCATCTCCCTGTGAGTAATACAACTTTAAGGTAGCCTTTCATTTGGTCTGTAATAGATACATACAATAATCCTCTACTGATTGCATCAGCACACTTAAAGAAACTGCTAACGCTACCGGCAATGGCAAAGCCATGTTCAAGTGAACTTCACGCAAAACTAAACGAAGTTTTAAGCAATGTACATGCGCTGATGGCATTATAGCTAGATGGCTCTTTGCAAGACATAATTACATCACATATCCCTATAGAAAGGGTTGAGCATTCTATAATAACCGAGTTTGAAACCAGTCTGAATTCGAGTAGCTTTCCAACATTTAAAGGAAATTGTACCTTTCTCGAGAATAAATGTAAATGTTTAGAAATGGCCAAGACTATAGCACCACAACGTCACGGCACAACTGTTAATAAACATCAGAATGCGCCCAACACCAACCAGTTTGGGCATTCGAAACAGACGTACGTTTCTACAGGTGCTGCATCTGCCATGTGCTACCAGCTTCACGCACTGCACAAGTGCAGGAAATTCAAACAAGCCACATGTGAACGGAAGGCTGTTGTGATACTCAACAACTTGTGCTACAACTGTCTGAAAAATGATCACAGGGCTTCTCAGTGCAACACTATTACGTGTCATACGCGTGGTAAACGACATCACACGTTATTACATGCAGAACCACAACGGACACAAGATGCACCAACGAAGGAGTGTACAGGCGACATGCAACACGAACGCTATGGCAAACATCAGTCAACTACATCGAGCTATTATTCACAGCTATCAGTTCAGGCAAACGAGTAATACTTGCGCCGGCGAGAATAAGGTTGCAAGATATCAATGGAAAATGGCAGACTTGTCGTGCTCTATTAGATACTAGGTCGCAGTCATGCTTCATATCGGAAAAATGTGCACAACGCCTCAGAATTCAAAGGTGGCACAGCAGAGTAGGCCCTACCGATTCAAGGAATAGGTGCAACCCGCTCAGAAACAAAACACCGTGTCTCTGAACTGTTGGGCTCCTGTGTAAGCAACTTTATGTCATCTGTCGAATGTTTAGTTTTGCCAAAAATAACTGAAACCTTGCCTGGACAAATAACTGATCCCAGTACGTGATACTTGCCAAATGTACAACTCGCTGATCTAGAGTTTTGGTCACTTGGAAAGATCGACGTGTTGCTAGGAGCAGAATATTGTCCATACATTCACAAATCAAGGACTATCTCCGTAGGAACTGATCACCCCGTGCTTCAAGAGACAGAACTAGGTTGGGTCATATCTGATCAGTATCAAACGGTTCAAAAATGGTTCAAATGGCTCTGAGCACTATGCGACTTAACTTCTGAGGTCATCAGTCGCCTAGAACTTAGAACTAATTAAACCTAACTAACCTAAGGATATCACACACATCCATGCCCGAGGCAGGATTCGAACCTGCGACCGTAGCGGTCACGCGGTTCCAGACTGAAGCGCCTTTAACCGCACGGCCACACCGGCCGGCATCAAACGGTAGAGCACAACATTTCGTCAAGGCGGCCAATCGTGTCATGCTTTGTAAAAACGAACAAACACTCTTGAAGAGATTTTGGGAGCTCGAATAATTAGATCATGATGTAATGACAAAAGAAGAGGACCAATGCGAAGCACACGTCGTGCAACACATAACGAAAGATTCCACAGGCAGATTCGTTGTCCATCTTCCGTTTCGCGAAGATCCGAGTAAATTAGGCGAATCTTTCAGCACTGCAGCGAAACACTTCTCTCAGGTTGAACAGAAACTGGCGACACACCCGAAGCTTAAAGAAAACTACACACAGTTAATGAGGAAATATGAAGACTTAGGACGCATGGAACCAGTAGCTACACCTGCTGCCATTTCATACTACATGTCACACCATGCAGCCCTTAAGAAAGTCATCTCGACTACCAAAACTCGAGTAGTTTTTGAATTTTCGGCCAAAACGAGCTCTAATTTGTCGCTAAACAGTTTGTTGATGGTTGGACCAACGATTCAACAATATTTGTGCTCCATAATGTTACGCTTCCTCATGCCTTCACAGCTGACATGGAGAAGATGTGTTCACAATTTTTGGTAGCGGATGAAGATCGCGTCTACCAACGAATACTGTGGAGGAGTGACAGATCCGCACCACTGCAGGAATACCAGTTAAAGACAGTCACATACGGAATGGCCTGTGCACCTTTTCTTGCGGTATGATGTCTGCTGCAATTAGCTCATGAAGAGGGCAAATGTAACAAGGCAGCAAACATTCTTGCTAATGACTTCTATGTGGACGATTGTATCTCAGGTTGCGATACAGTAGAGGCCGCAATCGAAGTCCAGCAAGATCACACGAAGCTTTTAAAGAAAGGTGGTTTCTCATTACGGGACTAGTCCAGTAACGGTGTGTAATTCCTCGAAAATATCCCCGCAGAATTAAGAGGGACACAAGTACCCTTACGGCTTGATAACGACGAGGATATTAAAACTTCAGGTTTACTCTGGGTTCCAGATACTGATCAGTTCCAAACTGTGAATAATGTCAAGCCAGCACAAAATGCATTGTACCGGTTGTCACGTCACCCATTTTTGACCCTCTGGGAAAAAGCAGTCCCACTGTTACCACATTCAGAATCTTTTTGCAACGTCTGTGACAGCTTCAGTTAACATGGGACGAGCCCTTGCCTCAAGAGTTGAATTGCATGTGGCGGGCACTATACAGAGAGGTACGTATGATAGATAATATTCGCATTGATCGTAGAGTCATTGCAGAAGGAGACCTTGTCAGCATTCAACTGCACGGATCCTGCGACGCTTAAGAAAAGGCCTACGGCTGTTGTACATATGTACGATCAACTAATCATCATGAAATCACATGTGTCAAATTATTAAGCTCCAAAACACGAGTATCTCCATTGAAAAGGTGTCCTTACCTCGCCTGGAACTCTGTGGTGCTCTCTTGCTGTCGCGACTATTACAGCATACTGTTCTCTCTCTGGATATAGTCACAGAAAGAACTTACTTGTGGGCTGACTTATCCATCATACTGGCTCGGATCGCGTCTCCATCCACGCGGTGGAAGACATTTGTGGGGAACCGTGTCGCTGAGATACAGGAAAATACAGCAGCTGCGGTAGGGAACCGTATATCTACATTGGAAAACCCACCTGATTTGAGTTCGCAAGGAGTGTCTCCTGCAGACCTCCAAGGAAACAGCCTGTGATGGTTTAAGGAAGACATCACTTCATGGCCTGTGAAAGACACCTCTAGTGATTCAGCAGCCCAGGAACTGCCAGAAAAAATGCTTAAGTCCTCTGTCACATCACTAGAGTAATTCAAGACGGTATCATCTGTCGATTCTCAGAGTTATCACGACTACAGCGGATAATGACATACTGTCTTAGATGCATTAATAACTGCAAGGGAAATGAGAGTGACAGCTGAATTGTCTCGCAGTGAACTGCAGGACGCTTTGGTACAGTGTGTCAGGATAGCACAAGAAGATACATACGCAACGGAAATCTACCAGTTGAAGACCATAAAACTATTGGAGAAAAATAGCAAGCTCAAATCGCAGCATCCTATCCTCGATGACATGAGACTGCTATGGGTTGGAGGCAGGCTACAAAATGCTGATCTATCATATGAGGAGGAGCATCAATTCGTACTGCCACCTAACCATCATCTCACACGACTAATAGTGGAAATAGAACATCGTCGTCTTTCCCACTCTGGGTGTCAACTGTTGCTTACGTCTCTCAGAAAGCAATACTGTATACGTAACGGACGAAATGCAATGCGGCGTGTTCTGCATCAGTGCTTGACTTGTCAGCGATTAAAGGCGAATCCTGCACAACAGCTCATGGGAGACCTGCCACACCCCAGTGTAGGAGCTGTGAGGCTTTTCTTCAGTTGTGGGATTGATTACACAGGACCGTTCTATGTGGAAACCGGCTCATAGAGATCCAAACCAAGGGAAAAGTGCTACGTTGCCCTGTTTGTGTGCTTGGCTACATGAGCAGTGCGTTTGGAGGTAGTTGGTAAGATGACGATTGAAGTATTCCTGTCGTCGTTCAGAAGATTTGTTTCACGGCGGAATAGGTGTCAAAATCCGTACAGAGACAATGGAAGAAACTTGATTGGAGATAGTCGGGAATTTCGCGAGTTACAAGCTGCTGTGAGCAGTCATTATCAGCAGACACAGATGAAAAGCTTTATGGACGAAGAAGGCATCGACTGGCACTTCATTCCTCCTTGCGTTACGAAACTTTGGGGGAATATGGGAAGTAGGAGTGAAGTCCTTCAAGTACCACTTGTGGCGATCGATGGGAATCACACGTCCAACTTTGGAAGAGTTGACAAACCTGACTTGCCAGACTGAGGCTTGCTTGAACTATCGTCCTCTCACGCCACTGTCTTGCGATCCTACTGAGCCCTAAGCCCTCACCCCCGGTCATTTCGTGATTGGAACCGCAATCACAAGCATCCCTCAGCCAGATCTAGGGCCGGCCGCGGTGGTCTTGCGGTTCTAGGCGCTGCAGTCCGGAACGGCGGGACTGCTACGGTCGCAGGTTCGAATCCTGCCTCGGGCATGGATGTGTGTGATGTCTTTAGGTTAGTTAGGTTTAAGTAGTTCTAAGTTCTAGGGGACTGATGACCTAAGATGTTAAGTCCCATAGTGTTCAGAGCCATTTGAACCATTTTTTGAACCAGATCTAGGTACAGCCAACCTGGGCTTGCTCACAAGGTGGGAACTATTACAGCAAGGCTTCCAGGTCTTTTGGCGGCGCTGGACATCTACCTGCATCATCTGCAGCAGCGGGCAAAGTGGACGGGCCCTAGTCAGAATGTGCAGCCTACTGCATTGGTCATAGTAAGAGAAGATAACCTGCCACCCTTATGTTGGAAGCTGGCCGTCATTGAAGGAGTACACCCTGGGCGCGATGGAATGGTGCGAGTGGCCACTATTCGCACACAGCAAGGGATTTTCGAGCGACCAATCTGCAAGCTATGTCCTTTACTGAGTGACGTGATACAAAAGTGAACAGTGTATTCGTGTTTTTTTTATTTATGTGTTTTAGTCCTTTTGCATTGTGTGCAGCTTGCAGAAGACTCAGTGTATTTCGTCATTTTTTTATGTTTGAATGTAAATTTGTTTATGTGATTGTGATTTCCAGATACCAATTACAGACTATAGACAGAATACCTGATTGAAGGACGCAATGTTGTGTGTATTAACTTGTGTTATTTTCTATGATTTAGCAGGACCTGTATTACTTGTATTATGCTGGAAAGAAATTAATATTTCTTTGGAGGTAGTATGTTCTGTTGTTACATTTGACTGAGTCTCTGGTTAGTGCTGCCCTCTGTGGAGGTTTTTGTACATGAGGGGCAATGGTCAGTGGGCCACCCCTCCAAGGGCACCTAACGTACACTCGCCGCGGTGAGGGAGAGATTTGGCAGTGGTGAATAGGCTGTCGGTCGAGCGGCTGTCCTCAGCTCGTGGGCGTGAGCGCCATGTAAACGGCAAAGATGTATATTTTCGTTGTTAACTTACCTATGAATAATAAGTGATTATCTCAACTCTCGTGTTTCATTACAAACTGAATGGATTCGAACCATTATAAAGTCCTCTTCAATTCATGGTCCTCCGGTACATTTATGTTTTCGTCTGTGGACGCTAACAACAAGCTAACGCCTTTCGCGCCAGCTGACAAAAGTGCATAAAGGTTTATCGTGAAATGATTATTATTGATAATACTTCTACTGTTACTAATACTACTAGTATTACTACTACTATTACTACTACCGCTCCTACCAGAGGAAAGTAAGGGTTCCCGGCTCCCTTGCCTCCCCTGATCAGCAGCCACAGCTACACTGCTATCAACCCAACAGTAATGGCGCGACTGAGCTCCGGCATCGTCCTCTGAAGGCGGGGCTCATGTACCATGGAACTGCTTGGACATCTGCATTCCCGATAGTTCTTTTGGGAGAACGAATCTGAAACACTGCGTCGACGTCAGTTCTGTACAGGCAATAACACGAGACCACACGGATTTTGTTCGTCGGTTAGAAGAGCACATTGCTTAGATCCAACCACCCAAGGCCACCAGGCGTGGTACACCAACCACATACAGTACGTGATCTGCGGTCTAGAAAGCTGCTCTGGAGGGACAGTGACAATTCACACTTGCAATTCCCTTATACTTGTCCACATTGCACCTTAAGAAGACCTAGGCAGATGCTGGACGATGCTGTAAACGAGTCCACAATCGTGACACAATAGAGTGCGTGAAGCCTGGGTGCAGTTTACACGAGGCGCCACGAACAACTGAAGCATGACGGCTACAGTATCATCCAGAACCAGACCTACAGTCTCGGCCGGAGTTGCAAGAGCTGGCCGCTGCAGAACAACGAAAGGCCTGCAACATCCAATCTGGCCAACATGTGCGGTTTGGGAGAGCGAGCAGGCCACGCCATGCGTGCGGTATTTTCGGTTTCCAAGAAAACATCGACCGCTCGTGCTCTATGAGGTGGAGCATTGTCGTCCACCAGTGCGACGTCTGGGCTCACAGCACCTCGGAACAACTGTACATGAGGCCATAAGACCTCGTCACGATACATGACAAGTTAAACCTTTCCGATTCACCTGTACAATTTCAGGAAGAGATGTTCGAATGATCAACATAGCGATCCTCCTCGATATCGACCTCTTTCCACAACGTTTGGGTCTCGAAATCGCGTGCCACATTCCCTTCAGATGCGAATCCGTCGAGAACCACTTTCCAGACCAAATCGGGACTCATCTGAGAAAAGAACATTGGCCCACTGTTGGACTGTCTAGGTGGCATGTTGACGACTCCACTCTAGATTCCCTTTTGTGAAAACGCGTCAGAGGCACACATATAGCAGATCTCCAACAATAAATGCCACTCTGTCGAAGCCTTCTCTACACCGATTGCCTCAATCCAACACGTCTAATGGATGCTGCGACGAGCCGGCCGAAGTGGCCGCGCGGTTCTGGCGCTGCAGTCTGTAACCGCGAGACCGCTACGGTCGCAGGTTCGAATCCTGCCTCGAGCATGGATGTTTGTGATGTCCTTAGGTTAGTTTGGTTTAACTAGTTCTAAGTTCTAGGGGACTAATGACCTCAGCAGTTGAGTCCCATAGTGCTCAGAGCCATTTGAACCATTTTTGATGCTGCGAGGACAGATGCCAATTGCTGCACAATACTAAGGAGGTACCGCCGCGGCCTTACAGTCAAATAACGGTCCGCTCTTTCTGATGTAACACGTGGTCGGTCGTGTCCTGGTCTTCGTGATACAGTTGTGGTCTCTAAACACTGTCGCCACATCTGAGAAACAACAGTACGATTCACGTTAAGCCGTCGTGCCAGATGAGTTTGCGACTGTTGTGCTTCCATTATTCCTATGGCCATCCCCCGCAGAGAGTCTGGTAGGCGTCTTCTCTGTGCCATACTGCACCGTCTGCGACTGTGTACACAGCAATTGTGGATGTGGGACTACTCAGTAAACACTACTCCTTTTGATAGGTGCCCTGACGTCATCGTTGGCGTGGTTTTCCGTTGACCGAAATGTCATCTTCCGTACAGAACACGACCGTACGGACGTCTGTTGACAGTTTGTTTGATTATGTCGTGAATGAGACACAGGACGGGAAATAGCGATTTGTACCTTTAGTTTTGTACACCATTGTATGAGTCTCAATTTTATCATCGATAATGATAGAAGCTGAAAAAAAAATCGTTGGCAGTACTGACGGTTTAAGAAGCGTAAATTAGTTCAAGTTTATGTTAGGGAACGCATTGGACTACGGTATTCCATGCAGTGTCTTAGGTATACTTCTATGATGGTGTAAAGGCTAACACATGTACTTAGTAAGCAGGTGATCTGGGTCCAAGCCCTTGCTGCGGCACAGATTATAATTCATTTCTTCACTTTCTATCATCATCAAAGATAAAGGTGAGAGTCATACATCTCAAGGAAAATTTAATTCCATCAGATTAAAATTTACATATCTTTTGCGAAGTAGTCATGTTCAACATAAAAAGCATTTCCACTCTTTAAATAAAGTCTTTTGTTAACTCAACATTAAACTATCTTTCTACACTACTGGCCATTAAAATTGCTACATCACGAAAATGACGTGCTAAAGACGCGAAATTTAATCGTCAGGAACACGATGCTGTGATATTCAAATGATTAGCTTTTCAGAGCATTCACACAAGGTTGGCGCGGGTGGCGACACCTACAACGTGCTGACTCGAGGAAAGTTTCCAACCGATTTCTCATACAAACACAGCAGTTGACCCGCGTTGCCTGGTGAAACGTTGTTGTGATGCCTCGTGTAAGAAGGAGAAATGCGTACCATCACGTTTCCGACTTTGATAACCGCGATTGCGGTTTATCGTATCGCGACATTGCTGCTCGCGTTGGTCGAGATCCAATGACTCTTAGCAGAATATGGAATCGGTGGATTGAGGAGGGTAATACGGAAAGCCGTGCTGGATCCCAACGGCCTCGTATCACTAGCAGTCGAGATGACAGACATCTTATCTGCACGGCTGTATTGGATCGTGCAGCCACGTCTCGATCCCTGAGTCAACATATGGGGACGTTTGCAAGACAACAACCATCTGCACGAACAGTTCGAAGACGTTTGCAGCAGCATGGACTATCAGCTCGGAGACCACGGCTGTGGTTACCCCTGACGCTGCATCACACACAAGAGCGCCTGCGATTGTGTACTCAACGACGAACCTGGGTGCACGAATGGCAAAACGTCATTTTTTTGGATGAATCCAAGTTCTGTTTACAGCATCATGATGGTCGCATCCGTGTTTGGCGACATCGCGGTGAACGCACGTTGGAAGCGTGTATTCGTCATCGCCATACTGGCGTATCACCCGGCGTGATGGTATGGGGTGCCATTGGTTACACGTCTCGGTCACCTCTTGTTCGCATTGACGGCACTTTGAACAGTGGACGTTACATTTCAGACGTGTTACGACCCGTGGCTCTACCTTTCTTTCGATCCCCGTGAAACCCTACATTTCAGCAGGATAATGCAAGACCGCATGTTGCAGGTCCTGTACAGGCCTTTATGGATACAGAAAATGTTCGACTGCTGCCCTAGCCTGCACATTCTCCAGGTCTCTCACCAATTGAAAACGTCTGGTCAGTGGTGGCCGAGCAACAGGCTCGTCACAATACGCCAGTCACTACTCTTGATGAACTGTGGTATCGTGTTGAAGGTGCATGGGCAGCTGTACCTGTACACGCCATCCAAGCTCTGTTTGACTCAATGCCCAGGCGTATGAAGGCCGTTATTACGACCAGAGGTGGTTGTTCTGGGTACTGATTTCTCAGGATCTATGCACCCAAATTGCGTGAAAATGGAATGACATGTCAGTTCTAGTATAATATATTTGTCCAATGAATACCCATTTATCATCTGCATTTCTTCTTGGTGTAGCAATTTTAATGGCCAGTAGTGTAACGGCGCTGGTTGTCGCAGACCTACCTATGACCTCAGCAGCCGGTCTGCCGTTGTGCAGAGGTGTCTGAGGAAACGATCTGGGCTGACGAACTGGCCCCTGAGTGCTGTCGTCGCCATCCTTTATGCCAGCGCCGGAGAGGGCGCTGGTGTCGTGTAGTCGTCCCGGAGAGTGGAGGTGCGGCGCTGATTTGCTTATACTGCCACTCTGGCGCCACCTTTCGGGGTCCGCAAATACTGACGCGCGCGCTGGCGGGCTTTTGACTGCCAGCGCACGAGTGGTGTCTTACGATGATGGTAGTGTCGCGCGTGCACGGGATCGAGTGATCGCAGGTATCAAACAGATTCCACGTCAGCCGCCAGGGGTACTGTGTTTTCTATACGTGCTTATCTACATCTACATCTACATTTATACTCCGCAAGCCACCCAACGGTGTGTGGCGGAGGGCACTTTACGTGCCACTGTCATTACCTCCCTTTCCTGTTCCAGTCGCGTATGTTTCGCGGGAAGAACGACTGTCTGAAAGCCTCTGTGCGCACTCTAATCTCTCTAATTTTACATTCGTGATCTCCTCGGGAGGTATAAGTAGGGGGAAGCAATATATTCGATACCTCATCCAGAAACGCACCCTCACGAAACCTGGACAGCAAGCTACACCGCGATGCAGAGCGCCTCTCTTGCAAGTCTGCCACTTGAGTTTGTTAAACATCTCCGTAACGCTATCACGGTTACCAAATAACCCTGTGACGAAACGCGCCGCTCTTCTTTGGATCTTCTCTATCTCCTCCGTCAACCCGATCTGGTACGGATCCCACACTGATGAGCAATACTCAAGTATAGGTCGAACGAGTGTTTTGTAAGCCACCTCCTTTGTTGATGGACTACATTTTCTAAGGACTCTCCCAATGAATCTCAACCTGGTACCCGCCTTACCAACAATTAATTTTATATGATCATTCCACTTCAAATCGTTCCGCACGCATACTCCCAGATATTTTACAGAAGTAACTGCTACCAGTGTTTGTTCCGCTATCATATAATCATACAATAAAGGATCCTTCTTTCTATGTATTCGCAATACATTACATTTGTCTATGATTTCTACGTATTGTTTATTCCTTCGTAAGTGAATTTTGTATGTTTTGTATGTTCCATCCCTTTAGTTTTAGTTATGTACTGGCTGTCACCCCAGGTTACAATAGTAACTAGTTCTGTTCAGTCGAAATTCCTTACGCTCAGGAACGTTTTTGCTATCGTTTGAGCCACGCAGGAAAGCCGCGCGGTCTCGGGCGCCTTGCCATGGTTCGCACGTCTCCCCACGTCGGAGGTTCGAGTCCTCCCTCGAGCACGGGTGTGTGTGTTGTTCTTGGCGTAAGATAGTTTAAATTAGATTAAGTAATGTGTAAGCCTAGGCGCCGATGACCTCAGCAGTTTGGCCCCACAGGAACTTAACACCACCATCACCGCTATCGTATGAGCGTTCCTGACAATCTGTTGCCGTCAGTAACGATCTGTTTACGAACTTGTAACCAGCCAGTTATTTTTCAGTAAAGTTTATTCCAACAAGCTCATTTACTGTCTCATCTTTAAGACGTATTCAAAGGTCAATCACCAAAAATCTGACAAGTAAGTTGATAAAAGACACCGACTTTTACACACTGATGACAGGACTCGTAAGCGCATTACGTGCTAATGAATTCTGTTTGCTAGTATTTTTGCGTGTTCACACCAATTCACCTGAGAATCAATATTCATTCCTAGAAATTTTGTGTTTTTCAAGCAGTTTATAGAGGTGCTATCCACATTTAATTTGCTGACCGGTGTGGCCGTGCGGTCTAGGCGCTTTAGTCTGGAACCGCGTGACCGCTCCGGTCGCAGGTTCGAATCCTGCCTCGGGCATGGATGTGTGTGATGTCCTTAGGTTAGTTAGGTTTAAGTAGTTCTAAGTTCTAGGGGACTAATGACCACAGATGGTAAGTCCCATAGTGCTCAGAGCCATTTGAACCATTTGAACCACATTTAATTTAGCAGTATAATTTTTCCTGTTCAATGTGGGGTCTACTTGTTTTCTCTGCAAGGCGTTCTCTTCTCAGGTACTGGGATATTACTGTCATCAGTATAGACAATTTTTCCCCCACGACTAAAACTACTACGTAAGTCATTGATGTATATCAGGAACAGTATTTTTCCTAATTTGCTACACTTAGGAACACCCGTAATAATGTATTTTGGTTGTGATAAGTGTTTCACTAAAAATTTAGTCTTATTAGAGGTATGTATTAACTCCACTCTGTCTACGAGGTACGATCGGAACGAGTTATTAGCAACCTCTCTTATTCTTAATTCTCCTAGCTTCCTTAGTAAAATCTTATGATCAACTGTATCAAAGCCTTAGAAGGATCTATAAAGATTAAGAGCATCAAATACCACTTTTGTGAACACTAGTATGGCTGTTTCTGCACTTCTGGCTTTTGTGTGGTGTGAGAAAATAACTGGTCTAGTTCCTCATCTCTGCTGCTCCGACCCCATACAGAAACAGTTAAAAACGATAACACACAGAAAGAAAAGGCAGGTTTTACAGACACATGGCATACATATTCCCCACTCTTTTGACGGTAGGAAATCGTCTCTTTTGTGTGGTGTGAGAAAATATCTGGTCTAGTTCCTCATCTCTGCTCTTCCGACCCTATACAGAAACAGTTAAAAACGATAACACACGGAAAGAAAAGGCAGGTTTTACAGACACATGGCATACATATTCCCCACTCTTTTGACGGTAGGAAATCGTTGCAAACAACCACTTGTTTCGCAGAGGTGAAAGTAAATCTGCTTTCTAAATACACTTTAATACGGCACGCAGTGTTCCTAGTAGCGACCGGGAGAGTGGGCCATGTGTACTCTGTCAAGTCTGTCAACATGCGTACAAGGTTCCTTTCAAGCATATATTGTGCACGCACTTGGGCGGTTTCATTTTGATTCGGACCGCACGAAACCTGTCATTTCTTGTGGCGGTTCAGTTTTCTGTCGTCTAAAGTAGATGAGAAGTTAGTATATTTGACAAACTCACAGCTGCGATAAACAAGTACTTCCAGGTTTTTTAAAGGTCAAAGTTACCGTAATTTAATAAAATCGCGCGATTCCGAATCTTGTAACTCAGAAGCCATTCAAAGTAAAATTCTGAAACAAAATTCAAAATGTAGAAAACGTATAGTTTGAGGTGGTATTCCTGTGGTATTTTTAGAACTTATTGTTAACTTTTATAATTTTCACTTTTTTTCTGGAAAATGCCATTTTACATGGAATAAAAATTATACCGTGTTATTCAGCATTTAATTTGAAAACAATATTAGTAAACAGCTTTTATAGTATCTTCAATGAAGAGCTGTAGAAAAAATAAAAAGTAAATAAAACGTCGACGACACACACGAATCGTGAAGAGGTCATTGTCTATCGCCTGCTACTTACGTTTCACGGAAGCCCAACATAACCTAAAGATATATATAGTTATGGCTCACCGGCCATTTGACCATGTTCTGTGCGAATGCACACACATTGCCCGAACTCTTACGGGAATCAGTAAAGCCGCGAGTAACGAGTGTAATGGGCAGGGACACTACGAATATAGTGCGGGACAATAAGTTGGGAATGTGGGTCTCACGGGAGGCGTGCCAGAGATAAGTCCCTGCAGTCGCATTATCCCCTGTGTCCTCGGTGGCTCAGATGGATGCCGGCACGGTAGCTCAGCGTGTTCGCTCAGAGGGCTGCTCGCCCTCTGTAATAAAAAAATAAATAAAATAAATAAAAAAACTGAGTAAAGGAATTAACGATCAACTTGAACGGATGTCTTGTGACGTCCGCCCAGACCAAACGCAACGAAAAAAAAAAGATGGATATAGCGTCTGCCATGTAAGCAGGAGATCCCGGGTTCGAGTTCCGGTCGGGGCATACATTTTAAACTGTCACCGTTGACGCATATCAATGCCTGTATGCAGCTAAGGGTATTCATTTCATTATATTGGTTTCATTGTAATTTCATAACCTAAACAGTTATTATTTAATTATTTTCTGGCCTTTCAGGCAAGGAGCTATGTAGTTTTAATCTTTATGAAAATGATGTTCATGCTTAATACAGGAATAAAAAGGTTTAAAAAAATTATATTAATTATTGATATATTATGATATATACCTCCACCAAGAACAGACATTCAGCTTCAAAATGAATCGTACTTCATTGAAGTCGGATATAAGATTCGTGAGTTAACGGCAGACAAATTGTCGCGGCAGGAAAATTACGTAAAAATTACCGAATATTAACTCGAAAACTAGTAAACATGTAAGACATAACTTCACGAAAGCTGTTTTTCTGTACGGAAAAATCATTATTAATGATTTTAAAAAATACCAAGTCAGTTTTTATTTCATTTTTCGTCTGATCTGGAATAGAATATCCCACTGTCGCTTCGCGGAAAAAAGGGTTGTCAGCACGAGACGTTGCCTATCAAATTGGCTTATACCCCAGCGACCTCATTCAAACATTCATCAGTTATCGTCGAGCGCAAAACATTGAAGAAATGCCTGACGGTAGCCACCCACGGAAAACAACACAAGCCGATGAGCGCTACCTACAAAACACGGCTCATAGGTATCTCGAGTGACATGCGGAAGATTTGAGTTCTGCCCCTTTGGAGGCAACTGGGAGGATTCTGTTGATGCAGACAGCAAGAAATGATGACTACCCGATTAATTTGACCTCCACGCGTCCATTACGAAAAACAATATACGCTGGGGTGACAAAAGTAAAAAATGGTTCAAATGGCTCTGAGCACTATGGGACTTAACATCTGAGGTCATCAGTCCCCTAGAACTTAGAACTACTTAAAACTAACTAACCTAAAGACATCACACACATCCATGCCCGAGGCAGGATTCGAACCTGCGACCGTAGCGGTCGGGCGGTTCCACACTGTAGCGCCTAGAACCGCTCGGCCACCGCGGCCCACTCGACAAAAGTCATTGGATAGCTAAGAATGTGTCCAGAGTATCAGATTGCAGACATTACCTCTCACCGTGGACAACGCAGTGGCCGACGGCTTTCACTCAACGACCGAGAACAGCGGCGTTTGCGTAGAGTTATCAGTGCTAACAGACAAGCAACACTGCGTGGAATAACCGCAAAAAATCAGTGTGGGATGTACGACAAACATATCCGTTAGGGCAGCTCGGCGAAATGTGGCGTTAAAGGCCAGCAGACGACCGACGTGGGGAGTACGACGAACGTATACTGACCTTACGACTTATCTTAGAAGAAAGATTAAGGAAAGGCAAACCTACGTTTCTAGCATTTGTAGACTTAGAGAAAGCTTGTCACAATGTTGACTGGAATACTCTCTTTCAAATTCTAAAGGTGGCAGGGGTTAACTACAGGGAGCGAAAGGCTATTTACAATTTGTACATAAACCAGATGGCAGTTATAAGAGTGGCAGCAGTGGAAGCAGTGGTTGGGAAGGGAGGGATACAGGGTTGTAGCCTCTCCCCGATGTTATTCAATCTGTATATTGAGCAAGCAGTAAAGGAAACAAAAGAAAAATTCGGAGTAGGTATTAAAATCCATGGAGAAGAAATAAAAACTTTAAGGTTCGCCGATGATATTGTAATTCTGTCAGAGACAGCAAAGGACTTGGAGGAGCAGTTGAATGGAATGTATAGCGTCTTGAAAGAAGGATATAAGATGAACATCAACAAAAGCAAAACGAGGATAATGGAATGTAGTCGAATTAAGGCGGGTGATGCTGAGGGAATTAGATTAGGAAATGAGACACTTAAAGTAGTATAGGAGTTTTGCTATTTGGGGAGCAAAATAACTGATGATGGTCGAAGTAGAGAGGATATAAAATGTAGACTGGCAATGGCAAGGAAAGCGTTTCTGAAGAAGAGAAATTTGTTAACATAGAGTATTGATTTAAGGGTCAGGAAGTCGTTTCTGAAAGTATTTGTATGGAGTGTAGCCATGTATGGAAGTGAAACATGGACGATAAATAGTTTGGACAAGAAGAGAATAGAAGCTTTCGAAATGTGGTGGTACAGAAGAATGCTGAAGATTAGATGGGTAGATCACATAACTAATGAGGAAGTATTGAATAGGGTTGGGGAGAAGAGAAGTTTGTGTCACAGCTTGACCAGAAGAAGGGATCGGTTGGTAGGACATGTTCTGAGGCATCAAGGGATCACCAATTTAGTATTGGAGGGCAGCTTGCACAGGATAGAGTAGCATGGAGAGCTGCATCAAACCAGTCTCAGGACTGAAGACCACAACAACAACAACAGTGCAGCGAAGTTTGGTGTTAACGAGCCATGGCAGCAGATGACCGACGCGATGGCTTTGCTAACAGCACAACATCGCCTGCAGCGCCTATTCCGGACTCATGACCACCTCGATTTCCGCGGCTCGTGGTCTTGTGGTAGCGTTATCGCTTCTCGCGCAAGTGGTCCCGGGTTCGATTCTCTGCCTGGAAAGGACTGGGTGTTGTGTGTCTTTCATCATCATTTCATCCTCATTCACTCGCAAATTGTCGTAGTGAGGTTAAAGAACTTGTGGAGCAGAGGCCGAACCGCCCCGCGAGGGGTCTCCCGGCCACCAATGCCATACGCTCATTATTATTATTACCACATCGATTGGACCCTAGACGACTGGAAAATCGTGGCCTGATCTCATGACATTCGGTTTCATCGATAACATCCGATGGTAGGGTTTGAGTGACCCCTAAAAGCCATGGAACAGATTGTCAACAAGGCACTGTGCAAGCTGGCGGTGGCTCCGTAAGGGTGTGGGCTGTGTTAGCACGGAAAGGACTGGGTCCTCCCGTCCAATTGAACGGATCACTCACTGGAAATGGTTTTATTAGGCTACTTCGACACCCTTTGCAGCCGTTCATAGATTTCATGTTCGAAAACAACTGTGTAATGTCACTGGGTCGCAGTTCGTGCACCAAATCCTGCATCAACAACCGTTTCGCAATTGTAGACGGCTATAGAGACAGTATGGCTCAATATTTCTGCAGGGGGCTTGTTGAGTGCATGCCACGTGGAAATGCTGCACTACGCCGGGCAAAGTAAGTCCGACGCGATATTAGGAGGTATCCAATGATTTTTATCACCTTAGTGTAAGGTTCTTGAGTTACATGGCAGATAAACTGTCTCGTTCCCAAAATTAAGCAAAATTGGCAGAATGCTGACTCAAAAACTAGTAAACATTTAAGAGATAACTTTGAGAAAGTTGTTTTTCTTAACAGTTATCGGCACATGTAAAAGCTCTTAATGATTTTTAATAAATGAGACGTGAATTATCTCACTTTTCATCTGATTTTCGTGAGCACAGGAAGTTGACAGTTAAATTGGCGTACAACGTGAAGACGTCATTCCAACATTCAACATTCAACTACGTTCCCTATAGTAGTAGTGTAGTGTAGGTACTGGTGCAGTTTTGACATCAAATTGATACGCAAATTAGTTAAATTGAACAATTAATACCTCTCCCCTCCGACCACGCCCACCTCCGCCCCTGATCACGCCCAGCTCCAACCCCAGATGATGTCATATGTTTATCTTAGCCTGCACATGGGCCACAGCCTGCTTCCCCCCCCCCCCACCACCACCATCTCCCACCCCCTCCCCACCCCTCTCCTCCACCATGTACCTTATTGGCCAGAATTTTGAATTTTGGCAGAATATTGAATTTTGACGAGATTTCCAATTTTGGTTGGAATTTTTTTCGAGATTGGCGGAAAATTAAAATTGGCGGTGCCCTTTCTGGGACTCGAACTCTGGTCATTCTGGACGGAAAGCCCAAGTGTACCCCCTACCACAATTACACCACCAGAGACGTTTGGAACTGATGGGAAATTAAAAATGACAGTGTCCTTTCTGGGACTCGAACTCTGGTTCTACTGGATAGAAAACCCAAGTGCACCCATAAACACATGGAAACTGTCCAGCCGCAGGCGAGGTAGCTTAGATTTGTGTACTTTGTTGGTTTTGGTTGGGAAAATGAAGTAAAGATAGGTCCTCATTACATAATTAAACATAAAGATTGGGCCTAATTACTAAACTACATGCGTAGCGCTACAAAAGGACAGCCTAAAATAGCCATACACCTCAAAAACTGACTATACCATACAACTGGTGTTATCCTGCTGGGAAAAAATTTCGCAGTACCACTCGAAACTTTTGAGAGAGACACTAAAACTCAACCCTTCATCTACAAGCTGAAAGACAGAAGTGTAAGGCATTCTTTTTGGCTGGAAATATTTTCAATTGAAGAGATGCTGGTGTTGGACAGAGAGGAGTTTAAAAAGTGTATTACCTGTAAGCATACAGCGGAGGACAGTATCTGTCGTTGTTTGATGTCAGAGTTCGCATACCACGCCTGCTCAGAAACCACCCTGCAGCCCAGGTAACCAAAGCCAACACACCCTACCACAACTGATGGAAAAAGTGCACAATTCCAATTACACCTCAAAATTACCGCAAGGAAACCAGCACTCATAATGAACAGGTCACAATGCAACACATGTACTGGGAAAATCGTCGTCCCGAATGATCGCAGATGGGGCGGTAGTTGCGAGTGCATTCACTCGAGAGGCGCCCACAGACTTCCGAAAATCGAGGCTTTGTACCTTCCCTCATCCCTCCCCTCCCTCACTCCCTCCCTCCCTCCCTCTCTCCCTCCCTCCCACCATCCATCTATGGGGAGGACTCAAGTTTTACGAAAGGCCAGCAGCTCTACTGTGCTTTGCCCTCTACCGCCCTTCTGCCTTCAAAAAATGGTTCAAATGGCTCTGAGCACTATGGGACTTAACAGCTGAGGTCATCAGTCCCCTAGAACTTAGAACTACTTAAACCTAACTAACCTAAGGACACTACACACATCCATGCCCGAGGCAGGATTCGAACCTGCGACCGTAGCGGTCTCGCGGTTCCAGACTGAAGCGCCTAGAACCGCTCGGCCAGCAAAGGCCGGCTCTTCTGCCTTCACAGTGGTCGCTAACCGTGTAAGTAGGCTGTTTATGTTTTCTTATTGGCAACGTTACGTAGCGCTCTGTATGGAAATCACTGGCTGCGCTATGTGCAGTCTGTGGCTAGTTTGCATTGTTGTCTGCCATTGTAGTGTTGGGCAGCGGCAGCTGGATGTTAACAGCGCGTAGCGTTGCACAGTTGGAGGTGAGCCGCCAGCAGTGATGGATGTGGGGAGAGAGATGGCGGAGATTTGAAATTTGTAAGATTGGATGTCAATTATGACTATTAAGGTAAATACATTGTTTGTTCTCTATTAAAATCTTTCATTTGCTAACTACGCTTATCAGTAGTTAGTGCCTTCCGTAGTTTGAATCTTTTATTTAACTGGCAGTAGTGGCGCTCGCTGTATTGCAGTAGTTCGAGTAACCAAGATTTTTGTGAGGTAAGCGATTTGTGAAACGCATAGGTTAATGTTAGTCAGGGCCATTCTTTTGTAGGGATTTCTGAAAGTCAGATTGCGTTGCGCTAAAAATATTGTGTGTCGGGTTAAGCACAGTCTTGTATAATTTTTCTAAGGGGAAGTTTCAACCGCCTTGAGGCAACGCTTCTCTACCAACACAATAGCATGTATAGTCAGCTAAAGAATAGGAGATAAAAGGACAATAGCCCCCAGTGCAAGTTGTTCAACAGTGTCACATGCTGCCCCCTGGTCAGAGCACGGCTATGTCCAGTGACCACCCACAGTACACACACCCCCTCACCCCCAGCAGCCCGCAGTTCTGCTATGGAGAACAGTTGTATTTATCAGCAACACAACTCTTTGTTGCAATCTGTTAAATATATTTGTCTGAAAAACTGGACCCCTCTGAAACAATAATGAAATTCTGGAGAATACTCCAGATCACTTTTGCAAATAGCTAGCTGCTCTGCCTGGCGGTTTTTCTGTGGCCCACTTCCACCAAACAGAAATGGTTCAAATGGCTGTAAGCACTATGGAACTTAACATCTGAGGCCATCAATTCCCTAGACTTCTCTCTCTCTCTCTCTCTCTATTCGCTTAGTCGGTTCCGACTCTTCGTGACCCCATGAACCAAATCACGCCACTTTTTCCTGTCTTGCACTTTCTCCCGTAGACCTTCCAGGTTGGAACACATTGCTTCTGTGATGCCATCGATCCATCTCATCCTCTGACGTCCTCTTCTTCTAGTTCCTTCAGTCTTCCTCAGCATTAATATTTTTTTCCAGCGAGGCATGCCTTCGCATTGTGTGTCCAAAGTAGGTCAGCTTTTGTTTTAACATTAGACCTTCCAGGGAGAAATCTGGTCTCACTTGCTCCAATATTGATCTGTTGGTTCTCTTTGCAGTCCATGGAACTCTAAGAAGTTACCTCCAACACCACAATTCGAAGGAGTCAATTCTTCGCCTTTCAGCCTTTCTAATGGTCCAGGTTCAAATGGCTCTGAGCACTATGGGACTCAACTGCTGTGGTCATCAGTCCCCTAGAACTTAGAACTACTTAAACCTAACTAACCTAAGGACATCACACACACCCATGCCTGAGGCAGGATTAGGGCCTGCGACCGCAGCAGCAGCGCGGCTCCGGACTGGGGCGCCTAGAACTGCACGAATGGTCCAGGTCTCACATCCTTACATCACAACTGGAAAGACCATAGCTCTCACAATACGGATCTTTGTTGCTAGTGTTATATCTCTGGACCTTATAACCTTGTCAAGGTTTGACATCGTCTGTCTACCGAGCAAAAGACGTCTCCGGATTTCATGGTTGCAGTCGCCATCAGACGAGATCTGGGAACCGAGATAAGGGAATGTGGTCACTACCTCCATGGTTATCCTGCTATATACGAATTGGTAGATGTAGTTGCTATAATTTTCATTTTCTTCACATTCAGCCTAAGACCGGCCTTTTCACTTTCGTCTTTCACCTTCAGCAAGAGTGTTCTCAATTCTTCTTCACTTTCTGCCAACAGGATCGTATCATCCGCGTACCTGAGGTTGTTTACATTTATTCCAGCTATTTTAATTCCTGTTTCTCCTTCATCTAGCCTCGCATTCCTCATAACATGTTCTGCATACATATTGAATACGTACGGTGACAGTATGCAGCCTTGTCGGACCCCTTTCTGAATCTTTATCCATTTCGTTGTTCCATACATAGTTCTCCCCTAGACTTAAACTACTTAAAACTAACTAACCTAAGGACATCACACACATCGATGACCCGAGGCAGGATTCGAACCTGCGACCGTAGCAGCAGCTCGGTTCTGGACTAAAGCGCCTAGAACTGCTCGGCCACAATGGCCGGCGCCTTCTGCTATCCTCCATGGTCGCTTGCGGTACACGGCCTGCCATGAGATGACGACCCTTCACCAACACAAAAGGGAAATTTAGCAGCCCCACACTGCCAGTTGTCAAAGTGCGGCTGTGTCCAGAAAACCCCCACAGTAGACTCGCTCCCCCCCCCCCCCCCCCTCCTGCCACCTGCCGGTCGGCGAAAGAGAGAATTGTATTTGATATCAATGCATCTCCTATAATCAAGTATCTATTAAGAAAAGAAAACAAAATTTCAATGATTATAAACGTGCTCTTTCCACAAAAGTAGGCGCAGTACATTTTCTTTTAGTTTTAAGAGCAAAATCAGTATAGCTTTCACGTTCAACTGCGGTATACAATTCGCATCTCATTATTTTGCGACATCCAGCTAAGTGAACCATCGCCGATTACAGATGACCAACAGAGTCATATCCACCCTGTGTAAAATTAGGGAAAAACCTTCGTCTATTTTGCTGCGAAAACTACCGATCACTGCAGAATGTCTCTCTGAGAGCGTCTCTCGCATTTAGTGTCTGTAAATAAACTGCCATGCACTTGCGTATTACAAACATTCCAGACACATGAAATACGAGTAACATTAGAGAATACAATCTTCCATTACATTGGCTCACATGTCGGAAAAAGACAATCATTTTACGTTCAACAACAGCAAGCTAAAGTTCAAGAGGACACAGCTGTTTTGTACACTGCGGAAGGTCCTCTTTTACCAAAGTGCTGCAATATCATACTAGCGTTTACAAAAGAAATTGGGAGCGCCTGTCTCCCCTTTGTAGGCGGCAGATTGAAATTTCGTTAAGAGAAAGAGAGAGAGAGAGAGAAACGCCTGGTACCCTAAACGTCCCTTCCACCCACGAGGTGCCACGTTATTGTTAGCAAATTGATAGGCTAATTAATTAAATGGATCATCAGAGTCACTTTGCATGGCGAGTAATATAATTTTCTTCTTTCAAGAGCAGTGACTGGCGTAAGGTGACGAGCCAGTTGCTCGGCCACCATTGACCAGAAGTATTCAGTTGGTGAGAGATCTGGAGAACGTGCTGGCCAGGGAAGTAGTCGAACATTTTCTGTATCCAGAAAGGCCCGTACAGGACCTGCAACATGCGGTCGTCACCGAGACGTGTAACCAATGGCACCCCATACCATCACGCCAGCTATATGGCTGGATTGAAGAGTTTTTAGCAAACAGAACACAGCATGTTGTTCTCAATGGAGAGACGTCTACAGACGTTAAAGTAACCTCTGGCGTGCCACATGGGAGTGTTATGGGACCATTGCTTTTCACAATATACACTCCTGGAAATTGAAATAAGAACACCGTGAATTCATTGTCCCAGGAAGGGGAAACTTTATTGACACATTCCTGGGGTCAGATACATCACATGATCACACTGACAGAACCACAGGCACATAGACACAGGCAACAGAGCATGCACAATGTCGGCACTAGTACAGTGTATATCCACCTTTCGCAGCAATGCAGGCTGCTATTCTCCCATGGAGACGATCGTAGAGATGCTGGATGTAGTCCTGTGGAACGGCTTGCCATGCCATTTCCACCTGGCGCCTCAGTTGGACCAGCGTTCGTGCTGGACGTGCAGACCGCGTGAGACGACGCTTCATCCAGTCCCAAACATGCTCAATGGGGGACAGATCCGGAGATCTTGCTGGCCAGGGTAGTTGACTTACACCTTCTAGAGCACGTTGGGTGTCACGGGATACATGCGGACGTGCATTGTCCTGTTGGAACAGCAAGTTCCCTTGCCGGTCTAGGAATGGTAGAACGATGGGTTCGATGACGGTTTGGATGTACCGTGCGCTATTCAGTGTCCCCTCGACGATCACCAGTGGTGTACGGCCAGTGTAGGAGATCGCTCCCCACACCATGATGCCGGGTGTTGGCCCTGTGTGCCTCGGTCGTATGCAGTCCTGATTGTGGCGCTCACCTGCACGGCGCCAAACACGCATACGACCATCATTGACACCAAGGCAGAAGCGACTCTCATCGCTGAAGACGACACGTCTCCATTCGTCCCTCCATTCACGCCTGTCGCGACACCACTGGAGGCGGGCTGCACGATGTTGGGGCGTGAGCGGAAGACGGCCTAACGGTGTGCGGGACCGTAGCCCAGCTTCATGGAGACGGTTGCGAATGGTCCTCGCCGATACCCCAGGAGCAACAGTGTCCCTAATTTGCTGGGAAGTGGCGGTGCGGTCCCCTACGGCACTGCGTAGGATCCTACGGTCTTGGCGTGCATCCGTGCGTCGCTGCGGTCCGGTCCCAGGTCGACGGGCACGTGCACCTTCCGCCGACCACTGGCGACAACATCGATGTACTGTGGAGACCTCACGCCCCACGTGTTGAGCAATTCGGCGGTACGTCCACCCGGCCTCCCGCATGCCCACTATACGCCCTCGCTCAAAGTCCGTCAACTGCACATACGGTTCACGTCCACGCTGTCGCGGCATGCTACCAGTGTTAAAGACTGCGATGGAGCTCCGTATGCCACGGCAAACTGGCTGACACTGACGGCGGCGGTGCACAAATGCTGCGCAGCTAGCGCCATTCGACGGCCAACACCGCGGTTTCTGGTGTGTCCGCTGTGCCGTGCGTGTGATCATTGCTTGTACAGCCCTCTCGCTGTGTCCGGAGCAAGTATGGTGGGTCTGACACACCGGTGTCAATGTGTTCTTTTTTCCATTTCCAGGAGTGTATATAAATGACCTAGTAGATAGTATCGGAAGTTCCATGCGGCTTTTCGCGGATGATGCTGTAGTATACAGAGATGTCGCAGCATTAGAAAATTGCAGCGAAATGCAGGAAGATGTGCAGCGGATAGGCACTTGGTGCAGGGAGTGGCAACTGACCCTTAACGTAGACAAATGTAATGTATTGCGAATACATAGAAAGAAGGATCCTCTACTGTATGATTATATGATAGCGGAACAAACACTGGTAGCAGTTACTTCTGTAAAATATCTGGGAGTATACGTGCGGAATGATTCTAAGTGGAATGATCATATAAAATTAATTGTTGGTAAGGCGGGTACCAGGATGAGATTCATTGGGAGAGTCCTTAGAAAATGTAGTCCATCAACAAAGGAGGTGGCTTACAAAACACTCGTTCGACCTATACTTGAGTATTGCCCATCAGTGTGGGATCTGTACCATATCGGGTTGTTGTAGGAGATAGAGAAGATCCAAAGAAGAGCGGCGCGTTTCATCACAGGGTTATTTGGTAAGCGTGATAGCGTTACGGAGATGTGTAGCAAACTCAAGTGGCAGACACAGCAAGAGATGCGCTCTGCATCGCGGTGTAGCTTGCTATCCAGGTTTAGACAGGGTGCGTTTCTGGATGAGGTATCGAATATACTGCTTCCCCCTACTTCTACCTCCCGAGGAGATCACGAATGTAAAATTAGAGAGATTCGAGCGCGCACGGAGACTTTCAGGCAGTCGTTCTTCCCGCGAACCATACGCGACTGGAACAGAAAAGGGAGGTAATGACAGTGGCACGTAAAGTGCTCTCCGCCACACACCGTTGGGTGGCTTGCGGAGTATAAATGTAGATGTAGATGTAGAAGACGATGTTCTTTTCGAGGAACACTATTGAGAAACGACATTTGAAGCTGACCACAGCGGGATTCTGCAGTCCACAACGTACATTTCACGTAAAGACAGCGCTATTAAAAACACGATCATAACAACTATGTTATCGTGACCCCCATAAAATGCAGTCTTGAGTCTACAGCCACACACAGGTCGCTGATAATGTTACGATTTCTAGTAGAAGTGCTGTCTGCGGTTTGGAATCAAGTCCCTCTATTCAACCACCTTCTTGTGTTGGATCCTGTACTGACGTCTTTTAATGATTACAGCATAGGTGAATCATATTTGTGGCACTCCCATATCTCGAAACGAGTCACCTTTTTCGATCCAGTCTGCTAAGGATCACATACAGCAAAATCTCCAGCGCTGTTTTTTAGACAGTTCCTCTGCATCTTGTACCTGCTTCTCAGTCTTCGCCCAACCCTCCTAGCAGCTTTGTCCATGTGATCATCCCAGCTTAAGTTGGACATGAAGGGAAGTTGGGGAAGGCCGTATCTAAGACCTTCTGCATCCCGTGGAGGAACAGGACGAGCTGAGTTAATGCGACAGGACTGCATTTTGACCCCTCGGTGGAAATGGGAACATGTTGGCGTAGCTCCGCCAACCGCGTATAGTGTGTAAGGTCAACGCCAAACAAAGCTTTCCCGTGAACACGAGGTAGTAGAAAAGATAGTATGAGCAGTAACGTTGGTGCTCCTTGTTGGGAAAATTAGAAAGACTCCAAACCATACAGGGCACGGAATAAGAATGACGATTGGATTGGTTGGGGGAGGAGACCAGACAACGAGGTCATCGGTCTCATCGGATTAGGGAAGGACGGGGAAGGAAGCCGGCCGTGCCCTTTCAAAGGAACCATCCCGGCATTTGCCTGGAGCGATTTAGGGAAAACACGGAAAACCTAAATCAGAAATGCCGGACGCGGGATTGAACCGTCGTCCTCCCGAATGCGAGTCCAGTGTGCTAGCCACTGCGCCACCTCGCTCGGTGAATAAGGATGAGGATTTTGCTACTGCAGATACAGAAACTAAATACAGGTGCTGCAGTCTGCAACAGATCTGCATCTCTCGGGGTGTATTCATGTCATATTTTGTAGGATCCAAAAGAGAAAACAAACGAACTATTAAAACTCCACTAACGTCATCCATTAGAGAACTCGATAAGATATTCCAGCGTCCCTGTCTCCTGATATATCTGAAACAAATATCGTCTGCTTTCCAGCATTGGTCATGGCCATATGTGGCGATCCTATTAAATGTTCGTTGGAGCATTTGGCTCATGATCGAAGTTGCTTCCACAGACCAAGTGAAGTTGCGTCACTTGTACTGTAGGAGGACCATATGCAACAGCTTGTCAATCACATGAGAGGGTTCCTGTACTGTTCCTTAATAAGCAGTTTAATACATGGTTTTTTTCGGTTGCAACATATCCAATCAGTGTACACCACCACATTTTTTTTCCACCATGAGGTAGAGGTCTGTGTCAGTTACTGCTAAACCGATAGTAACATGTTTCGATTCTTTGTACTTTGACTCTTACAGAAACCTGAACATCGCATGGTGTAAACTACATTGCTACCACAACACAGGCTGGTAGAAATAAACACAGAGACGATGTTTCTCATTGACAAAAATAATGGAAGACAGCGCAGCATATGGAAACTGAAAGAGTTTGCGGCATTGTAGAACGCTTCCAACATCTATATGAAGGTGATGACCTGTATGGTTAATCTCATCTTCCCCATCAACAGGGTAGCGGATGTCTCGGGTTTCCATTTTTAAAGCATTGTTCCTTCATTTTGCATTCATGTACATGATTACTGATCCGTTGTTGACCATCACCAGAAGGTGCTGTTCACAAAACACGTGAGGTAGTACAAATAAAAAGAATTACTGTTATCTTATTGGTAAAAAATACTGAAGAATAAAAATAAAAACTGTGGAGGGCATCACAGCGTATGAAAATAGAACGAGTCTGCAGCATTGAGGAACGCTTTCAAACAACTGTAAGAAGGTGATGACCTCTACATTTAATCCCATGCTCCACAGCGACAAGTAGGAGATATCTAGTGTTTCACCAAGGCTCCCTCCAACTCAACAAAGTGGTTCAGTCAATCGTTATGCGGTAACCAACGCCGAGCGGTTCTAGGCGTTACAAATGGTTCAAATGACTTTGAGCACTATGCGACTTAACTTCTGAGGTCATCAGACGCCTAGAACTTAGAACTAATTAAACCTAACTAACCTAAGGACATCACACACATCCCTGCCCGAGGCAGCATTCGAACCTGCGACCGTAGCAGTCGCTCGGCTCCAGACTGTAGCTCCTAGAACCGCACGGCCACTCCAGCCGGCTAGGCGCTACAGTCTGGAACCGCGCGACCGCTACGGTCGAAGGTTTGAATCCTGCCTCGGGCATGGATGTGTGTGATGTCCTTAGGTTAGTTAGGTTTAAGTAGTTCTAAGTTCTAGGGGACTGATGACCTCAACAGTTAAGTCCCATAGTGCTCAGAACCATTTCAACCGGTAACCAACAGCGTACCCAGTGAACAGTCAGGATGGGAAAGACAACATTGATATAGGATGATTTACTGTAATACACGCCACAGTTGATAGCGAAGTCAATTTTAGCAATTTCACCTGTTGTTTCATAATTTCAACGCCAGTCAATGACATGGTAGAACGCTTGCCAATTTCTGAATCATCGCAAAATTACTCCTCCACTATTTGCAGGTACCATATACTAGATTGCGAATGCAGCTGGATGACTGTGCAGTACATCCAGTGAACCTTATTCACCAAAGTATACCAGACAGCGTCCTATACCGATGCAAAGAGGTTATCTACATATTTCCAGCACACCGACCATAGTGCAGAATTTACGATTACGACAGGCCATCTTTCCCTCTGTGGATGGGCGCCACAGAGTATTGCACATTCATAGGATTAAGTCGGAGACTGACATATTCGTCCCACTTTGTCCTTGACCAATCGTTCCTGCAATGCTATCTTTTTACCCACAGCACCAGTCCAAAGGTACAAGTTCTCCTCAAAGGCGTGCGTATCGAGGAGGGTTGCACCTCTAATCGGTGTATAGTAGACAAGAAGCGTTGCGTTGCTATAACAGATAGTTCACACGTGATGGGGGAACAGACGTCTGGAGTTTGAAACATTTCATGTAAATAAGCCGTGCAATCAATCTGAGGCATTATTCGACCGTCTGGAAGTACCAGGAACGCATTGGCATAAAAGAAACGATCATACAGCATAAATGCCCAAGAGGATGATTACACCGTTCTGCACCTAAAAATGCTGTATGGTTTCCGAAGTATTATTCATGTGGAATTCAACGCTCTTAATACTCCATTAGCCAGCCGCTATGGCCGAGTGGTTCTAGGCGCTTCACTCCGGAACCGCGCTGCTGCTACGGTCGCAGTTTCGAATCCTGCCTCGGGCATGGATGTTTGCGATGTACTTAGGTTAGTTAGGTTTAAGTAGTTCTAAGTTTAGGGGACTGATGATCACAGATGTTAAGTCCTATAGTGCTTAGGGCCATTTGAACCATTTAATACTCCAATGGAGGATATATTTGTCCAACATCAGACATACAACCATCCCCCAAGTGTGTTACCCCATTCACTACGGTGACGAATTTTAAAATGATAAAACTACTTCCTTCTACACTATTACAGTATCCTAGGAAGGTATCAATCGATTGGCTCTGAGCACCATGGGACTTAACGTCTGAGGTCATCAGTCCCCTACACTTAGAACCACTTAAACCTAACTAACCTAAGGACATCACACACATCCATGCCCGAGGCAGGATTCGAACCTGCGACCGTAGCAGTCGCGCGGTTCAGGACTGAAGCGCCTAGAACCGCTCGGCCATAGGAAGGTATCGTCAGTGTGTATCCACAGCTCGAGCTGCTTATAAACTAACTAGAACGAAGTCTGGAGACAGTTAGTTCTTCTGTCTCTTAGGAAATTAATGGATTTTATACGTCTTTTTAAGTCGGGAACGCACTTACCCTCAATCACACTTCCCATACCAGCCGTGCATATCATTAGTGGCCCGCATCTCGTGGTCGTGCGGTAGCGTTCTCGCTTCCCACGCCCGGGTTCCCGGGTTCGATTCCCGGCGGGGTCAGGGATTTTCTCTGCCTCGTGATGGCTGGGTGTTGTGTGCTGTCCTTAGGTTATTTAGGTTTAAGTAGTTCTACGTTCTAGGGGACTGATGACCGTAGCAGTTAAGTCCCATAGTGCTCAGAGCCATTTGAACCGTTTTATCATTAGTAATAGTAGTAGCATCGGTTTGACGGATGCGAAAATGTCTCACTAGGAAATAGAGCGAAGAAAAACCGACTTGAATGTTTTCGATAACTGATACATTGAGATACCACACACACGCTGCTGCAGGAAAATACACACGAAGAAGCAGCAACTTCTTACGAGGCAGTAAGCACCACGATCAGTAGACAAAGGAAATGTAACAGTCTTATTGCTGTTTACAGTTGCGTCACCACAGCTGTGGTAGCACTCCTCTTTCATAAATAAGTCCTGGTCTCATGTTAGATAGTTTTGATAATGTGTAAGATAATAGAGTAATTTCATCCTAACATCACATCTCTCAAGTACAACCCTCCCCTCCCCCCCCCACTCACACTATAAAGGTGATATATGTGACATTGATCCATTTTCCTACAGAACACTCTAGGGAATGGTTTAAGTCTGATAAACGTAATGATTCTTCTCTTTAACACTTAAGGAAAAACATTTTTATGAGAACCGGCCGTAATTCGGAAAAACATATTTTTGACCGCATGTGTGAGAACGCATGTGGAACGGGATGCATATGTCTTACCTGGTTTAATATAACGCCTCTGTGTATACATAAGTCTCCTTTGTTGAAGTGTCTGTTACGAAAACACACGTAATTTATAGGAGGAGGGTGAGGGTTAAAAGTGAAAGCAGCCAGACCATACTTTTTTAAGGTTTTGTCGATCTTGAGTGACTGCGTCCCCTCCCCCCCCCCCACCCCCACCACGCCCCCAACCATCCACAACTCAGCGCATTTCGTGGTACTTTTCCTCTAATTTTATGTATTCTCAGTCAATTTAAGTAATTTTGCAAGTTCTCTTTGCAGTTTTACATTTCTCTCGTTCAATATTTTATATACCATTTTAGTCCGCAGCTCGTGGTCGTGCGGTAGCGTTCTCGCTTCTCACGCCCGGGTTCCCTGGTTCGATGCCCGGCGGGGTCAAGGATTTTCTCTGCCTCGTGATGACTGGGTGTTGTGTGTTGTCCTTAGGTTAGGTAGGTTTAAGTAGTTCTAAGTTCTAGGGGACTGATGACCTCAGATGTTAAGTCCCATAGTGCTCAGAGCCATATACCATTTTCTGAAGACCTAATTGTATATTATAAATAAAGGATCTAGGTGTTGCAGCTGAAATAACAGAATGTGAAAGGCGGTTGACTGTTCTATTTAGCTTTGTTCAGACTTTCGTTTTTGGATCAAAGATCATTCTAATGAGTAATTTTAGTGACTCTGGACATCACTTTAAACCTTATCCAAGAATCTGCCTGAAGGATGATACGTCTCAACTTCATAAATTCGTGATATAATATCCTCCAGAACTACAGCAGCTGTTTCAACTACTCTGATATTTATCCGCCTTGGTAACTGTGCGGTCAGTGCGATGGATTGCTACCCCAAGGGGCCCGGTTTTGATTCCCGGACAGCTCCGAGATTTTCTCCGCTCGTGAACTGGGTGTTGTGTTATCCTAACGTTCGTATAGTAATAATTGTCCTCTTGAGATGGCTAAATGGGAACCCACAGAAAGACAATAAAAAAAAAGATAGTCGTTCAGTTACGTTCCTCTTGTTGGTCTTTGATGCTGGCCTCATACCACATGTCAAATAAGATGGAATAGCCTGTGTTTCGGAAGTATGTTATGGTTTTCTTTGCTAATTTATTTTTCCAACGAGTGACAACTGTTAATAGAACTTTTTAATCAGCAGCCTCGGTCACCTCTTATTTTTCACTGACGGCACTTTGAACAGTAGACGTTACAGTTCAGATGTGTTACGACACGTGACTCTACCATTCATTCGATCCCTGCGAAATCCTACATTTCAGCAGGATAATGCACGACCGCATGTTGCACGTCCTGTACGGGCCTTTCTGGATACAGAAAATGTTCGACTGCTGCCCCGGCCAGCACATTCTCCAGATTTCTCACCAATTGAAAACGTCTGGTCAATGGTCACCGAGCAACTGGCTCGTCACAATATGCCAGTCACTACTCTCGCTGGCCGGTGTGGCCGAGCGGTTCTAGGCGCTACAGTATGGAACCGCGCGACCACCACAGTCGCAGGTTCGGATCCCGCCTCGGGCATGGATGAGTGTGATGTCCTTAGGTTAGTTAGGTTTAAGTAGTTCTAAGTTCTAGGGGACTGATGATCTCAGCTGTTAAGTCCCATAGTGATGAGAGCCATTTGAACCATTTAGTCACTACTCTTGATGAACTGTGGTATCGTGTTGAAGCTGCATGGGCAACTGTACCTATACTCGCCATCCAAGCTCTGTTTGACTCAATGCCCAGGTGTATCAAGGCCGTTATTACGGCCAGAGGTGGTTGTTCTGGGTACTGGTTTCTCAGGATCTATGCACTCAATTTGCGTGAAAATGTAATCACATGTCATTTCTTGTATAATATATTGAATATAATGAATACCCGTTTATCATCTGCATTTCTTCTTGGTGTAGCAATTTTAATGGCCAGTAGTGTACTAATAAATGCATTCAGAATCGGCCATCCCTGTACACCCTTCTCCCCTCTGCAGGAGTGAGCCATTGCGGGATGGTAGTTTGACAGTTATTAAGTGGCTCCTGCGAAGGACGGCCTTACATAATTTTAACAATACACCTCGATTATTTGTGTTTTTGTGGTGGATTTGTATTAAAAATGACAATAATAAGGTGATAATGCTTGCTTGACAAATTTTGGACGACGGCGGATGGTGCGGCCGTGGTGTGGGACGCTGCGTGTAGCGTTCTGCTTGCGGCGATCAGCTGTTGGCGGTGGCAGCGGCGGAGGTCGCTGACCTAGGCCGGCAACAGCGTGCTGTGACGCACTGCAACTCTCGCCGAAGCGTATAAGCGGGGGTTGCGGAAGGGGCGATGCACAAATCACAAGGGGGTGCGGGAAGCGGTTAACGCTGGTGGAGCACTTCACACGCATATTTTGTTGCGTACATCAAAAGAAGGGCCATGTCTTTCATATTGAGTACTTATTATCCTATTCTTTTCTACTCATTACTATTTTTTACTGACTACTACAGTATGCTTCAGCATGGTATTCCCCAGGAGGTTGCTGTTCGGGGACAGCAGGAGGGGGCGACTGAAGTCGGGCAAAAGATCCTTTTCTAAACTCTACTCATAGTGTCAAACCAAGAAATATAATTTCTAAAGGAGTAATGCAGAATTAGCACAACGGTGCAAACATCTCCTCAGCGGTGGTAGTGTTATCACAGGGAGAACTATTAAATAGCAAACCGCTACCGTTAAGTAGCACACAGTATGACTGGGTTGCTCGAAAGTATACGTAACATGCGATAGCGGCTGTTACTTAAAACTTGCAAAAAAGTGACCGATAAATAACATGAAAATTAGAATTGAAAACGGAAGACAAGGGGAAGAATAGGGAGGAAGTGGTAGCGTTCAGGGTCATGACTGGCTTGTCGCAAGGCGACTGCTGTGCCAGTCCGCGTGTTTGCACCATGCCCTGCTTATACACTACTGGCCATTAAAATTGCTACACCAAGAAGAAATGCAGATGATAAACTGGTATTCATTGGACAAATATATTATACTAGAACCGACATGTCATTACATTTTCACGCAGTTTGGGTGTATAGATCCTAAGAAATCAGTTCCCAGAACAACCACCTCTGGCCGTAATAACGGCCTTGATACGCCTGGGCATTGAGTCAAACAGAGCTTGGATGGCGTGTACAGGTACAGCTACCCATGCACCTTCAACACGATACCACAGTTCATCAAGAGTAAAGACTGGCGTATTGTGATGAGCCAGTTGTTCGGCCACCATTGACCAGACGTTTTCAATTGGTGAGAGATCTGGAGAATGTGCTGGCCAGGGCAGCAGTCGAACATTTTCTGTATCCAGAAAGGCCCGTACAGGTACTGCAACATGCGGTCGTGCATTATCCTACTGAAATGTAGGGTTTCGCAGGGATCGAATGACGTGTAGAGCCACGGGTCGTAACACATCTGAAATGTAGCGTCCACAGTTCAAGGTGGCGTCACTGCGAACAAGAGGTGACCAAGAAGTGTAACCAGTAGCACCTCATATCATCAAGCGGGGTGATAAGCCAGTATGGCGATGACGAATACACGCTTCCTATGTGCGTTCACCGCGATGTCGCCAAACACGGATGCGATCATCGTGATGCTGTATACAGAACCTGGATTTATCAGAAAAAATGACTTTTTGCTATTCGTGCACCCGAGTTCGTCGTTGAGTACACCATCGCAGGCGGTCCTGTCTGTGATGCAGCGTCAAGGGTAACTGCAGCCACGGTCTCCGAGCTGATAGTCCATGCTGCTGCAAAAGTCGTCGAACTGTTCGTGCAGATGGTTGTTGTCTTGCGAGACGTGGCTGCACGATCCGTTACAGCCATGCGGATAAGATGCCTGTCATCTCGACTGCTAGTAATACGAGGCCGTTTGGATTCATCACGGCGTTCCGTATTACCCTCCTGAACCCACCGATTCCATATTCTTCTAACAGTCATTGGATCTCGACGTACGCGAGCTGCAATGTCGCATACGATAAACCGTAATCGCGATAGGCCAGAATCAGACCTTTATCAAAGTCGGAAACGTGATGGTACGCATTTCTCCTCCTTACAAGACGCTTCACAACAACGTTTCACCAGGCAACGCCGGTCAACTGCTGCTTGTGTATGAGAAATCGGTTGGAAACTTTTCTCATGTCAGCACGTTATAGGTGTCGCGACCGGCGCCAACCTTGTGTGAATGCTCTGAAAAGCTAATCATTTGCATATCACAGCATCTTGTTGCTGTCGGTTAAATTTCCCGTCTGTGGCACGTCATCTTCGTGGTGTAGCAATTTTAATGGCCAGTATTTATTAAATAGTAATTGCTCGAAAAAATTCGTAACATGCGATAGTGGCTGTTACTTGAAACTTGTACAAAAAATGACCGATAAATCACATGAAAATTAGAACTGAATACGGCAGACAAGGCGAAGAACAGGGAGGAAGTAGCAGCGTTCAGTGCCGTGGCTGGTTTAACGGAAGGCGACAGCAGTGGCAGTCCACGTGTTTGCTCCATGCTCTGATTACAGTAAGCGTTCACTGGTAGCATAACATGCAATTTAAACGACTCGAAAACTTTGTATCAACTGGAAACTCGCTGCATGGTAAAATGAATCATGGCTAACGGTTTTGCTCTGACCTTGGGGTAACAGCATAAGACAGACCACTTAGCATATCCTACAACAACACACACGGGATCCGGCCGCAGTGGCGGAGCGGTTCTAGGCGCTTCAGTCCGGAACCGCGTGACTGCTACGTTCGCAGGTTCGAATCCTGCCTCGGGAATGGATGTGTGTTATGTCCTTAGGTTAGTTTGGTTTAAGTATTTCTAAGTTCTGGGGGACTGATGACCTCAGATGTTAAGTCCCATAGTGCTCAGAGCCATTTGAACCATTTTTTGAGTTAACCAATCAAGAAACCACCACTTACGAAAAACAGAATGTGTGGACAGGAAAAGAATAAATAGTTGGGGAAGATTCCAAAGAACTACAGGAGTAGACGTTAGTAGCAACGGGGTAGTGAGGGACTGGAGGGGGTATGGTCGTGCTTACTCGTCATCTAGGTTGAAAAGTGTGCAACAATGAGAGGTTGCATTAATAAATGCCTGTAATCAATGCGTAGGTGGAATTCGCTGTAGGTAGTGGTTTCATAAGTGATTCGCTGAATCGGAATCTTTAGTACTGGAGGTTGGGGTTTAGGAAGGAACGGGTTTTACCAATGGAAAAAATAATGTTGCGGTTAACGCATACATTGTTCTCGGTATATTTGTGTACAGCCATCCGCGGTCGCAACGCCAGGGTAGCCCGACATATTGGCCATTTCTGTCGAGCGGCCCGCCCGTTGCGATCCGGGAAGGTGTTCACGTTAAAGAGTAAGGAATGGAGTCTAATCGTGAACGAGTTCAGGTAACAGGTTTCAGAGTAAAAATTGATTCAGCGATGATAACAGAGAAATTCCGACAGTAGTAGTCGTATTGGAATAGGAAAGGCTTCCTTCCCCCTCCCTCTGGGGGAGGCAATGACGCTCAGACGAAAGAGAAAGGGAGGCGATCAGTTTACGAAAGCGAAAATTGAAAGAATAAACCGATTAACTGGCGCTAACCGCAACGTGTAAGGCTCTGGAGGAGGGAGGTAGAAAGTCATTGTTGAGGTGTGAACGAGCAACTCAAAGCAACGGCACAAACTCGGTGGAAAGCTTGGGCGAGGAAGACTTAGGGCGAATACATGCCGGGAGGGGGGGGGGGGTTAATTACTACAAAATTCCTAAAATCCCCGAAATAACAGGGTGAACTATGAAAAATAGGGGCGCGAACTACGGCAATAAAGTATAATAAACTATAATAGTGTAGTAGTAAAATCTTCAACAAGATAGCGCGTTACCGCGCTTGGGCGATGACGTCACGTCATGGGCGCTAATCACCCACAAACAAATGTTTATTTCAGGGGGAGCTTACATCTTGTAACATCATGGGTGTGTTTGTTTGAATATACAAACGGGTGACTCTCACTTCCTAAACGCACGTTGGTGCACTGTACCCAAAAGGTAGCAGTGTTTATTTTCGTGCTCGCTCGTAACAACATTACATAGTCAATCAATTACTTCGTCAGAAGTAGGGTGAATAACAACAAAACCTAAATTCATCTGGGTGAACTCTTAAATGTGCAACACGCCCATGGGGCGCTAACCACTATTCTTCTTATACTTGGGTGAGACTTAATCACATCTCTCCTACCACAAAATCTGTCTCGCTTACCGCTCTACAGCGAGAGGTTAGTGTACTTCTTCTCAACTTCAGGGGCGCATTCAACTCATCTGTAATTGGTATTTCATGTAAAAAATGGTTTTAAATGGCTTTGAGCACTATGGGACTCGACTTCTGAGGTCATCAGTCCCCTAGAACTTAGAACTACTTAAACCTAACTAACCTAAGGACATCACATACATCCATGCCCGAGGCAGGAGTCGAACCTGCGACCGTAGTGGTCGCGCGGTTCCAAACTGAAGCGCCTAGAACCGCTCGGCCACACCGGCCGGCTCTAGAAAGTAATTGTTGAGGTGTGAACGAGCAACTCAAAGCAACGGCAGGAACCCGGTGGAAAGCTTGGGCGAGGAAGACTTAGGGCGAATACATGCCGGGTGGGGGGGGGGTTAATTACTACAAAATTCCTAAAATCCCTGAAATAACAGGGTGAACTATGAAAAATAGGGGCGCGAACTACGGCAATAAAGTAAAATAAACTACGATAGTGTGGTAGTACAATCTTCAACAAGATAGCGCGTTACCGCGCTTGGGCGATGACGTCACGTCATGGGCGCTAATCACCCACAAACAAATGTTTATTTCAGGGGGAGCTTACATCTTGTAACATCATGGGTGTGTTTCTTTGAATATACAAACGGGTGACTCTCACTTCCTAAACGCACGTTGGTGCACTGTACCCAAAAGGTAGCAGTATTTATTTTCGTGCTCGCTCGTAACAACATTACATAGTCAATCAATTACTTCGTCAGAAGTAGGGTGAATAACAACAAAACCTAAATTCATCTGGGTGAACTCTTAAATGTGCAACACGCCCATGGGGCGCTAACCACTATTCTTCTTATACTTGGGTGAGACTTAATCACATCTCTCCTACCACAAAATCTGTCTCGCTTACCGCTCTACAGCGAGAGGTTAGCGTACTTCTTCTCAACTTCAGGGGCGCATTCAACTAATCTCTAATGGGTATTTCACGTAAAAAATGGTTTTAAATGGCTTTGAGCACTATGGGACTCAACTTCTGAGGTCATCAGTCCCCTAGAACTTAGAACTACTTAAACCTAACTAACCTAAGGACATCACACACATCCATACCCGAGGCAGAATTCGAACCGGCGACCGTAGCGGACGCGCGGTTCCAGACTGTAGCGCCTAGAACCGCTCGTCCACTCCGGCCGGCGGTATTTCATGTAACTGGGGTGCTTAACACACTTCTAAACATACCATTCCGGCTCTGGGCACGGAACATGGCGCATAATAGGATTCTGGAATCTTGTTGACAATGGTTTTTGTTTTTCCTGTCGAAAGAATACATCAAGTTTACCTTACAACATTTTTTCTCCAGTGTCACTTTTTGCAATCCTATGTCGATGAACGTTTCATTTTGTTGGCAAATCTAGAATGTGGAGCTCCTCCTCACGTTGTCCATTCTAGTTGCCTTTTCTTATCCAATAGATTGTGATACTTCGAATTCTCATCTAATTTTTACAACTAATACTCCACTGTTCCACTGCTTTGCAGATGTGCTATGTCTACTGTCGTTTTAGAACCATTTATTTCCCTGTTTTCTTTCAAGCCGCCAAAGACTAGAAATGATTGCGAGTTTCTCACTCTCATGCCCGCTAATCTGACTGTAACTCCGAGGGAAGTTTAGAAACCCTACATTTCCTGTTGCAGGTCCTGTACGGGCCTTTCTGGGTACAGAAAATGTTCGACTGCTGCCCTGGCCAGCACATTCTCCAGCTCTCTCACCAATTGAAAACGTCTGGTCAATGGTGGCCGAGCATCTGGCTCGTCACAATACGCCAGTCACTACTCTTGATGAACTGTGGTATCGTGTTGAAGCTGCATGGGCAGCTGTACCGTACACGCTATCCAAGCTTTCTTTGACTCAATGCCCAGGCGTATGAAGGCCGTTATTACGGCCAGAGGTGGTTGTTCTGGGTACTCATTTCTCAGGATCTATGCACCCAAATTGCGTGCAAATGTAATGACATGTCAGTTCTAGTATAATATATTTGTCCAATGAATACCCGCTTATCCTCTGCATTTCTTCTTGGTGTAGCAATTTTAATGGCCAGTAGTGTACTTATGCAGTAGTTGGGAGAGGGGTACCTTTAAACACTTAATACACTCCGTGCATGCGGTCATGGTAGGGCTTAGGGACGCAAATAAATTTATGAGGTGAAGTTACTCGAGCGTTGAGACGGAAGGACGGAACAAATTACGTTTAAAGTAGGTATTGCGTAAATAATGTGGTGCCTTTCTGTGTTAAAGTGCTATGCATTGAGAGGGAAGGTAGTTTTAGTGTGCGTATTGTTCTTTTAACAGCGGCAGGCAGTGGCAAGTACAGCGTGCGGAGAGCTCTGATGGATGGAGAAGTGGTTTGGGGGGGAGGGGGGGGGGGCTCAGGCTGCGACAGTTGGGCGCGGCAAGTGGGACAGAGCAGGTTAGTGAAGGGGCGGGGAGGTACCGCAGTGTCGGATGTGTATCTCCGGCCGCACGTACGCTGCCTGGTCGACAGCACAAGCTGACTTTGACAGGCGGAGCGCGCGTGTCACAGGTGCGCAGTATCGGTGTTCAAACGGGAAAATTACATAATGCAATCACTCCTTCATACAATATTTTTATTCAGTATTAACTGTACTGGTACTGAACATAGAGCTGCTGTCCGGCCATTAGACGTGTCATAACACATAAATAACAAAAATAAAAATAACATTAGTAAAATAAAAGTTAAAACTAGGGCTTGCAGAACAGGCTGGGCGGGTAAAACTCTGAAATCTCTTTCAGAGGGCGATGCTCGGGTGACACTTTAGTTATTATAGTATGAGAGCACATAATACGAATTGCAGAGGTACAAAAATAATAATAAGGTGGTCGCCTGAATGTTGTTACTTTCTCCTTTGGTTGATCAAACTAGGAATCTCTTAGGCACAAAATAGCATCTCACTTTCTAGTCCATAGATCTGAGAGCATAAGGATGCTTTGACCTGAGCCCGTATCTGGGGCGAGCCGAGGGCGGGGTAACTTTTGGTTTTCTCCGCTTCACAGGAGCTTCAAAAATGGTTCAAATGGTTCTGAGCACTATGGGACTTAACTGCTGAGGTCATCAGTCCCCTAGAACTTAGAACTACTTGAACCTAACTAACCTAAGGACATCACACACATCCGTGTCCGAGGCAGGATGCGAACCTGCGACCGTAGCGGTAGCGCGGCTCCAGACTGTAGCGCCTAGAACCGCTTGGCCACTTCGGCCGGCATCACAGGAGAAGGTCCTGTGCTTGTCTCAGAGGGTGGTTGGAGGGGCATAGTTCCTGTATAGGGTTTTAACCTATCAAAATCGACAATCACCTTGCGGTCAGGCAGTTGTAGTTCTGCATTAAGTGGGGAAGTAAGCTGAATAATTGAATATGGTCTGTCATACAGGGGGGGGGGGGGATGAGTTTCTTCACTCTTCCTTTCTTTACATTAGGTTTTTTCAGTAAAACCAAATCACCAGGTTTATAGGGGGGGGGGGGGGTGAGGGGAGAATGGCATTTTTATTTCTTCTTTCTATCTGCTTCCTGGTTGCCTTGAGGTTGTTCCCTTGTACCTTCTTCCAAATGGCCTTAAGGCGGCGGGCTAGCCCCTTAACGGCTGTGTGATCGATTCCCAGAGGTAATTTATCGATGTCGAAGGGAGATTCCATAGGGCAGCCATAATGGTTCAAATGGCTCTGAGCACTATGGGACTTAACATCTGTGGTCATCAGTCCCCTAGAACTTAGAACTACTTAAACCTAACTAACGTAAGGACATCACACACATCCATGCCCGAGGCAGGATTCGAACCTGCGACCGAGCAGTCGCGCGGTTCCGGACTGAAGCGCCTAGAAGCGCTCGGCCACCGCGGCCGGCACACTGTGTGTTGAGTGAACGTAATAGGAAAGCATTCATTTCACAGTGCGATGAACATGTTCAACGTGGCCATTTGCCGGGGAGTGAAAAGGGGATGGTTCTCCATCTTTTAATTCTCAGCAATTTGGAAACTTGGACAAATAAGGCAGACATAAAGTTAGTTCCTTGGTCAGTTATAATTGCTTCAGGGCTTCCGAAAGGAAGGACAAGATGATCTACAAAAGCTCGTGCTACGGTTTCAGCTGATATGACAGCGATGGGTACCAAAATAAGGTATCGGGAAAAGTGATCAGTAATAGATAGAATATATCTACTTCCTTGTGTACTTACTGGAAATGGCCCGATTGCGTCTAAAGCAACGAACTGAAAAGGTTTTCATGCCTCTGGAAGAGTTTGTAAGGAAATTTTGATTATTGGGGGTGGTGCTCTTTGGGCACATGGAAGGCAATTTTTTATACACTTAGCAACATCTCACCATCTGTTGTCTCACCAATATTCACGGAAATGCTGGTGCTTGTGGCTCTTCGTCCACTGTGGCAAGCTTGGATGCTGTTATGGCACTGGGCAATAATTCTCGATTGCAAATCCTTTGGTATTACTATACGTTTACCCAGGGGGGTCTTACGATATAGAATTCAATCCCCTGTAACAAAATTAGGATGGGAGCGATACTGGCAACGTTTTGCATCATTTTCCTGGGAGTCTTTTAATTCAGCAATTAGTACATCGCCTGTTTGAGCTACTCTCACCTTTTTGCTAAGTGCGTCAGCATTCTGGTGCAATCTTCCAGCTTTGTGTTGCACTTGGTAATCATACTCACTCAACTTCAGGGCCCAGGGTGTGAAACGGCTGCTAGGGTCTTTTAAATTTAATAGCGATTGCAGTGCTGCATGATCTGCTGCTATTGTAAATTTCCTCCCACAAAGGTAGCATCTAAAGTAGTTAACTCTGAACATAAGTGTCAGTAATTCTTTCTCTGTCGTATTGTAGTTAATTTTCACCTGGTTCAGTTGACGGGATGCGAATTGGTCTTTCCTTGCCGTCAATAATTTGATTCAGAACAGCTCCTACGGCAAATTCGGATGCATCACATGAGAGAATGAATGGTTTTTCGAAATCGGGATAGATCAACAAGGGGGAACTGGTTAGAACATCCCTGAGATGCTGCATGGCAAATTCGCACTCGGTGATCCATTGATAGGGGACATTTTTTGCAAAGGGTGGGTAAGGTGTTTAACTATTGTGGCATAGTCCTTTACAAACCGCCTTTAATAATTGCTGAGTCCCAGAAAGCGTTGCAATTCTTTTACATTCTTAGGGGAAGGGAAGGTTCTAACTGCCTCAATTAGACAGGGGTCGGGTTTTACTCCATGAGCACTAATAATGTGCCCAAGGTACTGCACTTGACTCTCAGCAAAGAAACATTTTTCTATTTTTAAGCTTAAATTAGCACTTCTTAGTCTAGAAAAAAAAACATTTCTTAACCGGGTAACATGCTCATCTATGGTCCTGGAAAAAAACAATGATATCATCTGAACACACCAGGCACATTGTGGGTTTCAATCCTCTAAGTAATAAGTTGGCAAATCTTTGGAAATTGGCTGGCGCATTGCGCATCCCGAATCGCATTCTCAGAAATTCATATAGACCGGAGGGAACTACAATCGCTGTTTTTGGCCTGTCATGTGGTGCAATCGGTATTTGGTGGTACCCACTCTTCACGTCAAGTGCAGTGAAGTATTCACAATTTCCTAACCTGTCTAGTGTCTCGTCAATACGGGGAAGAGGGTAAATATCTGGAGTGGTTACCTTATTTACTGCTCTCATATCTACGGGGTCTTCTCCCCATTGATTGACTTCTTGGGGACCACGAGGATTGGGGACGCCCAGGGACTGGCCCTGTTTCTAGCTGTTGTTGGATAGTTTCTTCCACAACGGGCTGGAGGTGGTACGGAATTCTATACGATTTCTGTGCAATGGGCCTTGCATCTCTGGTGGGAATTTCATGGTAAACATGCCTTTCCTCGAATAACCAGGAGTGTTCTTCCAAGATGGAGTACAATTTATTTTGGTCAGCCACATGCAGATGGGCTAACTTATCCTTAAATCTGTCTTTGAGCACGGGAGCGATATGACATATGTTACGCCCCGGAAGCCAGTGTTTTTGATTGGATTTTGACTTCTCTTGTACAGAGTAGTCTTTTTCAATCTCGTGACTGCTAGCTATAATGGTGCCACTAGGAATCTCTACCTCCTTCGTTCCAAAATTGTCCAAACAGACGGGAACGGAAAATTTCTTCCCCTGAATTTCTGCTGTTGTTAAACAGCGTTTAACATGGACTTGTAATCTGCTGGGGACATCATTTTGACGGAAATGATCCACCAATACGGCTGTTCTCAGCAGTTTGCGGGATTTGACCCCAAGCCAGAGAATGCGTCCCGTGCCACTGCTGATTCTAACAGAGGTAGTTGTACGTAACGCCCACGTTTGCACGGAAGGAACTTGTGGAAGCGGCCGAGTTTCATAAATTCCTTGCGACGGATTGACGTGGGAGCCGCCGAAACGGTGGGTTTCCTCACCGAGACGGATGCTTTGCGTTCTGTAATCGACTACACTCTGGTAGTGGTGAAGGAAATCACTCCCCAGGATGACATCGAAATCTCGTCTTCGTTTCCGAATTACGTCAATGTCAAAAGGGTAGTAGCTGGCTCCGATTTTTTCAACTTAACTTGACGATACCCCGCGGGTACGATTATCTCGTCACTCAGACCATTAATGTGGTGACGGGGTAGTTTTAACACTTGTCTATCCCCATGCCCTACGAATAACACGCTCGTTTGTGCTCCCACGTCAATAAGTACTCTTACCTTCTTTCCTCTAATTTTACCCTGCAGCAAGATACTTGCCACCTCATTTACGACACCGTGGCGGGTTGGCTCTGAGCACTATGGGACTTAACTAAAAATGGTTCAAATGGCTCTGAGCACTATGGGACTTAACTTCTGAGGTCATCAGTCCCCTAGAACTTAGAACTACTTAAACCTAACTAACCTAAGGACATCACACACATCCATGCCCGAGGCAGGATTCGAACCTGCGACCGTAGTGGTCGCGCGGTTCCAGACTGTAGCGCCTAGAACCGCTGGTCTCCCCGGCCGGCCACCGTGGCGGATTGGATGCGTGAATTTTACAGGGGACGCGGTCTGGCGGCGTGACTTGTCCCTCGACCCTTTCTGGGGTCGGGATGGATTGTTGGTGAATTGCTTTCCTCTTCTGGCTGTACGAGGGGCCCACGTTTCCCGAGTTCTCTGGCAGTTTTTACTCATGTGCCCCATGATTCCTCACCGAGAACAATAAGGTGCTCGGCACTGTGCGTCAGCATGGCCTGTCTCCCGGCAGCGTTGGCATGGCTGCTCGTATTTAAGAATAAGACGCGGCTGGTCGTCCGGGCGCTGCCAACTGGCAATAAAATGTGCTACTTCTTGTCGCATCATCGCGAGTCGGATGGCATCACGCAACGAGGCGGGTGACGCTATTTTGACCTCCCCTCCAAAATACGGCTTGATTCCACGTATAAATACGTCAATCGAGCAAGCGTCGGCCTGCTCAATTAACACCTCGTTACGGACGGGATCCGAACCCAGCCTGTAAGTACGGCAAGCCACAGTGCGGATTCGGTCAGTGAATGTTTCTAAATCCTCCCCTTGCTTCTGGCCGAGGGTGGACAACTTTTGCCCGCATCTCGTGGTCGTGCGGTAGCGTTCTCGCTTCCCACGCCCGGGTTCCCGGGTTCGATTCCCGGCGGGGTCAGGGATTTTCTCTGCCTCGTGATGGCTGGGTGTTGTGTGCTGTCCTTAGGTTAGTTAGGTTTAAGTAGTTCTAAGTTCTAGGGGACTTATGACCACAGCAGTTGAGTCCCATAGTGCTCAGAGCCATTTTGGACAACTTTTCCCTGTAACAGCGGGCGTCACGTTTGTCCGAATATCTTCCTTTCAACCCAGCTTCTAATGTGACGAAAGAGGTGGTGTCCGTAAGGGTGTGCACTGATTCAATATAGGTACGGGCGTCACCTGACAATTTAAGGCGGAGTACGATTAACAGTAAATCGTCTGGCCAAGCGCAAAAGCGGCTACATCTCGGTCAGTTTGCAGGAAGGATTCGATTCTACACAGAGTACGCGAAAGAACTTGCCCCCCTTTTACCAGCCGTGTACCGCAAGTCTCTAGAGGAACGGAAGATTCCAAATTATTGTAAAAGAGCACAGGTAGTTCCAGTTTTCAAGAAGGGTCGACGAGCAGACGCGCAAAACTATAGGCCTATATCTCTGACATCGATCTGTTGTAGAATTTTTAGAACATTTTTTTGCTCGCGTATGATCTCATTTCTGCAAACCCAGAATCTACTCTGTAGAAATCAACGTGGATTCAGGAAACAGCGATCGTGTGAGACCCAACTCGCTTTATTTGTTCATGAGACCCAGAAAATATTAGATAAAGGCTCCCAGGTAGATGCCATTTTCCTTGACTTCCGGAAGGTGTGCGATACAATTCCACACTGTCGCCTGATAAACAAAGTAAGAGCCTACGGAATATCAGACCAGTTGTGTGGCTGGACTGAAGAGTTCTTATTGGTTCAAATGCCTCTGAGCACTATGGGACTTAACTACTAAGATCATCAGTCCCCTAGAACTTAGAACTACTTAAACCTAACTAAACTAAGGACATCACACACATCCATGCCCGAGGCAGGATTCGAACCTGCGACCGTAGCGGTTCCAGACTGTAACGCCTAGAACCGCATAGCGAAGAGTTATTAGCAAACAGATCACAGTATGTTGTTCTCAATGGAGAGACATCTACAGACGTTAAAGCAGCCTCTGGCGTGCGACGGGGGATTGTTATGGGACCATTGCTTTTCACAATATACACTCCTGGAAATGGAAAAAAGAACACATTGACACCGGTGTGTCAGACCCACCATACTTGCTCCGGACACTGCGAGAGGGCTGTACAAGTAATGGTCACACGCACGGCACAGCGGACACACCAGGAACCGCGGTGTTGGCCGTCGAATGGCGCTAGCTGCGCAGCATTTGTCACCGCCGCCGTCAGTGTCAGCCAGTTTGCCGTGGCATACGGAGCTCCATCGCAGTCTTAAACACTGGTAGCATGCCGCGACAGCGTGGACGTGAACCGTATGTGCAGTTGACGGACTTTGAGCGAGGGCGTATAGTGGGCATGCGGGAGGCCCGGTGGACGTACCGCCGAATTGCTCAACACGTGGGGCGTGAGGTCTCCACAGTACATCGATGTTGTCGCCAGTGGTCGGCGGAAGGTGCACGTGCCCGTCGACCTGGGACCGGACCGCAGCGACGCACGGATGCACGCCAAGACCGTAGGATCCTACGCAGTGCCGTAGGGGACCGCACCGCCACTTCCCAGCAAATTAGGGACACTGTTGCTCCTGGGGTATCGGCGAGGACCATTCGCAACCGTCTCCATGAAGCTGGGCTACGGTCCCGCGCACCGTTAGGCCGTCTTCCGCTCACGCCCCAACATCGTGCAGCCCGCCTCCAGTGGTGTCGCGACAGGCGTGAATGGAGGGACGAATGGAGACGTGTCGTCTTCAGCGATGAGAGTCGCTTCTGCCTTGGTGCCAATGATGGTCGTATGCGTGTTTGGCGCCGTGCTGGTGAGCGCCACAATCAGGACTGCATACGACCGAGGCACACAGGGCCAACACCCGGCATCATGGTGTGGGGAGCGATCTCCTACACTGGCCGTACACCACTGGTGATCGTCGAGGGGACACTGAATAGTGCACGGTACATCCAAACCGTCATCGAACCCATCGTTCTACCATTCCTAGACCGGCAAGGGAACTTGCTGTTCCAACAGGACAATGCACGTCCGCATGTATCCCGTGCCACCCAACGTGCTCTAGAAGGTGTAAGTCAACTACCCTGGCCAGCAAGATCTCCGGATCTGTCCCCCATTGAGCATGTTTGGGACTGGATGAAGCGTCGTCTCACGCGGTCTGCACGTCCAGCACGAACGCTGGTCCAACTGAGGCGCCAGGTGGAAATGGCATGGCAAGCCGTTCCACAGGACTACATCCAGCATCTCTACGATCGTCTCCATGGGAGAATAGCAGCCTGCATTGCTGCGAAAGGTGGATATACACTGTACTAGTGCCGACATTGTGCATGCTCTGTTGCCTGTGTCTATGTGCCTGTGGTTCTGTCAGTGTGATCATGTGATGTATCTGACCCCAGGAATGTGTCAATAAAGTTTCCCTTTCCTGGGACAATGAATTCACGGTGTTCTTATTTCAATTTCCAGGAGTGTAGATTTTAATGTACATGACGATTTCAGTTTCGTATACGAACAACATTTAAAGCGAGTTTTACTTCTAAGCCTTTCGTCTGCTTTCGTGTAAGCATGACGCGCAATTTTTAGTGCCAGCACTGCAACTGGTAGGCGTGCCTGCCCCCCCCACCAAACGGTTCATCAGCCCTCGCCAGCCAATGCCTGCTTCCTCCTCTCCCCGCACTCACCTCACAACTCTGCCGTCTTACAGTTAACACACTGTACTGGGTCTGGTTTTCCCGTAGGGGGGAGTTATCTTCGCCAGTGGCGGTAGTACGGGTTTGGGGCATGGTTACAATGTTAAGGCACCTAATGCTCGCTCAAGACTTCTACAATCAGAGCACAGAAAAAAAAACAGGACCTATATTGGATAGGACGACGGCATAGCTGACAGCATGGAGGCGGAGACGTAGAAAAAGGAAGCGGGCGACTTACAGAAGCTGCGGTGGTAGTGCGATGGGTGACGGCGGCTGGAAGGTGATGTCGGCGGTGTTGGTGGCTGGGCGTCTTGCCTCAGCTAGGCGGCCAGAACACTTGTGTTTGCTGGATGACGGCGCGCGGCTGGAACATGCCGCTGCACTACATTGGGTGTTGTGGAAGGGGGGGGGGGGGCGGTAACCGCGGCGTGGCGTAGCCCCGGATTGTCTGGAGGGGGCAGCGGCGCGGCTGGCTGTGAGGCGCGGCGAAGCGCATGGCCACGCAAGCGGCCTGGCGTTCGCTGCGGCAGCTGATCGGAAAGAACGCCGAAACGGCGGGAGGCTGCGTGGCGAACCACGGTGCGTGCGCGTGTTGTTGCACATCGCATCTGGCGCGTCAAGTGCGAAGTACCTCTGGCGGCTACATTGGGTACGGCAGTTAGATCAATAAGACGGGCCTAACGGTGAGCCATTCCACTTCTGACACCAGTTGTTAATACGTCAGGATTGGCCAGGAGGGCAAAGCAGTTGAGGTGAAGAATAAAACACACACACTACTGGACATTAAAATTGCTACACCAAGAAGATGACGTGCTACAGACGCGAAATTTAACTGACAGGAAGAAGATGCTGTGATATGCAAATGATTAGTTTTTCAGAGCATTCACACAAGGTTGGCGCCGGTGGCAACACCTACAACGTGTTGACATGAGGAAAGTTTCCAACCGATTTCTCGTACACAAACAGTAGTTAACCGGCGTTACCTGGTGAAATGTTGTTGTGATGCCTCGTGTAAGTAGGAGAAATGCGTACCATCACGTTTCCGACTTTGGTGAAGGTCGTAGCCTATCGCGATTGCGATTTATCGTATCGCGACATTGCTGCTCGCGTTGGTCGAGATCCAATGACTGTTAGCAGAATATGGAATCGGTGGGTTCAGGAGGGTAATACGGAACGCCGTAATGGATCCCAACGGCCTCGTATCGGTCGAGATGACAGGCATCTTATCCGCGTGGCTGTAACGGATCCGGCCGGCCGAAGTGGCCAAGCGGTTCTAGGAGCTACGGTCTGGAACCGCGCGACCCCTACGGTCGCAGGTTCGAATCCTGTCTCGGGTATGGATGTGTGTGATGTCCTTAGGTTAGTTAGGTTTAAGTAGTTCTAAATTCTAGGGGATTGATGACCACAGGAGTTAAGTCCCATAGTGCTGAGAGCCATTTTTTTGTAACGGTTACCCTTGACGTTGCATCACAGACAGGAGCGCCTGCGATGGTGAACTCAACGACGAACCTGGGTGCACGAATGGCAAAACATCATTTTTTCGGATAAATCCACGTTCTGTTTACAGCATCATGATCGTCGCATCCGTGTATGGCGACATCGCGGTGAACGCACATTGGAAGTGTGTATTCGTCATCGCCATACTGGCGTATCACCCGGCGTGATGGTATGGGGTGCCATTGGTTACACGTCTTGCTCACCTCTTGTTAGTACTGACGGCACTTTGAACAGTGGACGTTACATTTCAGATGTGTTACGACCCGTGGCTCTACCCTTCATTTGATCCCTGCGAAACCCTGCATTTCAGCAGGATAATGCACGACCGCGTGTTGCAGGTCCTGTACGGGCCTTTCTGGATACAGAAAATGTTCGACTGCTGCCCTGGCCAGCACATTCTCCAGACCTCTCACCAATTGAAAACGTCTGGTCAATGGTGGCCGAGCAACTGACTAGTCACAATACGCCAGTCATTACTCTTGATGAACTGTGGTATAGTGTTAAAGCTGCATGGGCAGCTGTACCTGTACACGCCATCCAAGCTCTGTTTGACTCAATGCCCAGGCGTATCAAGGCCATTATTACGGCCAGAGGTGGTTGTTCTGGGTACTGATTTCTCAAGATCTATGCACCCAAACTGCGTGAAAATGTAATCGCATGTCAGTTCTAGTATAATATACACTCCTGGAAATTGAAATAAGAACACCGTGAATTCATTGTCCCAGGAAGGGGAAACTTTATTGACACATTCCTGGGGTCAGATACATCACATGATCACACTGACAGAACCACAGGCACATAGACACAGGCAACAGAGCATGCACAATGTCGGCACTAGTACAGTGTATATCCACCTTTCGCAGCAATGCAGGCTGCTATTCTCCCACGGAGACGATCGTAGAGATGCTGGATGTAGTCCTGTGGAACGGCTTGCCATGCCATTTCCACCTGGCGCCTCAGTTGGACCAGCTTTCGTGCTGGACGTGCAGACCGCGTGAGACGACGCTTCATCCAGTCCCAAACATGCTCAATGGGGGACAGATCCGGAGATCTTGCTGGCCAGGGTAGTTGACTTACACCTTCTAGAGCACGTTGGGTGGCACGGGATACATGCGGACGTGCATTGTCCTGTTGGAACAGCAAGTTCCCTTGCCGGTCTAGGAATGGTAGAACGATGGGTTCGATGACGGTTTGGATGTACCGTGCACTATTCAGTGTCCCCTCGACGATCACCAGTGGTGTACGGCCAGTGTAGGAGATCGCTCCCCACACCATGATGCCGGGTGTTGGCCCTGTGTGCCTCGGTCGTATGCAGTCCTGATTGTGGCGCTCACCTGCACGGCGCCAAACACGCATACGACCATCATTGGCACCAAGGCAGAAGCGACTCTCATCGCTGAAGACGACACGTCTCCATTCGTCCCTCCATTCACGCCTGTCGCGACACCACTGGAGGCGGGCTGCACGATGTTGGGGCGTGAGCGGAAGACGGCCTAACGGTGTGCGGGACCGTAGCCCAGCTTCATGGAGACGGTTGCGAATGGTCCTCGCCGATACCCCAGGAGCAACAGTGTCCCTAATTTGCTGGGAAGTGGCGGTGCGGTCCCCTACGGCACTGCGTAGGATCCTACGGTCTTGGCGTGCATCCGTGCGCCGCTGCGGTCCGGTCCCAGGTCGACGGGCACGTGCACCTTCCGCCGACCACTGGCGACAACATCGATGTACTGTGGAGACCTCACGCCCCACGTGTTGAGCAATTCGGCGGTACGTCCACCCGGCCTCCCGCATGCCCACTATACGCCCTCGCTCAAAGTCCGTCAACTGCACATACGGTTCACGTCCACGCTGTCGCGGCATGCTACCAGTGTTAAAGACTGCGATGGAGCTCCGTATGCCACGGCCAACTGGCTGACACTGACGGCGGCGGTGCACAAATGCTGCGCAGCTAGCGCCATTCGACGGCCAACACCGCGGTTCCTGGTGTGTCCGCTGTGCCGTGCGTGTGATCATTGCTTGTACAGCCCTCTCGCAGTGTCCGGAGCAAGTATGGTGGGTCTGACACACCGGTGTCAATGTGTTATTTTTTCCATTTCCAGGAGTGTATTTGTCCAATGAACACCAGTTTACCATCTGCATTTCTTCTTGGTGTAGCAATTTTAATGGGATGTAGTGTAGTTGAAATTGTATGAAGTTTTAATGCCGTAAAGAAAGGCATACCTGGAGAAGCCACCCTCACCTGACCACTTCCAAGCCTCCCTATTGGTCGGTCAGATCGTAGGACGTGTAGTTCGGTAGCGTTACCTCGTCAGCAACACCTGTGTTTAGCTGCCGATGGTTCAACACTTGAGTTTCGCGGTGCTTCTATCCGGTTCTGGGCAACGTGACTGAGACGCTGCAGCTTATCGCCGGGCAGAAGGCACTGGCGAACACAAAGTGAAAAAATAAAAATAAAACTTTATACTAACAAATCCATTCAGTATCGGCTCTCACTGTACAGTGGAAACAGGAATCGTACATCACGCAGGAGATGAACAAAGTATATACGAAAACCAACTAATACGCACACAACGTAATTACGTGAACTTAAACAAAGAAACTGAGGTAAGTACTGACATGTTTAAGAAAGCGATATGGAGAAATAAATGAAATTTCACTGCTGGCTAATACGTGGGAGCAGAGGGAGTGTGAAAGATTTCAGACTCAATTGGGGGTATTAATCAGTTTTCTACGTTTGTGGTGATATATCATGCATGGAGCGAATCTAGGATGAGAATGAAAGTGTATATGAGTAATATGAGTTTATTTGTATTTGTGGGAAGAAATAAATAGGACGGTGGTCCTAGTGTGATAACCCCGTAGGTAATACATGGGTATAAATGGAGATTCATGTGGAAGATTTTTAATGAATAATTATATGGGTATACGGCTATGAATATGAAGATTAATATTACAGGGGTACGTAGAAAAGGGCCATGAAGGCGACTTAAGGAACAATAGATTATATAGTTTTAGGTCTCAGAATGAATGGTTATATGAGTGTGGAAAGCGAAGTATGAGGCTGTATGTACGGTAAGTAACTATGAGAACGAACATCTTGAAGAAGCAATGAAGAGTAATGAAGAAACAATGAAATCAATAGTAAGAAAGGTACACGGTACATTTAACGTACACCACAGCATAGTAATTTGCTACACGGACAACGGAATGTAGGACAACTTAGTATGAAAACTATTACTTCGGCGACTAACTGTTACAGCTTGAGCAACTATAAGGTGAATATAAATGAAAATATAATATACAATTCGTGCGAGGAGTGGACAAAAAATGAAGTGAAACAATAGTTTCTACACTTAGTTCTTGACACGCAGATGCGAAAGTAGTACTTTAACATAAGCACGTTCTTCTCTAGTGCGAATGAATTATTAGTGGAACTACACATGACAAAAATACAGTAAAATTACCGGTCACACGTTAGGAAAGTAAACATGTCGTAGCATCAATAAGGCAGAAATACGGATTGAAATATATGCACATGAATATGAAATATTACGACGATTAACAACAGTGATGAAGTCAGGACTGTCAAGGGATAAAATATCCCACACACTCGCTCACAAACGAGCACTTATAAATATTGTACATAGCATGAAGTTTATCAAATGCCAAGAATAGAATAAGTACACTAACGACGCACTACAAGTAGAATTATAGTAGCTTGATCTCTGAAGCAGACCCTAACAAATCCTATTTTACCCATGTAGTGAGCAGTGCTGGAACGTATTTTCTACGTGTATTTGTGAAGGTAAAAACGCGCAGGAGATTGGTCCTGCAAGACAAGGGAAAAGAATGCAAATATTAAGAATGAACGCAAGATTCCTTCTAATTTACTTATTAGTGTGTAGGAACATGCCTAACATGAAATTCACATATGAAATGTGAATGTGAATTTTCCATTTATATGTCAACTTTATTATTGTCAATGTCTATGAAAAAATGTATGTACCATTTTCTGTGTGTAGTTGTGAAGGTAAAAATTCGCAGGAGGTCGATCCTCCAAGACAAGAAAAAAAAATCCATACATTCAGACTAAATGAAAGATTACTTCTAATTTACTTATTAGTATGTAAGATGGTACCTAACATGGAGCCCATATAGGAAATGTGAATGTGAATTGTAAATTTATTTGTCAACTTTATTATTGTCAATGTCTATGTCTACGAAAAATTTATGTACTATTTTCGATGTGTATTTGTGAAGGTAAAAATGCGCAGGAGGTCTGTCCTGCAAGACAAGAACAGAAAATCCAAATATTCAGAATAAATGAAAGATTCCTTCTGATTTACATATTAGTGTGTAAGATGGTGCATGTCATGGAATCTATATGTGAAATGTGAGTTGTAAATTTATGTGTCAACTTTATTATTGTCAATGTCTGTCTAGGTCTATGTAAAATGTATGTACTATTGTCAATTTTATATGAAGTTTTATTCTTGAAGAAGAACCATTTATGTATGTATGTGAAGTGCAACGCGATGGACGAGTAAAACACTCGCACGTGTGAAGTGATACAAAAATATTAAGGCCTGATAATAGTGAAAATAACGGCTGATCCGTGATAAGAGTAAACGCTACAGTTTAGCGAAGTGAATACAGTGAGTGTGTTGCGTGTGCGACGGAGGAATCAGAGGAAATCCGAATAACCACGAACTGGCGTGTGACGACTGCCGAACTACAATGCACAACGGAAGATAATGTCGAGTACTGCAGTGCGGCCCTTACCTTCAATTTCACTGGTCGGAAACCTCGTCCAAGTGCGAGGGCTTGGAGCTGAATACGTCGTATCCAGTCTCCGGACTGGAGGGCATATACAACACCGACTTCATAAGCCTAGAGTGACATTACAATGGATGCGCGGGCAGTGTTGCTGCTCAAGTGGCGCTTGCGTCGCTGTGACGGACGTGTTAAACAGTGAGCCGCTGCTGGCCATAAGTGCAGCGAACAATGAGATAGCGTGTGCCGAATGGACATTTTCTCAGAATTGCCAATGAACCAAAAGCAGGTGAGAAAACCAATTTTTAAAAACAGGGTGAAAGGACAGTTTAAGAAATGTAAAATTTTTTCCCCTGTTCACACCATACAGATTAACAAATGTAAGGAGAAATAACAGACGAGGAGTTAGCACGACATGGACATGCGATTATGTAATATAAATATATGTGAATGTATTGATGGGTATGAATTTACAATGGACAAGGAAATGAGCTTTGTACAAGTACTTGTAGTAGCATAAGGGTATTAAAACTCCATTGACTTGCACCAAGTGACCAAAATGAGCTCCAGTGTAAATAAGGCTACTGTATACTATCTCCCTAAATAAAGAGACTTATTTCCGACAGTGTACAGTAGGGGGGCATTTGTGATAAACCTTTTGCATTTCTTACTTTTCTGTTTTCGTTTTTTTAATGGCAAACAGAAAAGGTGAAAAGGAGAAGAGGTAGCCCGGCGTAGAGCCTGTGCCTGCCGTCATGTATTTTTGTTTTTCAGATGTTAAAAAACATAAGATGTTTTTCTTGTTCCTGAGTAAGAGGAAGGACTTGCTCTCTGCTAGTGAGATAGACGCACGATATCCCTGAGCATAATCGTAGGCCGCCATTTTGGGCGATGTGAATAAGTGAAAGGTATGTATTTTCTATGTGCATTGAACAGAAGAACAAAGTATTATTTTATTAACTGAAAGATTGTATGAGTTATTATTTCAAGTAGTAATGTAATAAGAAGAACTGGAGCCCACAAGTGTACTTCGGAAAATTTACGAAGATCCGATTAACGCAAGATGGACACGTCAAGATTTTGTAGGTGGACACGGCGAACGGACATAATATTATTAATTGGTAAGCATAAATACACCAAAAGAGATAGACTATTTCATTTATGTGGAACTGTTATGAAAGGAATATTTACCCGTTTACAGGCATAGCCCAGCTTATTGTGCTTTTCCGAGTGGCAAAAAATTAATCTCATTAATTAAATATAAAAAATTTCTTATTGTTATTAACTTTTTTTGTATTATGACCGCCATACGTAAAGCGGCTCCCAGTGCCGTCTACATTTAAGGAATTCACTGACAAAATAAGAACGGAGCCCTGCGATGGTACATTTGGCGTGTATCCAGGTAGGCTTCTCGCTAACGTAAAAACAATGCACATCAGGCATGAACGTAAATTCTTGAATGTTGATCTATCTTATCATTTCAGATCTCGCACCTAAAAGACCCACAGCTAGTGGAAGGGCCCGTGAATAACGAAAGCACCAGGACTAGTCATCGGTGCGATACAGATAATACGTCGCCATCCCCAGTGTCCAGTTTACGGCGTTTTTCCTGGCGGTGGGAAAGTATGCTTTGTCCGGGAACAGTGGGTCGTTAGCTTTGATCGCCACGTGCGCTATACGCAATAAAAGGGCCAGCATTTTCTTCGTGAGAAGACCACAGTCGATTGCCTTGCCACAAACCAAACTATGGTCACCGGAGTCGACGACCGCGCATTGGGGGCGTATCACCGTGTCGACCAGGTGAGTAGAGTTCAGTCGTTGACGGTTTGGAAATTTGCCGTTTACCACTACATACCACAACGCACGTATCTCGGTAGAGAGAGAGAGAGAAGATGACCGCTCTCAATATTCTCTGCCGGGTAATTCTGTCAAACCACATTGCGAGATTGTTGTTGAATGAAACGTCGATATGCGTCTTTCGTTGTGGGTAGCCTCGTCTGCGGAAAACTGTTGTGAACGTAACTGTAATCGACGAAAAAGTCCCGAAGAAGTGCGAACGGTGCCGTGATGTGGGCAACATTGACTGGTGGACGAACTGAATGGGGGACGTCACTTCGTTGATCACAGCTCTCATTAAGGTGACTTGTTCGGTTCTCCAATAGCGTTGCATCGTACTAAGAAATATCGCACGCCGCATGTCCCTGACGTTTACGAGTACGTTGCCTTCTCCTCTAGGTAGCAGCGTCAAGGTGTTGTAACGGATTTTAAAGAGGAGGTCAGCACTCTCGAAATGTCCGAGTGCCGACTGTAGTCTTGACGCGATCGTAGTGGGCATCGGCAGCATGTGCTCCAAGTGCCACATAGCCGATGACACAACGTGCGAGTTGGAGCATATCTGTGGCGTGCAGTGCGTGTTGTCGTACCAATGCGCGAATATGTCGCAGTAGCCGTCGATAATTACCCGTCGTTGTACGTCGCATGTTTCCATGGAACATCACTTGGTGATGGGCACTGCTGTCCCCGGTGGCAGGCCTTTGCCCACTTCCATGCATCGGGTCATTCATAGGTCAGAGACACTACCCACCACTGTTCCATACTGCTGGATTTCGTCTCCTGACTTGACAAACAGAACGAAGTCGCCGGCGCATGCGCGGCATTGGAAATATGCAGTCCGTAGTTGGAAGCCGTCTGAGGCCACTTAGTGCAGGTTCAAGAGCAAGTGCAAATAAGATGGCCGGAAGGTGCAACCTTGCCACACTGAGCGCTGGACTAGGTTCTGAGCTAGCACCGTTTACCAAGACACTCGATTGTGCGCTATAGATCAACCACAGGACCGTGCCCGAAAACGTAAGGGGGAGTCCCATCCGTTCCATTACCACGCATAGGAATACATGGTCCACTCGGTCGAAATCGAAATCCACAGCCATTAGGGCTCCTCGATGTCTACATGCCGACATCAGTGCTATGACATCCCTGTATGCGCCTAGCGCCGTGTGTATATTGCTCTTCCCATCTAGACACGTTTGCTCTAAATGCATTTTGTCCTTTATCGCCGTTTGAAGGCGGCCACGAATGAGACGAGCAAAGGTTTGTAGTCGCTATGCAGTAATGTTAAAGGGCAGTCGTCTTGTGGTCTATGACCGCCACTTGGTTTCTGGAACGAGTATCATGATACGCTCTGTGAACTCTGTAAGGACCCATGTGCTAGGTGTTAAGAATTCGTTGTACATCTGTATCCATGTCGTCCCATCAGAGGAGCAAAGGTGCGGTAGAACTAAAGAGGGAGTCCATCCGGCTCAGGAGATTTGTTTAACGCACCACTCTTTAGGGCAGCGTCCAGATCGTCTGTGGTGCTTTCAGCCATAAGGCCGTCCACTTCAGTGGGATGATCGGCTGTCGTCATTTATCGAAGCAAGTCTGCGAGTCCTGCTCTGTTCAGCTAGTCCTGCGCATAGAAATTGAAACAGTGGTGAGCTAAATCACGTGCAATAGACTTCTGTAACGTGGCACGCGATCCATCGGCCATTTCGACGTCCCGTATAAGTGCACATCGCTGCTGCCTCCTTTCTCTCACTATACCGTGTAATGACTGTCGTTCGTTGCGTAATCCATCGAGCATCCTCGCACATACTTTAAGTCCTTCCATCTTCACTGCCGTAAGACACAACAGTTGTGCTTTGATACGTTGGACAACCGGCTGATAGTCTGGTGACAGTGTTTGCGTCGCCAGCACTTGCTGGGCAAGCACTTGCTCGCGAAAGACAAAGGTCCCAAGTTCCAGTCTCAATCTGGCACACAGTTTTAATCTGCCAGGAAGTTTCAGTTTTAAAACCAATTGAAGAAAAAACAGAAGCTATAAAACAAATGGTTCCTTATAAACAACATTACTCCCGCTCGGGAATTCTGCCATGTACTATATTCACATTCAGGGGACCTGAGTTCAGTCACAGAGCCATCCATCCAGATTTGTGTTTTCCGTGGTTTTACAATTCATCTAGGCCAGTGGTTTTCAACCTTTTTGAGTTAGTGATCGCCCTGACCAACTATATTTTTTCCATGGCTCCCCTATAGGATACCTTGCAAAATCTGAATTAATAAGAAAAGTTGCAAATAGAATACTACTCACCTTAAGGTGATACTTGAGCTTGCTTCTTGCTATACAACTTGTCAAACCTTGGCACTAAATGCAATATAGCTTTTCTCATTTCCTGCCCCACAGAAAGTCTTCTCTGTACTTCGTTTTGATGACAGCCACTGCCGAAAACCCAATCTCGCAGAGATAGGAGGTTGCAAAAGGAATTAATAACTTCAGCGTTTTCTTGCTCAACCTTGGGTGCGAAAGGAATACCTTCAGTGCTTTCTTGCTCAAGCTTGCAAACATTTTTCTTACTGAATACCAAAAGTTTTGCAATGTCATTGATGGGAACATCACTTTTAATGAAGAATCTGATGAGAGTTCAATCAACACTGCCTGTTCTGCAGAACTGAACTCAGAGGGATTTTGAACTCACTGAAACCTATCACAGATTTCAGGAAAGTACTTTTCGAAACGAATACGTATTATGTTCGAGTGGAACACTTATTATGTTCGACTATAATGACTTTTCTGGAGACTAGAAATCTACTCTGTAGGAATCAGCATGAGTTTCGAAAAAGACTTTCCTGTGAAACCCAGGTCGCGCTATTCGTCCACGAGACTCAGAGGGCCATAGACACGGGTTCCCAGGTAGATGCCGTGTTTCTTGACTTCCGCAAGGCGTAATATACAGTTCCCCACAGTCGTTTAATGAACAAAGTAAGAGCATATGGACTATCAGACCAATTGTGTGATTGCATTGAAGAGTTCCTAGATAACAGAACGCAGCATATCATTCTCAATGGAGAGAAGTCTTCCGAAGTAAGAGTGATTTTGGGTGTGCCGCAGCAGAGTGTCGTAGGACTGTTGCTATTCACAATATATATGACCTTGTGGATAACATCGGAAGTTCACTGAGGCATTTTGCGGATGATGCTGTGGTATATCGAGAGGTTGTAACAATGGAAAATTGTACTGAAATGCAGGAGGATATGCAGCGAATTGACGCATGGTAGAGGAATGGCAATTGAATCTCAATATAGACAAGTGTAATGTGCTGCGAATACATAGAAAGAAAGATCCTTTATCATTTAGCTACAATATAGCAGGTCAGCAACTTGAAGCAGTTAATTCTATAAATTACCTGGGAGTACGCATTAGGAGTGATTTAAAATGGAATGATGATATAAAGTTGATCGTCGGTAAAGCAGATGCCAGGCTGAGATTCACCGGAACAATCCTAAGGAAATGCAATCCGAAAACAAAGGAAGTAGGTTACAGTACACTTGTTCGCCCACTCCTTGAATACTGCTCACCAGTGTGGGATCCGTACCAGATAGGGTTGATAGGAGAGATAGAGGAGATCCAACGGAGAGCAGCGCGCTTCGTTACAGGATCATTTAGAAATCGCGAAAGCGTTACGGAGATGATAGTTAAACTCCAGTGGAAGACTGCAGGAGAGACGCCCAGTAGCTCTGTACGGGCTTTTGTTGAAGTTTCGAGAACATACCTTCACCGAGGAGTCAAGCAGTATATCGCCCCCTCCTACGTACATCTCGCGAAGAGACCGTGAGGATAAAATCAGAGATATTAGAGCCCACACAGAGGCATACCGACAATCTTCCTTTCCACGAACAATACGAGACTGGAATAGAAGGGAGAACCGATAGAGGTACTCAAGGTACCCTCCGCCACACACCGTCAGGTGGCTTGCGGAGTATGGATGTAGATGTGAAGTTCAGATACGCTGCCGAGCCACATTAATGTGGCCATCTGTCAAAGGCGTGAATAACCACCTTTTGCAGTGAGGACCATTGCGAAACGTAAAAGAAGAGAGTCATTCAGATTATAGAAGGTGATGACATGATGTGGAGCCATACAGACTCCACTGCTGCGGCCACCTCCGCTAGATTTCTCGGCTGAGGATCCATGGCGCGTGGCGCGAAGAACCCAATCGACGAGGTATCCTAGATTCTCGATTGGGTTTTAATCTGGGTTGTCTGGCGGCCAGGAGGGTATGGTAAATTCATCTTGGTGCCACGCATGTACAATAAGAGTTGTGACACACTGGATTGTCCAGCTGATAGATACCATCGCGCCTAAGAAACCAAAGCGCATGTAGGAATCGACACGGTTCTCAAGGATAGATGCATACTTGTGTTGATCCATTGTGCCTTACAGAATGTCGAGATCACCCAGGGAATGCCACGAAAACATTCCCCAGACCATAATGCTTCCTCCTCCGGCCTAGACCCTTCCAACGAGTCTGGCAGAATGTTTGCTTTCGGTCCGCTGGAGCATAAAACGTGGTTCATCTGAAAAGGCCCTCTTTCGCAACTCAGTGAACGTCCAGTTGAGGTACTGGCGTGCAAATTCCAGCCATCGTCGTCGGTGAACGGCAGTCTGTATGGGTACGTAAACCAGTCGCCTTTCTGCGGAGGCCCACGTGCAGCAACGTTCGCTGAACGGTCGTTGTCGAGACACCTTTGGAAGCCCCCTTGGTTCATCTGGGCAGACAGCTGCTCAACAGCTGCACGTCTATTTGCCTGTACACATCTATGCAGCCGACGTTCACCTCCGTCATCTATGGACCGTGGTGCAACACATTTGCCTCGGTACCGGTTTTGGATAGCGCCATTTGGCCATGCACGGTGTACTTTGACCACAGCGGCGTGCGAACGGCTGACAAACTTAGAGCTGATGTGATTTTCTTCTCCCAGGTAAGAAAAAACTTCTCGCCTAAGTTAAAAAAATGCTTCCCCTGGGCTGCGCGGGTCAGCCGCGCGGTCTTGAAAGCGCAAATTGAGACCCGTATAGCACGTGTGACGTGACACGACACTACAGCGCGACGCGCACGTTCCGCACATGTGACGCGGGTCCAAGAAACACCCACTCAAAGGAAGGCCACGGCGCTTGTTCGTGACGTCACGTCAGCTAGGCACAGCGAACGCCAGGTCTGTTGCAGGCATACTCATAATGGTGGTGTCTCCCTCTCTGACCTTTCTGCAAGCAATTAATTGTGCAATTCATTACACTTCTTAACAAAGAGTGTACTCCTGAACTTAAATTTCCACCTGTTTTAAGGACTGACATACAAAAACAACTTCATGGTCCAGCAGCAACAGAATTCGTGCTTCTTTACCTTATTTGTAAATCTGAGGAAGTTAGGTTTGTACTGGGTTGCTTTTACAAGAATCTGTGAACATATTGGTGCTCTTCTTTAGGTATCTTGGTTGACTATGGGGTGAGGAGCACTGAATGTTAATGAAATATCTTGCGATTGTACCCGTTGGGGGAGGGGGTGGGGGACAGAAGAAGATGCAAAAGAGAGATACTTGTATTATCAAATAAATATTTTTTATCTTATAAAGTTTCTTCTTTCAGTTGCAAGAGGGGAATATTTATCTTTTCTAATGTGCATGTTTAAAACAGTTTAAGCTCAGCAGTATTTTCGATGTATGAAGCTATTTTGTTTCCTATTAGGAATTCCTTTCGTTGAAAATGACTGTAATCTAATGACTGGCAACAACTGGACATTTACACATGTAAATTGGTTCACATTTCTAGTGACGATGTCAAACGAAAATAAATAAAAGAAACGAGTTAATTGTAAGGGGGTTGGGGTAAGTTTCGATAATAAAATGGATCAAGTAAATACAGTTACTTGAATGTAACATTTCCGAAGCTTGCAATGGGGCAAAGCATCTTCTCATATTGATCTACGTTTCTTTCGACAGGATTCAGTAATACAGAACTATGATCTTCATTTGTAGCTTTGCGATAGTAAGAAAATCTTTCATCTAAATAAAAGTGCAGAATCCAAAACAATACCAAACATTTTGTCCAAAAATAAGAGATTTATAGTGATAAGCACGGCCAGGCGTTTCCGCCTGCAACAGACCTGGCGTTCGCCGCGCCTAGCTGACGTGACGTCACAAACAAGCGCCGAGGCCTTCCTTTGAGTCGGTGTTGGTCCAAGGCATATTGAGACGCGTACATGTATTTGCACGCGCCGGTTGACGACGCTCTGCGCTGACTGAAACGAAGCGCGCGCATACTGTAACCTTTCTGAAAAGATTTTACAGAAACTATTCAGTAAAAATATTTCGTTTTTACCTTGCTTGTAGCGTTATATGTCAGCTTCGTGGCGAAGTGCCCATTATCTCGCTAATGGTCATACTTATTGTGGTATACACATTTTAATAAGACGCTACGCAAAATTCGAAAAGTTTGCAATGAAAAATAAGGGTCGCTATGATTTTGCGTTCGGTGTGTATTTCACCATATGTTGCTGCGTATGAAATTTAGCTAACATGTTGAATTTTTGTTTAAACTTGGGAGGAGGTGTCTATCTGCCTCCGATCTCGAGAACATGGATCCCATGTAGCGCACTCATTCCGATCTCACGCCCGCTCGCAACATCTCTCGTATCTCCTAAACCGCTCGAGACATCGAAACGAAAGTTTGGCGAATGATAGCACACAAGGAGGAGAGTATTTTGTCAAATCGTAAACACACGGAACTTTTTCATTTATGGCGGTGTATCAGTACTAATTCTTCCCGTTTTATTTTTTTCACTCCAGTGACTGTAATTTTTTAAGAGTTATCGACAGCTAGCGAAACAAGAGTTTCCTAGTATGAAAATAAACATGAAATTTCTTTTCTTATGTTATTGCAAACCGACACTATGAGGTTTCTCGTAAGATCTTGAGCTCTGTGATTGCCAATTACTTGTTTAATGAGACACTCTGTTTCAGAACTGTGTCGCAATAGCTAAGATGAGTACGTGCATGTTATACTGTGTTTTGGCAAAGGAAGAACAATTAAACCTGCCAACAAGAGGGATGTGGCCTTTCTCATAAATGGTGATGTTTCTTCGAATGAGAAAATGTTAACAACTCACACAAAAATAAATTTGCAATTCTGTTGGAGTAACCCATCGGATTTTTAACACTGAGCGACTGGAATGGAAACTTACCAAAGGATTTTATTCCTTCTCTTGAACTGAGCAGTATTAAAATAATAATGAGTCTTCCTTTAGGCGGAATGATAGGCACATGCCAGATGCTGGTTACTCACTTACGGCTTGCCAAGCTGACAATGTGTGATCGCGAATAAAATAATTGTTACCGATAAAAATAAACAATTGATCTATTGCACAGCACAATGGTCAGTGTATTGTCAGCAGCGGAGGATAATGCGCGCGACAGGAATGCACAAGCTAGCCATGTGTGCCCTGTTAGCTGGAATTCGAAAAACATTGTCATGAAAGTAGATCTGCCTTTGTCAGCAGTACATTGCAACAAATTAAATATATCTAATCACCACACTAGCAACGGCTTTGCCACAGTGGATACACCGGTTCCCGTCAAATCACCGAAGTTAAGCGCTGTCGTCCGTGGCTGGCACTTGGATGGGTGACCATCCAGCTTCCATGCGCTGTTGCCATTTTTCGTGGTGCACTCAGCCTCGTGATGCCAATTGAGGAGCTACTCGACCGAATAGTAGCAGCGCCGGCCAAAGGAAAGCATCATAACGACCGGGAGAGTGGTGTGCTGACCACACGCCCCTCTTATCCGCATCCTCAACTGGGGATGACACGGCGGTCGGATGGTCCCGATGGGCCACTTGTGGCCTGAAGACGGAGTGCAATCACCACACTCTTTTAGAATGTTCCTACTTTCGAATAATACCGACATTTTTTTCATTTGTGTAGCCTGTTGTATAATTAGTTTATTAATGCTGATAATGTGCATGCAACAATTGAAATGCTTTTTCTCATCACGGCGAGGCAATTAAAACATTGTTATTTGTGACTCCTTGTCGACTGTTTCCAGCTTCCAGTGCAAATGTGATCACATGTACATAGTATAATGTCTCTTATTACATCCATATCCAAGTAACGAAAGTGATACTTATGTACTTCATATCTTGAACGCTTTTTACCAGAAGCAACCGGCCGCGGTGGCCGAGCGGTTCTAGGCGCTTCAGTCCGGAACCGCGCGACTGCTACGGTCGCAGGTTCGATCCTGCCTCGGGCGTGAATGTGTGTGATGTCCTTAGGTTAGTTAGGTTTAAGTAGTTCTAGGAGACTGATGACCTCAGATGTTGAGTCCCATAGTGCTCAGAGCCATTTGAACCAGAAGCAAAAAGCGGTCATATCTGTGGAAATTACACCTGTTCGACTTTTTACAACAATTCGTAGAGATACGTCAGCATAACAGGCAGCAAGTAGGTAACCTTGTTTTACTTTGCTGCCTTGCTTCTAAATCACGTGATTTTATAATATTGCTTACTTCCTTATTCATTATCCGCACAATGAATCGTCTGTCCCTTCTTACGATCTGAAAACATTGTGGAGGTAGAAGATATAATCCCAGTGGCGAATGGCTCACCAGTTACTGAACAGTCCGTTGCTCTTGACAAAAGAAGAAACAAAACAAAAGAACTGCACAGATATTTGTAACTGAAAACTATTAACTACTAACGAAAGTAGATGCAGCAATTACACGACGAAAAACGAAACACTACTAAGTGATAACAAAAATCAATATATCAGCAGGACCGCCTTCCCGCTCGCCCCCCCACCCCCTCCCCCATCCTTGCGTGGCGCGCGGCACGAGAAACTGTGCCGCAACCACAACGCCGCGCGACCTGGCGCAGGCGCGTGTCGTGTCCCAGTTGCGTCGTGTCCCAATTTGCGCGGTCCCATTTGAACCTGTGGCGTTAGGCTAGGCGCAAATTGAGACGCGTATAGCACGTGTGACGTGACACGACACTACACGCGACACGCACGTGCCGCACGGGTCGCGCGGGTGCAGCGCATATTGCGACGCGTACACCGTACTTCGCACGCGCCGACTGGCGACGCTCTGCGCTGACTGAACCGAAGCGCGCGCAACCTCTTATCTTTCTCAAACGACTTTACAGGAACTATTCTCTGAAAATATATGATTTTTGCCTTACTTGTAGCGTTTATACGTCAGCTTCGTGACGAAGTGCCCATCACCTCGCTAATGACCATTCTTATTGTGATGTACACATTTTAGTGAGACACTACGCAAAACTCAAAAAGTTTGCAACGAAAATTAGGGGTCGCTATGATTTTGCGTTTGGTGCGTATTACACCATATCGTCGCTAGGCAATGAAAACCTCGTAACTCCATCTGACAATGAAATCCACGTAACTGCATTACCAAATGTAGAAAATTATGCCACATAGGCTGTTGAAATCTTCCATCTTCGAGTTGAACGGTGTTGCCAACTAGCGGCAATAATGAAAACCTCACATCTCCAGCGATATGTAGTTTGTGCTGTAAACCTCGCATCTCCGATAATCGCCATTGTTAGTGTGCAGGGCGAACACATACTCCGAGATTTAAACGTTTTTTGACGTGATAGTAACTTTTTTGACTGACAGACCCAACACTGCTTTATTGCTACAGGTACGTGTTAGTATTTCTAGGTATTTATGTATTGTATTTTAATATACAGAATTAATAATGACCTCGTTAAATACAATGTTGACTTACGAGTTTTTCATCGCGCGTAAAGCAGACTGCGCTCGGTACATAGGAGGTTCTAATTTTAGAACTGAACAGAATCCTATACATTCTACAGTAACTACTTTGTTTTCAGCTATGGGTAAAAAGAGTAAATTCACTCTTCACCTTGTGAAACAAGCCAACAACGGATCATATCGTATAAAATCACCGGAAGAAGATTCTAGTCAGGTTGTTCCTCCTTGTCCTGCACCAAAAGAAAGGGTAGACCTACAAAATGAAGGTAAACTGTAGTTTATATTGTTGTAACTGGAAGTAAGATCCTTGTTTGGAAGTTGAGCTGATTAAATTATTTAAATGTTATTGATGACGTTATGGTTTACACTACAGATAGTGCGGAAAAAGAAGCCAATACAGAGGCGAATTCCACTTCTGAGTTTGAAAGTCTTTTCGAACACAGCAGCGAGGATGATATCTCCAGTGGCAGTAGTGATGCGTACGATCCAGATAAAAACAAAAATGACCATAGCAGTAACAATAGCAAGGAAGACGACGATGACGAAGTTGATGTGGGAGTGAAGGGTACTAAGCAGCGCCGTAAAAGGAAAAGCAATCAATCACTTCAAAGTTTGCAGAAAGAAAAACGTATGAGGGGACAGGATTATTTAGGAATGCAAAAAGATGAGTTTGGCAAAAAGAGACCAACAATGAGCAGGAGCAGGAGGGAAATAAAACCACGATGTACTTGTAAACATTCTTCCTTAAATCGGAACAGGAATTGCAAGGATATTACAGAAAAGCAGAGACAGCGAATATTTAATCATTTGTGGCAGGATATGTCTTGGGGTGAAAGAAAAATTTTTGTTAGAAGCCATGTCTACTACGTTCCAGTTAAAAGACGCAGAAATAATTCAGAATCTAATAAATCTCACCGTTCTAACACACTATATTACAATTTTGTAGTAGAAGGACAGAGAAAAACTGTCTGCAAGACTATGTTTCTGAATAATTTGTGCTTAGGCGAATGGAGTGTCAGAACATGGGCATCTAGCGCATCAGGAAGAACGCTTGCAGAAGGGCCTCAAATGCAGGAGAGACCAACGAAAGTTTCAGGTGGACGACAATCAGCACCAGATTTTTTTGCAGAGTTGCCGAAACTGGATTCGCATTACTGCCCTCGTTCTTCCACAAAACTCTACTTGGAACCTAACTGGCAGAGTAAATCAGAACTACATAGGGAATATACACAATTTTGCAAGAAAAGAGGACAAATCCCAGCTGCTTACAAACAGTTCTGCTAGGTATTCGATGAAAATAATCTTAACTTATTTTCGCCTAAAAAGGACCAGTGCGATCTTTGTTGTTCTTACCAGACAGGCAATCTCTCAGACAATGAATACTCTTTGCATATGGCCCGAAAAACTGAGGCAAGGGAAGCGAAAAATAGTGATAAATTAGGATCAGCTAGAGTGTTTACAATGGACCTTCAAGCACGTCTCCTTTCTCTCAGACTAAAAGCATCTGCACTGTACTATAAAAGCAAACTGAAGGTCCACAACTTTACCATCTATGATTTAAAAAGTAACGATGGTTATTGTTACCTTTGGCACGAGAGTGAAGGTGGACTAACTGCTTCGGAATTTGCCAGTATACTCGTGCATTTTATAGAAACGTACGTCCAAAATGATTCGGAAGCTATTTTCTATAGCGACGGATGCACGTACCAGCATCGAAACTCAGTCATGAGTAATGCACTGGCTTATCTCGCCAATCAGAAAGGCATTACAATAGTGCAAAGATTTCTGGAGAAAGGTCACACTCAAATGGAGTGTGATTCTATGCACTCCACCATAGAAAGGAAGTTAAAAAACAGACACATTTATACTCCTGCTGGCTATGTAGAAGTTTGTGCTACCGCAAGACAAAGTCCTAGACCTTATGTTGTCAATTATTTGGACCACACGTTTTTCAAGTCCTATGATAAACTCTCGTTGTATTCATCTATTCGGCCAGGATCCAAAATTGGGGATCCAACAGTGACTGATATCCGGTGTCCAAAGTATGATCCCTCCGGAAAAATGGAATATAAATTGAAATTCAGCGATACACGGGAACCACTTCCAAGAAGGATGTCAAACATACCCAGCTCACTTACAGTGCCCTCTCTCTACAGTTCACCACCAAAGATCAGCGCAGAAAAGTTTACGCATTTGCAACAACTAAAGCTGGTCCTTCCTAAGGATGTGCATTCATTTTATGACACACTGCCTCACATTTGTAATGAGAGAACATGTCCGTGCATAAAAAAATGCAGCCGAAATTAAACTTGTTTACAGCCACCTATGACTGTCAGTGTAGCAGCAATAGTAACAATAATAAATCTTAATAAACTGCACAAATGTTTACAGTAAGAAAAGGTTAATTAAAGCTAACAACATTGTTTCTATGTTTTTTAAACACTGCAATTTATTAACATCCATATTCCAATATTTTGATCAAAGTGAAATTATTCATTTCACTTTATATCTGTAACAATGTATCGTTACAGACGTTTCATAATACACTAATAATGTAAAATTTAAGTAAGTTTTTTTAAAACAAATTCATTTCAGTTCTTAACCGTGCACTCGTTACATGCCTCTTATCTCCATCACTACCAAAAAAATAACTGTGAAAACCTCGTAACTCCAAAACCCAGCAGACAATTTGAAGTGCATAATAAAGTCTTATGTACCAATGACCGGATCCATATGGTGTAGCAGAAACCACTACATTTAACTAATCAGGTCCTCATGTGATTTCTATAATTAGTTTTTTGTTTCTCCTGTAAAATTTGACCAATTTGAGTTACGAGGTTTTCATTGCGTAGCGACGATATGTTGCTGCGTATGAAATTTAGCTAACATGCTGAACTTTTGTTTAGACTTGGGAGGAGATCTCTATCTGCCTCCGATCTCGAGAAAATGGATCCCATGTAGCGCGCTCACTTCCTATCTCACACCCGCGAGAATGAAATACTCGCAACATCTCTCGTATCTCCTAAACCGCTCGAGACATCGAAACGAAAGTTTGGCGAATGATAGCACACAAGGAGGAGAGTGTTTTGCCAATTCTTAAACACATGGAACTTTCTTATCTGTGGCGATATACCAGTGATTATACTTCTTTTTTTATTTACTTCACCCCAGTGACTGTAATTTTTTAAGAGCTATCGACAGCTAGCGAAACAAGAGCTTCCAAGTATGAAAATAAACATGAAATTTCTTCTTTCGTGTTACTGCAAACCGATACTATGAGGTTTTTCGTAAGCTATTGAGCTCTGTGATTGCCAGTTACTTGTTTAATGAGGCCCTCCGTTTCGGAATTCTGTCTCAATAGCTGCTGTGAGATGAGTTTGGCAAATTACATTGTGACAAAGGAAGTACAATTAAACCAGTCACCAAGAGAAATGTGGCCTTTACTCATAAATGGTGATGCTTCTTCGAATGAGAAAAGGTTAACAACTCACACAAAAACAGATTGGCAATTTGTTGGAATTTTAGTGGAATCCCCGTAACCCATCGTATTTTTAACACTGAGCGACTGGAATGGAAAATTACCAAAGGATTTTATTCCTTCTCTTGATCTGAGCAGTATTAAAATAATGACGAGCGTTCCTTCAGGCGGAATGGTAGGCACATGCCAGATACTGTTTACTCACCTAGGGCTTGCCAAACTGACAATGCGCGATCGCGAATAAAATAGTTGTTATTGAGAAAAATAAACAATTGATCTGTCGCACAACACAATGGTCAGTGTATTGTCAGCAGCGGAGGATAATGCGCGCGACAGGAATGCGCAAGCTAGCCATGTGTGCCTTGTGAGATGGAGTTCGAAAAACATTGTCATGAAAGTAGATCTGCCTTTGTCAGCAGTACATTTCAACAAATTAAATATATCTAATCATAACACTCTTTTATGATATTCCTACTTTCGTAAAAATACCGATCATTTTCTTCATTTGTGTAGCCTGTTGTATAATTACTTTATTAATGCAGATAATGTGCATGCAACAATTGAAATGCTTTTTCTCATCACGGCGAACCAATTAAAACATTGTTATTTGTGACTGCTTTTCGACTGTTTCTAGCTTTCAGTGGAAATATGTTATTCACATGCATGTAATACAGTGTGTCGTATTACATTATTACATCCATATTAGAGTAATCACAGTGAGACTTCTATACTTCTTGGACGCTTTTTACCAGGAGCACAAAGGGATCACAACTGTGGAGATTATCCCTTATTAAATTTTTGTAATAGGCAGCGAGGAGATAACCTTGTTTTACTTTTCTGTCTTGATTCTTAATCTCATGATTTTATAATATTCCTTGCTTCCTTATTCACTACCCACTGTCCCTTATTGCGATCTGAAAACATCGCGGAGGCATATGATTCAATTCCAGCGGCCAATGGCTCATCGGTTACTGATGATGCATTTTTCTTGACAGAAGAAAAACAAAACTAAACTAAACAGATATAAATAATAGAAATGTATAATGTACTAACGAAGAAAGCTGGAGCGTTTAAATGGCGAAAAGCGAAACACTACCCAAAGGCAATAAAATTAGTACACAGTAAGGCAAAATTTACCGTATGGGCAATACTACCACTGCTCATATGCGCCGTTCCGGTGTGAGCATATGGCCGGGCTACTTTCCGCTCCCCGCCTCAAATTTCCCACGGTGCTAGAAAGGCACACGCGACGCGCAGCGCAAGAAACTGTGCCTCAACCACAACGCCGCGCGATGTGGCGCAGGTGCGTCTCGCGTCCCAGTCGCGTCGCGTCGCAATTTGCGCGGCCCCATTTGAACCTGTGATATTACAAAAAAGCGCGCTGCGCTGCGCTGCGTCGCGCCACACGCGCTATACGCGTCTCAATTTGCGCCTCGCCGGTCGTCAGTTTGGGGCTTGTCACGGCTCGCGCGTCTATCACCGTTGGAGGTTCGAGTCCTCCCTCGGGCACGTGTGTGTGTGTGTGTGTTGCCCTTAGCGTTAGTTTTATTAGTGTGTAAGCCTAGGGACCGATGACCTCAGCAGTTTGGTCCCATAGAACCACAAATTTCAAATTTTTGCTTCCCCTGGAAAGCCAAGGAGGGCTCGTACAAAATAAGAGAGATGTATGTTTAACCCCTGTATTGTGACACATTTGTCTAAAAAGTCTAGCTCTCTAGGACGAGTTTAGTATACTTCACCACACTTATGATAGATTGCAGCACTTGATTCAGATCTAAGCTCTAATGTTGCGAAGCAAATACTTCCCTATGGATAATGCAATGGGTCCACATAATATCAGCTGCTTTGCTGCAAATAATTGCTTGTAAACCACCGCATCGGCGTGACATGTATCGTAAACCATCGGTACACACACTAACCAGAGTGAGCCCATTTAATCTGATTTTCTGTGCGGAGGTTGTCCACTATTTCCAACAAATCTTTGCCTGTGGAACCTGCATTTATTTCCTTACAAAACGGAAGATCTCTCATTAAAAAATTGGCTCTGAGCACTATGGGACTGAACTCCTGAGGTCACCAGTCCCCTTGAACTTAGAACTACTTAAACCTAACTAACCTAAGGACATCACACACATCCATGCCCGAGGCAGGATTCGAACCTGCGACCGTAGCGGTCGCGCGATTCCAGACTGTAGCGCCTAGATCCGCTCGGCCACTCAAGCCGGCGATCTCTCATCATTTCGTTAGTTTTTTCATCAACAAATTGCATATAGCAAATTAATTGAACATCTCTATTGCTTTCAAGGGACTCATCAAGGTGCAAACCGAAATCCCTCCCTCTAATTTTTTCTGTAATTTGTTCATGAAGTTCTTTTCCTAAATCTTGAATCTGACGACTAATTGTAGTGCCAGACAAAGGAATAGGCAAAAAGTGTTTTGCCACGGACTTTCCAAGCATAATGGACACCATATCAATAGTGCAAGGTAGAATTAGTTCTTCCGCTATTGCACGGGCTTTGCTACGTCTTGCTACTCGGCAAACTAAATTCTGAGATACTGGAACTGCTTTATTAGAGATTTTCGCCTGCTTAGAAAATGATGATTTTTCGTTCTTTCATTTGACTCAGTTTTCTAGAAAAATATTATCTCGGTTTGCCCAGGTCATTCTTATGTAGAATTTTTAAATGATGCTTCAATTTGCTAGGTAGCATACGTCCAACCGTAACAACTTTCAGTCACACTGTGGACACTCTACTTGAAAGCAAAATATAAGTAACTATCGTCATATTTTCTACACCTGCATTTCCCATCTTCATTACCACTTTCCTTGCTGTCCTCAGTAAGTTCTCGATTTTTACTTCGACCTGACAAATTTAAAAACTTGCCAATAGTTTTTCTCCTTCGCCAACTTTATAACATAGTCACAACATAATAAAAAGTGGTTGAAAACAGCACAATCACTGCTGGCGCTAAGTGTAACGGTGAGTAGTTCAGCTTCGGGGTTTTCACCGCTTACGCAGGCTGGCCCGCTACTAGAGTGGAATTCTTCTGAGGCTACACATGTTGACAGGCCTTCTGCACTAGCCTGCGCGAAGTCGTCGCAGAATACAGACTCCAGGCCTGAGCGACTGTGTGAACCTGCTGGCGCATTTGACTGTAGTGTGGCAGCAGCCGCGTGTCTTCACCGCGCTACACATGCAAGTTGCTAATGGGGTTTAGGCCGCTACCACATTCACCCCGTTTACATGGGACTCCCAAAACTGGATTTCCAAAGACCGCTTCTGGGTGGTCATGTAAAAATCGATTTTGGAAATCCGCTTCTAGACGTTGGTTTTCCAATTCCGCAATCGATTTCGATCCCATGTAATCGCAATGGGTTTTGGAACTTGCTTGTCCTATCAGATTTCGTTTTGTTTCCAAAAATTTTCTCCGAATATGGACTCAGTGGTTGTGTGTGCAGTGAAGGATGAGTGGAAATATTAGACTGAAGCTGTTTATACCTTGTCTAATTGAAGAGAAATAGTGATAGTGCTGACTAAATCTGAAACTGTAACAGCTGTTTTCCAGGCGCCATTTTAACTGGGTTAGCAAATCCGCTTCAGACTCTAAATGTAAACACGACAGCGAGAAACAGTTTTCGAAATTCGGTGTTCGTATTTCGGAAGATTTGTCGCAAGTAAACATAGTGAATGTGACAACTGACGTAGCAGCAGCAGTAAGAGTCCCCGCTCTTGCCTGTATGGTGTCCCTTCTTGCCGCCGTACGTGCCGGCCATCCGCTGCTGCGTGAGGCCACATTCTGTCGGGCCAGGCCATAACTACGAAACAAATCCACAGCGCCCCAGGTGGTCATTGGTGGCGCACCAGGGCGCAGCTGCGAACAGGCTGAGTACCACGGCTTTAGGCGAATGCCGGGGTGGTTCCTTGAAAAAGCTACGACGGTTCGTTCGCCTCCAATAATAAAAAATCCGAGCATAGTTGAGTCTCCATTGACCTTAGCTGCCAAAGATACATAAAACACTAAACTTACCTCCTTACTTCTACCATATCATATGACCGGTGGACATATGATTTGGAAATGGTGCACGTGTTGGCAGAAGGACTGCGAGAGATAGAATTTGTTGTCCATGTACATATCCTCTCATTCCTTGTTCACTACTGATTAATTGTTAAAATTTAACTGTTTTTTACAAAAGGCGAACTGGTTGGCCAAATCATTCGCTCGAATTGTCCAGAATGTTTTTCAGACCAATTGCGAACACTTGTAGTACAGTGACATCGCACATTTTCATCCATAAGAATTTCGTCGTGGTTTGGGTATTTTAAGTCCATGAAAGGATGGAACCGGTCTCCTGGTAGCCGAAAATAATCATTTGCAGTCCACAATCGGTTCAGTAGGACCTTACGACTCAGCCCATTCCATGTAAACAAAGCCCACAACATTAGGCCAGGGCCGCACGAGCGGAATAGCTGCGGAACGTCAGACGCACCGCTATGGCGCATGGGGTAGATGCAGCAGTCCACACGGGGCGGAACGTCTGCGGCTGCGGAATTTTGCCGCTTGCCAGCCGCATCGCCCATAGCGAGGCGGAAAACCCGCTGCGGCACACGCAGCGCTATGGGCCATGAGAATCAATTGGGCATTTCACACGGGCGGTGCGACAGGTGTGCGGAGAAGGGCCAGCTGACAGCAGTCAGTGCTGGGAGCGGAGTAGAGTGGCGATTTGCAGCAGGCAGTTGCGTGCTCCGTTCCGTGTGACTACAAAGTGACTCCCACGATGTGCCCACTAGACACTGAGAAAATAGATATGGAGATTCTGATAATGGAAGTGGAAAAAAGGCCTTGTATTTGGGATGTAAGGACCGAGGAATACAAGGACAGAAATAAGAAGGATGCAGCATGGCATGAAGTCTGCTGTGCATTATTCGATGATTTCGCAGATCATTCAAGCACAGAGAAAAAATCCGTTGGTAAGTTTTTCGTCCGCTATTAGAATAATACAATTGGTTAAAAGATCACTCTGAATTGCAACATAGTTAGCGAATTAGTTTTCTGGAACTCGTTAAGTATTTTTGTTTAGAGATTGCTGAACAATGATAAGTGTTGAGAAAGTCCTGCATTTCTATTATTGTTGACATGTTACACATTGATAATATAACACTGCACAAATATAACAATAGAAAAGAACAGCATATTTGGACAATAATATGTAAGAATTGGCAATAATGGTATCGATTCTTTTGCATCGCATGAATTAAGTCACGTGATCGCCTTGAACAGTTACAATATTGGATGGAGTGCTAAATCACTAAAAATAGAACATTAAACAAACCAGGTTCAGTAAGCACTGCTCTCAAACGAGTTTCTGGATAGTGTATGAAAGAGTCAACAATACCTGATTAGTTAGTTTTATTAAGTCTCAGGAGAATTTACTGGTGTAATTACTGATAATAACAAGCTAGAACAATAAAATTAATAAAACTGTAAATATTAAGGAAAATGTATAAAAAAGTTCATTTTCTGCTTTATGTAACACCTCAGATTTTGCTGTCCTGCCAAGGCTCTTTACCAGCCTCACTTACAAAATAATTTGCCATTACATCTCTGTTTCTTATTGCTGACACACTTCTCCTTCTCTCATCCAAGTTTGTTGCAGTCTCGAATCTGTTCACAATAAATGTGTCTTAAATTTGGTGCCCATCTCTCCCGCGCACATAATTATGCAGAACACAACATGCTTTTGTTATGTCAACAGCAAAATCCAATTTCAGATTCATGGCTCGCTGGAACACGCGCCATTTGTTCGACAATTTGCCGAAGGAACATTCAACGTACCTACGAGCCCGTAACATACGGTAGTTGAAAATTCTCTTCTCGCATGTCAACATTTTACCACCATATGGTCGTAGTACGTGTTCTGAGAGTCCAAATGCTTCGTCACCAACGAACACATACGGTATAACTATCCCAGTGGCATTTGGTAAGCCACAGGGCTCTGGTATACACAATGTATTTCCGTTCAGACGTTTCCACAGGGTAGATTTTTTTAAAAATTGTGCTGTCTGAATCTTTTCCAAACGAGCCAATGTCAACAAAAACGAATCTATAATCTGAGTCTACCACTGCTAAAAGAACAATGGAAAAGACATCCTTATAATTATAAAACAGTGAACCACTCGTCTTAGGTTTGACCAACCGAATGTATTTACCATCGATTGCCCCTATGCAATTTGGGAAATTTGCACGGATTTGGAATCCATTGGCAATATTCTTCGACTCCTCCTCTGTCGGCTGTGGCAGACATTTGTCACGCAGGCAGCCCCAAATCGCACAGCACACTTTCCTCACTGTATCACTGGCTGTTGACTTGCCTATTCTGTATGTATAGTGCAGATCAACTAAGTGACAACCAGTAGCCAAATACCTAAAACCAAAGATATAAATGTATAAAAATTACGTTAAATATTTAGTCATTATTTAATGATGTTAAAGATTTTAAAGTTACGTTAAATTTCCGTTTCTTTTTTTCTCCTTTGTAGGCCAGAAGGCACAATAAAAGTGGCGTAACATTAGGGACTATTATCGTAAATATGTAAGGAAAGTGAAGAAAACTGGTTCAGAAGCAGTAAGAATATTAAAATACGTGTACGCTGACCAGCTGGGGTTCTTGGCACCTGTTTTAGAAACAAGAGATTCAGTTTCAAGTTTACAGGAAGACGAAATTCAGCACTTGGAACATCCTTTGGAATTTTCCCTGGCAGAAGACGACACCGGCAATCCAGTAACATCAGTTGACGCCTCAACACCTGAGCAGATTTCAGTAGGCTCATCAGTTCCACAAAAGAAAACTTAAGTGAGAAGCATGAAAACAGATCTTGAAGCTAAATTATGCAAATTTCTGGATAGTCCTGTAATTCGTTCTCCATCCGCTGAGGACGAAGACAAATCGTTTTTTGATTCCTTGTTGCCCACGATGCGTAAGTTTGATTTAGATCAAAAACTAGAATTCCGTGTGGAAGTTTTACGCCTACCTCAGCGCATCCGAAACGCAAAATCGCAACCATTTCATGGCTGTTACGCAGCGTGTCAACAACCTATGCAACATGCACCAACGCATGCAGTAAGCCCAGGACATTTCCAAACATTACATACACAAGGAAATATGTACAACCAGCGTGCAGCTCCTCAATTAGTGCAGATGCAGTCTCAACAGTATCGAGCTGAAAGAATTCTGACGCCTAGAGAACAATCGGCTTCTATTTCACCAGAGTTTATTGATTCTGACTCTTGAGTAGAGGGTTTTTGCAGAAAAGTGAATTAAAAGGAGTTACTTTCCCTTTTTAGATGTCCATTCTGTTAATTTCATTTACAGTTAATTGATGTTTCTTATCCTCAAAAGACAGATTTACATGTAACATTTCATTCAATATCAATAAAGGAAAGAGAATTAAACTTGTTTGTTTACTGACCTAATCATTATCTTTTTTTTTAATTGAAATGAAAGTGTTGTTAAAACTAGTGATCGACATTACTGGGTTTCTTTAATTTTACCTGAGATCGTTTTTGACTGAGAAAGGATACTTACACATTAGAATTCACTTACCTTAAAGTTATAGCCAGCATTTCCATTGAAGGTATAGTGAGTCTCATGTTCGTGTCTTGCTTCTGTAAAGCGTTTCTAAGCGTGTGATGTAATTCATTGAAGCTTGAGAAAGACATTCGGAAATAGTTGAAAAATTTCATTTCATCCTCTCGTAGCTCGTTAAATATAACGTAAAACGCTCCTTGCAACAACCGACTACTCACTACTGGATGCACCCAGTACTTTCGGCGTATTTTTCTCTTTTTCAGTATTTTTAACCCTACGTATGCCACTACTGCACAGTGCCGAGCATCCATCGCGACTACCAGCTTAAAAAAAAGAAGGAGAGAACAATTCAGTCTATTTGCTTGGCCTCCGCGCGGCTACGAAGCGAACTATCTTCATTCTAAGAATATTTCGCGCTGTACTAGAATGAAAAGTGTATTTTTTTCTCGTCTCTATTGTCATTTAATCGCAAGGTAAACAGTTACCAGGTCGACTTTACGTACTTTCTTAAAAATTGTGTTGATAATAGTTATTTAATGTTCCGTGAATGAAACAGCGTAGACAAGAAAAAATGACACATACAGCAAATAGCTAACTCTGCACCTGAATCTGCAAATGTCTTTTTCTACTTTTAAAATGATGAACTTCTTAAAGATGCAACGTTATCATAAAGTGTGACTGTAAATGCCTTCATAGACGACATGCGGAAAATAAACACGGCACAACTCTGCATTGTGAGCGAGAATGGCCTCGAGCGTGGCGCGCCGTAGGCAGCTGCGACCAAGCGCCAATATACAGGGTGATTCAAAAAGAATACCACAACTTTAGGAATTTAAAACTCTGCAACGACAAAAGGCAGAGCTAAGCACTATCTGTCGGCGAATTAAGGGAGCTATAAAGTTTCATTTAGTTGTACATTTGTTCGCTTGAGGCGCTGTTGACTAGGCGTCAGCGTCAGTTGATGCTAAGATGGCGACCGCTCAACAGAAAGCTTTTTGTGTTATTGAGTACGGCAGAAGTGAATCGACGACAGTTGTTCAGCGTGCATTACGAACGAAGTATGGTGTTAAACCTCCTGATAGGTGGTGTATTAAACGTTGGTATAAACAGTTTACAGAGAATGGGTGTTTGTGCAAAGGGAAAAGTTCTGGACGGCCGAGAACGAGTGATGAAAATGTAGCACGCATCCAGCAAGCATTTGTTCGCAGCCCAGGAAAATCGACTCGCAGAGCTAGCAGAGAGCTGCAAATTCCACAATCAACTCGTCTAATATGAACGTTTTCTGTGCCATTCCAGCCAATAAAGTTTTTGGTCCCTTTTTCTTCGAAGGTGCTACTGTAACTGGACTACAGTATCTGGAGATGTTAGATAATTGGCTTTTCCCTCAGCTCGAACAAGAAGCACAACAATTCATATTTCAGCAGGATGGAGCGCCACCACATTGACATCTGTCCGTAACTACCTGAACGTCAACTACCCGAGGCGATGGACCGGCCGCCAGGCAGCCCGTGACAGAGCACTTCATCACTGGCCTCCAAGAAGCCCTGATCTTACCCCCTGCGATTTTTTCTTACGGGGGTATGTTAAGGATATGGTGTTTCGGCCACCTCTCCCAGCCACCATTGATGATTTGAAACGAGAAATAACAGCAGCTATCCAAACTGTTACGCCTGATATGCTACAGAGAGTGTGGAACGAGTTGGAGTATCGGGTTGATATTGCTCGAGTGTCTGGAGGGGGCCATATTGAACATCTCTGAACTTGTTTTTGAGTGAAAAAAGAAACCTTTTTAAATACTCTTTGTAATGATCTATAACAGAAGATTATATTATATTTCTTTCATTAAATACACATTTTTAAAGTTGTGGTATTCTTTTTGAATCACCCTGTATATCACTCGATTACTCGAGACTGGAAAGAGATATGGCTCTCCTTCCAGTATTAAAAACAATTTCGATAAAAAAAATGGCTCTGAGCACTATGGGACTTAACATCTTAGGTCATCAGTCCCCTAGAACTTAGAACTACTTAAACCTAACCAACCTAAGGACATCACATACATCCATGCCCGAGGCAGGATTCGAACCTGCGACCGTAGCAGTCCCGCGGTTCCGGACTGCAGCGCCTAGAACCTCACGGCCACCGCGGCCGCCCAATTTCGATATCTTAGCTACAATTCGTACACAGCATTATATGACCTCAAATGCACCAAACGCAAAGTAGCCAGCGACGACATTTTTTACTGCAAACTTTTCAAAATATGCGCTGTATTTTACTTAATTGTGAAGTATCACGATAACCATGGGCAGCAGCGAAAACAAAACCAGTTCATTATCAAGCTGTGATATCAGGCTATAACATGCGTAAAAATAATTTTTTTTCGTCGAATAGTTTCCTCACAATCGAATGAGAGAGATTGCGTAGCGCAAAACACAGACGAATTCCAAAACAGTGGTTTTTAATTTTTTTACACGAAAAGTATAAGTTGTAATGAGAAACTAACTACATGGACGGATGTAGCTTTCTTTCGTTTACTTGAAACAATTTTTTTCGAGACAAAATAGATGACTAGATACTGTATTTGGCTCTCCGCACGAACATTCCGCAGCTAGCCGCATGGCTACAGGACTCTGCGTCTAGCCGCAGGCCGTCGACCGTTGCGGAAACAATCCGCTCGTGTGGCCCCGGCCTAAACATTGCGTTTTTGACAACTTGGGTCCGTGGCTTCGTATCTGCTCCATACCCGAAGCCTCCCATCGTCTATTACAAACAGAAATTGGTACTCAACAGACAAGGCCACGGTTTTACAGTCATCTAGGGTCGAATCGCTACGGTCACTAGCACAGAAAATGCGCTCTGGTGATATTGTGGTGTTAGCAAAAGAAGTCATGTCGGTTGTCTGCTGCCATAGCCCAGTAATTCCAAATTTCGCAACACAATCCTAACAGATTCATTCGTCGTATGTCTCACACTGGGGAAACTTCCTGGCAGATTAAAACTGTGTGCCGGACCGAGACTCGAACTCGGGAACTTTGTCTTTCGCGGGCAAATCTACCGTTGGCAGAGCACTTGCCCGCGAAAGGCAAAGGTCCTGAGTTCGAGTCTCGGTCCGGCACACAGTTCTAATCTGCCAGGAAGTTTCATATCAGCGCACACTCAGCTGCAGAGTGAAAATCTGCGGATTTTGTTGAAGTTGAGGGAGGAAGTAAGTGTTGCTTTTATGAAAGCCTCCCTAGTAACTGAATTGCCTCAGCTTAAAATTTTGTGGTTTTAAAGATTACTTGCTTAAATGGTGTGGGTTCCTGTTGTCACGTCCTAGTTCATGAACCACGGGCAACGTATGAGTGGCCAAGTAAGTGGTCCTGACAGTCAGAATACCAGTTACTTCGGAATAAGGCTGGGCATCTCGGACATATTCTGAGTCATGGTCACCTTTGTGCTCAGACGGCAAAGACTACCAAATCCACCGGTTAGTCCCTCAACCGTTAGGGGTAAAACCCAATGGGACCCGGGGCAAGTAAGGTTAGCAACCTGCTTCCCTGGTACTTTAAATATGATGCTGCAACAATCAGAGCAAAATGCCTCGGACCTTTGGAGGTGACGCAGCCCCACCTCCAATTGACAAACCAGGGACTCCTAAGATACGACTCGGCAAATGAATGGTAACGAGATGGGGAGATATTAACATCAATGGGGGCTACTCTGGGAAGAAGGTAGAGTTGGCAGAGGCTGCAAGTAATATGGGGTTGGACGTTTTAGCTGTTAGTGACATTAGGGTAAGGGGTGAGAAAGAAGAGGAAGTGGGAGAATACAAGGTTTACCTGTCAGGAGTTCAAATGGTTCAAATGGCTCTGAGCACTATGGGACTTAACTGCTATGGTCATCAGTACCCTATAACTTAGAACTACTTAAACCTAACTAACCTAAGGACATCACACACATCCATGCCCGAGGCACCTGTCAGGAGTCAGAGCAGGAATATCACAATGGGGTGTAGGGCTTTACATCAGGAAAGAAATGGAATCCAGCGTAGTTGCAGTAAGATACGTAAACGAACGACTGATGTGGATAGATTTGACAGTGTATAACAAGAAAATTAGGATTGTGTCAGTATATTCGCATTGTGAAGGGACATATCAAGATAAGATGGATAGTTTTTATGACGTACTCAGTGATATAGTTGTTAGAGTAAAGGACAAGGACAGTGTTCTGCTCATGGGTGATTTTAATGCCAGGATTGGAAATCGAACAGCAGGGTATGTTAGGTTATGGGTAAATTTGGAGAGGATATGGATGCCAACAGGAACGGGAAACAACTCTTGGATTTCTGTGCCAGTATGGGCTTAGTAATCACAAACTCATTTTTTAAACATAAGAACATTCACCGGCATACTTGGGAAGGCAGGGGAACCAGATCTGTCACTGACTATATAATAACAGATCAGGAACTCAGGAAGGCTGTGAGGGACACACGTGTATTCAGGGGATTCTTTGATGACACTGATCACTATTTAATCTGCAGTGAAATTGGTATCGTGAGGCCGAAAGTGCAGGAGGTCAGGTCCATATGTAGGAGGATAAGAGTTGAGAAACTTCAGGATAAGGAAATCAGGCACAAGTACATAACAGTGATCTCAGAAAGGTACCAGTTAGTTGAATGTAGGCAATTACAGTCATTGGAAAAGGAATGGACAAGGTACAGGGACACAGTACTAGAAGTGGCTAAAGAATGTCTTGGAACAGTAGTGTGTAAAGGTAGGATGAAGCAAACAGTTTGGTGGAATGACACAGTCAAGGCAGCCCGTAAAAGGAAAAAGATGGCGTATCAAAAATGGCTGGATACTAGAACTCAGGTAGACAGAGAAAGGTATGTTGAAGAAAGAAACAAAGCCAAACAGATAATTGCAGCATCCAAGAAGAAATCTTGGGAAGACTTTGGAAACAGGTTGGAGACTTTGGGTCAAGCTGCTGGAAAACCATTCTGGAGTGTAATTAGCAGTCTTCGAAAGGGAGGTAAGAAGGAAATGACAAGTATTATGGACAGGTCAAGAAAGCTGCTGGTGAATCCTGTTGATGCCTTGGGCAGATGGAGGGAATATTTTGAAGAGTTGCTCAATGTAGGTGAAAATACGATGGGTAATGTTTCAGATTTCGATGTACAATGGGATAGGAATGATGATGGAAATAGGATCACATTTGAGGAAGTGGAGGAAATGGTCAATAGATTGCAGTGCAATAAAGCAGCTGGGGTGGATGAAATTAAGTCGGAACTCATCAAATACAGTGGAATGTCAGGTCTTAAATGGCTACACAGGATAATTGAAATGGCCTGGGAGTCGGGACAGGTTCCATCAGACTGGACAGAAGCAGTAATCACACCAATCTTTAAACATGGAAACAGAAAAGATTGTAACAACTACAGAGGTATCTCTTTAATCAGCGTTGTGGGTAAAATCTTCTCAGGTATTGTTGAAAGGAAAGTGCGAGTATTAGTTGAGGACAAATTGGATGAAAATCAGTGTGGGTTTAGGCCTCTTAGAGGTTGTCAGGACCAGATCTTTAGCTTACGGCAAATAACGGAGAAGTGTTACGAGTGGAGCAGGGAATTGTATCTATGCTTTATAGATCTAGAAAAGGCGTATGACCGGGTTCCTAGAAGGAAGTTATTGTCTGTTCTACGACATTACGGAATAGGAGGAAAACTTTTGCCAGCAATTAAAGGTCTTTACATAGATAGTCAGCAGCAGTTAGAGTTGACGGTAAATTGAGTTCATGGTTCAGAGTAGTTTCAGGCGTAAGACAAGGCTGCAACCTGTCTCTACTGTTGTTCATATTATTTATGGATCATATGTTGAAAACAATAAACTGGCTGGGTGAGATTAAGATATGTGAACACAAAATAAGCAGTCTCGCATATGCAGATGACTTAGTTGTGATGGCAGATTCGATTGAAAGTTTGCAAAGTAATATTTCAGAGCTAGATCAGAAATGTAAGGACTATGGTATGAAGATTAACATCTCCAAAACGAAAGTAATGGCAGTGGGAAAGAGATATAAACGGATTGAGTGCCAAATAGGAGGAACAAAGTTAGAACAGGTGGACGGTTTCAAGTACTTAGGATGCATATTCTCACAGGATGGCAACATAGTGAAAGAACTGGAAGCTAGATGTATCAAAGCTAATGCAGTGAGCGCTCAGCTACGATCTACTCTCTTCTGCAAGAAGGAAGTCAGTACCAAGAATGGCTCAAATGGTTCACATGGCTGTGAGCACTATGGTACTTAACTGCTGAGGTCATCAGTCCCCTATAACTTAGAACTACTTAAACCTAACTAACTTAAGGACATCTCACACATCCACGTCCGAGACAGGATTCGAACCTGCGACCGTAGCGGTCGCGCGGCTCCAGACTGTAGCGCCTAGAACCGCTCGGCCACTCCGGCCGGCTCAGTACCAAGACTAAGTTATCTGTGCACCGTTCAATCTTTCGACCAACTTTGTTGTATGGGAGCGAAAGTTGGGTGGATTCAGGTTACCTTATCAATAAGGTTGAGGTTACGGATATGAAAGTAGCTAGGATGATTGCAGGCACTAGTAGATGGGAACAATGGCAGAAGTGTGTCCAGAACGAGGAAATCAAAGAAAAACTGGGAATGAACTCTATAGATGTAGCAGTCAGGGCGAACAGGCTTAGATGGTGGGGTCATGTTACATGCATGGGAGAAGCAAGGTTACCCAAGAGACTCATGGGTTCAGCAGTAGAGGGTAGGAGGAGTCGGGGTAGACCAAGGAGAAGATACATGGATTCGGTTAAGAATGATTTTGAAGTAATAGGCTTAGCATCAGAAGAGGCATCAATGTTAGCACTGAATAGGGGATCATGGAGGAATTTTATAAGGGGGACTATGCTCCAGACTGAACGCTGAAAGGCATAATCAGTCTTAAATGATGATGATGATGATGATGCTTAAATTCTGGCTATAAAAGTAAATGATTGTGCTGATGACGAATAGTTAACAAGTCATGTTGAGGTTAGTTCAAGTAAATGTTCTCAAAGGTAGATTTGAAATACAATACCTGGTAAAAATATCTGCTGCATTAACTGTTGAAAAAGCATATAAGGTGAGTCAGATTTATGAAAGAGTGTTACCAAAGTTTACTGATTTTAATTTGCTTCAGAAAAGTGTGTCCAGGTTGCTTTAAAATAGCAGTCAAGATTAAGGGCCACCATTGTAAGTTGTTTAAAATGCATAAAGTTACTTGATTAATGAACTTACTAACTGCTTTTGAAGTTTATGTTGAGTTTTGTGCACATTGTGTGATAAAAATTGTAATATCAGATTGGGATCCCCCTACTTATTGTTTCTATTACTGAAGGTAAAGCTACTATGAGTGCCCTTATTCACAAAAACAGTTACAACATTTCTTACTAAGGAATGTGTGAATCTTAATGCAAGTGAACTTTAATTAAATTTGTGCTGTGTAGAAAGTATCTGACGAAATAAGACTAGGCCCATGTCCTTTTCTAGTATAGTAATGAATTGCAATTGCTGTGATGATGAAATAACTCAGGTTTGGCAAAATATTTACTGTTGATGAGTTTTAAAGTGTCATTTGTGTTTATGAAAACTTGAATGTCTTACAATAACTGCTTTTATCCACTATAACATTTTTCTCCTTGTCATAGGGTTCATTGCACTTTCGTAATAAAGAAGTATAGGTGGTGTTTTTCCACCAAAACTATTTAATTTTTCTTAAAGAAATGTTTCACATTTCTATGCCTAATTAGGCTGGCGACCGTATTCCTTTTCATTTGAGTAAATTTGATTAGTTAAAACAATATCTAAATTGGATTTGACACTTTCTGTGTTTTACGTAGCTTTAATTTCAAGAGCGATAAGCAAAATTCTTTAGGCATTTCACGGTTAAATCTGTAAAAATCCTCCCAGAGAGTAACATTATACTGCAGGCAAACACCAAAATCGAGTATTATCTATATGCTGACATAAGAAAACGGTGCAGTGATAGTGTTATAAAGGGCCACTGTGTTGTCCCTGGTGGGAGGTAATACGTGAAGCTTGTCATTTTCGGCACACTCTTGAAACAGTGGATCTCAGAGTATTGAAACCCCTAAAGATTTCCAAAATGGAATGTCTCATGCACCTAGCTTCAACTACCATTCTGTGTTCAAAGTCTGTTAATTCTTGCCATGCATCAATAACCATGTCGAAAGACTTGAAAATGAATCACGACGTTTGGAACCCTGATCTACTTCAAACTTCGTACACTCGTAGTACTCCATGAGGACAACAAAATGTGTAAGCAGCAGCTCTTACTTCTCAAGCGTTATTGAGAAAATTGCAAGATAATTTCGGTCGTCGAATATATACCTGTGCGTGGCCGGTTTTACCAGGAAGCGGCGGCAGCGGAGTGGGTAGCGTTCAAGCCCCGTAATCCCTGGATCAAGTCCCGTTTGTCAGTTTCCTTTTATTTCTAACACATTCATTTTCTTTACTATTTACACTTCAATTGATATAATGGGAAAAATACGTGTAATCGCATGAACTTTTATTAAATTTACAATGTTATTTGGCAGTCTACAAATTTTTATTATCACAAATAATATAATATTCATAACTGTCGTCTAGTGAACGACTAAACACATAAAGTGATACTGAAAATGTATGCTTGTCCGTGTCTTCAAGATTGTTCGTATTTAATCGAAAAAGAACGAGAAACTGCTTCTCGTGAAGACGCTATTAAAATACACTCGATACTGCATGATCAGTTATCAGCGCCGATAGGTGAGAAAATGCTGCGTTATGCACGGTTTGCTCCCAAATTATCGGGTGAAAGAGAGGTTTCTTAAAATGTTAACGAGGTTTGTTTTTGCACGGAAAACCTCAAAAGACCTTGCGTATGCGGAAACAGCATTTATTCAATGCAGCTGCTGCCGCTTAGCTTTATGTTTTCCATGTTTTTACGAAAAATACCATCCTGCCATTGTACTCGAAATGTTGAAAGCGACGGTTAATTGTACATCTTTCGAAAGCCTTCTGTGCAGGTCAGAACTTGGAGGTAACAAGTAGTTTTGGGCTCCTTCCAGGTATAAGGGATTTCTCATACATTTTCTACATCTACATCTACATACATACTCCGCAAACCACCATATGGTGCATGGCGGAGGGTACCTCGTACCACAACTAGCATGTTCTCTCCCTGTTCCACTCCCAACCAGAACGGGGGAAAAATGACTGCCCAGGGAAAAATGACTGAAAATTTTCATTATCACTTTATGCGTATGGTCGTTTACTAGTCGATAGTTATGAACATTATATTATTCCTGATAATAAAAATCTGTTGAATTCCAAATACCATTGTAAATTTAAAGCCGGCCTGAGTGGACAAGAGGTTCTAGGCGCTACAGTCTGGAACCGCGCGACCGCTACGGTCGCAGGTTCGAATCCTGCCTTGGGCATGGATGTGTGTGATGTCCTGAGGTTAGTTAGGTTTAAGTAGTTCTTAGTTCTAGGGGACTGATGACCTAAGAAGTTAAGTCCCATAGTGCTCAGAGCCATTTGTAAATTTAAAAACATGTTCATCCGATTACACGTATTTTTCCCATTATATCAATTGTTATGCAAATAGTAAAGAAAATGACCGTGTTAGAAATAAAAAAAAATTGACGAACGGGACTCGATCCAGCGATTACGGGGCTTGAACGCTACCCCCTTTTTTTTTTTTAAATCTCATTTTGATCGCTTTTGTTCGTTGCATCTGCTCGGGGCGCACGTCGTAAGACAACCGTTTAGGTTCGTTATTGTTCGATTAACTCAGTTTTTTTGTTACAGAGGGCACGTAACCATCTGACCGAACACGCTGACTCGATCCAGCGATTACGGGGCTTGAACGCTACCCACTTTTTTTTTTAATCATATTTTGTTCGCTTTTGTTCCTTGCATCTGCTCGGGGCGGACGTCGTAAGACAACCGTTTAAGTTCGTTATTGATCGATTAACTGAGTTTTTTTTTTTTTTTTGTTACAGAGGACACGTAACCCTCTGACCTAACACGCTGAGCTACCGTGCCGGCTCCCACTCGGCTGCCGCCGCTTCCTGATAAAAACGGCCACGCCCAGGTATACAGGGTTATTACAAATGATTGAAGCGATTTCACAGCTCTACAATAACTTTATTATTTGAGATATTTTCACAATGCTTTGCACACACATACAAAAACTCAAAAAGTTTTTTTAGGCATTCACAAATGTTCGATATGTGCCACTTAAGTGATTCGGCAGACATCAAGCCGATTATCAAGTTCCTCCCACACTCGGCGCAGCATGTCCCCATCAATGAGTTCGAAAGCATCGTTGATGCGAGCTCGCAGTTCTGGCACGTTTCTTGGTAGAGGAGGTTTAAACACTGAATCTTTCACATAACCCCACAGAAAGAAATCGCATGGGGTAAAGTCGGGAGAGCGTGGAGGCCATGGCATGAATTGCTGATCATGATCTCCACCACGACCGATCCATCGGTTTTCCAATCTCCTGTTTAAGAAATGCCGAACATCATGATGGAAGTGCGGTGGAGCACCATCCTGTTGAAAGATGAAGTCGGCGCTGTCGGTCTCCAGTTCTGGCATGAACCAATTTTCCAGCATGTCCAGATACACGTGTCCTGTAACGTTATTTTCGCAGAAGAAAAAGGGGCCGTAAACTTTAAACCATGATATTGCACAAAACACGTTAACTTTTGGTGAATTGCGAATTTGCTGCACGAATGCATGAGGATTCTCTACCGCCCAGATTCGCACATTGTGTCTGTTCACTTCACCATTAAGAAAAAATGTTGCTTCATCACTGAAAACAAGTTTCGCACTGAACGCATCCTCTTCCATGAGCGGTTGCAACCGCGCCGAAAATTCAAAGCGTTTGACTTTGTCATCGGGTGTCAGGGCTTGTAGCAATTGTAAACGGTAAGGCTTCTGCTTTAGCCTTTTCCGTAAGATTTTCCAAACCGTCGGCTGTGGTACGTTTAGCTCCCTGCTTGCTTTATTCGTCGACTTCCGCGGGCTACGCGTGAAACTTGCCCGCACGCGTTCAACCGTTTCTTCGCTCACTGCAAGCCGACCCGTTGATTTCCCCTTACAGAGGCATTCAGAAGCTTTAAACTGCGCATACCATCGCCGAATGGAGATAGCAGTTGGTGGAGCTTTGTTGAACTTCGTCCTGAAGTGTCGTTGCACTGTTATGACTGACTGATGTGAGTGCATTTCAAGCACGAAATACGCGTTCTCGGCTCCTGTTGCCATTTTATCTCACTGCGCTCTCGAGCGCTCTGGCGACAGAAACCTGAAGTGCGGCTTCAGCCGAACAAAACTTTATGAGTTTTTCTGCGTATCTGTTGTGTGTCGTGACCGTATGTCAATGAATGGAGCTACAGTGAATTTATGAAATCGCTTCAATCCTTTGTAATAGCCCTGTATATTTGACGACCGAAATTATCTTGCGATTTTCTCAATAACGCTTGAGAAATACGCGCTACTGCTTAAACATTTTGTTGTCCTAATGGAGTACTACGAGTGTACGAAGTTTGAAGTAGATCAGCGTTCCAAACGTCGTGACCTCCCCTTCTGAGTACAAATGAGAACTCTGCAATGCACTGCCCTTTTGTATTTTGTGTATGTGATACTACCACCATCCGCATATGCACACATCGCTATCCAATGACTTTTGTGATCTCAGTGTGTGTCTTAGTACAGGGAAGGGCGTCTGACCTGTCCGCGAGATTGCCCGTGGGCATTGCGGGCATTAGTATGGCCTTCCGGGCGCGATGCGCGCGCAGCTGGCATTGTCTGGCCGCGGTTATTGTGAAGCGACGCGACACGACCAGAGCAGACCAGCGCTAGCGGAATGAACCAGTGCTGCTCCCTCTCAGTGCGCACGATTATACTGGCGCTGCAAGCAGAACACAGAGCCGCGCTGAGCGAATAAGGCATGTTGTTTCTGACAAGGGAAACTCCCTATCGCAAACTCCCCCCCCCCCCCCCCCCTCAGATTTAGTGGTAAGGGGCCCAGTGGACAGCCCATCAAAAGCTGAACACAAATCTACATCTACATCTACATGGTTACTCTGTAATTCACACTTAAGTACCTGGCAGAGGGTTCATCGAATCATTGAATCATTTTCATACTACTTCTCTACCATTCCACTCTTGAATGGCGCGTGGGAAAAAGGAACACCTAAATCTTTCCATTCGAGCTCTGATTTCTCTTATTTTATTATGATGATCCCTACGTAGGTGGGTGTCAGCAAAATATTTTCGCATTCGGTAGAGAAAGGTGGTGATCGAAATTTCGTAAATAGATCAGGCCGCAAATAAAAGCGCCTTTGTTTCGGTGACTGCCACCCCAACTCGCGTATCATGTCAGTGACACTCTCACCTCTATTGCGCGATAACACGAAACGGGCTGCCCTTCTTTGCACTTATTCGATGTCCTCCGTCAATCCTACCTGGTAAGGATCCCACACCGCACAGCAATATTCCAGCAGATGACGGACAAGTGTAATTAATGTAGGCTGTCTCTTTAGTGGGTTTGTCACATCTTCTAAGTGTTCTGCCAACAAAGCGCAGTCTTTGTTTCACCTTCCCCACAATATTATCTATGTGGTCCTTCCAGTTTAAGTTGCTCGTAATTGTAATTCCTAGGTTCAAATGGTTCAAATGGCTCTGAGCGCTATGGGACTTAACATCTTAGGTCATCTGTCCCCTAGAACTTAGAACTACTTAAACCTAACTAACCTAAGGACATCACACTCACCCATGCCCGAGGCAGGATTAGAACCTGCGACCGTAGCAGTCCCGCGGGTCCGGACTGAAGTGCCTAGAACCGCACGGCCACCGCGGCCGGCAACTTAATTCCTAGGTATTTAGTCGAATTGACAGCCATTAGATTTGTGTGATTTATCGTATACCAAAAATTTATCGTATTTCTTTTAGTACCCATGTGGATGAACTCTCACTTTCCTTTGTTTAGTGCCAATTGCTACTTTTCGCACCATACAGCAATTCTCTGCCGGCCAGAGTGGCCGAGCGCTTAAAAGCGCTACAGTCTGGAACCACAAGACCGCTACGGTCGCAGGTTCGAATCCTGCCTCGGTAATGGATGTTTGTGATGTCCTTAGGTTAGTTAGGTTTAAGTAGTTCTAAGTTCTAGGGGACTTATGACCACAGCAGTTGAGTCCCATAGTTCTCAGAGCCATTTGAACCATTTGAAGTAATTCCCTCTAGATCATTTTGTAATTGGAATTGATCATCTGATGATTTTACTAGACGGTAAATTACAGCGTCATCTGAAAACAATCCAAGGGGGTTGCTCAGATGATCACCTAGATCATTAATGTAAATCAGGAACAGCAGAACGCCTATGACACTATCTTGCGAACGTCAGATATCACTTCTGTTCTACTCGATGATTTATCGTCTGTCACTACGAACTGTGACCTCTCTGAGAGGAAATCACGAAAGCAGTCATACAACTGAGACGATACTCCATATGCACGCCATTTGATTAATATTCGCTTGTGAGGAACAGTATCAAAAGCCTTCTGGAAATCTAGGAATATGGAATCGATCTGAGATCCCTTGCCGACAGCACTCATTATTTCATGGGAATAGAGAGCTAGCTGTGTTGCACAAGAACGATATTTTCTGAATCCGTGTTGGTTATGTGTCAATAAGTCACTTTCTTAAAGGCCTGAAAACTAGAAGGTTCAAATGGTTCAAATGGCTCTGAGCACTATGGGACTTAACAGCTATGGTCATCAGTCCCCTAGAACTTAGAACTACTTAAACCTAACTAACCTAAGGACAGCACACAACACCCAGTCATCACGAGGCAGAGAAAATTCGTGACCCCGCCGGGAATCGAACCCGGGAACCCGGGCGTGGGAAGCGAGAACGCTACCGCACGACCACGAGCTGCGGACAAAACTAGAAGGTGTACTGGACTGTGAAAGAAAAGCAAAATAGAAACAGTAGACGGTCCAAGAACAAGAAGTGCAGTATAGAGCTGCCCGGAGCGGGCGAGCCGTATTAAAAACCTTCGTCATGCCAATTTATTATTTTTTCGCTGTTGACATTATTCGAATTTGTATCTGTGTCGTGGTGTAACGTCCGTTTACAACAGCGACTTGTAAGGTAGAGAACTATAATGAGGGTTGATTCTGTACAACTACTATATTAGCAGCCGAAAGTGTTGGGTCTTGCCCACTCGTCTCATACAGAGGTTGCCTAAGGAATGCTGCGTTCTCGGAATGCTATATAACAATTCAAGCAAATAAAGCAGAATAACAATACTTAACTTGTATTTACAAAGGTGTTGCATACGAAGGGCGACATGCAACCAAGTCAGAGTTCATGCAAGTGTGGCACACAGTTTGTGTATCACCAATCCTTAATTCGTAGCACTCTCTCCTAGGCCGTGTTATGCTCCTCGAATACGTTCCGCTAATGTCCGCTACTGACAAGGGAACCTCCCCATCGCACCCCCCTCAGATTTAGTTATAAGTTGGCACGGTGGATAGGCCTTGAAAAACTAAACACAGATCAGTCGAGAAAACAGGAAGAAGTTGGGGTCGACAGAAGCGTCCGATCCCACGCGTCGGCTTTGACCCGTGACGTAAGGGTGTTGTCGTGTGTGACGTCATGACGGCGCGGAGTTTGGTTTGAGTGTGGCTGTCTCCAGTTCTGTTTTATCTTATTTTATTTACTTTTCTGATCTGTTCGTTCTATCTCGCGAGATTTTTTTTTAAATTTAAAAACACTTATTACTTATTTTAATTATCTGTTTCCTCGAATTTCTGTTTTAGTTTATTACATTTATCTTTCTGATCTGTTCGTTCTATCCCGTGAGATTTTTTTTTTAAAAAATACAAAAAACACTGATCAGCTACTGAAGCATCTTTATCTTCTATGGGTTGCAGGGGTTACGACCCCTGGGGAGGTGGGTGGGTATTCATGCATGGCTGTCTTCACTTACACGTTGTAGCTACGCAAGGCGTCTAAATTTGTTTATATTTAGTTTGCCCCCCACCCAAAACACCCCATTCCCCGCGCTTGTCCCGTTAGTGTCATTAGGCTTCTTGTGGAAAGTGTGTGTGTTTGTTTTTGTTTCCGCTATATTTGTGACGTCATGGGTCAAAGCAGACGGGTGGGATCGGACGCTTCCGTATTTCCAGAAGTTGTGTGGAACTATGAAAATAATAAGCAAAATATACAAAGTGAGTAGTCCATGTGTAAGATAAGCAACAACAAGGATAATTTGAATACAGGAGCGCCGTGGTCCCGTGGTTAGCGTGAGCAGCTGTGGAACGAGAAGTCCTAGGTTCAACTCGTCCCTCGAGTGAGAAATTTTAATTTTTTATTTTCAGACGATTATTATCTGTCCGTCCGTCCATCCGATGCGAGGTAACAGCGCCGTAGTATGGGGACGCTACACTTTAACAAACATCGAAACACTCGACGTCAGTCGACTACAGCGCACGGAAGAGAGAGTATTCTTGCTAACGAGGCTCCCTGGCTGGCAGTTGACTGTTCGCTACTTTGGACGAGAGTGCATTAAATACGTGAGATGTATTTCGTGGGCAATATGTTTTCGGTTCCCATTGGAGAGGCACGTCCTTTCATCTACTAATCACACGGTTTTGCGGTGCGGTCGCAAAACACAGACACTAAACTTTTTACAGTGAACAGAGACATCAATGAACGAACGGACAGGTCATAACTTTGCGAAAATAAAAAAAGGTAAACTTTTCACTCGAAGGAATACTTGAACCAAGGACCTCTTGCTCCGCAGCTGCTCACGCTAACCACGGGACCACGGCGCTCCTGACCTCAGATACTACTTGATGTTACATATCTTGCACATGGACTACTCAGTTTGTATATTTTACTTTTTTTCATAGTTCCACACAACTTCTTCCTGTTTTCTCGATTGATCTGTGTTCAGTTTTTCAAGGCCTATCCACTGTGCCAACTTATAACTAAATATGAGGGGGGTGCGATGGGGAGGTTCCCTTGTGAGAACTAGTGTTCGTATACTGAGCCGATCTGAGAGATCGACGCTAGCAGAAGCAGGGCTTATATTCATTTCTTGCAGAGGTCGCTTTTGGCGCGGAGCGATCCTTGTCAGCTGGCTCATTGGCTGACGTTTCCTCACCCCCTTCTCTAGTGTTGCGTTCTTCGTTCCGGCGCTTATTGTTACACCAGAACAGAAAGGAAGTCGCTTGCAAATGGGAACTGCAAACGTTTGACGACAAGGCGAACAAGTCAGCTGAATCCTCCACCTAAAAACACATCTGGTGTGTCATACACGGCATTGTGTCATATGATAGGAATCTGTTATCGACGCACCTAATTGGTACCACTGGTAAGAGAGTACCTGGTGGATGACATCGGAGGTTCACTGAGGCTTTTTGCAGATGATGCTGTGGTGTACCGAGAGGTTGTAACAATGGAAAATTGTATTGAAATGCAGGAGGATCTGCAGCGAATTGACGCATGGTGCAGGGAATGGCAATTGAATCTCAATGTAGACAAGTGTAATGTGCTGCGAATATACAGAAAGATAGATCCTTTATCATCTAGCTACCAAATAGCAAGTCAGCAACTGGAAGCAGTTAATACCATAAATTATCTGGGAGTACGCATTAGGAGTGATTTAAAATGGAATGATCATATAATGTTGATCGTCGGTAAAGCAGATGCCAGACTGAGATTCAATGGAAGAATCCTAAGGAAATGCAATCCGAAAACAAAGGAAGTAGGTTACAGTACGCTTGTTCGCCCAATGCTTGAATACTGCTCAGCAGTGTGGGATCCGTACCAGATAGGGTTAATAGAAGAGATAGAGAAGATCCAACGGAGAGCAGCGCGCTTCGTTACAGGATCATTTAGTAATCGCGAAAGCGTTACGGAGATGATAGATAAACTCCAGTGGAAGACTCTGCAGGAGAGACGCTCAGTAGCTCGGTGCGGGCTTTTATTGAAGTTTCGAGAACATACCTTCACCGAAGAGTCAAGCAGTATATTGCTCCCTCCTACGTATATCTCGCGAAGAGACCATGAGGATAAAATCAGAGAGATTAGAGCCCACACAGAGGCATACCGACAATCCTTCTTTCCACGAACAATACGAGACTGGAATAGAAGGGAGAACCGATAGAGGTACTGAAGGTACCCTCCGCCACACACCGTCAGGTGGCTTGCGGAGTATGGACGTAGATGTAGATGTAGATGTAGATATGTCTCTTTGCCCTGTGTAGGTGCTCGTATGAATGCGAATGCGATCACTCCCAAGGAAATGATGAAAACTTAATAGTTTGTTACATAAACTGCAACAGTTTCACAATCACACAGTTTCTCTGTGCTTTGTCAAAATACACGATTTTACCTTTTTTGAAGTTGCGTTCCGTTTTGCAGGTCTCGACTCTTGGATTCCTTTGTTGTAACATAGTTCTCATCCGTTTATTTGTTGTTTTCATTTCTGTGAGGTGTCTACGTAGTGTCTCGCCTGCTCTGTGTACTCATCACGTTTAGTTGCGGCGGTAACGTATTCTCACCACACGACTCGTATTCTACAACCAGTGTACGGTAGGACAACTCACACACACAGGCTCTGAGCACTATGGGACTTAACATCTGAGGTCATCAGTCCCATAGAACTTAGAACTACTTAAACCTAACTAACCTACGGACATCACACACATCCATGCCCGAGGCAGGATTCGAACCTGCGACCGTAGCAGTCGCGCGGTTCCGGACTGAAGCGCCTAGAACCGCTTGGCCACCGCGGCCGGCGGTAGGACAACTGCCAAGACAACAAGAGAACAAACATTTCAATGACTGGATGGACGGTTCATAAGGTTGTGAAAAAAATATGTTTATAAATGACAAGAGGGAGTTTTTAATACGGTTCGCCCACTTAGCAGTCCAACGGCATGACCACTTTCCCACGACGGCGTTGCTGTTTTAGGCTGCTCTTTATTACACTTCCCGTTCTTGGACTGTTCAGTATTTCTATTTTGCTTTTTTTCCACAGTTCACTACACCTTCTTCCTGTTTTCATGCTTGTCTGTGTTCAGTTTTTGACGGGCTATTCACTGGGCCATCTTACCACTAAATCTGAGGTGGTGGGATGGGGAGTTTCCCGTGTGAGCGAAGCGACCAGAGCATTCGAGTGACTCCGGCTGAGTTCACGCAACGCCGCCGGCTGCATTCAGCTGTTGTTGCAGGTAGCAGAGTTCTTCCTGATGCTAGCACTTGTGTTTCTTTTGTGTAACGTTGATATAATGGCATCGGCGGGAACCTTGAAAGCAGATGATTTCATTCGGCATTCTTTAAGGGACCAGCAAAAAACCTGTTGTCACAACAGATTTCTTTTGGACAAATTGTGTGATGAGGTGTCAATAGAATTGCAAATCACAAATACAGAATGCATTTCGTTAATCTCTTATTTGTTTCATTTTGTTAAAATGAGAAGCGATAAATAAGGGTGAAGTAACATAGCTCACAAACACATGAAAATCATGTTTTATTACGTGAGAAAAAGTTTTAATGCTCATCTCACTTGGACAACTCCGTCTGAACCTCTGTTAAAGTTTTGTCCTGTCTTGTAAGTGCCTTGTACATACTGTGTGTGGCTCATCGACATTCAAGGATCCTTCTAGGTCAGTGACAGTCTGGGGAACATGTTCATTTTACAGTATCGTCAGCAAATTTTGGTAAAGTTTCTATTGGTTTCCGAAAATATTATCCACCTAGCGCTCATTATTCCAAAAGCAGACTCGATTAATTGTCATAGTCTGGAAAAGCGTTTGTTGAAATATTCTTTCCCTGAATCCTGGCCCGCATCTCGTGGTCGTGCGGTAGCGTTCTCGCTTCCCATGCCCGGGTTCCCGGGTTCGATTCCCGGCGGGGTCAGGGATTTTCTCTGCCTCGTGATGGCTGGGTGTTGTGTGCTGTCCTTAGGTTAGTTAGGTTTAAGTAGTTCTAAGTTCTAGGGGACTTATGACCACAGCAGTTGAGTCCCATAGTGCTCAGAGCCATTTTGAACCTGAATCCTAAACCCATCGATTGTAAGATTTGATAAAATGTCTTGGCAATGAATAAAAAGGGAAACATAATTAATATCTTTGGTAGTGGAGAGTCTGGTGATATATTAAACTCCCCTTCTTGCAGCAAATGAAATACACAGGAATGAAATCTACCACCTTCTACATCTACGCCTACATCTACATGGATACTTTGCAAATCACATTTAAGTGCCTGGCAGAGGGTTCATCGAACCACCTTCACAATTCACTGTTATTCCAATTTCGTATAGTGCGCGGAAAGAATGAGCACCTGTATCTTTCAGTACGAGCTCTGATTTCCCTTATTTTATCTCGGTGATCGTTCCATCCTATGTAGGTCGGTCTCGACAAAATATTTTCGCATTCGGAGGAGAAAGTTGGTGACTGGAATTTCTTCGGAAGATTCCGTCGCAACGAGAAACGCCTTTCTTTAAATGATGTCGAGCCCAAATCCTGTATCATTTCTGTGACACTCTCTCCCATATTTCGCGATAATACAAAACGTGCTGCCCTTCTTTGAACTTTTTCGATGTACTCCGACAGTCCTATCTGGTAAGGATACCACACAGCGCAGCAGTATTTTAAAAGAGGACGGACAAGCGTAGTGCAGGCAGTCTCCTTAGTAGGTCTGTGACATTTTCTAAGTGTCCTGCCAATAAAACGCAGTCTTCGGTTAGCCTTCCCCACAACATTTTCTATGTGTTCCTTCCAATTTAAGTTGTTCGTTATTGTAATACTTAGATATTTAGTTGAATTTAAGGCCTTTACTTTCCTTTCCATATCCCCCAATATCGATTATAATGAATTTGCGTGGGGATTTACAACTGGTTGTAGTATAACTGAATGAAAATGTTTATAACTATAAAACATTACATTGTACCAGAATTTTCTGGGCATTTTAGACGAATGTGTCTATTGTCAGCGTCACCGACTGCATTTAGAGTGTTTTTTTCTGTTATGTAACTCATACACAGCATTTAGAAAATCACCTTCAGAAGGCACTCTCGTTTGGAGTGGATGGAGGTAGTCCTACAACACTTTGCTAGTTCATTCCACAATTCCTACAATGGTTATGAATCCTATTGTGAATGTCAGAGGCATGTCTGAAAAACTACTGGTTTCTAGAAAACTGTAACAATTCTCGTTTCTCCAGCTGTCGATACCCCTTAAAAATTACATTATTACATTGAAAAATAAAACGGTAGTATATCGCTCTAAATGAGAAAGTTATGCGCAGTAATCGTATGGCAACATACTCTCCTCGCCGGCCAGAGTGGCCGTGCGGTTCTACGCGCTACAGTCTGGAACCGCGAGACCGCTACGGTCGCAGGTTCGAATCCTGCCTCTGGCATGGATGTATGTGCTGTCCTTAGGTTAGTCAGGTTTAAGTAGTTCTAAGTTCTAGGGGACTGACGACCTCAGCAGTTGAGTCCCATAGTGCTCAGAGCCATACTCTCCTCCTTGCGTGCTATCATCTGCCAAAATCGTTTTTCGATATCTTAAACTCTTTATGAGATACAGGGGTGTTATGAACACTGCATTCTCGCTTTATCGTCTCGGCGCGCGCACGGGAACGGAGTGCGCTTATATATGACCCATTTTCTTGAGAACGGAGTGAGTTATATATCTCATTCCAAGTTTAAAGAACAGTTCAGTATGTCAACCATTTTCCGAGCGGAAAGGCTTGCCGGTCCCCGGCCCGAATCCGTCCGGCGGATTAGTGTCGAGGTGCGGCGTGCCTGCCATTCTGTGGATGGTTTTTAAGGCGGTTTTCCATCTGCCTCGGTGAATGCGGGGTTGTTCTCCCTATTCCTCAGTTGCACTATGTCGGCCATTGCTGCTCAAACACTGTCTCCACGTACGCGTACACCATAATTACTCTACCAAGCAAACATTGGGGTTGCATTCGTCTGGTGTGAGACGTTCGCGGGGGCAGGGTCCACTGGGTGCCGAACCGCACAATAACTCTGAGTTCGGTGTGGGGCGGCGGTGGGGTGAGTGGGCTGCTGTAGCCTGTTGTGGGGTTGTGTACCACTGAGGGCTACGGCGGGGACGAAGCCTCTTCGTCGTTTCTAGGTCCTCAGCTCCATAACATAACATAACATAACATAAAATAATATGTCAACCCTTTCAGATGATGAGATTCTGTTTGAAGCCACCTAGGATTTTCTCATTTTGTGGCGTGCGCACAGCAAAAAAAAAAAAAAAAAAAAAAAAAAAATGGTTCAAATGGCTCTGAGCACTATAGGACTTAACATCTGTGGTCATCAGTCCCCTAGAACTTAGAACTACTTAAACCTAACTAACCTAAGGACATCACACACATCCATGCCCGAGGCAGGATTCGAACCTGCGACCGTAGTAGTCGCGCGGTTCCGGACTGAGCGCCTAAAACCGCTAGACCACCGCGGCCGGCGCGCGCACAGCACCTGCATCTGAAGCCATCCTTTAGGTCTCCAGTAGATGCCATCTTTTTGCGGTTGCAACTTCAACAACTTCGTATGTTTCAAATCTTAGCAGTTAGACCAGCAAACGTAGGAGCCTTTTTTGTATGCAGTGCACGACTGTCTTTGTTTTAAAATAGTGACTGAATTGTCTCGATAACGTATGTTTTCCACAATAATTGGCGAAAACTGTCGTGTTGAAATTTATGCTCTGTGTATTGCGATAATAATTAAATTTACGAATTATTTTCATATTTATTGTGGTGGTTCCTTTTGAAATCAATGTAACGGCAACAGGCTGGCTTTGAGCACTATGCGACTTAACATCTGGGGTCATCAGTCGCCTAGAACTTAGAACTAATTAAACCTAACGCACCTAAGGACATCACACACATCCATGCCCGAGGCAGGATTCGAATCTGCGACCGTAGCGGTCGCTCGGCTCCAGACTGTAGCGCCTAACGGCAACAGGAGTAGCTGTCACAGGTTATTGTATTTCCAGTTGCAAACGATGTACTTCTGCAGAATACAGGAAGAGGAAATTCTGGCCTGCCTTTTGGAAGGGTTTTCTTTTTATACCGACTCAGATCGACAGTTGCAGTGAAAATGGAGTTGATGTGGGAGCTGAAGACACTGATCTCGATTTTCGAACGAAAAAATCAATGTTGTTTTCCATTATTTCAGAGAGTGAGAGCGAAGAACAATTGGCAAAAAAATGTGAAGCTGTAGTTCCAGTTGTCCGCAGCTCGTGGTCGTGCGGTAGCGTTCTTGCTTCCCGCGCTCGGGTTCCCGGGTTCGATTACCGGCGGGGTCAGGGATTTTCTCTGCCTCGTGATGACTGGGTGTTGTGTGATGTCCTTAGGTTAGTTAGGTTTAAGTAGTTCTAAGTTCTAGGGGACTGATGACCATAGATGTTAAGTCCCATAGTGCTCAGAGCCATTTGAACCATTTGTAGTTCCGGTTGAAAAACATACAATAGAATCAAAGCATCTACCAATACACGACACCTCGAAGTACTGTGTTCAGTGTAGCACTAAGAAGGAACATCACAGAAGCTGATGGAGGTGTGTTCTCTAGCAAAAAGCCCTATGCCAACTGCAGAAATGAACTGCAGTTTACCTGTATCACCAAAATTAACGACATTAGATGGACATTTGATCCCACCTCGTGTCTGTTCAGTTAGTGTATGCAACAGTTGTTTTTCACTTTGTTCTGTTCTAAAAGTATGTCTAATAATGTCATAAGAACAAAAAATAAAAAAAGTAGTTTTTACTATTTAAAATCTGAAAGGGTTAGGTACATTTGATATACTGCAACATATGACCTAACGTGCGTTCATAGCGACCTCTAATTGTCATTAGAAACGAGCTATTAGATGCAATTTTTTTACCGATTAGTTTCTCCAAAATCTTTTGGGAAAGATTGCAGATGGCCGGCTTGCGCATTTGCCGTCCCCCCATCTGAGCGAGTGTGCCTTCTGCCGCGCGGCTTCCTGGCCCCACTAAACCTGTACACGAAGCGGCTCTGCGGAAACAGCACGACGCGCAACACTGCGCAGCTGCTGTATAATCCCGGACTTACACTGCGGTCTCAGTGGCACCGATATCGGTGGATTCCGCCGACGGCCGATTGTTTCAGATCAGTACGCCACTAGGCGCACGATCACAATATAGCCGACCCCATCGTCCGAACCTACATATTTCGGACGACAACCGGTGAAATTCAAATCAGTTGGTTTTTTTCGGTCATAATGGCCGACAAGACACGAAACATGAACTTTATTATCGGAATATTCTGTCAGTACTGCATTAATTTTTATCGTTTTTAGAATTAAGATAATTCTAGTCAAAGGCGTAGTTTGTGGCATCCTGAGCATAAAATATATCGTAGGTGGCATACAGTTCGGAATGTATGAACTGAGAATCGCAGGTTTATTGAAATCCACAAGTGGGGAAAATCTTTATCGGAAATTTTAGGTGTGAATTATAACCTGGAAAAGTAATTAGTTCAAGTGACAAGGATGGCTTATCTTTTGCTTAAAGTTACTGCAGTGGATCTTTTAGGGTTGTGGTAGGTCTACAAATTATTATTACTGCTTGTGTCTATTGAACCGGAGAGGTTTTGTCCCGCCGTAGCCCTCAGTGGTTGACAACCCCACCACAGGCCACAGCATTCCACCCACCCCACCGCCGCCCCACATCGAACCCAGGGTTATTGTGCGGTTCGGCCCCCTCCAGTGGACCCCTCCTCTCCCCCTCCCCCCCCTCCAGGAACAACTCATACCCTCATACCAGACGAGTGTAACCTCAAATGTTTGCGTGGTTCAAGTGGTTCAAATGGCTCTGAGCACTATGGGACTCAACATCTTAGGTCGTAAGTCCCCTAGAACTTAGAACTACTTAAACCTAACTAACCTAAGGACATCACACACACCCATGCCCGAGGCAGGATTCGAACCTGCGACCGTAGCAGTCCGCGGTTCCGGACTGCAGCGCCAGAACCGCTAGACCACCGCGGCCGGCAAATGATTGCGTGGCACTGTAATTATAGTGTGCGCATACGTGGAGACAGTGTTCGCCCAGAAATTGCTGGCATAATGTAACTGATGCGGAATAAGGGGAAACAGCCAGCATTCGCCGAGGCAGATGGAAAACCGCCTTAAAACCATCCACAGGCTGGCTGGCATACCGGAACTAGACACTAATCCGTCGGGCGGATTCGTGTCGGGGACCGGCACGCCTTCCCGCTCGGGAAACAGCGCGATAGACCGAGCGGCTATCCAGGCGGGCTTTATTACTGCCCACTGGCGTCGTTTTTATGGCAATAGTATGATGAATAATTGAGGACGTAGGTTGCAAGTGCTACTCTGAGATGAAGAGGTTAGCACAGGAAAGGAATTCGTGGCGGGCCGCATCAAACCAGTCAGTAGACTGATGACCAAAAAAAAAAAGTATGGTGATTCTGTTATAGGGTGATGATTGTGTTATGTGAAGTGGTTTCTCAGTGTTTTAGGTGATCAGAATATCTTACACTGAACTTTGTGTTTGTCTTTCACACGCGTACTGAATGACAATAATTGAAGGTTATTTGACGAATACCTGTACTACGATAAATAAATTCAGCTAAACAGATTTCGAGTCAACCCTTCTTGCAGATGTGTCATGCGAGGTCTATTAAAAAATCTGATTCTCACATGAATGATGGTTCAAATGGCTCTGAGCACTATGGGACTTAACTGCTGAGGTCATCAGTCCCCTAGAACTTAGAACTACTTAAACCTAACTAACCTAAGGACATCACACACATCCATGCCCGAGGCAGGATTCGAACCTGCGACCGTAGCGGTCGCGCGGTTCCAGACTGTAGCGCCTAGAACCGCTCGGCCACATCGGCCGGCCACATGAATGATGCAGTTCTGGTTCAAGTAAAACTAGAAGTGACACTTTGATATTTGACGTCTGTCGATTACATCTTTCTAATAATTAGGCCTATACCACGTCCTGGAAAGTACAGTTTCAAAGTTTTTATGTGGTATGATGTACGTCAGTACTAATTTAAAATGTAATATTTCACTCTAGCACCTCAAATACCTGTCTACGAAATTTTTAATTTATTCTTGACTGAATTTTGGAGCTGTGCAAGTGTACTAAAAGACGCTGTAATATTGTTGATTTTCTTTAGTGAAAGCAACACTCAATCTGAAATAATACTGCCCACAGGAAAAATGGTACTTCCTTTCTCAAATCCACTGGGTAAGTGTTTAGAAAGCTATGAAATGTACTAAAAACTGATTATCGGAATATTCTGCTAGTACTGCATTAATTTTCATCGTTTTTAGAATTAAGTCAGCTGCTGTGAAACGAAAAATCTACCTTTCATTAAATGGATGATATTTGCTTACTTACACACGTATTTTATCCATGCATCATATAATAGAAACATGTACTTTCAACCCGTAAATTAACCGTTATCTGCTCATAATCTCATTGGCAAAAACTTTACACACCGAAGTCGCACATCCTGCCACTGTAACATGATAAACCACACTCTGAACAACGCGTGTTGGAGAGATCATTAATGCGGTGTATCACAGAAACTACATGTTTTCGTAATACAAGTGTTTAAATACGATAAACTTCAATTATGGCCTGTTAGTTTCTAAAGTGGTGGTCCCTTCTGATGCTAATCACTGGTGAGAGAAGGTTCAAATGGCTCTGAGCACTATGGGACTTAACTTCTGAGGTCATCAGTCCCCTAGAACTTATAACTACTTAAACCTAACTAACCTAATGACATCACGCACATCCATGCCCGAGGCAGGATTCGAACCTGCGACCGGAGCGGTCACGAGTTTCCAGACTGTAGCGCCTAGAACCGCTCGGCCACCCGGGCCGGCGTGAGAGAAGGAAAGTGGCTTTTCTAAGTTAAAGCGTTTTTAACTTTTGTGACATGGTTTTTCTCCCATCATCTCGTATATTCGTAAAACTTGTCTGGTAATTTCAGTAACTGAGGGTAGAGCGTAAAGTACTCGTCACATTCTTTTCGAGACAGATACAGCTCATTTATACGCATCTTTTAATGGCAAAAATCGCTCTGAAGCACTCGTCTCCAAGCAAAGAGGCATCGTGGTATCCATCCCGTCCTTGGAGGTTAAAATATAACCTACTTCGTCCATAAAATAGATTGTAACCTAACCTAACCTAACCTCCTTGATCCCGCCAAACACTTAGATTCCTATGTGACCAAGCTGTCAACCGATGTTATCGGGCAACCTTCGGCGACTACGCGTGACGCAGCCTTACTCGCTAACAGGATCGAAGACTACCAACAATACACGATAGACGCTCGAGCTTGTAGTCGCCTTAGACTGTTAGTATTCTTTTCATTGTCGTAATTATTATAATAAATCAGTGCAAATATAACCTGTTCGTGGTATTTGAGAAAGTGCATCCTCGCTTGTGTTACACTAAATAGGCATCGAATGAAACAGTAATAACATTATCTTACAACAATTTTGGCATACAGAAAAGCAGATGAATTTACGCTAGTTTACATCCTTTTATACGTCGTCTCGTCACATAAGACTTTTCATGTCAATTGCAGCAAACCCGTCGCTTTGTTTTTCTACGTTTGACTTTGAGGGAAATATCATTTCTTATTTTTTCCCCCTTGTGCGACCAGCTCGTACATCATGTTCCAATTGCCTCTGAGCTCGAATGTACCGTGCTTGATTCGTTCGAAAGAACTAAAGGTAGGTACATGTTGAGATGACACAATAACGACAAAGAAACAAATGAAGAATAAGCCCGCATCTCGTGGTCGTGCGGTAACGTTCTCGCTTCCCATGCCCGGTTTCCCGGGTTCCATTCCCGGCGGGGTCAGGGATTTTCTCTGCCTCGTGATGGCTGGGTGTTGTGTGCTGTCCTTAGGTTAGTTAGGTTTAAGTAGTTCTAAGTTCTAGGGGACTGATGACCATAGATGTTAAGTCCCATAGTGCTCAGAGCCATTTTAACCATTTGAAGAAGAATGTTTTCACTGCGTAAATACATTGCACAGGTTGTCAGTAGGTTCAAGCAGTACCACTTGTTCCAGATTCGGCCTTTCTTCAGTGGATAACTGGGGAGAGGTTTAGGGATCAAGAAAAGGAGAATAATCTATCAGTCTCGTCGACTTAATTTACTGGTCACAGATACAACTCAGATGGGGGCAGGGGTTTGACTGGAGTGTGCTCACTTATATCACTATTGGAAACAATAAAGTGATCAGTTGGGAGTTTAACGTTGCAATTGGAAGGGGTGCTGTATTAAATGATAGTTGTAATTTCAAATTTCGACGGGAATTGATACCATCACGGTTGTGTAATTGCTGGCCCCCTACAGGTATATTAATTGTATTTTTTAAAGCACCACAGAATTTTCAAGCTGGTTCTCGCTGCTGCACCAGGAAGAAGAAGAAGGAGGAAGGGTCTACCACATTATAAGATTGTATTGTATTGTATTTTAACCAGGGACCTAGAAACGACGGAGAGGCTCCGTCCCCGCCGCCAGAAACGTCCATTCATTCTGGCTACCGGCTACCTCCACCATGCGGTCCGTCACAAAACGGTGTCGCCCTAGGAAACCAGCCACATATTCATCAGTTTGATTACAGTTAAATATTACGTTTGCAGCACCAATCTGGTGACATTTAACAATGAGCGAAGTATCGGAAATACCTCCTGCTGACGACTGTGGCTCTGGAAATATCAATTTCTCACGCAAATCTATATCCTCCGTATGACGACATAGTTTTCCGAGTAAAATGTTTTATATCATCAACTGCGACATGGTCGCGTGTACAAACAGTGATTCAACACTGTCAAATGTTTTTTTTTTATTTTTCCAGTCTTTGATCACAATATCAGTCCTTTAGATGATGACCGGATTCAGTCCGTAATGACCATCCTCAGATCTACAATATACAAATACATACACCTAATGAGCAGTGTGTCTTTCAACTCAATACAGCAATACGTATCACACTATACTATCATACAAACAGGGAAATACATACATAAAATACGGTGAAATGCACCTTTTTTATACCATGTCCTAAAGTGATAAGGCCATAATGGCATCGTCAAAACATATAAATATAATCAGCATAGCATCGTCACATGTATCTAAAATAAGGTGTAGAATAGGCCACATCGTCCACACAGTCATTGTTGCAACTGGCCACTGAAGTACAGTAGCTACTGTACCTATTCTTCACCTTATTTTAGATATATGTGACGATGCTGTGCTGATTATATTTATATGTTTTGACGACGCCATTATGGCCTTATCACTTTAGGACATGGTATAAAAAAGGTGCATTTCACCGTATTTTATGTATGTATTTCCCTGTTTGTATGATAGTATAGTGTGATACGTATTGCTGTATTAAGTTGAAAGAAACACTGCTCACTAGGTGTATGTATTTGTATATTGTAGATCTGAGGATGGACATTATGGACTGAAACCAGTCATCATCTAAAGAATTGATATTGTGATCAAAGACTGAAAAAAAAAACATTTAAACGTTTTGTATCCCTTCCGGTTATCGATGCATTGAAATCGCAACTTTCCACATCAAAACTATACCCCCTTATGACTGGACATAGTCACACACTCGTCATATTCTTTATGAATACTGACCACAGTAACTTTATACTCCAACACATACACATTTCTGATTATCGTTTATAAGTGTGTAGCATCCGAAAAAGTTATGGCATATTCACACACATAGGTGTCTCGATTCTCCTCAGTTCTAAGAAATTATTTAACATCTATGTCTTCCAACCAATCAGACTCGTGAACAGATTGCAGGTATTTTTTAGTCAGCGCTACTGGAAGGTGCTGCGTACCACCAATACTCTCTTAAACAAGTTTTGTAAAGCACAGGTGTCCAGCAGTACATGATAACCAACACCGCTCTGGCCAACGAAAGGGCTGGAAGGATATGACCGATATGGTTTGGTGTACTGTAATAACTATCGCAGTCGATAGTGCGACAAAGAAATGAGGATCTGCTTAGGAGAGTTGATGAGAGGACGTTCTGTGTCTCCATGATTTTGCAGCCATATTGCCTGCCACGTTTTTACACTATAGCAGATCCCATTGAACCCTTGCATTCGTATATTGTGCAGGTGTTCACTAAATGAGTCTGTCACCACTTATGGTCACATATACTCGTCAATGCACTGAAAACACATTTCTCCACGTCTATCCTCCCCTAACGGCTAGACATACGCAGCTTTTTACAGGAATAGTAGTATGACTACTTCCCACACGTTTCTGGTGATATGTCGGAACATTAACCACAGCAACTTTATATTCCAATGCATAACATCCCAAACAAGTAGTGTATCATTTATAGGTGTATAGCACACGAAAAGATTATGATATGTCCATACTCAAACCAGCTGGATGTAGTTTCACACGGCCTGCCGTAGTTTCCCAGTAGCAAAACCCTCCCGCCATATCGTAGTTATCATGTATTTGTCGAGAAATAAAGGGCATAGTTACAATTAGAAAGCCCTCACGCCTTTGATTTATGCCATACACCTTCTTGTACGATAGTAGCCGTCGGAAAGAGTAGGAAGAACTGACACACTTAATGTAGAAAGACTAATTTGGAAGAGTGAAGCTAACTTCTACGAAAACATCACCTCAGACACCCAGACATCTCATCCCCCCCTCCCCCCCCCCCCCCCCGCACCAGTCAGCCAGATGTCACGATTTCGTCACTTCTACGACATTATTTAACATATGGGTCTTCCATACAATCAGAATCGAGAACAGACTGCCGGTACTCTGCTCTTGGGATTTCGTAAAAAAGTGGATCGGTCTCCAGATTTCACCAAGAGTGCAGCGTCATCATACCTTGATGTGATAGATAGTGGCTATTCGTATATTCCCACCAACACTCTGTCTTTGAGGTATCGCTGAAATGATACTTGATTCAGGGGATGGTGTGTATGTTGGAGTCCAGTAAAACTGTAAACTTGGCCTACGATACTGCTATCGACGACAGATGAGCAAACTGCCAAGATCGGAACTCTACGACAACCATTTTTGTCGTATTTTTCCTCAATTTTTATAGTTTCCATCAGTTTCGCAATTTTTCCACGTTTTCCACATTTTGTAAATACTATTTGCTAGAGCTTAAAACACTTGAACAGTCTTGCACAGAGCCAAACACACATTTGGTAGTTGCATATTGCAGTCCCCAAACTTGTAATACAATGTTCTTTAACTGTTGTTGTTGTTGGGGTCTTCAGTCCTGAGACTGGTTTGATGCAGCTCTCCATGCTACTCTATCCTGTGCAAGCGTCTTCATCTCCCAGTAACTACTGGAACCTACACCCTTCTGAATCAGCTTAGTGTATTCATCTCTTGGTCTCCCTCTATGATTTTTACCCTCCACGCCGCCCTCCAATAATAAATTGGTGATCCCTTGATGCCTCAGAACATGTCCTACCAACCGATCCCTTCTTCTAGTCAAGTTGTGCCATAAACTTCTCTTCTCCCCAATCGTAATCTAATTCCCTCAGCATCACCCGACTTAATTCGACTACATTCCATTATCCTCGTTTTGCTATTGTTGATGTTCGTCTTATATCCTCCTTTCAAGACACTATCCATTACGTTCAACTGGTCTTCCAAGTCCTTTGCTGTCTCTGACAGAATTACAATGTCGTCGGCGAACCTAAAAGTTTTTATTTCTTCTCCATGGATTTTAATTCATGCTCCAAGTTTTTCTTTTGTTTCCTTTACTGCTTGTTCAATATACAGATTGAATAACATCGGGGAGAGGCTACAACCCTGTCTCACTCCCTTCCCAACCACTGCTTCCCTTTCATGTCCCTCGACTCTTATAACTGCCATCTGCTCTCCGTATAAATTGTAAATAGCCTTTCGCTCCCTGTATTTCACCCCTGCCACATTCAGAATTTGAAAGAGAGTGTTCCAGTCAACATTGTCAAAAGCTTTCTCTAAATCTACAAATGCTAGAAACGTAGGTTTACCTTTCCTTAATATAGCTTCTAAGATAAGTCGTAGGATCAGTATTGCCTCACGTGTACCGATATTTCTACGGAATCGAAACTGATCTTCCCCGAGGTCAGCTTCTACCAGTTTTTCCATTCGTCTGTAAAGAATTCGCGTTAGTATTTTGCAGCTGTGACCTATTAAACTGATAGTTCGGTAATTTTTACATCTGTGAACACCTGCTTTCTTTGGGATTGGAATTATTATATTCTTCTTGAAGTCTGACGGTATTTCGCCTGTCTCATACATTTTGCTCACCAGATGGTATAGTTTTGTCAGGACTGGCTCTCCCAACGCTGTCAGTAGTTCTAATGGAATGTTGTCTACTCCCGGGGCCTTGTTTCGACTTAGGTCTTTCAGTGCTCTATCAAACTCTTCACGCAGTATCATATCTCCCATTTCATCTTCACCTACATCCTCTTCCATTTCCATAATATGGTTCTCAAGTACATCGCCATTGCATAGACCCTCAAAGGTCTCTTTAATTTTCCTGTAGGCAGTATCTATCTTACCCCTAGTGAGATATGCTTCTACATCCTTACATTTGTCCTCTAGTCAACCTGCTTAGCCATTTTGCACTTCCTGTCGATCTCATTTTTGAGACGTTTGTGTTCCTTTTTGCCTGCTTCATTTACTGCATTTTTATATTTTCTCCTTTCATCAATTAAATTCAATATTTCTTCTGTCACCCAAGGATTTGTACTAGCCCTCGTCTTTTTACCTACTTGATCCTCTGCTGCCTTCACTACTTCGTCCCTCAAAGCTACCCATTCTTCTTCTACTGTGTTTCTTTCCCACATTCCTGTCAGTTGTTCCCTTATGCTCTCCCTGAAACTCTGTACAACCTCTGATTTAGTCAGTTTATCCAGGTCGCATCTCCTTAAAATCCCACCTTTTTGCAGTTTCTTCAGTTTTAATCTACAGTTCATAACCAATAGATTGTGGTCAGAGTCCACATCTGCCCCTGGAAATGTCTTACAATTTAAAACCTGGTTCCTAAGTCTCTGTCTTACCATTATATAATCTATCTGAAACCTGTCAGTATCTCCAGGTTTCTTCCATGTATACAACCTTCTTTTATGATTCTTGAACCAAGTGTTAGCTATGATTAAGTTGTGCTCTGTGCAAAATTCTACCAGGCGGCTTCCTCTTTCATTTCTTACCCAAAATCAATAGTCACCTACTACGTTTCCTTCTCTCCCTTTTCTTACTGCCGAATTCCAGTCACCCATGACTAGTAAATTTTCGTCTCCTTTCACTATCTGAATAATTTATTTTATTTCATCATACATTTCTTCAATTTCTTCGTCATCTGCACAGCATATAAACTTGTACTACTGTAGTAGGCGTGGGCTTCGTATCTATCTTGGCCACAATAATGCTTTCACTATGCTGTTTGTAGTAGCTTACCCGCAATACTATTTTTCTATTTATTATTAAACCTACCCCTGCATTACCCCTCTTCGATTTTGTGTTTATATCCCTGTAGTCACCTGACCAGAAGTCTTGTTCCTCCTGCTACCGAACTTCACTAATTCCACTATATCTAACTTTAACCTATACATTTCCCTTTTTAAATTTTCTAACCTACCTGCCCGATTACGGGATCTGACATACCACGCTCCGATCCGTAGAACGCCAGTTTTCTTTCTCCTGATAACGACGTCCTCCTGAGTAGCCCCCGCCCGGAGATCCGAATGGGGTACTATTTTACCTCCGTAATATTTTACCCAAGAGGACACCATCATCATTTAACCATACAGTAAAGCTGCATGCCCTCGGGAAAAATTACGGTTGTAGTTTCCCCTTGCTTTCAGCCGTTCGCAGTACCAGCACAGCAAGGCCGTTTTGGTTAGTGTTACAAGGACTGATCAGTCAATCATCCAGACTGTTGCCCCTGCAACTACTGAAAAGGCTGCTGCCCTTCTTCAGGAACCACACGTTTGTCTGTCCTCTCAACAGATACCCCTCCGTTATGGTTGCACCTGTATAGCTGAGGCACGCAAGCATCCCCACCATGGTTCATGGGGGGGGGGGGTTCTTTAACTAAGGTGTACAAAGTTTATTGTAGTCACATGTAGAGATAAGTTATAAAAATCTATAAGGTGACTGCCAATAGCTTTGGGGTCGAGCTGGCCTTGTGATCAGATATACAGGGTGAGTCACCTAACGTTACCGCTGGATATATCTCGTAAACCACATCAAATACTGACGAATCGATGCCACAGACCGAACGTGAGGAGAGGGGCTAGTGTAATTGGTTAATACAAACAATAAAAAAATGCACGGAAGTATGTTTTTTAACACAAACCTATGTTTTTTTAAATGAAACCTCGTTAGTTTTGTTAGCACATCTGAACATATAAACAAATACGTAATCAGTGCCGTTTGTTGCATTGTGAAATGTTAATTACATCCGGAGATATTGTAACCTAAAGTTGACGCTTGAGTACCACTCCTCCGCTGTTCGATCGTGTGTATCGGAGAGCACCGAATTACGTAGGGATCCAAAGGGAACGGTGATGGACCTTAGGTACAGAAGAGACTGGAACAGCACATTACGTCCACATGCTAACACCTTTTTATTGGTCTTTTTCACTGACGCACATGTACATTACCATGAGGGGTGAGGTACACGTACACACGTGGTTTCCGTTTTCAATTACGGAGTGAAATAGAGTGTGTCCCGACATGTCAGGCCAATAGATGTTCAATGTGGTGGCCATTATTTGCTACACACAATTGCAATCTCTGGCGTAATGAATGTCGTACACGCCGCAGTACATCTGGTGTAATGTCGCCGCAGGCTGCCACAATACGTCGTTTCATATCGTCTGGGGTTGTAGGCACATCACGGTACACATTCTCCTTTAACGTACCCCACAGAAAGAAGTCCAAAGGTGTAAGATCAGGAGAACGGGCTGGCCAATTTATGCGTCCTCCACGTCCTATGAATCGCCCGTCGAACATCCTGTCAAGAGCCTAGTGTTAATTGCGGGATGTGCAGGTGCACCATAATGCTGATACCACATACGTCGACGCGTTTCCAGTGGGACATTTTCGAGCAACGTTGGCAGATCATTCTGTAGAAACGCGATGTATGTTGCAGCTGTTTGGGCCCCTGCAATGAAGTGTTTGTTACAACACGCAACTGAACGTCGGAGGTTTCAAGCGTCAACTTTAGGTTACAATATCTCCGGATGTAATTAACATTTTACAATGCAACAAACGGCACTGATTACGTATTTGTTTATATGTTCAGATGTGCTAACATAACTAACGTGGTTCCACTTAAAAAAACGTAGGTTTGTGTTAAAAAACATACTTCCGTGCATTTTTGTATGGTTTGTATTAAACAATTACACTAGCCCCTCTCCTCACGTTCGGTCTGTGGAATCGGTTCGTCAGTTTTTGATGTGGTTTACGTAATATATCCAGCGGTAACGTTAGGTGACTCACCCTGTATATAAATTTATTACTCTACAGTTGGTGGTCATCCACATTAAACAATCTGTTCCAGCTATCTTATCGGGGTCCATGAAAAATTACTGTCTCCCTGATCCTCAACGGGTGCGGGGCAAAGTCAGGACATGCGGGGACCAAGCAGCAATCGGTATTATAATTGTAAACTGTCGAAGCTGCGTTGGTAAAGTACCGGAACTTCAAGCGCTGATAGAAAGCACCGAAGCTGAAATCGTTATAGGTACAGAAAGCTGGCTGAAGCCAGAGATAAATTCTGCCGAAAATTTTACAAAGGTACAGACGGTGTTTAGAAAGGATAGATTGCATGCAATCGGTGGTGGAGTGTTCGTCGCTGTTAGTAGTAGTTTATCCTGTAGTGAAGTAGAAGTGGATAGTTCCTGTGAATTATTATGGGTGGAGGTTACACTCAACAACCGAGCTAGGTTAATAATTGGCTCCTTTTACCGACCCCCCGACTCAGCAGCATTAGTGCCAGAACAACTGAGAGAAAATTTGGAATACATTTCACATAAATTTTCTCAGCATGTTATAGTCTTAGGTGGAGATTTCAATTTACCAGATATAGACTGGGACACTCAGATGTTTAGGACGGGTGGTTGGTTGGCAAATGGCTCTGAGCACTATGGGACTTAACATCTATGGTCATCAGTCCCCTAGAACTTAGAACTACTTAAACCTAACTAACCTAAGGACAGCACACAACACCCAGCCATCACGAGGCAGAGAAAATCCCTGACCCCGCCGGGAATCGAACCCGGGAACCCGGGCGTGGGAGGCGAGAACGCAACCGCACGACCACGAGATGCTGGCGCGGGTGGTAGGGACAGAGCATCGAGTGACATTATACTGACTGCTCTATCCGAAAATTACCTCGAGCAATTAAACAGAGAACCGACTCGTGGAGATAACATCTTGGACCAACTGATAACGAACAGACCCGAACTTTTCGACTATGTAAGTGCAGAACAGGGAATCAGTGATCATAAGGCCGTTGCAGCATCCCTGAATATGGAAGTTAATAGGAATATAAAAAAAAGGGATGAAGGTTTATCTGTTTAGCAAGAGTAATAGAAGACAGATTTCAGACTACCTAACAAATCAAAACGAAAATTTCTGTTCCGACACTGACAATGTTGAGTGTTTATGGGAAAAGTTCAAGGCAATCGTAAAATGCGTTTTAGACAGGTACGTGCCGAGTAAAACTGTGAGGGACGGCAAAAACCCAACGTGGTTCAACAACAAAGTTAGGAAACTACTTCGACGGCAAAGAGAGCTTCACTCCAAGTTTAAACGCAGCCAAAACCTCTCAGACAAACAGAAGCTAAACGATGTCAAAGTTAGCGTAAGGAGGGCTATGCGTGAAGCGTTCAGTGAATTCGAAAGTAAAATACTAGGTACCGACTTGACAGAAAATCCTAGAAAGTTCTGGTCTTACGTTAAATCAGTAAGTGGCTCGAAACAGCATGTCCACACACTCCGGGATGATGATAGCATTGAAACAGAGGATGACAAGCGTAAAGCTGAAATACTAAACACCTTTTTCCAAAGCTGTTTCACAGAGGAAGACCGCACTGCAGTTCCTTCTCTAAATCCTCGCACAAACGAAAAAATGGCTGACATCGAAATAAGTGTCCAAGGAATAGGAAAGCAACTGAAATCACTCAACAGAGGAAAGTCCACTGGACCTGACGGGATACCAATTCGATTCTACACAGAGTACGCGAAAGAACTTGCCCCCCTTCTAACAGCCGTGTACCGCAAGTCTCTAGAGGAACGGAAGGTTCCAAATGATTGGAAAAGAGCACAGGTAGTCCCAGTCTTCAAGAAGGGTCGTCGAGCAGATGCGCAAAACTATAGACCTATATCTCTGACGTCGATCTGTTATAGAATTTTAGAACATGTTTTTTGCTCGAGTATCATGTCGTTTTTGGAAACCCAGAATCTACTCTGTAAGAATCAACATGGATTCCGGAAACAGCGATCGTGTGAGACCCAACTCGCTTTATTTGTTCATGAGACCCAGAAAATATTAGATACAGGCTCCCGGTAGATGCTATTTTTCTTGACTTCCGGAAGGCGTTCGATACAGTTCCGCACTATCGCCTGATAAACAAAGTAAGAGCCTACGGAATATCAGACCAGCTGTGTGGCTGGATTGAAGAGTTTTTAGCACACAGAACACAGCATGTTGTTATCAACGGAGAGACGTCTACAGACGTTAAAGTAACCTCTGGCGTGCCACCGGGGAGTGTTATGGGACCATTGCTTTTCACAATATATATAAATGACCTAGTAGATAGTGCCGGAAGTTCCATGCGGCTTTTCGCGGATGATGCTGTAGTATACAGAGAAGTTGCAGCATTAGAAAATTGTAGCGAAATGCAGGAAGATCTGCAGCGGATAGGCACTTGGTGCACGGAGTGGCAACTGACCCTAATCATAGACAAATGTAATGTATTGCGAATACATAGAAAGAAGGATCCTATATTGTATGATTATATGATAGCGGAACAAACACTGGTAGCAGTTACTTCTGTAAAATATCTGGGAGTATGCGTGCGGAACGATTTCAAGTGGAATGATCATATAAATTTAATTGTTGGTAAGGCGGGTACCAGGTTGAGATTCATTGGGAGAGTCCTTAGAAAATGTAGTCCATCAACAAAGGAGGTGGCTTACAAAACACTCGTTCGACCTATACTTGAGTATTGCTCATCAGTGTGGGATCCGTACCAGATGGGGTTGACGGAGGAGATAGAGAAGATCCAAAGAAGAGCGGCGCGTTTCGTCACAGGATTATTTGGTAACCGTGATAGCGTTACGGAGATGATTAACAAGCTCAAGTGGCAGACTCTTCAAGAGAGGCGCTCTGCATCGCGGTGTAGCTTGCTCGCCAGATTTCGAGAGGGTGCGTTTCTGGATGAGGTATCGAATATATTGCTTCCCCTACTTATACCTCCCGAGGAGATCACGAATGTAAAATTAGAGAGATTAGAGCGCGCACAGAGGCTTTCAGACACTCGTTCTTCCCGCGAACCATACGCGACTGGAACAGAAAAGGGAGGTAATGACAGTGGCACGTAAAGTGCCCTCCGCCACACATCTTTGGGTGGCTTGCGGAGTATAAATGTAGAAATGTAGATGTAGATCCCCAGCGTATCCACGTCGGTTTCTTCTTGTATTCACACACGCACACACACACACAGACAGAAAAATTGCGCAGCTGTACTAGGTGTTGACAACTGTACCGCACTTTCAAGCAGTTTTAGAGTACATGGCCAGAAGTCATGATCACATGACATAATATCGGTTAAAATGACGAAAATTGGTGGAAAACACGTATAAATTGAGGGAAAATACTCCAAAATGTGGATAAATTGAGGGAGAATAAGGGAGTACTTACATGTCTGCTTGGCGCAGTAAAATGCTTGTACATGGGAATGAGTTCGATTATGGGAGGGTAGTTCAAACGGATTATTTCCAAGACATCAACAGTCCAGCATTTTGAGAAGGATTGCAGATTTACCAGGTATCCACTACTCTTTTCAGGACAAAGGAGGTGTTAGCGTGGTTTCCAGTGGCATGCGCCAGACGCTCGCTGGGCACGAAGTAGCCATTTGAGAGACAGAGAGCATGTGTTTCGACAAGAATTTCCCAGATATCAATATCAAAGAGTTGTCCGACAGGGGCGAAGGGGAGGGAAGAAGGGGAGGGAAGAAGGGGATTGGAAGTAGGAGAGGTGGGAGGTTGCTTCTCCCAGCGTCCTCTGCCAGTGGTGTTGTGACCTAACTAAGTCAGTATCTGCACAGCAGGGTGAGCACATAGAGCCGCTGCTTCCACTGCCCTGGTATGGGAGGCATGCGTGTGGGAGAAAAACATGAAGTGATTTTGGTATCAAAGGCATGCTGACATCTAATACTTTATTTGGAGATTAAGTAGCAGGTGACCAGGGGCTGCTACCGATAGCAGTCCAGCACTTTTGCACTCGTTGTCTGGTGTTCAACACACGTGCGGCTGCGACCCCATCATTAACTGATAGTCTGGGGATGGAATGCGTGAAGAAGCAAATGTGTGCAACTGGAAAGCTTTTTCATCACCAGATATGTTTAGCACGATCTGTAATTGTGTAATTACGTGCAGTGAGTGTTTTTAGCCGATTTCATGATGTTATTGCTTGTGTGATTGGAGAAAAAGCGATCTATTTGCATATTTACTGACTCTTTTTCGATGTATTTTACAAGATGTGCATCTTCCATAGTTAAATAAACAGCAGAGAATGGTGAACTCTTCCCGCCAAATGAAAGAGAGAGCCAACTCCTGCGAATTGGTATGCAAATTCAATTTTATAAATTAAAAAATATACTATTATGTCCCCGTCTGTGTAATTGAATTTCTTGTCATGGGTTCCTTCTACATCACCAGCTCAGAGACTTTTCTCGCCAGTTTTTCTGGGAGGGATGGTGAGAGAGGGGGTGAAGGGATGAGGGGTAGGGAGAACGTCCTCTGGCAGTGGCATTGTGCTCTAGCTCAGTCAGTCCCTGCACATGAAGATGAGCTCACACACATCATTTTCCTGCCAAGTTTGAGAAAATTTTCCAGCAGGATAATAAATGGCAACCTGTTCAATCAAATTAGGTCTCTCCTGGTAGCAACTCGTGTTCAATGACAGAATGCCGAGATAGGGAGGGAGCAAGGCTGCAGATTTCCCTGTGGGAAGGGGGAAGGTGAAATGTTTGCCAGAGCTGAACCGTAGACTAAGGGGAACAATGGGTTAAGATGAGGTGAGGGGATGATAGGGAACAGAATAACTGGTTAAGGGGAATTATCCCAATTTCGCATAACAAAAGGTTAGCCCCTGAATGTATGCAACCTTCACTAAGAAATACCCCTGAATGTATGCAACCCTCACTAAGATACGCTCCAGAAACCCCTTGCCCCACCACTTGCACCATCACAGTTTATTTCAAAACAAAACTAAAAATATTTAAATCAAGCTCAAATAAATTTGTGTCTCTAAACTTACTATCATAGTTTTTAAACAGAGCCAGCAGCAGAGTAACAAATTCATCGAAATATACGATCGATATCTCCTTTCTAAGCTGCATTTCATTTATAACTGCCGCGCGGAGTAGCCGCACGGTCTAGGGCGCCTTGAGCCGGCCGTTGTGACCGAGCGGTTCTAGGCGCTTCAGTCTGGAACCGCGTGACCGCTACGGGCATGGATGTGTGTGAGATCCTTGGTTAGGTTTAAGTAGTTCTAAGCTGTAGGGGACTGATGACCTCAGATGTTGAGTCCCATAGTGCTCAGAGCCATCTGAACCATCTGAACCACTTTTTTAGGCGCCTTGCCACCATCCACGCTGCTCACTCTCTCCGATGTTTGTATCCTCCATCGGGCATGGTTGTGTGTGTTGTCCTTAGCGTAAGTTAGTTTAAGTTACACTAAGTAGTGTGTAAGCTTAGGGACCGATGACCCCAGCAGTTTGGTCCCATAAGATCTTACCACAAATTTACAATTTCCATTTATAACTAGTGTAACTTTCGAAAAGTCTGCAAATCACCCTTTTGCTTTTTCCACAACTGCATTTCTCTTTTAAAATCTGAAACGATGTCAGAAATGTCGGTAATTATTCTATGTCTACCGCACGAAGTTGTACTCTAGACAATAAGGATCATTATAAGGTCAGTTAAAAACGCAACGTAGAATGACCACGTGGTGTCATTAAACTCTTAAACTGGCGTTCCTACCGTGTCCAAGAATAACGCTATGTCTTAATGAAAATTGTAAAAACGTTCTAAAACAACACCTCGACTCAACCAGCGTACTTTACAAAAATATGGCCCATCGTCCTAGTTACACTATAGCTCTGCCAAGGAGCATTTAAACTGCCGATTTCCCAAATCGTGCGATATCAGTTTATTAACGACTTTCATAACAACGCTCGTGAGGTCACTTAGTTTGACACATTTTGCGAGCAGATTAATGCGGTACAGGACGCAGAGTATCACTGCTATTTCCTGCTGGATACCAACTTCTTTCACCTTTTTTCTTATTGAAGCAACGACATCAGACTTGTGACCAATCATCGCAGGAGCTTCATTTGTTCCATCTCCATCTATTGCTACAAAGATCATATACGTAAATAACGATTTCTAAGCAAGAAATATGTCGACGACCGAGTTGTATTGAGCACTGGCAGTAAATCGAAATGTTCCTCCATGACGTTGAACTCAGCGTCAACACCGCTCAAAAATACAGCAGTCACTCTGAGCAACGTTCGTTACATCCGTTCTTTCATCAAAAGCCAAAGAGGAAAAAATTAAATCTTTGGTATTACCTTTCAGTTGCATTTTCACGTCCTTTACCATTTCTTTGGCGCGTCTGCAAACTGTTCTTCGTGAAAGGGGAACTGTTTCGAAAACAGAAAGAATCGCTGGACACTTGATTGCTGCAGCAGCAACAAAACAGTAACAAATTCTCAACATCTGAGGGACGGGCTGTTTTGACTATTTTAAGCGCTATGTGATAGCTCACTCTCTTTGCTCTACCATTGTGAATGATACCGTTTTTTTTCCTATAAATACAAGGGTGATGTGAAAAGTCCTCGGAACGGAATAGAAAAGAAGTACTTTATCACTGAAACTATTTTATTTTTTAATGTAGTCTCCTTGTAGATTCATGCACTTGGTCCAACGGTATTCCAGGGCCTTGATCCCATCTCGAAAATACGTTTCCTCCAGGCCTGCAAAATAGCTGTCAACTCCGGCTATCAATCCTTCGTTTGAAGGGAATCTTCGTCCAACAAGAAACATTTTCAGTTTTGGGAAGACTTGGAAGTCTGACGGAACCATGTTAGGTGAAAAAGACGGGCCTGGCAACAACTCATACCTTAGTTCGTGTAATTTTGCCATGGCGACTGCACAGGTATGCATTGTCTTGATGGAAGATGACTTTCTTTCTTGCTAAACCTGGCCTTTTTTCTCGTATCTTTTGTTGCAATTTGTCCAGTAGGTTAGGATAGTATTCTCCAGTAATTGTTTGCGCAATGGGGAGATAATCTACAGTCAGAATGCCCTTCGCATCCCAGAACACTGATGCCATGACCTTTCCCGCAAAATGAATCGTTTTTGCTTTCTTTGGTGGCGAAGAATCAGCATGTTTCCACTGCTTTGACTGTTTTGTCTCTGGGGTATAGTAGTGCATCCAAGTTTCATCTGTGGTCACAAAGTAGCTCAAAAAATGTCGTTCGTTTCTCCTAAAACGGGCCAAACATTGTTCCGATACGTCCATTCTCACGCGTTTTTGTTCCAGAGTCAAGAGTCGCGGCACCCATATCGCAGATAATTTTTTTCATTTTTAGTTCTTCAGTTAAAATGTGATATACCATTTCGGATGACATCTGGCAAGCGTGGGCAGTTTCACGCACTTTCAATCGGCGATCCTCCATGACCATTTTGTGCACTTTTGCAATGATTTCAGGAGTAGTGACACATCTTGGCCGACCACTGCGCGGATCATCATCTAAGCTCTCCCGATCAAATTTTAATTCATTTGTCCACTTCGCAACAGTTGAGTATGAAGGAGCAGAGCCCCCCAGTTTATTATAGAAATCGGTATGAATGCCCTTCGCTTTCATACCTTTCTTCACGAAGTACTTAATCACTGCTCGAATCTCGATTTTTTTCCATCTTCGCAAATCAATACGCGGGAACAGCAGAGCCACGTCTCCGCTACAGCTCTCTTCCAAGAGCACTAACGTGGTACGTGTTTACAGACAACAGTCCAATGAATATCACGTGAACAACTTGTTGCTCTAGTGCTGACCTCTCGTGCTGATTCTGAGAACTTTTCAAACCACCCTCGTACATTAGAAGTGTTGAGTGGTACTTAAGTAAATAAATTAGTGAAATCAAAGTGAACTAGAAATTAGAATATAAATGGAAAACTTGGTTTAGTTTGGAGAGTTACATACTGGCACACAGCGGGCCGAACAGCAGAGCCAATGACCGACGTTAAGAAGATTCTTCGAGAAGCTTTTCAACGTGACAGAAGACGCAATGGCCGTGAAGTCGTTCACCTCCAGTAAACTGAAGTGAATAAATACGCGAGACGCAGTGGGCCCGACAGATGAAGACGAGAGGAAGACGAAAGCGAAGACGGAGACGAAGACGGAGACGAGCGACGAAGAAGACGAAGAAGTGAAGAAGCGTAGCAGTTGTTTTAAGTCAGTTTCGGTGCTGAAGACCGTCATGCAAGAAGAGACTACATCATGCACAGACGCACCAAGTCCGCTGCTGTAATAGAATAGCAAGCAGCAGCCTCAGTGCCAGAAGAAGAAGTTAAAAGGTATTTTGAAGTCTGATTTTACATACCCGGGTGACTCGTGAGGACGGGAAGGAGACGGCCTCACTTCAGCAGTCACCTGTGAGCTGGGATAAAGACCTGACAACCGAAGACTGGCAAGCGGGAGTCCGTGGTTCGAGTCCGGGACACTGGCCTTCCCCCGCCGCGCCGCTCTGCTGGACGACGCACAACACACGCGGCCGCTTAGAGAAGAGAAACACTGGGACGCCACATTCAAGGTATCACCACCCGATGCACGACGTCGCTCGCAATAATTAAACGGGCCACCTCGCGCTGCGCGTCTCCGGTCAGCTGGGCGAGACGGCGACACGAGATACACACCGCTACGCGTAATCAGACGCCGCCGCCGCCGCCGCCGCCGCTGCCGCAGCAGAAGGCTACGCAAACGACACGGCTGCCGCTCTCCGAACCAGAACGTCCAGTAAGATAACAGTTGTACGAAACTTTCAATAAAAGTTATCTTATGTATAAAATGATGTTTCATTCGACCTCATACCCGAGCCAAGGAAGAACCCACCCTGCCCATATGTTGTTAAGTGAGAAAAGTTAATTTATTTAATATTTTCACCCTGACAGAATGCTTTAGAATGCTCATCCTGACAATTGACAGCATCAAAAGAGAAAACCCAGTTACATTGAGTGACAGAAGTGTCACATTTAGTAACCACAACTGTTACATTTGATGTCAGAAGCCGTAGTAGTTGTTACATTTGGTGTCAGAGAAAAACCCTTGGCTCAATATGAGGTGTGAATGACAGTCACTAACGGTCCACAGTTAGTATTGTTTAATGTGTGAAAGGATAGAGGTTTGCATAGCAGTCGTAATATTTTCTTTCTTTAGAAGTGTATATTCTCTCATGATTTTAAGAGTTTGTCGGAAATTTTTAAACATCTTTTTAATTCAGTGTGGTAAGATTGTGTAACTAACAGTTTGTAAAATGATGACACGAAATCGTACAAAGTCAGAGTCAGCACCACAAGCGGTTTCTACTGAGGAAGCTATTCAGAGCTTAGTTAGTCAAATAGCACAGCTTAAAAATGATAATAATGCATTATTTAAACAGTTGTGTGAGGTTAGGCAAACCAGTTCAGTCCCTCCTACCCTAGATTCCTCAGCAGCAGCCTTGGTAACTCCTTTTTCAGGTAAACCTGGCGAAGACATAACAGCCTTTTTTGATGATTTAGTAGCAGCTGCAAAGTTAGGATCATGGTCAGATGAACAGCTCTTACAAATGACAAAGTTAAGATTGCTAGGAGAGGCTAAAGCACACGTATTATACCATGAAGAATTACGGAATGCTCGAACATTTGAGGAATTGAAGAAAGGATTACTTAAACGTTTTCAAAAACAGAACAGCTGTAGATTTTATAGGGAACAGTTAAACACTATCACTCAGAGGCAAAACGAATCGTTAGAAAGCTTTGTAGATAGGATTAGAAAAGTTAATATTAACACCTATCAGTTGACAACTAGTGATGAAGCAAATAGAGTTATTTTACAAGAGGCAGAAAATAGAGCTCTGGATGCATTTTTACGTGGGTTACCTCCTGAAACGTCCCGTCGTGTCAGGACAGAGTTTCCTAAAAGTTTAGCGGAAGCTGTATCTGTGGCGACAGCTTTTGAAGAAATTGACATTGCCACCAGATACAAGGAGAAGCGAAATGTATTTTCAGCAGGAGTACGATGTTTTAGGTGCGATCGACAAGGCCATATAGCAAAAAACTGCAGACAACCTCAATGCACTAATTGTCAAAGAATAGGTCACACATTCAAGGAATGCAGGTCTAAGAAAGTTTTTGGAAATAGAAATCAGTTAAACTCAAACGGGAATGTCGGAACCGCCGCCAGGCGTTCCCAATAAAATTTCATGCCATTAAGGCGAATGTGAAGGCGGAATGCTGGTTATCTGCTACCATACGGGATAAAGAGGCAAGGATACTGGTGGATACAGGCGCAAACGTATCAATAGTGAGTAATGAATGTATTGGAGAAAAGAAATATGACCCTCCAAGGTATAGATTGAGTGGAGTAGGAGGAGGTACAGTGAAGTCATTAGGATGTACATCATTGATCTTCTATATTCACGGTGTACAATTTCAAGAAGAGGTAGAAGTGGTAACAAAGGTAACTGACGGGTACGACGCGATCCTAGGGTTGGATTTCCTGAATAAACATCACGCTAAAATCGACCTCCGACAGCAAATTGTAGAACTTAGCGGAATAGTATTTCAGCTAGGTGACACCGCTGCAAAGGGCCCTCTGCCGCAAGATTTCCCTAACCGGAAGGCGAAATCAACTACACTGCGTGCAACGTCCTTGAAGGTTGATTCGCGGGATCAGATACCATCTGGCTCAAAACTTCTCTGGATGACCGTTGACCCAGAGGTACCTATAGACACAATATGTCTAATAGAGCCACCAGAGGAAAATGAGGAATTAGATGTATCACATTGTTTTGTACATAGAAGTGTTGTACGGGTTCAAGACGTTGAGGGAGAAAGAAAAGTACCGGTACATATTGACAATTTCGGAGTGGAGGACAAAGAGTTGCATAAGGGAATATTAGTAGCTACAGTCAGTACTTTTGAAGAAGAAGATTTTATTTGGTCAGATATTAATGATGGTCAGAAACCAGACGCCTATAAAACCGCATTGCGCCAGAAGATTGAGCATTTGAAAGGAAAGGATAGAGACACGATAGAAGCAGTTTTAGTTGAGTTTAAAAGATTTATTTAATGCAGAAGGTCCACTTCCAGCAACAGATATCACACAGCATAGGATCCCAACAGGACATAGCCCCCCAGTTTATAGAAAGCCTTATAGAGTTGCGCATCACTTACAGCCAGTACTGGATGAATTTTTAGAACAGCACCTAAAAGATGGAATCATAGAATATTCTGATTCGCCTTATAATTCAAATATTGTAATTATTCCAAAGAAGTCTCCCGACGGTACGAAACGATATAGATTTTGTTGTGACTACAGACACCTTAACAAACAAACAATCTCAGATGTTTATCCTCTTCCAAACATTACAGATATCATTGACAGTTTAGGTAACAGTAAATACTTTTCAACAATCGATTTACGTAGCGGATATTATCAATTGGAAGTTGCACCTGAAGATAGGCATAAAACAGCATTTTCTACCCCTGGAGGCCACTGGCAATTTAAAAGAATGCCTTTCGGTTTGAAAAATGCACCAGCAACTTTTCAAAGACTACTCGATGGAGTATTGCGAGGACTAAAAACTCAGCAATGTTGTGTATATCTAGACGATATTATTGTATTCTCCAAAGACATTAATGAACATGCTGTGCGTCTGCGTAATGTTTTTCAGAGACTTAGAAAAGCTAAATTAACATTAAATATGGAAAAATGTAGTTTTGCATTGACAGAGGTTAGATACCTAGGGCATGTCATTAGTGAAAAAGGAATTAGAACAGATCCTCGATTAATTTCGGCAGTTAAGGACTTCCCAACACCACAACGCGTTAAGGAGGTACAAAGTTTTATTGGTCTCGCATCGTATTACCGAAAATATGTTCAAAATTTTGCTGAAATTGCCCGACCCTTAACCCAATTATTGAAAAAGGGTGCAAAATTTCATTGGTCTGAAGATTGTGAATCAGCATTTCAAACCCTTAAAGATAAGTTAACACACAGTCCAGTATTAGCCTACCCAGATTATAATAAAGAATTTATTTTATCCTGTGACGCAAGTGGTCATTCAGTAGGAGTTGTTTTGAGTCAGAATATTAATGGCGCGGAACACCCCATAGCCTACGCTTCGAGACAACTAACAACAGCAGAAAGAAATTATTCCACAACAGAGAAAGAATTGTTAAGTGTTATTTATGGTATCAAATACTTTAAATGCTACTTGTATGGTAGGAAATTCAAGGTCATTACAGACCACGCAGCTTTAAAATGGTTGGTTGGGTTAAAGGATCCATCTAGTCGTCTTACCCGTTGGTCCCTATGTCTTTCCGAAATGGATTTCGAAGTTATCCATAAACCAGGCAAAAAACACACGAATGCAGATTGTCTAAGTCGGAAAATAGCACTTTTGGAAGCAACAGGCCGAGATACTGAGGACTGGAGAAAGGCACAAAATGAGGATACAGAATGCAAAAAATACGCAACTCAAAAACAATTTTGCTTTGAAGATGGTGTATTATGCCGTAAAACAAAACTTGGACCGCGAATCGTTGTTCCCCAACACCTTAGACAAGAAATAATGGCAGAGGCCCACGATCATATCCTTGCAGGACACGGTGGACAGCGGACAACCGAAAGACGTGTAGCAGAGCGATTTTGGTGGCAAACCAGAAAACAGGATGTTGCGCAGTACGTTGGTAATTGCATTGCGTGCGCACAACGAGCTGAACTTTCTCGTTCAAAAATACCCTTACAGAGGCTCCCCAAGGCTTCATGTCCATTTCAAATCTGTGGACTGGATCTCTACGGGCCATTTCATAAAACACCTGCTGGTAATAAGTATGTTCTTACAATTATAAATCACTTTTCACGCTATCTAGCTATGGTAAGTCTCCCAGATCAGCAAGCAAATACAGTTGCCCAAGCTTTAGTTAACAATTGGATACTTAAATTTGGCGTACCTGAAGCTATTATCACAGATCAGGGATCTAATTTTATGTCTGAACTAATGAAACAGCTATGCCACTTACTAAAAATACGTAAATTACGCACCACTCCGTTACACCCTCAGTGCAACGGACGCACAGAAAGAGTTCATCGGACAATTGGCAAGATGCTTAGTTATTATATTAACGAACAACATTCTAATTGGGATACGTATTTACCAATAATCGTGTCGGTATACAACGCCAAAACGCATGAAGCAACTGGCATGTCACCTTATGAAGTGGTTTATGGGAGAAAAATGCCGTCCCCTTTTGATGTAATCAGGCAGAAAAACGGAAAAGTCGGAGAAACAGTAAGAGATTTCAGTCGAATGATGAAAGATGTATGGAAAAAGGTTCAAAAATCTAATACAAAGGCTTTGGAACGACAGGAAAGATTAGGTAATACCCAAGCTAAATATCCAAATTACAAAATCGGTCAGTGGGTTATGCTTTTAACTCCATACGTTGCGAAAGGAAAAACAAAGAAATTTGTAACAAACTACAGAGGTCCTTATCAAATTATTGAGATCACGTCACCAGTCAACGTTAAGTTGCAACTGCCCACCCGAACTACTGTTGTGCATGTAAGTCGTTTAAAACCTTTTAAGGGCGCTCCAGATGTAATTCCTTCAACAATAGTGTCTGCTTTTCCGAAGGGTGGAGGAAGTACCCGAAAAGGAAAAAGAGTGGCCACGCCAGCACAACATACAGACATGGCACCATACAATCTTCGACCAAGAGTGCGAATGTCCTAGTGGAATCTCAGTAGACTGTGGATAGTATACATATGTAAATAATTAATAAATGATAATGGTTTATTTTTTTTTTTTTTTAAAAAGTTGAATGTAGAAACACGTAGATCTTGTAGTTAACAATGTATTCCTTCTTTTTCTTTATTTTTGTTTTTACTAGGTTGGTAGGTCCATAACCATGTTGTTTGCTTTTTTCAGAAAACGCCATGCAAAGCATTTCCTACACAAAACCTGTCCTACCTCAATGACCCCCTTGACAGTTCCCTTCTGAAGTCATTAGATACGTTCATAAACTCACAGAAAGGCAAAATTGATGCCAATGTTATGATGCAACATGTCTTAAAATTAAAAGGTGAACACAAAACTAAAATTATAATGCTAGGAACGGGTATATCTGGAACCTTTGTGTTGGTGTTTCTGCTTTGTACAGTTCTCTTTTATTTAAGACGAAGAAATAAGCCAAATAATAATATACCACTTCATCAAATCCCTGTTAACTGGATACCACACTCTTAACTGGTGTACTTCAGTAGTTACTTTTGAGCATTAGTGTATTAATTTTGTTTATTGTACTTCACTCTTTACTAAACAGTCTTATGTTAAAATAAACAATACTGTAGAATAGTTATTCTTGCATTAGTATAGGGTAGATTAAACAGCTGTTGCTATGTAATTTTCTAAGTGAAAAATCTATTTCTGTTTATTCATTCTCATCAAGATTTGTTACACTTATTATAACCATTTATGTGTAAACTATGTGATTCATGAGCGCACAGGGCTTTTATAAAGTGATACAGTATTTTCAACATACTTAATGTGACGCATGTGTAAGTCGAGAGTTTTCAGTGCTTGTGTTTTTTCCGTGTGAAGAGTGGAGGAATGTTGAGTAGTAAATTCGAGGGAGAATTTCTCCGAAGGGTGGAGGAATGTTGAGTGGTACTTAAGTAAATAAATTAGTGAAATCAAAGTGAACTAGAAATTAGAATATAAATGGAAAACTTGGTTTAGTTTGGAGAGTTACATACTGGCACACAGCGGGCCGAACAGCAGAGCCAATGACCGACGTTAAGAAGATTCTTCGAGAAGCTTTTCAACGTGACAGAAGAGGCAATGACCGGCTCACGTGTTTCTCAGTTGTCGTATGTGAGCAAAGGCCCTCGCCTACATTCCAAGAGCCAATGACCGACGTTAAGAAGAATCTTCGAGAATCTTTTCAACGTGACAGAAGAGGCAATGGCCGTGAAGTCGTTCACCTCCAGTAAACTGAAGTGAATAAATACGCGAGACGCAGTGGGCCCGACAGATGAAGACGAGAGGAAGACGAAGGCGAAGACGGAGACGAAGACGGAGACGAGCGACGAAGAAGACGAAGAAGTGAAGAAGCGTAGCAGTTGTTTTAAGTCAGTTTCGGTGCTGAAGACCGTCATGCAAGAAGAGACTACATCATGCACAGACGCACCAAGTCCGCCGCTGTAATAGAATAGCAAGCAGCAGCCTCAGTGCCAGAAGAAGAAGTTAAAAGGTATTTTGAAGTCTGATTTTACATACCCGGGTGACTCGTGAGGACGGGAAGGAGACGGCCTCACTTCAGCAGTCACCTGTGAGCTGGGATAAAGACCTGACAACCGAAGACTGGCAAGCGGGAGTCCGTGGTTCGAGTCCGGGACACTGGCCTTCCCCCGCCGCGCCGCTCTGCTGGACGACGCACAACACACGCGGCCGCTTAGAGAAGAGAAACACTGGGACGCCACATTCAAGGTATCACCACCCGATGCACGACGTCGCTCGCAATAATTAAACGGGCCACCTCGCGCTGCGCGTCTCCGGTCAGCTGGGCGAGACGGCGACACGAGATACACACCGCTACGCATAATCAGACGCCGCCGCCGCCGCCGCCGCCGCTGCCGCAGCAGAAGGCTACGCAAACGACACGGCTGCCGCTCTCCGAACCAGAACGTCCAGTAAGATAACAGTTGTACGAAACTTTCAATAAAAGTTATCTTATGTATAAAATGATGTTTCATTCGACCTCATACCCGAGCCAAGGAAGAACCCACCCTGCCCACATGTTGTTAAGTGAGAAAAGTTAATTTATTTAATATTTTCACCCTGACAGAATGCTTTAGAATGCTCATCCTGACAATTGACAGCATCAAAAGAGAAAACCCAGATACATTGAGTGACAGAAGTGTCACATTTAGTAACCACAACTGTTACATTTGATGTCAGAAGCCGTAGTAGTTGTTACAGAAGGAAGAGGTAAAATCGAGGGCAAAACCACATATCGCTTTATAAATAATAATTATATATCTGGAAATGTCATATGTATATGAACTTACTTTTTCCTCTCTCTTCAATCTTAGCTCGAGTTTGGCCTTCCTCTGTTCAGAATCCAAAGTCATTACAAATTTGCCGGCCGAGCGGTTCTAGGCGCTTCAGTCCGGACCCGCGCTGCTGCTACGGTCGCAGTTTCGAATCCTGCTTTGGGCATGGATGTGTGTGATGTGCTTAGGTTAGTTAGGTTTAAGTAGTTCTAGGTCTAGGGGACTGATGACCTCAGATGTTAAGTCCCATAGTGCTTAGAGCCATTACGAATTTCTCACGAAGGAGTTGAAAATATCGCTTGTTGTTGTACATCTTCCATGGCTAAGCATTACAAAAGAGACATTGAGGACCGTTTTGTGTTTCAATGAAAAAGTAATATTCTTCCCGCTGCAGGATGGCGTCTAGGGATTTGACTGATTTTCGCTTTGAGGACCTTAACACCACCTCGGCCATTGTCCTCACACTAATTTTGTCGTACCACGAATGTAAAAGAAGCTTCGATACCGACAACTCTAACGACACGAAGTATACAGTCTCATCTTGCAGCATGCGCGCACTGGTAACGCCGGCCGCGGTGGTCTAGCGGTTCTAAGCGCTCAGTCCGGAACCGCGTGACTGCTACGGTCGCAGGTTCGAATCCTGCCTAGGGCATGGATGTGTGTGACGTCCTTAGGTTAGTTAGGTTTAAGTAGTTCTAAGTTCTAGGGGACTGATGACCACAGATGTTTAGTCCCATAGTGCTCAGAGACATTTGAACCATTTGAACCACTGGTAACGAAGGAATGGTAGAAGAGAGGAGTAGGGGGAGCTGCTGACTGCCAGCGCCCGCGGGCAAGCAGTGCGGGCAAGCAGTGCGGGCGCATACGACAGCCAGCGCCGGCATTTGCTCACACGTGTCTTAGAATGTTATGATTCTCGTCGTCAGTTAATATGATGACAACTGGCCAATGCTAAATAGAAACATACACTACTGGCCATTAAAATTGCTACACCAAGAAGAAATGCAGGTGATAAACGAGTATTCATTGGATAAATATATTACACTAGAACTCACATGTGATTACATTTTCACGCAGTTTGGGTGCATAGATCCTGACAAATCAGTACCCGGAACAACCACCTCTGGCCGTAATAACGGCCCTGATACGCCTCGGCATTGAGTCAAACAGAGCTTCGATGGCGTGTACAGGTACAGCTGCCCATGCAGCTTCAACACGATACCACAGTTGATCAACAGTAGTGACTGGCGTATAGTGACGAGGTTTCGCGGGGATCGAATAAAGGGTAGAGCCACGGGTCGTAACACATCTGAAATGTAACGTCCACTGTTCATAGTGCCGTCAATTCGAACAAGAGGTGACTGAGACGTGTAACGAATGCCACCCCATACCATCACGCCGGGTGATACGCCAGTATGGCGATGACGAATACACGCTTCCAATGTGCGTTCACCGCGATGTCGCCAAACACGGATGCAAAAATCGTGATGCTGTAAACAGAACCTTGACTCATCCGAAAAAATGACGTTTTGTCATTCGTGCACTCAGGTTTGTCGTTGAGTACATCATCGCAGGCGCTCCTGCCTGTGATGCAGCGTGAAGGGTAACCGCAGCCATGGTCTCCGAGCTGATAGTCCATGCTGCTGCAAACGTGGTCGAACTGTTCGTGCAGATGGTTGTTGTCTTGCAAACGTCCCCATCTGTTGACTCAGGGATCGAGGCGTGGCTGCACGATCCGTTACAGCCATGCGGATAAGATGCCTGTCATCTCGACTGCTAGTGATATGAGGCCGATGGAATCCAGCACGGCGTTCCGTATTATCCTCCTGAACCCACCGATTCCATATTCTGCTAGCAGTCCTTGGATCTCGACCAACGCGAGGAGCAATGTCGCGATACGATAAATCGCAGTCGCGATAGGCTACAACCATTATCAAAGTCGGAAACATGATGGTACGCATTTCTCCTCCTTACACGAGGCATCACAACAACGTTTCACCAGGCAACGCCGGTCAACTGCTGTTTGTGTATGAGAAATCGGTTAGAAACTTTCCTCATGTCAGCACGTTGTAGGTGTTGCCACCGGCGCCAACCTTGTGTGAATGCTCTGAAAAGCTAATCATTTGCATATCACAGCATCTTCTTCCTGTCGGTTAAATTTCGCGTCTGTCGCACGTCATCTTCGTGGTGCAGCAATTTTAATGTCCAGTGATGTATATTGCAGGTTTGGCAGTGAAGTCGGCAAGGAGCTGGCTGCACAGTCTGTATCTGCAATGGCTCAAATAATTAGTAGTGGATGGTAAACAACGATATATATTGTACTTAACTTGTGTTACAGGTTTCTTCATATGGTGCATACATATAATTACAAAGATATCTAGAGAGGCATTACTTATGTCATACTTGACCAAGCGCCTTGTTAGAGGTTGCTTCCTATCAGCTGAAGGCTATGCTACATCCCCAGTTGACGTCCCGAGCAAGAGTGGACGAGAGCTCACTAGATACTTGTCACAAGCCGAGGAGCGGCGCTAGTGGCGCTTGTCGCGACTCGCGGGTCCAACGATACAACGGACTGCGGTCGATATCTGCAACCCCTAACAAGTGTGCTATCGAACGTTGATACCACATTCCTCCCCCGCGAATCTGCGAACGGCCGTTGAATACGCTTACGACTGGCGGGTGGCGGACCCCACGCTGACGTAGTTGAGGAGGTGGGGAGCCTGACTACAGGCGAGGCATGCCCACCTGCACCCTGCCATTCGGACCGAGGGGAGAAAGGAAACACCTGGGAACCTGCTCCAGGGTGCACGTCAACATGAGGTGTCTGCCCTTCAACAACAATGGGAGGAGCCGAGGGTCGACCTCCATCGGGTCGGGCCACCCGACTGGCAACAATGACTGGAAACCGGGAAGCGCAGAATGGTCTACGGCGGTGGCCGGCGTTGTAACCGGAACGTCACTACGCCCTATCACAGTTGAAGGCACCTGGTCCATGTGATCATCAGTTCGCCGCAGCTATGCTGGCACTGCGGCCGACTCCGGCGCGAGACATGGCGTCCGCGCTGGGTCGTCGTCGCGTGTCAGTGGCGAAGCTATGGGGCTGGCACCCAGTGGCGAGGAGAGCAAGGAAGAGGTCTCCGCGGGAGCAACCCCGTTGGCGCCGATACTGGAAACATAGGGCAAGCGGCAGAGACCCCACGACTAAAGAGGCGCATCTCATTCTGATGGCTGCGCACCTCACCATATGGAACTCATCCGACAAACATAGCGCGGCCAAGATGGCGAAGAATACGCCCTTTCAACCACCGGCGATGGCCGCGGAAATGACGAAAATAGACAATATCATCTGGCAAGAATTTGTGGGTCTGCCGTGGCAAAGAAATTCGCCGCGAAGGGTGCAACAAATTCATCAGCTTTCGGTGAGAACGACTATGCAACAATTCAGCCGGCGAAGCACCGTCAGAGTCCGCAGCTCGTGTTCGTGCGGTAGCGTTCTCGCTTCCCACGCCCGGGTTCCCGGGTTCGATTCCCGGCGGGGTCAGGGATTTTCTCTGCCTCGTGATGCCTGGGTGTTGTGTGATGTCCTTAGGTTAGTTAGGTTTAAGTAGTTCTAAGTTCTAGGGGACTGATGACCATAGATGTTAAGTCCCATAGTGCTCAGAGCCATTTTCGAAGCACCGTCTGAGATCGGTACTAAGATAAAAACAACAAAAGAACGTCCTCGAGAGAATAAGAGTCGTGCAATTTAGACATTTGCGACTAAACGTCAGAACGAAACTTTCAGCGGCTTCGTTCGACTAAGGAGGAAAATGGTTCAAATGGCTCTGAGCACTATGGGACTTAACTTCCGAGGTCATTAGTCCCCTAGAACTTAGAACTACTTAAACCTAACTAACCTAAGGACATCACACACATCCATACCCGAGGCAGGAATCCAACCTGCGACCGTAGCGGTCGCGCGGTTCCAGACTGAAGCGCCTAGAACCGCTCAGCCACACCGCCCGGCGATTGAGGAGAGAACGGTGCTGAAGTCAAATGCTGAATACCATTAGATTCAAAAAACGTTTCGATCTATGCAGACACAAATTGAGGTCAATTGCCGGTGAGCCGGCCGGAGTGGCCGAGCGGTTCTAGGCGCTACAGTCTGGAACCGCGCGACCGCTACGGTCGCAGGTTCGAATCCTGCCTCGGGCATGGATGTGTGTGATGTCCTTAGGTTAGTTAGGTTTAATTAGTTCTAAGTTCTAGGGGACTGATGACCTCAGAAGCTAAGTCCCATATTGCTCAGAGCCGTTTGAACCATTGTCGGTGACAATGACTTGTGGCAATCCTTCTATGCAAAAGATAGAAGACAAGGCTTTGATGGTAGCAGACGATGTCGTTGATGATATGCCAACAACAAATGGAAAACCGCTAAAAGAATGAACAAGAATTAACCATCATGCGTCCCAAATAGGACCAGCGAAATCTAAATGCAAGCGATTCCATGGCAAAGTTGCCTTAGGCCAAGAGAAAATTTCTGCAGTGGTGCGGATTGGTTTTCGTCACACACAGAACAAGACAAACAAGTCGTGGTTATGTCAGCATCAATTCCAAAGCAGGTACAGTGACGGCGAGCTAACTGTTTTGTCCGTACTGTACCCCAATGACCTTGGTGAAGAAGTAGCACAGCTGACTGCAACGGAATTGGAACAATAACACGAGACTGATCGTTCTCCGTGCGAAGCAAGAGGACACCACGCTGTACAAAAAGTCGTTGTCGGTGCACAAAGAAACGACGAACCAACGGATCTTCAGTCCGATTTTTAGACAAGGGCGACTGGGTAGTGACATAATGCAAAACAACATTTAATACTGGGTCGTTAGATGTTACTGTGGCTATACGACGAAAGTCAACAGGAAAACTTTCTACAACATCATCATTTTGCACATCGACGAACGTACAAGCCTGTTCGGAAGAGTCGAACAGCGTGTCTTTAGCTATTGGCAATCGGGATAACTCGTCGGCTTTACCGGCCTTGGCAGTAGGCCGATACAAGATGTCGTAACGGTACTGGGACAAAAATAGTGACCAACTAATAAATGTTTTAGCCGTATGTGGAGGCACGGTCTTTGACGGGTGAAACAAAGACGTCAAAGGCTTATGGTAGGTGACAACTGTCACTCCAAAAATCAAAGCGAGAGCTTCCTTCTTGATCTGCGAGTAGTTACGCTGCGCAGAGGAGAGTAGCGTCGATGCAAATGCCATCGGGCGGTCGCACAAACCAAATCTGTGAGCATGACCAGCTCCGATCCCGAAATCAGAAGCGTCAACCATGAGGACAAGAGGTTTTGCAGGATCGAAGGGTGTAAGACATGTGCTAGATAACAATGAAGATTTAAGCTGCCGAAAGGCACGTTCGCATTCAGGCGACCAAATGAACGAAACGTTCTTTCGACACTGTCGTTGTTATGGTGCTGCAAGAGATGATGCGTTAGGCAAAAACTTGTGACAATAATTGAGCTTGCCTAGAACTGATTGCAACTCTTTAACCTTCTTGGCTGCTGGTAGTTCTGATATTGCTCTTAAATGATCCGGACTTGGATGGATGCCTTGAGAGTTTATCACATGTCCCAAGTAGGCTAACTGTTCTGAGAAAAATGTACACTTGTCCTTATTGAGCCTAAGTCCATTTTCACGGAGCACTTCAAACAACTGTCTAAAAGTTTGCAAATGTTCTTGCTGCGTAGAACCAGAAACTACGATGTCATCTAGGTAATTACACACTGAAGGAATCGACGCACAAAGCGTCTCTAAGTACTGCTGAAATAGTGCCGGTGCAGAGGCACATGCGAACGGAAGCCTTTTAAATTTGTAGAGACCTAAATGCGTATTTACGACGAGAATCTGCTGGGATTCTTCATCGACAGGAATCTGAAGATAGGCATCTTACAAACCTAACTTAGAAAAATATTTGCCTGGACACAATTTGTCAAACAAGTCTTCTGGACGTGGCAAAGGAAATGTTACAACAACAAGTTGAGGATTGATGGTGGCTTTAAAATCCACGCACAGTCGCAATTTGCCTGATGGTTTAGTTAAGATACTCAATGGTGATGCCCATGCTGATTCTGTCACCGGTTCAATCACCCCTTGATCCTCAAGTTCATTCAATGTTTTAGCAACTTCGTCTCGAAGCGCGTGAGGCACTGTACGAGTGCGGAAAAATTTAGGCTGTGCATTGTCCTTCAATTCAATATGCGCCTGAAAATTGTTCCCAAAACCTAAAACTGGCGAAAAAATGTCAGCAAACTCTTGACATAGTTGAGAAACACTGTTTGTGGGAACACTTTTAGTGACGGCTAGTACGTCATCGCGCACAGTTAAGGAGAATACATCAAATAAATCAGGACCAAAAATATTTAAAGGTGGTGAACACAGTACATGAAATGAAACCACCTGAGTTTGACCACGGTATGTCACTGGAAAACTACACAAGCCTAATATCATAGATACTTTGACCACTGCAGGTAGCTAACATAACATTTGCGTTACACAATGGAGGTGAACCCAGCAATTCGTAAGTTTTACGATTCATTAGTGAAACAGACGCTCCAGTATCCAACTGAATAGGAATCTTATGATTCTGAATGTGCAAGTCGACAGAAAGTTTGGCCGGCCGGTGTGGCCGAGTGGTTCTACGCGCTACAGTCTAGAACCGCGCGACCGCTACGGTCGCAGGTTCGAATCCTGCCTCCGGCATGGATGTGTGTGATGTCCTTAGGTTAGTTAGGTTTCAGTAGTTCTAAGTTCAAGGGGACTGATGACCTCAGATGTTAAGTACCATAGTGCTCAGAGCCATTTGAACCATTTGACAAAAAGTTTGTTCTACCGTCGGCGAAAAATGTCATTCTGAGAATGGAGGAGACAAAGTACTGTCCACTGAAGATGCTTCAAAAGAGATAAACGTGGCTGGTCTAAATAAGACGCTTATTACAGTTGCAGAGGAGGAATATATTTCAAATTCTGCTCTAAATAATACTTTTAATACTGTCGCAAAAGAATATATCCCAATACGAATAGTAAAACAGCGACTGCGGAAGAGAAGACCTCGTGATGACTGGGTGTTGTGTGATGTCCTTCTGTTAGTTAGGTTTAAGTAGTTCTAAGTTCTAGGGGACTAATGACTATAGATGTTAAGTCCCATAGTGCTCAGAGCCATTTTTGTAGAGAAGATATACAAACAAAACAGATAACATGAATATTATATGTGTGCCTTTTCATTGTTTCTAATTGCTGTGAAAAGATATATTGGAGGACAAAATTAGAAAAACCGAAACCCTATTATGGTTATAATGAAGAGGCAAAGCATTAGAAATTTCAAAAAATTACATTCAAACAAATAAAATTCATGAAGTAAGACACTTCGATATTGTTTTTAAATAAAGAAGATATTAAACACCGATTATGGTTTGAACTCAGAACCCTTCCCTTAGCAGTCAAATACCTTAACCATTACACTAACACAGCTCGTCATTCAACAAAACTCCTAGAGGACTCTAAAATATCACGCAATATACCGACAAGCACCGTTGGTACGACTATGAATTACTCACGTTTCGTCGAAGTACAATAGGAAATAAACAATTACCGCTGTTGTTTATTGCAAAAAAGTGGTTCATGAGAATGATACAAACACGTTTCCTTGCTATCACCTGCATTAGGAGGCTTATTGCTTGTTTGGTTTAATTAATTAATAGAATATGAAGCAATTGGTATAAAGAATGCTTTTTCCAAACTTTCTATAAAAGAAAGTCTGCTATCAAAACATTGCTTTTGTTCTATTACTTTATTTATGACTGAACGTTTCTAAAACTGAAGACACTCCGTGCTCTGCACTGCAGTCAAGCTCTGGCAACGTCGTTTACCGTTCATTGGTTGACTGTGTTTTGTGATGTCAGATGCGCAGAACGAACCTAAACTCGGCCGCCGTCGTAAATGACGCGCACTTTAGCCAATAACCACCTACCAGTAAGCAAATAACACGAAGAAAGCACTGCAGTACTCCCTTCTGCCCATGCGCGATTTATCGCTGCCTAGTGCGCATGCGCGGATTGACGGCATTTTAGAACTGCTCTCTATTCTGGCGTGCTGATAATGTGTCTGCTAATTTATGTAGTTTCACCTGTTCTACCGATAGAGAGCTGTCGCGCTAGACCAGTACCGCCCCCGGCGCATCGTCGTGTAATACAATGTAGTAAAGCCACGTACAATACTTCGCACACCCCAGTTCCACCGTCCACAAGCGCGAGCGCACATCACAGTCGACGGACGCAAGACCAGTCAATGGCAGTACCGTTGTACACACCGCCTGCCTTCCGAAAGACAAATGATGTACAGACTTGCACAGCTCCTGGACACTTGCTAGCAGGCGACAAGACAGATGCTGCCATCTGCAGATGATGCAGCAGCGAGAGTTTTGTTCAGCCGATAGTATAAACGGCCCGCATCTCGTGGTCGTGCGGTAGCGTTCTCGCTTCCCACGCCCGGGTTCCCGGGTTCGATTCCCGGCGGGGTCAGGGATTTTCTCTGCCTCGTGATGGCTGGGTGTTGTGTGCTGTCCTTAGGTTAGTTAGGTTTAAGTAGTTCTAAGTTCTAGGGGACTTATGACCACAGCAGTTGAGTCCCATAGTGCTCAGAGCCATTTGAACCGATAATATAGACAACATTCTTCATATCGTAAATGCCCTAGGAAACCTAGAAATTCAAGCTTCTGATTTTTGTTGCACTGTATGTTTTGATGATTTCATATTACCTACACTGCTATTGAAACAGTGATGATTGGGGTACGACAAGAAAAAAGGAAAAAAAGTGAGACAGTGTTAAATACTTTCATCCTTCTTTACCTCCTCTGCATTACTGCAGATGACGTGTCACTGAGCACATTTGTACTGTGCATGCAGTACACGTGAGGTGCCTAGTTGTTTCCACTGCCCTATGTGGAATACATAAGTTCTTTTACACTTCAGTAACCTGCTGTCTTCATGATGATGATGTCCCCAGCGCAGAAAACAGCACGCAGGTCGTCGATTCTTGTTTTTGAGGCTGAAATTAACTTCGCAAGGAACTGCTGCTACGAATAAACTACAACTCATTTGGGATGCCACTCGCGTTTTTATTGATATAGACACGAGAAACTATTCTTGATCACAACGTATTGAACATATCTTTCCACAGTCATTATATCTGGCTAAAATAACATGAAATACATCCTGCCACCGACAACATGTCTGTCTAGTGGAACCGTCAGAACTGGAGAATAAAATTACATGAATCAAATACTACTATTACAGACAACATGTCTGTACCTAGCGACGGTCGGAACTGTAGTAAATAAAATTGCATGAAACAAATACTGCTATAACAGACAACATGTCTGTCTACTGGAACGGTCAGAACTGGACAGCCGGACTGCCCGAGACACTTCGCGCGCCAAGCCAGCAAGGCGTGACCCGAACGCCACCGAAGTGCATCGGCAGTAATATCGTCAGTCTTTTGTTTTAGTAATACTTTGAATTTAATAATTTTGAAATGACTGATTGATAGCTGGCTGTTGAGAGATGTTTATTTAAAAAATGAGGTAATTTGGATGACAGGTTTAATTAATAATAGCAACTAAAGTTTAACGTTTTGGCGCCCTACCGCCGAACACAGCAGCCAGTCACAGAGCAGCGGCATCATGCAGGTGGTCTTTCTCACGGGAATGGCACCGAATCTAACATCTGTCACCGGTACCTCATCCCACATTGCGTCATCTTTATGCTTCTTGCGTCTCCACTGCCCTGGGAATAGCTTCCTGGAGCCTAATATGATGGCTGAATAAGCCAGAAATATTTCAATGGTATCAAAGCAAATAAATCGTAATTACATCATTACCCTGTAACGAACGATTTTTGCTCAAGTAGAAAATATTCCAAAACATTTCTGTATCCCATTAAACACATTATATAAAAACACAGAGGATTTAGTGTAGTAAGCCAAATGACATTTATCGACCTCGAGAAGGCTTTTTGACCATGTGAGCTGTGATAACCTATGGAAGATTATACTTGAATGTGGGTATCCTTGTTACGTAAAAGACGTAGTGAAAAGTCTTTACAAAAGTGCACGTGTTATAATAAACACAGGTAGGGATTGATTAGAAGAAATAGTTGTTAACCAAGATATTAGACAAGGGTACGGACTATCATCTACCATTTTTAATATTTACACTTACTTCATTGGTCACAAATGGAAATGTAAAGTAAACAAAGGGCTTAAGATAACGAATGAGGAATACCTGAATGTACTTTTGTTTGCTGATGACAACGTTATTATTCAAAAGAATGAAGATGACCTCAGTATACCAGCCGAACGAAATTTGCAAGAAGCACAACTTTGAAAAATAAATAATGGAATTCGGAGGAATATATCCAGTCAGATCAAAAATATTTTTGATGTTTCAGTTTCAGAACAAGAGTCCCAAATTTATTATTTAGGGTGTGCTACCGGTTTTAATTTTGACTCTGATACTGAAAATAAAATACACAAATTCCTAGCTATCAGTGGTATCATTAGCAGAACATTGGACCATAAAGTACAAAAAGAGACCATCATGAAATTTTACAAACTAAAGGCAGTCCCTGTGTTATTCTATGGAATTTCAAGCTGGGTTACCACAAACAAACAAGAAAATAACATTGAATCAGAAGAGATGTGGTTCCTAAGAAATACAAAGGGCTGCACAAGAACAAACGTGATTAGAAACGAGGATATTAAAACAGAATTAAATGCTTTCAACGTGAATGAAGAAATTCAAAAAGATCGTGAAGATTGGAGACAATACCTTACGAGAATGCCAAGTGACAGAATTTACAAGAAGATCTTGAGCCACAAACCGAATGGGAAAACAGATATTGTAAGACATCGAAAAAGCTGGGAATGATTTTGTTTGTGAGTTCGGAACAGGGAACAGCCTAATCCTTGGAAGCAAGAACATGATGATGATGATGATGAAAATTGTATATCTATCAAGGCATGGAAGATAGTATAGTTTTTTCGATTTTTAGCAGCATTTAATAACTCGTTAAATAAAAATACAGTGACATGGCTCACGTTAATATTTACTGTATTCTATGTAAGTTGATTTTATACCAAGTAATCGCACTGAGTAAATCTGTAAGAATTATCTGTTCTAATTCCATAATAAACAAAGGAACCACATAGTATGAACACGCTTGCTTATAAAAAGCAATGGTGTTTCGTGTTAGGGGACTGATGACCATAGCTGTTGAGTCCCATAGTGCTCAGAGCAATTTGAACCATTTTTTTGTTTCGTGCTGGGATAGTAAATACTGCAAATGCTGAAAGGGGGCAGTCAGTCCACCTTTCGTATAATTTTGTGCTTTTGTGATTTAGTGGAATTATCAGGCTCTTGTGTTCTCTCTACGTGCATTTTCTCCTTTTTCTATCCCAGATAGGAAGACACCGCTAGGAAACGTAAATGAATGTCCTTTACTTTAATTTCTTGTTTCATTTGGCATTCATCACACCGTGTAGGGTTATCGGCCCGCCTAACGTTTGGAACAAAGTTTGGAGGTCTCAATGACGAAAAAAGTTTAGAAAAAGTAGGAACCCTTTATTAAAACATTTTTGCAAAAAAATTTCAAATGAAGTTAACATAAAATAAAATGTTTCGCTTGCTAAGGCAATAAACTAAATAAATGTCTGATGGTCCATTTTTTTATTGTGAGATAACACATCTTACAGGTAATCTGGGATTCATCGTCGTCAGTGTCTATGTCAGTTTTGAGCCCATTGCATCCACTGCTGCCTGAAACGAAAGTCGGGATGGTGAGCCACATATCTAAGGAGCCAATTTCTCCAGTCATTTTCAATTCGTTGTGGAATGGGTGCGGGCATCCGTTTCCTTCTGCGAGCTGATACGCTAATCTGTGCAGTTCTTTCATAGTAATATCAAAATTTTACTTTTGCAGAAGCTTAAGATATTTAACGCGTTCTAACTATTGCTCCTTATCGAAAACACACTGATATTTTCAGCAGGTTGTGTCAGCTGTTGAAAGGGTATTGTCCTTTTGCATTTTTACCTATCATTTTAAAGTGGGCAAATGCGCGACAAATTGTTTCGATGCTTCTTCGTGGGTTATCGTTTTATTAATTACCGATTCAACAGATTATTCCATGTTTTTCGTGGACCAAATTTGTCTCTCCGTTTACCGTACAAAATGACGTACCATCTGCAAACGAGAAAGGCAGACCATGCGGTAGAATTCGTCAAATGAAGAATAAAAGGCAAGCGGGAGGAACGGACCATACCAGTGGACCATTCCGCCCAAGCGCATATCTACTGAGAAAATATTCAGTAATCACTGGAAACATTTTCCCCCAACTGCACTGTATACAGAGATAGCTAAGAACATGCTGATTTAGGGGAAGATTGTGACAAAAGAAATATGACAGTTGTGAATGGTCCGGAAAGCTATAATAGAATAGCGAATTCACTCACTTTTATAGACAGACTACGCAAACTTGCTAAAACTTTACAGTCATGGTTTGTTAAACACTCGTCAGTCTGAGCGCCGGTGTGGCCAAGCGGTTAAAGGCGCTACAGTCTGGAACCGCGTGGCCGCTACGGTCGCAGGTTCGAATCCTGCCTCGGGCATGGATGTGTGTGATGTCCTTAGGTTAGTTAGGTTTAAGTAATTCTACGGGACTGATGACCTCAGCAGTTAAGTCCCATAGTGCCCAGAGCCATTTGAACCATTTTTGAACTGGAACTGATCGGCTGTCGGAACTCCTCCGCCTATTAGGGGCTGCTCATGCATGATTGTTTATATCTTTGCGCGGGTTTAGTGGCATCTCTGAGCAGTCAAAGGTACTGTGCCTGTGATACAATATCCGCAGTCAACGTCTGTCTTCAGGAGTTCTGGGAACCAGGGTGAAGCAAAACTTTTTTTTGATGTGTGTGTATGGTTTAACATGGTCGCTTTCCTCCTACGGTACTTTATGTCACGCGCGTTGTAATCTGCAGTAATGATTTATAATTCCAGTGGAAACGATCAGTGTGTATGTCTGGCAATTAACTCACTGCATATAATTTGCAAACAGGTGTATGGTACCGTTAATAATCTTCACTCACAGACGAGTGACACTTGTTTTGCTTCGTTTATTATACAGCAACTCAAGATTTTAGTGAAATACTTATTGATAATAGTCGGTTTTGAGAGTTCTCTACATTAAATTATACAATATTGTTGCAATTACATAACGTAGTAACACTGTCATAATTGGGGGGGGGGGGGGGGCTATCGACCTGTTAACATCCAGACAGAGCTTCTCTGAATTCAATGTCTGTAGCCATACCTTCTTGATAAGAACTCCAGGCACTAATGGCGTTCTGTGGTATAGCCATCCATCCTGGACTCACCTGGTTCCAAAGTTCATCTATGGTGGCTGGCATTGGGTCACAGCGCTGCACCTGTCGTTTCACTATCTCCCACACATTTTCGATTGGCAACAATTCTGGGGATCTGGCCGGTCACGGAAAAGGCTGACATGATGTTACACCAAGAACGCACGTGTTCGTGCACCAATATGTGGTCGTGCATGTTCTTGGTGAAAAATGGCGTCTACGGTGTTGTGCAGAAAGGGTATGGCTACGAATCCCAGGATGTGATCCACGTAGGTCACACCGGTCATAGTGCCCTGGACAAGCACTAGTTGTGATTTGTGATTGCACCTAATACACTATGTTATCAAAAGTATCCGAACACCTGGCTGAAAGTGACTTACAAGTTCGTGGCGCCCTCTATCGGTAATGCTGGAATTCAGTGTGGTGTTGGCCCACCCTTATGAACAGGTGCTCGATCGTGTTGAAAGATGCAGTCGCCATCCTCGGATTGCTCTTCAACAATGGGAAGCAATAAGGTGCGTAAAACATCAATATAGGCCTGTGCTGTGAGAGTGTCACGAAAAACAACAATGGGTACAAGCCCCCTCCATTAAAAACTCAACCGCACCATAACACCACCGCCTCCGTATTTTACTGTTGGCATTACACACGCTGGCAGATGGCGTTTACAGGGCATTCGTCATACCCCCACCCTGCCATCGGATCGCCACATTGTATACCATCATTCGTTACTCCACACAACGTTTTTCCACTGTTCAATCGTCCAATGTGTACGGTCCTTACACCAAGCGAGACGTCGTTTGGCATTTACCGGCGTGATGTGTGCCTTATGAGCAGCCACTCGTCCATGAAATCCAGGTTTTCTCAGCTCCCACCTAACTACCATAGTATTTTCAGTGGGTCCTGATGCGGTTTGGAATTCCTGCGTGATGATCTGGGTAGATGTCTACCTATTACACATTACGACATTCTTCAACTGTCGGCGGTCTCTGTCAGTCAAGAGACGAGGTCGGCCTATACGCTTTTGTGCTGTACGTGTCCTTTCACGTTTCCTCTTCACTATGGTTGGTTGGTTGGTTTGGGGAAGGAGACCAGACAGCGTGGTCATCGGTCTCATCGGATTAGGGAAGGATTGGGAAGGAAGTCGGCCGTGCCCTTTCAGAGGAACCATCCCGGCATTTGCCTGGAGTGATTTAGGGAAATCACGGAAAACCTAAATCAGGATGGCCGGACGCAGGATTGAACCGTCGTCCTCCCGAATGCGAGTCCAGTGTCTAACCACTGCGCCACCCCGCTCGGTCTTCACTATGACATCGGAAACAGTGGACCTGGGGATGTTTAGAAATGTGGACATCTCGCATACAGACGTATGACACAAGTGACACCCAATCACCTGACGACGTGCCAAGTCAGTGAGTTCCACGGAGCGCCCCATTCTGCTCTCTCACGATGTCTAATGACTACTGAGGTCGCTGATATGAAGTACCTGGCAGTAGATAGCAGCACGATGCACCTAATATGAGAAACGTATGTTTTTGGTGGTGTCCGGATACTTTTGATCACATAGTGTAGCACCCCACTCCATAAGGCCTTGAGTTGACGCCGTATGTCTTGCGCGAATGCAGTCACCGTGGTGCCGCTCCCCTTGTGTGCGGTGAACCGAAACGCGATCATCATTTTAAAGCAAATGGAACCTGGATTCGTCCGGAAACGCTATCTGATGTCATTCCTGTCCCTAGAACGTCGTTAAATACACCATTGGCGTCTAGCGTGTTTCAACACATTCGTCAAAGGTAGTCGGAGAAGTGGATGACACGCGCGTAACCCATGCTGTAATAAGCGGCGACGGACTGTGACCACTGATAGTGTACGATGTGTTACACTGTTTCACTGCTGCACCAGACCCGAGGAGGACACAAGTCTACGAAAAAATGACATTCGATGTTGATGTGTGGTTTGTGAGGCGCTGAACTGCACGCTTGTCAGCGCTCATACAAATTCTCAACCTTCGATCAGTCCAATGTCACCACTTTCATGAATGATGAAGAAAACGCGAACACTCAGTCATCTCGAGGCAGGTGGAAATCCCTGATCCCGCCGGGAATCGAATCCGGGACCCCGTGCTCGGGAATCGAGAACGTTACCGCGAGACCACGAGCTGTGGACAATGTCACTGGAATGAGTGTCTATCCTTTCAGGCGGTGGTCGCACATTACATCGTGTTGGAAGGCGTTCAGTGAACCATTCTGCGCGCACCTGCTACACTAACGAAACACTTCGTCCTACACGAGCAGCAATTTTCCGGATGGATGCATCACATTCTTTCATGCCAATAATGCGCCCTCTTTCAAACTCACTGATTTGACGGTACGGTTCGCGCATACGTCTGTGAGGCTTCCTGCACGGTTGCTCAAGTGGTTCAAATGGTTCAAATGGCTCTGAGCACTATGGGACTTAACTTCTGACGTCATCAGTCCCATAGAACTTAGAACTACTGTAACGTTGTTACTTTAATTTTGCTATGTAAGCGGTGCTGATAGACAATAAAAGCGGGTTAAAAGCTGTGAGCTGTCTGGGGAAGTTAACCTGGCATTACTGAGCAACTGTTTCACCAGGTATCCAGTCTAGCTTACCAAATTCCCAACCAGACTAACATTAATTATAATCTTTTAATAGTCATACGACAACCGGTGATATGTATAGAAAAAAGAGAATTTAAATAAAAAGAAATAAATCAGTTTATATGTGGAAATTTATTTTAACATTGATCATTGAAATTTCAGCATATTAAACTAGATTCATAACTAAGCTGGTGCCTTATTTAGGATTGTGAAATGTGAGATTGTAATCTTACGGAACACATCAAATATGGAGCCAAGATTGGGAGACTGCATACAACACTGCATTCATAAAATAACACACGAAGAACATTGAAACATATGCAAGAGGAAATTAACCACAACCAACCTATTCAATTTTCACCCAAAGAAGTTACGTTCGTAGCACAATCCTGTCCGTCATGTAATTACCACACACTGGTGTACTAAATTCATACTAACTCTCTGTGAAACCTTCCCGAAAAGAATAGCTGAGGGCTACTTTGATTTTTCCACCACATGCTTCACGTGGTCAACTTGGTTTACACAAAGAGTGTAACTCTACAATAATTTTGATAATTAAAATAAATTAGAACGAAAAGCAATTTACAAAAGAAAAACCTCGAACTGGTTACTATCGTCTTACTATTAACCTGATGGGTCAAACAATTGTATAAGCACGTGGTACTGGTCTCACAAAGTACACCCCACGTGGGTTGAACATAAAGAAAAGTTGCTATATTGAAAATTATTGTCAAGACGAGACGTTATAATCTCACGCACATTCGCATTGAAGACTGATGATGCTAGTTAGAGTTACTGATCAACACGTGGTTCCACTTTACTCACAAAGTAGTGACAAAGCAACTACCGGAATATATTCTGAACTGTACACTCGAATCACACTGGGTTGCAATTTAAGATAACATTAGATATTTTAGAGCTAAACCTGAAATAAAGGTGATTAAATTTTCAGTTAGGCTGAACTTAAGAAATCCATTGTCCTACGGACTTAGCAGACACGCGCTTAGCTGGAGATTTTACCACTTCAGACGCTCGCCACGGACAGACTGACCTGGTCCCTTTCTGAGGGTGGCTCACAAATACAAACGGAAGTGGCCAGAGGGTCAGCTTCCTATACCAACATGACAAGAGACGGACAGGACCATACTAAGGATAGAAACCTCTTTGCTTTTAGAAAGCGTAGCTACCTGTTCCGACGTTGGTCCTACTGTTCTCTAGCAGACAGGCTTGTCTGCTACCCTCAAGCATGCAACTAGAAATACATTTGCTCATTCATCCTCTCACACAGAAGGGAAGGGGGATGACAGTATCTTATCATATACAGTATATAAAAGAAAGCGGATGTAGGTTCCGTATGAGACTGTGTGACATGAATTACATATAAACTGTGTTTTAAAGTGTAGTAGTGTGACAGATCGTTCTTGTTTATGTGTAAATGTAACACGTTCCACTACTCAGTCTCCTCCCAGTTAGTCAGAAACGCCACAGTAAATTTTAGAAGAGGAATTTATGCCGTAAATGACAACAGATTTAAGAAATTAACATGAAAGGAATCCAACAGAGACCTTTTCACTACTTTAACCTTACTAACCTAAGGACATCACACACATCCTTGCCCAAGGCAGGAATCGAACCTGCGACCGTAGCGGTCGCGCGGTTCCAGACTGTAGCACCTAGAACTGCTCGGCCACTCCGGCCGGCTCCGCTCAAGTCACACTATTCCATTACCTTTGGCTTATATCGGCAACCACAGCCGCAGGCACATTTTTCCGATTGCGCAGCGATATCGATGTTGACCTTGAACCCGCGTGCCGACATGCTAATCGTTTCAACGGTACATAATAATGTACCAGGTGATCAAAAAGTCAGTATAAAGTTGAAAACTGAATAAATCACTGAATAATGTAGATAGAGAGGTACAAATTGACACACATGCTTGGAATGACATGGGGTTTTAATAGAACCAAAAAATAGAAACGTTCAAAAATGTCCGACAGATGGCGCTTCATCTGATAAGAATAGCAATAATTAGCATAACAAAGTAAGACAAAGAAAAGATGTTGTTCTTTACAGGAAATGCTCAATATGTCCACCATCATTCCTCAACAATAGCTGTAGTCGAGGAATAATGTTGTGAACAGCACTGTAAAGCATGTCCGGAGTTATGCTGAGGCATTGGCGCCGGATGTTGTCTTTCAGCATCCCTAGAGATGTCGGTCGATCACGATACACTTGCGACTTCAGGTAACCCCAAAGCCAATAATCGCACGGACTGAGGTCTGGCGACCTGGGAGGCCAAGCATGAAGAAAGTGGCGGCTGAGCACACGATCATCACCAAACGACGCGCGCAAGAGATCTTTCACGCCCCTAGCAATACTTCGTTTCTTTTTCGGTTCTAAGAAGACCCCGTATCATTCCTAGCATATGTATCAATTTGTACCTCTCTATCTATATTATTCCGTGATTTATTCAGTTTTCAAATTTATACTGACATTTAGTCACACGGTACATGTCCTGTGTATATGAACACCCTATCTCTAGTCGATCAAGATCTTCTGTTTTTTCTGAACATGAGCGCACTTTAACGGAAGGCTTCTATCCTCCTTCTCTGATACTGATTTTACGTCATCGTTCCATTTCATAGTATTACCCCTACGGTCTTGTGTGATGTTCGCCGCTAGTTTTGTAATAGATAATATCAGGTTATTCCTCTATGTTATATCCATTATCATGCACTTGATGTTAGCATCAGTCATTATACACAGAGGAAGTTTTGTCCTGAGTTTGACGCAATCCATTATGATTTTCCAATGATGGTAGGTTCCTGTGCACAACAGCATCTTCATGAAACAGTCTTATACTGCTGCTGATGGTATATGCTGAATCGTTAGTGTGTGTTGGGATGTGAGAGATTCACCATCCAACATAACACGCCCTGTTCTATTAGTTAAATATTCCTTGACGAAGGGCTTCAGATGTTTCAAACAGAATCGGTTTAGAATATCTCAGATTCATTCCGTACGCTGCATTCATGATGACAACAGCATCTGGATGTTTCACACCACACCACACCATAATATTTTCTCTGCCTTATATATGTTTTACCCGCTCAAGATTCCATTCCACAGATACAAAACCTAGCGAACTGTTGTATTCTCCAACAGATTATTGAACGTAATTTCTTCTACAATACATTAGCTGGCTGTACAATAGATGTAGATGTCCGTCGATCTAGCGGGAGATGTGGTCCTTCTCGGTCGGCTGGTACTTCGATAGGCGGTGCAGTACAGCGGCTTCGGTGATATCTTCTCGGAGACTCTACTATAGCGGTGGCCATTAGCAGCGGACGAAGACTGGTCTGCCTTCAACCGGCCGGGCCTATATAGTGCTCTGGAGCCAATAGCAACCCGGCGTAGGAATACATGGCTGGATATGTTGCGGCGACCTCTGCAAGGAAAGGTTCCTATTAATCGACTGGAATCTTCGGCGTGTTTACCTGATGTCTTCGCCTGTTTGGCTGTTGGTTTGTTTCCCTCATAGTGTGGCTGTTATGCGGTGCTGCCTGCCATTTAGGGGAACCCGATAGCAGACAATACACGAACCATTACATTTGAAGACCATTCGTTTGCTATAGTGGAAAACGTAGCTGCAGCCTGTGTTGATATTGGTAACACAGACTAACACTATCTATGATACTACAGGCACCTTACTGATTTTCTTTAAAATGCCCTGATATGCATATTCCCTGATTAAAGAACATCCGCACCGTACCATTTTCATGACGCATTTGGGGAGAAGTCAGTCGTACATTACATTTTGTATGTGGAACCGGTTATAATTGAAATGCTGGCCCAATCGCTAGATCGGTTTCCGTTTGTAAGAAGAATAAATAGGGTGTAAGATACTATCTGCACCGATACATGGTGCTATCCCAAGGCTATAAAGTGTTATTGACCAAGACTTTGATCTGACAGCGTTTTAATCAGCGGCACCTTCAATTTTCTCAACCGTCTTCATAGCCATCCGACGACACACACACACACACACACACACACACACACACACACACACACACTCAAACACACACACACACACACACACATACGCACACGCACACGCACACCCGCGCGTTTGCTAGAATCTGAACGTCAGTTACGAGAGTCAAGTGAATTTGTTTTACAGAGGGAGTCGTGCTGGATAATTTTCCAGAACGTTATGTGTTGGTGAGGTGCGGAGTGATACGTCTACTCACTAAGGTGAGAGGATGATCCGTTTACTTTGAGGAAAATTGGACTCTAAAAAAGCTAGATGTTAGATAAATGGAATACTTCACATCTGAATGTAAAGTGCGCAGTATGCAGAAATCTCGTGTCTTGTATCATTGTTACCTATTCTCATTTGAACAGGACAACTATTCTCGAACACATAGCTGCTACATGTACTAAACCTACACGAAACAGCGTCACTTTCCTGAGCCCAGCATTTTCATACTAACTCCGTGGTTCATTTGTTTTTATGTAAATGGAAATGGTAATTGCTATACATTGACACGGTACGATGCTCAGAAAACGATTATCTCAAATAGAATATCGTAAATGTTAACGTGTGCCATGTCACTGTATTCTTATTTAAATGCTATTCAAAAACATGGAAGGAACAGTAATTATCTCTCTGTCTCGATAAATACAAAATTATCATGTATAGTTTCTACTTCAGCATACCGGCTCGATACAGTGTAATAATGTACTTACGATTTACACTCATGAGCCAAAACATTATGACCTCCTCTTTAACACCTTGTTTGTCGGTCTTTGCAATGAAATACATCACTGATTCTGGGCACCAGTGATCCGATAGTTTGTTGGTAGATATGTGGAGGTATGTAGCATTAGATGTCTACGCAACAGGTCATGTAATTAACGTAAATAACGAGCCGTTGACTTGCTTACGCGTTGATAGTGCCCAGATAGGTGCCATGGGATTTTCATCAGGCACACTTGGTCTCCTAGACATTAACGTGAGTTAACTATAATGCTCGAGAGACCACTGTAGAGGGTCCTGGCTTCGAGACATGGACAGATGTTGGAAGGAGAATCAGCATTTGTCGTATTTTTTTGTTTTATTATCCGCAAAATCGATTTTCGGTCACTTAGTGACCACCCTCAGTGCTAGAAGTTAAAAATTTCACATAACGATCAAAGGGTATAAAACAGAAAATTACAACTACACCTGGGTATGAACATAACAGTTGGTAGGAACATACCTGTAATATACAATTAAAATTGGTAGGCACTGGTATCAAAAAGCTTAGAGCGATCACACAAACTGAGGCCGCTGTTTACATGCACCTGTTCAGCAGACCTCTGTGTGACAGGGCTTGGAACGCCCTCTATGTGACATGTGTCATATGAAGACTTAATATTACTGGCTTTGCAAGATACACTCCTGGAAATTGAAATAAGAACACCGTGAATTCATTGTCCCAGGAAGGGGAAACTTTATTGACACATTCCTGGGGTCAGATACATCACATGATCACACTGACAGAACCACAGGCACATAGACACAGGCAACAGAGCATGCACAATGTCGGCACTAGTACAGTGTGTATCCACCTTTCGCAGCAATGCAGGCTGCTATTCTCCCATGGAGACGATCGTAGAGATGCTGGATGTAGTCCTGTGGAACGGCTTGCCATGCCATTTCCACCTGGCGCCTCAGTTGGACCAGCGTTCGTGCTGGACGTGCAGACCGCGTGAGACGACGCTTCATCCAGTCCCAAACATGCTCAATGGGGGACAGATCCGGAGATCTTGCTGGCCAGGGTAGTTGACTTACACCTTCTAGAGCACGTTGGGTGGCACGGGATACATGCGGACGTGCATTGTCCTGTTGGAACAGCAAGTTCCCTTGCCGGTCTAGGAATGGTAGAACGATGGGTTCGATGTGGGTTTGGATGTACCGTGCACTATTCAGTGTCCCCTCGAGGATCACCAGTGGTGTACGGCCAGTGTAGGAGATCGCTCCCCACACCATGATGCCGGGTGTTGGCCCTGTGTGCCTCGGTCGTATGCAGTCCTGATTGTGGCGCTCACCTGCACGGCGCCAAACACGCATACGACCATCATTGGCACCAAGGCAGAAGCGACTCTCATCGCTGAAGACGACACGTCTCCATTCGTCCCTCCATTCACGCCTCCCGCGACACCACTGGAGGCGGGCTGCACGATGTTGGGGCGTGAGCGGAAGACGGCCTAACGGTGTGCGGGACCGTAGCCCAGCTTCATGGAGACGGTTGCGAATGGTCCTCGCCGATACCCCAGGAGCAACAGTGTCCCTAATTTGCTGGGAAGTGGCGGTGCGGTCCCCTACGGCACTGCGTAGGATCCTACGGTCTTGGCGTGCATCCGTGCGTCGCTGCGGTCCGGTCCCAGGTCGACGGGCACGTGCACCTTCCGCCGACCACTGGCGACAACATCGATGTACTGTGGAGACCTCACGCCCCACGTGTTGAGCAATTCGGCGGTACGTCCACCTGGCCTCCCGCATGCCCACTATACGCCCTCGCTCAAAGTCCGTCAACTGCACATACGGTTCACGTCCACGCTGTCGCGGCATGCTACCAGTGTTAAAGACTGCGATGGAGCTCCGTATGCCACGGCAAACTGGCTGACACTGACGGCGGCGGTGCACAAATGCTGCGCAGCTAGCGCCATTCGACGGCCAACACCGCGGTTCCTGGTGTGTCCGCTGTGCCGTGCGTGTGATCATTGCTTGTACAGCCCTCTCGCAGTGTCCGGAGCAAGTATGGTGGGTCTGACACACCGGTGTCAATGTGTTCTTTTTTCCATTTCCAGGAGTGTATTAACACAAAATAACTCTTGTGTATTTGTGAATCATGAAGTAATTCAAATTAAAATGTACGTAAAACACATAGCAGACGAAGGGGGAAGGAAACATCTAAAATACATTGGCGTATTGTTTTTTTTTTAAACCAACTTACAAAACATAAAACAGATCGATAATAAGTTGTCAGAGTGCAGGACAAGTAAAAGAGAAAAAGACAATGAAAAGAATAATACATGAATAACGTGAAATGAGGTATAACACAGGTTTTTAAAAAACATAATACCCACCATCTGGCGTGGGAAGTTAGAAGTACAACGTTCGTGATTTACGTAAAATGTTACGTTAAGACTAAGTAGTCAAATATATAAAAAATAGTAATAGCACGAAAATGCCATTACGTAATAATGAAAATGCTGTGAAACACAATGTTCATTACAAAAAAGATTGTAGGTGTGGATAAACAATTTTGTCATCATTTTTAACCGACATGATGGTGTACCTCTCGTTTGTCCCTTTGGGCAAGCTAGCATTATTATAACAATGGTTATCCGCTTCCGCATGAGCACTGGGTCAGAATCCACACATACATGACATCAAATATACGCGGTTGCTTACTGTAGAACATAGCACCCACCATTTGGCGTGGGAATTTAGAAGTATATCGTTCTTGGTTTACGTAAATATTACGTTAAAACTGAGAAGTCAAATATATAAAAAAGGAATAGTACGAAAAATGCCACTAAGTAACAATTCAAATGCCATTAAACAATATTCATTACAACAATAAAAAAAGTTTGAGGGTGTAGACTAACAATTTTTTATCATATTTAACGACGCTATAATGTGCATATCATTCGTCCCATTTGGACAGGCTATCATTTTTTATGACACTGGTTGTACGCTTCCACATAACCACTGGGTCAGAACCCATACATATATTCGCAGGTTGATAAAACAGTAATAAAATTGCCAAGCAACTGGTTTTGAATACTAATAAAAATAATTTGATTTTACATACCTTATAGTAGCAGTGGGACTCATATGAAATAAAAACAGACTTAAGAAGTATCTATAATTCTAATTGTGTTATTGAAATAAATATAAAATACAAGGTGTGAACAAGCTGTGTACATCATACATCGAGAAACCATCATGAGGAAGGACAGGTAATAGTGCCACTTATACCAGAAATATACATCGTACTTTAGAGAAATTAAAAATAGGCTATGACTTATTCAAACAGAAAAGGAATTGTTAACATACATTAAAATAATTACGTAAAAGTGAAAACCGGTTCATATCACTTTGTGTCAACGCGTAAGAGATGTCGACTGTAGTAAAATTATCTTCAATAGGCGTCCATAAGTTCTGAAAATTAAGGAGCACAAGGGAGCATACTTTTTAAAAACCGAAATTAATAATGTTATTAGAAGAAACCGAAACATGTGTGTCTATGTGTTGAGATAGTTGGAATAGCGGCCATTGTAAGTGTTCTCGTAGCAACTTTGACTGAGGCGTTGTATATAAGGGATAACAAGCAACTGACTACGAATTGCTAATTGTGATAAACGAGAGGTACATCATCATGTCGCTTAAATATGATGATAAAATTGTTTATCCACACCTACAAACTTTTTTGTAATGAACATTGTGTTTCACGGCATTTTAATCATTACGTAATGGCATTTTCGTACTATTACTATTTTTTATATATTTGACTCCTTAGTCTTAACGTAACATTTTACGTAAATCACGAACGTAGTACTTCTAACTTCCCACGCCCCATTGTGGGTATTATGTTTTTTAAAAAACCTGTGTTATACCTCATTTCATGTTATTCATATATTATTCTTTTTCATTGTCTTTTTCTCTTTTACTTGTCCTGCACTCTGACAACTTATTGTCGATCTGTTTTATGTTTTGTAAGTTAAAAAACAACACAATACGCCAGTGTATTTTAGATGTTTCCTTCCCCCTTCGTCTGCTATTTTTTTTTACGTACATTTACATTTGAATTACTTCATGATTCACAAATGCACAAGAGTTATTTTGTGTTAATATCTTGCAAAACCAGTAATATTAAGTCCTCATATGACACATGTCACATAGAAGGCGTTCCAAGCCCTGTCACACCGAGGTCTGCTGAACAGGTGCATGTAAACAGCGGCCTCAGTTTATGTGATCGTTCTAAGCTTTTTGATACCAGTGCCTACCTACCGAGCAACTGGCTCGTCACAATACGCCAGTCACTACTCTTGATGAACTGTAGTATCGTGTTGAAGCTACATGGGCAGCTGTACCTGTACACGTACACGCCATCCAAGCTCTGGGTGACTCAATGCCCAGGCGTATGAAGGCCGTTATTACGGCCAGTGGTGGTTGTTCTGGGTACTGATTTCTCAGGCTCTACGCACCCAAATTGCGTCAAAATGTAATCACATGTCAGTTCTAGTATAATATATTTGTGCAGTGAATACCCGTTTATCATCTGCATTTCTTCTTGGTGTAACAGTTTTAATGGCCAGAAGTGTAATTTTGTTTCGGCGTCACGTGACCGCAACGCCACCAGGCGGCATCCACTCTCGCGGTAGGCTGTGGTCATAATATTTTGGCTGATGAATGTATTTCGTCTGATCCCCTGTCAGTAATATTTCTATTCAATAACGCCCTATAGAATAATTTTCTGGTGTAACCCATTACTTACAAAAAAGTATTAATTGCACAAAAGCGAGCAATAACAATAATATGTGGTGTTGACCTATGGAAAACATGTAGGTACCTTATTACACAGTATTAAAGCTGTCAGTGGCTCAGAAAGGAGTTCAATATGCAGCAGCTAAAATTTTTTATCATTTGCCCAATAACAGAAATTGTCTGACAAGTAGCAAAGCATCTTTTAAATCTTACTTTATTTCTCATGGACAATTCCTTCTAGTCCACTGACGAAATTCTGATTAAAAACTTGTAGCCAGTTGGAGTAAAAGAACTTGTTTTTAAGTGGGTAACACTAATCGTTTGTACATATCCTGTTAACTCCATATCATTTCGATAGCACAAATCGTCCAAATGACCTATGGAACATGTAACCAACTAACTAAGAACCAACTGATCTTAGTTTTACACACAGAGCAATTTATAGTGGATTTTTTTTTATTTTCTCTCCATTTTTACGTTGGTCAAATGCACAGTCTCAGACTGCGATATCATAGGAAGTCATCTCATCTTGGGGTAAAGTGAGCTATTAGATTTTTACTTTGCACAATTGGCCTTGTTTGAACTTTACACTTAAGGTCACTGGATTATTTGATTTTCCAACCATTTCTGAATTCACCGCCATCCGCCATTTTTACATGGGGCAGTTGGGTTATGAAATTACAAGAGTGGGGGAATCCTTTAGGAAAGGTCGTAAGGCGGTGGAATAGGCCAGTGGGGGAATCCTTTTTCTGTGCCACGAAATGTCAAGGGCAAGTGGAGTAGTGTTGCCACCTTAGACTCACCATCTTGGATACTGGCATCAGTGTCTGTGTCAGTATCATGCCTGGAGGTGACCTTGAAGATCACCAGTGGGCTAGATCCGCCATCTTTGATTGTGCAAGATCACCGTCTTGGAGTTTATATGTAGGACAACTGGTTTAGTTCTGCAATTTTGTATTCACCACCTTAAATTGCCAGGTTACTTTGGCATTGACCTTGGAGGGTTTGGGAATGGGTAGGGGGAGGGCAGTGGAAGGGGAAGAATACATCTTTCCTTCGTTCAAGATACAGAGGATCCGCAAACTATGTCAGTCTCTTTTGTCTGCACCAGAACATACACGGTACCTCTAGTGTTGAACAATCCAAAGAACTTTTTGAATCGTTTATACTATGAACAGTGTGAGCTACTTGTGAGTTATGCCATTAATTCCCTAACATCTTTAGTTCTTCTAACAAAATGTTGTCAATTTCAGAGTCAGATGGCATATGTAGGATACAGAAACTGTTATAGGTGCTGTTTTGTTAATTACACAATATAAAATTTGTTGAATGATTATGTCAGTAGCATTATCATTTGAGAAACAATTCTTAAATGAATATTGTGATTACTAAGTTTACTGTTGTTACCTGATAAGAACCCTATTCTGGGTAACATAGCCTTCTTAAAAACTGTAGAAAATAATGTCAGTATTGAGATAGTTCGATAATTATTGCATAAGCTCTATCACCTTTCTTGTATAGGAATTCAACAAGTTTGTATTTCAATTATTATGGAAAAATATTCTGCCTCTGTGATATATTAAGTATTTCAGAATGGACGGTACTTATTAGTTCCCAAAAGCTCAATATCTCGTTGAAAATATCATTAACACTTTGTGAGCTTTTATTTCCTAGAGAAATTATTATTTTCTTTCTTCCAGAACGGAAAGCGTGCGGAAGTATCAAGGCACTTAATTTTCTTTGAAGTTACTTTCTCTACATATTGCACCAATTTTGCTGTTTAATTCAGTGACCATGCCAGCATAGTCAATGAATTAAACAGCAAAATTAGTGCAATATGTAGAGAAAGTAACAATAAATTAAAGAAATTACTAATGAGATACCTGCTACGTGTGAATTATCATTTATAGAGTTCTCATTCAAATCAGCCGTGATATTATCTTGTTGTGCTAAGTGTCATCCTCTCGATTGTTCGACTTTTTGAGCACAGAATTAATTTTTATATCTGAATAATTAATTTAAGATATAATGTTCTCATCCTTTTTAACGAAACCATCCTGGTGTTTACCTCAAGTGGTTTAGCAAAATAAGTAAAACTTGCATGTGTATGGCCAGTCGGAGATCTGAATTCCAATAATGCTGGTACAATGCCTTAACCACTTCACTTAGTTCTTTAAATGAGGCATCTAAACTAGTTTCTGTTCAATGAGAGTGTTTTCGATACTTTACGCATGGTACAATGAGAAAGATTTTTCAAATTGTATTTCAAATGGGTTTGCGACATTTGAGGTATAGACTGCACTATTTATTATATTTTCCACAGCTCAGTTTCAATTTTTAAGCCATTAGGTGGTTAAGGTGCTGTGCTTTCAATTCCTTAACCACTTCAAAATGGCTTAAAGGTCGAAACTGCGATGGTGAAATATGATAAATAGTGTACGTCCATCACAAAAGATTGTCATTCGAAACATTTTTACAAATATTGTATATTTGTCATGCTCAGCTGGAAGACAAATGGTTACAACACATCTATTGTATGCCGTGTGTCTTGACTTCCGCAAGGCGTTCGATACAGTTCCCCACATTCGTTTAATGAACAAAGTAAGAGCATATGGACTATCAGACCAATTATGTGATTGGCTTGAAGACTTCCTAGATAACAGAACGTTGCATGTCATTCTCAATGGAGAGAAGTCTCCCGAAGTAAGAGTGATTTCGACCGAGCGAGGCGGCGCAGTGGTTAGACACTGGACTCGCATTCGGGAGGACGACGGTTCAATCCCGCGTCCGGCCATACTGATTTAGGTTTTCCGTGATTTCCCTAAATCACTCCGGGCAAATGCCGGGATGGTTCCTTTGACGGGGCATGGCCGACTTCCTTCCCCTTCTTTGCCTAATCCCATGAGACCGTTGACCGCACTGTCTGGTCTCCTTCCCCAAACAACCCAACCAAACCAACCCAAGGGAGATTTCAGGTGTCCTGCAGGGGAGTGTCGTAGGACCGTTGCTATTCACAATATACATAAATGACCTTGTGGATAACATCGGAAGTTCACTGAGGCTTTTTGCGGATGATGCTGTAGTATATCGAGAGGTTGTAACAATGAAAAATTGTACTGAAATGCAGGAGTATCTGCAACGAATTGGCGCATGATGCAGGGAATGGCAATTGAATCTCAATGTAGGCAAGTGTAATGTACTGCGAATACATAGAAAGAAAGATCCTTTATCATTTAGCTCCTATATAGCAGGTCAGCAACTGGAGGCAGTTAATTCCATAAATTATCTGGGAGTACGCATTAGGAGTGATTTAAAATGGAATGATCATATAAAGTTGATCGTCGGCAAAGCAGATGCCAGACTGAGATTCATTGGAAGAATCCTAAGGAAATGCAAGCCGAAAACAAAGGAAGTAGGTTACAGTACACTTTGGCATTGACCTTGGAGGGTTTGGGAATGGGTAGGGGGAGGGCAGTGGAAGGGGAAGAATACATCTTTCCTTCGTTCAAGATACAGAGGATCCGCAAACTATGTCAGTCTCTTTTGTCTGCACCAGAACATACACGGTACCTCTAGTGTTGAACAATCCAAAGAACTTTTTGAATCGTTTATGCTATGAACAGTGTGAGCTACTTGTGAGTTATGCCATTAATTCCCTAACATCTTTAGTTCTTCTAACAAAATGTTGTCAATTTCAGAGTCAGATGGCATATGTAGGATACAGAAACTGTTATAGGTGCTGTTTTGTTAATTACACAATATAAAATTTGTTGAATGATTATGTCAGTAGCATTATCATTTGAGAAACAATTCTTAAATGAATATTGTGATTACTAAGTTTACTGTTGTTACCTGATAAGAACCCTATTCTGGGTAACATAGCCTTCTTAAAAACTGTAGAAAATAATGTCAGTATTGAGATAGTTCGATAATTATTGCATAAGCTCTATCACCTTTCTTGTATAGGAATTCAACAAGTTTGTATTTCAATTATTATGGAAAAATATTCTGCCTCTGTGATATATTAAGTATTTCAGAATGGACGGTACTTATTAGTTCCCAAAAGCTCAATATCTCGTTGAAAATATCATTAACACTTTGTGAGCTTTTATTTCCTAGAGAAATTATTATTTTCTTTCTTCCAGAACGGAAAGCGTGCGGAAGTATCAAGGCACTTAATTTTCTTTGAAGTTACTTTCTCTACATATTGCACCAATTTTGCTGTTTAATTCAGTGACCATGCCAGCATAGTCAATGAATTAAACAGCAAAATTAGTGCAATATGTAGAGAAAGTAACAATAAATTAAAGAAATTACTAATGAGATACCTGCTACGTGTGAATTATCATTTATAGAGTTCTCATTCAAATCAGCCGTGATATTATCTTGTTGTGCTAAGTGTCATCCTCTCGATTGTTCGACTTTTTGAGCACAGAATTAATTTTTATATCTGAATAATTAATTTAAGATATAATGTTCTCATCCTTTTTAACGAAACCATCCTGGTGTTTACCTCAAGTGGTTTAGCAAAATAAGTAAAACTTGCATGTGTATGGCCAGTCGGAGATCTGAATTCCAATAATGCTGGTACAATGCCTTAACCACTTCACTTAGTTCTTTAAATGAGGCATCTAAACTAGTTTCTGTTCAATGAGAGTGTTTTCGATACTTTACGCATGGTACAATGAGAAAGATTTTTCAAATTGTATTTCAAATGGGTTTGCGACATTTGAGGTATAGACTGCACTATTTATTATATTTTCCACAGCTCAGTTTCAATTTTTAAGCCATTAGGTGGTTAAGGTGCTGTGCTTTCAATTCCTTAACCACTTCAAAATGGCTTAAAGGTCGAAACTGCGATGGTGAAATATGATAAATAGTGTACGTCCATCACAAAAGATTGTCATTCGAAACATTTTTACAAATATTGTATATTTGTCATGCTCAGCTGGAAGACAAATGGTTACAACACATCTATTGTATGCCGTGTGTCTTGACTTCCGCAAGGCGTTCGATACAGTTCCCCACATTCGTTTAATGAACAAAGTAAGAGCATATGGACTATCAGACCAATTATGTGATTGGCTTGAAGACTTCCTAGATAACAGAACGTTGCATGTCATTCTCAATGGAGAGAAGTCTCCCGAAGTAAGAGTGATTTCGACCGAGCGAGGCGGCGCAGTGGTTAGACACTGGACTCGCATTCGGGAGGACGACGGTTCAATCCCGCGTCCGGCCATACTGATTTAGGTTTTCCGTGATTTCCCTAAATCACTCCGGGCAAATGCCGGGATGGTTCCTTTGACGGGGCATGGCCGACTTCCTTCCCCTTCTTTGCCTAATCCCATGAGACCGTTGACCGCACTGTCTGGTCTCCTTCCCCAAACAACCCAACCAAACCAACCCAAGGGAGATTTCAGGTGTCCTGCAGGGGAGTGTCGTAGGACCGTTGCTATTCACAATATACATAAATGACCTTGTGGATAACATCGGAAGTTCACTGAGGCTTTTTGCGGATGATGCTGTAGTATATCGAGAGGTTGTAACAATGAAAAATTGTACTGAAATGCAGGAGTATCTGCAACGAATTGGCGCATGATGCAGGGAATGGCAATTGAATCTCAATGTAGGCAAGTGTAATGTACTGCGAATACATAGAAAGAAAGATCCTTTATCATTTAGCTCCTATATAGCAGGTCAGCAACTGGAGGCAGTTAATTCCATAAATTATCTGGGAGTACGCATTAGGAGTGATTTAAAATGGAATGATCATATAAAGTTGATCGTCGGCAAAGCAGATGCCAGACTGAGATTCATTGGAAGAATCCTAAGGAAATGCAAGCCGAAAACAAAGGAAGTAGGTTACAGTACACTTTGGCATTGACCTTGGAGGGTTTGGGAATGGGTAGGGGGAGGGCAGTGGAAGGGGAAGAATACATCTTTCCTTCGTTCAAGATACAGAGGATCCGCAAACTATGTCAGTCTCTTTTGTCTGCACCAGAACATACACGGTACCTCTAGTGTTGAACAATCCAAAGAACTTTTTGAATCGTTTATGCTATGAACAGTGTGAGCTACTTGTGAGTTATGCCATTAATTCCCTAACATCTTTAGTTCTTCTAACAAAATGTTGTCAATTTCAGAGTCAGATGGCATATGTAGGATACAGAAACTGTTATAGGTGCTGTTTTGTTAATTACACAATATAAAATTTGTTGAATGATTATGTCAGTAGCATTATCATTTGAGAAACAATTCTTAAATGAATATTGTGATTACTAAGTTTACTGTTGTTACCTGATAAGAACCCTATTCTGGGTAACATAGCCTTCTTAAAAACTGTAGAAAATAATGTCAGTATTGAGATAGTTCGATAATTATTGCATAAGCTCTATCACCTTTCTTGTATAGGAATTCAACAAGTTTGTATTTCAATTATTATGGAAAAATATTCTGCCTCTGTGATATATTAAGTATTTCAGAATGGACGGTACTTATTAGTTCCCAAAAGCTCAATATCTCGTTGAAAATATCATTAACACTTTGTGAGCTTTTATTTCCTAGAGAAATTATTATTTTCTTTCTTCCAGAACGGAAAGCGTGCGGAAGTATCAAGGCACTTAATTTTCTTTGAAGTTACTTTCTCTACATATTGCACCAATTTTGCTGTTTAATTCAGTGACCATGCCAGCATAGTCAATGAATTAAACAGCAAAATTAGTGCAATATGTAGAGAAAGTAACAATAAATTAAAGAAATTACTAATGAGATACCTGCTACGTGTGAATTATCATTTATAGAGTTCTCATTCAAATCAGCCGTGATATTATCTTGTTGTGCTAAGTGTCATCCTCTCGATTGTTCGACTTTTTGAGCACAGAATTAATTTTTATATCTGAATAATTAATTTAAGATATAATGTTCTCATCCTTTTTAACGAAACCATCCTGGTGTTTACCTCAAGTGGTTTAGCAAAATAAGTAAAACTTGCATGTGTATGGCCAGTCGGAGATCTGAATTCCAATAATGCTGGTACAATGCCTTAACCACTTCACTTAGTTCTTTAAATGAGGCATCTAAACTAGTTTCTGTTCAATGAGAGTGTTTTCGATACTTTACGCATGGTACAATGAGAAAGATTTTTCAAATTGTATTTCAAATGGGTTTGCGACATTTGAGGTATAGACTGCACTATTTATTATATTTTCCACAGCTCAGTTTCAATTTTTAAGCCATTAGGTGGTTAAGGTGCTGTGCTTTCAATTCCTTAACCACTTCAAAATGGCTTAAAGGTCGAAACTGCGATGGTGAAATATGATAAATAGTGTACGTCCATCACAAAAGATTGTCATTCGAAACATTTTTACAAATATTGTATATTTGTCATGCTCAGCTGGAAGACAAATGGTTACAACACATCTATTGTATGCCGTGTGTCTTGACTTCCGCAAGGCGTTCGATACAGTTCCCCACATTCGTTTAATGAACAAAGTAAGAGCATATGGACTATCAGACCAATTATGTGATTGGCTTGAAGACTTCCTAGATAACAGAACGTTGCATGTCATTCTCAATGGAGAGAAGTCTCCCGAAGTAAGAGTGATTTCGACCGAGCGAGGCGGCGCAGTGGTTAGACACTGGACTCGCATTCGGGAGGACGACGGTTCAATCCCGCGTCCGGCCATACTGATTTAGGTTTTCCGTGATTTCCCTAAATCACTCCGGGCAAATGCCGGGATGGTTCCTTTGACGGGGCATGGCCGACTTCCTTCCCCTTCTTTGCCTAATCCCATGAGACCGTTGACCGCACTGTCTGGTCTCCTTCCCCAAACAACCCAACCAAACCAACCCAAGGGAGATTTCAGGTGTCCTGCAGGGGAGTGTCGTAGGACCGTTGCTATTCACAATATACATAAATGACCTTGTGGATAACATCGGAAGTTCACTGAGGCTTTTTGCGGATGATGCTGTAGTATATCGAGAGGTTGTAACAATGAAAAATTGTACTGAAATGCAGGAGTATCTGCAACGAATTGGCGCATGATGCAGGGAATGGCAATTGAATCTCAATGTAGGCAAGTGTAATGTACTGCGAATACATAGAAAGAAAGATCCTTTATCATTTAGCTCCTATATAGCAGGTCAGCAACTGGAGGCAGTTAATTCCATAAATTATCTGGGAGTACGCATTAGGAGTGATTTAAAATGGAATGATCATATAAAGTTGATCGTCGGCAAAGCAGATGCCAGACTGAGATTCATTGGAAGAATCCTAAGGAAATGCAAGCCGAAAACAAAGGAAGTAGGTTACAGTACACTTGTTCACCCACTGCTTGAATATTGCTCAGCAATGTGGGATCCGTACCAGATAGGGTTGATAGAAGAGATTGAGGAGATCCAACGGAGAGCAGCGCGCTTCCTTATAGGATCAGTTAGTAATCGCGAAAGCGTTACGGCGATGATAGATAAACTCCAGTGGAAGATTTTGCAGGAGAGACGCTCAGTAGCTCGGTATGGGCTTTTGTTGAAGTTTTGAGAACATACCTTCACTGAAAAGTCAATCAGTATATTGTTCCCTCCTACGTATATCTCGCGAAGAGACCATGAGGATAAAATCAGAGATATTAGAGCCCACACAGAGGCATACCGACAATGTTTCTTTTCACGAACAATGCGAGACTGGAATAGAAGGGAGAACCGATAGAGGTACTCAAAGTACCCTCCACCACACACCGTCAGGTGGATTACGGAGTATGGATGTAGATGTAGATGTAGATATTGTATCATCAAGCTGTGGACTCACTTTCCACTGATAAGTGCAATAGAATAAATATTTGTGACAAATAAAAACAATGTGATGCATTAGAAATCGAACCCAGAGCAGTACTATAAAATTTTAACACTCTGAATTTGCACATGTCATTCATTCTCTTCAACTTAATGGTCTGGGTGAACATGTGCAGTTTGACCAGGTGATTCAGCTGGAACAAAACGGCCTGCGATCAGCAAGTGACTGTGTCCAGGTCTCGTCCAGTCCCACTGCCTTCGTTTACCACAAATACTTATTGCGCAAATGCTCCAAACAGCTATGAAGCTAATAAGCTACACTAGAGGCATATGATACTAAACACTCAGAGTGTTTCATCTCTGAATGTGTTTGAAGGTTTAACGTGTCTGAAAAATCTGAACATAGGACATATAAACGGGAACTATCAATGCTCTGCGACTGATTCTTCAGCTTTTCAGTAGGTACATTGCACACAACAGAAATAAAAGTGTGACTCTACGGATCTAAAAAAATTTAGACTAGTAGCCAAAATAGATGTGCAGAAATGCGATTTGTACTAAGGCTGGATCAGAACATAGGGCAAAAACGTAAGTTGTAAATTTGAGGATTGTTTAGGATACACGACTTCATGATGAAAAGTAATGTCTCCAAATTTTTGAAATCTCTTAAAGCTTTTTAAATAAAACTAACGTTATTGACATTATTCATCGTCAGTTTTTTGTTTTCCGTCTTTCCCTTAGCTTCCTTAAATTCGTGGAGGTAGGTACCATCTATGCAACTAATTGAAGGCAGGTTCCCAGTTAAAAATACACTTTCTCCCAGATAAAAATACACTTTTTCCATGTTACGTAGCAGTATAGTTTTCCTAGGAACCGTAGAAAAGATGTCTAATGTGCAGCAACATGTACACTGTATTACGAAAATATAAATTCAAATTCCACCAAACACCGCATGCTGCTTTCCGAAGGATTGAAATCTAGATTGCTATGCGCATTTGTAAGCCAGTCGTAGCTCATGTCAAGTGATCTCGCCAGCCGATGACAGCGGATGTTCAGACCACAGGACACGTGATGTACTCAGCCAATAGCAACATCACTGTTAAGTAACGCGAACACACAAATTAGATAAATTAATGGTTTAAATTAATATACATAGTGTTGCTACAAGAAAAGAAAAGCTTTCACGTATTGTTGATCTTATTCGCGCGTGTTACACTTTAAGATACCTCACAAAAATATGCCAGTAAAATTTTTAACGACATAAATGTCTGATCTTCTGCGCTCGAAAATATTCTAAATGGGCGTCCTCAAAGATTTGAGTTTTGAATGAGAGTCAAACGCAATGTGATTTAAGAAATTCTCGGACATTTGCGCACAGAGTTCATCTTGTGTAAAAGGAAATTTACTTTACTTGAAAGTAAAGCTTTTCAAACAACCATTCGGAATATTTTCCCACCACCTGTTAGAAATAGATTCGTTTCAGCAGTAGCGCCAGATGACAGCCGTCGCCGCAGTTGGGCTGCTACGATGACAACGGAAGCCCGTACGTTCGTACGTTCTAAAACATTACAAATCTTACATTATGTCATAAAAGAAACAAGATATTAGAGGATAGTCAAGAGCATGGGAATTTTGTGAACCATACTAAAAATACGTAATTCGGCTGAAAGTGCACATTCGTATGTCCAGATTCAGATGTAAATTTTCTTTGGGAACCAATACTGTATTATCTCATGTTTGGTTCTTTATTATGGCATAATCCCATATGTGCTAAATGATAAAAACGTGTACTTGAAATGCAGTGAACAGTTGATACTAGCCAATAGTGTGGAATTAAACACTGCCTTTCAAATAAATTGACTGCCTCATCAGAAAAGATTAATGAAAGTCAAATTTCTTTAACAAACCGACAAAAATGACTTCATTGTTCTGCAAGACGATTAACGCTTCACTGTCAGGAAGGTGGCAACAAAATAAAATCTGAAACTAACGACATATTTTAGCCTTCTGTAATTATGTGAATGTATTTTAATTCACTTGATAGCTCCCAGCCACAGAAATCCGTTTTGTTTTCATGTGACGTGAGAGCAGTAAGCGAAGAGGAAACAACAAAATCACTTAACGTAAACACGGGTTACGTGGAGACTACCACCTCCCTACTACAGCTCAGACTGCTCTGTGCATCAGGTCCGGATCTACGACATTTCCGAACCGCGGCAATATTAGATAGTGGCGCTCCCCATCCCTCGAGCGTTTGAGGTAGGACGCCAAAAATTTTAAAAATCAACTTTCCAAAAATATATTCATTTTGTAGCGTACATCTCTCTGAAGAGTCTGATACATAAAACATATATGTTCGAGGGAACGTAAGACATGTTATTTGGTCTGTGTGCCGAAATGCAGTGCAACGCCTCTTCACACAGCATTCTTCCATCACACTCCTCTGTATCTCGCTCTGTGAAATTCAAACGCGTAATACTTTGTAATGGGTGCCATCAAAATACACTCCTGGAAATGGAAAAAAGAACACATTGACACCGGTGTGTCAGACCCACCATACTTGCTCCGGACACTGCGAGAGGGCTGTACAAGCAATGATCACACGCACGGCACAGCGGACACACCAGGAACCGCGGTGTTGGCTGTCGAATGGCGCTAGCTGCGCAGCATTTGTGCACCGCCGCCGTCAGTGTCAGCCAGTTTGCCGTGGCATACGGAGCCCCATCGCAGTCTTTAACACTGGTAGCATGCCGCGACAGCGTGGACGTGAACCGTATGTGCAGTTGACGGACTTTGAGCGAGGGCGTATAGTGGGCATGCGGGAGGCCGGGTGGACGTACCGCCGAATTGCTCAACACGTGGGGCGTGAGGTCTCCACAGTACATCGATGTTGTCGCCAGTGGTCGGCGGAAGGTGCACGTGCCCGTCGACCTGGGACCGGACCGCAGCGACGCACGGATGCACGCCAAGACCGTAGGATCCTACGCAGTGCCGTAGCGGACCGCACCGCCACTTCCCAGCAAATTAGGGACACTGTTGCTCCTGGGGTATCGGCGAGGACCATTCGCAACCGTCTCCATGAAGCTGGGCTACGGTCCCACACACCGTTAGGCCGTCTTCCGCTCACGCCCCAACATCGTGCAGCCCGCCTCCAGTGGTGTCGCGACAGGCGTGAATGGAGGTACGAATGGAGACGTGTCGTCTTCAGCGATGAGAGTCGCTTCTGCCTTGGTGCCAATGATGGTCGTATGCGTGTTTGGCGCCGTGCAGGTGAGCACCACAATCAGGACTGCATACGACCGAGGCACACAGGGCCAACACCCGGCATCATGGTGTGGGGAGCGATCTCCTACACTGGCCGTACACCACTGGTGATCGTCGAGGGGACACTGAATAGTGCACGGTACATCCAAACCGTCATCGAACCCATCGTTCTACCATTCCTAGACCGGCAAGGGAACTTGCTGTTCCAACAGGACAATGCACGTCCGCATGTATCCCGTGCCACCCAACGTGCTCTAGAAGGTGTAAGTCAACTACCCTGGCCAGCAAGATCTCCGGATCTGTCCCCCATTGAGCATGTTTGGGACTGGATGAAGCGTCGTCTCACGCGGTCTGCACGTCCAGCACGAACGCTGGTGCAACTGAGGCGCCAGGTGGAAATGGCATGGCAAGCCGTTCCACAGGACTACATCCAGCATCTCTACGATCGTCTCCAATTGAGAATAGCAGCCTGCATTGCTGCGAAAGGTGGATATACACTGTACTAGTGCCGACATTGTGCATGCTCTGTTGCCTGTGTCTATGTGCCTTTGGTTCTGTCAGTGTGATCATGTGATGTATCTGACCCCAGGAATGTGTCAATAAAGTTTCCCCTTCCTGGGACAATGAATTCACGGTGTTCTTATTTCAATTTCCAGGAGTGTATATTCAGTCCAGTGGAAATTAAAATGTCCTGTGCTGCCTCCCCTACTACCAGTCGGCCGGTTTGACACCCTGGCCCTCTTTAAAAAAATCTCGCAATTAATAATGGATGGGATTATTTGTAACCGGCAGAACAAGAACACTTGGTCTATACTGCCTATTAGCTAATAACTTGCTGGTTTGTGTGACATAAAATTACATATAGGATACATAAAACGAGTAAAGACAAGGACAAGCAATCCTTAAGTCATAGGTTTTTTTCCTGTCTGATCTTGCCTCAGCTTTATATGGCGTACTTTCCTTTCTGGAAAAGAATCTATTACCTCATCAAAGTTCGTCGACGTTTTACTACATGAAAAAGCGAAATGTCATTGTCTAATACTAGAAAAGCTGTTAATACAAATAGTACCCAAGACTGGTGTGTTTTCTCGATCTGATTACGCGTATTTTGCCACTGTCTGCTAGATAAAACGAAATAGGCCTGCCTAATATCGCAGCAATTGTTACATACACCAAATAAACGAGACTATTTTGGCACAAATGGTCATTTTTATAACACGACAGAATATAATTCACGAAGTAACAATATCTAATGCCTGTTAGTCCTACTACAAGCAAAAAGTTTTATGTTAGGAAATAGTTTCACATTTCATTCACACTCTCTAGCTTCTGAAGCATTAGATCGAAAAGTAATTGTACGAAATTTTTATATAAATTTGGAATCGTCGTATTTTCCCGTAATTTGTGTGAGTCCCCCGTTTCTTCTCCTTCCTCATTCTAACAAACTATCTTGTCATCACTGATTTTGTAACTACTCCTGCCAGTGTCAAAATTTATTCTCTGGTTATCTTCACTAACCCCGCCACAATCACTGGTTTAGTTATCCCGCATTTATTCTCCGGTTAGGCTTTATTAAGTTTCCGTACAACGCGTTTTCTTCGCTACTTCCAGAATAGAATTTTAGCAGCTGCTAACCGGGGACTGTATAACTGGCCCTTAGTAGTGTAGCGGTCTGGCCAAAAATTTTCTGTAAAAATTTCATTTTCTTGGATATACGGAGACTTCAATACGTGATCTTTGTTGCGTGTTATTCCTGTTAGTCGTTATTTCCACTCTGGTAGTCTGAATCTATAGAATTCGTTGGTAATTATAACAGCGCTGATCATTTGCAAATCCAGTCGACCACATAAACAGGGACTGTCTTTCACTCTTTCGGCTTTATTCGCTCAGCTCGTATAGACGCGTCCCCTTTTGTCTGCAGGAACGTTTATTTCTAGATGCGACGGTGATTCCCCTGGCAGAGACATCACGTACACTATGCACGCATTCAAAAATCAACTTACCATATGAGTGATCGATAGACCAACGTGCTAGACGCTATGTGAAACACAGTCTTTTTCCTCAATAATATGAATTTGACGCCCCCCCCCCCTTCCCCCCGAAACTGCCACCCGGGGCAGATACCTCGGTTTGTCCCCGCCCCCTAATTCCGGGCCTGTTGCGCATACATGGATCTGGCAGGTAAGTGAAGTGAAGTGAAGTAGAAGGGTTTTGTGGGCGCACGAGCTGGCAGGTAAGGCGCACCAGTAAAATTTTTCCGGATAGCATCTGGCTGCTTGCTGCTATCGCTTATACAGCTAACTGCCACACTTCTGTAGCCAGAAGCGGGAGAAGGTACTACTCATACTCAACTCAACTGCATATGCGCATAAGCTCGCTTGCAACCGCTCAAACGAATCAAATGTAAACAGTTGTGACGTCACGCTCATCGGAGGCAATTTTTGTTATGAAACATTGCACAGTCTTCCTAAGCCTTTGACAAATTTTGCTGTTGGCAGACGCTTGTATGAGCACTGTGTTTTGTTCTTGTATATGGTGCATTTCCTTTACAACTTAAGTTTTATTTTCGTTTTTTTTTCTTCTCGTTCGTTTTCTATTGCTGCAGTATTATTCTGCAGTAACGAGATACAGAAATATTCTTCCGTAGAGTATTGGTTCTTACCAGTGAAAGTTACAAAAATGTAAGTAAAACAATGAAAAATTCTCTGAATTATAAAAAATTCCCGGGTATTTCCCGGTTTTTTCCCGGATGGAAAAATTCGCGGGTTTTTCCCGGATCTCCCGGTTGTCCCGGGTCGTAGACGCCCTAGTGGTAGATAGGATATGCTGCTATATTACATTTTGTCGTGTTTCTTTCTTTTTTTTTAAGGTTAGAATCGACTTTTGTAGCACAAATGTCGTAATGTGAACTTATCGTTCGGTGTTATCTACGATTTCCAGCCCAGTTAACTCATATGTGTGGTCCTGGAGATGTATGCCTTAGTTACCATACTCCAGCTGGTCGATTTCTGGCATTCTTTCACCCACGTTTCTCACATCGCATGTATCACTTGCACTTCCCATTTTGTGACCAACATACGTGTGTTTCCGGTGTGTAGTGTTGCCAAATTTTGCTGTGGGTTTAACTGTCTTTTGTTTGTGTTGTGTTGTGGTTTGACGTTTTTCATTTGTGTGTGTGTATTTTGCTGTGTGTAAATGTGTTTCCTTTTTTATGGATACTTGTGTATGTGTGTGTGTAAATGTGTGTTGTTTTTGTTTAATATAAATATGTGCTTATGAGTGTGTGTGAGTGTGTGTGTGTGTGTGTTGGTGGGTGTGTGGGTGGGTGGGGTTGGGGCAGGGAGAGAGGAGGGAAGGAGATTCATTAAATATTTTTCCTACTTGAATTTCGGTTTGTTATTGTTTTAGTTTTCGTGGCTAGCATAGCATGGTCAGAGATTTGTTGCTTATACGGATTTGGTCGTTGAGTACCTTCTCTTCCACTGCAATGGCTCTTTGTATGTGAAAGTTTTCTTGCAATGTCAGGAGCTTTTTGTTGTCATTCTTTACTCTGATAACTGTCATGTCACATTTCATGTTGCCTGGTTCATGTCCATGTTTTATCATGTGATCCGTCAATGTAGAATGGCTATTTTTATATTTCTAATTTCTTATATGTTCTTTTCGTGATTGTCGTCCCCAGATATATTTATTTATATTTTTGGCACTCTATTTGGTGTATATCCACTCCTTGGTATTTATCTGGTTTATCTGTTGTTTGTAAATGTGATTGTAGTGTGTTTCTTGTTCTGTAAGCTATGTGTAATCCCTGTTTCTTAAGTAAATTTGCTATACTGTGTGTTTCTTTGTGTTTTTATGTAAGAGTGTACCATTTTTTTCTGTTATTCATGTCATGAAGGTTATTGTTTTGTGTTTCTGTGTAAGCTGTAGTGTCTGTGGGGTTCTTTGGTGTTTGTGTTCTTTGCTTGTTTCGAAATTTCTTTATTTTGTTTTAATTTATTGGTTGAGTTTTTGTACTATATGAGTGTTTTAACCATTGTTGTGGGTCTGTTTGTAATTCTTTTTCATAGTTTTCTTTGCTGAGTGGGATGTTATTTAGTCTGTGCAACATGTGTCATTGTGCCGCTAATTTTTGATTTTGTGGGTGGTTGAATGAAGCAAGTTTAATTATATCTGTGGTTGTTGGCTTTCTGAAGATGTCAAATGTGTGTTTATTGTTGTCTCTGTTTATTGTTATATCCAAGAAATGTATTTGCTTTTGTGTTACTTTTTCCATGGTGAATTGAATACTTTTATGTATGTTGTTTATATCTGTATGAAGTTTATCAGTTTTCTCTGTTGGTTCATCTACCACACAGATTATGTCATCTACATATCTGTACCAGTAAAAAATTTTGTATCCTTTCTTTGTGATGACTGTATCAAAGATGGTGTTTTCTATGTTTTCTTTCCTCATATCTATTCCATATTACGTTGAAAACTACTACCAAAACTGTTAGTAAACTTTTCCAGTTTGTATGAAATCAGAAGCGACGCAATACACCAACTACTTAGGTGACAACAGAGCAGGTCATGTAACCAAAGAGCAGCAATAAATGGAAGAAAAGACAGCATCTAGCGTTGCTGTTCTTCGGAACTATCCGAGCAAACCCTTATTATTTGTAGAACGAAAAACCAGGCAAGAGTTGCAAATTTTACTTTCTTATTCACTCGACGACTGGTTTCGGGTCTCGGCCGAAACTAGTCATCGAGTGAATAAAAAAGTAAAATTTGCTACTTTGGACTGGTTTTTCGTTCCACTGATTAACAGGAGTTCCTGACCCACAGCTACTCTAGCATGCTGGAAGTTCCCTGTGATTTGACTTACAGGGCCGTTCTCCGACATTACTTTGCCTGTTATTCTTAAAAAACGCTGTGCGCGCGTGTAACAGAAGCAGATGTGACGAAAGCAGACTTGATTTTCGGTACGACGTACGATTGTAATCTGCCGCGCAGGGTTCTTATTAAGACACATTTCATAGATGAGGTCGTTGTCAGGTATATGTATAGAACATATTCTAAAGTTGCGATGCCTTTTATGTTTCTGAAGTAATAGAGATGCCCCTAAAATTTTCTTCATTCATACGTAACCAGAAGAGGCGGAAAGAGATGAGGTTAATACAGTCAAATTCGATATCTCTTCTCGTCTTGAGTTCTTGAACAGAGAAGGCCTGGGTAAGGAAATCCTATTGGAAATCAGCGGCCTGTTTGAGGATCGAAGAAGGAGTAAGTTCCATTCATAAAAAGTTGGGAAGCTTCGAAGAGATGAAATCCAGGGGTTACGATCTCTCTCAGACCAGCTGTGCTCGCCAGATGACGAAAGCAAAGCTTGTGGCCGGTACCAACTTAACCTTCGCCTTGTTGTTAATGCGGCCTGTCTTATTGCTCTGCATTGCTTAACATGGTACTGATGATTTCCACACATTTTTATTGTCATACAGTAAATTTTCTGAATGAATCATGCCCTTTATTATCACCGGTGACGTTTTCAAAATGCGGTTATGTGTGTTTTTGTCGTTCTGAACATTATTACTTACTTTTCATCATTTTTTTCTGCCACTTAAGTAACATAAAAAGCATATATAGGGAAAATGGAGCGAAACAAGGTTACCCAAGTACTCATTCTTTCACTGGGGAATGATACAACACATTGCCGATCTCATTAGCATCCATAAGTTGTACGTCTTCGTTTATACGTGTCCCATTTGATCCCATAGACGAATAGTTGCCGTAGTAGGGTAAAATCCGTTAGTCGTACCACAACCTCTAAACCGTACTCCAGTAATATCCGCTCCCACGTTTATAAAATGCGACATCAGGTGGTGTGAAACAGAACTAAATTGTCGTGCGTGTAAGTAAAATCAAATGTACGGACCACTGGCCGTCGTGACAGAAAAATAACTAGCAAGTAAGTTTGTGTGACTGTTTTTATTACATTCTCTACCTCATTTCTAAGTAATTTCTGATAAGAATTTGCTGAAAAAGTATTTGTTTTGTATCACGTCTATTTTGTGGTATTCTGCCATTCATTTAACCATAATCAAAAAGTGGAAAAATTTGAGATTATTCCTGTAGTTCTGGTTTGGAATGGTAGAGTGCTCAAAACATATACCGTACCTAAAGCTCCAGAGCTTTATCCCGTACCTGTAGCGAATTCGTTAATCGTACCGGTACAACTTAGGCGTTGATGGAAATTACATACCAACTAAAAATTGTTTGTTTCAGCTAATCAGTATGACGAAGAGAGCGTGCAGTAACTGGAAGCAGGAGAATATGGACGTAGCTTTACTGAAACATCGGAATGGTGAAATTGGATTTAATGAAGCATGTAGAAGATATAATAAACCAAAGCCTACACTGCGTCGTAATTTGAAGGGTTTAAACAGAACACCAAAGTTTGGAAGACCTACTGATACGTCAGCAGAGATGGAAGATGGATTAGCAGAGCATTTAATTAATTCAGTGACTATTAATGAATTAAGAAAACTTGCCTAAAAACTTGCTAAGACTTATCATTGACCACATCGCTTCATTAAAGAAAGAAAGATAGCCAGCAAAAAAATTCGTATTAGAGGTTTACTAAAGATAATCCTCCTTTGTCCTTGCGAATCCCAGAACCTATAACGATGGCATGCAGGAAAGGGTTTAAAAATAGAGTGCTAATGAGTTTCTTGATAAATATGACGAAACACTAGAAGTTTATTACTGACCAGATATATAACGTGGATGAAATCGCATTGTTCACTGTTCATAAATCGTCTAAAGTGATTTCCCGAAATGGCTGGCGTAATCATAAACAGAGAAAGGGATCTTAACAGCGACATGTGTAAGTGCGATGAATGCAACAGGCGAATTCACATATCCGATGTTAATATTTACGCGTAGCAATATCAGTGATGTCTTAGAAAGGGGAGTTCCACCAAATACAGCATTTGATAGCACAACAAATGGATACGTAACATCAAAACCGTTTATTCGATAGCTAGAACATTTCACAATATGTACAGAAGTAGAGAAAAGGGGGCAGGAACAAAATTTGCTTTTACTGGATTGACACGCACACAAATCAAAAATTTAGAGGTGGTTCAACTGGCTCATGATTATGATATAGCTACGGTGAAGCGGCATCTTCATGGCTACGTTCACATCCTGGCGGTGTTATAAAGCAAGCTAATGTTGCAGGACTCCTGGGTATCGCGTGATAGAAATGTCGTCAAAGGAGAGGGCTTTGTAGCTGCCTCTATACATATTGTTCAACATTCAGACCATGAGTAGGCTCATGGAACTGAAACAACAACCCGAAAATCTGGAAGGCCGCTTAACACTGCGACACCACTCAGTGATCAGTCTGGACCTTGTACAGTGTCTCAGGAATGTTGACCCTAAAACAACATTGCAACAGTTAACGAAATTAATAGTCTTCAAATAAAGTCTTGCTTGAACACTTTATCTGGTATCCCTCGTATAACAAAAGTTATTAAAAAAGATACGAAACGACGTAAACCAACAATCAAATTAACATTGTGGTGTCACCGCCAGACACCACAGTTGCTAGGTGATAAAATCATGCCCGTGGTGTGCTACTAGACATTTGCGTGAGAATTGCCCATCACGCCAAGCTATTTGCTTTTACTGTAATAAAAAAGGACATGTTCAAAGTATTTGCCAGAAAAAGCTCAGATTGGAAACTAAAGATCATTCCAGACCCTTTGCTTCGCGCCGGAATCGGAATGGAACCAAGGATACTCAGGCTCGCGACACTTCGCCCATGGAATTTCATATAGTTCATGCCACTCCGCCCAGTGCCACTCTCTTTAACAGTGACTGTGTTCGTCCCACAAATGGTGTGCGTCGACAGCGCGGGAACTCCCGTCAAGTCGCAAGTGATTTTGTACCAACGTCAGTTCACGCTGCACGAGACAGTCGCTCTTGTCGTCAGCAGGGCAATAAACTTTCTGCGGACTTGGACATTAACGGCAAAGTGATACCATTCCAGCTCGATACCGGGGCTGCAGTTTCACTGATCAATCAAGGCACTTACAAACTGCTGGGCACACCTCCGTTGCGTGCCGCAACTGTTAAGTTAACTACCTATTCAGGTCACATGATCCCTGTGTTAGGACAGTGCAGCCTTCTTGCAACATACAAGGGACAAACAAAACTTGTGTCATTTTACATCCTTCATTCTTCTTCTGCCGTGAACTCGTTTGGTTTCGATTTATTTCAGTTGTTTCACTTGTCTATAGTAAATAAGGTCCGATCAGTGAACCAGACTGTGCCTTCCGACAGTGTTTCTCGTCTCTGTGAAGAATTTGCAGACATTTTTGCACCGGGCCTCGGTTGCGCTAGGAACTATAAAGCTCATTTGGAACTGAAAGTAAACGTGCAACCGAAATTTTTCAGAGCGCGCAATGTTCCCCACACATTGCGTAATGAGGTCGCAAAAACATTACACGATTTGGAATCACAAGGTGTAATTGAACGTGTGCAGACTTCTCTCTGGGCATCACCCTTAGTAATTTTGCCAAAACCTTCCGGAAAATTGAGACTTTGTGTGGACTTCAAAGCAACAGTGAATCCACAATTAGTGACTGCAACTTTACCTTTACCCCGCCCGGAAGATCTTTTTGACAAACTGTGCCCCGGTAAATATTTTTCGAAGTTGGACCTATCAGATGCGTACTTGCAAATACCGGTAGATGAAGAATCCCAGCGCGTTTTGGTGGTTGACTCGCATCTTGGTTTGTATCGATTCAAACGGCTGCCTTTCGGGTGTGCAACCGCCCCTGCATTGTTTCAGCAATATCTACAAATTGTTTGTGCGTCGGTCCCTACTGCAGCAAACTATCTGGACGATATTGTGATCTCCGGAAAGACGGAAGAAGAACATTTAGCCAATCTCAGAACATTATTTCAGGTCTTGCGACAAAATGGTCTTCGCTTGCGGAAGGACAAATGTGTGTTTTTTGCTCGTGACTTAGCCTACCTGGGACATGTACTCAATGCCCAAGGCATACATCCCAGTCCCGAGCACCTCCGTGCCATACAAGACTTGCCTTCGCCGCAGAATTTGAAGCAGCTACAGAGTGTGCTGGGCAAAATTACCTATTATCATCGCACTGTTCCCCATGCCTCTTCCATTTCAGCTCTGCTTCATCGCTTACGCCGTAACGGTGTTCCGTTCGTTTGGACGACGGAATTCGAACGCGCCTTTCGCCAGTTGAAATCGGCGTTGCTTTCCAATACTTGCCTTACGCCATTCGATCCCCGGAAGCCCCTTTTGTTGATGGTGGATGCATCGGATTTCGGGATCGGTGCTGTGCTTGCGCACAAAGATGGATCGCACGATCGCCCTATTGCCTTTGCGTCCAAATTGCTCTCGTCTGCGCAACGAAATTATTCACAGATCAAGAAAGAAGCATTGGCTCTCGTATTTGGTGTTACAAACTTTCATGATTTCTTGTGTGGTCGTTACTTTACCACCATCACAGACCACAAACCTCTGACATCGCTTTTTCATCCGACCAAGCCTGTACCTCCACGTACAGCACAGCAATTCATTCGCTGGTCTATTTTCCTCTCGCAGTACCGCTACGATATCATGTATCGGTCCACTGCCACGCACGGAAACGCCGATGCGTTGTCCCGTTTGCCTGTTGCTGAGGATAGAGCATTCGATTCCTCCGAACTTGCTTGCATGTTCATTGGTTCGGAAACCGATGACGTGGTCGAATCGTTTCCGATTGATTTTCGTCGTGTAGCTACAGCCACAGCTGCCGACCCTGTCCTTGCTACCGTTCTGCGTTTTGTTGCTACGCAATGGCCCTTGTCAAAGTCATGGATCGGGGATCCGTTGGTTCTCCGATTTTTTGCTCACCAGGAGAGACTTTTTGTACGACGTGGTGTTTTGCTGTTGCGTTCTGATAATGATCAGTCCAGGGTCTTGGTCCCACGTTCGTTGCAGTCCTCTGTCTTACAGCTTCTCCACCAAGGACATTGGGGTATAATGAGAACGAAACAACTTGCTCGTCAGCGCTGTACTTGGTTCGGAATCGATGCCGCGATTACGACTATGTGCTCTTCTTGCATGGTGTGTGCTGAACAACAATCAGCAACACCGCGGAAATTCTTTGCGTGGCCAAAAGCCACTTCCCCTTGGCAAGGCTTACACATCGATTTTGCTGGTCCTTTCTGGAATGCTCGATGGTTGATTGTGGTAGATTCATTCAGTAATTTTCCTTTTGTTGTCCGGATGTCTTCCACGACGTCATCTGCCACCATCCAAGCGTTATCTGCTATCTTTTGCATTGAAGGTCTTCCACAGACAATTGTTTCCGCCAATGGCCCACAATTCGTGTCCGCAGAATTTCAGTCATTCTGCAAGGCCAATGGTATTCGACATCTGACGTCCGCGCCGTTTTCGCCACAGTCAAACGGTGCCGCTGAACGATTGGTCAGGACTTTCAAGTCACAGATGTTGAAGTCGAAAGAGTCGAATTCTCGGGAGGACGCGTTATTGCTCTTTTTGTCCTCGTATCGCTCTCAGCCCCGAGATGGTCGCTCGCCGGCTGAGTTGCTCCATGGTCGCCCTCATCGAACCTTGATATCTTTGCTACATCCGCCGCATCAGGTTCCTGTGCAGCGGCAGACACCTGCTTTTGCCCCAGGTGACGTTGTCTACTACCGCAACTGTCGAGGTTCACGGCGCTGGCTCGAAGGGCGCGTTCTTCGCTGCCTCAGCCGCGCTATGTATCTGGTTTTGGGGGCCTCTGGTGATGTGCGTCGGCATCTCAATCAGCTGCGCCTCTGTCGTCGCATGGGATCTGCCGCTCGCCGTCTGCTTTCAGCGACGGTGACGTCCGGTCAGCGCCCTGGGGACCCATCTACCGCCTCAGACCCAGGTGTTACCGACGCTGCCTTCCATTTTGCCCCATGGCGACGCGACGCGCCGCCGCCGCCGTCGCCGCCGCCGCCGCCGCCTGTTCTCCCGCCGGCGACGCCTGCAGTGAGTGGATGCGTCGCTGCAACCGCCGGGCGCCTCCCTGAGTCACGCGCCGCCGATCGCTTCCCGTGACCAGTTGTCCTCCGACATGGAACTCGTGCCCGCTCCGGACCATATGTCGTCTACACCTGTCGGGTGCCCGGCCCGATGGAGGTCGACCCTTCGGCCCCTCCTGTCTCTCTACGGGCGCATACACCGCATGTTGGCGTGCACCCTGGAGCAAGTTTTCAGGCGTTTCCTAGCTCCCCGCTGTCCGAATGGCAGGGTGCGGGTGGCACAGCCTCGCCTGTTGTTAGGCTCCCCACCTCGTCGCATACGTCAACATGGGGTCCTCCCCACGGCGGGCGGAAGCCTTATGCCACAACCGTCCGCCGATTTGCGGGGGAGGAATGTGGTGTCACCGCCAGACACCACACTTGCTAGGTGGTAGCCTTTAAATCGGCCGCGGTCCGTTAGTATACGTCGGACCCGCGTGTCGCCACTATCAGTGATTGCAGACCGAGCGCCGCCACACGGCAGGTCTAGAGAGACTTCCTAGCACTCGCCCCAGTTGTACAACCGACTTTGCTAGCGATGGTTCACTGACAAAGTACGCTCTCATTTGCCGAGACGATAGTTAGCATAGCCTTCAGCTACGTCATTTGCTACGACCTAGCAAGGCGCCATGTTCAGTTACTATTGATATTGAGAATAATGTACAGTCAATAGCGACGTTCACCAGTTATGGATTAAAGTTAAGTATTCCACCAGCTTCGTCCGTTTTTCTAAATTCTAATTTCCTTGTCCTTTTCCAGACCTCACGCCAGCCTGCGTGAGCTAAAACGCATGCCTTTTGGCTTTCTCTACTAATCACAGTGTTGGCTCTCCTGCCAACCCACAACAAACATGAAGACCTTACACCAGGCTGTTCCAACCGAGCTCCAGGGAGCCGGAGCGCTCCGGAGCGCTCACTGCGGCAGCTCGGAGCCCGCGTGGTGGGGGAAAGCGAACTCACTGCCCCCTGGCCGCATACAGCCGCAACTGACGCAATAATCCGTGTTCAATGACAGCTATGACTAGCCGCGGGAGCCCTGTACTTCTATTGGAGGATACCTTTCTATTCATTGAGAGGGATGGTCGTCGGCAGTGTCTTGTATGTCATAAAGTATTTAATTCTGCGAAGAGGTACAATATATAACGACATTATACGCGTCTTCACGCAGCGCACTAGGATCAGGTAGAAGGCGTTTCACGCAGAGAACTTGTAGCCAGGCTTAATAACGACATACCAGGAGCCGTAAGTTTAAAAACGGTTTCGTAATACGGAAAGTATCAAAATATGCAACATAGTTCGTGTTCTGTAATGCGTGTATAATTTTCAGGTGAATGAGAGCGGAGAAAACACTACTGAATCTGCAGTTCGAGCAAGCTGCAGGGTCGCTCACATCATTGCGACGAGCGGCAAGCCGTTTTCGGTGGGACAACTCGTAAAATCGTGCATGGTAGCAGTTGCAGAATGTTTGTTTCCAAGGGAGGTGCAGGCAATCGATGGGGTTTGCCTGTCGAAGCAGACAATGCCTCGTCGAATCCTGGACATGGCAGCGGATTATGAAACACAGATCAGGAAAAAGGCGGAGAGCTTTGTTGAATTTTCGCTAGCGCTTGACGAAAGCACCGACATATCGGACTGTGCTCAGCTTGCAGTCTTTGTGCGTGGTGTCGACATGGAGCTGAAAGTAACTGAAGAACTCTTGGATGTGGTACCACCCGATGACACCGCAACAGGACGTAACATTTTTGAAGCTGTTTGTGAATCAGTGGACAATATGAATTTGCCGTGGGATAAGCTCCATTCTGTAGCGACATACGGTGCACCACAAATGATTGGGCGTCACCAAGGATTTGCTTCTCGTTTGAAAAATAAACTCAGGGATGAATTCGGGAAAGACATTTTGACTCTTCATTGTTTTATTCACCAAGAGGCACTGTGTGCTGCAACAGTAGAGCTAGGTGGCGTAACGAAAGATGTCGTGAAGTGTGTGAATTTTGTGCGGCGTCACGGTATGAATCATCACCAATTCAAATGATTCCTGAAAGATATGGAAGCGGAGTATGGGGATATACCTTACCACAGTGCAGTTCGTTGGCTAAGTCGGGGAAAAGTTCTTGATATTTTCTTTGCCATTCGTGAGGAAATATCCCATTTTCTCGAAATGAAAGGGGAAGAAATGCGTTGTCTGAAAGATATAAAATGGATATCTGACCTGGCGTTCCTATCTGACATAACTATGCATCTGAATAAATTAAATCTGTCATTGCAAGGCAAAGGGCAGCTAATCGTTGACATGCACGACGAGATCAAAGCGTTCATGGAAAAGTTACGTTTATTTGAGAGGCAGATGAGTAATGAACATTTAACGTTCTTCAATCGTCTTGCTTCTTTAAAAATACCTGAAGGTACTACTTTCGGCGATTACCAAGCAAAGTTAAAGCAGCTCATCACGTCGTTTGAAACACGATTCCAAGACCTCACTAGTTTGGAAATGGAACTTAAGGTGTTCAGCACTCGTTTTTCAGTTTCCCCCGATGCTTGTCATTGTCACTTCAATTAGAGATTATTGATTTGCAAAGTTCAACTTTGTTGAAAGAGAGGTACTACAACACGTCGGATCTGTCACGATGGTATCATTCATTACAGCAAAAAACATATCCCAAGCTTCACAACAATGCCACTCAGATCATGTGCATGTTGGCACGTATTGTTGTGAGCAGCTTTACTCTGCAATGAAAAGAGGAAATAGAAAGGAACGATCGTTTCTTCAGGATGTAATAATGAAGCTCATCCTCCGCATTAACGCTGCGAACACTTTGACGCCTGATATTTCCGATCTTGTAATGAAAAGAAAGTATCAAGCTACAGAGGCCCAATAAATTTAGTATGCAATTTCTTATAAAACAGTTGTTTCTTATTTATTTCCCGAACATCGTATTTCCTGGTGTAGCATGTCATCACGTCTTATCAGCTAAGAGTATGAGGTTGTCGATCTTGTAAGACGCAGCTGGCACATCAAAACGCTTGCCTTGCCGCCTGCCTCAGGCAGCCGTGCCACGCGCCGGCGTGCCGGCCCACTCGAGTGGCCACAGCGAGCGACGCGGCTCCCTGGAGCAGGGAGCGCTCCGCGGCTCACACCGGAGCCGACCAGCTGGAACAGCTTGCCTTACACAAAGGAACTAGAAGCCAAAGAAAAGGCAAATAAAAAGAGGAAACCTGGGTGAAAACCAACAAAAATGTGACTGATAGCTGAAAACTTTAACAATAATAAGAAAATAAAGGACAGATTGACGTGGTTATGTCAGTTGTGTAAGAAAGATCGAGAAGAAGACATTATTCAGTGTTCGAAATGTAAAGGTTCCTTACATGACGTATGCTCTGGCGTGTAAAGTAAAATTAAGAAATATTTCTCTGATATCTATGTTCAAACCAAGTGATTTTCGCTACACCAATTTCAGCACTTTAATTTGTTAAATATTTACATTTTGTTTCCTGCGTGTAATTTTATTACATGTGACAATGGAGCTAACAATATGTTTACAGTTTGTTTCGAAATTTTGTTATATTAGTCCATGGATTTATTATGTCGTCGCTGATTTATTATCACAAGTATGACTTATGCTATAGGGGGTAAGAATTAAAAAATGACGCGCCTTAAGCGTACCGTATTTGGGTGGAAGCTAATTGATAACTTATTCTGAAGTTCAGTCAGTCGACGATTAGTCACCACAGCTTAGATAAAGTTTATGAAAGTCGCCACAGTCGTGCGAAATTTTACAGCAGCTGGTAACAGACACATCAGAATCAGGTTTTGCATCAGTGTCTTTTGAATGAACACAATCCACGTCACCTTCAATGAACAATTGTATGGAACCACATTGTGTAAATCTGACCAATTTTCTAGAATCAAATCTTGAGATGCTTACAGAAACACAAGACGAAATGAGTAAGAAAATCGACAAATCACAGGAAGAAATGAAATTGAAAACGCATAATTTATGTGTTGAGATTAGGAAAGAAATTCATAATGACTTTCAACCAATAATTATCAGTTTTGCAACTGGAATACGTGACCTTGAGACAGAACACGAAAACATGAAAAATAATTAGCGTAATGCCTAGGACGAATTTTTCGCTAAAATCAACACTATAGTTGCGAGTGCAATAGCTACACAAATAAAAGAACAGAACGAACAGCTTCACACGTAGATAAAGGTAATTAGCGAACAAGTGGAAGCTTTGACGTTAATTTGTGAAGAACAAAGAGAATAATTAATCACAATTAAAGAAAAGGTTGATGATCTGACAACGTAAATGGCAAATTTGTCAACCAGGGCAGATACAGATGACACAGTGCTAGTACAATTTTCAGACACAGAAGAATATCAGGAGCAAATTAATCGCGAAAATAAGCGTTATAGGAACACTATGAATAAAAAAGTCGAGTGTATTGAAAGAATTTGACCGTTTACATTCATATTCAGAAAGCTTTGGTAATCATACAAATTTATGGCGTTTATGTGATTTTCCACGAGAACAGTACCATACATCCAGCTACGACGATGAATCGCCGACGTGGTGCAATAGAGAACAATCTGGTTAACACGAAAACGGTAACTACGATTTCAAACATTTTTTGACACGACGTAAATTACGAATTTTCAGGAACTGCAGAAACGAAATTCATCCCCAAGCATGGATTGATCTCCTTTACCACCAAATAGGCCACTTGAACACAAATTAGAGTTCCTCTGCGGTTAATTGGAAAATGAACCTGCATCAAGAATGCGCTCAATAGTGAGAGACTGCCAAAGCGCAAATGTTTCTACCCTGCTTTTTGTCAGCCTACTGCTTGCAGACCACACAAGACCGGGTAAAACGTAGCATTATAATGTTATGAAACTTTGAACAGTCGGCCTTCTCTAGCCCAGAAAAATACTTAAAAGACATGGTACGCAGAAATCAGTACTTATCAAACCTATGTTGTCCGTCAGAGCTAATTCGCAATTTTTAACGAAGTTACCTACATATTTGAAACGGCAGACGGCAGTCGTAAAGATGATTTAGAAGCATTTCAAACGTTACCTCGGGGACTGGAATTGGATAGTGACAGCAACTTAACGAGAAAACACAGTAACAATCACAGTAACAACTACGACAGGCAAGATGATTTTGTACATCGTGAAACCAAAAACTAGGAATGCGCGTAACAAGCACAACCACAGAAACAATTACAAACGGCACAACCTACATCGTCTGTATGACGTACAGTTCTCACAATTGACTAATGATTATTGTGATATAAATAATTTCCGGAACTCTGACTATGAACATAATAACAGGCATCACAGGAATTACTGTATTGAGAACAGGCATAATCATATATATCAGAATAATCATTGACAATACACTAAATCAGATGGTAATCATGAAAATTCTCATGAGCACAATTCAGGTAGCTCAAATCCGCAAAATCCATGGTACAACAACAATTATGCAAATAGCAACCAACACAACCAAAACCAACACAGTCACGGGAATCTACATTATAATTTGCGGTGGCAAAATTCTGAAAGGGCAAGCGCAGTGCGACAAATAGAAATAACTGAAGTCAGATCACCAAATCTACGAGATAATCAACGATGAAAAAGCAATACTGGACAATGACTGGCGACGCACTTTACAACCTAACAAAATGAGGACTGTTTTTATTTCACTCTATTGGCCTCAATCCAATGCTTTAGAACTCCTTACGCGAGAAATTAGCAAGCTGTGCAGAATATATTGCCATCGTCAGCACCACACTTGGGACAAACACATTCACACATTCCAAAGGCATGAGTTACCAAACAGTTCTACATCATTGTCTCTGTTACTTGTATTCAAAAATCAACAACCACCAGATCGTATCAGGGAGTTAATACCATTTACAGCTTCGAAAAATTACGTCATAAGAAAGTAGTAGATATAGTGCTAAACAACATCAAGAAGGCTGCAGAAAGGAGACGGAAATCTCAACGAGGACAGGCAAACATCAGAAAGCTACAGGTTGGAGGGAGAAATTCTGGTTAAATCTTAGTCACAAATTCTTTCTTGTATATAAAGGACCTTACAGGATTCGTAGAATTGTATACGACAATGTTGTGGAAATTAAAACTATTCGGACACACAAGACACCAGACTTCATCATATCTCGCATATCAAACCATATATAGAATAATTCTATTCACTAAATTTGTACCCAGATGGTAGCACTACATGTCACCTATTTCTAAAACATTTCTTGTATTACATCACATGGCAACAGTTAGCGATACACAATACCATTGTATCGCATGCCAAAGTGACTCTTGTCTCACGGAAGGCAACCTTCGACAAGAATCGGGCGATTCTTGTCGGGTAGCAAGTTTCGTTTGTCGCCCAACAAATCGAGCGGTACGACACATACGTTAAACAAACTGCCACAAACTTCGAAATTTCGTCTAGAATCCCAATAGTAACCAATAATTTCTAATTAAATGAACTTTGACAGTATTTTTTTAAACCAGTTCTCGGAGGATACACAGGTTATCAGTAACGTGTTGTTGACTTGAGAAATATTTTGTGGCCGTACACAGTGGCGGTGACACAGAGACATATAACATATTCTACTACTTTTTATGAGATATACAGACTGTGATGACGATAACTGTGTTGCTTGGAAAGAAGAGTAACAGGTATTTTGATGTAAGAAGTTTTTCGAGATCCATTGTGAGGTAGTGAAGCTGTGTTTACTGGCGTGAAATATTTACAATTATAGCTGTGAGGCGTTATTTATGTGGAAATAAGAGGACGAAAACAGTACAGGGAATTGTTATTTGAAGTGTGTATTGAGAGAAAGACAGTGAATATAATTAATGTTGTAATAGGATAATGAGATTTCAGTAAGTTCAGAGCATGAGATAATAAGTATGAGATTTATGATGCATACTGTAATAGAATGAAGCAATAATTATGATGGTTAATGTTGAGAAAGAGTAAGTGTGTAATGGTTAGGGCAAAGGGACCCTGTTTCTTGTTGCTGTCAATTTTTATGCCCTGTGGATGTATTTCTTGTACGTAAGCGAAAAGGTAAGTTTTTGAAAAGGTATGGCTAGATGACAATACTGAATGACTTGAAACAACATAGTTATTTCTTTGACACGGAATTTGTAATTATCTAATGCAAATTATTTAACCTTTCGCTAAACATAGTGCAATTTTTTTCATCGGAACAACAATATTTAACAGTTATGCAAATTTTATAGTAATTCGACAAATGTACGTTTTTGTCTCCATTTCTGGACGAAAAATGTTTTCCAAAGATTTAACTATACATTGATTGATACTTGCGCTGTGGCACTCTCTTTTAGCATAAGGTACCTCACTGAACTTTTTGTGACTTGTCTTTGCGATACGGTCTATTTCTTGTTCATACTGACGAATGACTTTTTTCTGGTTTGTCTATAGCTACAGACATCAAAATTTGACTTCTACTAATTCTGTAAAAGTAATTTGCCTTTCCTTTGCCTATCAGATTAACTTTACATATGTATGAAGCGATGTCACAATGATATTGTCCATTAGTCCAGGTTTCTGGGAAATTTTGGAGGTGAAGGTGAAATTCATAAATCGCGAGGCGTGACATGGATAGTCAGTGTACATAGAATTAAAAAAAAAAGCGATAAGAGAAATGAGATGCAGGAAGTATATGGGATACTAATGACAATTTTTCTTTTTTACTTTTCAGATTTATTTTTTTGCAGTGACATAGGATAAGACTCTTTTATACAGGGTGAGTCACCTAACATTACCGCTGGATATATTTCGTAAACCACATCAAATACTGACGAATCGATTCCACAGACCGAACGTGAGGAGAGGGGCTAGTGTAATTGGTTAATACAAACCATAAAAAAAAACACGGAAGTATGTTTTTTAACACAAACCTACTGTTTTTTAAAATGGAACCCCGTTAGTTTTGATAGCACATACGAACATATAAACAAATACGTAATCAGTGCCGTTTGTTGCATTGTAAAATGTTAATTACATCCGGAGATATTGTAACCTAAAGTTGACGCTTGAGTACCACTCCTCCGCTGTTCGATCGTGTGTATCGGAGAGCACCGAATTACGTAGCGATCCAAAGGGAACGGTGATGGACCTTAGGTACAGAAGAGACTGGAACAGCACACTACGTCCACATGCTAACACCTTTTTATTGGTCTTTTTCACTGACGCACATGTACATTACCATGAGGGGTGAGGTACACGTACACACGTGGTTTCCGTTTTCAATTACGGAGTGGAATAGAGTGTGTCCCGACATGTCAGGCCAATAGATGTTCAATGTGGTGGCCATCATTTGCTGCACACAATTGCAATCTCTGGCGTAATGAATGTCGTACACGCCGCAGTACATCTGGTGTAATGTCGCCGCAGGCTGCCACAATACGTTGTTTCATATCCTCTGTGGTTGTAGGCACATCACGGTACACATTCTCCTTTAACGCACCCTACAGAAAGAAGTCCAGAGGTGTAAGATGAGGAGAACGGGCTGGCCAAGTTATGCATCCTCCACGTCCTATGAAACGCCCGTCGAACATCCTGTCAAGGGTCAGCCTAGTGTTAATTGCGGAATGTGCAGGTGCACCATCATGCTGATACCACATACGTCGACGCGTTTCCAGTGTGACATTTTCGAGCAACGTTGGCAGATCATTCTGTAGAAACGCGATGTATGTTGCAGCTGTTTGGGCCCCTGCAATGAAGTGAGAACCAATGAGGTGGTCGCCAATGATTCCGCACCATACATTTACAGTCCACGGTCGCTGTCGCTCTACCTGTCTGAGCCAGCGAGGATTGTCCGCGGACCAGGACTGCATGTTCCGTAGATTCACTTCAAATGGCTCTGAGCACTATGCGACTTAATTTCTGAGGTCGGCAGTCACCTAGAACTTAGAACTAATTAAACCTAACTAACCTAAGGACATCACACACATCCATGCCCGAGGCAGGATTCGAACCTGCGACCGTAGCGGTCGCCCGGTTCCAGACTGTAGCGCCAAGAACCGCACGGTCACTCCAGCCGGTGTAGATTCACTGCCCCGTGGTTTGTGAAACCCGCTTCATCGGTAAAGAGGTAGAACTGCAACGCATTCTCTGTTGATACCCATTGACAGAATTGCACTCGATGATTAAAGTCATCACCATGTAATTGCTGATGTAGCGACAGATGAAACGGGTGAAAGCGGTGACGATGCAGTATGCGCATGACACTACTTTGACTCAGTCCACCGGCTCTCGCAATGTCCCGTGTACTCATGTGTGGGTTCATGGCAACAGCAGCTAACATACCAACTGCACCCGCTTCTCCTGTGACGGGCCTGTTACGGGCCCGTTTGCGTGCTACGACCATACCTGTTGCATACAGTTGGCGGAAGATGTTTTGCAATGTGCGGCACGTTGGATGCTCTCTATCCGGGTACCGTTCTGCATACACCCTGCAGGCTTCAGCCGCATTTCGTCGACACTCGCCATAGATGAGTATCATCTCCGCCTTTTCAGAGTTCTAATACACCATGGTCACAGTTCCTACAACACTACACTATCACAGACGTCTGGTAACACGGTGTACTACAGTTGGTCTGCGTGCGGAGACGAATGCAGAATAACAATAGCAGCAAGCGCTACATGCGGACACTGCGACAGCTAGACCAAACCACAACAGTGCACTACAGCCACACTCGTAAACACGGTCGTCATCGTAAACATGTCCCTGCAGATGCTGCTCGCCGACCGTGGCCCGTGTTTGTTACAACACGCAACTGAACGTCGGAGGTTTCAAGCGTCAGCTTTAGGTTACAATATCTCCGGATGTAAATAACATTTTACAATGCAACAAACGGCACTGATTACGTATTAGTTTATATGTTCAGATGCGCTAACAAAACTAACGTGGTTCCATTAAAAAAAGCGTAGGTTTGTGTTAAAAAACAAACTTCCGTGAATTTTTGTATGGTTTGTATTAAACAATTACACTAGCCCCTCTCCTCACGTTCGGTCTGTGGAGTCGATTCGTCAGTATTTGATGTGGTTTACGAATTATATCCAGCGGTAACGTTAGGTGACTCACCCTGTGTATACAGGGTAGTCCATGGATCGTGACCGGGCCAAAAATCTCACGAAATAACCGTCAAACGAAACTACAAGGAACGAAACTCGTCTAGCATGAAGGGGGAAACCAGATGGTGCTATGGTTGACCCGCTAGATGGCGCTGCCATAGGTCAAACGGATATCACCTGGATTTTTTAAAATAGGAACCCCACTTTTTATTACGTATTCGTGTAGTACGTAAAGAAATATGAATGTTTTAGTTGGACCACTTTTCTCGCTTTGTGATAGATAGCGCTGTAATAGTCACAAACATATGGCTCACAATTTTAGACGAGCAGTTGGTAACAGGTTGTTGTTGTTGTTGTGGTCTTCAGTCCTGAGACTGGTTTGATGCAGCTCTCCATGCTACTCTATCCTGTGCAAGCTTCTTCATCTCCCAGTACCTACTGCAGCCTACATCCTTCTGAATCTGCTTAGTGTATTCATCTCTTGGTCTCCCTCTACGATTTTTACCCTCCACCCTGCCCTCCAATGCTAAATTTGTGATCCCTTTATGCCTCAGAACATGTTCTACCAACCGGTCCCTTCTTCTTGTCAAGTTGTGCCACAAGCTCCTCTTCTCCCCAATTCTACTCAATACATCCTCATTAGTTATGTGATCTACCCATCTAATCTTCAGCACTCTTCTGTAGCACCACATTTCGAAAGCTTCTATTCTCTTCTTGTCCAAACTATTTATCGTCCGTGTTTCACTTTCATACATGGCCACGCTCCATACTAATACTTTCAGAAACGACTTCATGACCCTTAAATCAATACTCTGTGTTAACAAATTTCTCTTCTTCAGAAACGCTTTCCTCGCCATTGACAGTCTACATTTTATATCCTCTCTACTTCGACCATCATCAGTTATTTTGCTCCCGAAATAGCAAAACTTCTTTACTACTTTAAGTGTCTCATTTCCTAATCTCCTCTAATACCCTCAACATCACCCGACTTAATTCGACTACATTCCATTATCCTCGTTTTGCTTTTATTGATGTTCATCTTACATCCTTGTTTCAGCACACTGTCCATTCCGTTCAACCGCTCTTCCAAGTCCTTTGCTGTTTCTGACAGAATTACAATGTCATCGGCGAACATCAAAGTTTTTATTTCTTCTCCATAGATTTTAATACCTACTCCAAAATTTTCTTTTGTTTCCTTTACTGCTTGCTCAATATACAGATTGAATAACATCGGGGATAGGCTACAACCCTGTCTCACTCCCTTCCCAACCACTGCTTCCCTTTCATGCCCCTCCACTCTTATAACTGCCACCTGGTTTCTGTCCAAATTGTAAATAGCCTTTCGCTCCCTGTAGTTAACCCCTGCCACCTTTAGAATTTGAAAGAGAGTATTCCAGTCAACATTGTGACAAGCTTTCTCTAAGTCTACAAATGATAGAAGCGTAGGTTTGCCTTTCCTTAATCTTTCTTCTAAGATAAGTCGTAAGGTCAGTATTGCCTCACAGGTAGGTTTTTTAAATTAAAATACAGAACGTAGGTACGTTTGAACAATTTATTTTGGTTGTTCCAATGTGATACATGTACCTTTGTGAACTTACTTCTGAGCACGCATGCTTGTTACAGCATGATTACCTGGAAATAAGACATTAATGCAATAAATGCTCAAAATGATGTCCGTCAACCTCAGTGCATTTTACAATAAGTGTAACGACATTCCTCTCAACAGCTAGTAGTTTGCCTTCCGTAATGTTCGCACATGCATTGACAATGCGCTGACGCATGTTGTCAGGCGTTCTTGATGGATCACGATAGCAAACATCCTTCAACTTTCCCCACAGAAAGAAATCCGGGGACGTTAGGTCCGGTGAACGTGCGGGCCGTGGTATGGTGCTTCCACGACCAATCCACCTGTCATGAAATATGCTATTCAATACCGCTTCAACCGCACGCGAGCTATGTGCCGGACATCCATCATGTTGGAAGTACATCGCCATTCTGTCATGCAGTGAAACATCTTGTAGTAACATCGGTAGAACATTACGTAGGAAATCAGCATACACTGCACCATTTAGATTGCCATTGATAAAATGGGGGCCAGTTATCCTTCCTCCCATAATGCCGCATCATACAATAACACGCCAAAGTCGCTGATGTTCCACTTGTCGCAGCCATCGTGGATTTTCCGTTGCCCAATAGTGCATATTATGCCGGTTTACGTTACCGCTGTTGGTGAATGACGCTTCGTCGCTAAATAGAACGCGTGCAAAAAGTCTGTCATCGTCCCGTAATTTCTCTTGTGCCCAGTGGCAGAACTGTACACGACGTCCAAAGTCGTCGCCATGCACTTCCTGGTGCATAGAAATATGGTACGGGTGCAATCGATGTTGATGTACCATTCTCAACACCGACGTTTTTCAGATTCCCGATTCTCGCGCAATTTGTCTGCTACTGATGCGCGGGTGCGCGGATTAGCCGCGACAGCAGCCAAAACACCTACTTGGGAATCATCATTTCCTGCAGGTCGTGGTTGACGTTTCACATGTGGTTAAAATGGCTCTGAGCACTATGGGACTTAACATCTATGGTAATCAGTCCCCTTTAACTTAGAACTACTTAAACCTAACTAACCTAAGGACATCAAACAACACCCAGTCATCACGAGGCAGAGAAAATCCCTGACGCCGCCGTTTCACACGTGGCTGAACATTTACTATTTTCTTAAATAACGTAACGATCCAGCGAACGGTCCGGACACTTGGATGATGTCGTCCAGGATACCGAGCAGCATACACAGCACACGCCCGTTGCGCATTTTGATCACAATAGCCATACATCAACACGATATCGACCTTTTCCGCAATTGGTAAACGGTCCATTTTATCACGGGTAATGTATCACGAAGCAAACACCGTCCGCACTGGCGGAATGTTACGTGATACCACATACTTACACGTTTGTGACTATTACAGCGGCATCTGTCACAAAGCGAAAAAAGTGGTCCAACTAAAACATTCATATTTCTTTACGTACTACACTAATATGTAATAAAAAGTGTGGGTTCCTATTTAATAAAACGCAGTTGATATCCGTTTGACCTATGGCAGCGCCATCTAGCGGGCCAACCATAGCACCATCTGGTTTCTCCCTTCAAGGTAGGCGGGTTTCGTTCTTTGTAGTTTTTTGTTTGATGCTTATTTTGTGAGATAATTGGTCCGGTCACTATCAATGGACTATCCTGTATAAGTGCCGCGCCGCCTAGGCACGGAGGGACTGGAAGGCGAGCCGTCATACAAATACTATAACAGTGACTTATGAACTGTATTGTATTGCTTGCAGTAAAATTATGTATACCGAAGGACATTATTTGCATGTCGCCATTTGATTGCGACACCTGTGCGGCTGGTCCCGGCGGAGGTTCGAGTCCTCCCTCGGGCATGGATGTGTGTGTTTGTCCTTAGGATAATTTAGGTTAAGTAGTGTGTAAGCTTAGGGACTGATGAACTTAGCAGTTAAGTCTCATAAGATTTCACACACATTTGAACATTTGATTGCGACAGACCTTTGTGAATACGCGAAGTTAAGTATTGTCAATTTAACTTACTAATATAAACGCCATTAATCGATTTGCTTCAATTGTTGTCTAGCGATCCGAGAAAACAGCTTCATAGGCACCCTATAGTAGACGAGTGGGCAGACACAAGAACGTCTTCCTGAAGTCCTTGAGCTATATCCTCTAATACAGTGTTGACAGAGAGTCCCGCTACCTCGTCAATTGACGTCGGTACATCGGCGGCGTTTAGTGGGGCAAATGGTCATGGGTGCAGGAGCTGACAAGGGCCCCTTCCAAGCACCGTCGCATGAGTGAAATAATCCATGCTTTAGCATGATGCACTATCTCCTGATGGATGGGAGAGAATGCCATCAAAATGCACTCATGTGGGCTCGCATAATAAAAGTCCATGGAGCTCACATGTCAAACCCATATCCCATCAATACCATGAATAGAGCCAGTTTCATACCTAGGGTAGGGTGGATGTGTCGGCTGGACGACGTCGACAACAAAGGGCCCACATTTTCTAAATGATCCACTGGCAGTCAGGGACAGTCAAGTGGGCAACATTTAATTTCTATAGGCCATGACTGTGCCACACCAGTGGGCGGGCGAGAGCCACATCGTAGATGTAGGTCTTCTGGTCAGAGAAAGCCGGAGGCCATGTCGAGTGTCACCATCAAGGGAACGTGTGAAGTAGACACAGTCAAGGCGACTGGACGAGTGCGCCATGTACTGTGTGAAAGCTGGGCTGGTGCCATGAGCCTTCGTCCATGTGTTGATAAGCTGAATTCTGTAGATGATGACAGAGACGGCCGCACATGCGTAATGCCATGGGAGATGATCAGTAGGCCTTTGTGTGTAGATGAAGTCCCTACCGAGGAACAGATCATCCAGGGGACCTCATAAAGCAGCGTTAGCTCGTCAGCAAAGAAGGTGTGTTGTTGACGACGTCATTTAAGATACTGACACTCAACAGCGTGAGAGCCCCCTAGCATTAAGAAGGTACACTACATCTTCAGCAGGGAGCCTTGCATGGAGGAGGATGGCCACTCTGCTACCATTGTCAGAGGCATTGGAGATGTGGGCCGTGTAACCAGTGGGAGCGGAGAAATCAGCGAGGACCACTTTTTGGAGGAGGGCAGTGCAGACATCAGCAGTGTAAATGGTGTCCCTGAACATTGCAAACTGATGTGGAGCTCTAATAATGGCCAATTTCATCGTCACGATGCGGCAGTGCTCTCCCTATTGGCATGAAGGGTCCTGCAGAGATGTCCAGCTGACATGAAACATCTGTCACAGCCACTATGGCTGCTATCACTGGGCGGAAACTGGGTCGGGCGCCACTGTGGAGGTGGGCCATAATCGCGATCCGCTCCTTCATCGACATCGTGAGCCCTGGAGATCGAAACCGGTGGCTCGCGAATGTCGCGCCCACTGGGACTACGGGTGGTGGCGCTGTCACATTGGGATCAGGGGAACCTCCCCCCACTTGATCCATCATGTTAGGGCGGGATTGCTGGCTGTGGAAAGGACACGCCACAGATGGAACAGCGGGAGCGGCCGTTCCTGTAGTCATGGCGCTCAAAGGGGAGTCACTATCTGGCATCTGTTGCACTACCCATGATGTCATACTATGGGCATTCGACCCCGCTTCTTCCTTTTTGGGGTGACTGCTGCTTTCAGAGGTGCTGTCTCATGTTGTAATGTGGCCGTTCATTGTCCGACGTCATGCCAGTCTGAGGGAAAGTAGAGGTAGGCACCGCACTCGGTTGGAAGGCGATCGTGTCGGGAGCGCCGTTCATTGAGCTCTGGAGAGTTGCGAGACTCGTCGTCCTCATAGGAGATGGTACCAGCGAGTTCCCTTCCACACCATCGTTTGTGAGGAGGAGTGACATGGAAAAGAACAGGCGCATTCTAAACTAACGTTTCTGTGCGGCGCACAGCTGAGGCATTGCTGTCCTGTAAAGAAATGATTGTCGCTTTGAGAACTGCATCACCGGTCATGATCTGGAGCAAAGGGTGTTGGAGACCATCGGGCCTAACACGGCTCTCTTGTCCACATCCTGCACATACCCACAACTGGCCATGATACGTGACGATGGCTCGCACACCACCTATCAGCAGATAGAATGGTACACGTTTGGACAGTTCGATCTTGATCTGTAGAACACCATTTATCACGTGGTATGTCGTGAACGGGTGCCATTTGCTACAATGCGGCCCACAACTTTGCCTTACGGTCGGAAGGATTCATCGATCCCGTCTAGGGACACCTCGAAATGTCAAACACCCTAATTGTCCGAAGGCCGAAACCAGCGAGGTCTGCGTCACCTCCTCTATATGTCCGTCAGAATGTTGTAATTTTAGACCTTGTGCGTGCCTTCGAACTATATCTTCGCATGCTTCCTCCATCGTCATTTTAAAGTAGACGATTCTGCCGGTTGTAGAGAAGTAGGTGCCTACCTCTACTTATTATGGGTTCGGGCGCTCTACGCGAATCAATTATTCGATTTCATAAGCGCGTGGTCGTGTATGTTTGGCTTGGAATGTACGAGGTACATTCAAGTTCTAAGGACTCCGATTTCTTCTCTAATTAACTACTCACCCGAAATCGATTCAACTGGCGTTACTTCTCGACGTAATCGCCCTGCAGACGTACACATTTTTCACAGCGCTGATGCCATGATTCCATGGCAGCGGCGAAGGCTTCTTTAGGAGTCTGTTTTGACCACTGGAAAATCGTTGAGGCAATAGCAGCACAGCTGGTGAATGTGCGGCCATGGAGAGTGTCTTTCATTGTTGGAAAAAGCCAAAAGTCACTAGGAGCTGGGTCAGGTGAGTAGGGAGCATGAGGAATCACTTCAAAGTTGTTATCACGAAGAAACTGTTGCGTAACTTAGCTCGATGTGCGAGTGCGTTGTCTTGGTGAAACAGCACACGCGCAGCCCTTCCCGGACGTTTTTGTTGCAGTGCAGGAAGGAATTTGTTCTTCAAAACATTTTCGTAGGATGCACCTGTTACCGTAGTGTCCTTTGGAACGCAATGGGTAAGGATTACGCCCTCGCTGTCCCAGAACATGGACACCATCATTTTTTCAGCACTGGCGGTTACCCAACATTTTTTTGGTGGCGGTGAATCTGTGTGCTTCCATTGAGCTAACTGGCGCTTTGTTTCTGGATTGAAAAATGGCATCCACGTCTCATCCATTGTCACAACCGACGAAAGGAAAGTCCCATTCGTGCTGTCATTGCGCGTCAACATTGCTTGGCAACATGCCACACGGGCAGCCATGTGGTCGTCTGTCAGCATTCGTGGCACCCACGTGGATGACACTTTTCGCATTTTCAGGTCGTCATGCAGGAATGTGTGCACAGAACCCACAGAAATGCCAACTCTGGAGGCGATCTGTTCAACAGTCATTCTGCGGTCTCCCAAAACAATTCTCTACACTTTCTCGATTTTGTCGTCTTTTGTCGGCTTGTGCGAGCCCGAGGTTGTTTCGGTTTGTTGTCACACGATGTTCTGCCTTCATTAAACTGTCGTACCCACGAACGCACTTTCGACACATCCATAACTCCATCACCACATGTCTCCTTCAACTGTCGATGAATTTCAATTGGTTTCACACCACGCAAATTCAGAAAACGAATGATTGCACGCTGTTCAAGTAAGGAAAACGTCGCCATTTTAAGTATTTAAAACAGTTCTCATTCTCGCCTCTGGCGGTAAAATTCCATCTGCCGTACTGTGCTGTCATCTCTGGGACGTATTGACAATGAACGTGGCCTCATTTTAAAACAATGCGCACGTTTCTATCTCTTTCCAGTCTGGAGAAAAAAAATCGGAGGCCTTAGAACTTGAATGCACCTCGTATCTTTAAAAATCATCTGGCAGTGAACGTGCGCTTTGGGTTGCAGTATTTATGGACGCTACGTAATACAAATACCGCGGGGCGGAAGTAAATAACTCCATTAGCAGATCGCTGCCCCGTGCGCGAGAGGGCCTGCAATCAACCGCGGGCGAAACGTGACAGACCTTTCGACTGTTTTCTTGTCTGCACTGAAGAACTAGCAAGATCTGTATCATCTATCAGCAGGTGATTCCTGCTTCAACGTCCTTTGCAAAAATGGCTCTGAGCACTATGGGACTTAACATCTGAGGTCATCAGTCCCATAGAACTTAGAACTACTTAAACCTAACTTACCTCTAGGGCATCACACACATCCATACCCGAGGCAGGATTCGAACCTGCGACCGTAGCGCTTCCAAACTGAAGCGCCTAGAACCGCTCGGCCACACTGGCCGGCCGTCCTTTGCATGCAGGCATAAGCACCAATGAGGAGAAGTTAGATATGCAACTTTTATACTGCAGGAGACGTATTGCGAAGGAACGTCGGATCAGTCAGACGAGTGACATTCCCATCTTGACTCGATATACGAGGGTTGGAACTCTAATAGTGGCAACAATTTATTTACAGTTCGTACAAAACAGATACGTGTTTCAAAGTTTTACTGACCTTCAACGTACTCACCAGCATTGTCTATAACCCGTTGCCAGCTATGTGGAAGTCGTAGGATACTCTTACAAGGGAACCTCCCAGTCGCACCCCCCTCAGATTTAGTTATAAGTTGGCACAGTGGATAAGCCTTGAAAAACTGATCACAGATCAATCGAGAAAACAGGAAGAAGTTGTGTGGAACTATGAAAAAAATAAGCAAAATTTACAAACTGAGTACTCCATGTTTATCGTAAGCAATATCAAAGAGATGTGAGCGCAGGAGCGCCGTGTTCACCTGGTTAGCGTGAGCAGCTGTGGAACAAGGGGACCTTGGTTCAAGACTACCCTCGAGCAAAAACTTTAATTTTGTATTTTCAGACAATTATTATCTGTCCGTCCGTCCGTCCGATGTGAGGTAACTGCGCCGTAGTATGGGGACGCAACACCTAAACAGAAAAATTTGAAAACGTTAAAAACATATGTTTTGACCGAGCACAGGGAAAACTGTGCGACTGTGAAACTGTTGCATTCATTTGTTGCAGTTTACTTGACAAACTCTTATGTTCTCATCACTTTTTTGGGAGTGATTATCACATCCTCAAGAAAACCTAAATCGGGCAAGGTAGAAGAATCTTTTTACCCATTCGCCAAGTGTACAAGTTAGGTGGGTCGACAACATATTGCTGTCATGTGACGCACATGCCATCATCAGTGTTGTATAGAATATATCAGACGTGTTTTCCTGTGGAGGACTCGGTTGACCTATGACCTTGCGATCAAATGTTTTCGGTTCCCATTGGAGAGGCAGGTCCTTTCGTCTACTAATCGCACGGTTTTGCGGTGCGGTCGCAAAACACAGACACTAAACTTATTACAGTGAACAGATACGTCAATGAACGAACGGACAGATCATTACTTAGCGAACATAAAAAAAGCAATTTTTTCATTCGAGGGAGGACTTGAACCAAGGACCTCTCGTTTCACAGTTGCACACGCTAACCACGGGACCGCGGCGCTCCTGAGTTTGCCTCCTCCTTGATGTTGCTTATCTTGCGCTTGGGCTACTCAGTTTGTATATTTTGCTTATTTTTTCCACAGTTCCACACAACTTCTTCCTGTTTTCTCGATTGATGTATGTTCAGTTTTTCAAGGCCTATCCACTGTGCCAACTTATAACTAAATCTGAGAGGGGTGCGATGGGGAGGTTCCCTTGCTAGTAGTGCCAGTCGTGTTCGAGCTGCGCAGTCTATTGTCCGAAGAATTTGTAGCAGTTCTGAAGCGAATGCCGTGAAGCGTTTCCTTCAGTTTAGAAACTGAGTTGAACTTACGAGGGCTTAAGTCAGAGGAGTGCAGTAGGTGGTATAGCACTTAGCAGCCCCATCAGTCACACAAATCAGTAACATTTCTTAAAAGACATCATAGTCGCCGTTGACTGTATGAAATATTTATTATTACGATTGCAATTTCGGCCTTAGGGACATTTTCAAGTAACACTACAAAAGTTAAATTGTGTTACTTGAAAATGGCCCTAAGGCCGAAATTGTAATCGTAATAATAAATATTTCATTCAGTCAACGGCGACTATGATGTCTTAAGAAATATTATATTGACTGTGAATCCGAACCACGAGAAGTAAATCAAATCAGTAACAGCTTGCACTGTACGTGCTTGAGCATTTCCTGCTAAATGATGGTCAGGTCCTGCAGAAAGTTTCATCACTTCTGTCACGATGGTCGCAGGTTGTGTTCCAAAAATGAACAGCCTGTATATTCCCTAACTCGATAAGAAACATTCGTGTAGTAACCGCCTATGGAAAAAAAAAAACAATAATCTGATTTCGAACACGGGGCGCAAACCTGTACCTTTGTGCAGCTAATCACTGTGCCACGAATATAGCTGACCATATCGCCCGCTAAAAGGAATCTAAGTTAGGTCAAAAACTTTGACCGTCGTTTTCTCAGAAGAGGTCAAGTATCTATGAATATAACGAGCCAAGTATTCGCCTATTTTGAGCCCTCTTCCACTAAGCGAGATTTCTGAGAAAACGGGTTAAGGTATTTGTGGTGTTCTCCTCGTTAGCGGCGTAGGCCTACGTTGCTGCTTATAACGACGGACACTCGCATGAAAGCTCTGATTGGCAGTATTTATACCACGATAGCTGAATCTGGCTACATTGCTTTTCTATTTTTGTACATTTCTCGGATTTTTTCACGAAGAGTTTCAACCTCAAAATTAACCGGCGTATCAATGTCCTCGTGTTTTCAAGCACTTTCGTATGCTGTTAAAAAAGTATATCATTCTATTTAAAAAATCATACTTGCTTCAATATCTCGATCGATACAAGGTTTAAGGCACTTCATCACACAAGAAAGTACGTGCCCCTTAGCGTACTATCATCTGCCAAAAACATCGTTTCGATACCTGGAATCGTTCACGGAATAAATACGTGACTCACCCTGTATATCTAGGTTGCAGGCACACACTATTGTACTTGACGTGGAAACTTTAGCAAGCATTGGTGGTTCTCTGTCGATTGCAATCTTTTTCTGGCCACGACTGGAGTAAAGAGAGCGTTTTCGTCTGTATACGAGTACATGTAAGTATGCAATAAGTAGTAGCGAAAGGTTTGTAGTGTTTCACACACAAGCACCACTGACATTAAGTCCTTAACAACAGCCACCAACTACATCAAAACCCTGTACTGGAAAACTAAATGTATAAGACAGACAATTTCCGATATCATCTCTCTAATAGTAGTGATAGCCCCAATCTTTGTATCTTTCGCTACCAGCTCTGTGTTAACTGAGACAGACATTCTTGGATTCATACTTCAGTCCACTCTCCACTTCCAGCTTTCGTAACGCTTTCTTCAAAGTCACAAAATATTGTTTATGGAGATAATTTGAGGCTACATTACCTCATTATCGTTCGACAGAGGAAAAAACTATTGAAGTGTAATTTCGATTAACAAACTCATGCTCCTAAAAAGCTAACAAAATAAACTTTTTACCGTTCTTGAAAGTATCATCAACATATAATGTGTCACACTATGAATTTTGAGGCTTTCAGCTTCTCAGAAAATTATAATTTTTAGGGAGCATCATTACGTAACAAAAAGTCCGTCCTATCTGTTGCTCATCTAGTGGGTAAATTCGGAGAGTTTTCCACCTAGCTTATTGTAAATGGATTCCCGTAAGCTGTCAGCACCCACAATGGTTATTTCTTCAGTATGTTGTCACTTTAGATGATTACACTGAGGTGGAAAAAGTCAGGCGATACCTACTACACTACTGGCCATTAAAATTGCTGCAACACGAAGATGACGTGCTACGGACGCCAAATGTATCCGACAGGAAGAGGATGCTGTGATATGCAAATGATTAGCTTGTCAGAGCATTCACACAAGATTCGCGCAGGTGGTGACACCTACATCGTGCTGACATGAGGAAAGTTTCCAACCGATTTCTCATACACGAACAACAGTTTACCGGCGTTGCCTGGTGATACGTTGTTGTGATGCCTCGTGTAAGGAGGAGAAATGCGTATCATCACGCTTCCGACTTTGATAAAGGTCGGATTGTAGCCTATCGCGACTGCGGATTATCGTATCGCAACATTTTTGCTCGCGTTGGTCGAGATCCAAAGACTGTTAGCAGAATATGGAATCGGTGGGTTCAGGAGGGTAATATGGAACGCAGTGCTGGATCTCAACGGCCTCGTATCACTAGCAGTCGAGATGACAGGCATCTTATCCGCATGGCTGTAACGGATCGTGCAGTCACGTCTCAATTCCTGAGTCAACAGATGGGGATGTTTGTAAGACAACAACCATCTGCACGAACAGTTCGACGTTTGCAGCAGCGTGGACTATCAGCTCCGAGACCATGGCTGCGGTTACCCTTGACACTGCATCACAGACAGGAGCGCCTGCGATGGTGTACTCAACGACGAACCTGGGTGCACGAATGGCAAAAGTCATTTTTTCGGATGAATCCAGGTTCTGTTTACAGCATCATGATGGTCCCATCCATGTTTGGCGACATCGCGGTGAACGCACATTGGAAGCGTGTATTCGTCATCGCCCTACTGGCGTATCACCCTGCGTGATGGTATGGGCTGCCATTGGTTACACGTCTCGCTCACCTCTTGGTCGCATTGACGGCACTTTGAACAGTGGACGTTACATTTCAGATGTGTTACGACCCGTGATTTTACCCTTCATTCGATCCCTGTGGAATCCTATATATCAGCAGGATAATGAGCGACCACATTTTGTAGGCCCTGTACGGGCCTTTCTGGATACAGAAAATGTTCGACTGTTGCCCTGGCCAGCACATTCTCCAGGTCTCTCACGAGAACGTCTGGTCAATAGTGACCGGGCAACTGGCTTGTCACAATACGCCAGTCAGTACTCCTGATGAGCTGTGGTATCGTGTTGAAGCTGCGTGTACAGCTGTACCTGTACACGCCATCCAAACTCTGACGCAATGCCCAGGCGTGTCAAGGCCGTTATTATGGCCAGAGGTGGTTGTTCAGGGTACTGATTTCTCAGGATGTATTCACCCAAATTGCATGAAAATATAATCACATTTCAGTTCTAGTATAATATATCTGTCCAATAAATACCCGTTTATCATCTGCATTTCTTCTTGGCGTAGCAATTTTAATGGCCACTAGTGTAATATCGCGTCGGAACTCCTCTAGCCCAGTGTAGTGCAGTGACATAGACTCAGAAAGTCGTTGGGTGTCCCCTGCAGAAATATTGAGCCATACTGCCACTATAGCCGTCCATAATTGTAAAAGTGTTCACGGTGCAGTATTTTGTGCACGAACTGACCTCTCGATTATGTCCCATAGATGTTTGATGGGATTCATATCGGCCGACTTGTGCGGCCATATCATTCGCTCGGATTGTCAGAATGTTCTTCAAACAATTGTGGGAGGGTGACACGGGGCACTGTCATCCACAAAAATTCCATGGTTTTTGTGCAACATGAAGTCCATGAGTGGGTCAAAATGGTCCATTTCCAGTCGGTGTTCGGTTCGGTTGGATTAGAATACCTAGTCTACTACATGTAAACAACGCCCGCACCATTATGGCGCCACTACCAGCTTGCACAGTGCCTTGTCGACAACATGAGTCCATGGCTTCGTGAGGTCTGCGCTACACTTGAGCCGTATCATGAGCTCGTACCAACTGAAATCGGACTCAGCTGACCAGGCCACGGTTTTCCAGTTGTCTAGTGGTCAACTGATAGGGTGACGAGCCCAGGAGAGGCGCTGCAGACAATGTCGTGCTGTTAACAGAGGCACTCGCGTTGGTCGTCTCCTGCCATACTCTGTTAATGTCAAATCTCGCCCCATCCTGCTGACGGGTACTTTCGTCGTACGTGCCACATTGATTTCTGAGGTTATTTCACACAGTGTTGCTTGTCTGTCATCACTGACAACTCTTCGCGAGCACCGTTGCTCTTGGTCGTTAAGTGGAGACCGTCAGTCACTGCGTTGCCTGTGGTGAGAGGTAATACCTTAAATTTGGTTTTCTCGGCACACTTTTCACACTGTGGACCTCGAAATATGGAATTCGCTAACGATTTACGGAATGGAATGTCCGATGTGTCTAGACCCGCCAGGTTATCCGAGAGCGCTAATGTGCTGCTTCGTGGACTCGCGTAGGCGCGCTGGCCCCTGATCGAATCCGCCTGGCGGATTGCCGACGGCGGTCGGTGTGTCGGCCAGCCCGGATGTGGTTTTTAGACGGTTTTCCACATCCCACTAGGTGAATACCGGGCTGGTCCCCACGTTCCGCCTCGGTTACACGACTCGCAGACACCTGAACACGTTCGCACTATTCCATGGATTACACTAGATACAGACAGCTGGGGTACACTACTGCCGTCCTCGGGGGTACGGGGTGGCGGCAGAAAGGGCACCCGGCCACTCCTTAAAACTAACCTTGCCAGATCCGTTCTAATCGTGCCGACCCTGTGAAACCGCGGGACAAGGCACGAGCAAAAGAAAGAAAGAAAGAATGTCCGATGTGTCTAGCTCCAACAATCACTCCGCCTTCAAAGTCTCTTAATTCCCGTCGGGCGGCCATAATCTCGTCGAAAACCTTTTTGCATGAGTCATCTGAGTACAAATGACAGGTTCTTCAATGCACTGCCCTCTTATACCTTTTGAACATGATACTACAGTCATCTGTATACGTGCGTGTCGCTATCCCATGACTTCTGTTTCCTCAGTGTATTTTGTGAACAGTTTTTATGCCAGTATACATGTCGCTTTTATATTTGTTCCGTTAATTTAAACTAATAAAAGAAAGAAAAGGACTGTAAACGATATATTCTAATAGTTATTTCGGTGCTGTTGCTGCTCTGCATAACTGACTGACATTATACGAATTCCGAAAACTTCATGAGGCAGAAACTATGTAGAACTACCTTCCTAAGCTTTGGTATCGAAGAATAAAAATTAAGAGTGATTCAGTGCATAATACAGCATAAGACCAGAGGCTGTTGACACTGTTACTGTGTCTGGTTTAGTAGGATTATACATGTTGTAGTTGGTCTCTACATCTAGCTCAGAAATTGTAATCACTCAGAAAAGAGCAAATAAAACAGTAAAAAATTACAGCCATGAATAAAATAACAGTACGAAGACATCAGATACATCTAGAATACCTCTTTTCCTATATTCACCTTCACCAAATTTCGGCATGCAATTTGAGAACATCTAAGTCTGGTGGAAGTGACAGCAAAAAATTGTATGTCCAGGTTTGAAATACGAGAAATAAAATGTGCCAATACATTCATGAGACAAAAAGGTGCCATTATAAAAATAGACTTTTCATGAAGGAATTCTAAGGTAAAACTAGACAACATCAATAAAATACAAAGTCTTTTCCTTGTTCAGCGAAAGTCTTAAAGGTAAATCGCCCTATAATTGTTTTTGCACTTTGTTTTTGTAAGTATTACATCTAATAAATAATGTGAAAACAAATGCAAGAATAAAAGAAGTAAATAATGAAGCAAAATCTCTGAAAGAGAGACAGGGAGAGAGAGAGAGAGAGAGAGAGAGAAAAAGAGAGAGCGTATTGGGGGAAGGAGCGGTGTAAAAGTAAGGTCATATGGGAAAGTATAATTACAAGAACATAATGTTGCCTGATATCACTACATGTAATTGTGACCGTTTTTGTTGACATGAGCCGGCCGGAGTGGCCGTGCGGTTCTAGGCGCTATAGTCTGGAACCGCGTGACCGCTACGCTCGCAGGTTCGAATCCTGCCTCGGGCATGGATGTGTGTGATGTCCTTAGGTTAGTTAGGTTTAAGTAGTTCTATGTTCTAGGGGACTGATGACCATAGCAGTTAAGTCCCATTGTGCTGCGAGCCATTTGAACCATTTGTTGACATGATGTATATGTGAACTTCCTTCACACTTTGCATGGTCGTGTATCTGCATTTTATTAGTATAAAATTGTAACACGAAGACTAACACATAAGGCATTTTAGTTTTGGAGCGATGAAATCCCACGTGGTGTAAAAATTAATTTGGTACTGGCAATTAGCGTTACAGGAGACTACGCAACAAAACACAGGATATGCGTTCCAGCAGGGCGGAAAGCTGCAGCCGCTTGCCGCTTCAAAAACTGTTCATGCGCAAATGCGCAGTACAATATGTTTTCTAACGCATAGTGGAGGTTTCCTGATCGCTGCTCGAATGATCCCTACACGGAAATTTACCCGAGAGGACCGATCAACTCACTGGAAGGTGGCACGGAATTTTTCTGGGGCAACTAAAGAAACGAGTAATAAGGAGTAAAGTTGGTCAAAGTACAGGAGTATAGGGATAGCGTTAACAACTCTTACTCGGGTGTGGATGGCCACGGGTGTGGATAGCGATTGCGGACTCCGGTACCACTATAAGTTTTTAAACCTTTCTGCGTCTGCGATTCCAAATGGCATCATTAAGTATTCCTGGCTTTTTTGTGCTTCCCAAGCTTCAATGATACCGTTTGGCATCGCTTCACATTGTTCAAGTTTGGCCAACAGATCACAGTGGCGTTTGCTTTCATGACTCGCCGTTTGTTTGAAGTGCAGAAGTCCGCAGCTCGTGGTCGTGCGCTAGCGTTCTCGCTTCCCGCGCCCGGGTTCCCGGGTTCGATTCCCGGCGGGGTCAGGGATTTTTTCTGCCTCGTGATGACTGGGTGTTGTGTGACGTCCTTAGGTTAGTTAGGTTTAAGTAGTTCTAAGTTCTAGGGGACTGATGACCATAGATGTTAAGTCCCATAGTGCTCAGAGCCATTTTGAAGTGCAGAACAGAGAAGTGTTGTGGGTTGTGCTACTGCATTTGCGAGTGAATAATAACTGTTGTGTTTAGTTTTATTCTGTGTATACTGAAATTCTTGGTTATGAAACCAACTTTACGTAGTTCCTCAAGGGTAAGGGAAAGAAATGCGGTAAGATTACAATACAGTTACGTATGCATTTTTTTAAGTAATTATTATGTAATTTCTAATGATGCCATTTGGAATCATTATTTTATTTATTAACCAATAGCTTCAAAAGAACTTTTGCAATGGATATGGAATATGTGCAGCATATACAGTAAATATCCATCACAAAAAAATTTTCCCCAATTTTTTTTTCTAAATGTGACGCACAAAGGGTTAAAAGTATTTCTTGTCGCTGTACTTGCAGTGCGCGCCACAATCACTTTATTTGGTAGCTGTAAGTAACGGAAGAGGTGATCGTCTAATCTTATTGATTATTTGAATCTTTTGGCGTTGCTACGCTTGCAATTAGTCGGTACCAGGAACGGAGTTGACTTGGCTCACGGGGTGAACCTTTTGTAGTGGGACTGGAGACCGAATTAATTTCAGTGAGAGATATTGGTGGACGGTGTTGGAGGCAGTTGAACACGAGTGGCTTCAGTTACGGGTCTAAATAGGGGGGTGCTGCGTCACAGCTTTCCCGTCTAAATGGTCTTGTAATTTTTGATTCTCCTTGCAACAAAGCATGTGTAACGCTTTGTCGGGCGACATCGCGTATAAATGCGCATAGCTAGTAGTCCGTTCTCTCGGCGCGTGAGTTTCAGTCACAGAAACTGTCGCTTGCATCGCGGCTGACCGAATTGTGCGAAATATCTCACGCGAACACATTCCAGAAGCAGCACGAAATTAGGACACAGCAAGGTGGGAAGCGCAGAAACTGCGGGAGAAAGCGACACGGTAATTAATAACGATCCGAACATCTGCATCTGTAATCAGCAGAACACCTGAGGCTGCACGCTGGGAGGCGCCTTTGTCACCACCACGATTTCCTCCCATTCTCTGTTCCATTCGCGAACCTTGCGTGGGATGAAGGAATGTCTATAATCTCGCGTACGAGCTCTGACTTTCCTGCCGCAATCACTGCGCTTGGTGCGTGTAGGAGGAGGTAACAATTTTCCCGACTGCTCTTGGAACGGACTCTCTTTGAAATCCAATAGTAAATCTTATTGTGAGGCTTAACGTCTCTATTACAGCGTCAGTCAATGAAGTTTGATGAATATCCTCCGTAACGCCCTCGCACCCGCTAAACGAAGTCGTGAAATAGCATGCCTCTCTTCTTAGGATCTTTTTTCTCCTCTATTAATTCCATCTGATAACAGTTACATACGTAGAAGAATTGGTACTTTTTCCAAAGGATAAGAGCGTTATAACAAATCCCACCAGAAAGAAAGCAACAGAGTAAATTCTTAAGGATGATTTTCAAAGAATTACACTACTGGACACTAAAATTGCTACACCACGAAGATGACGTGCTGCAGACGCGAAATTTAGCCGACAGGAAGAAGATGCTGTGATATGCAAATGATTAGCTTGTCAGAGCATTCACACAAGGTTGGCGCCGGTGGCGACACCTACAACGTGCTGACATGAAGAAAGTTTCCAATCGATTTCTCATACACAAACAGCAGTTGACCGGCGTTGCCTGGTGAAACGTTGTTGTGATGCCTTGTGTAAGGAGAAGAAATGCGTACCATCACGTTTCCGACTTTGATAAGGGTCGGATTGTAGCCTATCGCGATTGCGGATTATCGTATCGCGACATTGCTGCTCGCGTTGGTCGAGGTCCAATGACTGTTAGCAGAATATGGAATCGGTGGGCTCAGGAGAGTAATACGGAACGCCGTGCTGGATCCCAACGGCCTCGTATCACTAGCAGTCGAGATGACAGGCATCTTAGCCGCATGGCTGTAACGGATCGTGCAGTCACGTCTCGATCCCTGAGTCAACAGATGGGGATGTTTGCAAGACAACAACTTACTTCGAAGAAACCTTGAAAATGGAACTAAAACTACGAAAATTGGTCGCCAGCTCTGAAGGAGCAAATGTTATTCCACGTTTCTTAAGCAAACGTCCATGTAATTCCTTCCTAAAGGTAACGTGAACGTAATTAAATTTTGAATTTATTTGAGTTCATTGCTTTAAAGAACATAACTATAGTTTTATTGCAATATTTACGTAATTTTACATTAACTTTTTGCAAATTCAAACACAAGACGGCTACGCTAACTTTACTTTATATGTAGAATACTTACTGCTAAGAGGAAATTCTGCTGTACAATGTGACCATAAAAGTTAGCTTTAATATTAATCCCTTGTGAACATAATTGTAATTGAAACGTGTTTTCAGAAATCTTAAATTAAGGTATTTATGAAGACAAGTAATTGTCGTAATTGCAGCTTTAAAAAACGCATATTCATATACTCAAATTCATACTTAACTTTTTGGAAACAAGAACTTGTAGATCCAAATAACAATTTAAATCTCTAATTTTAACCTTTTCAGTTTTGACATATGTATCACACGAATTTAATTACTGACTGAGCACCTCTAACAATTTTGGGGATATAATTTGAACTTAAGATCTTCCTTGCCTTGACTAAGCAGGCAGTGGGTTACTGTTGTTGACATTGTGTGGCAGATGGAAAATGTCTTCAAGTCTCCATATGAGTGCACGTTACTGAAGCAAGCCTGTGTGCTTGTGGTCGACACTGTACCTTTGGTAGCCGCACCCAACGTTGCAGTCAACAACAGCTCGGAAAATCTTACACTGCACACAACTCTAACGACAGAGACGACGTTTAAACATCATTCACTGCTGCCGTTTCCGAATATTAGCACTGGTCACACAGATTCACCATTCTCAACATTGCTGAAATCACGAAACGCGGCTTGTGCCCGTACCCTCGACCTTTCTGTAAGCAACCGTCTTTTTCGTCGCTTTCCCCATGACATGACCGCTTAAGGCCACCTTGTCCTCTGAAAGGAAAACCCCGTTCTCACTGAATTTACTTTATTCTATTGGCTGAATACTGTTAAACATGAGATAGTGTCAGTCAGTTTCTTTTACAAAACGCGAATTCAAAATCAACTTACAACTGTTGAAAGCAGTAAAGGAAACAAAAGAAAAGTTCGGAGTAGGTATTAAAATCCATGGAGAAGAATAAAAACTTTGAGGTTCGCCGATGACATTGTAATTCTATCAGAGACAGCAAAGGACTTGGAAGAGCAGTTTAACGGAATGGACAGTGTCTTGAAAGGAGGGTATAAGATGAACATCAATAAAAGCAAAACGAGGATAATGGAATGTAGTCGAATTAAGTCGGGTGATGCTGAGGGAATTAGATTAGGAAATGAGACACTTAAAGTAGTAAAGGAGTTTTGCTATTTGGGGACCAAAATAACTGATGATGGTCGAAGTAGAGAGGATATAAAATGTAGACTGGCAATGACGAGGAAAGCGTTTCTGAAGAAGAGAAATTTGTTAACATGGAGTATAGATTTAAATGTCAGGAAGTCGTTTCTGAAAGTATTTGTATGGAGTGTAGCCATGTATGGAAGTTAAACATGGACGATAAATAGTTTGGACAAGAAGAGAATAGAAGCTTTCGAAATGTGGTGCTACAGAAGAATGCTGAAGATTAGATGGGTAGATCACATAACTAATGGGGAGGTATTGAATAGAATTGGGGAGAAGAGGTGTTTGTGGCACAACTTGACCAGAAGAAGGGATCGCTTGGTAGGACATGTTCTGAAGCACCAAGGGATCACCAATTTAGTATTGGAGGGCAGCGTGGAGGGTAAAAATCGTAGAGGGAGACCAAGAGATGAATACACTAAGCAGATTCAGAAGGATGTAGGCTGCAGTAGGTACTGGGAGATGAAGAAGCTTGCACAGGATAGAGTAGCATGGAGAGCTGCATCAAACCAGTCTCAGGACTGAAGACCACAACAACAACATGTGCATTTAAATGCCTGGTGCCACTTTCTGCCATTCATTTAGTGTATCGTCGGTATGAGAAATTTCTCTCACGAAGTGTGAAAAGAAGAAGAATACTGCACATACTTTAAAGTTAGGTCACATATGTCGTAGTTCTTGATGAAATATTTATGTGGGATGGTTCAGCAATAAGTATTCTTCTTATCCTAACCTCTTTGCATCGTAAACTCAACAATTACAGGTTGGTATTTTCCAGCAGGGTAACGTGGTGTAAAGCCGTCGGCACACGGACCGTGCTGTCGAACGTTAACGTTGAGAGTGCCAGGTTCAACGTGCTGCTGAACGCTCAGGAACGTTGCGACTTGTGCATACGGTACGTCGGCCCCAACGTGGTATACGCGATCGCAACGCATTCCAGCGGCAGTTTGAGGGATGTTTCTAGTTCGTAAATCACGCTGTTTACTCAACGGGAGCGCGTAAAATTCCCACGTTAGCTCTATTAAAACGCACATTTCCTCCATCGTCCACGAAAAGGAAAGTACTATGTCCAGTCAGTAAGGACACAGGCTTATAAAAGTTCCATTACAAACAGTGCAGTACAAATTTGGAATACTTCTCCGCATACGATAAACATTATTTCATCATTCCCACATTTCAGTAAAACCCCAAGGTCAGTCTTACTTGATCACTGTTCCTACCCAGTAGCGGAACCTAATAAATACGCGAATGTTAGGAAAAAAAATTGGGAGCGTTAAGACGCGACATGCAATTTTTACTTAAATATATTGTCTTACACCAACATCCATGTTGTACTTAACCATATTGTGTTACCCCTTGCTAAAAACGTTAATCGTAGATAATTATGTTACTAATTGAAATTTAATTATAACAAATTGTACCAAGAACAATGCGTTTTGGGTGGATCTTCAGTGTGTCGCTGCCTTCAAATAGCCTACTCTCATAATGCGCAAATTACAATAATTCTTTTGCCACGAATATGACGTTTCTGATAATTTTATTGGAACGAACCACACAACTAACAACGGGGCAAATTACATGTGCGAATCTGGTTCTGGTGACGGGGCTGCAAACCATCAGGACCTGCAGTTAAGTACATATAAGAGTCAATGCGTTCTAGATCTCTCCTCTTTCCCAGCGCCCACAGTTGCTATAAACCCTGAAAAGAACGGGATAGCATTGCGCAAAGTGATACTTGTGGACCATTGGCGGCGCTGGATGCTGCGCTGGGTGTAGTAAGTTTAGCAGCATCTGATCCCGGCAGCCATGTTGAAGTTCCACTGGTGGTGGTCCATCTCGTGGGTGGGAAATCCTGTCTTTCATTGCGAGCAAAACATCTAGGGCAAGACTTTACTAAGCTAACAGGCTTGTTTACACGTCTAAGTGGCTGTCCGCACGGCTGTGTGTGTCTTCGTTGTTGTGGCTGCTTGGGGCGGTCGCGAGCAATGGGCGTCTCGACCAACAATTGGGGGTCTGGTGAGACTTATCGGCCGCTGTTGCACCCGAATCATATTGCTCTAAGATTTGCAATACTTAGGGAAGTGTTGGATCAGAGTACGTTATGATCTGTTCGCGTATTCTACTATCTGGGAGACTGAATATTATTGCATCGCTAATCATCAAATCACTGTAAAAGTTGTCACAGCTACATTTACATTTACACTTCCTACTCATACCCGTCAATTCTCTATACCACTGACAGTACGTCTGTTGCAGCTTTTTCTGCAAGAGAAAAAACTGATATCTGGCTGCAGCTACTGGAACTTGCTGGTCATAGTACTGAGTTAATGCAGTGATTACTGCGTCATAGCTGAGTCCTCCAGAAGACATAGTTGGGAATAGTTTTTTTATTAAGCTGGAACACTGGGGTCACTGCAATTGAAAGAAAATGTTGTAGTTTCACAATACCTTGAATTTGATGAACTTCACACTGTGTTTGGAACTGTGTCAGGTATTCGAGCCATTCCTCTTCGGTGTCCTTAAATTGCAGGAATGGTGGTATGCTGGTCGGTGGTACTTGTTGGTCTTGTCGGTTGGTTGATGGGTGTGGTGTGGGCAAAGTGACTTGTGTAGCCAGAAGTTTTTGTACCGTCGTCAGCAAGGGTTGTACCGTCGTCAGCTAGGCATCAGTTTGTTGGTTATGGGGATGGGTTGGGTTGTTTGGGGGACGAGACCAAACAGCGAGGTCATCGGTCTCGGGAAGGATGGGGAAGGAAGTCAGCCGTGCCCTTTCAAAGGAACCATCCCAGCATTTGCCTGGAGCGATTTAGGGAAATCACGGAAAACCTAAATCAGGACGGCCGGAAGCGGGATTGAACCGTCGTCCGCCGGAATGCGAGTCCAGTGTTGAACCACTGCGCCACCTCGCTCGGTGTTGGTTATGAAACTGAGAAGCTTGTGTTAGATCCATTACATTGGCCCTCTGCGGATGAGGTGCGGGGCCAGGGGGTGGAGGACGCAGGGTAGCCATGGTTTACACATATAAAAAGAGAAAGTTAATTTGTTCTGCCGCTCCCCTCCTGGAATACATGCAAGAACACATCAATAAATTAGCAATAAGCACCACTGCAAGCTAAAACACAAGAGAAGCAAGCAAAATCTTCTTCTGAATTATACTCGTCGCCATCTTTTATATCCTCTCGTCTCTGTAGGCTTGTACCAGGGGAGCAAGGAGAGGATGTTGGTTGGTGGCCAGTATCCTCTTTCCATAGCACGAACTGCAAACATATATCGACTGGGTTCTTTATTCATAAGCATAGAAAATTATTTAACTCAAGATAGCCGTTGTGGTACCAGCTCACTGTAATAGTCCATGTTAGCCTCACTGCTGGTGAAGTATAAGTCCGCTATATGCACTGTTCTGATCGCTATGTGCTTCCTGTCTCTGAGCTAGCGGCAGAGCTAAGTGCTACTGCGACTCCCACTGGGCTGTGACTCATGACTGACTGGAACTCGCTCAGTGCGGCAGACTGTCATTCCCGTCCGTGGCAGCGATCTGACTACTGGTGGCCAAGAGGGCGTTGGCGGTTCATTTCCTGTGAGTCTCTCGTTGGCCTCTATCGATCTTCCTGCAACCTCTTTGCCGCCTGGTGTGCTGGCGCCAGCTTACACCAGCACAATGTGTACTGTTTTTATGGACCAAGTTAATGGAGGTTGCACATCAAACTACACAACCTGCAGAAGAAGCCATGGCTAATATTTTCTTCCTCTTTTTCCTAACGGCATCCTGTATCTTCACAGGTGCTACATGTTAGTCTGTTTGACAATGTTAGTAGTAGATGGTGGCCAGATGCTCCTCGCCCCCATTCCCAGGATTAGCCCATATTTCTGCATCTAGTGTTATCTTTGTGAAAGTAGGAGATTGTGTTAGAAATGTCTACGAATTGTGGAACTCGTGCAGAACACAGGTATCACTCTGGTATTCATCTCGTCAGATGTGGGAAACCAACTAAAAGCCGCATTAAAGCTGGGTGACCCAAGGGCTCTTGTTGTCAATCCTGGACGAATTATCTTTGGCGCTGGCTCACATTCCAAAATAACAGAAGCGGTGTGTTAATTTACGTCATTTCCCAGATGGGTCATGTAGCCATAACTAATCACTTTGATAAATACTGTACATCAATACATTACTGCACTGAGTGCACCAGATGTGTGTTGTCTGGAACTGTGATCACACTTAAGATCATTCATACATTCTGCTACAAGTAACAGTTAAAAAATCTCTCTCTTTACAGAGTGTCTCTCATCAGAGTAATTAGGTGTATTTTCTCTGGTATTTTAGCAGATATTTGCAACTTCGTTTTTGCAATGTGTAGCTGTAATCAACCCAAACATATACTGCTCATTTCGTCTTTCATGCGATGCCTGGTGTCAACGAAAACTTTCGATCTGTTTCCCATTACAGGCAAAACGATTTTTAAAGTCGAATTTTATGTACCCACTCAATAGGGTGGTCCCAAATTGAACTAGTACAAATTTAGTTTTATCGATATGTATTAACAGTGACAGTAAAACAAGAAGGACAACCAGTACTTTGGCAGTGACTAAGCAGCACTTTTGCTAGGTGGTAGCAGACAGAGTGGACCATGGAGCTGCTGTCACCTCTGGAACACTGAGAATTCTGGAGGTTTGCTGTTCCTGTTAATACACATCGATAAAACGAAAATAATACTAGAAAAATATGGGGCTGCTCCCTCCAATGGGGATGTAAAGTTTGGCTTTAAAAATCATTTTGCTCATAATAGGATACAAACCAATGCAGTTAGTCGACACTGGGTATCACATGACAGATGTGATGAGTAGTATTGCTTATGCTGAATCCTGGTGCATGTTGCAAAAACTAAATTTCATATATCTGCAGAAACACAAGAGACAACGTGCCTGACGACTCTTAGGTGAGACACTTGATATATGCATGCTTATTTTACACGTGATAGATATGTAATCTTACGTTCTTTGCTTTCTCTTTCATTGCATTGTTGACCAGTTACGTCTTATGCAAGTACATGTGCCCAGTCAGTTGACTGAACATGAAAGGACATTGCCTATCCAAATGAGGCTGTTACATGAGCTGCAAGTAGATATGGGTAAAATAGCTCTCTCTCCATATATATACACTCCTGGAAATGGAAAAAAGAACACGTTGACACCGGTGTGTCAGACCCACCATACTTGCTCCGGACACTGCGAGAGGGCTGTACAAGCAATGATCACACGCACGGCACAGCGGACACACCAGGAACCGCGGTGTTGGCCGTCGAATGGCGCTAGCTGCGCAGCATTTGTGCACCGCCGCCGTCAGTGTCAGCCAGTTTGCCGTGGCATACGGAGCTCCATCGCATTCTTTAACACTGGTAGCATGCCGCGACAGCGTGGACGTGAACCGTATGTGCAGTTGACGGACTTTGAGCGAGGGCGTATAGTGGGCATGCGGGAGGCCGGGTGGACGTACCGCCGAATTGCTCAACACGTGGGGCGTGAGGTCTCCACAGTACATCGATGTTGTCGCCAGTGGTCGGCGGAAGGTGCACGTGCCCGTCGACCTGGGACCGGACCGCAGCGACGCACGGATGCACGCCAAGACCGTAGGATCCTACGCAGTGCCGTAGGGGACCGCACCGCCACTTCCCAGCAAATTAGGGACACTGTTGCTCCTGGGGTATCGGCGAGGACCATTCGCAACCGTCTCCATGAAGCTGGGCTACGGTCCCGCACACCGTTAGGCCGTCTTCCGCTCACGCCCCAACATCGTGCAGCCTGCCTCCAGTGGTGTCGCGACAGGTGTGAATGGAGGGACGAATGGAGACGTGTCGTCTTCAGCGATGAGAGTCGCTTCTGCCTTGGTGCCAATGATGGTCGTATGCGTGTTTGGCGCCGTGCAGGTGAGCGCCACAATCAGGACTGTATACGACCGTGGCACACAGGGCCAACACCCGGCATCATGGTGTGGGGAGCGATCTCCTACACTGGCCGTACACCACTGGTGATCGTCGAGGGGACACTGAATAGTGCACGGTACATCCAAACCGTCATCGAACCCATCGTTCTACCATTCCTAGACCGGCAAGGGAACTTGCTGTTCCAACAGGACAATGCACGTCCGCATGTATCCCGTGCCACCCAACGTGCTCTAGAAGGTGTAAGTCAACTACCCTGGCCAGCAAGATCTCCGGATCTGTCCCCCATTGAGCATGTTTGGGACTGGATGAAGCGTCGTCTCACGCGGTCTGCACGTCCAGCACGAACGCTGGTCCAACTGAGGCGCCAGGTGGAAATGGCATGGCAAGCCGTTCCACAGGACTACATCCAGCATCTCTACGATCGTCTCCATGGGAGAATAGCAGCCTGCATTGCTGCGAAAGGTGGATATACACTGTACTAGTGCCGACATTGTGCATGCTCTGTTGCCTGTGTCTATGTGCCTGTGGTTCTGTCAGTGTGATCATGTGATGTATCTGACCCCAGGAATGTGTCAATAAAGTTTCCCCTTCCTGGGACAATGAATTCACGGTGTTCATATTTCAATTTCCAGGAGTGTATATATATATACACACAGGGTTATTACGAATGATTGAAGCGATTTCACAGCTCTTCAATAACTTTATTATGTGAGATATTTTCACAATGCTTTGCACACACATACAAAAACTCAAAACTTTTTTTAGGCATTCACAAATGTTTGATATGTGCCTCTTTAGTGATTCGGCAGACATCAAGCCGATAATCAAGTTCCTCCCACACTCGGCACAGCATGTCCCCATCAATGAGTTCGAAAGCATCGTTGATGCGAGCTCGCAGTTCTGGCACGTTTCTTGGTAGAGGAGGTTTAAACACTGAATCTTTCACATAACCCCACAGAAAGAAATCGCATGGGGTTAAGTCGGGAGAGCGTGGAGGCCATGACATGAATTGCTGATCATGATCTCCACCACGACCGACCCATCGGTTTTCCAATCTCCTGTTTAAGAAATGCCGAACAACATGACGGAAGTGCGGTGGAGCACCATCCTGTTGAAAGATGAAGTCGGCGCTGTCGGTCTCCAGTTGTGGCATGAGCCAATTTTCCAGCATGTCCAGATACACGTGTCCTGTAACGTTTTTATCGCAGAAGAAAAAGGGGCCGTAAACTTTAAACCGTGAGATTGCACAAAACACGTTAACTTTTGGTGAATTGCGAATTTGCTGCACGAATGCGTGAAGATTCTCTACCGGCCAGATTCGCACATTGTGTCTGTCCACTTCACCATTAAGAAAAAATGTTGCTTCATCACTGAAAACAAGTTTCGCACTGAACGCATCCTCTTCCACGAGCTGTTGCAACCGCTCCGAAAATTCAAAGCGTTTGACTTTGTCATCGGGTGTCAGGGCTTGTAGCAATTGTAAACGGTAAGGCTTCTGCTTTAGCCTTTTCCGTAATATTTTCCAAACCGTCGGCTGTCGTACGTTTAGCTCCCTGCTTGCTTATTCATCGACTTCCGCGGGCTACGCGTGAAACTTGCCCGCACGCGTTCAACCGTTTCTTCGCTCACTGCAGGCCGACCCGTTGATTTCCCCTTACAGAGGCATCCAGAAGCTTTAAACTGCGCATACCATCGCCGAATGGAGTTAGCAGTTGGTGGATCTTTGTTGAACTTCGTCCTGAAGTGTCGTTGCACTGTTATGACTGACTGATGTGAGTGCATTTCAAGCACGACATACGCTTTCTGGACTCCTGTCGACATTTTGTCTCACTGCGCTCTCGAGCGCTCTGGCGGCAGAAACCTGAAGTGCAGCTTCAGCCGAACAAAACTTTATGAGTTTTTCTACGTATCTGTAGTGTGTCGTGCCCATATGTCAATGAATGGAGCTACAGTGAATTTATGAAATCGCTTCAATCAATTGTAATAGCCCTATATATATATATATATATATATATATATATATATATATATATATATATATATATATATGTGTGTGTGTGTGTGTGTGTGTGTGTGTGTGCGTGCGTGCACGTGTGTTTAGACACGAAACCTACCACCATCCTATTCTATTTTAGAAATTCTGAGGACTGTTCAAGTGCATGATGGTGTTATACGTGACATGACACCATTATCCACCCAAAGTACATAGGGCATTGGCTCCAGTTGTCTACGAATAAATACATAAGAGTTATTTCACATTAAAGCAATGTATGCAATGCTTATGAAGTGTTGCTTTTGTTTCTAGAGGATTTGGATGAGATTATTGTACAGTATAAGTGACTTGATGCTACAACTGCTCACATTGAGCATGATGACATGGCTAACGTTGCGCTGTCACCAATCTCCACCCAGAGCTCATGGAGAATAGCTGCATTTGTTTATGATCGAATACATAAATGTTATTTTATATAAAAAGAGCTAATAATAATTATACTGGAACGCTTATCATATGTTCTTATTACTTGGATAATTGGATGGTAGTATGATGTCAGAATGGGCTGAGGCTACAGCTAACGACCTGGAACATAAGGACGTTATTCTGATATCATTTTCCACCCAGAGTTCATGGGGAGTTGCTCCAATTGCAAGTGAACGAATACTTAAGGGTTATTTCATATTGAAAATGCTGACAGTTATAATTTACTTTAGCATAATATTCTCATCAAATATATTTGTTTCTAGGTAGCTTAGATGGTGATGTAATTGATGTTGATGTTGTGATTAGGCTGTGGTTATCGAAATAATGAAATTGCATCCGTCTGATGTAGAGATGTGGACAATGGCATATGTAAATTCAAGAAATTACACTGAAACGCCAAAGAAACTGCTATAGGCATGTGTATTCAAATACAGAGATACCTAAATCGGCAGAATACGGCGCTGCGGTCGGCAACGCTTATATAAGACAACTAATGTATGACGCAGTTGTTAGATTGGTTACTACTGCCACAATGGAAGGTTATCAAGATTTAAGTGAGTTTGAATGTGGTGTTATAGTCGGCGCACGAGAACTGGGACACAGCGTCTCCGATGTAGCGATGAGGTGGGGATTTTCCGATACGATGATTTCAAAAGTGTACCTGAATATCACAAATCCGGTAAAACATCAAATCTCCGACATAGCTGCGGCCGGAAAAAGATCCTGCAAGAACGGGACCAACAACTATTGAATAGAATCGTTCAACGTGACAGATGTGCAACCCTTCCGCAAATTGCTGCAGATATCAATGCTGGGCCATCAATAATTGTCAGCGTGCGAACCATTCAGCGAAGCATTTTCGATATGGGCTTTCGAAGCCGAAGGCCCACTCATGAACCCTCGATGACTTCACGACACAAAATCGTACGCCTCGCCTGGGGCTGTCAACTCTGACATTGGACTGTTGGTGATTGGAAACATGTTGTCTGGTCGGACGTGTACGGATATGGAAACAACCTCATGAATCCATGGTGTATGCGATGGTCACAGACGTGGCAACGTTAGCTGAGGTGCTGCTGACGTAAGTCCACATCCAGGTGATGATTTCAACAGTACCGTGGGGAAAAATAGCGAAACAGATAACTGTCATGTATATAATGATACCAACAGCATGGTAGATAAATAAGCAAGTGTAAATACTTTTGAACACGGCCAATATGGCGTTTAAGGGGGTACATACTGGTTGACTGTTTTGTATGGAGGATCTGAATGTGATGAAAATGCATCTGACCTCGTTCCTGGACGTAGGCAAAGCGCGTGATGTCAGAGGTATGGTACTGACCCGCGCTTGCATTTTGACGTGGTTTCACAGTCACTATAACTATACTACTCGCGACACGTCATTGGAGCCTATCGCCAGCTCAGTGACTACACTCGAGGACGACAAAAGTGCAAGCAGCACCAACACAATCTCTCTCCTCTGCCGCCTGACGGCTTGCTTTTACAGAATCAGCAGCTAATACAGAACACTGACTTCTAGGAAACGGCCATTGCCGACACAGGGACAGGATGCAACCCATCGTTCTCTGACGCTGAGTCGCCCACCGTGGCGGAGACGCCATGGAACACATTGTTTCCACCACGATTCATAGGCGTCACACGGCTTACGAGTCAACCACAAGACCTGAATGCAGCTGCCCTTGAAAAACACCAATGATGGGGGACATATAACGAGCCTGAAGTACAATGTTGTCGTAGACGCAGCAGCTTCTAGATGCCCACGCATCCATCCGACGCCACTTCTTTTGCTTTGACTCCAAAGACAGAGAAGGGGGATGTGATGGCGTATCTTCTAATTCGTTGCCACCACGATGGTAACGTTAGAGGCCTCTGTCTCATCCAGGAGGCGTATCCGACACAGGACACCACGGCTGCTGCTTTACGGTCACCTGTGCTGCCATTCAAATGAAGTATCCCACATCACTGCCTCGTGCCCAATGAAAGTTAAGAAAAGGTCTACTGCAGTTGGAAACCACACTTGCGACTTCATGTCTCCCCTCTGAGCAAATATTCAGTATATTGACTGTCTGTCCGCAGCTCGTGGTCGTGCGGTAGCTTTCTCGCTTCCCACGCCCGGGTTCCCGGGTTCGATTCCCGGCGGGGTCAGGGATTTTCTCTGCCTCGTGATGGCTGGGTGTTGTGTGATGTCCTTAGGTTAGTTAGGTTTAAGTAGTTCTAAGTTCTAGGGGACTGATGACCTAAGATGTTAAGTCCCATAGTGCTCAGAGCCATTTGAAACATATTGACTGTCATCATAAATACACTAATTGCGCTTTCATTTCGGACTCTTCTTGTAAGTTTAGATATTCTAAACTTAACTAAAAAGCACGTGTATTATAAGTTCATTCCGTCGCATTTGTGGCATAAATTTTCTGATCAGAAGTATCTCCATACCTATTAGTGGACTTTAAAGGGAGTTTGTCTACCCTTCATCTTTATGACGCCTTGGGATCTGATGTGGGTACATTTAGTGAAGCTATGGAGGAACGACAGCTTATTATTTCTCAACGTCCGAAATCAGAGAAGGCAGTGATGTTTAATGTTGGGATCTGAAGCGAAGCTGACGTTCTAACTCATCCCAAAGATATAGATGCTGGTTTATTAACGAGTGCACTGTCATGCTGAAACAAACAATCGTCGTCTCAAAACTGTTCCTCTTTTGTTCACAGTACACAATTCTGTGAAATGTATTCATATCCTCCCGCATTTAGCGTTTCCTTAAGCGCAATAAGGAGACCACGAAACATACCCCTATAGTCTAACACTACCTTCCCTGAACTTCACTGTTGGCGCCACATGTGATGGCATGTAACATTATACAGCCATTCGGCACACACAAACCCTTCCATCAGATTGCTACTGGGTATGACGTCAGTCATCGCTCTCAATTTTCGTATCCAGTGATCCACTGTTCAGTGGCATCGATTTTTACACTTCCTCAGTTGTCGATTACAGATATGTGCGACTGAAGAAGAGCTGTTTGACTATTGCACCCCGTTCTTTCTATCTTCCTACGCATAGTCATTGTGCTAGCTGACTACTGAGCTGAGACGTGACAGTGGTATGTCATCTCACTGCAAATGTTCAGTTCAGAGTTACTTAGTTTGATAAAGATAAGAAAGCAGGTGGAAACCTACGTAAATTGATGCAAATTTTTATTAAAGTGAATTTGGTGAAAAGTGCATCATGATCCTAGCCTTGGTTAATGAGGTAGTTGACTTTTGATTGAGTGTAATAATCAGAATTGGCAGCAGCTGACAGTGACCACGAAAAGCCATCGTCACACATAAACAAGAAAGCATGTACAAACAATGCGAGACATCATGGTGGGAGTACCGAGTATAGCGTCAGGAAGTTTGGAGTGCTGGTGTAAGAATACCAGCAGGGATGAATGTAAAAATACAACTGGCCTGGGGGAGTGGATACCCCCTCACCTCGATCCGGTGGAACAGTCCAAGGCAGTGCAGCACAGAAAGGAAAAGTGTCCATACCAGAACTGCGTTTCGTCAGAGAGTGGGGGAAATTAATTCACAGAGAACTCTGAGAATCGACTTAGGTCATTACAGTTTAAGAAAGATAAATATTCCTGAAATTGATTGTCTGACGGCAGTGCAGCCCATAAACGTTAGCTGTTGGGGTGATCAGCCATTGTTCAGAGAGAAAGTGCTAGCTGTGGGGCTGGACCTGTATCGAACGGCAGCTCCACCTTTATGGCACAATTAGCTTTCTTTATACTCAAGTCGAGTTAGCAACATCTAATCAAGTATAGTCGTGTAGGCAATGATCTCCAATGGTGTTGATAAGTAGGAGTATATCTTGATTGTGGCAATATACATAGACTTAGACGATGATAGATAACGAACAAAGCTTATACTGTGCGGTACCCCGTCGTTATGAAGCATGTCAGTAAGAGGAATGATGTGGACTGCCTCAATGTTTATTGCCTCAGTTTTGTGACTATGTCCTTGCTGATGATCTATTGGTCGCGATCCTGCCGTTGTCGTCGTAAGTCCAGTGTAGGTCAAAGCATAAATCACTATCACACAGCAATGCAGTGTTGTGAAATATTAGAACTGTAAATTCACACGGGAGTAGCTATTTCGTTCATAGCGGTTCTGCAATCTTGTTCAGCAATAGCTGCAGTCGTGCAGGCTCTGTGATTTCTGATAAACGCACTTGTAACTTTGCATAATTGTTCTAGCGAATGGACACAACCAAATTGTAGGACTTAGCCTCGCCTGTCCATTAATATATACACTGAAGAGCCAAAGAAACCGGTACACTTGCCTAATGTAGTGTAGGACCCCAGTGAGCACGCAGAAGTACCGCAACACAATGTGGCATGGACTCGACTAATGTCTGAAGTACTGCTGGAGGGAACTGAAACCACGAATGCTGCAGGACTCTCCATAAATGCGCAATAGTACGAGCGGGTGGATATCTCTTCTGAGCAGCTCGTTGCAGGGCATCCCAGATATGCTGAATAATGTTCATGTATGGGGAGGCTGGTGGCCATCGGAAGTGTTTAAACTCAGAAGAGTGTTCCTGAAAGCCCATGTGGATAATGTTTCACGCGCTCACACTTGATGATGGCCAGCAATCTGCAGCAATTTGCGGAAGGATTGCACTTCTGTCACGTTGAAAGATTCTCTTCAGTCATCGTTGGTCGAAGATTAATATTTTAGCGGTTTCCGGACATCACAGTACGCTCCTGAAATGGTCGTACGGGAAAATCCCCACTCCATCGCTACCTCGGAGGTGCTGCGTCCCATCGCTCGTGCGCCGACTGTAACACTACGTTCAAACTCACTTAAAGACACTTAGTGTCTTATATAGTCGATGTAGACCGCAGCGCCGTATTTTGCCTGTTTACGTATCTCTGTGTTTGGATACGCATGCCTATACCAGTTTCTTTGGCGCTTCAGTGTATATATGGGGTGTCTGTTCTTTCGAACATGTCCGAAAGAGCCAATAGCCAATATCCGAAAGGACACACACACACACACACACACACACACACACACATATATATATATATATATATATATATATATATATATATATATATATATACTCCTGGAAATTGAAATATGAACACCGTGAATTCATTGTCCCAGGAAGTGGAAACTTTATTGACACATTCCTGGGATCAGATACATCACATGATCACACTGACAGAACCACAGGCACATAGACACAGGCAACAGAGCATGCACAATGTCGGCACTAGTACAGTGTATATCCACCTTTCGCAGCAATGCAGGCTGCTATTCTCCCATGGAGACGATCGTAGAGATGCTGGATGTAGTCCTGTGGAACGGCTTGCCATGCCATTTCCACCTGGCGCCTCAGTTGGACCAGCGTTCGTGCTGGACGTGCAGACCGCGTGAGACGACGCTTCATCCAGTCCCAAACATGCTCAATGGGGGACAGATCCGGAGATCTTGCTGGTCAGGGTAGTTGACTTACACCTTCTAGAGCACGTTGGGCGGCATGGGATACATGCGGACGTGCATTGTCCTGTTGGAACAGCAAGTTCCCTTGCCGGTCTAGGAATGGTAGAACGATGGGTTCGATGACGGTTTGGATGTACCGTGCACTATTCAGTGTCCCCTCGACGATCACCAGTGGTGTACGGCCAGTGTAGGAGATCGCTCCCCACACCATGATGCCGGGTGTTGGCCCTGTGTGCCTCGATCGTATGCAGTCCTGATTGTGGCGCTCACCTGCACGGCGCCAAACACGCATACGACCATCATTGGCACCAAGGCAGAAGCGACTCTCATCGCTGAAGACGACACGTCTCCATTCGTCCCTCCATTCACGCCTGTCGCGACACCACTGGAGGCGGGCTGCACGATGTTGGGGCGTGAGCGGAAGACGGCCTAACGGTGTGCGGGACCGTAGCCCAGCTTCATGGAGACGGTTGCGAATGGTCCTCGCCGATACCCCAGGAGCAACAGTGTCCCTAATTTGCTGGGAAGTGGCGGTACGGTCCCCTACGGCACTGCGTAGGATCCTACGGTCTTGGCGTGCATCCGTGCGTCGCTGCGGTCCGGTCCCAGGTCGACGGGCACGTGCACCTTCCGCCGACCACTGGCGACAACATCGATGTACTGTGGAGACCTCACGCCCCACGTGTTGAGCAATTCGGCGGTACGTCCACCCGGCCTCCCGCATGCCCACTATACGCCCTCGCTCAAAGTCCGTCAACTGCACATACGGTTCACGTCCACGCTGTCGCGGCATGGTACCAGTGTTAAAGACTGCGATGGAGCTCCGTATGCCACGGCAAACTGGCTGACACTGACGGCGGCGGTGCACAAATGCTGCGCAGCTAGCGCCATTCGACGGCCAACACCGCGGTTCCTGGTGTGTCCGCTGTGCCGTGCGTGTGATCATTGCTTGTACAGTCCTCTCGCAGTGTCCGGAGCAAGTATGGTGGGTCTGACACACCGGTGTCAATGTGTTCTTTTTCCATTTCCAGGAATATATATATATATATATATATATATATATATATATATATATATATATATACGAGGGCTATCCACAAAGTACATTACGTTTTGGAATTAAAAATAAATAAAGTACTGGAACTTTTTTTTATTATACACAGATGAAAGCCACACTTAAATACTACTTTTCTACATAGTTGCCATTTAAATGAAGGCACTTATTGTAGCGCTGGACGAGCTTGGAAATTCCTTCGTCGTAAAATTCGGCCGCCTGCGCCTTCAACCACGTGGTTACCTCTTCTTGAAGCTGTGCGTCGTCATCAAAACGCTGCATAGCCAACCACTTCTTCATTGCTGGGAATAAGTGGAAGTCGCTCGGTGCCGATTGTATGCTCATGTTACAGACTGTTCACTGTAGTGTGCAGTCGTCGATAAGATGCCTTTCGGTCTAGTCATACGGTAGAACTTGCTTTCGTACCATTAATAGTTAGCTTATAATCAGTGTGAACAACTTGAGCATACAATCGGTGTAATTCGTATAAGATCCTACATCTTTGGTTATGCCAAAGTTATTCATATATTTGTTAACCTCAACGTTTCCTGGCATTGTAAAATTGCTGAAAGGTAGTATAGCTCACGTCACGAGCGATTTCTGCATAGGCACCTCATCCTATTGGTCCTGAAACTTCCAGATGGCCCACCTCTGTTAGCCAGTGTGGGAACCTACCGCTCACTCCTTACGCCGTAAGTACTGCAGCGCTGATACATTCACTTTGCTATGTGAAATAGCAAGACTGGAAATAAAGTAAAATGCGCTCTTAACTGCAAATACGGGGTACCTCACATAGAGTTCAGAGGACCAGTTATAGAGGCACACTGTGAAACGATTCTAATATTCCTTATGTTCCTCACTGACTCTGTACCCAAGTGGTTGGTGGAACAGAAATGAAGCTGACGGAATATCCTCTTCCATTCACTTCGTTGTGGTTTATGCAGCAGTTATGCACTACTCGACGAAGTGGACTGTACACCTGGCAAGAGTGACAACACTATTGTGATGACGACAATGAAATGGGACATGGAGATAGCAACAGTATTGTTATTCTTACAAGTGGAGGGGTGGGAATACGTTCACGTGCTAAACGTATAGGTGTAATGAAATGTTGATTGGCATTTTGCTTCTGCAATACTTATCACACCCTGTCACTTCACCAGTAAGTTCTTATCGTGTAGTTTGTGTGCATCTATATTCTATCAGAAATTAGCGAGGTTTAAGAGCATAAGGTAGGATTAACTGTGTATTACCCTGTTTTGTCGTTTACAGATGATTACTAGCCGGCCGTGGTGGCCAAGCGGTTAAAGGCGCTACAGTCTGGAACCGCGCAGCCGCTACGGTCGCAGGTTCGAATCCTGCCTCGGGCATGGATGTGTGTGATGTCCTTAGGTTAGTTAGGTTTAAGTAGTTCTAAGTTCTAGGGGACTTGGCTCTGAGCACTATGGCTCTGAGCACTATGGGACTCAACTGCTGAGGTCATTAGTCCCCTAGATTTTAGAACTAGTTAAACCTATCTAACCTATGGGCATCACAAACATCCATGCCCGAGGCAGGATTCGAACCTGCGACCGTAGCGATCTTGTGGTTCCAGACTGCAGCGCCTTTAACCGCACGGCCACTTCGGCCGGCTCTAAGGGACTGATGACCTCAGAAGTTAAGTCCCATAGTGCTGAGAGCCATTTGAACCATTTGAACACATGATTACTTGTTCATTGTGGTACTCCCTGCATTGTAGTTTCTTAAATACACGCCCCAAATAGCATACCTTTGTAAAAATTATTTGCACAAAAAACTTCTTCCCGCTTCTGTACGTAAAACATAGACAGTAGTATTGCACTCTCAGAATCCGGCGGCTTTGGTATGTCTCTGCAAGTTGACATAAAACTACGAGAGCATCTACAAATTACAGGTAGGATGAGTTCCTACGCGGCGTCTCACTGAGCCAGTTCAAGGACGGACTGGTTTAATTATCGCAAGACTCGGGTGTGAAAGGGTGGCCATTTATACTGTAAGCCCTTTATACCACCATCTACGGAGTCACCGGCTAATCTGGGACATTTCCGGACGTAGTAAGAGTGCGGGGTACTTGCCTCGTCCAACCGCTTTTCGTGAAGTAAACGCCATCTTATTACTCAAAAATTACTATTTTCACTCTTGTACTAACTAAACTGGTCTGTTATAAAGCCAGCACTCTGCCTCTGTATTATTTCGACCATCTACTTTAGTCCGACCTGATGATCCATAACGTTCGTGTAGGAGTCAAGCATAAATCGCACAGAGTTATATGCGCTGCTCTAATTACATCTGCATTACACATTCACAGCAATCTCTCATTAATTAAAAGTCTTCCATTAACCCTCCCCTCTCTCCTCCTACAGTCTTTTGTAAAAGTTCGGTCCAAATCATACAGCCTCACAGCACTGCATGAGGACAATTAATCGATGTGGCTTACCTTACCGTCATAGGACAAATGTTGTTCACAAAAGCTTCTGCATCTTTTCTCGAACTCGTACACATTATCTTGTACTTATCACTACTAATGCGAGCTGTTCTTCATAGGTTTTCTGCACCGCTATATTCGTGAGACACAGCTATACATAAAACACATGTGACCTTTCTCTTTCAGGTTAAGAGATTAAAGGTCATGCGATTCGAAATGCAATATTTTTGTACGTATTTTTCCAACATTTTTGTCGCATTGATAGTTTTGCCTTTCCAATCGGATCACAGCTACAGGGCAAAAGAACTGCAAGTGATGTTTACATTAACTGTTAGTTATTATACGTTTAAAGAGTTAAATTAATGCTGTTTTATTTTAACGCCCAGGGACTATGATAACAGATGGTATGAGAATTCGTTTTCTGTCACCGAATTCGAGGAATCAATGTGCTATGAACAGTCATGAAATAAATCAGTACCGCCTTCCGGAGTGGCCGAGCGGTTCTAGGCGCTACAGTCTGGAGCCGCGCGACCGCTACGGTCGCAGGTTCGAGTCCTGCCTCGGGCATGGATGTGTGTGATGTCTTTAGGTTAGTTGGGTTTAAGTAGTTCTAAGTTCTAGGGGACTGATGACCTCAGCAGTTAAGTCCCATAGTGCTCCGAGCCATTTGAACCATTTTTTTAAATCAATACACACCTAACGTAGCATTGCAGAGAGTCAGAATTTGGCAATTCTTACAATGATCATATATTAATTTATCCATGTTAATGATGGTTGAGCTTCATGGCTTTTAAACTGAATTACTTCAACTAATTATCATACACTGTTTATAGTGTTATTTTGTCATTTAGGTAGCTTTAATTGTATGTGAAGCAAACTATAAGAAAAAAAGACGCACCACGAAGGAATTATCCGAATGGGACGGAAATCGGTAGATGCGATATACATGTACAAACAAACAAATGATTACAGCTGGCCGCGGTGGCCGAGCGGTTGTAGGGGCTTCAGTCCGGAACCGCGCGACTGCTACAGTCGCAGTTTCGAATCCTGCCTCGGGCATGGATGTGTGTGATGTCCTTCGGTTGGTTAGGTTTAGGTAGTTCTTAGTTCTAGGGGACTGATGACCTCAGATGTTAAGTCCCATAGTGTTCAGAGCCATTTGAACCACATGTTTCATAAAAATTTGATGATTTATTCACGAGAAAGCTCTTCGCAAACTGAGCAATTCAATAACGCGTTGGTCCACCTATGGCACTTATGCAAGCAGTTATTCATCTACATCTACATAGATACATGGATATTCGGTTCGGCATTGATTGATAGAGTTGTTGGATGTCCTCTTGATTGATATCGTGCCAAATTCTGTCCAACTGACGCGTCAGATCGTCAAAATGCCGAGCTGGTTGGAGCGCTCTGCCCATAATGCTCGAAATGTTCTCAACTGGGGAGAGATCCGGCAACCTTGGTGGCCGAAGACAAGCAGTAGGAACTGTCGCGACGTGCGGGCGGACACTATATTGCTGAAATGTGAGTTCAGGATGGCTTGCCACGGAGTGCAACAAAATGGGGCGTAGAATATCGTCGACGTAGCGCTGTGCTGTTAGGGTGCCGCGGTTGATAACGAAATGGTCTTGCTATTAAAATAAATAGCACCTTAGACCATAGCTGTTAAGTCCCATAGTGCTCAGGGCCATTTGAACCATTTTTTGATGAGTCCCGATTCGAGCTGGACCCTGAAGACCAATGAAGACGTGTGAGACACTCTGGACAACAGTGGGATACCAACTTATTTGTCACTCACCATACGGCTCGACAACAAGGAGTGATGGTCTAAGGTGCCATTTCTTTTCATAGCAGAATCCCTTTGGTTGTTATCCTTTCAGCACAGCGCTACGTCCGCGATATTCTACGTTTAGTTACGTTGCCCTTCATGGCAAGACTTCCTGGGCTTACATTTCAGCAAGCTAATTGGCGAAGCTCTTTCTCTTGAATCAGTCATCCATTTTTTTTTAAATTGGAATACTTTGTCTGTATAAGTACATTACATCAACTGTAGGATAATTCCTTCGTGGCGCGTCTTTTTTTTTGTCTTAGAGTGAATACATGAGTTACACTGCATTCATAGAATTTGTGAGCAGATAATCCGGAATCACTGCGATCGTGTGGTCGTATATGATACACATCGATAGGACTGTTTACAAAAACAGTATCGTTGCCAAACCCAGTCAAGACTAAGACAGCACGTGACGAATGCTCCTACTACTGTGTGCGGGTGTACTATTCCCTTATGAAGCGATCTCCTTTCAGTTTGATATTTTTCAGTTTAATTTTCTAGCGATAATCATGATATGCTAAACATCTACAGGTAAGTAAGAAAATATCATTGTATGACAGTTAAAGACTGTTTTTTTAATGTGAAAAGTGCGCTTATTTCTTCAAATAATCTCTTTCAGTACAATCAATTTGTGCAACATTTTTCCAGAGTTCCTTGAAGTACAATTCTGGAAGGTCTGCAAAGTATCGACCTGAGGGTGAAATAGTAGTAAGCATGAATTCCTTATAAATATAGAATTATATATATCAGCTGTTTACCATCTTCACTTTCAACATCAGACCGCAGTACGAGAGACTGGATCAGTTCTTTGACTTTATGCAGGACTAGAACTTCCTAGGATTTGTTAATAGATTTTTTGCCAAACTAACTATGGAAATTTTGTAGGCTTCACGGTTAACTTTACTTCTGGATACACGAGTTGCCATTAACTTTGTCTCAGTTTCCCTATACATACGTTTTTAGCTAGAATGTGACAATTTCAGTGTGGTACCATGAAATCAAGGTGTGTATTTTCCGTCTTTTATTAATTTACTTCGAATTTATTTATTTAAATCGATGTTTATCATGTTTGCGTTTTAAATAGAGCTTTTTCTGCGTTTATCGTATATATACACACTCTCATAGCGTTCTTGATGACCTTCTTGCACCTTTGGTGGCCATTGTCCCTGTGATAGCGTCGTTTGGTCATTGGTGATACTCTCGCAGGGGTCGGGTTAGTTAGAAGCCAAGTGGTCTAGGAAAGGCACCTGACAGTCGCTAGGGATTTTCAAACTCTATTCTCAGTTTATCTTACCTTTATTACCCGTTGTCCCTTCTCAGGGAGACGCACTACGTTTAGGTTGCTTAATGTGCGTTCGTTTACAATGTAACAGAAACCACAACAGCAAATCAACTTTCGCGCCGAACACGTCACCGGGTTAAAAATAATATTACGGCAGTTCTATGAGGTTACCGTATGTACACGTCTACAAACAGAAATACAGTGGACAATCTCTATCTGCTGAATAGTTTCACGCTAAATTTTTTTATGTAGATCATCCAGCTAACAGCTAAGCAGTGTAACGTAAGCGTATGCAAAAGAGAGGTTTTTGAAATAGATGGCTCTACCAGACACATAGCAAGTGTTTATCCTCATCTACCACTTAATTAAAGTACACAGTTTCCGCATGGCACTTATTTTTCGACTTAATCGTCTTTTAGGAAAACGCACTTCGCGGAACGTTTCTTCAGTGTGTAGGCTTCCTACGTGCTATGCGAACCTGAAATGTCTGTCTAATACGCATTTACAGCCGTCACGACCTTTTCGTTGTTGCTCTCCAGCCACTAGTTTCTGTATGTGCGAGAATCTAAGAGTGCTCGACCCGGTGAATTGAGTACAAGGTACACCAGTTCACGCTCCTCACTTTTATCATTGACGAAGACCTTTCGAAGGCAGATGAATTGCCTTGATGAAAGATTTTTTCTCTTACAATAGCAGTCTCATGAAAGGATACTTGCAAGGGAACCTCCCCATCGCAGCCCCCTCAGATTTAGTTATAAGTTGGCACAGTGGATAGGCCTTGAAAAACTGAACACAGATCAATCGAGAAAACAGGGAGAAGTTGTGTGGAACTATGAAAAAAATAAGCAAAATGTACAAACTGAGTAGTCCAATGGCAAGATAAGCAACATCTGAAGACAGAGTAAGCTCAGAAGCGCCGTGGTCCCGTGGTTAGCGTGAGCAGCTGCGGAACGGCAGGTCCTTGGGTCAAGTTTTCACTCGAGTGAAAATTTTACTTTCTTTATTTTCGCGAAGTTATGATCTGTCCGTTCGTTCATTGACGTCTCTGTTCACTGCAATACGTTTAGTGTCTGTTTTGCGACCGCACCGCAAAACCGTGCGATTAGTAGACGAAAGGACGTGCCTCTCCAATGGGAACCGAAAACATTTGATAGCAAGGTCATAGGTCAACCGATTCCTCCACAGGAAAGCACGTCTGATATATTCTATACGACTCTGGTGACGGCATATGCGTCACATGACAGGAATATGTTGTCGACCCACCTTGGCGAATGGGTAGAAAGACACTTCTACCTTGCCCGATTTAGGTTTTCTTGAGGATGTGATAATCACTCCCAAAAAAGTGATGAAAACATAAGAGTTTGTCACATAAACTGCAGCAAATGAATGCAACAGTTTCACAGTCGCACAGTTTTCCCTGTGCTCTGTCAAAAAATATGTTTTAACGTTTTCAAATTTTTCCGTGTGTAGACCGTCAAATCCTGCATATGTCCAAGCAAATCTGAACATGTCCTGGAATTTAGGAGAGCGAAGTTGATTATGTGTGAGTGCCTCAACTTCGATAATTGACACACGATCACGAACAGATAATAGTCTGAAAATAAAAAATTTAAAACTTTTACTCGAGGGAAGACTTGAACCAAAGACCTCTAGTTCCGCAACTGCTCGCGCTAAGCACGGGACCACGGCGCTCCTGAGCCTACACAGTCCCTTGCACATGGACTACTCAGTTTGTATATTTTGCTTATTTTTTTCATAGTTCCACACAACTTCTTCCTGTTTTCTCGATTGATCTGTGTTCAATTTTTCAAGGCCTATCCACTGTGCCAACTTATAACTAAATCTGAGCGGGGTGCGATGGGGAGGTTCCCTTGTTAGGGTTTAACGCCCCGTCGACAACGAAATCATTATAGATGGAGCACAAACCTGGACTGTTTCTCGGATGGGGAAGGAAAACGGCCGTGCCCTTTGAAAGGAACTATACTGGCATTCGCCTGGAGCGATTTCGGGATAGCACGGAAAACCTAAATCAGAATGGTTGGACGCAGATTTGAATCGTCGGCCTCCCGAACGTAAGTCCAGGGAACATTAATAAAACTGACAAACTACAGGGACGTATTCCTGACTGGAAATGGAAGAAAAAAGGCTCTATGAACTTGTGTCAGGAAATAGATCGTTGGCACAGTAGATGACACTGACGAATGACAGTTCCTCTGATTACGTGCCGTGTGTTCCTCGTATGTTGCAGACTGTATGATTGACGCAGCGTGCTGTAAGCAGCAGAATGGTACGGTATTCATGTCGGGAACAAGCCGCCGAGATCCTGTTTGTGTACGGCCAAGCAAATGGAAGAGGTCGAGATACAGGACGACTCTACCATAACTAGTACCCTCACAGGCACCAACCACATCACACAATGTTTCAAGCCCTTTTTCAGTGTTTGTGTGATCATGAGTCCTTTCAGACAGACGAACGTGCTTGGAGGCGGCGGAGTGTGCGTGCACCAGATTTGAAGGACCGGATTCTACAGGATATTGAGATGAAGCTCCAGGCAAGCGGCTCGCCAACATGGTGTACACCAAAGTACACTTTGTGTATCCTTCATGACAACGCTACAGCCGGCCGCGGTGGTCTAGCGGTTCTAGGCGCTCAGTCCGGAGCCGCGCGACTGCTACGGTCGCACGTTCGAATGCCGCCTCGGGCATGGATGTGTGTGATGTCCTTAGGTTAGTTAGGTTTAAGTAGTTCTAAGGGGACTGATGACCATAGATGTTAAGTCCCATAGTGCTCAGAGCCATTTGACAACGCTACGATCCTTATCACCTGAAATCCCATGGAGGAAACTCTTAACACCGGCGATGGAGCTCTGTAAGCTTAGGGACTGATGACCTTAGCAGTTAAGTCCCATAAGATTTCATATACATTTGAATTTGGAGCTCTGTACTGTGTTCCAGGAGGATTTGTTGTCGTTGCATGCACACCGTCCATTTCCAGCCACATGTTCATCGGATCTTTCTTCCTCCATTTGCTGTCAGAAATCCTTCCATGAAGTTTGTAGCTTCTATTAATGTTCACCCTGTAAACATTTATGTATTAATGTTAAGGCCATTAAACCAATCCAGTCATAGTTTGAAGTTGCAATGAAATCAGAGCTGCCGGCAGCTGTGGCCGAGCGGTTCTAGGCGCTTCAGGCCGGAACCGCGCTGCTTCTACGGTCGCCGGTTCGAATCCTGCCTCGAGCATGGATGTGTGTGATGTCCTTAGGATAGTTAGGTTTACGTAGTTCTAAGTCTAGGGGACTGATGACCTCAGATGTTAAGTTCCATAGTGCTTAGAGCCATTTGAACCATTTGAAATCACAGCTTTTTCCTGGAAGCGCTGTAAGGCTGCATTCGGTGAAAACGTGATGAATACTCTGACGAGGTTCTCCGTAGTGGCAGGTCGGTGATTCGGCTATTCCCCATTTGTAAAGTGAGTCATGACAGATGTCAGGTAACGTTCTTATTCTGTTGAGTGTTTTCCATACCTGTCGAGGCAGTTCCGCTCCTGGTTATGGTGAAGTAAGGCCGAGAGTGGGCGAAATCTGAGCCAGTTTCAAGGCTTCCCAATGTTCTGTCCTCATGTCCTTAATTTTGAAACTGTTCCTGAAAAGTAGTTCTGCTAATGGTAGTGGGGGAGATCTATACCTTAGCCTCTGCAGAGTAGCGTTATCCAGGTCTCTGTACAGTGAAAGGCGCGGACTGGCTACAATTTTGTCGTACTGCTTAACTAATCTTTTCTGACTACAAATACGAGGACGGGCGACATGGCTCAAAACAGGTAGGCAGGGAAGGGATGTGCTTTTTATACATCCACTAATTATTCTCGTGGTCTCATTGAGTTTGGTGCCACTCTTCTTCGTGCGGTGGCTTTTTAACCCTTCCAGACCTGAGTTTCTTCTGGAGGAAGCAAAATTTTTCTTTATGTGGTGACGCTCTTAGGAGATTTCTTTGATGATTTTAGACGCAAGATTTATAAAAAAATATGTACGGTACCAGTTTCCAGAACATATTTTGTACACTTGGCTTCGTTTTGTGAACTAAAATAACTAATGGCGAAATATTCTCTGTTGTAATCAGGGGCGGCTCCTGTATAGGATTGCAGGTTTGCGCTACCCCCAAGGAATAATTCTGTTCAACTGTGTTTTCCTTCTGAGCGTTCTATACTAGTGGAGAAGTACTGCGCCGTTTATCTCTGTTGAAATGCCCGGGCTCCAAACGCCGAACTCAGCGGAGTTGGACGGAATGTGCCGACGGCGACAGCGAGTTGCACTGTGGTTGCAAGCGCGGACTTCGGTGTCTGACACGGGGTGCGGGGTGCGGGGGCAACGCTTGGCAACACTGTACTCGTATGTGGGCCACCCTGCCAGCCGCAGGAAGAGGGCCCGAACTCTTCCGAAGGGAAACGGAACTATCGGATCGTCGAACAATGCGGGATTCTCGCGCCACCTTACGAGTTCAGGTGTAGCAGGGCGGCGCAGAAAGCGATGCGCAGAAAGCAATGTGTTTTCTCAGTTGTGCGCATGACGTCACGGTGGAAGCTGTGCCAAACAGTACACAGTTCGAATTGTGTGTGATTGTTTTTGTTGTGTTGTGTTGCGTTTGAAGGAGTATTTCGATTGAGTTCTTTCTTTGGAGGTACTCAGTCAACAGTGGAAACATTCGGAATTCGGGAATGTTACGGTTTTTTCTGTAATTGATATTTGATTCGGAACTGAAATAGTTAGCGACAGTGGACAGCGGGATCAACATTGTGTTCGCCAGCTCTATAGTTTATGGTTCGTCCTGTGGAATTCTTATTGGAGAATATACAAGTGAGTGAGAAAATTAAGGCCGGCCGGAGTGGCCGAGCGGTTAAAGGCGCTAGAGTCTGGAACCGCACGACCGCTACGGTCGCAGGTTCGAATCCTGCCTCAGGCATGGATGTGTGTGATATCCTTAGGTTAGTTAGGTTTAAGTAGTTCTAAGTTCTAGGGGACTGATGACCACAGCAATTGAGTCTCATAGTGCTCAGAGCCATTTGAACCATTTTTTTGAGAAAATTAATTTTTTACAATGCAAGGCTGTGCTGTTACGAGTTGTTTTTCCTACAACCGGAGCACAAAGGGAACTGACGTAATGTATCACAGTTTCTGGCGTAATGAAACATTACAAAAACTATGGTTGTCGAAATGTTGTAGGAAAGACAGTGTAAATGTTGCGCATGCACGAATACGCTCTCGCCATTTTGCAGAAACAGGTTACTTAAGGGATTTACAGTCTAAATTGCTTAATTTGCCCCGAAAAAGAATGCTCAAGCCAGATGCAGTTCCTTCGTGCAATTTGCCGTGCAGTAGTGCAACTGTCAATGTGTCACCCGCAACAGAAGACAGAACCAAACGGTATAAGAAACGAGAACTACATTAGAGATCTCTGGAAAAGCTGTCAGCAAATAAGAAACATTATAAGAAGAGCACATGTACAGATGACAGTTTTTTTTCAGACACAGATAAAGTTACTTTGATGAATACTATAGCGGCATTAGAAAGAAGGAATGCTGTTCTTACACACAAGTGTGTGCAACTTCGAGCTCTTAAGTAAATTCATTTCAATGCGATTAAATGAATAGTTTCTGATTTATTTGAGCCAAGGTTTCGAATTTCAAGTGTGTGTCAGTGTGGTTGTGATCTGATATTTTACCAATGTGTGAGGCATAAGCTGCGAAAGACTATGACTCATCAGTTTTAACTGTAATATTTTAGCAGCAGAAAAGCAGTTTAGACATCTCAATTCTGGTATAAACAAAATCTTGCGCCAAAAACTTGACGTAACTGCGCATGCCGTGTTGTCTGCTTGTGAGCGCTTGCTTCCACGCTGATGTCACTAGGCCAGGCAATGGCAGAGCAGAGCGCTTACTGCCCAACCTTATTATTTAGTAACCTTGAGGTGTAGTTGCGAGCGAACTAACTATTTCCTGTGCGTCGTGTTAGTTATTTTAGCGTGTGCTACAGTGAATTTTGGGGCTCAAGTGACAAGTGAATACGTGAAATAATGAATCAGGTAATTTCGTTGCTCTCTGAACTCTTCAGTTCACGGAAGTTTGAATAAAAATTAGAAATCAAGAGGCTAGGTAGGCCGACTCCTGCTTTAACAATTTTGCTGACCGTTAAAACGAAAAGTCACCAATTCAATAGGAAAAAAATACCTTATTTTGTTTTCCTTGTTTATTATTTGGAGATCTTTCATGGTCTAAACACGGAGTCCATGACATTCAACACCTCCATGACAAAATAAGGAAACGGGAACTTTCTTCAGTCCATATAAATAACGTTTTGAATATGGCAAGTGTAGGCAATGTAAATATAGCTACCCAATTAGACAGTGGGTAGAGAAGGTCTGTGGCATTACACAGCCAAAAAGTTACCGATAATAGGTCCATATTAAATTATTAACTGTATTCGTTTCTGTGGTGCGTTGGAATACTGGTGTTTTTCATTCCTTGATTAATTTTAGTGCAGAATTAGATTCTGTATTAAAATCGCATTTAGAGAAAGCTACAGTTTTCAAAGCAACCTCAAAAACCATCCAGAATGAACTCCTCCAGTGCACGCTTCAAGTCTACCAAGAGGAAATTAGAAAGGAAATTAAGGGTGCTGAGTTTTTTACTGTAATAGCTGATGAAGGCAGTGATGTAGCCTGTGTTTTCCATATGGTTATAGTATATGGGTACATAATTAACGGAAAACCAGTTGAAAGGTTTTGGGACTCCATAGCACCAGAAAAGCATGATGCCCAGTCATTGGCAACGTCCATCATCGAACAGATAAATAATCATTTGGGGAATTGTCCACATAAGCTAATAGCGCAAACATATGATAGTGCAGCAGTCACGAGTGGTTCGTCACGTGGGGTGCAGGCTCTTGTTAAGGAAAAGTTTGCCAGTGCTTCATTGCTATGGGCACCAGTTGAATCTCATTATGCTTAAAGCCGCTTCCATTAATAAAAATGTGCGAGTATGCTTCACTAAACTTCAGGGACTTTGCAGCTTATTTTCAGCATATCCTCAAAGAACAGCAGTTCTCGACGAAATAGTACGAAAACGACTGCCACATTCAGTGCCTACTCTGGAATTTTCAGTCAAGGAGCGTTAATACCTTTTTCGAATATAGGGAAGATATTATCACGTGCATGAGTAATGAGCCAGGGAGAAAAACTGTGTAATGAGAACACGATCCTGCAAGCCTGTGGCTTAGTAACAATTTTGAAGGATGAAAAGTCCTTTTTTGGCTTACACTTTTTTCATAAAATCATGATCCATGATCCAAATCAGCTGACAGCTTTTGAGCGTGAAATTGGGAACATTAGGGAAGGAGTGAGTGAAAATTCAACAGGATTACACGAGTACTATAAAAGGGGGAGAATCGAAGATGGCGCAGCGATGTGTAATCTACTGCGGGAGGCAAAAGAAGTATGTGATGTCATAAGTTATGCGGCAAAAGAAAGATTCAAGTTCACTGGACACCTAGTTGCAGCCTCTCCCTTTCTACCAGAGAAATTCGCTACTTACTCTTCCAGTTTTCCAGAAACTTCTTTCAGAGCTGCAATTGAATGCTACTCTTTTTTGGAAGCAAAGAAACTTGGACCAGAACTCCCTGTTATTTATGGAAGAGAGGAGTTCAAAACCACGTGTGGAGCTTTGAGATTTCTGGATTACATGACACAGTAATCATTTTGAGACACTGAGCGAATCTGTGAAGCTCCTGAAAGCGATAATTACAATTCCAATGACCACATCGAAGCAGAACGCTGTTTTTCTTCGCTGAAACGCATCAAAACCTTCTTGCGGAATACTATGGACCAAAAACGACTATCAGCACTCGCAATGCTCTCTATAGAACGAGACCTCGCCTTAGGAATTGCAGACTTCAATCACAGAGTGATTGAAATATTTGCAAATATGAAGAAAAGAGGAACAGAGTTCCTGTACAAGTGATCACCACCACATCCAAGTTCAGAGATAAAATCGAACGCCGTTAACATTAGTCCTGCTGAAAAAGGTTAGTAAGGCATACCTACCACTTTCTGATTATATAGAGTTGCAGTTGATTTTAATTCCTTTTATTCTGATTAAGTAATACTTTTTTTCTGTGTACACCTTTTGGTTTTGTTATGAGTAGATGCAGGAGTGACACGAGCGAGCGGTCTGTTTATATCAAGTATTACAAAAACATGAGCAGTGAACTGATTTTCTCTCTTTTGTTGATGTTTTCCTTCTTGAGCAAAGTGCATCACCATCTTCTTTGGTCACGAGCCACCACTGCTTGTAATAAATAGTAAAATATCATTCAATAAGTACCAGGCAAAATAACAATTACAACATTCACTTCTACAGTGGAATATAGCGAACCAACCACAACCACGTAATCAGGTGGTCAAGAGCTGCTGTGCACTGCTACATTGAATTTCTGATGTTTTCATAGTGATGCCCAACAGATGACAGCACTTTCACACTATGAAAAGTGTGACACACGAGTGCCTCAGGTTTCCATTGGGGAAAAGAAATTCTGTTCCAGCTAAGACACAGTAAAAGTTAATGTATGCTATTGTATCCAGAGGGTCTGAAAGGATTAACCAGACTCGAGCGCAATATCTCAGCAGGGTACGCAAGACTAAGTGCTGATGTTCTGAGGGTTGTTGCATTGCCCCCCCCCCCCCCCCAAATGGTAAGGCACAGTTTGTGGAAAGTATTATTCCTGGTGTTGAGTTCCACTGCGGTATTTCCTTGATGCTTTTCAAAACATAGAGTTCGGTCCACTGTTACCCCTAAATATTTTGGGAAAGGAGTACAGCGAAGTAAGTTATTGTTGAAGTTTTCAATATAATCAATACGGAAGATCCCTTGAGGATCATGGGAAACACTAACCATCTCTGTTGCGACACGTGAGCTTTGCTCCACATTCTCAGTGCAAAGCAAAATCCTAACGAGGTAGACACACGTCTTATACAATGTAACAAATCGATGCACAAAATTAGTTTGATTCTTTTAGAAACGATCCTAACATCACAGAGATACACTGATCAGGCAGAAAATTGTGACCACCCACCTACTATCGATATAAACCCGTCCAAGCGATAGTATCATCACCTCACGAGCATGAATGCTACTCAGACACATGCATAGTGCACGTAGTATCAGTGAGGGTGCTATCCGTGTGTATAATGTGAAAAGCACACGATCTGTCTGAGTTTGACTGAGGGTAGATTGTGATGGACCGGAAACTCGGCAGGAGCATTTTGTAAACTGTGCGACTTGTCACATGATCGAGGAGTTCTGTGGTGAATGTCTTCAACACGTCGCGAAACCAAGGTGAAACCACTCTAGGCATCGTGGGAGTTGGGTGGCCACCCCTTATTACAGATGTCGGATATCATAGGCTGGCCAGACTGGTAAAACAGGACAGACAGCGAACTGTGGCAGAACAACATGAGACTCTAATGCTGGGCTGATTACAAGTGTGTCTGAACACACAGTGCACCAAACACTCCTAACGCTTCGCCTTCACAGCTGATGACCCAAGCATGTGCCAATGTTAACACCACGACATCAGCAACTATGCCAGAAATGGGCATATGACCACCGTTACTGGACGTTGGCGAAGTGGCCGAGCATTGCATTGTCTGATGAATCCCAATACCTTCTTCATCTTGCCGCTGGGTGGACGTGAATCCATCATCTTTCAGGGGAACAGCACCTTGACACCTGTACTGCGGGACGGAGACAAGCTGGCGGCGGTTCCATTATGCTCTGGGGAACATTCACGTGGGCAACCACGGATCCAGAATAGCTCATTCAAGGTACCATGACGGCCGGGCATTATCGTACACTGGTTGCAGACCACGTACACCCCTTAATGACAATTGTGTTTCCCAAGGACAGTGACATTTTTCAACAAGGTAAAGCGTCATGTCACAAAGCCAGGAGTGTGATGGAGTGTTTCGAGGAACCCAATGGCGAGTTCCAATTCCTGTGCTGGACCCCCAGCTCATCAGATCTGAACCCGATCGAACACATCTGGAATGTGATTGGAAGTGGCGTCTAAGCTCATCGCCCACTTTCACATAGTTTACGGCAATTTTTATGTGCAGGTGTGGCGCCAGCTCCCTTTAGCGACACAGCAACGCCTCACTGCTTCCATGCTGTGACACGTCACCACTGTTATCCTTGCCAAAGGTGGATGTATCGGCTGTTAGGTAGGTGGTCATAATGTTCCGGCTGATCAGTGTATCTGTTCTTTCATTTGCTTTTTTTGTCAGAATGCGACAAATGCAGAACCAATCTTGTACAAATATTTCATATACCTTCTTAAAATACGCAGCACCCTTTCTTATGATATGCCTGTGATACTGGCTATTTCTTACAAGGGAACCTCCCCATCGCACCCCCTTCAGATTTAGTTATAAGTTGGCACAGTGGATAGGCCTTGAAAAACTGAACACAGATCAATCGAGAAAACAGGAAGAAGTTGTGTGGAACTATGAAAAAAATAAGCAAAATATACAAACTGAGTAGTTCATGCGCAAGATAAGTAACATCAAGGACAAGTGTGAGCTCAGGAGCGCCGTGCTCCCGTGGTTAGCGTGAGCAGCTGTAGAGTGAGAGGTCCTTGGTTCAAATCTTCCCTCGAGTGAAAAGTTTATTTTTTTTTATTTTCAGACAATTATCAAAGTTCAGGCACTCACACATAATCAACTTCGCTCTCCAAAATTCCAGGACATGTTCAGATTTGCTTGGACATATGCAAGATTTGACGGGCTATACAAGGAAAAATTTTGAAAACGTTAAAAACCGTTAAAACATATGTTTTGACAGAGCACAGGGAAAACTGTGCGACTGTGAAACTGTTGCATTCATTTGTTGCAGTTTATGTGACACTCTCTTATGTTTTCATCACTTTTTTGGGAGTGATTATCACATCCACAAGAAAAACTAAATCGGGCAAGCTAAAACCCATTCGCCAAGTGTACAAGTTAGGTGGGTCGACAACATATTCCTGTCATGTGACGCACATGCCGTCACCAGTGTCGTATAGAATATATCAGACGTGTTTTCCTGTGGAGGAATCGGTTGACCTATGACCTTGCGATCAAATGTTTTCGATTCCCATTGGAGAGGCACGTCCTTTCGTCTACTAATCGCACGGTTTTGCGGTGCGGTCGCAGAACACACACACTTAACTTATTACAGTGAACAGAAACATCAATGAACGAACGGACAAATCATAGCTTTGCGAAAATAAACTTTTCACTCGAGGTAAGACTTGAACCAAAGACATTTGGTTTCACAGCTGCTCACGGTAAGCACGGGACCACGGCGTTCCTAAGCTCAGGGTACTTGATGTTGCTTATCTTGCGCATGAACTACTCAGTTTGTATATTTTGCTTATTTTTTTCATAGTTCCACACAACTTCTTCCTGTTTTCTCGATTGATCTGTGTTCAGTTTTTCAAGGCCTATCCACTGTGCCAACTTATAACTAAATCTGAGGGGGGTGCGATGGGGAGGTTCCCTTGTTAGAACTGTGGTTGTCAGTTCTGAAGTTTCTTCACGTGGACCATCTTCAAAAGAAATGTGAATTCGGCTATCGATTTCTAAAGTGTTTAAAATAAATGAGCAGATCTCCTGTAGACCTTCAACCTCTTTGGTAGAAACTGTGTTATTCATGAACCACCAAAAACAAAGGATTTTTTAAAAATATGACTTAGAGAAATACACAGAATACTAATAATACAAGCTCATTATTCCATAGATTGAATTACACTCCTGGAAATTGAAATAAGAACACCGTGAATTCATTGTCCCAGGAAGGGGAAACTTTATCGACACATTTCTGGGGTCAGATACATCACATGATCACACTGACAGAACCACAGGCACATAGACACAGGCAACAGAGCATGCACAATGTCGGCACTAGTACAGTGTATATCCACCTTTCGCAGCAATGCAGGCTGCTATTCTCCCATGGAGACGATCGTAGAGATGCTGGATGTAGTCCTGTGGAACGGCTTGCCATGCCATTTCCACCTGGCGCCTCAGTTGGACCAGCGTTCGTGCTGGACGTGCAGACCGCGTGAGACGACGCTTCATCCAGTCCCAAACATGCTCAATGGGGGACAGATCCGGAGATCTTGCTGGCCAGGGTAGTTGACTTACACCTTCTAGAGCACGTTGGGTGGCACGGGATACATGCGGACGTGCATTGTCCTGTTGGAACAGCAAGTTCCCTTGCCGGTCTAGGAATGGTAGAACGATGGGTTCGATGACGGTTTGGATGTACCGTGCACTATTCAGTGTCCCCTCGACGATCACCAGTGGTGTACGGCCAGTGTAGGAGATCGCTCCCCACACCATGATGCCGGGTGTTGGCCCTGTGTGCCTCGGTCGTATACAGTCCTGATTGTGGCGCTCACCTGCACGGCGCCAAACACGCACACGACCATCATTGGCACCAAGGCAGAAGCGACTCTCATCGCTGAAGACGACACGTCTCCATTCGTCCCTCCATTCACGCCTGTCGCGACACCACTGGAGGCGGGCTGCACGATGTTGGGGCGTGAGCGGAAGACGGCCTAACGGTGTGCGGGACCGTAGCCCAGCTTCATGGAGACGGTTGCGAATGGTCCTCGCCGATACCCCACGAGCAACAGTGTCGCTAATTTGCTGGGAAGTGGCGGTGCGGTCCCCTACGGCACTGCGTAGGATCCTACGGTCTCGGCGTGCATCCGTGCGTCGCTGCGGTCCGGTCCCAGGTCGACGGGCACGTGCACCTTCCGCCGACCACTGGCGACAACATCGATGTACTGTGGAGACCTCACGCCCCACGTGTTGAGCAATTCGGCGGTACGTCCACCCGGCCTCCCGCATGCCCACTATACGCCCTCGCTCAAAGTCCGTCAACTGCACATACGGTTCACGTCCACGCTGTCGCGGCATGTTACCAGTGTAAAAGACTGCGATGGAGCTCCGTATGCCACGGCAAACTGGCTGACACTGACGGCGGCGGTGCACAAATGCTGCGCAGCTAGCGCCATTCGACGGCCAACACCGCGGTTCCTGGTGTGCCCGCTGTGCCGTGCGTGTGATCATTGCTTGTACAGCCCTCTCGCAGTGTCCGGAGCAAGTATGGTGGGTCTGACACACCGGTGTCAATGTGTTCTTTTTTCCATTTCCAGGAGTGTATTTCGTAACAAGTGCCAACTTATCATAAATTAACTGCGTTGGTATCACAATAAGGGAGACAATCGAAGTTTTGAAGTAGGCTTAGAACATCGACAGGGAAGGCGGCTACAGCCTCCAGGTCTAGAGGCTGCTAGCAATCCCGGTACGACCGGTTGTGTGTGATCGCAGATCAGCGGTCTCACCGGACACTGCCGTGACCTGCTGAACAAGCAGACTGTCAACAACTGGTGTCATTTCTCAGTTACTAAGAGCAGTATAATACGGCCCACAGAAGCTTTTCTTTGATTCTTAGCGGGCTATCACTTGATAGCACACCGTTAAACCCACAAACAGTCTGCCACACGTCCCCTCCCTCCCTCCCACATCCAATAATGTTATTTTAGAACCAATAAAACCTAATAAATGTGGCGTCGGTACTCTAGATACACAGTCAGAAAAGCGATATACTGAATCACCCAGTCCCCAGTTAGTGTTTACCCTGAGAAAGGCCACTGCAGTTTTTCCGAAACGTCAGTTCAGTTTAATATTCTAAATATTTTATAAGATGACGCAGCAGTAGACCCTGAAGGATTTTAATGAGAAGATTTTATGCGCTTAAGATGTATTACCTGGAACGCCCTTGTAATCCGTGAGCGGTGTTCATAAATGCTGATATGTGAAGGAAGCTAATCGACTCGATCCAAGTGATGTCGTACTCTACTGGCCTGTTTTGTTAGGAAAGCTTCTAGTGTTCTAGAAAATAGTCATCGACCGTTTTCCTGTTGTGGTAGAGCCAGAATTATGCCGAAGTACGGTATCGTGAAGGTACAGGCATAGGAAGCCATTAGGCCTCCTGATTCATCTAGTAGAATCTCCAGAATGTATGTACAATCATAGCATTTATCTACTGAATATGAAGGCACGATTCTGAATTTAACAAAGTGAGACTTCTCCCCTATGACCACTGCCCAACCTACATGCCACTAGCCATGTAAAGCGCCCATAGTACAAAGAGATATCATTTGCTCACAGCGATATTACAAGATATGCATTTTCAAGTATTGTAGTAGATGAATTAGAGATGTCGGTCTATTTGGTGTGTTAGTTACTATCAGCAGCCACCGATATTTGCTGCTTTGGACAGTCACAGTGGTATTTCCTTCCTCAGGGAAGAAGAAAACGTTTAAGTCACAGATATCCTCTAGCACATCAGCGATACCAAATTCAATAAAAACATGGCAATCAGATGTCACTCAGGGGTTTCTTGTTTTCTGCCAAATACGACATGAAAATTTTATTTTTAATCATCGTATTAAACAGAAGACAGAGGAAAATCGTCCCATCAGTGTTTTTCAACCTTAAGTGACAAAGAATTGCATTCATTGGTGGATGCTCTCGTACCAGCAATACCTCAGAAACACATCAACTACGTCTTCAAAAACTGCTTTTAGCTGTAGATACTATAAATTCTTCACACGGTATATTCAAAGTATTGATTTTGTGGCTCAGATTTAACCAAACTGCACTCAAAATTTAATAATTTACTTATCCTACCTTCATTCACGTATTTACACTGAGGTGACAAAAGTCAGGGGGTACCTCCCAATATAGAGTTGAACCTCCTTTTTGTGGCGTAGTGCAGCAGCTCGACTTGGCATGAACTCAACAAGTCGTTGGAAATCCCTTGCACAAAACTGAGCCATGCTGGCTCTATAGCTGCCCATAATTGTGGTTGTGTTACTGGTGCAGGATTTTGTATACGAACTAACTTCTCGATTATGTTCTACAAACGTTCGATGAGATTCATGTCGGGCAATCTCGGTGGCCATGGTCAAATCATTCGCTCGAATTATCCAGAATGTTCTACAAACCAATCGTGAACAATTGTCTCCTGGTGACATGGCGCATCGTCATACACACAACTACATCGTTGTTTGGGGACATGAAGTATATGAATGGCAAAAAATGGTCTTCCAGTGGCCAAACATAACCACTTACAGTCAATGATAGGTTCAGTTGGACCAGAGGACCCAGTTAGTTCCATCTAAACACAGCCCACACCATTATGGAGCCACCAGCCTGCAAAGTGCCTTGTTGCCGTCGTGGGTCCACGGCTTCGTGGGGTCTGAGCCACTCTCGAACCCTACCATCAGCTTTTACCAACTGAAATCGGAACTCATCTCGCCAAGACGGTTTTCCGTACGTCTAGGGTCCAACCGATATGGTCACAAGCCCAGGAGAGGCGTTGTTAGCAAAGGCACTCGCTTCACTGCCATAACCCATTAACACTACATCTTGCCGTACTGTCCTAACGGATATGTTCGTCGTACGTCCCACATTGATTTCTGCGTGTTGCTTGTCTGTTAGCACTGACAACTATTATCATATCCATTACTCTCGGTCGCTAAGTGAAGGCCTTCGGCCACTGCTTTGTCTGTGGTGAGAGGTAATGCCTGAACTTTGGTATCCTCGGCATACTCTTGAACTGTGGGTCTCGGAATATTGAATTTCCTAACGATTCCCGAAGTGGAACGTCCCATGTGTCCAGCTGCAACCACCATTCAGTGATCAAAGTCTGTTAATTCACATAATGCGGGTATAATCACGTCGGAAACGTTTTCATATGAATCACTTTAGTACAAATGACAGCCCCATCAATGACCTGCCCTTTTATATCTTATGTACGCAATACTACGGCCATCTGTATATGTATATATATTGCTATCCCATGACTTTTGTCTCCTCAGTGTATATGTGGCACTCATTTCATGGTATTCCGTCACCGTTTCATGGTGGTGTTTTTTTATGGTCGGCACAGAGAAACAAAGTGACTATAGTTCGCGGCGAAAGGTGTCAACACTCTCCACTGAACGTACTTTGTGCGACGCCAGGCTATACATCAGAGGATATACGAGGGGAATTCAATAAGTAATGCAACACATTTTTTTCACGGCCATTTACACTTCAGAAATGCAGGATTTGTTGTGGGACGTCGTAGGATATTCCTGCTTCAGTCCCTGCAGTATCATGAAGTTCCGATAGGAGGCTGTGCTATATCTAACCTTCAAAATGGCGTCTGTAACGGAAGTGCGTTCCAAGCCGAGAGCTGTCATTGAGTATTATTTTGACGGAAAACCGGAGCATCTCTGGTATCCGTAGGCGCTTGCAGAACGTCTACGGAGACCTGGCATTCAACAACAGCACGGTAAGTCATTGCACTACGCGTCTGCCATCATCACAATAAGCTCACACAAACTTGCCCGATCTCCTGGGTGCCGGACTGCCGCACACAGCTATGACTGCTAAAGTGTCGGAACGTATCGGCACTCTCATTCCACATGATAGATGGATCACAACCAAATACCTCGTTGCACAACTATACGTCTCTATTGGTACTGCTGACGCACTTGTTCACCAATTGGGGTGTGTCTGCTAGGTTCCTCGCCACCTAACAAGAATATCGTAAAAAGTAAGGAAGAACCATATGTAAGAAATTACACTACTGGCCATTAAAATTGCTACAGCACGAAGATGACGTGCTACAGACGCGAAATTTAACCGACAGGAAGAAGATGCTCTGATATGCAAGTGATTAGCTTTACAGAGCATTCACACAAGGTTGGCGCCGGTGGCGACACCTACAACGTGCTGACATGAGGAAAGCTTCCAACAGATTTCTCATACACAAACAGCAGCTACCGGCGTTCCCTGGTGAAACGTTGTTGTGGTGCCTCGTGTAAAGAGCAGAAATGCGTACCAGCACGTTTCCGACTTTGATAAAGGTCGGATTGTAGCCTATCGCGATTGCGGTTTATCGTATCGCGACACTGCTGCTCGCGTTGGTCGAGATCCAATGACTGTTAGCAGAATATGGAATCAGTGGGTTCAGGATGCTAATACGGAACGTCGTGCTGGATCACAACGGCCTCCTATCACTAGCAGTCGAGATGACAGGCATCTTATCCGAATCCCTGAGTCAACAGATGGGGACGTTTGCAAGACGACAACCATCTGCACGAACAGTTCCACGACGTTTGCAGCAGCATGGACTATCAGCTCGGAGACCATGGCTGCGGTTACCCTTGACACTGCATCACAGACAGGAGCGCCTGCGATGGTGTACTCGACGACGAACCTGGGTGCACGAATGGCAAAACGTCATTTTTTCGGCTGAATCCAGGTTCTGTTTACAGCACCATGATGGTGCATCCGTGTTGACGACATCGCGGTGAACGCACATTGGGAGCGTCTATTCGTCATCGCGGTACTGGCGTATCACCCGGCGAGATGGTATGGGGTGCTACTGGTTACACGTCTCGGTCATCTCTTGCTCGCATTGACGGCACTTTGTACAGTGGACGTTACGTTTCAGATGTGTTTCGACCCGTGGCTCTACCCTTCATTCGATTCCTGCGAAAGCCTACATTTCAGCAGGATAATGCACGACCGCATCCTGTACGGGCCTTTCTGGATATAGAAAATGTTCGACTGCTGCCCTGGCCAGCACATTCTCCAGATCTCTCACCAACTGAAAACGTCTGGTGAATGGTGGCCGAGCAGCTGGCTCGTCACAGTACGCCCGTCACTACTCTTGATGAACTGTGGTATCGTGTCGAAGCTGCGTGGGCAGCTGTACCTGTACACGACATCCAAGCTCTGTTTGACTCAATGCCCAGGCGTATCAAGGCCGTTATTACGGCCAGAGGTGGTTGTTTGGATACTGATTTCTCAGGATCTATGCACCCAAATCGCGTGAAAACGTAATCACATGTCAGTTCTAGTATAATATATTTGTCCAATGAATACCCGTTTATCATCTGCATTTCTTCTTGGTGTAGCAATTTTAATGGCCAGTAGTGTACTTGCGCGTTACGAGGCTGATCGTGACAGTATTTTGCCGAACATCGTCACAAAACGGTGATCCATAATGGTGCCAGACCGCCTCTCCTCCACAGAAAATATTGAAACCGCATACTCAGCCGTTGAAGTCATGACGGCTGTCTATCGTGTCACTGAGAGGGTTATTCTGTTTCATGTCCTCTCTCATGGTGCAACGATCAAATCTGAAGTGTATGTGCTACGCTCAGGAAACTGAAGAAACAAGTTCAGCGACTTAGTCGCCACAAACCTCAAACCGACTTCTCCTTCTACATGACAAGTCTGCACCGCGAGAGGGGCTCACAAAAACTATGGGACTTAACTGCTGAGGTCATCAGTCCCCTAGAACTTAGAACTACTTAAACCTAACTAACCTAAGGACATCACACACTTCCATGCCGGAGGCAGGATTCGAACCAGCGACCGTAGCGGTCGCGTGGTTCCAGACTGAAACGCCTAGAGCCGCTAGGCCACACCGGCCGCCGTATCTTCCGACTTCCATCTGTCTGACCCAATGAAAGAAGCAATACGTGGATAATGGAAAGGCTATAGATGCAGCAAGAACTTGGTACCACGCGGGCGTCCAGGCCTTCCCGGTAAGAAAGCATGAGACCGAAGCATTGAACGGAGATTATGTTGAAAAATAGGGTTCTCGAGTCAAAAAAGTGGGGACTAATATGGTGTATTGGAATTTTGAATAAAGCCCAAGTCCTTTCGAAAAAAAATTGTTATATCGTCAGTCGTATAATGGTAGGCAAAATGAACCTACCTTTTTTATGTGGCCGATTAAGTCAACTGTAGAGAGCAGAACTGGTTTGACGCACTTGTTAGGCGCCCAGCAACTGGAGCTTTCCTTTGGAGATTGATTGACGTTACATGTGACAACGTATAATGCTAATAGTTCTATTGAGAGTAATAAATGTTACGGAAACACTAAAATCAAACACCACTCTTGAAAATCTAAGAAACTAACAAGGGGAAGTCACGACTTCGGGATGACGGATTTACTTCAAACTTTGTACGCCATTAGTAGGCCATCAAAACAATATAATGTGCAAATCGTAGGCGCACTACTCTGGCAATTCCGAGAAAATCGCAAGAGAAGTTATACGTGTCTATTATGTAACTGATGTACACTACTGGACATTAAAATTGCTATACCAAGAAGAAATGCAGATGATAAACAGTTATTCGTTGGACAAATATATTATACTAGAACTGACATGTGATTACATTTTCACGCAATTTGGGTGCATAGATCCTGAGAAATCAGTACCCAGAACAACCACCTCTGGCCGTAATAACGGCCTTGATACGCCTGGGCATTGAGTCAAACAGAGCTTGGACGGTTCGAATCCACCTAGTTATTAATCTACGTTTCTTTCATCCCTGGTCACATTATTTAATTTATATGACATTTGAGAGGTAATATAATGCAAAAAGCCCACGTGCATTTACCTAAAGTTGTATTGAATTCCATATGTTATTTGACTGTTTACCATACGTAATTAAATTTTCAAGGGCGAGAGACAGGCTTGCAAAGCCCAACTCAAACCTCGATAAATAATGACGCGAATGACGTTCTTCACAATCAGTAATATATTAAGTCACAATGTGCCAGACCACCAAAGTTCTGTACAATCAGTAATATATTAAGTCACAATGTGCCAGACCACCAAAGTTCTGTACAATTACTCGTCGGATGTGCTCTCGACATCACACGTTGCAGGATGATATTTGTCATACAGACATGGAAAACATAAACCGAAACTTAATGCAAATAATCATGCAAATACACGTGGTTTTTTTGTTGTATTATGTGTTAAATGTCATATAAATTAAATAATTTTGTATTAGCAGAAGAGCCAACACCGTGTTACGAGTGGAGGCCGAAATGCACGCGTTTTAGCTCACGCAGGCTGCCGTGAAGAGGGAAGAACTATACTGACGTGAGGTCTGAAACATGACAAGGAATGAGAAAGCGGACGTAATTAGTTTGATACTTAACTTTAATCCATTAATGATGAACGTCGCTCTTGACGGTACATGATTCACAATATTATCTGTTCAGAATACATTCTTGAAGATAGTAATTATAGTAACTGAATATGGCGCCTTGCTAGGTCGTAGCAAATGACGTAGCTGAAAGCTATGGTAAACTGTCGTCTCTGCAAATTAGAGCGTATGTAGACAGTGAACCATCGCTAGCCAAGTCGGCTGTACAACTGGGGCGAGTGCTAGGGAGTCCCTCTAGACTAGACCTGCCGTGTGGCGGCGCTCGGTCTGCAATCACTGATAGTGGCGACACGCGGGTCCGACGTATACTAACGGACCGCTGCCGATTTAAAGGCTACCACCTAGCAAGTGTGGTGTCTGGCGGTGACACCACGTTCCTCCCCCGCAAATCGGCGTACGGTTGTGGTATAAGGCCTCCGCCCGCCGTGGGAAGGACCCCATGTTGACGTATACGGCGAGGTGGGGAGCCTAACAACAGGCGAGACTGTGCCATCCGCACCCTGCCATTCGGACCGTGGGGAGCTAGGGAACGCCTGAAAACCTACTCCAGGGTGCAGGCCAACATGCGGTGTATGCGCCCGTAGAGAGACAGGAGAGGCCGAAGGGTCGACCTCCATCGGGCCGGGGCACCCAACGGGCGAAGACGACATATGGTCCGGAGCGGGCGAGAGTTCCCTGTCGGAAGACAACTGGTCACGGGGAGCGATCGGCGGCGCGTGACCCAGCGGGGCGCCCGGCGGCTGCAGCGTCGCGTCCACTGCGGGCGTCGCCGGCGGGAGAAGAGGCGGCGGCAGCGGCGGCGCGTCGCCATGGGGCAAAATGTAAGGCAGCGTCGGTAACACCTTTGGCTGAGGCGAGCCAGTAGATGGGTCCCCAGGGCTCTGACCGGACGGCAACGTCGCTGAAATCAGACGGCGAGCGGCAGATCCCGTGCGACGACAGAGGCGCAGCTGATTGAGATGCCGGCGCACCTCACCAGAGGCCCCCAAAACCAGATACAGAGCGCGTCCGAGGCAGCGAAGAATGCGCCCCTCGAGCCAACGCCGTGAACCTCGGTAGTGGCGGTAGTAGACAACGTCGCCTGGGGCAAAAGCAGGTTTCTGCTGCTGCACAGGAACCTGATGCGGCGGATGTAGCAAAGACATCAAGGTTCGATGATGGCGACCGTGGAGCAACTCAGCCGGCGAGCGACCATCTCGGGGCTGAGAGCGATACGAGGACAAAAAGAGCAATAACGCGTCCTCCGGAGAATACGATTCTTTCAACTTCAACATCTGTGACTTGAAAGTCCTGACCAATCGTTCAGCGGCACCGTTTGACTGTGGCGAAAACGGCGCGGACATCAGATGTTGAATACCATTGGCCTTGCAGAATAATTGAAATTCTGCAGACATGAATTGTGGGCCATTGGCGGAAACAATTGTCTGTGGAAGACCTTCAACGCAAAAGATAGCAAATGACGCTTGGATGGTGGCAGATGACGTTGTGGAAGACAGCCGGACAACAAAAGGAAAATTACTGAATGAATCTACCACAACCAACCATCGAGCAGTTTAGAATGGACCAGCAAAATCGATGTGTAAGCGTTGCCAAGGGAAAGGGGCTTTAGGCCATGCAAAGAATTTCCGCGGTGGTGCTCATTGTTGTTCGGCACACACCATGCAAGAAGAGCACATATTCGTAATCGCGGCATTGATTCTGAACCAAGTACAGTGCTGATGAGCAAGTTGTTTCATTCTCACTATACCCCAATGTCCTTGGTGGAGAAGCTTTAAGACAGAGGACTGTAGCGAACGTGGGACCACGTCCCTGGACTGATCATTATCAGAATGCAACAGCAAAACACCACGTCAAACAAAAAGTCTCTCCTTGTGAGCAAAAAATCGGCGAACCAACGGGTGCCCGATCCGTGACTTTGACAAGGACCACTGCGTAGCAACAAAACGCAGAATGGTAGCAAGGACAGGGTCGGCAGTTGTGGCTGTAGCTACACGACGAAAATCAGTCGGAAACGATTCGACCACGTCATCGGTTTCCGAATCAATAAACATGCAAGCAAGTTTGGAGGAATCGAATGCCCTATCCTCAGCAACAAGCAAACGGGACAAGGCATCGGCGTTTCCGTGCTCAGCAGTGGACCGATACAAGATATCGTAGCGGTACTGCGAGAGGAAAATAGACCAGCGAATGAATTTCTGCGCTGTACGTGGAGGTACAGGCTTGTTCGGATGAAAAAGCGATGTCAAAGGTTTGTGGTCTGTGATTATTGTAAAGTGATGACCATACATTAAATTGAAACTTCCTGGCAGATTAAAACTGTGTGCCCGACCGAGACTCGAACTCAGAACCTTTGCCTTTCGCGGGCAAGTGCTCTACCAGTATCTCGTCTCCTACCTTCCAAACTTTACAGAAGCTCTCCTGCGAAACTTGCGGAACTAGCACTCTTGAAAGAAAGGATATTGCGGAGACATGGCTTAGCCACAGCCTGGGGGAGGTTTCCAGAATGAGATTTTCACTCTGCAGCGGAGTGTGCGCTGATATGAAACTTCCTGGCAGATTAAAACTGTGTGCCCGACCGAGACTCGAACTCGGGACGAGCACTTGCCCACGAAAGGCAAAGGTCCCGAGTTCGAGTCTCGGTCGGGCACACAGTTTTAATCTGCCAGGAAGTTTCATATCAGCGCACACTCCGCTGCAGAGTGAAAATCTCATTCTGGATACATTAAATTGTTTTACTGGCCTACTAAAGGCGTACAAAGTCTGAAGTAAATCTGTGACCCCAACGTCGTTGTCTCCCCTTTTTACGTTATAGAGATATCTGAGGAACGGAACACACTTATCGTGAGATGTCCCCGTTAAACGCTACGGACGATCTGTAGCGAGGCGGTAGGAGCAGTGGCGTACGTCGAGCTTGCGCGGCCTGCAAGGTGAGCTTCGACTCGCGCTGCCCGGTCAGCCGGTGGAGCCACTCAGAGGCCTCCCGGCCACGTGGTGCACCGACAGAACCCGAGTCCGGCCGAGCGTCCGTGTGACACAGCGCTCGTCAAGCCAAGCGCCCGCCAGGCATCACACTGTTACCCTAGCAAAACGAAATCTCTGTGGCCCATTCGCAAGCTGTTTCACTTCGCACAGTATTTACCGATACAGTATTTCACCGCCGGACTTACATTAAATTAACTGATGGCTGTAACATGAGGAACAAGGTGATTCTTTAAATCTCATCCATTCCCTGTAGTTGGTAAATCAATGTATTTTTACGTGAACGTGAAAAAAATCTGTACATTACGATGCTGTGAAAATAGTTAATTTTATTAAAGGTCGTCCTACTGATTATCAAATTATAGGAATACTGTATGAGTAAATGTCAAGTATTTAAAACATTTTATTGACTCATACGAAAGTTAGGTGGTTATCTAGTGGCAGATCTCTTCTCGTATTATATGACTTTTATCTTCTTCTCACCAGCTACACCTTTCCCACAGCAAAGTCTGGCTTCAGACTGTGGCTTCATTGGTACTCATTTCCTTAAAAACCAACAGTTTAATAAAATTATTACTTCAGGGACTAAATACAAACCTTGTACTCTGCAAGACTGTACTGAATCGTTCATTTTAAAGCTTACAGTTAGAACATCTGCTTAAATTCCAGTCAGACTGAGTGCTTCGATACCTTCATCATTTTCCAGTAGAAATTCATGTTTCTTCAGATGAGTCAGTAACATAATTAAAGAATACTCGAAGGGTCTTAGAAAATTTTTAAAGGCTATTTCCCTGCTCTGTCCAGTAAATAACAATTCAATTTATAATCTTTTGGAAGAGAAAATAATTTTGTAACCCTTATGAATCGTAAATTAAAACCAGCAGCTTCCTCAAACTTCCAGTGACATTAAGTTATAGAAACGTTATAAGTCTTTGTCGTCGATAGGTTTCTAGATAAGCTTAAAGGCGAAATTTCTAGTGGTATCAAATAAAGCGATAACTACTTTATTATCTGTCCACATATTTGTGCGAAAAAACTTTTCCGTCTTACACTTACATAATAAATAAATACATAAACATACCTGTCGCCGAAAGTAATTTGAGACTCTCTCCAACATCCGTAGTTTATGAGTTCAAAGTTTTGTGCCATGTAAGGCAGGCAGATCGTTCTCACCGAATTCCAAAAAAGGATTTACCCAGTTAATTCCATAACGAAAACTTGTATAAACAGAAAAGCGTAAAATACTCTAATATTGCATACTAGGCGTACCCACTGTGCAGAAACCTTGACCATCCATTTTCATGTAATACAACTGAAACATAAACCATATAAAAGCATTAGGACTACCGAACCACTTGCACAGTTACAATAGGTGCTTTTTTATAGTCGGGAGTTTATACGTATCAGATTTTTGCAAAATGGTGTCACACGTCGAAAAACTTTAGGGACCGTTACTCTTAGTCACCTGCAAACGTATCTACACGGCGTTACAGTTCTACAATAGAGTCACTAAATTATCTCTTTAGTGCAAATATATTTGTTAAAATTAGAATCTAAAATAATGCAGGAACGCTAACTGCAGACAACAAAGACATACAAAGTTTAATGAAGACTTTCTAGCTTCAGGTAAATAAAGAAATATTCTTCTTCTCATAACGCTATAACGATTTTCTGGACGAATTTCTTCCTCAACAAGAAACTAAGACGTTAGAGATTTATGACAACGAAAATAGGATGTTATAGAAACGTATCTGAAACTTAAAATGCTATTGTAGTGCACCACAAGCGCGCAATTCGCAGTTTCCGTAAATAAAAGTGTCGTTTGACTAGGGCCTCCCGTCAGGGAGACCGTTCGCCGGGTGCAAGTCCTTCGATTTGACGCCACTTCCGCGACTTGCGCGTCGATGGGGATGAAATGATGATGATTAGGACCACACAACACCCAGTCCCTAAGCGGAGAAAATCTCCGAGAAAGCCGGGAATCGAATCCAGACTCTTAGGATTGACAGTCTGTCGCTCTGACCACTCTCTCTCTCTCTCTCTCTCTCTCTCTCTCTCTCTCTCTTTTTTTTTTTTTTTTTTTTTTTCTTTCTACAGCCTGGGATAAGTTATTGCTCTTGATTTCCACCACTCCAGAAGTGACTGTTACTCATCTGGTTTTCCCATCAACAGATGCATGGAAATTTCATCCAGTTTCCTCTCACTCCTCCCATGATGCAAAGACACTCTTTGCACGTCTTGTCGATGCTGGGGCTTCATCCTGGGTATGACGTTCTGCAAATAATACAATAATACAAATTCTAGCATGGAGGATAAATATGTGATACTGCGTTGCTGCCAATAAATTTGGTGGATTGTTCACATGGCAGCCTATGTGGATGTCAGTTCTGATAAAATATTTACTCAGCAGACTTATATACGAAAGCATTTATCGTGATGTGTAGCACATCTGGAACGTGCTGCGGCATAAACTTTCTCTGGCTCATTTATCGAAAGCTACTTCTGATGAGCGCCTGTGGCACTAGAAATAATGCACGCTAATGCACTAGCTTTATATCCACTTTTTCGCTTAAGATATTCTGAGTGCTTGCTTTCAGCAGTGCTACTACCTGCAAATAACTGACAATATCGAGGTACACCGGCTTCTTTAAATATGTATTACCTATTTCTTGGTTTTTAAATATATATAACCAAAGATTTAACATTTATTTGTTTATAAATTCATCGATTTACGTATATGTCCGTTGCATTTGGAGCAAAGTGTTCCTATAGCTGTTAGCGATTACCGTTCGTTCAGATTTGCTTCTTAGCATTTAGTTATATCCGACTGTACTATATTTCTTAGCGTTGAATTCATAGGGAATTCATTGCCAGTCTGTATGCACTTGCTTTCCAATAAGAATGTATACCTTCCTTGATGTAACACTTGGGATTTCATAAAAAGGGGTCGGCGCAAAATAATTATTTGACTGTTAAGTGAAATACAAATTGTTAATCTATGCACAACAGGTAACGCATGGAGGGAGCTCAAGCAACGAAGGAAGTTAGAGGATATTTGCCTTACAGTCAGACACGATCTATCTTTCACTGACTTTAACAACATTAATTACTGATTGGTTAGAATTCATCAGTTGAGATAACTAATCAGGATTTGTACTAGGAGTGTGAATGAGGGCTGAAATTATTGGACTACGAAGGCAAAGATTCTGAGCTGAATATGCTATTTATTGTGGCACGGAAACTATGAGTAATTTAAAAACAGAGAATTATTTATTGTTTTTTTTTTTTTTCGTGCTGATGGCGCCTATTTCTAACGTAGCGGTCTCGTAATTTAAAACATGCACGGAAACGAGGAAGGAATATTATGTTGCTACTGTTTTTTTCTACTGCTTCCACATGACCACTGTGCTCGTCATTCATTCTCATTCTGCTGGAAATGCTTTGAATTAAATAGCAACTGAACCTCGTTACTGGTATATTTGTTTTTTACGTGAACACGTGGTGAAATACCATAATGTGGGACATGGGACTAAGCAGACAAAAATGTTCTAAAATTGTGACACACATGAAATTTATTACATTCTACTAAATTCTTCATATGCACGTATGTTTTCTAGTACGAATTTCAACAGGAACGATCATTTTGTTATGACTGTATAGCCATCACTACGTTGGAAATCAAAGTGATACCCTGAATCTCACGTTAGTCATCATTCTTGGAACATAATCAAAACTTCACACGAGACACACGCAAATCCTAGACTGAATTACCTCAAGAACGTCCTTTTCTCATTGATTTGTGCACCTAACTCCACGTAAGTAGACGGAAATCAATTGCTCTTATACTTACTCACCCATGTGGATCGTTCTCGGTTTTATTACAAAATTTGCCAGTGTGCAGATAATGACCTGGAAACCAGAAATAATTCACACGCAAAATGCCGAACCAGAAATCGTACTATAAAATCGAAAATCTTTTGTTGAACAGTGACGACCGTATGGTTGCATCGAACATACCAGGTGACGCCCATGCTAGAACGAAATTTTTTTTAATATTTGGCAAACTAATTTACATTAACCATTAAAGGCAAGATAAATAAAACCAAAGGTGCTGGAGGCACCTCAAGATTGTCTTTGTATTACTGGATTCTGTTGTGCTCCATACTCTCGACAATATATCAGACTTCTAACCACTGAATTTATGTGTAAAATTTCTAAATAAGATGGTCGCCACATAACCCTGAGTATAATTATGATAAAAAGGAACGGGCTAGTAATCTTAGAAATAATATACCTCAAGCTCTTCAACTTTTGCAAACTGTATGACGGAACCCATGACGACTTCCGTCCACCCTCTAACCAGACCAGGATGGTTCACATGGTTCAAATGGCTCTAACCACTATGAGACTTAATATCTGAGGTCATCAGTCCCCTAGACTTAGAACTACTTAAACCTAACTAACCTAAGGACATCACACACATCTTTGCCCGAGGCAGGATTTGAACCTGCGACCGTAGCAGCAGCGCGGTCCCGGATTGAAGCGCCTAGAACTGCTCGGTCACAGCGGCCGGCATCCAGACCAGGAACCAAATTCAGAAAATGATGAAGTGCCCCTAAAGGTCACTCGGTCACTCAGATCTTCCCTGAGAATTCTACCAACCCTCGAAAACTCTGTTTCTACAGGTGCATCCTGGTCAATGCCCCACAAGAGTTCGGTTGGCACCAAAATCTAAGTAATGAATGCATTTTTGTCCTATAGCTGTTCTGCAGGTGTACCCACAATCAGAATGGACACTCATTCTATAATTTATAGCAACATAATAAGGATAAGGGAAGGGAATATATGATGAAGTAATTAATTAAATGATACTAGTGACGTCCATCCATTTTCAAGATGCTCCTTGTGCCATATTACACTTACAGGAATGACTAATGTGATATATAAAATCACTCTCACAGGATACAATGTGACACAGTAATGAGGCAGAACCACTAGCTCCGTCACCTCTTCCACGTAGAAGAAATAATGGACTGAGTCTGTCCTTGCAATGAAAGGACAGAGATGGATACATTTTTCTCTTCGCTGCCATGGAAAACAGGAGACCTCAGCTCCAAATCAGGTTGCATCACTCTTAATTCACTAAAAACTTAATAATCTATCACAGAAGCAATTTACAAATAGTTAAAAATATCTTAGAATCCAGCGTGATCCATTATTGTTGCAGAAAATCATGACCAACATCACTTCAACAAAACATCAAAAGTCATTAACATTACACATATGAAATCATAATTATTAATATCTAATTTTTTTTAAATGCTCATGAAAAGAGACTCATGTTGTCTTCACTAGGATGTATATATTTATGATCTCATACACAAGTTACTACAAGAAAGTAAACTGCTTGAATGGCATTTCCATGTGGTAATCAAACAAAATTTAGGTATTGAATAATTGATGACATAAGGCAAATTGGCTCAGTGCAGTACAAATACATAATAACATTTAAAACATCACAGTTGTGTAACGAATGGAAAAACATTCTCATCAAAGCTGTTTCGAAAACGATGAAGTTGCAACCAATAGACTCGAACAAGTCTAAGTATCCAGTGTAAATTACAGACAAAAAAGAAAAAGAGAAAATCTCGAAATTTTAAATCTAATGTGGCAATAAATTACATGTTATTCTCATTTCATGATTAACTCAAAATAACCAAAGCTGTGCATATGTGTCTGAAACACATCACTGCTTCCTCTAAACAGACATTACTATTACACTGGTACGCTTCATTACAGTGTGTGTAAGTTATCTACAAGACATCCAATATTCATGAATTATTTACAGCCAACAATAACAATCCGAGGTCTTTCTTGTGTTTTATTTACATGGTACACAAACTAACCACAAAATATACTAACCAAGACTTCAAGTTTCAGACAAATGACAGGAAAACTAACACTCATACCTATAAAGTAACTTCAACAGAACCCTTCAAGCAGATGTCTGATATAAATGATAACACATTTACTTCAAAAGGATTAATAAGGCTGTCGCTCAGTCTAAGTAAACACATTACGAGAAAAGATTTACACAAGACAACAAATGATTGATCAGAGTGCTGGACGTAAACTAAACATTATTTTTTAAACTTCCATTTCTGAATATAAAACATGTTTTGATTTACAAAACGCTCACAATAAACGATGCACATAATTCACAGGGGAGGCCTGGGTTATTGTAGCGGAGGACTTTACTCCAAACGTACTTGGAGGATGGCTAAGAAGGACCACTCGATAGAATTTTCACATAGACGTGAGAAAGGGACCACATTATGCTGTTGGGCTCAGTCAGTAACATCTTGTTTCTTCGATCCTACTGCAGACAAATAGAAGTTGTCCTCACAATTCCTGCACGCTCATTATACGATTTAGACCCACGATCAATATTTTATTTCACTCCAAAACCAGAGATACCCTATGTGTTATGTACAATCATTCTTACTCCTACTTCATAACAAACAGCTCAACACAAAACTCCATGTGTCACTGTCACAAGTATTATAGTTCCACTACTCAAAAGTGCAATAGTTCACGTTACTAGCTGTTTATCCAATACAGACTAGGGTAAACCATCAATTTGACTCTGTTCCAACCATGTTTACAACGTTCCAGACGCCTCTGCCATCAAAGTTCCTTTTTGTATATTCTGCTGCTCCCATTAGCTACAGAAGATATTTTACATTAACGACGTTCATTACAATCAGTTCACCTGTTCTTGCCAATGACAATCCCCCTTACTGACGCTATTCCAATCAACTTCATAACGTTCCAAACATCTTTACTATCAGAGTTCTTGTGTGCATATTTTACTGCTCCCACTCGCTACAAATTTCATGGCTCTCAGACTCCCAGAGTGCCGCATGTAGATAGCCGAGCGCGTCCCTCATGCTAGCCGGGTGACGTAGCAGAAATCGCCCTTCCTCAGACAGTTGCGAGTGACGTCAGCGCCAGCGTGCTTTGACGCCCCTCAGTGTTTTGTTATGGGCCGTGTCCAATGTCTGCGTCCGAGCGGTCTCTCTCTCTCTCTCTCTCTCTCTCTCTATCTCTCTCTCTCTCTCTCCCCCTCCCTGACGTCCATGGATTACTTGCCACGCTCATATACGTGGAGAGTAGAATTAAATCATCGTATTCAGTCCTTTCACAGAAACAGTCTGCTCTAAGTGTAAACTTTTCTAATAAGAAATTTTCACTCTGCAGTGGAGTGTGCGCCGATTTGAAACTTCGTGGCAGATTAAAGCTGTGTGCCGGACCGGGTCTCGAACTCGGGACTGGTAGAGCACTTGCCCATGAAGGGCAATGATCCAGAGTTCGAGTCTCGATCCGGCACACAGTTTTAATACGCCAGGAAATTTCAAGTTTTCTAGTCTTTGTAACCTTGACAATACATCGTAACTACCTTATGTCAAACATTTTGTTACATATTTGCCTTCTTCAGACTGTTTCCTTTACTCATATTAATCTGGCAAGAAATAAAATTGTGAGCAACAAGCTCCTCATAACACAAAAATATACACAAATAATATATCTTCAGTGATTCTTTCTAGTAAATGTTTATATGTTTATTTACAACTGATAATGACAATTCTGCTCAATAAAATTGCCTCACGCTAATTAGAGATCACCTCTCAAATCGCCTCCTTCAAAATTTCTTTACGTTATGGAGGGCCCTTTAATTTACACAATAAGACTGTCAGAATATCCAAAACCTACCACAATGGCACTTGCTTCCTCCGAAATCAAAACTTTCACAAAAGGAGGTCCAACTTTCTATTCACCTATGGTCTCCTTAAGTCCTACTATGGTATGTACTGTACAAACGCACATCTTATTCACGATTTATTTACAGTTAATGACAAATCAATTTCCATGTTTTGATATTATGTTTCACATTAGGGTAGCAGGAATGGGGAAACATTTTGTGAGCATTCACTCTTTATGTTTTCATGGACAATGGAATAGAGAAAGGTAATTTGAGCTATTCAAAGGTTACACACCAACCGTTAGCAATCTATTCCCATTATCAAAACAGTTCTCTCTAACATTTGAGATAATCATTCTTTATATACTTCAGTGTAAACTTTCAACGTTTCTTTGAACTTTCGCATACCACTTTTAATGTGAAGAAAATCGATCAGCTCATGAAGTCTTCGCACATTCATCGTTTACCTCGCATGCCCACAGAACTTGCTAAGATCATGGAATTTCACAAAGAAATCATTTACAGCTATGGGCATACTAACTCGACTACCTCGTATGAGTAAATCCACATCGGATTCCATATGAGTGTCAGACAACATGACAACAAAATATAACACAGTGATTTTTTTTTTTTTTACAATCACCTTCAGAATAAACAGACCAGCCATCGGATACGATACACTCCTCGTACTCCACCTGAACCTCTTTCTTTTATCTAGCCATCTCTGCATCAGTCTTCTAGAGAATGCCATGGTTAAGGGTGAGCACTGGGGCACGGCACGCAATTCATTCTTCCTTCATTTAGTTTGAAAATTAGATCCTTCCTCTTACTCCCATCTTTCCAGCATCTGTTTATACAACACATTTTACACATTCTATTACAATTTTATAAATCAGCTGAAATCAATAACACACAGCATTAATCACACCATAACTTTTCAATTTACTCATAGATAAGACAATCACGTTACACGGACCTCGTAAAATTAAGTTCCAGTTATAGGACATTTTTATTAATTTCTAATCTTAATCTGATATAACCTGTTTATACTTCCTTCTGATCGATTTTTGGGTCTTATCACACCTTCCTCATCCCTCTAAACAGTGTTCGGTCGTCATCACACCTTCCTTTGGTCGTCATTCATTCCTGGCATTTACAGTGGCTGTGATACACTCTACGTTCTCTGAAATGTAAAATTAAGAGCATCATCTAGTCTCAGGGTTTCCCCGAACCAAATCCTCACTATTCTCTCAGGGTCCCCCAACCCAAATCCTCAATACATCATCAGGGCGCCTTGACCACACACCAGCGCTCCCTCTGCGCAGAAAAGAAACGTATACCATCTCTGCGCCCCTTTAGCACTACTCATACAGTATTCTCTTCAACAGACTATTCCTCATAACACATGTCAAATATTCTCAAGTACACCACTACACAATATCAACCTATCTTAATATTTAACCAACATACACGTTTCATTTCTTCAGCACTGAACCGAACATCAGACTTCTAGTGTTCTATACTCTTTACTTCCGAAACATCTTTAACAGCAAAAGGCACGCTCTTGTCCCGACATTTTTCATTCTCCGAACGGCTTCACAATCGAAAGTTGATGCTATCCTCGTGATTTCTTACTTCTAAGAATTTCAGCTTCCACAAAACTTACATGAACAACCTTCCGTACTAGAAAAGGACCTACATATACCATAAAACACTTACTAACTAAATGTCTATGTTGCTATAACACACGGTTACCGTTGATCAGTATTTTGTCTCCCCCTTTCAACTTCAGATGACGATCTCTGCACTTCTGTCTTTTTTACCTATTCATTGCCTCTTTCTAAATTTGTTTTATTTCCATATTGACTATTTCTGAGTGTCTCTGTCTGGTGGAAAATCTACTAATTCTTTATCTGGGGGTGGATTATTCTTTAACACTGCATTCGAACACATACCCGTAGCTTCATAGGTGGAATCGTAAGCGGCCAAAGACACTAGTAGCTAGGACATGACCACCTATGGCGAGCTAACATACACTCACAAGCGAAAACATCGGCAAGCCCCTGCAAATCAGAAACATTGGCTGAATATGCCAGCTGCTATTAGTGCCGACCAACAGGCTACACCAGGGAAGCCGACAAGCTCGCACACTAATGCACAAACAAACCGCCAACACTATTCTACACTGTGAATGCGATATATCAATTATCGGAAACCAAACGATGATAAACCCAACTGTTACAGGTATGCTGATGCTGACCGAGAAGCCAACTCCGGTACCCTGCTGCAGCCGCCGAGTAACACCGTTGTACAACGTCAAAGGTATCCGCCTGCAAGACACCCACTGCTAACAGAGCTTGCCTTTGCATGACCTGTCGCAGGCAGCAAGAAAACCGCTACTGGTCTCACAACCCAACCCCACTATCACACAGGTTTTTTCCATTGGCTCTTGCCTTGGTAGAGTTTTTTGCTCTGCAGTTCAAACTTTACCCTTCGTTCAACTATCGACGCAAAATTGCTACACCACGAAGATGACGTGCTACAGACGCGAAATTTAACCGACAGGAAGAAGATGCTGTGATATGCAAATGATTAGCTTTTCAGAGCATTCACACAAGGTTGGCGCCGGTGGCTACACATACAACGTGCTGACATGAGGAAAGTTTCTAACCGATTTCTGATACACAAACAACAGTTGACCGCCGTTGCCTGGTGAAACGTTGTTGAGATGCCTCGTGTAAGGAGGAGAAATGCGTACCATCACGTTTCCGACTTTGATAAATGTCGGATTGTAGCCTATCGCGATTGCGGTTTGTCGTATAGCGACATTGCTGCTCGCGTTCGTCGAGAACCAATGACTGTCTGCAGAATAAGGAATCGGTGGGTGCAGGAGGGTAATACGGAACGCCGTGTTGGATCCCAACGGCCTCGTATCACTAGCAGTCGAGATGACAGGCATGTTATCCGCATTGCTGTAACGGATCGTGCAGCCACGTCTCAATCCCTGAGTCAACAGATGGGGACGTTTGAAAGACAACAAACATCTGCACGAATAATTCGACGACGTTTGCAGCAGGATGGACTATCAGCTCGGAGACCATGGCAGCGGTTACCCTGTAAGTAGGCTGTTTATGTTTTCTTATTGGCAACGTTACGCAGCGCTCTGTATGAAAATCACTGGCTGTGCTGTGTGCAGTCTGTGGCTAGTTTGCATTGTTGTCTGCCATTGTAGTGTTGGGCAGCGGCAGCTGGATGTGAACAGCGCGTAGCGTTGCACAGTTAGAGGTGAGCCGCCAGCAGTGGTGGATGTGAGGAGAGAGATGGCGGAGTTTTGAAATTACATATATTATGACTTGTGATAATATTTAGGTAAATACATTGTTTGTTCTCCATTAAAATCTTTCATTTGCTAACTATCCCTATCAGTAGTTAGTGACTTCAGTAGTTTGAATCTTTTATTTAGCTGGCAGTAGTGGCGCTCGCAGTATTGCAGTAGTTCGAGTAACGAAGATTTTTGTGAGGTAAGTGATTTGAGAAAGGTATAGGTTAATGTTAGTCAGGGCCATTCTTTTGTAGGGATTTTTGAAAGTCAGATTGCGTTGCGCTAAATAATATTGTATGTCAGTTTAAGCACAGTCTTGTATAAATTGTTCTAAGGGGACGTTTCATATGTCGACCCTTAGCCGAGGATACCTCACTGGAATCTTCTGATTTTTTCTTGTAGTTTGTGTAATTAGTGTAGATTTTGTTTATTGCTATTGCGTAATTGTAGAGAGAATCTCCTTTGTAGTTGCAGTCTTTCATTGTTGTACAGTAAAACAGTTGTGGCATGCATGTAGATCTGCACCAAGTATTTCGCAGCTACGCTTGCAATTAACTAGATATTATTTTCAGTGCTATGTTAATGTGTTCCCCTATTTTCGCTCTTCAAATTGTGTTTTTCTGTGTTGTCGTGTGAAATATTGTGACAATAATGACGTGTGAAAAACGTAACACTAGGCTCCAAAGTAAACTGAGAAATGACAGTGAAGACGAAAGCAGTGTGTTTACGCCACCATGTAATGAATTAACTAATGTTCAACATAGTAATTTGGTAATTGTGCATAGGGAAATGGAGCGGGCGGCAAACAACGGCGTAGGCACTGAAACAATTAGTGAACAGGGAAGCATTATCGATCGATCGCTCGGCAACAGCTCGCCTCAGGAATCCGAAATGACAGGACGCAATTTTACAAATACTGTAGATTCAGGCTTTGCGTCCTCACCGTTTTCTCAAATAAGTCAAGACACATTTTCTGCTTGTCAAAATGTGAATGTTGCTGGTGCAAATGCACTGCCGAAAAGCGTAGAGGAACAGATTCCAGACACTAATGCATTGTTATTACAATTAATGCAACAAATTGGACAAAAACTTCAAAAGTTAGACACAATGGAACAAAATCAGAGACAAACACAGCAAAAGCTTCAAAGGTTAGACACAATGGAACAAAATCAGAGACAAACACAGCAAAAGTTAGACACAATGGAACAAAATCTTCAAAAGTTAGACACCACACTTGAACAAACACTTGAAGATTTAACCACTGAGTTACATAACATCGAATCGAAATGTCAAAAGGTCTGTAATGACGTAAAAACACAAATTTGTGAGCATTTCCAACCTATTTATTGGCGTCATGAAAATGCATTACAGAATCACGAAGCAGCCATAAAAGAACTGCAAACTATTGTTCATGAAAATCATGAGACCTTGCAAGCTAAAATTGACTCAGTTGCATCTACCGATTCGTTTACGCAACTTGCAAAAACTCAGGAAAACTTAAAGGACACAGTAGATACCCTGAAAATTGGTTCAGAAAGACACATGGAGGAAATAAGTACACTATTGGAGAAAGTAGCCGAACTTTCGGATCAGGTCACTAACTTATCTACAAAGGTAGATGATGATCTGAATGACACAAGACCCGTAGCCTTCACTGACACAAAAGAGTATGAACAAATAAGAAAATTCAAACAAAATCAAAATCAAATCAATACACAGTACAAAACAGAAATCCGGGAAGTACAAGATCAGTTGACGCAGGTAATACAAGAATTACATATGTCAGAGGACACTCGTGCTCCAACATGGGAAGAGGAACTTAGAAATACGGAAAAGCCACAAAATAATAACACAGGGCATTTCGGTAATTATGAAAGAAATTGGCAAGGTACACCGAATTTTGAGATGGAACCGCCGACACGACGTAACAATGACCGATATGCTACTCGCCGACATTATGATTTTGACTATAAGCTGTTCATTACTACACGTAAATTCAAAACGTTTAAGAATTCTGCCAATGACATTCATCCACAAGCGTGGCTCCATCAATTCTCTCATTGTTTCCCTCCTAACTGGTCACTGGAGCACAGGTTAGAATTTATGTGTGGCTACTTAGAGAATGAACCAGCTGTAAGAATGCGATCGGTCATTCACGATTGCCACAGTGAAGGAGAATTTTACCATGCCTTCCTCTCAGCATATTGGTCTCAAGCCACACAAGACCGAGTAAAACATGGCATCATAATGATGAAACATTTCGAACAATCTGAATTTTCCAGTCTTGTGAAATATTTTGAAGACATGTTGAACAAGAATCAGTACCTGTCAAACCCATACAGCCCCTCAGAACTCATCCGCATTTGCTTAATCAAACTGCCTGAACATTTACGACATATTATTTTAGCAGGACGTTGCAAAGACGACATTGAAGCTTTTCAGGAACTGTTACAAGAACTAGAAATTGACACTGACAATTGCGTAATGCAAAAACAGGAACACAACAACTACAGGTCACATCCGTCGCAATTCCGCGATGAAAGAAATAATAACCGGACACGACAAGGCTATTCTCACAACACAAATCGTGACCAAAACAGACACCACCCGTATGACAACCGTTGGCAGAGTAGTAATAATTACAGGGAAAGATCACCTCTCCGCGGTAATGACTATCACAGAGACAATCAGAGAAACAGACAATATGGGAACCAAAATAATTATTATGAAGGGAGACAGAATAACTTTAGACGCAATGGTCCAGCGCGCAGTTACGACTCATGGAGAAATTCTCCACCACGTGACCGACAAGAAAGAAACTATGGAATTTACCGACATGACGAGAGACGATATGATCGTATCGACAGACCTGAACTGCATCAGAACTGGCGGGATTCAAACAGAGCAGCGCACTCTCGTCACGGTGAATTTGTAAAAGTTAGGTCTCCAAATCCCAGTAACGACGCACGCCAACAAAGGAACAGACAATGAATCACACCACAGGCTGCCGCGTGCGCCCACTCGCTCAGGGAAAAATAACATAGACGCTAACCTTGAGCAAAATTCCAGTATTCTTTACGGACGAATACCGCATGATAATTGCGTTAAAGTTGAAACTCTGCGTACTAGGAAGAGCAAAGGGCTACACCACATTTCACATGTGAAACCATTTATTGAAAGATAATCTGCTTTTTAACTTTGTCTTTGCCATAAAACGTTTCACTTCACGTTACTAGTATGCTTTAGAAACTGTTACCATGCAACAATGTTTGAAGTTAAATATCCAGTCAAGAACCAAGAGAACTTATTTAAACAGAAATTACGAATGCATTGTTATTGTGAACAGACGTCACAGTGTTATTGTGTGTGTGCATTCTTGCTTGTTAGTTGCACGATTACGTAACGACTATAAGGCTCACATACTTAGAACATTTACCAGTACTGCTAATGAGATTCTAATGCAACATTTTGGTTTACTTGAAAATACATTCTGGATTTAAGGTACTTTCTGTGAGATACCAGATGACACAGTGGTTAGTTTATGTGACAGCTACACGATTGTATCACGACATTACTAATGTGTGACACAATTTACATTGTTGCTTTTGTGGAGTATCTGTTTTATATCTGCACGGTTTTTCTGAATTTTTCTGGAAAGTAAAACATGTTTTAGTAGTAACTTTTGTGGTACAGCTAAATGAGACAGCCTTTTCCGTAGCACAACAATACGTTACAGCACAGTACTTTCTTCATCACGGCAATAAGCGTAATAACTAAGATATCTATACGCAAAGCATTTCACTTTTGTTTATCATGAGGTAAGTACATTGGCTTCTGCAGAACTTAGCTTTCGGAGGAAAATAACTACGACACATCCACAGAGATTATCTTACAACAAGATGCACATTTAGCGCTACAGGACACGCATTTGAGTGCTTAATTTTGTACTTAAACCATTTATTTCTCAAGATTTTTGAAATACAAAGATTTTCCGTGATACATTTCATTCATTGCTGTAATCTGTAACACCTGAGGGTATAATTACATTAATCCTCAGGGGGGTACACGCTTACTTTGTGTACCATGTGTTTGGCAAGCACAAGGAGCCCTAGCTAATATGGTATTTGCTTATACAACTTTACACATCGGTACCATATTCCTCTAACACATAAATTACACAGCTATCTGATCATTTAATTGATAGAGACAAACTTTTTTACTACGGCAGTGACAGATGTTTACGTATTTACACCGTTGGAGAACTTCACACTTACGAAATTGTATTTTGTCTGTACTTTGTGAACTCTTCATATATTTTGGGAACCATTGTGATACTATGAGAGCTTTGAATGATGTATTTGGTATGAGATCATGATTTTTAAAGTACGTTTGAGGTAGATGACACTACTGAAATGAGCAGAGAATTTTCTTTAGGTTTTGAAATTATTGCAGAAAGCTACGACGTTTTTGAGATTTGACTGAGGTGGTATGATGTTATTATTACGACGACGATGTGTATTATGCTGCTGAGGTATGTTTATGATTAATAGGCTGAGGCTATATGAGTTATTTGATTATGCTTCATATTTATAATGATGAAATATTGAAGAGTGTCGATGAATACGTATATGTGTAATAAGGTAAGGAGTAATGAATAGTGGGTAGGGACTCTTGACTTGTGAAAAAGGATGTTGGAAACCAAGAATCGTACTTTAAGAGTTATGAAATGTGTGTAAATGCGTGAATGTATCACAATGCTGGCGAAAATTTTTTGGACACTGTTGTATTCATAAGATTTTGTTTCTACACATTTGCAACGCAAATTCTTGACCTGTGAAATATTTTTATATGAGACTGTCACTGTAGCGGAAACTGCTGTCGTAAATATTTCCGTAAGAAAGTTGAGTGATCACCTGCACGTAATGCGTTTTGGGCGCCCAGCTGAGAGGTAGTCGTCTGACAAAAGAAAGCCATTAGGTGAAAAAAAAAGGGAGGCCATTATCCTCGCCATTGACATTCCTTTAGAGAAAACATTGCAAATGCGACACCCTCATTACTTGGAAATATACTTACATCTGCACACCTGATTATGACAAGCGTCTTTCTACGAGAGTTGAGAGAATTTCTACTAACTTATGAAATGTCACATGACTACTGAATGCTATTTTTATGCTTTGGTTTGCGTAATTGCTTATTTCATTTAATATCTGGTTTCCAGCTGTGTTGCAGCATTAGTTTTATAAAATAAACTTAGATGCATTTGCTAATGTGAACACTTTCTGTCAACAGATCTATTAAATAATTATTTTATGATCCACATTCTTCAAAAAAGGAGCTTTTGGAATGGAAACAACAATAAGAAGGGACTAATAACAGTAACTGCATATATAATTTTCTTTTCGAGTACTTGGTAATTTTTTGTAGAATTAGTTTTTGTGGTGCACCACTTTAATTACATAGACATTAAGATGTGAATATACATTTCCCTCGTCTGCATTGTTGTCTTTAGTGTACTATTTTTTCTGCTTGAGCTTTGTCATGCTTAGTTACAAGTTATAGAATTTACTACTGCTGTTTGCCAGGCATAGTGCTACTAAATTTCACTTTGTATTACTCTGTTAAGCTAGTTTTACTACTGATTTATTTTTCTTGTTGCTGCACATTGGCTCATATTAGTTGTAATGTTGCATTTTCTCTGTTAATTTAGATTGACTGCTGCTGCCAATTTGCATTTTGTTTTGTCATTGCTGTTTGCGTTAATTGTTTTATGCTGGTGCATTGCCTCGTCCCTTAATTTATCATCTGAGCTCAGTAGATTTAAGTTAGTTTAAGAAGGGGTAGACTATATAAGAGAATGAGTTGCGATGAATTTGAAGAAATGCACTGAGAGGTTATACGAGAAAAATACAGAAAGCATGCTTGGTTAGGATTTTTTTGGTGGAAGCAAAGGTTGAAATAAGACGAAAGCTCTATGGAATGAAGTTTTGGGTTGGACTGCAGTACAAAATGTTACACTGAAAGCAAACCCTGTCCTTTCCTTTTGGTGTTATCCCACTATGTGTTTGTGTACCCTTATGTGTTTGTTTTCTTCCTGTCTCTGTGTAGTTTCATAGAATTATTTTCTTCTTCTAATACTAAGCTACATTCACTATGATGAGGAATACTGTTATCCTCAAATAAAACTGACATTAATAATATGTTATTTACTTTGTAAAGATTTTAGACATTATTAATTCTGTTATGTTTTAATGCTCATGTGTGAAGTTGATGTTTCAATAATTATTCTGATCTTTTATGTATTTACTTATGTCATAATTCCTGTAACACTCATGTATATGTCTATTCCTATTCTTTTGTAAAGCCTGTACTACAAATGTTATCTGTATTGTTATGATCTTTAATGATGTATTTTGTACCTTTGTAATTGTATTCTTATGTTATAAAATTGTAATTGACACCAGTTCATCATAATATTAACTTGTAAGCATTCATTTCACTGCACACGTTTCTGTTGGTCATAGTATATGGACAATATGTGAGAAGTAGGGACTGATAGTGTTTGCACGTGTGTTACTAATTCAGGAAAGGACTGGATAACAGCATTGCTGGTCCTAAGGACAATTCCAACAAAACTTCGTGAGTGTACAAGTGGTGGTTTATGGACTTGCTATCTTCTCTGCAAGACTCTTCGATGGTGATTGTGCACCTGCACAGTCGCAGCAGATGGCTGCTGGCCATCTCTACAAGGACTACAGTGGGTCTACACCTTTGCTGACTCAACAATACCATCATCTCTACAAGGACTACAGTGGGTCTGCACCTCTGGTGGCCCACCAATACCACAATCTCTACCAGGACTACAGGGGGACTGTCCACAATTTCTAATAGGACTGCAGTGGGTCTGCACCTCTGGTGGCCCACCTATACCATACTCTCTACCAGGACTACAGTAGGTCTGCTCTGTGATGACCTACCTACCAATATTCTTCAAAACGTCGAATGAATCTGCTGTGGGTTTGCTCTGTTGTGGCCCATTACCTGTCAGCATGTCAAGAGTCAGCACTGTCTTTCCGTTGGAAGGACACCACTACTTCTTCAATACTGCATGGAAATCCACTACTTCTGTGTGCATTCTCAGTCTGCTCAGACTTTGAAAAAAAAAAAAAAAACACTGAAATTTTACTGTGATGAACAATCTGGACTTTCTTTATGGACTGTGAGAAAATTTTAGCTTTTGACCAACATTGTATTCATAAGTGTGTGCATTTGATATCTTTCTTACTGTAATTATGAAAAAATTTTTCAAATCTGTATTGGCCACTGCCCAAAAAAATTTGTAAAATTTTTTGTGGGGAGCATGGGGGCTATGTAAGTAGGCTGTTTATGTTTTCTTATTGGCAACGTTACGTAGCGCTCTGTATGAAAATCACTGGCTGTGCTGTGTGCAGTCTGTGGCTACTTTGCATTGTTGTCTGCCATTGTAGTGTTGGGCAGCGGCAGCTGGATGTGAACAGCGCGTAGCGTTGCGCAGTTAGAGGTGAGCCGCCAGCAGTGGTGGATATGAGGAGAGAGATGGCGGAGTTTTGAAATTACATATATTATGACTTGTGATGATATTAAGGTAAATACATTGTTTGTTCTCCATTAAAATCTTTCATTTGCTAACTATCCCTATCAGTAGTTAGTGCCTTCAGTAGTTTGAATCTTTTATTTAGCTGGCAGTAGTGGCGCTTGCTGTATTGCAGTAGTTCGAGTAACGAAGATTTTTGTGAGGTAAGTGATTTGTGAAAGGTATAGGTTAATGTTAGTTAGGGCCATTCTTTTGTAGGGATTTTTGATAGTCAGATTGCGTTGCGCTAAATAATATTGTATGTCAGTTTAAGCACAGTCTTGTATAAATTGTACTAAGGGGACGTTTCAACCCTTGACGCTGCATCACAGACAGGAGCGCCTGCGATGGTGTACTCAACGACGAACCTGGGTACACGAATGGCAAAACATCATTTTTTCGGATGAATCCAGGTTGTGTTTACAGCATCATGATGGTCGCATCCGTGTTTGGCGACATCGCGGTGGACGCACATCAGAAGCGTGTATTCGTCATCGCCATACTGGCGTACCACCTGGCGTGATGGTATGGGGTGCCATTGGTTACACGTCTCGGTCACCTCTTGTTCGCATTGACGGCACTTTGAACAGTGGACGTTACATTTCAGATGTGTTACGACCCGTGGCTCTACCTTCATTCGATCCCTGCGAAACTCTACATTTCAGCAGGATAATGCACGACCGCATGTTGCAGGTCCTGTACGGGCCCTTCTGGATACAGAAAATGTTCGACTGCTGCCCTGGCCAGCACATTCTCCAGATCTCTCACCAATTGAAAACGTCTGGTCAATGGTGGCCGAGCAACTGGCTCGTCACAATACGCCAGTCACTACTCTTGATGAACTGTGGTATCGAGTTGACGCTGCATGGGCAGCTGTAGCAGTACACGGCATCCAAGCTCTGTTTGACTCAATGCCCAGGCGTATCAAGGCCGTTATTACAGCCAGAGGTGGTTGTTCTGGGTACTGATTTCTCAGGATCTATGCACCCAAATTGCTTGAAAATGTAATCACATGTTACTTCTATTATAATATATTTGTCGAATGAATAGCCGTTTATCATCTTTATTTCTTCTTGGTGTAGCAATTTTAATGGCCAGTAGTGTACTATCTCAACTTGACCCACGTTTCTGAGGAACTGTTTCGCAAATGCTGCTCCCATTGTTCTTGCTGCTTCTCTCCTCAGGAAAACAAAGTTACATACTTCGACATCAATTCTACGAGTACAAACACATAATGGCATCCATTAACTGTGTGGGATAGTCAACCAAACAGGTCTTATGCCGTGAATTCTTTTAATCATGCAGGTACAATAGGATATAATGGTGCTTTGTGTGTGAAAGGTGAAGACTTCGCCTTCTGGCACATTTTTCATGTCTAAAGAACTCTCTTTATTCGCCTTTCCATGCTGATAAAGTATATTGACTCAGATAACTTTTGACTACACTTTCTGGCTCCGAAATGCCCATAAATCAGATCACAGTACCAGATCAATTTAGTCACGAAGTCGTCTGGAGACGTAATTAGTAGATCAATGCAGGAATGCGGACACTTTTGATATCAAATAGATATTAAATTATTTAACTGCACAATCAATTACTCCAACCATATCATAGGTTCTGCCTCGGTGCCTCCACAAACGTGCCTCTGGAAAAAAATGTCGAGAAATCCAAATTTCGGCAGGATGTTCAAAAATGGCGGGAGATTCAAAATTTTGAAGTATACTAGAATTTTGGCGGTAAATTCGAATGCTAATTATTCTGTATTGCAGAGGACATAATAATAATTTATAATTTATTTATAGAAATTCAATTAGAATATAATCTTTGGATCACTGATGCAGTCTAATTATGACATCGCAGTCCAAGATTGTCGACCCAGAATACTGATGCAGTGTAACTCCCCTGCTCCTATTGGTGGGAAATATTTGATCAAATCTGTTGCAGTATATAGAACATCGTTCGAACAATTTCTGGGATACTGATAATTTATTTATGTAAATACTTGCAGAAGCCAAGACAGTGTAGAATATTGTTTATTAAACAATTTGAGTTGGACAGAGATAAATGTTCTTAGTTGAATTCAGTATGGCATCGTCTATTTTCGTGCTGTATTGTGATTTTAGGCAGTCCTTGTGTAGTGCTATGCATATAGTTGTGTAATTGGGTCCGATCTTTACTTCATTTTTTCCAACAAAAATAATAAATAAAGTACAATACCTAACCTTCCTCTACTATATCTGGGCAGTTTCCATGTGTTTGGAACTGCACTTGTGCTTTTCGTCCAGAAGGACTAGGGTTCGAGTCCAGGAAAGGGCACCGCAATTTTTAATTTCCCGCCATTTCCAAACCCCTCTGGTGGTGTAATTGTGTTAGGTGGTGCACTTGGGCTTTCCCCCCAGGAGGACCAGTGTTCGAGTCTCGGAAATCGCACCACAATTTTTATTTTCCCGGCAGCTCCCGGGTGGGGGAGGGGGTTGGGATTGGACGTCAGCACAGCTCTGGGACAAAGAAATTACTGCCGAAATTCGGAACTGCGGCCAAAATTTGGAATTCCCACCAAAATTCGAAATTCCTACGAAAATTCGAAATTCTTGCGAAAATTGTGGATGGTAGAGAGGGAGTGGGAAGGGTGCGGAAGGGATAGGGGGCTGGGACCAACGTGCAGGGAATGAGAAACACATGATGTCATTTTGGGTGGGGATGGGTATTGTTACGGAGGGGAGTTATGAACTGATTAATTTAATCATTTGTATATCAATTTTATATCAAAATTCTGTGGTGCCGCCAGTACTCTGCTACTCACCTATGGCAGTAGTAACTGCAGTGTCGGGCTACTGTGTGCAGCCATAGCCTGGGTAGAATCTTCAGACACTTTGAGAAACTGGTTTATTTGTCAACTGGCTGGTAATGACACTTTCAGACAACTGTATTTTAGGGAATTCCAGTAAAACTTTAACAATTTGTATGCCGCCCCTACAATATTATTACTTTTATGAAGGATTATAGGTGATTAATACTTACTGCCATCTGACTGATTAGCAAAATTAGGCATCGGTGATTAATAAGTAGCCTGTTATACAGGGCGAACTCAATGCAAGTTACATACGATTATAACTGAAGTTCTAACCGTGATCCTACGATGCATGCCCACACTGTTCGCTGAGTTTGGCCCTCTCAAAATATACTATTAATAATAAAGGGTTTCTGATACATAAATGTGCCAACGGCCTTGGCGCAGTGGTAACACTGGTTCCCGTCAGACCACCGAAATTAAGCGCTGTCGGTCTGGGCTAGCACTTGGATGGGTGACCATCCGGTCTGCCGAGCGCTGTTGGCAAGAGGTGTGCACTCAGCCCTTGAGAGGCAAACTGAGGAGTTACTTGATTGAGAAGTAGCTGCTCCGGTCTCGTAAACTGACATACGGGCGGGAGAGAGGTGTGCTGACCACATGCACCTCCGTATCCGCATCCGGCGACGCCTATGGGCTGAGGATGACACGGCGGCCGGTCAGTACCGTTGGGCCTTCCAAGGCCTGTCTGGACGGAGATACATTTGAACGACACACTTACTCTTTTCCATTTCAAATAAAAGTAACACGTCCCTACTACTTCAAATTACATTCACATTGCATTTACACTCACACATCTGTACGAGCTTATGTGAGTTTACCATTGAGGATTTACGAGGTGCATTCAAGTTCTAAGGCCTCCGATTTTTTTTCTAATTAACTACTCACTCGAAATTGATGAAACTGGCGTTACTTCTCGACGTAATCGCCCTGCAGACGTACACATTTTTCACAACGCTGACGCCATGATTCCATGGCAGCGGCGAAGGCTTCTTTAGGAGTCTGTTTTGACCACTGGAAAATCGCTGAGGCAATAGCAGCACGGCTGGTGAATGTGCGGCCATGGAGAGTGTCTTTCATTGTTGGAAAAAGCCAAAAGTTACTAGGAGCCAGGTCAGGTGAGTAGGGAGCATGAGGAATCACTTCAAAGTTGTTATCACGAAGAAACTGTTGCGTAACGTTAGCTCGATGTGCGGGTGCGTTGTCTTGGTGAAACAGCACACGCCCAGCCCTTCCCGGACGTTTTTGTTGCAGTGCAGGAAGGAATTTGTTCTTCAAAACATTTTCGTAGTATGCACCTGTTACCTAGTGCCCTTTAGAACGCAGTGGGTAAGGATTACGCCCTCGCTGTCCCAGAACATGGACACCATCATTTTTTCAGCACTGGCGGTTACCCGAAATTTTTTTGGTGGCGGTGAATCTGTGTACTTCCACAGAGCTAACTGGCACTTTGTTTCTGGATTGATAAATGGCATCCACATCTCATCCATTGTCACAACCGACGAAAAGAAAGTCCCATTCGTGCTGTCGTTGCGCGTCAACATTGCTTGGCAACATGCCACACGGGCAGCCGTGTGGTCGTCCTTCAGCATTCGTGGCACTTTTCGCATTTTCAGGTCGTCATGCAGGATTGTGTGCACAGAACCCACAGAAATGCCAACTCTGGAGGCGATCTGTTCAACAGTTATTCGGCTTTCCCCCATAACAATTCTCTACACTTTCTCGATCATGTCGTCAGACCGGCTTGTGCGAGCCCAAGGTTGTTTCGGTTTGTTGTCACCTGATGTTCTGCCTTCATTAAACTGTCGCACCCACGAACGCACTTTCGACACATCCATAACTCCATCACCACATGTCTCCTTCAACTGTCGACGAATTTCAATTGGTTTCACACCACGCAAATTCAGAAAATGAATGATTGCACGCTGTTAGGGTAAGGAAAACGTCGCCATTTTAAGTATTTAAAACAGTTCTCATTCTCGCCGCTGCCGGTAAAATTCCATCTGCCGTATGATGCTGCCATCTCTGGGACGTATTGACAATGAATGCGACCTCATTTTAAAACAATGCGCATGTTTCTATCTCTTTCCAGTCCGGAGAAAAAAAATCGGAGGCCTTAGAACTTGAATGCACCTCATATTACTGTACGATCGCCTTTTCATTATTGATACGAAATTTAAATCTCGCTTCAAAATTATCACTTTTCTCACACACATACGCGTCCTACTTGCGTTTTAAGTCTGGTGCAACTTTATACTTCACACAATATGTATAACTTTTATATACTCGGGAGCTGCTCTACAAGCGTGCTCTGGCTCTGCTGCGAATACTTCGCAATATCTCAAAACTAATTCACTTTTTTTACAGGCGATGCGCAGAACACGAACTCCTGGGACTTGCCATGCACGCTTGCTCAGGCTCGACTGACTCACTCTTTCGCACGGAAAGATCTCCAGGTGCCAATCTCCCCCTTCTAGAACAATGGAACGCCCCCGTCAGCGACGCTGCTGGACTGTAGCAAAAATGGCTCTGAGCACTATGGGACTTAACATCTGAGGTCATCAGTCCCCTAGAACTTAGAACTACTTAAACCTAACTAACCTAAGGACATCACACATATCCATGCCTGAGGCAGGATTCGAACCTGCGACCGTAGCGCTCTCGCAGTTCCAAGCTGAAGCGCTTAGAACCGCTCGGCCACTCTGGCCGGCAGACTACAGCAAAACAGCGTAAGGGTAGATTCGACTCTTCAATCATGGTACCCTCACATCCTCCAAATAATTGTTTTCGGAACCTGTCTGAAAGATTGATTTTTGAAAAATATAAAAATATCCCCTCAATTACTGAAGAAAAGAAACTGAACATAGTTGAAAATTGACACTGGTTCTTCCTTAGTTTGGCAACATTCCTTTCAGATTTATAATTCACGCATACTACATTCATCCATCCATACTATTTTCTGACAGTTACAAAGATGTATGGACTTACATAATTTATAGCATTATTGAGACAAATTAATATTTTTTTTTAAATGGTTCAAAGGGCTCTGAGCACTATGGGACTCAACAGCTGTGGTCATCCGTCCCCTAGAACTCAGAACTACTTAAACCTAACTAACCTAAGGACAACACACACATCCATGCCCGAGGCAGGATTCGAACCTGCGACCGTAGCGGTCGCGCGGTTCCAGACTGAAGCGCCACCCCGGCCGGCCAAGATAATATCACGCTGAATATTACGATTAAACGAACTGCAAATTTCATTATTAATAAAAGCCGTCGCTGAAAGATAAATACATAGCGACACAACTTTCAGAAATTTTCACACCGCAGTATCAAATAGAAGGTTAAAATTACATTTCGTTTCAGTCCATTTCCAAATTTAGGAAATATAAAAGTCCGTGGTGAAAGAGAACTAACAGCAATACATGTCTCAATATTTTTCACACCACAACATCCAAGTGAAGATTACAATTACATTTCAAAGGTCACGAAATATTAAAGTCCATGCTGAAAGAAAATACAATGAATCATTTTTCTCAAAATACTTCAGATTACGTTTCGTTATTTACTTTTGCTAAATAGCCCAAATTACGTAAGTATCTAACTCAGAAAGGGTGTTTTGTGTGACACGAGATCTATAAATCAATTAACTTTACCATACTCTGCATGTCACAGGAAAGCTTTTGAAATTCAGTAAGCGAGAAGAAGACATAATTTAAATATTACTTCTCTGGAAAGAGAAAAAAAAGCAACAGATGAAAGTGATATCGTGCATTCTTGCGCACATCTTTACATTGCACAGATAAACGCGCAGGGAGACACTACTAGGACACTAAAACACGATCCACGCACACTCCCACACTTAATCGCTGTGATGCACCACAGACCCACTCTCTTCACACGCCGCCCGTGTGTATCGCTAAGTGACCTAGCAACGACTCTGAGAGCTGTGGATGGCTGGCTCGCATCTGCTGTTGTCAGCAGATGAGGGAGACTTCCGCGCTCGCTGAAGGCATCCGGCAAGCAGCTGAGTTCTCCCTCTCCCGTCGGCTATTGAGTTGCCGCCTGAAATCTCGCCAATGGCCAGGCTGCGCCCCTTTGCGCCGCTGTGCAGTTGAATGCGGCGCCCCGCCGCCTCTCCCCAATCTAATGGCTCCCGGGCCGTGTCCATTCAGCCATCTCACTAGTGTAATGGCAATTATGACGATATGAATGTAAGAATAACAGAAGTCCGAGTCCCCGAGCGGAGGATATCTTCGACCCCGACGGAAATCGAACCCGGGCCCCTTTGATTAGCAATCCGTCGCGCTGACTGCGCAGCTACCGAGTTGAATTCTCTCCGTCACTCGCGCTATTCGTCCACGAGACTCATAGGGCCATAGACACGGGTTCCCAGGTAGATGCCGTGTTTCTTGACTTCCGCAAGGCGTTCGATAGTTCCCCACAGTCGTTTAATGAACAAAGTAAGAGCTTATGGACTATCAGACGAATTGTGTGATTGGATTGAAGAGTTCCTAGATAACAGGACGCAGCATGTCATTCTCAATGGAGAGAAGTCTTCCGAAATTAGAGTGATTTCAGATGTGCCGCAAGGGAGTGTCGTAGGACCGTTGCTGTTCACAATATACATAAATGACCTTCTGGATGACATCGGAAGTTCACTGAGAATTTTGAGGATGATGTTGTGGTATATCGAGAGGTTGTAACAGTGGAAAATTGTACTGAAATGCAGGAGTATCTGCAGCGAATTGACGCATGGTGCAGGGAATGGCAATTGAATCTCAATGTAGACAAGTGTAATGTGCTGCGAATACTTAGAAAGAAAGATCCCTTATCAGTTAGCTACAATATAGCACGTCAGCAACTGGAAACAGTTACTTCCATAAATTATCTGGGAGTACGCATTAGGAGTGATTTAAAATGGAATGATCATATAAAGTTGATCGTCGGGAAAGCAGATTACAGACTGAGATTCATTGGAAGAATCCTAAGGAAATGCAATCCGAAAACAAAGGAAGTAGGTTACAGTACGCTTGTTCGTTCACTGCTTGAATACTGCTCAGCAGTGTGGGATCCGTACCAGATAGGGTTGATAGAAGAGAGAGAGAAGATCCAACGGAGAGCAGCGCGCTTCGCTACAGGATCATTTAGTAATCGCGAAAGCGTTACGGAGATGATAGATAAACTCCAGTGGAAGACTCTGCAGGAGAGACGCTCAGTAGCTCGGTACGGGCTTTTGTTGTAGTTTCGAGAACATACCTTCACCGAGGAGTCAAGCAGTATATTGCTCGCTCCTACGTGTAACTTGCGAAGAGACCGTGAGGATAAAATCAGAGAGTTAGAGCCCACACGGAGGCATACCGACTGTGGTGTCACCGCCAGACACCACACTTGCTAGGTGGTAGCCTTTAAATCGGCCGCGGTCCGGTGGTATACGTCGGACCCGCGTGTCGCCACTGTCAGTGATTGCAGACCGAGCGCCGCTACACGGCAGGTCTAGAGACACTTCCTAGCACTCGCCCCGGTTGTACAGCCGACTTTGCTAGCAAAGCTACACTGACCAATACGCTCTCATTTGCCGAGACGATACTTAGCATAGCCTTCAGCTACGTCATTTGCTACGACCTAACAAGGCGCCATTCACATTTGTTATTTATCTATGGATGCCTGTACCGTCAGACCGATGTTGACCAATTACGAATTAAAGTTAAGTATTCCAGCAGCAACGTACCTTATTGGCTATATTAATTTCATTGTCATTATCCAGACCTCACGCCAGCCTGCGTGAGCTTAAAGCGTGCATTTCGGCCTCCTCTAACAACACGGTGTTGGCTCTTCTGCCAACACAATACCAACAATCCTTCTTTCCACGAACAATACGAGACTGGAATAGAAGGGAGAACCGATAGAGGTAATCAAGGTACCCTCCACCACACACCGTAAGGTGGCTTGCGGTATGGATGTAGATGTAGATGTAGATGTAGAAACATTATGCTGTGTGAGCCAATCTCTCAATCCATCGGAGCCTATGATGACTTCCTTTTGCAGCCGGCCGAAGTGGCCGTGCGGTTAAAGGCGCTGCAGTCTGGAACCGCAAGACCGCTACGGTCGCAGGTTCGAATCCTGCCTCGGGCATGGATGTTTGTGATGTCCTTAGGTTAGTTAGGTTTAACTAGTTCTAAGTTCTAGGGGACTAATGACCTCAGCAGTTGAGTCCCATAGTGCTCAGAGCCATTTGAACCATTTTTTTGACTTCTTTTTGAAAATTATGCACAACTACAGCGTCCATTCGATCTGTTTCAACTTGCAACAACACTCGACAGTTATTTATTTTCCAGTATTCAGCTACAGCTCCTTTTCTTTCGATTCCACTAACAGGCAAATTCGGTTATTTCATCTCCTGATTTCAGTAACTGTTTATGCACTGTACTCCAAAACATTATGTCCACTGCCCACCGCTACGTTGGATGCCGCCTGGTGGCTTTGCAGACACTTGACGCATTAACAAAAGTATGTAAGCGGAGCAGACACAGACGAGGGGATCACCCCAGCGAAGATATGGGCTGCAAATAATGAAATCCATTGAGATAAGCGACTTCGACAAAGGCGAGATTATAATGAAGCAGAGCCTGTGAACGATTGTCTCGAAGCCGGTGAAGCTGGTCGAATATTGACTTGCTACTAACGTGAGCATCTACGGAAAGAGAAGGCCAGTGAAACTGTAACACCGCACCCGTTGCTTGTCCGCTTTTTGCGTGTGTTCGCCCATGACAAACAACTTATAGAGAAATTGGGAGTGTAACTGTACGCAAAAATGGATAACGCTAGATTTAAATGTGGCCCTGTCACCCCTAAGTAATCTGCAGTGGTAGCATTGACGATAAATCAGACCTGTTTTTACTTCCAAACATGAACGATGACGAACACTTAGGGTGTTCAATGACATCAAACACATACACAAAAATAAAAGAAAGCAATAGGGTTCAAATGGCTCTGAGCACTATGGGACTCAACATCTTAGGTCATAAGTCCCCTAGAACTTAGAACTACTTAAACCTAACTAACCTAAGGACATCACACACACCCATGCCCGAGGCAGGATTCGAACCTGCGACCGTAGCAGTCCCGCGGTTCCGGACCGCAGCGCCAGAACGGCACGGCCACCGCGGCCGGCCAAAGCAATAGGATGAATTCAGGATCAACTACTGAAAGTAAAGGCTCTACTGAATCACAATAATTTTATTATAACCTTCAGATCAGTGGTGAATAAAACACAATGAACAATTTACAAATTATTCTCCTGACAGGCATTGGTAGTGAACTGTGTTAAAATTGGTCCAAAACGCGATCTCTCATAACTTGGCTGACCGGCTGACATCGACACAAAACGTAAAATACGAAGTACCACTACACCGCAAAGTACTGTGAAACCTCTGTGAAACAGAAACTGCACGTGATCCAACTCTTTAACGTTACTCCTAACAGAGGCCGAAGCGGGAGCGATCTCACCGTAATGTTCCCGTTGCAGCGGCGGTCTCCGACGGCGACAGCGCGGCTGTGCGGTTGGCGTGTGGCGTCTCGGAAAGTACACTCCTACACTACTCCGACAATAGACCGCTGTCCATAAACTTCTCTATTAGCAACGATCTGCCCGGCAGCAAAGAGATGGCGCGGCTAACGTCCACTCCGAACGAAAGACCAAGACGGGAGACGACTTGGCTAACGTCCTCTCACTACGAGAGCCCAGAACGGAAGACCTTTACCGAGAGTCCAGCAAGATCGGTCTTCACCTTTGTTTTCGCCCCTCAACTTTTACCGAGCAAATCACATCACTAGAAGCTCTCAAAATACCCAGTTTGCCAGTGCCGACCAATGTACGGCCTGGGAACAGAACTCTTTTCCACTATTCTTTTATTTCTACACAATTTCACAAGTAAACTCCGCCCTCGCCGGCTGGGAAGAACCATAGCTGTGGACAACAACACGTTTACTGGAAGTTTTCTCCCAAGAGACCACTCGAGATTTTACCGGCAAGATTCCCCGTCGTAGCGAACACAGAGTCTTGAATTGAAAGTTTGTCATTCGGAACTCCTGGCCTGCCCCACTAGAGTTACTCGATGGCGTAAAATTAGTAGGACACAGGCGAGAGCACGCACAGGAAAGCCCGTCCAGCTATCCACTGCTCTGTGTTGGTAAACACTTGAACACCTGCAGCCGCACGTCCTTCCGAGGTTGGCGACTGCTGTGGCCTCTCTAAACGGATTACAGAAATCCCCCAGTTCACCATTCATACCGTTAAGCCGTCGGCAGACGGACCGTGCATCCGAACGTTGAGCGTTGAGCGTGCCGAGTTTCTGACGTCATAGCGTGGAATAGCAAGTTCGGGGGCCTTTCCGAACGTGCAGAGCAATATCTGGTATGTCAGATATTCTGAGCGTGCGTCTGAGCGTTGGCCAATGCGATGGCACAACAACACCTACGCCACATGCACGCCATCTCCCTTTAGCACATAGTTGTGAGGCGACATATTGGCATTCATTTCAAGCTTACACATATATATGCCGTTTCTGAGCACCAGCAAATTGAGAATCACTGGAAAATCCGTTGTTAACTGTGTGATCCGTTGTAATAAAATAATGAGAAACATCATATTCGTGGTAAAAGAATTACTGCAACTTGCGTATTATGAGAGTATGCTATTTGAAGGCAGCAATGCAATGAAGATGCACCCAAAACGCATTGTTCTTGGTACAATTTGATATAATTAAATTTCAGTTAGTAATATAGCTACGATTAAAGCTTTCAACAAGTACTAAGATTCGTAAGATCCTAGGAATAGCAATTAACTACCAAATGTTGGTTTAGCATGGTGAATAGCGTTACTGATAAGCGGAATTTTTATGTTTGGGCGATGGTTCGCGACTCGTCAGTACGTAAATTTTTTTCCCTAACATTTGCGTTTTTATTAGGTTCTGTTACTTTATTATTAGTTTAATATAAGTATATACCATAATTTTTGATGTTGTGTAAATATAAGTTCACCTTTCTTTTGTTGTACGATTGGCTTGATCTACAGCACACGTTGCGCTACTTGTGTAAAGCTATTTTGCTCCTTTTTCTTTTACGCTTCGTAATTCACGTGTTGCAAAGATTCTGCTACTGGGTAGGAACAGTGATCAAGTAAGACTAACCTTCGAGTTTTACTAAAATGTGGGAATGATGAAATAATGTTTATCTTACGTGAAGAAGTATCGCAAATTTGTATCGCACTGTTTGTAATGCAACTTTTATAAGCCTGTGTCCTTATTCATTGGACATGGTACTTTCCTTTTCATGGACAATGGAGTAAATGTGCGTTTTAATAGAGCTAACGTGGGAATTTTACGCGCGCCCGTTTAGTAAACAGTGTGATTTACGAACTAGAAACTTCCGGCAACTGCCGCCGGAGTGCGTTGCGATCGCGTGTACCACGTTGGGACCCAAGCACCGTATGCACAAGTCGCATCGTTCCTGAGCGTTCAGCAACACGTTGAACTAAGCACGCTGAACGTTGACGTTAGACAGCACGGTCCGTGTGCCGGCGGCTTTAGGCTGTGGCCTTCGGCGGCTGGGCGGGGAGGTAGCCGAGCTCTGTCTCGCGTACTGCCTTTGCGCAAAATCTTATAATTACAAAATCGCGGAATTCTCGCGTGCCTATGATCTCATTCCTTTCCCCCATCTGCTCCTATTCCTCGAACATATCCGCATCCTCTACACCTCCCGCCGTCTTGAACCCCCTCACCCCCTGGTTGCTCCTCTCCTCTCCCATCCCCGCCCCCTGGCACGTCTTCACCGTTGTGTCCCCCCTACCCCCCATCTCTACACCCTACATCTCCTTTCCCAAGGTGGCTTCCGTCAACTCCCCCTCCCGGACGATGCCCTCTCTCCCTCCATTTATCCCTCCTATCAACTCTGATCCTCACTCCCCCTCCTTTCCTCTGTCCTTTCCCGGGGCTCCCTCTTCCCCCCCCCCTTCCGTCCTGTTTTCTCCCCACTAAACCTCTCCCTACCTCCCTTCTCCCACCCAAGTCCTTTTGTATTCCCCTCCTCTGCCTATCCCACTCCCTGTCGCGTCTGCCCCCCACCCCTCTTATGGGTCCTCATCCTCCATCAGCTCCTTTCCCAGTTTCCCCCTTCGCTTTTACTCTCCTTTCCCCCCTTTTTTATTTTCCCATCTTCTGTCCAGTTTCCCCCCACCTGCTCTCGACTGTGGTATGTCACATTTGCCAACTTTTTAGTGCAGTGTTCCAGTGACTATTCAGTGTTGTTTGTCTTTCTCGTGTTGCGAACAGAAACCATGCTGTCGCTAGGTGTGAATTTTATGTCTTTTGCGAACAGAATCCAGACTGTCGCCGTGTTTTTTAATTGTCTGTCTATTGTTTTCCCTGTCTGCTTCGTATGTATTTTATTAGCATCATCATCCCTCTGTTGTTTGTTTTAAGTTCCACGATTTCTTTTCGCCATGTTACTCTTTAACTCTCCGATTTTATCGCCTGTTTTTCACTATTTATTCTCTTGAACTTTCTCACAAAATCTGTAGGCTGCAGAGCGGCATACTAAGCTGCTGCCAGCCCGCCCCCTTCGGGGGGAATTGAAATTCAATAAAGAAAAAAAAAATTCTCGCGTGCCGATGCGTTTCCACATAGATTTCCTACACCGTAATTTAGAGTATTACTACAACAAAACCTAAAGTGTCACGTTAACTGGACTCATGTAAGGTGCAAGGCCGTTGTCACCTTACAAAACGTGGGGTTCGGAGGCTTGCCTGCTCTGTAAAGTAGGATGGATAGTGATCGGTGGAATCTCTGAGGAAGAAGCACAATGATGGTGTACGCACAAGTGCTTCGGAGCACACCGTTCATCGTACATCGTTGAACTTGCTCACCAGTGTTCACATGTTCACCCAGTGACATCGTCATTTACGATTGCAGTGGGTAAAGGACCATAGGGATAGCCGACTGAAGTGGCCGAGCGGTTCTAGACGCTACAGTTTGGAACCGCGCGACCGCTGCGGTCGCAGGTTCGAATCCTGCCTCGGGCATGGATGTGTGTGATGTCCTCAGGTTAGTTAGGTTTAAGTAGTTCTAAGTTCTAGGGGACTGATGACCTCAGAAGTAAAGTCCCATAGTGCTCAGATCCATTTGAACCATCGGGATTCGAACGTCGATCAATGGAAACACGTCGACCCTACGGGTGAATCACATTTTTGCTAACTAGGTCGGTGATCTTCTCCACAAACGCCGTCATCGAGGTGAACGGCGGCTCGAACGTTGCACATCCCTAGGACGCAGACAGGTGGGAGCAGTATTCTGCTATGGGAGACATTCTGCTACACTTGCATGGGACCTGTGGTAATAACCGAAGACCCGCTGACAGCTGCGAACCACCTGCATCTCTTCATGCTTGCGGTTCTAGGCGCTCAGTCAGGAACCGTGCGACTGCTACGGTCGCAGGTTCGACTCCTGCTTCGGGCATGGATGTGTGTGATGTCCTTAGGTTAGTTAGGTTTAAGTAGTTCTAAGTTCTAGGGGACTGATGACCTAAGATGTTAAGTCCCATAGTGCTCAGAACCATATTCATGCTTGATGTCTTCCTCGATAGCTATGTCATTTTTCAGGAACGTCGTTGTCCGTTTCTCGGAGCCACAACCGTGCTGTGGTGGTTTGAGGAGCATTGACGTGAACTCTCGTTGATGTCTTTGCGACCAATTTCGACTGATGTAAATCCTATGGAACCCATCTGGATCGCTACCAGGCACCTTCACTACGTACGCAAATCAGTAGCCCATTATTTGCGCGAATTACATGACCTGTGTGTAGCCATACAATCCCACATACATCCGCCAACCGACCAACAAACAATCGGATCACTGCTACGCAGAATCAGGGATGTATTTCGTTCCAAAGGCGTCTTTCATAATCCTCTGTTTGTTCCAAATCTTAAAGCTGTATACACAATTTCTGTTCGTAGTTAACACACAGTACGTTTTTATTCAGTTTTATCACCTCGTTCGTGTTAGTAACATACTGGTTTCTAATGCCTTACATCATGATGTTTAATGGTGTCTTATTTTCGAGGCTTGTTTGTTATAATCTTCCTCTGGCTGGCTGATCAGGTGTTGGTTGGCTAATCGAGACCTACTACTATTTCTCCTAAATCTTCCTTGAATTCGTCGTTTACTGTATTACTCTTATTCTTGGTTTCTTCTTGATTTGTTTTTCGCAGTACCGCTTCGTTATCCATTACTTGCTTTCCACGTTCTTGCATTGCCTGTTGCACTCCCTGTACTACTAGATATTCACTCTCTTCTTCTTATTCAAAAAAAAAAAAAAATAAAAAAAAATTGTTCAAATGTGTGTGAAATCTTATGGGACTTAACTGCTAAGGTCATCAGTCCCTAAGCTTACACACTATTTAATCTAAATTATCCTAAGGACAAACACAAACACCCATGCCCGAGGGAGGACTCGAACCTCCGCCAGGACCAGCCGCACAGTCCCTGATTGCAGCGCCCTAGACCACTTTTTTTCTTTTTTTTTTAGACCCCACCCCCCTTTTTTTCTTTTCTTTCGCTACCCCTTTTTTATTTTTTTATTTATTTAGGAATTTTTTGTTTTTTAATTTCTTTTTTTGACCACTTTTTTTCCCTTAAAAAGCCCCTTAGGAAAATGGAACTAAAAAAACCTAAGTGCCACCGCCACTTTTCATCCTATAACAAGAAATCTGATCCACTTTAGGCGTTGGCTCCTGGGTAAACCCACCCCAGAGAGCTTCCTATACACCAGGGGAAATATGGGAAATCAAGGTTAAGGCTATCCTTTGCCACGTTTTTTTTTTACATGATTACATTTAGGGAACGTGTACAAATGAGAATTCTAGTAACTAAGTGTTACAAGTAAGTGTTACAACAACAAAGGTGGCATAAAAGAGTAGTCATAAAAGTAAAATATAAATCACTGATGTAATTCCAACTAAAAGGTTCTTCAATAATGTAACTAGTTCCACTTGGAGCTTCGCCATCGTTATCTGATATCTCCAATAGCGCCTTTGAAGGGCATCTGCAACGGAGGCATTCTGATACGCTAGTGCCTCAAGGAAAACAGTATCCTTGCAGCAGCTTGTCTCTTCCTTTGGTCATGGCTGACAAGGCAGAACGTTGAGCCGTTAGTGTGATGCAACACAGAACATTAACCGCAGCTTGGCACTCCCCAGATGAGTGGGAGTTAACGAAAACGCTGCGTAAATAATTTGCGAAGAGCATACGGTATTTCGGTGTGCGTTTGAGGGCATTGTGAGCATTTTGTAGGAACCACCAGTAATCAAGCTGCTCTTTCTCTCCGTCGCTTAAGATGTAGGCGACGGTAAGTCCTTTGAACCATGTAAGCGCATGATATTTTGCAGCCGGAAAGTAAGTTTCATCTGGACAGAGTAGAGTCTGAGGGTCAATCATATCAGGTGTGACCCGGAGGTAACAAGCCAATATCTTCTGTGTTAGTCGCCAAACTCCGGACGATGATGCGCAAGTAAAACGATGTTCATCGATATCCAAAAGGTGACAATCTGGGCAATAAGGGGAGTCTGCCAGTCCAATAGTGTGAAGTCGCTGTCGTGTAGCATATTTTTTGTTGACGATCTGATACCACTTCGAACGCACCGTGGATGACAGAAAGTTGTGGTGTATCGTTTTCCACACTCTTGGCCAGTGAACCGTAGGGTACTTGTTTTCCACCACGTTATGGGGAACAGCCCGCAGAAGTTTGGTATAAAAATCTTTTGCCTTTGGTGGACGTGTGGCGGAGAGGTTCGAGCTGACATAGCTGGAATCAAGGATGAAGGTCGACACATGGGAGAGCTGTGATGCGACGTGCGCAACCGACACCGGCGGGACGTTAGAGACTGGCATCAGAACCTGTAGTAAACGACCCGTGAGAGAGGTATATTGACTTTTCCATCGTTTCCTCATGTTGCTCATGTAAAGGGCAGCTGCTCTCGCCCTGACGTTGACCAATCCCAGCCCTCCTTTGTGCACTGGGAGGGTAAGAGTGTCGTATCGTACTTTAAAGATATGACCTGCGGAAACGTAGTGACTGAAGGCCGCCTGAAGCCGGCGACTTATCTGCAGCGGTAGTGGGAGGACCTGTGCCACGTGGTTGAGTTTTGATGCTACGTAGAGGTTCAGGTATTCAACACGTTGTAGCTGATTCAAGTCCCGGAGCAGGTTCTGTCGCACCATTGCGCGTATGATCTGTAATAACCGTCGGTAGTTTGCTGCAGCTGTTTTACGTACATCTTTCTTGAACGTGATTCTCAAATATTGCAGATCAGAAACTGGTGGGAGTGGTGCGAGGGCTTCCGGTCCGAGACCACGCCCAATATCCAACGCCGCCGACTTGTTGATGTTCAGAAGACTGCCTGCGGCCTGTCCGTATCGCTCAATCCAGGTTAGTACGCTTTGAACTTCGTCATTGGAACGAACCAGCAGTAGCAGGTCGTCAGCGTATGTCCTATAGCGAAAGGTGACGTTCCGCAGCGTGATGTCAGATAGGCGGTGGTTAAGGCCCCCTAGGAGTGGCTCGAGTACGATTGCATAAAGGTAGGTAGAAAGGGGACAACTCTGTCATAGAGACCTCTTAATGGGTACTGGTCCTACCGTCCTTCCATTGACCTGGACGTGTGAGCTGGCTGCGGTCCAAAGACGCCGTAGGGTGTCGATGAGGCCCGGGGGGAATCCCATACAGTCCATCACTCGTAGGAGGAAGTTGTGGTGCACTCTATTAAAGGCGCGGTTGGAATCGACGGAGACTATCGCCGCTCTCAGACGGCACGCAGAAGCGATCGGTATTAAGTCCATGCAGTCACCGGTGGCCATGTGTATGTTGGCTTCTCCCCCCTGCGACGTCTGTTCTGGAGCGAGGATCATCGGCAAAGTCGTCTTAATACGGCTCGCCATAATCCTGGTGAAAATCTTGTAATCGGCGTTCAGCATTGTAAGCGGCCGATAGTCGTTAATCGATAGCCCTCCACCTGGCTTGTGTACCGGTATGAGAAGACCTTCTACAAACACTGGCGGCACAACACAGTCTGGGGACATAAGTTCGCGGAACATTATAACCCAGCGAGGCATCATGATGTCACGGAAAGTCCGGTAGAATTCGATGGGCAATCCATCAGGTCCAGGAGACTTATTGGCCGCACCTTTGTCCACGGCGTCTTCGACTTCCTCGAGTGAGATTTCCTCTGTTAGTGCGTTCACGGTAGCCTCGTCGATAGTACGTGTTACCAGCTGTAACACTTCAGTAGTGGCCTCGTCATCGACGGTTCTTTCCTTGTAAAGATGACTAAAATGATCTTCCACCGCCTTTTCTATGGTTGCTTGGGTCGTACATAAGCGACCGCCGTGTGTCCTGAGTTATGTGATTAAATGTTGGCGTTGTCGGCGCTTATCCGCCACAACGTGGTGCATAGTGGGTTCCTCTGCAACCGTTCGGTCGTGCCGTCGCGAGCGGACTACTGCACCTTCTAGTCGGCGCTTCGTCAATGATAGTATGTGAGCCTTGATTCTGCTTTGGTCATGTTGTCTCTCCGGGGAAGGGGGTAAGGCGTCGAGGTCCCTGAGTGCCGCGTAGTAAAAATCGAGGGTCTATCGATGACACGCAGTCACGTCCTTGCCATATTGCATCTACATCTACATCTACATTTATACTCCGCAAGCCACCCAACGGAGCGTGGCGGAGGGCACTTTACGTGCCACTGTCATTACCTCCCTTTCCTGTTCCAATCGCGTATGGTTCGCGGGAAGAACGACTGTCTGAAAGCCTCCGTGCGCGCTCTAATCTCTCTAATTTTACATTCGTGATCTCCTCGGGAGATATAAGTAGGGGGAAGCAATATATTCGATACCTCATCCAGAAACGCACCCTTTCGAAACCTGGCGAGCAAGCTACACCGCGATGCAGAGCGCCTCTCTTGCAGAGTCTGCCACTTGAGTTTGTTAAACATCTCCGTAACGCTATCACGGTTACCAAATAACCCTGTGACGAAACGCGCCGCTCTTCTTTGGATCTTCTCTATCTCCTCCGTCAACCCGATCTGGTACGGATCCCACACTGATGCGCAATACTCAAGTATAGGTCGAACGAGTGTTTTATAAGCCACCTCCTTTGTTGATGGACTACATTTTCTAAGGACTCTCCCAATGAATCTCAACCTGGTACCCGCCTTACCAACAATTAATTTTATATGATCATTCCACTTCAAATCGCTCCGCACACATACTCCCAGATATTTTACAGAAGTAACTGCTACCAGTGTTTGTTCTGCTATCATATAATCATACAACAAAGGATCCTTCTTTCTATGTATTCGCAATACATTACATTTGTCTATGTTAAGGGTCAGTTGCCACTCCCTGCACCAAGTGCCTATCCGCTGCAGATCTTCCTGCATTTCGCTACAAGTTTCTAATGCTGCAACTTCTCTGTATATTACAGCATCATCCGGGAAAAGCCGCATGGAACTTCCGACACTATCTACTACGTCATTTATATATATTGTGAAAAGCAATGGTCCCATAACACTCCCCTGTGGCACGCCAGAGGTTACTTTAACGTCTGTAGACGTCTCTCCATTGCTAACAACATGCTGTGTTCTGTTTGCTAAAAACTCTTCAATCCAGCCACACAGCTGGTCTGATATGCCGTAGGCTCTTACTTTGTTTATCAGGCGACAGTGCGGAACTGTATCGAACGCCTTCCGGAAGTCAAGGAAAATAGCATCTGCCTGGGAGCCTGTAACTAATATTTTCTATATTTTTGTATTAGTGTCCTACGGATTGCTGGTTTGGCACAGAGCAGCCACCACTCCAGTGTCGAGGTGTATCGTGGGTGGCGGCGTTCACAGTCAGTCCACGTTGCTGCAACTTGCCGTCGGCAATCCAGGTCCTGGAGATGAGTTATGTTGAGGTTCCGAAAGCCATTGCTGCGCCAGACTTGTTGGGGGCGTAGGTGTATAGTGCAGATAGAGGCACTGTGATCGGAATAGGCTTGAGGCCATAATTCGGCGTCCACCACACCTTGGGTGAGATCTTGTGACACATATATGCGGTCAAGTCGGCTGGCCGAATGACTGGTAAGATGAGTGTGGCCAGAGCGGTTACCGTGGACTTTTTCCCACGTGTTGCACAAGTGAAGTTCTTGGATCATCGCACCCAGTTCCGGACAAGGCATGTAATGTGGGATTTGGTCCTTGGGGTGAAGTACGCAATTAAAATCGCCGGCGAAGATGCTGTGGTATCGTCCAAGGAAAAGGGGAGCGACATCTGTGGAGTAGAATCTGGCGCGGTCGTGACGTCTTGTGGTACCCGACGGCGCGTAAACATTAATGAATCGGGTGTTGAGTGCCGTAAATGCTATTCCTCGCGCGGAGGGAAGAAACGTGACGTCGGTAACTTCAATACCTTCACGCACTAATGTTGCCACCCCGGTGTCTGCAGGGCTACCGGGCGTCACATGTGTGGCGTAACCGTAAAAGTGCGGTAGTGCAGTCGTTTTCACTTCTTGTAGGAAAGCAAAGTCAACTCCCATGGCTCGTATGGTTTCTTTCAAAAGTTGGATCTTGACAGGAGAACTGATCATGTTGATATTCATTGTCGCCAGGCGGTAAGCCTGGCAACGCGTTGTTTGGGCGAGGTTATCCATGTTGAAGTTGGAGAGAAGCGAACATCGGAAGTGATGTCACCCCCCGCCAAACGCGGTCCTCGTGCTGCTTAAGCTGCATGATCCGGCGGCGCCTCAGCTGGCCGCGGATCGGGATCTTGTGTCTCGACGTCCTCGGCCCACGAAACGGGCGCGGATGTCTGTTCATGTTCCATAGCCTCGGAATGTTCGATAGTAAGGGACCGGGCGACTTCGCTGCCTGCACTGGTACCTTCCCGCTGCTCACTGTTTCTGTCAATGGGCTGATGGTCGAAAGCTGCATGTTTTTCTGTCTGTTCTGCAACGTTGGAGTCAGTGGAAACAGCCTCAGCTTCGCGGCTGGCTACTTGAGTGGTCAGTTGTTCTTCCCCGGCCGAATGCGAACCGCTGTGTTCCGACACGGTCCGACGACGGCGCTTTCGGCGTTTCGGTGATCGCTGTTTCCGTACATGGCCTTCATTGTCAGAATACGGCACTGACTCACGCTCCGCCGGAACAAACGCTTCGGTCGGTACAATAAGGGAATCAATTGCCATCTTGCCGGCGTCAATGTCTATCGTGTTCGGTAGCTCCAGAGTCGTAGTACTATTTTCCACCACTGGCCAGGTCGGCGGATCATCCATGTTTTTGTCCGTGGAAAGTGATTCTTGTACCGCTGAAGCGGTCGGCCGTGTCTGTTGTGCGGAGGACGTCGTGAGCGCCGCCGCGTAAGTCACGGGTAGAATAGTCTTCGCCGCTGGTGGTGCAACGTCCTTCGGTGGGAGTTGTGTGATCCGACGCTGGAGGCACTCGGAACGAAGGTGTCCTTTGCCGCATCCGGAACACGTCTTCGGCTGGCCGTCATAAATAACTATGGCCCGGCATCCTCCTATCTGTAGATAGGATGGCACGTGTCGTTGGAGATCTATGCGCACTTGGCGTACTCCATTGAGTACTGGATACGTCTTAAACTGGGTCCATTTTTCAGCCACGTGTTCGTGTACCGTGCCGTAGGGGCGGAGCGCCGCTACAGCTTCTGCCGCCGGGAGTTCAAATGGAAGTTCGAATATGCGTATAGTCCGCAGTCCCATTGCGGCGTGGCCGACCTCGACGTTGCCAACATTGCCATCTGCGTGGCAGAAGCGGAGTTCTTGTTTCATCTCACGAAGCACCTTGTCGCATGTAGTTTCGTTTATGAGCTTTACATAGACCGTGCTACTGACGATCGAAAAGTGAATGCCGACAATGTCGGCAGCCGGGATCTTGGCTTCCTCTTTTAAAAAGAGTTCGACTTCGAGCGCCTTTGGTCGGGTAAAGTCGTTCCGAAATGTGAATTTCAAGGTTGATCTTCTGTATTGGTTTGCCACGGTCTTGAAGCGCTACGGCGTCACGTTAGTGTCGGCCGAAGAAAGTAAACAAGGCGCGCGGGCCTTCTCTGACAGCGGAGAGCACACACCGCACGTCTGCTTCGCTCGGCTGCGAGAGCCGCACTGACGGCTCGGATAATCCCGTGCGGCTTCTTGTTCCACCTGTGCTACTTCTTCCAATATAGTTTCGGACTGTTGTTTCGCCTTTTCCTTAATTTCTCTCATCCATCCTTTTCTCCCTTGTTTTAAACTTTTTCTTGATATGATTAGAATGTTTTTAAAATATTTTATCCATGTTCTGAATTATTATTAACTCGCTTACTCCGATGGATGTTTTAATTTTCTTTACTTCCTTCCAGATTGTATTTCCTGTTTAATTTCCCTCCCTGATGAGATTTGCCCACCTTCTTTTACATTCGACTGAGCCCGCATCTCGTGGTCGTGCGGTAGCGTTCTCGCTTCCCACGCCCGGGTTCCCGGGTTCGATTCCCGGCGGGGTCAGGGATTTTCTCTGCCTCGTGATGGTTGGGTGTTGGGTGTTGTGTGCTGTCCTTAGGTTAGTCAGGTTTAAGTAGTTCTAAGTTCTAGGGGACTGATGACCATCGCTGTTAAGTCCCATAGTGCTCAGAGACATTTGAACCATTTTACATTCGACTGATAGTCGCCCTCGTCTGAGACATTCTCTTTTTTGATCTTTCCTTTTGAAACGTTTGGCTCCATTCTTTTCAATTTTAAGTTTATTATGTTTCCAGAATATTACGTAATCTCTATCAATATTAAAATTTCTGAAATATCGCTTTTCGTCACAAGCAGTTTTAATCACTTCCTTGCCTACGCTGCACTGTCAAACGATTTTTACAGCAATAACTTTTTTTAATGACCAACAGTAACTTGCGATACTTACATTCTATATTTTCCGCTGTTCCTGGCTGCTATTCTGCTTGCTACTTTTCGTTTTGATGTAACATCTGCTTGATCCTATGTCTCGTTCTGTGGTCAAGGTCCTTTTTCTTTCTTGCAACTGTTGTTCCGTTGTGTCAAAATATTTGAAAATTATTCATGCACTCGTTCCATCCTTCCTACGATCAGCCGGCCGGTGTGGCCGAGCGGTTCTAGGCGCTTCAGTCTGGTACCACGCGACCGCTACGGTCGCAGGTTCGAATCCTACCTAGGGCATGGCTGTGTGTGATGTCCTTAGGTTAATTAGGTTTAAGTAGTTCTAAGTTCTAGGGGACTGATGACCTCAGATGTTAAGTCCCATAGTGCACAGAGCCATTTGAACCTACGATCAACCGCCTTCGAGATTTAAACAGTTAGGTGTAGTCAAGCATCTCAGAATATATTTTGGTGTCTTTCTTTTCTCTCCAAGCCGGCCACGGTGGTCGACCGTTTCTAGGCGCTTCAGTCCGGAGCCGCGCGACTGCTGCGGTAGCAGGTTCGAATCCTGCCTCGAGCATGGGTGTGTGTGGTGTCCTCAGGTTAGTTAGGTTTAAGTAGTTCTAAGTTATAAGGGACTAGTGACCTCAGATGTTAAGTTCCATAGCGCTCAGAGCCATTTGAACCATTTTTGAACTTAAACCTACCTAAACTAAGGACATCACACGCATCCATGCCCGAGGCAGGATTCGAACCTGCGACCTTAGCGGTCGTGCGGTTCCAGACTGTAGCGCCTAGAACCGCTCGGCCACCTCGGCCGGCAGCCAGTTATCGATGGCGAGCTTACTCCCAAGGTACACGCGCCTATAACTAAAATTCTGTAGTGAGCCTACGGCACATGCCCTATATATTCTCCTACCCTAATTTTCGAATATGTATCTTCCAAAATATTCTATTAATACTAGTCAGGTTATGGCGTATGAACACTTATATACGACACAGTTATTTTGTCCACTTTAATTTCAAATAACACGTCCCTTCTAGTTCAAATTACATTCCCACTGCAATTACAGTCGCACATCTGCACGAGATTCTGTGACGGCATTGGATTTCTCTGTCGGTGGAAGCTAATTATCTGAAATTGCTGTCGATCAACCACGTGGTATCTATTTACTCGAAATTAACATTCAGAATGCCGTAATATCACTTTTATTCCTACTAGATCAATAATGAAACACTCATGTCACAAGCTACTCGTAACCGAGAGCATGGCTACCATCGAACAAGACAGGAAGAGCTCTTAACGCCGACTACCGACTTTGGCGCGCAGTCCGTATCTTACTAGTTTCGGCACAGATCGTGGATTTCCGATTTGTTAATGAACGAGTGTGAGTTTTAACGAGGCAAAATTATGATAAATAGTTTTAAACATCCAGAGGCTCCTCCTAGTATTCATGTTCTCTTAAATGACTTTAATTATTAAATATAAATAAACAAAATCGGTGACTTCGACGCCAAGATGGCGGTACTTCCCGTCATGTATATTTGCTAGGCTGACGCTTGTTGCTACGGTCCAGCGCCGAGCTCCACCCCACTACGCGCGACATATGGTCGCTTCGTCACCTATCCAGCCAGCGTGGGAAATGCTCTCCGGATCATGGCCGGCTACGGACTACAGCACTTCCTAACTATCGTGAGTACATCAATGAGAGACAATAATTTATTAAAACTGGTAAAAATGTCTTCCCTCCGTAAGAGGCACCTTACACACTTTTCTCCATAACATACGGGAACTCTGTAACAAACACGACAAGCTCTCGCAGGACTGAATGAGTAGCAATAGCCAAATAATGCGTTTAATGCACACGTCTGACCGGGTGTCAGTTGTACATTCGCATGCACCATCTTCCATATCCTGCAACACTTGGAGGACCATAACCACACGGGATTCATATGCAACTTTTTTTATATATTTCGAGAAATTGTTGATGGGTGTGGTGTTCTGTGCTCCTGTTTCTAGTAGTCTGTGCGCAAGATCTTGAAAGCCTTCTCCTGGAACTGTGCTGAACTCCCACACGCCTCTTGCACGCTTTGACACACACTTCTCGAGGACAATGGATTTTGCTGACCCTGGAAGGTTGCCACTACTATTGATCTATTAGGAAAAGCTTTGCAGGTATTCATGTGTCGCAACAGAATACTGGTACTGCCATCACGGAAAGCTAATAACTTAAGACAGACACTAAACTCTGCGAAACCTACAGATTTATTTTCATTGTCGACAACCTGTATAAAATTTCGTCATATCGTGAAAGCTCATGATTTCTTTACACGACTGTAGATTCGCTCTTTTTATTTCAGAGAAACTTTTTTTTCTCTTCCTCACGTTTCCTAATCCTTGGACGTTTGGAGGATCTTTGCTGTTCTACATGTGTTTCCGATGTAATAGCCCAAAAGCGTTGTCAAGATAACCAAAACAACTGCGAGTTGCTTATGCTCTGATCACTCCATTGCCTTGCGCTGAAGTGCCTGCAACGGCACTATTCTTCCGATCCCAGCGCTGTCTGTTTCTTCAGCCTGTTGCATCGATTTCTGCTGACACTCGCTCTCCATCGGGTAGCCGAAAGAGCCACGGGGCTAGACGGCGCATCGCGGCTCGCGCATTATGTTCCCGGCACAGTTGAGCTCGACTACACGCGGCGCAAGCCACAGAATGGTGAGCTGCAGGCTTGTGTAAATGTGGCCAGATGCATGACTTTGAATAGGAGCTGGCTTTAGTTTGTATGCTACAGCACTCAGAAGGAACCCCTTGAGTGCGAGGTCGCAGTTTCAATCTTTTGTAAGGCTCATTTGAATCCCGAGCGGGAAGGTGTGCCCGTTCTACCACACAAACATTTGGGTCACACCCGTCTGGTATGAGAGGTTCCCGTGGGGGGGGGGGGGATGGGGGGATAGTAGGGGGCAGGGGAGGGGGGGGCGTCCACTGGGGGCCGAAACGCACAATAACCCTGCTTTCGGTGTGAGGCGCCGGTGGGGTGGGTGGACTGCTGTGGCCTGTTGAGTATTAGCTGATAATAACTCACCATGCGCATCAGGTGGGCGACAGAAAAGGAGTGTCCGGGAGGTGCAGAGATCAACCTCCTGTGGGATGTATGTATTACACTTCACCAAACGGACATGGTCAACATTCAAGAAATGTTAAGAACAACACATTAACTTGCATCATGAACACCGAATGGAGAATGGAGCGCAACAGTGATCATAAAGGTTCGCTTCATCAAGTTCGAAGGCGAACTCCATGGGAGTTACAGACCGTGTAGGACGTTCAGCTAGGTATCCACTCGTAAGGAATGCGTACAAAATCATGTTGGGTATTGAGATCTGATGGAACGTAATGGCATGCTACCAGTTGAGGAACAGTCTGACATGGAGCTTGTCGTAAAACTGGCTATCTTTAAGGCGTGGCTGCAGAGGAGAAAACAAAAATCTAGAGGCTGAATTTGTCCAGTTACTCCAAGGTATGAACTGCAATGTCACACACTTTTCAAGAGGGATAGTTTGCTCTAAACGAGTATGATTTTTATATACAGGCGAGGACGCAAGCAAAAGTAAGTTAGTTCGACCAGATACTGGCGAAAAGCAGTGCTTATAGCCCAGTTGTAGTTCTCGTACGCCCATTTGACAACTCTTGCCTGCTGTGACGTAAATATTCCCTACCGTCCCTGCAAGATCACGCACACGTGAAATATTAGTAGGGGGTAGAGCACCTCCAACTTCTCGCAGCGCAATACGCAACTTTCTAGCCAATTTACCCATCCAGATTAACAGTCGGCATAATTGTATACGAATGCGTTAAGTCATTGATGTTAGTTGATCTTGATACAACTCCCTCGGTTCCTCTAATTTCCGAGGTTCAAATAATGGCTCTCAGCACTCTGGGACTTAAACTTCTCATGTCATCAGTCCCCTAGAACTTATAACTACTTAAACCTAACCAACCCAAGGACGTCACACACATCCATGCCCGAGGCAGGATTCGAACCTGCGACCGTAGCGGTCGCGCGGTTCCAGACTGTAGCGCCTAGAACCGCTTGGCCACTCCGGCCGGCTTTCCGAGGTTCCTTTCATATGCATTTCCTCTTAAAATCCCGATAGGTCGAAGTTGGAAACAAATCCTATGTCGCCCGCAATTTGATATGCATAACGTAGTAGTTCACTATCATGCGCATCCTGTAAATTGTATCGAGTATCCTTGAAACGCGCAAACACCAGTTTTTATAACAAGTGCGCCTTGTCCTCCCTTGAATATCGGTAGTTTTTCTGATGCACTACGCGATCAAATTGCTGCGAATTTATTCAAAATCAGTCCATAATTGCATTTATACTACGCTGCTGATGCTCTTCCATATACGTAATTATGTTTAGTAGCCGCTCCTTGGAAAAAGATTGTCCTTTATCTACGTTTCACTTGAGACGAGATTTGTGGCTCCCTGTCCGACAAGGATGATGAACTACATGGCTCGACATCTGTTTCAATATCACTTTCATTTGTTAAGCACGTATCGTCATCATTGTACTCCTAATGTACATTGTCCGCACAGTCGAGCGCGTACGACACCGCACATTGCACTGACTCATCTTGCAGGAACGCTATATTTCATCTGTCACCTCTTTCTCACTTTGCGAAATTCCTTGGGTTCCTTTCTGACGAAATGTCAACTTCGGCAACTGTTGTTGTAGACAATGCAATGTTTGCAATTTTTATCGTCGCCATTGCTCTGCTCTGTATCAACACCACTAGCATTATAGTGTTGCTGTGAGTTACTCGTCGACTAAGTAGTACAACTACGCTCCGTAGCCTCATGCTGTGCTCACCACTGGGCACTTAGAATCCCGCCCGCTGTTGCTATTAACAGCCAGTATTGTGGTGTCATGGTGGACAATACGTGGGGCGTCGAATGCCGTAAAGATCACTGGTCTTTTGCGACCTTGCACTCAAGGGGTTCCTTGTCTGACTGTCGAGAATCGACTAGACGAATTTATGGCAAAAGTTGTATTTACCTGTGCGTGTCGTGGCAAGCGTGACATCCGGTGTAGGTGGTGTGACGTTGTCCGATTTTGTCTTGTGAATTCTCTCATTTATGTTAGTAGTATGATTTGTGTATTGCGGCAACCCATTCTAAACCGGGCCTTCGCTATACCGGCCTAAGCAAGCAAGGTGGCGTAATGATCAAGGCACTGTAGCCTATTTCTGGAGGATTGGGTTTCGTATTAGAGGCCATCATCATTTAAATTTCCTTTGGTTTCCATAAATCGATTAAGGAGGTGATTTCTTTGAAAATGACACTGCCTATTTTCTTCTCCATCCTTGTCTTGTTCCTGAGCTTCTTCTCTAACAATGTCGTCGTCGAAATACTGATTTCCATTCCTTGCTTAATATCGGCATGATACTGCTGCTTTCTACAAAGCGAGCATCGTTGCATCGTCATTCGGAAAAAATACCACCTGGATTTGTTTGAATGGAGGCTCAGAGCTCCGACCTGAACCACGCCAAACATGTTAGGATGAACTGCAGCACTGTTCGCGTGCTATATCAATTTACCCGATCACCTGTACACTTGGCAGAAAAGCTACTCATCATGCTTCAAGAAGAATGGAATCTGCCGGCCGGTGTGGCCGAGCGGTTCTAGGCGCTTCAGTCTGAAACCGCGTGACCGCTACGGTCGAATCCTGATTTTTATATACAGGCGAATCCTGCCTCGGGCATGGAAGTGTATGATGTTCTTAGGTTACTTAGGTTTAAGTAGTTCTAAGTTCTAGGGGACTGATGACCTCAGATGTTAAGTCCCATAGTGCTCAGAGCCATTTGAACCAAGAATGGAATCTAATTCAGCCATCATTGTTTCAGTACGTAATGGATAGTCTACCACAGAGATCAAACACTGCATCACTAACGAAAACAACCTAACACATTATTATTGGTATGCGTATGTCTCTGGAATGAACAGAGATGGATGTCTAGAGTCGCTTGACACCATATTGAGTGCTGGAAATTATGTGCTTTGGCCCAATATGGAATAAGACTTTTGGTATAACACCGAAGGCACAGTTATCCGCAAAAGACTGGTTGAAAAAAAGAACACCATAGGACACGAACTAAGATAATGATTGCTAATGAATTCATAATCATGTAATTAGCAAGTGTTAGGTAACGATAAACAAATAAAGACAGGATTACATGACGTAGATATCTGATGTGTAATTTTGACCATTTACCGTGGCACGAGAATGACTAAGAACAGATAAAATTATATTGCTGACCATTAAATTTGCAACTTCAGGAACGATACTAAATAACGATATTCCAGTTATTGTGCGTATACAGTATAGCAGGCAAAATACATGATTAAATTTCTAAGTGATTTGGATATACACTGACGGAAAAAAATCCCAATACCAAGTAATAACTAATGTAGCGTGGTTAAATTTCGTGAATACATTTCAATAGTTAATATATTTAGTGATTACTATTGCAAGATCAAAGGTTAACGTAACCGCGAGGAAAACCGTTGTCAATATGTAATGCTGGTACGGTAATAACTGGTGTAACGGACAGACTATTGAATAAAAGCATCCAAACGTAAATGCATTGTGTCGTACAATTGTCGGGTATTAGTTTTTTCTTTTTTTTAAATTTATTTATTCAGTTATTGTAATTATACATGTTAACCCAGTACCTAAATGAATTAGTGGGTCCTAATTTCATATTTTACATTTCTGCAGCTATTGTTTCTACACTACAGATAAAACTTGTAATTACTCTACCACTACAGGGATCTCTAGTCTTCTATTGTTCAGTTACTACCTACAGTATGTCTAAGTATTGGTCATTGTATATCTTTCTCTAAAATCTGTTATTAAGATACATCTAGTTTCTCCTACTAGCCTATACTATCTGCAGCGTTACAGGTGTGCCGGTAATCTATAAACATAATTTTTGTTGGCCTTGCCCACCGAGGTAACCCCAGTGGGCATGACCCTGGCACCGGGCTGGCCGATGACTTCGCTTCGCTGCAGTGCTACACAAGGAAGTTTTATCCTGTCTTTCTACATACTAACCTAATTCTTATATCTAACGTCTCAGTTGGTGCGTGTCTAGATCGGTGGTGATGCACACCCTCCCCCCTAATGCAAGGCAAGGCGGATCTCAGGCGTGAAGCGGCTGGCCAAGTCCAGGCCCCGGCGGAACAGGGAAGCTGCACGGAGTCTAAGTCGGTATTATTTTATTTATTCGTTTGGCATAGACAAGGCAAATATTACAGTGTCATTACAATCCACCAGGAAATTACAACACTACACAATGCTACGTATAGTTCTGAGCCAATCTCTGGCTAGGTCAGGCAGGTAATGTATGTCCTTCAGTTCACCACTATATCCTACCACTTGTCCATTGTCTGGATTTCACCACATTCACACACGGGACTCTCCGCAAGTCCCCACTTATTCATTGGAGGTTTGCATCTTCCCACGCTTGTTCTAAGGCGATTTAAGGCAACCCAGAGCTTCCGAGGGAGATCAAAACCATTTATCTTCTTGCTGGGGTCATCGATAAGCTTTTGGTTCTTGTGTGTCCCTTTGCGCCATGATCCCCCCCCCCCCCCCCCCCAGGCTAGCTTTCGGTCGAAGTCCTGTAATTCCCTGCCAATCGTCCAAAAGGGGGACCTAGATTTTAGCCTGTTGATGGGTGATAAGTCTTGGTGTGTAGGGAGTTCTGGATTGTGTACGATCTTCCTATATATTCTTGAGGTCGCCATGGAGCGCCTTATATCAGGGGGTTCTGTGTTGGCAAGGACTGGGAGCCAGTCACATGGGGTAGCCCTAAGTGTGCCTGAGATAATTCTCATCGTCTCTTTCAATTGGGTGTCTACTTTATTTACATGTGCACTTTTTGCCCAGACTGGTGAACAATATTCAGCCACGCTGTATACGAGGGCTAATGCTGACGTCCTTAGTGTATTTGCTCCGCACCCCCATGATGTTCCGGCCAGTTTAGACATAATGGCATTTCGTTCTGTTTGGTGTCTTCCAGATGGGAGCCAAACGTTAGTGTGCGGTCTAATTTTACTCCCAGATATTTGGGCTTATCTTCATGTCTGATATGCCGGTCATTCAGGGAAAGCTGTAGTTTCCTGCTTGAAGCTCTGTTATTAAGGTGCATTATGGTACTGGTCGTTTTATTGGGGTTGGGATGCAAATGCCACTTAAGGTAGTAGGTGTTCAGCGGTTCAAGTTCCGCATTCAATGTTTTTTCAAGATCTTCGAAATTTTTGCTTTGGTATGCGATGGCCAGATCATCCGCATACGCAAATTTACGCGACCTGGTGCTCGGCATATCAGATATATATAAATTAAAAAGGGTCGGCGCCAGGGCTGACCCCTGCGGCAGGCCATTGTTTATGACCATGCTTTTGCTGCTCTTTCCATGGAGATAGACCTTGATCTTCCTGCCTGTCAGCATATTTTTTGTAATGTGTACGCCTGATTGCATTTGATAATTCGAGTAAGCTTGAGCAGTAGTCCTTCGGTCCAGATAGTGTCATAGGATGATGTACGATCTATTAATACCAGGCCCGTTTTCAGCTTGTCCTGATAGCCTTTCTCTATATATGTTGTAAGGGACAAAACTTGTTCACAGCAGTTCCTTCCCACACGGAACCCTGCTTGATAGTCCGGGAGGTTCGCCTCAATGTATGGTGCTAGTCTGGCCAGTGATATTCTCTCACATAGTTTGTAAGAGGTACAAAGCAGTGAGATCGGTCTATAGTTCTTTGGATTATCTCCATCCTTCCCTGGTTTCAGTACCGCTATTACCTTAGCTTCTTTCCATAACTTCGGGAGTGCACCTGATTTAATGCATTCCGTGAAGAGCTTGGCCATCCATTTCCTCCCAATGGGTCCCAGCTCCCTCAGAAATTCTGGGAGGATTTCGTCGGGTCCGGCTGCTTTCCCTGTTTTCATTAGTATTAGGGCCTGGGTAATCTCCTCGACGTCTACTGCTTTGACAATATCTAGATTAGTTGGATTATTGGCTAATTCCTAATTGGGGAGCGACGTGTAGACAACCTCCAAGATGGTGCTCCCCGGGCAACGCTGCAGTAAAATGGAACGGCAAAAAGTCTACACAATTCCGGCGACCGGACGCTCAAATGCCTCCCGGTCCACAAGAAGGCAAACGATTAAGTCGGTATGATTTTTACTGGTTGTTACTCAGGAGTTCTCTAAGGACCTTTTTAGAGATCACATCTGAAAGCTTATTTAGGACATTGAATGTGTCCTCTTGCCTAAGCAGGTGGTGCGTGTCGTTGTTTGGAAGTTGTTGTCTTAGTTGATTTGCAACGTCATCGAATAGGGGGCGCTCATACACCACATGTTCTGGAGTGCCTTGCATAGCGCCACAGTCGGGTATTAGTTTGTGGGGTGGAGTTCCCTGCGTGTTGCACCTGGTTGGCCAGCACACAGACGGTTAATGTTGGTTGTGGATGACGCTGGAGTTGTCGAGATGGAGACTGGAAACAGACACGGTGATCGAGCAGTCAAAGGAGACATGTCAACACTCTGTAGAGCATGTTGGGCTACATTAGCGATATATGGACGAATGTTATCCTGTTGGAAAATACCTGCTGAAACACTGATCATGAATGTCAGCACAACAGGTCGGATCACCAGACTGCTGTATAGATTTGCAGTCAGGGTGTGTGGGATAGCCGCGAGAGTGCTCCTGCTGTCATACGAAATTGCACAGCAGACCATAGCTCTACGTGTAGGTCCCATGTGTCTAGGCCGCAGACAGGCTGGTTGCATGGGCTCACCTGGCCTCCTTCTGATCATCACACGGTCATCAATGGCACCGAGGCTTTCATCTGTATACACAACAGACCTCCACTCCGCCCTCCAATGAGCTCTCGCTTGAGACCAATGAAGTCACGAAGGGCAATGGTTTGTGGTTCGTGGAATGCGCGCTACACGGCGTCTCACTGGAAGCTGTCCTTAAAGTAACCTATTTGTAACAGTTTATTGTGTAACTGTGGTGCCAACTTCTGCTCAAATTGCTGCTGCAACTGCAATACGATACGCCACAGCCATACCCCGAACACGACGGTCTTCCCTCTCGGTACCGCCACGTGATCTTCCAGAACACAGTCTTTCAGTTAGCTGTTGATAATGGCGACTTCGTCGTCTCTAAGACGGCCGCTGTGGCCGAGCGGTTCTAGGTGCTTCAGTTCGGAACCGCGCTGCTGCTGCTGCGGTCGCAGGTTCGAATCCTGCCTCGGACATGGATGTGTGTGATGCCCGTAGGTTAGTTAGGTTTAAGTAGTTCTAAGTCTAGAGGACTGATGACCTTAGATGTTAAGTCCCATAGTGCTTGGAGCCATTCGAACCATTTTTTTCGTCGTCTCAAAGGCATTCGTGACCACTACGTCCAGTGTCAAAGGTAACTAACGCTCACGACTGTTGCAGCGCGTACTTAAAACAAATCCAATTTCCATCCTCATACTGATATTACTAGCACCTCTCTTATGTGACTGGCAAGAAATTTGAATAGAGGTCATCTTTCAAATTTACGAATACTCCTGCCAACTTCCTTTTATCTCACAAAACTTCTTCTTGCTATTGAGAGTTTATTCCGTCAGTGTGTGTAGGGTTCGAAATTTTCTGAGCGGATCTAGCTCCTCTGGTAGCAAGTAATAATGAATCTAATCTGGTTGGGCATTCAGGCAAATTTGAGCTTGGATGACAGAAATGGGTGCGTGATTCCATGCTACATTACCCTATACCACAGTTCATCAATTGTAGTGGCTGACGACTCGTGGTGTACGACACTCTTGGCAACTTATGACTAGACGTTGTCATGGAGTGAGGTGTTTGGAGACCGTGCTCGCCAGCGCAATAGTCTAACACCCGACGTATCGAGACATGTGACACAAGTATCATGCAGTCTTCCTTTATCTTGTTGAAAGATAACGTCGTAGAGACATCGATGATAGAACACAGCCACCGGCTTAAACCAACACCGACTCAAAGGAAGGCCTCGGCGCTTGTTGGTGACGTCACGTCAGCTAGGCACGACGAACGCCAGGTCTGTTGCAGGCAGAAACGCCTGGGCGTGCTTATCACTATAAATCTCTTATTTTTGGACAAAATGTTTGGTATTGATTTGGATTTTGCACTTTTATTTAGCTGAAAGATTTTCTTACTATCGTAAAGCTACAAATGAAGATCATAGTTCTGTATTACTGAATCCTGTCGAAACAAACTTAGATCAATATGAGAAGATACTGTGCCCCATTGCAAGCTTCGGAAATTTTACATTCAAGTAACTATATTTACTTGTTCCATTTTGCTATCGAAACTTACCCAACCCCCTTACAATGAACTCGTTTCTTTTATTTATTTATTTTCGTTTGACATCGTCACTGGAAATGTGAACTAATTTACATGTGTAAATGTCCAACTGTTGCCAGTCATTCGATTACAGTCGTTTTCAACGAAAGGAATTGTAAACAGGAAACAAAATAGCTTCATACATCGAAAATACTGCTGAGCTTAAACTTTTTTAAACATGCACATTAGAAAAGATAAATATTCCCTTCTTGCAACTGAAAGGAGAAACTTTATAAGATAAAAAAAAATTATTTGATAAAACAAGTATCTCTCTTTTGCCTCTTCTTCTGTGCCCCACCCCATCCCCAAACGTGTACAATCGCAAGATATTTCATTAACATTTAGTGCTCCTCAGCCCATAGTCAACCAAGATACCTAAAGAAGAGTACCAGTATGTTGACAGTTTCTTGTAAAAGCAACCCAGTACGAACGTAACTTCCTCACATTTACAAATAAGGTAAAGAAGCACGAATTCTGTTGCTGCTGGACCATGAAGTTGTTTTTTTATGTAAATCCTTAAAATAGGTGGAAATTTAAGTTCACGAGTACTCTATTTGTTTGGAAGTGTAATGAATTGCACAATTAATTGATTGCAGAAATCTCACAGAACAATGTGTGTTGGTCAAGTACCGCCAACAGTTTCACATTTTCCTGTGTCAGAGAGGCAGACACCACCATTATGAGTATACTTGTAACAGACCTGGCGTTGGCCGTGCCTAGCTGACGTGACGTCACGAACAAGCGCCGAGGCCTTCCTTTGAGTCGGTGTTGCTTTAACACGTCATAAATGCAACGGCTGCTGCCCAAAAATTACCTGTTGTGCGGTCCAGAGTTGATCGTGTTCTTTACCGAGTGACATTCCAATCCATCACGCCAGGAGCTGGAGTCTGGCAACGTTCATTCTTCTCGGAGCCTTCTTACAGGGATACGTCGATACGTCGATTGTGATACTGTCGCAGAACCGAGACACGTCTAAAAAGCCAATGTGGTGTCATCTATGGGTCTAGTGATATACACTCCTGGAAATGGAAAAAAGAACACATTGACACCGGTGTGTCAGACCCACCATACTTGCTCCGGACACTGCGAGAGGGCTGTACAAGCAATGATCACACGCACGGCACAGCGGACACACCAGGAACCGCGGTGTTGGCCGTCGAATGGCGCTAGCTGCGCAGCATTTGTGCACCGCCGCCGTCAGTGTCAGCCAGTTTGCCGTGGCATACGGAGCTCCATCGCAGTCTTTAACACTGGTGGCATGCCGCGACAGCGTGGACGTGAACCGTATGTGCAGTTGACGGACTTTGAGCGAGGGCGTATAGTGGGCATGCGGGAGGCCGGGTGGACGTACCGCCGAATTGCACAACACGTGGGACGTGAGGTCTCCACAGTACATCGATGTTGTCGCCAGTGGTCGGCGGAAGGTGCACGTGCCCGTCGACCTGGGACCGGACCGCAGCGACGCACGGATGCACGCCAAGACCTACGCAGTGCCGCAGGGGACCGCACTGCCACTTCCCAGCAAATTAGGGACACTGTTGCTCCTGGGGTATCGGCGAGGACCATTCGCAACCGTCTCCATGAAGTTGGGCTACGGTCCCGCACACCGTTAGGCCGTCTTCCGCTCACGCCCCAACATCGTGCAGCCCGCCTCCAGTGGTGTCGCGACAGGCGTGAATGGAGGGACGAATGGAGACGTGTCGTCTTCAGCGATGAGAGTCGCTTCTGCCTTGGTGCCAATGATGGTCGTATGCGTGTTTGGCGCCGTGCAGGTGAGCGCCACAATCAGGACTGCATACGACCGAGGCACACAGGGCCAACACCCGGCATCATGGTGTGGGGAGCGATCTCCTACACTGGCCGTACACCACTGGTGATCGTCGAGGGGACACTGAATAGTGCACGGTACATCCAAACCGTCATCGAACCCATCGTTCTACCATTCCTAGACCGGCAAGGGAACTTGCTGTTCCAACAGGACAATGCACGTCCGCATGTATCCCGCGCCACCCAACGTGCTCTAGAAGGTGTAAGTCAACTACCCTGGCCAGCAAGATCTCCGGATCTGTCCCCCATTGAGCATGTTTGGGACTGGATGAAGCGTCGTCTCACGCGGTCTGCACGTCCAGCACGAACGCTGGTCCAACTGAGGCGCCAGGTCCGTTCCACAGGACTACAAAATGGTTCAAATGGCTCTGAGCACTATGGGACTCAACATCTTAGGTCATAAGTCCCCTAGAACTTAGAACTACTTAAACCTAACTAACCTAAGGACATCACACACACCCATGCCCGAGGCAGGATTCGAACCTGCGACCGTAGCAGTCCCGCGGTTCCGGACTGCAGCGCCAGAACCGCTAGACCACCGCGGCCGGCTCACAGGACTACATCCAGCATCTCTACGATCGTCTCCATGGGAGAATAGCAGCCTGCATTGCTGCGAAAGGTGGATATACACTGTACTAGTGCCGACATTGTGCATGCTCTGTTGCCTGTGTCTATGTGCCTGTGGTTCTGTCAGTGTGATCATGTGATGTATCTGACCCCAGGAATGTGTCAATAAAGTTTCCCCTTCCTGGGACAATGAATTCACGGTGTTCTTATTTCAATTTCCAGGAGTGTAGTTGCACTCACCCCTGTCAGCACGAATTTCTTTGCTGCCGCGTCAAGGGAAGCCAAAACAATGTTTATCATGTTCCCAGTGAGTGGTGCTCCAGACATGATCGCACTGTGCAATTAGTTGTCTTCCTGTAAACATGTCCATTTCATAACTCTAGGTATACAATGGCCAGGTTCGACCGAACAATATCTCTGTTCTCTGGGGTGCTTGTCGCGTGGAGACACTGACAAGAGGAGGCCACGACGTTTGGAACGCGGATTTACTGTAAACTTCGTACACTCGTGGGACTCCATGAGGACAACAAAATGTGCAAGCAGTAGCGCGTACTTCTCAAGCGTTACTGAGAAAATCGCAAGATAATTTCGGTCTTCAAATAAGTATCTGTGCGTGGCCATTTTAACCATGAAGCGGCTGTAGTCGAGTGGTACCGGCACGGTAGCAAACCAGCCGGCACGGTAGCACAGCGTGTTCGGTCAGAGGGTTAGCTGCCCTCTGTAATTAAAAAACTGAGTTAATCGATCAACAACGAACTTATACGGGTGTCTTAGACGTCCGCCCCGACCAGATGCAACGAACAAAACCGAACAAAATGAGATTTAAAAAAAAAGATACTGTGTTCGGTCTGAGCTTTAGCTTCCCTTTCTAATAAAAAACTGAGCGAACGGGTCATCGAACAAACTGAACGGTTGTCAACGGACGTCCGCCCTGAACAGATCCAAAAATGGTTCAAATGGCTCTGAGCACTATGGGACTTAACTTCTATGGTCATCAGTCCCCTAGAACTTAGAACTACTTAAACCTAACTAACCTAAGGACAGCACACAACACCCAGTCATCACGAGGCAGAGAAAACCCCTGACCCCAGCTAACAATATAGAAGAAAAATTAAAAAAAAAAGTGGTTGGCGTTCAAGCCGCTGGATGGTGTTCCGTTCGTCAGATTCTTTTTTTTTAATTTTCAACACAGTCATTTTCTTTATTATTTATATCACAATTGATATACTGGGGAAATACCTGTAATCGGATGAACTTTTATTAAATTTACAATGTTATTTGGCAGTCTACTAATTTTTATTATCACAAATAATGTAATATTCATAACTTTCGAGCCGGCCGCGGTGGTCTAGCGGTTCTGGCGCTGCAGTCCGGAATCGCGGGACTGCTACGGTCGCAGGTTCGAATCCTGCCTCGGGCATGGGTGTGTGTGATGTCCTTAGGTTAGTTAGGTTTAAGTAGTTCTAAGTTCTAGGGGACTTATGACCTAAGATGTTGAGTCCCATAGTGCTCAGAGCCATAACTTTCGACTTGTAAACGACCAAACACATAAAGTGATACTGAAAATGTATGCTTGTCCGTGTCTTCAAAACTGTTCGTATTTAATCGAAAGAGAACGAGAAATTGCTTCTCGGAAGACGCTACTATAATACACTCGAGACTGCATAACCAATTATCAGCGCCGATTTTTGAGGAAATACTGCGTTATGCATGATTTGCTTCCAAACTATCGTCTGAAAGAGAGGTTTTTGAAAATGTTAACGAGGTTTGTTTTTCCACGGAAAACGTCAAAAGGCCTTGCGTATGCGGAAACATAGCATTTATTCAATGTAGCTGGTGCCCTTTTAACTTTATGTTTTCCATGTTTTTACGAAAAATACCATCCTGCAACTTGTAATGTCGAAAGCGACGATTAATTGTACATCTTTCGAAAGCCGTCTGTGCCGGCCAAAACCTGGAGGTAACAAATCGTTTCGGGCTCCTTCCAGCTATAAGGGATTTCTCAAATCACAGACAAGCATACATTTTCAGTATCACTTTATGCGTTTGGTCGTTTACAAGTCGATAGTTATGAATATTATGTTATTTGTGATAATAAAAATTAGTAGACTGCCAAATAACATTCTAAATTTAATAAAATTTCATCCCATTACACGTATTTTCCCCATTATATCAATTGTAATATAAATAATAAAGATGTGTTGAAAAAAAATCTGACGAACGGAACACGATCCAGCGGCTTGAACGCCAACCACTTTTTTTTTTTTAATCATTTCGTTCTGTATTGTTAGGGCGGACGTCCGATGACACCCGTTCAGTTTGTTCGATGATCCGTTCGCTCAGTTTATTAGAAAGAGAAGCTAACGCTCTGACCGAACACGCTTTTTTTATCTCATTTTGTTCTATATTGTTCGTTAAATTTGTTCGTGGCGGACGTCCGATGACACGCGTTCAGGTTGTTCATTGATCCGTTCACCCAGTTTTTTTTTTTTTATTACAGAGGGGAGCTAATCCCTCTGACCGAACACGCTGAGCTACCGTGCCGGCACCACACGGCTGCAGCCGCTTCATTGTAAAAATGGCCACGCACAGATATATATTTGACGACCAAAATTATCTAGCGATTTTCTCAGTAACGCTTGAGAAGTACGCGCTACGGCTTACACACTTTGTTGTCCTCCGCTTGTGAGCTCAGTCATGGCTTTGAGTATGGCCTTCCTCAATCCATCGACTATATACCGTGTGGTTATAATTAAAGTATAGCTAATCTAACAGGACCATTGTGGGCTGTAACTAAAGTATGGCAGCGAAACTTGGTAGATATTCTAATGCGTTAACGCGGAACCGATTTACGCTGGAAAAAAATTAGTTCCAATTTTGGCCAACAGGTGCAAATCTGTCGCTATGGATTCAAGAAAGACGTATAGAAATCTTTCCATATGTAGTGGATTACGAACGGGACGTGGGCAAAAAAGCTCAAACAAGAGAGAAGGGCATAAGTTGATTTCATTTTTAACAACTGCTTACACAGTTTGATCGGCAGGAGCACAGGAGACGTCGACGAGATTGTGTACTGCGTCAGATTTGCACTGTAACTAATCTTTTTCCAGCATAATTCAGTTACGCATTAACGCGTTAATATCTCCCAAGTTTCGCTACCGTACGATAATGACAGCCCACACTGGACTTCCGCCAGTAGATGCACTTTGCTTATAACCACCCGGTATTCGCATTACTGTCCAGGAAAAGCGAACAAAGGGGGAAGAAGCAATATCGCTGAACCATAAATCGCAGTTTCGGTAGTCCACTATCCTGCTGCTGTCAATTCCGATTCGACCTGATTGCACTCGTAAATCGGAAAGTTTTCTCATCTGTTGCTCATCTGGTCTGGTATACAAAGTGCGGCAGGAAGTAATATCATTGTGATTTTCAACTGGCTCAGATTCTGCTACCCCGTAGACTGCAGTGCGCTACTGATTATTTAACACATTGGTGACCAACACAAAGCAGTAATAGAAATTTCGTCACCTGTGAACACGAAACGCATTATTAGTGTACGTGAGTGGATCTGGGATGAAACCTGAGAGCTATAGAGGACTGCTGTTAGTGAAACATTAAGTAATATGAGGTCAAAAGAGCAACTACCTCGCTATCCCTGAACTCTTACTGGCTGGCTGGCTCTGAGCACTATGGGACTTAACATCTATGGTCATCAGTCCCCTAGAACTTAGAACTACTTAAACCTAACTAACCTAAGGACAGCACACAACACCCAGCCATCACGAGGCAGAGAAAATCCCTGACCCCGCCGGGAATCGAACCCGGGAACCCGGGCGTGGGAAGCGAGAACGCTACCGCACGACCACGAGATGCGGGCTGAACTCTTACTTTGGCTTTTATACATACGATGTTAGATATATATATATTCAGCTTTAGCGAGTGTTAAATAAATTACGCCAGACAATTCTACCCTTACGTGTCTGATTTAGGTATTCACAAGCGAGTTTGCTTAACGTACGGACTAAATCTTAAAACCGTGAACTTGAGTGTATACATGTTCAATCTACAGATATGAAACAGAAACAAAAAGCGGGCATATTCAGAAAAATCTGTGAACTTTTTTCTTTGAATATCTTAAGCCGGACGTGTATGGCATCCTATATTTCGAGGTTTCTTAAAACTGCATTTTTCCTGTGACCTCGAAGCAGCGTAGAACGAATGACACGTTACTTAGGCGATCCTACACAAGAGAATCTGCGTCCTACGTGGTGCTCCGTATCGGCGTCCAGCGCCCAGCCGCACACCCCGTGTTAAAACCTCGTTAGTGCATTCTTCCCCAGGGCTGCTTGGACAGACCGTATTGATCGCCGCCCGTTTCGTGATGAATATCCCACCGACACCCAAGTCATTAAAGCCGCCGTGGGTCCGCTGGGATTTGACGAATACTGAATCGTAAATCCTCTTCGTCTCTTTCCCAGAAAATCGTTACAGAATTCACAGCGAAGGACGTACCACTGCGCGTAACATCTGGCACGAGAAAACACTATGTTTGGATGCATGTAGAACATCTGTTCTTAAACACCCCCTGGAATTTTTAAAAAATTGTTCGAGAAACTTTAATATCCCACGCCTGTGGGTTTAAGGAAGGGCACTATATTTTTTCTTCTTCTTTTATCTGTCCTGGACGACAGAAGTTGGTTTCTTTGCCGATCACGTTCCAATGACCTCGCAAGCATTTTGATCTGTACACATAAAGGTAACGCTGAATTACTTTTTCTTCTCAGTCTGGCTGTACCGAAGCTCAGAGTTTAACATTCGATCGAATCAAGGTCATTACGAACAGAACACCAGCTGGGACATAATGGCGAACACGCCCGGGTTCCCGGGTTCCCGGGTTCGATTCCCGGCGGGGTCAGGGATTTTCTCTGCCTCGTGATGACTGGGTGTTGTGTGCTGTACTTAGATTAGTTAGGTTTAAGTAGTTCTAAGTTCTAGGCGACTGATGACCATAGCTGTTAAGTCCCATAGTGCTCAGAGCCATTTGAACCATAATGGCGAATGATGACGCTGAAGGAAATCCAGCATGGTTTTGTTTATAGAATCATACCGCCATTCGTCTCCAGTAGTTTAAAAGGACCACTTAAAGTATAGATTAGAAACTATGCGGGGAATTTCAATTCATTTCCACGAGAACACGGGTTCAGTGCCTTAACCACAAAGCAACCTCTTTTAATTTTGAGGATGTATTTCTATTTAGAATCATACTGGATGACAGAGTAGCCTACGGATACATTTTCAGAGGTTTCATTTATTCAGATACAAAATAAACACATAATCTCTAGCAGCTGGTTACCATGTAAGTGGATGAAGCAGATTTTACTCTTCTTGGCACACACATTTTGTGCTTTTAAGTAAGAAATGTACTTGTTTCTAAGTTTTTCAGTAAATATGAGACATCTATGGAGTACAATTCTGGATAAACTGTAAAATTCTCCTGCTGTCGTGACGTTTTCAACAGCTCTAAAACGTTGTTGTTGTTTTTGCTGTCGTCGTCGTCGTCGTCGTCGTCTACGTCTACATCTACATCCATACTCCGCGAGCCACCTGACGGAGTGTGGCAGAGGGTACCTTGAGTACCTCTATCGGTTCTCCCTTCTATTCCAGTCTCGTATTGTTCGTGGAAAGAAGGATTGTCGGTATGCCTCTGTGTGGACTCTAATCTCTCTGATTTTATCCTCATGGTCTCTTCGCGAGATATACGTAGGAGGGAGCAATATACTGCTTGACTCCTCGGTGAAGATGTGTTCTCGAAACTTCAACAAAAGCCCGTAGCGAGCTCCTGAGCGTCTCTCATGCAGAGTCCGCACTGGAGTATATCTATCATCTCCGTAACGCTTTCGCGACTACTAAATGATCCTGTAACGAAGCGCGCTGCTCTCCGTCGGATCTTCTCTATCTCTTCTATCAACCATATCTGGTACGGATCCCACACTGCTGAGCAGTGTTCAAGCAGTTGGCGAAAAAGCGTACTGTAACCTACTTCCTTTGTTTTCGGATTGCATTTCCTTAGGATTCTTCCAGTGAATCTCAGTCTGGCATCTGCTTTACCGACGATCAACTTTATATGACCATTCCATTTTAAATCACTCCTAATGCGTACTCCCAGATAATTTATGGAATTAACTGTTTCCAGTTTCTGTTGTGGTTGTCATCAATCCGAAGACTGGTTTGATGCAGCTCTTTATGCTTCTCTGTGTTCTGCCAGTCTTTTCACATCTCTAAAATCACTGCACTCTATCTTCACAAGTTGCGACATGGTCGCAGACGAAAATTGTTATCCAAGAAATGTAAAACGTGATGTAAACTAGACTACGGTTCTGGCTTAGTTTACATCGCATCTTAAATACGTGAGCCGATGCTATGCTGACTTATGTAACTTTTGTGACGATGTAACTATGGGCTTTATTAGTTTGGGACAGCCGGTCGCGGTGGTCTAGCGGTTCTGGCGCTGCAGTCCGGAACCGCGGGACTGCTACGGTCGCAGGTTCGAATCCTGCCTCGGGCATGGGTGTGTGTGATGTTCTTAGGTTAGTTAGGTTTAAGTAGTTCTAAGTTCTAGGGGACTTATGACCTAAGATGTTGAGTCCCATAGTACTCAGAGCCATTTGAACCATTTTTACTTTGGGACAAGTTATAAAAACAGATCTGAAGATCGTCATTGCTGACTGAAACCGATAACCTAAGGACCAAAAGTTTTGTGATCATTGGTGGAAATAAAATAAATTCAATCTGCAACCTATCTTCATTTGAACCTGCTTGGTGCATTCAAGTCTTCGCCTATCTCTACAGTTGCAGCATGCTACAAATCGAAAGTAAGTGTAAATAAATCTAAAGGACATTATGAATCAAATTACACAAATTAAACCATTCGCTCGAACTGTCCAGAATATTCTGAAACGGCGCATTGTAATCCATAAATATTCCATTGTTTTTTTGGGAACATGAACTCCGTGAATGTCTGCAAAAGCTCTCCGAGCAACCGAACATAGCCATTTCCAGTCAGTGATCGGTTCAACTGAACCAAAAGACATAGTCCATTCCGCGTAAATACAGCCCACACCGGTATGGAGCCACCACCAGCTTGCACATTGTCTTGTTGACAACTTGGGTCCATCACGGCTTCGTCAGGTGTGCGCCACACTCGAACCCTACCATCAGCTCTTAACAACTGAAATCGGGACCCGTCTGACCAGGCCACGACTTTCCAGTCGTCTAGGGTCCAACCGATACGATCACGAGCTCAGGACAGTCGCTGCAGCCGATGTTGTGCTTGTAGCGAAAACACTAGCGTCGGTTGTCTACTAGCACAGCCCCTTAACGCCAGGTTTCGTCGCACATTCCTAACGTATACGTTCATCCTACGTCCCCCATTGATTTCGGCGGTTATTTCACGCAGTTTTGCTTGTCTGTTAGCACTGACAACACTACTGGAACGCCACTGCTCTCGGTCGTTAACAAAAGGCTGTCGACCACTGCGTTGTCTGTGGTGAGAGGTAATGCCGGAAATGTGATATTCTCAAATGGTTCAAATGGCTCTGAGCACTATGGGGCTTAACTTCTGAGGTCATCAGTCCCCTAGAACTTAGAACTACTTAAACGTAACTAACCTAAGCACATCACACACATCCATGCCCGAGGCAGGATTCGAACCTGCGACCGTAGCGGTCTCGCGGTTCCTGACAGAAGCGCCTAGAACCGCTCGGCCACAACGGCCGGCAATGATAATTAAATCAAGACCCTAAGCTGTCGACAGGCGTTGATACACATCAACGGGGACAGTTGAAAATGTGTGCCCCGACCGGGACTCGAACACAGGATCTCCTGCTCACATGGCAGACGCTCTACTCGAGATACTATCTTCATATAGTTAAGGCTAACCGGCCATTGACCTCCTTCTTCTGTGCTGGATGCACACGCATTGCCCGAACTCTTACGGGACTCGCTAAGATTGTCTGCCGCGCGTGAGTGTAGTGAGCAGGGGCACTACGAATGTAGTGTGTGGACATTAAGTTCGGAATGTGGGTCTTCGGGGAGCAGTGGTTAGACACTGGACTCGCAATCGGGAGGACGACGGTTCAATCCCGCGTCCGGCCATCCTGATTTAGGTTTTCCTTGATTTCCCTAAATCACTCCAGGCAAATGCCGGCATGGTTCCTCTGAAAGGGCACGGCTGACTTCCTTCCCAATCCTTCCCTAATCCGATGAGACCGATGACTACGCTGTCTGGACTCCTTCCCCAAACCAACCAACCAATCTTCGGGGAGCGTGCAAGGGATAAATTCCTGCAGTCGCTCTATCCCCTGTGCCCTGGGTGGCTCAAATGGACGCCGGCACGGAAGCTCAGCGTGTTCGTTCAGAGGGCTGCTTCCTCTCTGCAGTAAAAAACTGAGTAAAGGAATCAACGATCAACCTGAACGGATGTCTTGTGACGTCCGCCCAGACCAAACGCAACGAACTATATCGAACAACAACAGGTTCCCGCCTGCTAGGTGCCACATTTTTTTTTTTTTTTTTTGAATGGAGCGTCTGACATGTAAGCAGGACATCCCGGGTTCGAGTCCCGGTCGGGGCACACATTTTCAACTGTCCCCGTTGAAGTATATCAACGCCTGTCGACAGCTTAGTGTCTTGATTTAATTATCATTGCCGGCCGTTGTGGCCGAGCGGTTCTAGGCGCTTCAGTCTGGAACCGTGCGACCGCTACGGTCGCAGCTTCGAATCCTGCCTCGGGCATGGATGTGTGTGATGTGCTTAGGTTAGTTAGGTTTAAGTAGTTATAAGTTCTAGGGGACTGATGACCTAAGATGTAAAGTCCCATAGTGCTCAGAGCCGTTTGAACCATTTGAACCATTGGGATTCGACCGTCGATCAATGGAAACACGTCGACCCTACGGGTGAATCACATTTTTGCTAACCAGGTCGGTGATCTTCTCCACAAACGCCGTCATCGAGGTGAACGGCGGCTCGAACCTTGCACATCCCTAGGACGCAGACAGGTGGGAGCAGTATTCTGCTATGGGAGACATTCTGCTACGCTTGCATGGGACCTGTGGTAATAACCGAAGACCCGCTGACAGCTGCGAACCACCTGCACCTCTTCATGCTTGATGTCTTCCTCGATAGCTATGTTATTTTTCAGGAACGTCGTTGTCCGTTTCTCGGAGCCACAACCGTGCTGTGGTGGTTTGAGGAGCATTGACGTGAACTCTCGTTGATGTCTTTGCGACCAATTTCGACTGATGGAAATCCTATGGAACCCATCTGGATCGCTACCAGGCACCATCACTACGTACGCAATTATCATTTGAAATCTGTTAATTTCCATCGTGTGGCCACAATCACGTCCGGAAATCTTTTCACAGGAATCACTTGAGTACAATTGATAGCTCCGCCAATGCACTGCCCTTTTATACCTTGCGTGTGCAATACTACTGGCATCTGTATACATGCATATGGCTGTCCCCCACGACTTTTGTCACCTCGGTGTATACAGTATTAATTTAATCTAGGAACTGAAATTGCAGCTTGCAATCCTATCACTCCTTTTGAAACCGTACCCGAGTGTTCATACAAGTTTCTGAAATCGGTTTCTACCCTGAAATATACTAGCAGATACTGAATATGGCCCGTTAATAGCGCAATTTGACTTTAAAGCTTGAGTTCGGAGGTGGTAAAACGGAAAGGGACGGGGGGGGGGGGGAGGAGGGTTTGAAAATGTGTATTAAAATCGCGCCATGTAAGCTCGATTTGTGGAAGGCAAATGCGTTTGTCTTCTGTTTCCTGCACTAGCTAACAACCTGAAACCAGAGAGATAGAGTAGTGAAAACAACTTACGATTACTCCGTCTCTGCTGTAGTGTAACTCGAAGAATTTCATCAGCATCGCCTTACTTAGAAAATTTCTTGCGGAAGGTAAATGCAAGCACTGCCTACAGTAAAACCTCAGCTAACTGCAATGAAAGTGAATGGAAAAATTATTGTATGAAACAAATATTAAGTATTCAAATACGGAGTTAAGGTATGCGTTGCAGAATTTGAATTTGTGAACAAAAGAAAAGTGTAAGATAACGAATTTGCGAACCATAGCCGGCCGCGGTGGTCTAGCGGTTCTAGGCGCTCAGTCCGGAACCGCGCGACGGCTACTGTCGCAGGTTCGAATCCTGCCTCGGGCATGGATTTGTGGGATGTCCGTAGGTTAGTTAGGTTTAAGTAGTTCTAAGTTCTAGGGGACTGATGACCACAGATGTTAAGTCCAATAGTGCTCAGAGCAATTTGAACCATTTTTGCGAACCATAAATGTGTGAAAAATCCAGTATTATACATGAACATATCTGATATATAAATTCAGCCGATATAATTGAGGCCAAATATTACATTAGAACATATAACATCGCTTCCGAACATCATGGCACAAAATTGCGTAAAAATAATTTGATAAACTGTTTAGAAATAGCCTTTGGAGAGACAGAGAATCTGTTTGTAGGCCACTCGAACTTCCAAATGATTAACTAAAGCGACGGATACCGATCACCACGCCTTCTGAAACAACTGGAATCGCCGATGAAGCCACAACATTACACACTGCAAGTCCTCATGCAAAAGGCATCAGAAAAAAGGAAAACGATTTTACTTGACTTAAACACTATCGCAGTTTCGAAGTATTTAAATGCAAACCAATTACTCGCAACTTGCTGCACTCTCACCATTCTGTTCAAAGTTGCTGGTCGAATACGCCCATGTCAAATACACTACACAAGCGTCTGGAAACTTCTGCTCTGCTGTGCTGCCTACTTCGAGAGACGAGACAAAAGAGCTTTTGTGCTTCAAGCTGCATGAGGCAACGAACTGAACTATGCGCGCCTAGTGCTCTGATTGGCGGGCACCGATCAAAGCTCTGGCGTTGCTGAAAGAGATACCCGCTCTTTCCTCTTTGGCCAAGACGTATCTCTCCTGCAGAAAGGAACTGCCAGTGATTGATCGTCTGCGAGTCGACAAGTGACTTACACATAGTGCGGGTGTGTAAAATATGAAAGCAGCTCGCTACAAAGGGACTGCCTTTCAAGATGGGCCTGACAGTAATCTAAAGTGCGTCAATAAGAATGAAATAAAAATTTTCTACCGAAGTTATGAATGTCTGCTACTAATACTTATCCATTAATGATTATAACGTCTTTTCATGTGTTTCCTTAGCTTTAATTTCCTTAGCTTTAATAGACTTTGGTACAATCTACAACTTCTCATAGTGGGTTATCTTACAGTGCAGGGGAGAGTGTATGTATCTTGGTAATCCTTTCAGGTTTTCGCCCCTAGCCATCCCTGTAATTAAAGTTTAGTATATTTATATTTTCTTATCCCATTTTAAAATGACCGTATTCAATTTATGTGTGCTGCAGTCTTTTTCTCAAACTTCAAAAATTACCCCGGGGAAATAAGGGCTTTCCAAATCTGAAAAACTGTTGCAAGGTACAACAGAGTCGTGCGCCTAGGAACAAATATTCTATCCAAATTTAAAAGTGTTACAAGCGAGAAAATCTTGCCAGTACTGTATCTCATACTCTATGTGTTACATTACACTAAAGTGATAAAAGTCATGGGATACCGATATGCACATACACAGATGGCGGTAGTATCGCGCGCACAAGGTATGAAAGGGCAGTGCGAGGACGGAGCCGTCATTTGCACTCAGTTGATCCATGTGGTAAGGTTTCCGACGTGATAATGGCCGCACGACGGGAATTAACAGACTCTGAACGTAGAATGGTAGTTGGAGATAGACGCATGGGACATTCCATTTCAGAAATCGTTGTTGTTGTTGTGGTCTTCAGTCCTGAGACTTGTTTGATGCAGCTCTCCATGCTACTCTATCCTGTGCAAGCTTCTTCATCTCCCAGTAGTTACTGCCACCTACATCCTTCTGAATCTGCTTAGTGTATTCATCTCTTCGTCTCCCTCTACGATTTTTGACTTCCTCGCTGCCCTCCAATGCTAAATTTGTGATCCCTTGATGCCTCAGAACATGTCCTACCAACCGGTCCATTCTTCTTGTCAAGTTGCGCCACAAACTCCTCTTCTCCCCAATTCTATTCAATACCTCCTCATTAGTTATGTGATCTACCCATCTAATCTTCGGCATTCTTCTGTAGCGCCACTTTTCGAAAGCTTATATTCTCTTCTTGTCCAAACTATTTACCGTCCATGTTTCACTTCCATATATGGCTACACTCCATACAAATACTTTCAGAAACGACTTCCTGACATTTAAATCTATACTCGATGTTAACAAATTTCTCTTCTTCAGAAACGCTTTCCTTGCCATTGCCAATCTACATTTTATATCCTCTCTACTTCGACCATAATCAGTTATTTTGCTCCCCAAATAGCAAACCTCCTTTACTACTTTAAGTGTCTCATTTCCTAATCTAATTCCCTCAGCATCACTCGACTTAATTCGACTACATTCCATTATCCTTGTTTTGCTTTTGTTGATGTTCATCTCATATCCTCCTTTCAAGACACTGTCCATTCCGTTCAACTGCTCTTCCAAGTCCTTTGCTGTCCCTGACAGAATTACAATGTCATTCGCGAACCTCAAAATTTTTATTTCTTCTCCATGGATTTTAATACCTACTCCGAAATTTTCTTTTGTTTCCTTTACTGCTTACTCAATATACAGATTGAATAATATCGGGGAGAGGCTACAACCCTATCTCACTCCCTTCCCAACCGCTGCTTCCCTTTCACGCCCCTCGACTCTTACAACTGCCATCTGGTTTCTGTACAAATTGTAAATAGCGTTTCGCTCCCTGTATTTTACCCCTGCCACCTTTAGAATTTGAAAGAGTCTATTCCAGTCAACATTGTCAAAAGCTTTCTCTAAGTCTACAAATGCTAGAAACGTAGGTGTGGCTTTCCTTAATCTATTTTCTAAGATAAGTCGTAGGGTCAGTATTGCCTCACGTGTTCCAACATTTCTACGGAATCCAAACTGATCTTCCCCGAGGTCAGCTTCTACCAGTTTTTCCATTCGACTGTAAAGAATTCGCGTTAGTATTTTGCAGCTGTGACTTATTAAACTGATAGTTCGGCAATTTTCACACCTGTCAACAGCTGCTTTCTTTGGAATTGGAATTATTACATTCTTCTTTAAGTATGAGGGTATTTCGCCTGTCTCATACATCTTGCTCACCAGATGGTAGTGTTTTGTCAGGACTGGCTCTCCCAAGGCAGTCAGTAGTTCCAATGGAATGTTGTCTACTCCCAGGGCCTTGTTTCGACTCAGGTCCGGAAATCGTTAGCTAATTCAATATTCCGAGAATGTGGCGAGAGTACCAGATTTCAGTCACTACCTCTCACCACGGACAGCACAATGGCCGACAGGCGACACTTAGCGACCGAGAACAGCAGCGTTTGTTTACATTTGTCAGTCCTATGGTTGAAATGGCTCTGAGCACTATGGGACTTAACATCTATGGTCATCAGTCCCCTAGAACTTAGAACTACTTAAACCTAACTAACCTAAGGACAGCACACAACACCCAGTCATCACGAGGCAGAGAAAATCCCTGACCCCGTGTCAGTCCTAAAGGACAAGCAACACTGAATGAAATAACCGCAGAAAACAGCATGGGACGTATGACGAGCGTATCCCTTGGGACAGTACGGTGAAATCTGGCGTTTATGGGCTGTGGCATCAGACGACCAACGCGAGTGCCTGCGCTAGAAGCGCGACATCGCCTGCAGCGCCTCTCCTGTGGTCGTGACCATATCGGTTGGACCATAGACGACTGGAAAACCGTGGGCTGGTCGGATGAATCCCGGTTTCAGTTGGTAGGAGTTGATGGTACGGTTCGAGTGTGGCGCACACCCCCCGGACCCATGGACACAAGTTGTCAAATGGTTCAAATGGCTCTAACCGCTATGGGACTTAGCATCTGAGGTCATCAGTCCCCTAGACTTTGAACTACTTAAACCTAACTAACCTAAGGACATCACACACATCCATGCCTGAGGCAGGGTTCGAACCTGCGACCACAGCAGCAGCGCGGTTCCGGACTGAAGCGCCTAGAACCGCCCGTTCACAGCGGCCGGCCATAAGTTGTCAAACAAGGCATTGTGGAAGCTGATGATGTCTGCATACTAGTATGGGCTGTGGTTAAATGCAATGCACTAGGTGCCCTGGTCCCACTGAACCGTTATTTAAGTGGAAATGAGTACGTTCGGCTACCCGGGGACCACTGGTAGCCATTCATGCACTTCATTTTCGCAAACAACGATGAAATTTTTGTGGATGACAATACATGCATGTCGCCAGGCCACAGCTGTTCGCGATTCGTTTCAAGAGCATTCTGGACAGTTCGAGAGAATGATCTGGCCACTCTTCGAACATTTATGGGAAGTAATCGAGCGGTCAGTTCGTGCACAAAAGTCTGCACCGGCAGCACTGTCGCAGTTATGGACGGCTGCAGAGGCAACGTGCCTCAATATTTCTGCAGGGACTTCCAGTGGCTTCAGCTCATGGCACTTCGATTTGCTGCAGGTATGAGGAGGTATCCCAAGACTTTTGTCAGCTCAGTGTATTACATTTTACACACCAAAAATAGAAAGTGAAACCAGAATAAGAAGAAGTCTTACAAAAAATTACAGGTTAAAAACGTTTTGGAACAGAAGTTATTGGTAACTAACATAAATTTCCATTTCAGAGACGCTGGAAACTGTTGAAACATTCAAGAAACTACTCATTTGCAAATATCACATGTTTAATGGTAAAAAGACCTTAAGTTAAAAGATACAAGATGGTGCACGACTGGCAAAGTATGGCTTAATCAGCCGTACATGATGTAACTAGTTTTAAAAATATACGGAATGTATGTATAATGAAACTGAGTGGTTCTCAAACTTTGTTCTCTTTTCCTCCTTTCACGAGGAAAAATGGTATCATTCACCCCCCCCTCCTCCCCACCCCCACCCCCCCGCCACCATTCCCAGCGTATTTTGTTGATAAAACTAGTCATTAGTTTTACATTTTCTTTGCAACAGTCTCTACTTCACCGAATTCAGTTTAGAAGAATTTTACGCAACAAAAATCAAAATTACATTAATTAAGTATTATGAAGAAAATATGGAACGAACCATTTATTTTACAACATTTCATTTATTCGAAAACAATCAAATAGGCAATATTTACAATTCAACATATAGGGATTACAACAGCATTAAAATTTAAATCATGAAGTTCAGTGTGATGGATGAACTTACTTTTGCGAAGAAAGTTTCTCAAGACGCGGTTTACTAGCAGACATAGCCACTGGAAGTTCTTTGCTTAGATATAGCTATGAACTGTAGTTCCACTTCACGGCTACCAAAGCTGAGATGCTAATTTCGTACAAGTATGTTGTTGCAAAAAGAATGAGGACCTTCATTGAATTTTGGCTCCGAAATGAGAATTCCTTGCTAATGTGAATCCAAAACTCTAACAAAGACACTTCATTAAATTTACTCTTTAGTAAAGTATCACTAGTGAGATCTATGTTCTTGCTCTTTAATATTTACACATAATGGAAATGGCTCTGAGCACTATGGGACTTAACATCTATGGTCATCAGTCCCCTAGAACTTAGAACTACTTAAACCTAACTCACCTAAGAAGAGCACACAACACCCAGTCATCACGAGGCAGAGAAAATCCCTGACCCCGCCGGGAATCGAACCCGGGAACCCGGGCGCGGAAACCGAGAATGCTACCGCACGACCACGAGCTGCGGACACATAATGGACAAGGAGCATTTATGAATGGATATTTAATTCAATTAAATTTATCAAAATCATCTGTGAAATACTTTTCGTCGCGAATTTTTAGTATTGCTAGGTGATCAAGAACGTAGGCTTTTATTTCCACTGGAAGTATCGGATTGTCTGTGTCCTCTAACTATGACACTGGAGCAGGTAGCACATCTAGCATGTCACTTTCCACTGGGTTTCGCTACAACTCTAATTTCTTTCTGAACGCCTTAACTTTTCCATTCCGAGATAGTTAAGTTACGTAATTACACTGAAGTGATATGTTAAGAACACTTAGTGTCTCATAAATGTCACTGATATAAGTAATTTTCAACAAAAAATCTCCGTTGCTCAAACAGTCTGCCAGAGAGTGACTTTTCTCCTTTAAGAAGTAGTATATCGGTGCCTAATTCCTGAGTTCAAACATTCTTTTTAGTATTTTACACCTTGAAAACCATCGAACAGTACTAAAAAAGAGCTGTTGAGTGTGTTCAGAACTCGTCTCTTCACATAATACTTTAAAAAGCCTCGAATTTATAGATTTTGCCTTAATAATACTGGCTGTTTCTATCACCGTTTACATCACTTCTTGAAAGGATGGGCTGAGTTGTTTAGCCGCCAGAGCTTCCCGATGTATTGTGCAGCGAGTCTATACTGCGTCAGAAGCTACAGTTTTAGTTTTAATTTGCAACTCATCACGAATTCAAAACATTGAATGAGCTCTATCTGTGAATACTCCAATGAATCTATTCCACAATAAATCGCTTTGATTAAAAAATGTTTATCATGTCAAAAAGGCTTTGTGCTGTAACTGTTTTCAGTATCGGCTCACATAAACGCAATATGTCCCGAATGTTAAATTCATGAACGAAAAGAACATTATCAATCAGATTAGTAACTTTACATCAGTTACTTCGTTCACTTTACGCGCAACACCGTTGTCATGCAGTTAATCGATTAGCTGCTCGAGTAAATCATCAGAAATCTGTATAATTTTTCTACGCACTGTGTCATTAGAGATAGGAATCCTAGTGAGCAAATGAGTCACCAAACATTGATGATACTAAATTCATCATTGCTGGTAAAACCAAAGTTTCTACAACCGTGTGGGGTTTCTTGCATGTAGCAATCCAATGTGTAATCTTGCGAGAGGCTAAAATGGCCTTAGAAGTTACTTTCGTCGTTTTAATTAAGTTCTTTTAGGTGGACAACAATATATTTACGATATGCATACATGTTCGAAGGAACAGGCACTGCGGCGACCACCCCCCTTGTGAAATACATGAAATGTATTTGCAATTGTGAATATGGGTTACCATCAGCTGTAAAATCGAGACGACTCTGAAAATTTGTGCGGGACTGGGACATGAACCCGGATTTTGTGCTTATCGCGAGCGGCCGCCTTACCTCTTCTTTTTAACCTACCTTCTCATCTAGCTAAGTTTAATCTCAAAAAATTAAACCTTCCCCTACTTGGCACCGCCACTTTAACTCTACCATATAAAAAAGGAAACGAACTACTCCTCTTCAGGCGGTTACCCAGACTATTCCCAAAAATTCTCCCAAGGGTGTATAATATGTTTTATTTTTATTTATTTATTTTATGTAATTACCGATTCTAATTAGTAAGTGTGTGCAAATGAAAATGTAATAAAACAAAATGTTACAGTAAAAAACTGGTTCAAATGTCTCTGAGCACTATGGGACTTAACATCTGTGTTCATCAGTCCCCTAGAACTTAGAACCACTTAAACCTGACTAACCTAATGACATCACACACATCGATGCCCGAGGCAGGATTCGAACCTGCGACCGTAGCGGTCACGCGGTTCTAGACTGGAGCGCCTAGAACCGCACGGCCACACCGGGCGGCTGTTACAATAAAAACGTGATTCTAAGTATAAAGTAAAACAGCTTTGTATATTGCTCGCGCTACTACGGTGAAACGAATCTTTCTTCAAGAAATGGTGTAACAGGAGTTTTCTTGTCCACTACCACTAGCGTTTTATATCTCTATCAACACCTCCTAAATTATCTACAACAAACACATGCTTCATTGCTGCCTCAAAGAATGCAGCATTCCTGGAATCAACTAATCGCTTCCTTTGTCGCTGCTTGCAACTCAGGTCATACTATCTTCGATGAGATGCTGCATCGTACGTTACACTGAGCCTGGCACTCACCAATTATCGGGAATTGGGGGGGGGGGGAGGAGTGTTACGAAAACGCTGCGAAAATATTTGCAAAGAGGGAACGGTATCATTGGCAAAGTCTTCTTAATGTGGGTTGCCGGCTACGAAAAGCGTGGCGAAGGTCTTGTAGTCGGCGTTCAACACTGTAAGTGGCCGATAGTCATTGAGCCATTGCCCTCCTGTTGGCTTGTATACTGATATGAGAAGTCATCCTACGGAGGAAGGCGGTATGTTGGAGGCCGGAAACATGAGTTCTCGGAACATTGTAACGCAGCGGGACACGCTGAAGTCACGGAAGGTCCGGTAAGACTCGACTGGTAATCAATCGGACCCAGGAGATTTGTTTCCCGCAATTTTGTCCTAGGCGTCGTCCACATCCTCAGACGAGACTTCCTCCAGTATTGGTGTGGCCGTTGCCCTGTCAATAGGGCGTGTCACCTCTTGGAATGCTTCCACAGTAGCCTCGTCGTCTACAGCTCTTTCCTGGTGAAGATGACGAAAATGACCCTCCATGGCTTTCACTATGGTTGCTTGGGTCGTATAGGAGCGACCTTCTTGCGTCCTATGGCGTGCGGCTGGTCCCGGCGGAGGTTCGAGTCCTTCCTCTGGCATGGGTGTGTGTGTTTGTCCTTAGGATAATTTAGGTTAAGTAGTGTGTAGGCTTAGGGACTGATGACCTTAAGTCAAGTCCAATAAGGTTTCACACACATTTGAACACAGTCCTCCTATTGTTCGGCGCCTTATAAACGGCGCTTCGTCAACGACAATATGTGAGCTTTGATTCGGCGTCGTTCTCGTTGTCTGTCCGGTGATGAGGGTAGAGCGTCGAGGTCCTTGAGTGGCACATAATAAAAGTCCAGCGTCTGCCGGTGTCACGCAGCGGTGTCGTTGCCGAAATGTATAAGTGTAATTGGACTGCCGGTTTGGCGCAGAGGAGCCACCACGCCAAATGTAGATAATTTTAGACCTATTTCTAGGCCATAAGTATTTGCAAAAGCTATTGGGTTGGTTGGATTGTTTGGGGGAAGAGACCAAACAGCGAGGTCATCGGTCTCATCGGATTAGGGAAGGACGGGGAAGGAAGTCGGCCATACCCATTCAAAGGAACCATCCCAGCATTTGCCTGGAGCGGTTTAGGGAAATCACGGAAAACCTAAATCAGGATGGCTGGAGGCGGGATTGAACCATCGTCCTCCCGAATGCGAGTCCAGTGTGCTAACCACTGCGCACCTCGGTCGGTGCAAAAGTTATTGAAAAGGCTCTGTATGTAAGGATAATTGATCATTTTATATCACACGATTTGCTATCAAATGTAGAGATCGGCTTTAGAAGTCGTTTCACAACTGAAAATGCTATATTCTCTTTTCTCTGTGAGGTATTGGATGGCCTAAACAAAAGGTTTCGAAAGATTGGCATATTTTTTGATTTAACTAAGGCATCTGACTGTGTTGATCACAAAATATTGCCCCAGAAGTTGGACCATTACGGAACACGGGGAGTAGCTCACAATTGGTTCACCTCCTACTTTAGCAACAGGCGGCAAAAGGTCATCATTCACAATGTTGATTACGGTTGTGATGTGCGGTCTGAGTTGAGTACTGTCAAGTGCGGGGTTCCCCAGGGATCATTGTTGGGGCCACTCCTGTTCCTGATTTATATAAATGATATGCCCTCTAGTATTACGGGTAACTCTAAAATATTTCTGTTTGCTGATGACACTAGCTTGGTAATAAAGGATGTTGTATGCAACATTGACTCGGTTTCAAATAGTGCAGTACATGGCCTAAGTTCATGGCTTGTAGAAAATAAACTAACACTAAATCACAGTAACACTCAGTTTTTACAGTTTGTGACACGCAATTAAAAGAAACCTGACGTTTTAATTTCACAGAACGGGCACATGATTAGTGAAACTGAACAGTTCAAATTTCTAAGTGTTCAGATAGATAGTAAGCCGTCACGGAAAGCCCACGTCAGGATCTTTTTCAAAGACTTAATACTGCCATTTTTACTATTCGAACGGTATCAGAAGTGAGTGATCGTTCGACACGAAAATTAGTCTACTCTGCTTATTTTCATTCGCTTATGTCGTATGGTATTATATTTGGGGTATCTCTTCCCGTTCTAAAAGGATATTTTTGGCTCAAAAACGGGCAGTTGGAGCAATAAGTGTTGTAAGTTCACGAACCTTTTGTCGACCCCTGTTCACGAGTCTGGATATTTTGACATTGGCCTCTCAATATATATATATGCCTTACTGTCATTTCTTGTTAACAATATTAGCTTATTCCCAAGAATAAGCAGTTTTCACTAGATTAATACTCGGCAGAAATCAAACCTGCATTTGGATCGGACTTCCTTTAACTCTTGTGCAGAAAGGTGTGCAGTATACTGCTGCATCCATTTTCAATAAGCTACCACTCAAATCCAAAAATCTTAGCAGTAATCCACGTGTTTTCAAATCGAAACTGAAGAGTTTCCTCATGGGTCACTCCCTCTATTATGTCGAGGAGTTCCTAGAAAAATTAAGCTGATTTTATTGTACTGTTGGTAGGGTTTACTTAAACTTATGGACTGAATTTTTTCGGGTTCATGAACATTTTTATCTGTTACTACTTTTATGTCGTAATTTCATGTACTGACACGTGCCATGACCTTGGAGATTTGCTCCTTAATTTGGTCCCACGGAACTTGACGTGTAAATAAAATAAATAAATAAAGTCGATTGGTATCGTGAGTGACGTCGCTCACAGTTGGCCCACGTTGCGGTGACTTGCCGACAGAAGTCCGGGTCCTGGAGGTGTGTTACATTCATCGTCCAAAGGGTTTTACTACACCAGACTTGTTGGCTGCAGAGAGGCAGCGTGCAGATGTAGTCATTATGATCAGGAAAGGCCAGACGCCACCGTAAGATCTTGTGACACATACAGGGTGTTATAAAAAGGTACGGCCAAACTTTCAGGAAACATTCCTCATACACAAAGAGAGAAAATATGTTATGTGGACATGTGTCCGGAAACGCTTACTTTCCATGTTACAGCTTATTTTATTACTTCTCTTCAAATCACATTAATCATGGAATGGAAACACACAGCAACAGAACATTTACACTGAAATGAGAATTGACACATTGTTGGATGAACCATTCGCAGAAGTGTACCCGTGGAGGCCAGTCAGCTGCTGATAGTGCCTGCACACGCTGTACATGGTACGGAAACGACTGGTTCTCCCGTAGCACTCTCCAACAGTGACGTGGCCAACGTTACCTTGTACAGCAGCAACTTCTCTGACGCTGACATTAGGGTTATCGTCAACTGCACGAAGAATTGCCTCGTCCATTGCAGGTGTCCTCGTCGCTCTAGGTCATCCCCAATCGCGCGTGATAGGCTGGAATGTTCCGTGCTCCCTAAGACGCCGATGAATTGCTTCGAACGTCTTCCTGTCGGGACACCTTCGTTCTGGAAATCTGTCTCGATACAAACGTACCGCGCCACGGCTATTGCCCCGTGCTAATCCATACATCAAATGGGCATCTGCTGACACCACATTTGTAAACATTGCACTGACTGCAAAACCAAGTTCGTGATGAACACTAACCTGTTGATGCTACGTACTGATGTGCTTGATACTAGTACTGTAGAGCAATGAGTCGCATGTCATCACAAGCACCGAAGTCAACATTACCTTCCTTCAATTGGGCCAACTGGCGGTGAATCGAGGAAGTACAGTACATACTGACGAAACTAAAATGAGCTCTAACATGGAAATTAAGCGTTTCCTGACACATGTCCACATAACATCTTTTCTTTATTTGTGTGTGAGGAATGTTTCCTGAAAGTCTGGCCGTACCTTTTTGTAACACCTTGTATATGCGATCCAGTCGGCTCGCCGAATGACTGGCAGATGCGTGTGTGCAAAACTGTCGACGTGTGTCTCTCCCCACGTGTCGCAAAAATGAAGATCGAGAATCACCAGAGTCTGTTCTGGACAAGGCATGTAGAGCGGAATTCGGTCCTTGGGATGAAGGACGCAATTAAAAACACCAGAGAAGACACTGTGTTCGTATCGTCCTAGAAAAAGGGGGCAATGTCAGCTGAGTAGAATCCGGCCCGATCACGATGTTTGGTGGTGCCGGACGGTGCATAAACAATAATGAATCGGGTGCCAAGTTCCGTGACCGATAATCCTTGTGCGGAGGAGAGTTATGTGATGTCGGTCGCCTCGATACCGTCACACACTAAAATGGCCGCACCGTTGTCAGTGGGACCACCAGGCGTCACGTACGTTGCATAGTCATAAAAGTTCGGGAGCGCGGTCGTGCGCACTTCTTGCAGGAATGCAAAATCGACTGCCGGCCGAAGTGGCCGAGTGGTTCTAGGCGCTACAGTCTGGAACTGCGCGACCGCTACGGTTGCAGGTTTGAATCCTGCCTCTGGCATTGATGTTTGTGATGTCCTTAGGTTCTACATCTACATCCACATCTACATCTACATCTACATTCATACTCCGCAAGCCACCCAACTGTGTGTGGCGGAGGGCACTTTACGTGCCACTGTCATTACCTCCCTTTCCTGTCCCAGTCGCGTATGGTTCGCGGGAAGAACGACTGCCGGAAAGCGTCCATGCGCGCTCGAATCTCTCTAATTTTACATTCGTGATCTCCTCGGGAGTATAAGTAGTGGGAAGCAATATATTCGATACCTCATCCAGAAACGCACCCTCTCGAAACCTGGACAGCAAGTTACACCACGTTGCAGAGCGCCTCTCTTGCAGAGTCTGCCACTTGAGTTTGCTAAACATATCGTAACGCTATCACGCTTACCAAATAACCCTGTGACGAAACGCGCCGCTCTTCTTTGGATCTTCTCTATCTCCTCTGTCAACCTGACCTGGTACGGATCCCAGACTGATGAGCAATACTCAAGTATAGGTCGAACGAGTGTTTTGTAAGCCACATCCGTTGTTGATGGACTACATTTTCTAAGGACTCTCCCAATGGATCTCAACCTGGCACCAGCCTTACCAACAATTAATTTTATGTGATCATTCCACTTCAAATCGTTCTGTACGCATACTCCCAGATATTTTATGGAAGTAGCTGCTACCAGTGTTTGTTCCACTATCATATAATCATACAAAAAAGTTAGCTAGGTTTAGTAGTTCTAAGTTCTAGGGGACTGACGACCTCAGAAGTTAAGTCCCATGGTGCTCAGAGCCATTTGAACATTTGCAAAGTCGACTCACTTGGCTCGTATTGTTTCTCTTAGAAGTTGGATCTTGGGAGGAGAGCTAATCATGTTGATATTCATCGTTGCTAGACGGTAAGTCTCACTTTGCGTTAGTTGGGCAGGTTTATCCATGGTGTCGGAGGAGAAAGCAGACGTTGTGAGTGATGTCACACTCTATGGACGGCGGCGCTCCCGGGACTGTTCAGACCTCAGCGGGCCCCAGATCGGTGTCCTGCTGGGTTTCGACGTCCTCGTCCCACGATGTGGATGCGGAATTCTGCGCATGTTGCATACGATCGTGGTGGTCGATAGAGAGGGACCGAGCGCCTTCGCAGTCTGCAATGGATCCTTCCTGTAGATTAATGTTCGTCGCAGAGGACTGGCAGACGGGCTCTGTCCGCTCCACCGTCCGATCTGCAGAGCTCGAGTCAGTGGCAGTGATGTCAGTCTCACGGTCGGCGTCCTGCAAGATTAGTTCTTGTTCCTTGTCTAGGTTACCGTCGTCGCTGGCGGCGCAGTGTACCTGTGTATCGGAGCTTAAAAGCGATTGACATTGACTTGGCTGGACATTTTAATAAACAGCAATTAATTGGAGGCTCCAATGTGTTTCGTAGTCTCCGCCTTAATTTTACTTGTGATGTACAAGCAGTGTTTGGAGGTTCCACATGGCTTCCCTTGGATGTTGTTTGGGGCAACCACGGAGACTATGCTGGCCTTGAAGCATTCCCAGATGTTAACATTTTGGCCTGGAAAACTTGGAGTATTGCTGAGTCTACTAGACTGTTGGCTTACGGTACATTGGTTCCCAGCATGCCATTTGTTTTGTCAACCAGAAGAAAGAAGAAGTTGAATGCTGATGAGTACCTGTTTATATGGGCCAAAGTTGGAAATGGCAGTTGTAAAATAAAGATCAATGGTGACTGTATGTTGTATTATAGACAATAAAAAATCCCGATCTCCTTTCCTTATCTCCTTTTTAAAAAAAACAATAACAATTATGATATAACTAGTGTGGACTTGGTTTCGTGCTAGGCAGCACGTGACCTTGAACTGCACGTAATATCTCTGACTTAGAGTATTTTATCTGTGGCGCCAAGCTCTTTGGCCAACATGGCGGCGCCCACGGGCGAGTGGGAGCTGCCGTATTCCGTGGTCCTAGGCGTCGTTTCCGGCGTTTCGGAGAACGTTGTTTCCGTGTGTGGCCTTCCGTGTCGGACAATGGCACTGACTCACGTCACGCCGGCTCAAACACTTCCCTTGGTATGAAAAGTGCCGACTGCTGTCGGCGATGCCTGCAGTGTCCGGTGTTATCAGTGGGATTGGATGGAGTTCTGTCACTGGCCAGTCTGACTGATCGGCCCAGTGTCGGTCTGTGGTGGGCGAGTCCGGTACTGCAACGTCCATCTGTTGTGTCTGGCCAGACGGAGACGTCGTGGGGGCCGCCGCATAAGCTACTGGGAGGATTGTCGTCGTCGGTGGAGGTGCCACGTCTTGTGTTGGAAGTTGTGTGATCCGACGGTGGAGGCACTCGGAACGTCCGTACCCTTTTCTGCCGCATCCGGAACACGTTTTAGGCTGGCCGTCATAAATAGCTATGGCCCAGTAGCCTGATATTTGGAGGTATGATGGTACGTGCCGTCAGAGTTCAACGCACACCTGGTGCACGCCATTGGGCATTGGATTCGGTCCACTTTTCTGCCACGTGTTCGCCATGCTGTACCATAAGGGTAACGCCACGACGTTAGCCGTGGAAGTTCGAAGAGTAATTCAAATAAGCGTAGGCCTGTAGTCCGTAGTCGCAGTCTCGAATGAGCAATCCCGACCTTGTCAACGTTTCCGTCGGCTTGGCAGAAGCGTAGACCTTCTTTTATGTTTACAAGAACCCTGTCGTACATTGCGTCGTTAGTAAGTTTCACACAGACCGTGGTACTTACGATCGAAAAGTGGATGCCGACGATGTCGGCATTTGGGATCTTAAACTCTTTCTTTAAAAAGCGCTTCCCATCGAAAGCTTTTGGTCTAGGAAAGTCGTTTCTAAATTCGAATCTCAATGTTGATCTTCGGTATTGATTCGCCATGATACTATCGCGCTACGGCGCCACGTTAGTGTCGGCCGAGAAAAGTAAACAAGGCGAGCTGGCTCACACCGCGGGCGAAAACACACATCACGTCCGTGCTGCTCGGCCGCTAAAACCATAATACTGAAAGTCGCTTACTCGGTGTGCTTGTGACTGCTTGTCGGCTGTTTCTAGCTTCCAGTGCAAATGTGATCACATGTACGTAGTATAATGTCTCTTATTACATCCATATCCAAGTAACGAAAGTGACACTTATGTACTTCATATCTTGAACGCTTTTTAACAGAAGCAACCGTCCTCGGTGGCCGAGCGGTTCTAGGCGCTACAGTCTGGAGCTGCACAACCGCTACGGTCGCAGGTTCGAATCTTGCCTCGGGCATGGATGTGTGTGATGTCCTTAGGTTAGTAAGGTTTAAGTAGTTCTAAGTTATAGGGGACTGATGACCTCAGAAGTTAAGTCCCATAGTGCTCAGAGCCATTTGAACAATTTTTTGCTTACCTGGTGTCAGCAGATAAACGCGATATTGCAATGTGTAACTTATTCCGAATTACTGCAATATCGTATTTATCTGGCGACAATGGGCAAGCAACTTTCAAGAAAAACATCTCTCCTGTGCGGGAATATACGTTGTGGACGCATGGTTGAAGACATAGGAGGTTGGGCTTGGCCGCGAGTCGTGCTAGAATAGCCAGTTAGTAAGGAAACCTGTTGTGATCAGCAGAGACGGCACGATAGCTCAGCGTATTCGGTCAGAGAGCTGGTTGGCTTCTGTAATAAAAAACTGAGTGGAAGGATCAACAAAACAAATTGGACCGGATGTCATGTGACATCCACAACGATAAAAAAAAGCAAGTAATCTGGGTTCAAGTCCCGATCCAGCACAAATACTAGTTTTCGTTATTCCTTTATACAGCTGATGGTAGTCCATAGTCGCAATTGCGAATGCATTTCATGTATATATAATATAAAATTTAGTTTCCTGACAAAAATTTCTTTTTATTTTTCTGGTATTTCAGGATGTTTGGTTTCAAGATGTCTTTCGAACTTGGGCTTCACGCTATCAGCAACTGAAATAATTAAACAAATTCGACACTACGTACGTTCTTCACCACCAATTGTAGTTTTATTGAAGCCTAGCAATAAATAGTTATTGTACAGTATTCTTCTCTCCTTTGGAGTATCTCCATCCCATCTCCCAGTTGATGGAGCACTGGTGTCTTCATGTTGTCCTTAACAGGAACCGCATTATACAGCAGTCAAGTTTTCCTCGCAGTGTCTGAAAGAATGTAAGGAGGCGTCGTGGTACAGGAGCGAAAGCTTGCACTGCTCGCGATAGTAATCGACAAAGTCACAGTGCAGCCGACAACAGGTGATTCTGTCGACAACGACGTCGTCCAGCTCGCCTGGTCCTTTCGACCGCGCTTTCACTATCGTCGAACGAGACTGTCGTAACACCGACGTCTGGAGAAATTCAGTCCAGATCAACGACATCTTCTTTGTTCGAAGCAAAATAAAAACGTAATTGTTTGTTACAAATTTTTATTTACTTTCAATATACGCCATTCGCCCCCATCCCCTCCCACCGTGAGTGACGCCTGACAGATTTAGAACCACTCCTGCAGCTGAAGAATTAACAATATAACAAAAATAGCTATAATATACAATGATCAGCTGGAACATAATGACCACCTAACTAATAGCCTCTATGTCCACCTATGACACGGATATCGGCGGCGACGGCTCGTGGCCTCCGCTGGAGGGACACACGAGTCACCTAATTCCCGTAAATTCCAGGGAGGGGGGCGATGAGCTCTGATGCCACATTCAGTCATATCCCAGATGTGTTCGATCGTGTTCAGCACTGGTGAGTTGGGGGGCCATCACATGATTTGCAACTCGCCACTGTGGGACTTAACTTCTGAGGTCGTCAGTCCCCTAGAACTTAGAACTACTTAAACCTAACTAACCTAAGGACATCACACACATCCATGCCCAAGGCAGGATTCGAACCTGCGACCGTAGCGGTCGCGCGGTTCCAGACTGAAGCGCCTAGAACCGCTCGGCCACTCCGGCCGGCCCACTCGTTCACACTCCTGGATTTGTGACAAGGCGCATTATCTTGTTGAAAAGTTTGGCCGTCATGGTGCCTTGAACGAGCTCCACTGGACTCATGGATGCCCACGTGAATGTTCCCCAGAGCGAAATAGAACCAGCTTGTCTCCGTCCAGCAGTACAGGTGTCAAGGAGCTGTTCCTTTGGAAGACGACGGATTTGCGCCCTCCTATCGGTATGATGGAGAAGGTATCAGGATTCATTAGACCGTGCAACGCTCTGCCACTGCACCAACGTCAAGTGCCGATTGTCACGTGCCCGTTTCAGTCGTAGTTGCCGATGTCGCGGCGTTAACATTGGTACTTACATGGGTCATCGGCCGCGGGGGCCCATCGTTTGGAGTGATCGGTGCACTGTGTGCTCAGACACACTTTTACTGTGTCCAGCATTAAGGTCAGACTTTAGTTCTGCCACAGTTCATCGGCTGTCCTGTTTTACCAGTCAGCCCAGCCTAAGACGTACAACACCTGTAATGAGGCGTGGCCGCCCAACCCCACGACATCTGGCGGTGGTTTCACCTTGGTTTCGCCACGTGTTAAAGACAATCACCACAGCATTCCTCAAACACCCGACAGTTCGTACAGCTTCCGAAATGCTCCTGCCGAGACTCCGGGCCATCACACTCTGCCCCTCGGTCAAACTCAGATAGATTGCGAGCCTTACCCATTGTGCACACGGTCAGCACGCTCACTGATACCACATAATAAACCATGCGTTTGTCTAACAGTCATTCGTTACCCAGTGATGCTGCTATCGCCTGGAGGGTTTATATCGATAGCAAGCCGGTGGTTAAAATGTTGTGGCTGATGACTGTATTATAAATACGTAGAACTCATTATATTTACGAACGCTTCGTAACACACAACCTCATGTCTCACAATAACAAAAACAGTCGGAAACGCTGGAAACTACTTATGTTGGTCTCTAATGTGCTATCCTGCTGAAACCAGTCACTAGACTGAAACACCGACCACGAAACACCAAGAGCAGCTAAATCGACAGCCAACGCGTAATGGAAATATTTTAGATGTGGTAGCCACGAACAGACCAGACCTCATCGATGGTGTCAGTGTTGAGACAGCGATAAGTGATCATGGTGTTGTCATTACGACTATGGTTACGAAAGTTAAAAAGTCGGTCAAGAAGGTTAGGAGAGTATTCTTACTAGAAAGAGCAGATAGGCAGTTGTAAGCATCCCACTTAGTAAATGAATCGACTTCATTTACTTCCGGTACGATGGACGTGGAAGAACTATGTGCAAATTTTAAACACATTGTAAATCCCGCATTGGACAAGTATGTGCCGAAAAAGTGGGTTACGGACGGAAAAGACCCAACGTGGTTTAACAGCGCAATTCGGAGAATGCTCAGGAAGCAAAGGCAGTTGCACTCGTGGTACAAGAAAGATCGGGAGAATGAGGACAGGCAAAAGTTAGTAGAGATTCGTGCTGCTGTAAAAAGAGCGATGCGCGAAGCATTCAACCACTACCACCGTCATACCTTAGCAAAAGACCTTGCTGAAAACCCAAGGAAATTCTGGTCTTACGTAAAAGCGGGTCGAAGGCTTCCGTCCAGTCACTCACTGATCAGTCTGGCCTGGCAACGGAAGACAGCAAACCCAAAGCTGAAATTTTAAATTTAGTATTTGAGAAATCTTTCACGAAGGAGAATCGTACAAACATACCGCCGTTTGAGTCTCGTACAGATTCCCGTATGGAGGACATAGTGATAGACATCCCTGGGGTTGTGAAGCGTCTGAATGGGTTGAAAATAAATAAATCGCCAGGTCCCGATCGGATTACAATTCGGTTTTACAGAGAGTACTCTACTGCATTGGCTCCTTACTTAGCTTGCATTTATCGCGGATCTCTTGTCCAACGTAAAGTCTCGAGCGACTAGAAAAAAGCGCAGGTGACGCCTGTATATAAGAAGGGTAGAAGGACGGATCCTCAAAATTACAGACCAATATTCTTAACATCAGTTTGTTGCAGGATTCTCGAATATATTCTCAGTTCGAATATAATGAATTTCCTTGAGACGGTGAAGTTGCTGTCCATGCATCAGCACGACTTTAGAAAGCATCGCTCCTGCGAAACGCAACTCGCCCTTTTTCACATGATATCTTGCGAACCATGGATGAAGGGTATCAGACGGATGCCATATTCCTTGACTTCCGGAAAGCGTTTGACTCGGTGCCCCACTGCAGACTCCTAACTTAGGTACGAACATATGGGATTGGTTCCCAAGTATGTGAGTGTCTCGAAGACTTCTTAAGTAATAGAACCCAGTACGTTGTCCTCGATGGTGAGTGTTCATCGGAGGTGAGTGTATCATCTGGAGTGCCCCAGGGAAGTGTGGTAGGTCCGCTGTTGTTTTCTATCTACATAAATGATCTTTTGGATAGTGTGGATAGCAATGTGCGGCTGTTTGCTGATGATGCTGTGGTGCACGGGAAGGTGTCGTTGTTGAGTGACTGTAGGAGGATACAAGATGACTTGGACAGGATTTGTGATTGGTGTAAAGAATGGTAGCTAACTCTAAATATAGATAAATGTAAATTAATGTAGATGAATAGGAAAAAGAATCCTGTAATGTTCGAATACTCCATTAGTAGTGTAGCGCTTGACACAGTCACGTCGATGAAATATTTGGGCGTAACACTGCAGAGCGATATGAAGTGGGACAAGCATGTAATGGCAGTTGTGGGGAAGGCGGATAGTCGTCTTCGGTTCATTGGTAGAATTTTGGGAATATGTGGTTCATCTGTAAAGGAGACCGCTTATAAAACACTAATACCACCTATTCTTGAATACTGCTCGAGCGTTTGGGATCCCTATCAGGTCGGATTGAGGGAGTACATAGAAGCAATTCAGAGGCGGGCTGCTAGATTTGTTACTGGTGGGTTTGATCATCACGCGAGTGTTACGGAAATGCTTCAGGAACGCGGGTGGGGGTCACTGGAGGAAAGGAGGCGTTCTTTTCGTGAATCGCTACTGAGGAAATTTAGAGAACCAGCATTTGAGGCTGACTGCAGTACAATTTTACTGCCGCCAACTTACATTTCGCGGAAAGACCACAAAGATAAGATAAGAGAGATTAGGGCTCGTACAGAGGCATATAGGCAGTCATTTTTCCCTTGCTCTGTTTGGGAGTGGAACAGGGAGAGAAGATACTAGTTGTGGTACGAGGTACCCTCCGCCACGCACCGTATGGTGGACTACGGAGTATGTATGTAGATGTAGATGAAGTCGCGATGCTATAGAACTGTAGCGAAGGGTCGACGCTTTGTGCGGTGAGTGGCAATTGGCTCTCAACATAAACAAATGTAACATACTGTGAATATGTAGACAGGAAGTTCCTTTATTGTATAATTACAGAACAATCAGTAAAAGTAGTTACTTAGATAAAATACCTTCGAGGATGTGTACGGAGCAATTTCAAGTGAAATGACCAGATAAAATTAATTGTGAGTAAGGAAGATGCCAGATTCAGATTCATGGGAAGAATCCTCAGAAAATACAGCCTATCAACAAAGAAAGCAGCTTGGAAACACTAGTTAGCCCAGTGTCTGAATATTGCTCGTTAGTGTGGGATCCGTACCAGATAGCACTGGTGGAGGAAATACAGAGGATCCATGGGAGTGCAACACGTTTTGTTACGGATTCATTTAGTAAGCGCGAAAGTGTCACAGAGATGACCATCCAAATCCAGTGACAGACCATGCAAAAGAGGCGCTTCGTATAACATTATTGTCTAACGTTAAAGTCCTAGAGCGTACATTTGTGGAAGAATCAGCTAGTATATTGGTTCCTCCTACGTACATCTTGCGAAGAGATCAGGAAGATAAAACTGGAAAGATTCGAGCCCACACCAGTTCTTTCCAGCAATCGATCTTTCCGCAAGCTAAAAGCGGAAAAAACAAAATTCATGACAAATAAAAAAAAATGTGCCAAAATTCATAGAAACACAAACAGGTAAAAATGGAGCGAGTAAATGAATTTAAATATCTTGGAGAAACTATACAACAGAATGGACTGGAAAAATCTACAGTAGATGTAAGAATTAACAAAATAGAAAGAGCATATGGTTTGACCAAAAATATTTACAGCAAGAAATGTATACCTAGAAAAACAAAACTAAAACACTACACCACAGTGGTACGACCAGAATGTTGATATGGATCTGAATAACAGTAATATCAGAAATTGAGTCCACCTTGATGCGAAACACCTTGTTATCGTTTATTTCTTTATTATCCCAAACTAGTTTGGGCGACAAAAATCACCATCATCAGTGGGTTTTTTTAATCTAAAACATGCAGAAAATATGATGGTTGTACAAACACAGTAAAACATTATGACATTTTTACAATTCGTCTTTTGAAAATATAGTTTTCTATTGATACTTTCATACTATCTCATTTATTGTATCTTTTAAGCAATTATTGGCGCTTTTTACGACATATTTTCTGTGCTCCTTCTTTCTGTTGCCGTCTTTTTACTTAGCGAACATCATGTCATCTGCAACCATGTGAGCGGCTGTTAGTTAAAAAATACTAAAAGGTGAACTTCGTATGTCAGCAGTATATACTTGGGGTTGTGGTAGTGCTATGGAAACCAGTTATTTGGTGTGTACTGAGCTGTTGCTTAGCTACTCGTGCACTCACGTTCGTTGGATGGTATGTGGCTGGTTTTATAAACAGAAAAACAAAACTTTTGCACTTTGTTTCTGATCCAGAATATTACACCATCTTGCTGTTCGCGTGTGTCGCGAGAGGTGTTTTGTATCAAGGCGGACTCAATTTCTGATATTACTGTTTTTCTATGCAAACACGGAGCAAATGGAAGAGTTCTAAGATAATATTATTATTAATGGATCTGAACGCCTAACGATGAACTATGAGATGGACAAACTAGAGAAGGATTATTTAAAAAATAATGGGTGTAATAAAAACTACAAATGGTTGGAAAGTAAGTAGTAATTAGGAGATCTACAAAAATATAGAGAAAATATCTGAAGTAATGACCAAACGAAGATTAACATTTTTCGGACACCTCTACCAAACGGATGGAAACAGACTAACAAAACAAATACTCCCATGTTTCTGGAAGAAGAAATCGACATTAGCATGGATTACAGAAGTAAGGAAAGACCTAGAAAGAAACAACATCAAAGAATCAGAAATAGCAGAAAGAAACCGTTTTAAAAATAAAATACTAAATTTGGAAGGCTTGCAAAGCAGAAGAAATAAAAAAATCGGGAACAACATGGACAGAAGAAAGGAAGAAAATGGTTCTGAGCACTATGGTACTTAACTTCTGAGGTCATCAGTAACCTAGAACTTAGAACTATTTAAACCTAACTAACCTAAGGACATCACACACATCCATGCCGGAGGTAGGATTCGAACTTGCGACCGTAGCGGTCGCGCGGTTCCAGACTGCAGTGCCTAGAACCTCTGGGCCACACCGGCCGGCAAGAAAGGAAGAAACCTCATGGGGAGAAAATGAGGGAATACTAGAAAAATAGGAAACAACAACAAAGGAAGAAGAGGAACTGAAGTTGTTAACGTGTTCCTAGTTGGTCAACACGACTGAAAAAAAAAAAAAAACACTGGTATACAAAGTACCCTCTGCCGCGCACCGTATGGTGGCTTGCGGAGTGTAGATGCAGATGTAGATCAACTAACTACTCCTTCGGTAGGAGAAATTTGTTCGTCGTCAGGGTGACTATGTTGAGAAATAAATATGTAGACATGAAGAATAAAGATGTGGAATGTTAACGAAGTTGGTTTTATTTTAAAAGCTATACGAGTTTTCACATAAAAATACGGAGGCATTACTTTGCAGCACGCCCTCGTAAGTGACTGAGAACGTGAACTCAGAAGCCACGGAGTAGGGTTTCACTGCGGTGTGAGATATTTTGTTTGTGGGACGCAAATTTCACTTAGTCATCTCATCCTACCTTCTTGCGGAACAAGTGTAACACGGCAGCACGTACATTCTGGGACTCTAGGACAGCTAAACAAAGGTGCTGCTTCAGGTGTCGGCTAAAGGTGAAGATACGTTTATAAGAGTAAATGCAAGAGGTTCTATATCAGCTAAAATCTGAGAGCTCGTGATGAAGGTTTGTGCGCCTCTGACGCTGCTTCACGTCGCGGACGTAGCAAGAAAAATCTCGACAGCAAGGGGGAGCGGTGGAGAGGGTGAGTCGTAAAGCCGGTAAAGAGCGCAAGCTGCCAGCCACTTTTTAACTTTCAGACAGGAAGGAGGACGGAACGAAAGTCGCCGGAGTTTACTTAGCACCTTCAGTCAACATTTTCTGTTTGATTAAGATACGACGCTGAGTGGCAGCAAACAGCAACAAAAGCATTTTCTAGTAAGGCAGTCATCGTTTCGTCTCCCCTGAATCACTTAGACGCTGCCATAAAAGTAGATCAATAACCATAGGTACTTATAGAAATCTAAGTCTATTTCATCTTATTGACGGTTAATTTAAATGCACTACTGGCCATTAAAATTGCTACACCAAGAAGAAATGCAGATGATAAACTGGTATTCATTGGACAAATATATTATACCAGAACTGACAAGTGATTACATTTTCACGCAATTTGGGTGCATACATCCTGAGAAATCAGTGCCCAGAACAACCACCTCTGGCCCTAATAACGGTCGTGATACGCCTGGGCATTGATTCAAACAGAGCTTGGATGGCGTGTACAGGTACAGCTGCCCATGCAGCTTCAACACGATACCACAGTTCATCAAGAGTAGTGACTGGCGTATTGTGACGAGCCAGTTGCTCGGCCACCATTGACCAAACTTTTTCACTTGGTGAGAGATCTGGAGAATGTGCTGGCCAGGGCAGCAGTCGAACATTTTCTGTATCCAGAAAGCCCCGTACAGGACGTGCAACATGCGGTCATGCATTATCCTGCTGAAATGTAGGGTTTCGCAGGGATCTAAAGAAGGGTAGAGCCACGGGTCGTAACACGTCTGAAATGTAACGTCCACTGTTCAAAGTGCCGTCAATGCGAACAAGAGGTGACCGAGACGTGTTAGCAATGGCACCCCATACCATCACGCCAGGTGATACACCAGTATGGCGATGACGAATACACGCTTCCAATGTGCGTTCACCGCGATGTCGCCAAACACGGATGCGACCATCATGATGCTGTAAACAGAACCTGGATTCAGCCGAAAAAATGACGTTTTACCATTTGTGCACCCTGATTCGTCGTTGAGTACACCATCGCAGGCGCTCCTGTCTGTGATGCAGCGTCAAGGGTAACCACAGCCATGGTTTCCGAGCTGATAATCCATGCTGCTGCAAACGTCGTCGAACTCTTCGTGCAGATGGTTGTTGTCCTGCAAAAGTCCCCATCTGTTGACTAAGGGATCGAGACGTGGCTGCACGATCCGTTACACCCATGCGGATAAGATGCCTTTCATCTCGACTGCTAGTGACACGACGCCGTTGGGATCCAGCACGGCGTTCCGTATTACCCTCTTGAACCCACCGATTCCATATTCTGCTAACAGTCATTGGATCTCGATCAACGCGAGCAGCAATTTCGCGATACGATAAACCGCAATCGCAGTAGGCTACAATCCGACCTTAATAGAAGTCAGAAACGTGAAGGTACGCATTTCTCCTCCTTACACGAGGGCTCAAATGGCTCTGAGCACTATGCGACTTAACTTCTGAGGTCATCAGTCGCCTAGAACGTAGAACTAATTAAACCTAACTAACCTAAGGACATCACACACATCCATGCCCGAGGCAGGATTCGAACCTGCGACCGCAGCGGTCGCTCGGTTCCAGACTGGAGCTCCCAGAACCGCACGGCCACTCCAGCCGGCGACACGAGGTATCACAACGTTTCACCAGGCAACGCCGGACAACTGCTGCTTCTGTATGAGAAATCGGTTGGAATGTTTCCTCATGCCAGGACGGTGTAGGTGTCGCCACCGGCGCCAACCTTGTGTGTATGCTCCGAAAAGCTAATCGTTTGCATATCACAGCATCTTCTTCTTGTCGGTTAAGTTTCGCGTCTGTAGCACGTCATCTTCGTGGTGTAGCAATATTAATTACCAGTAGTGTAGTATTGTAAGTAGGCTGTTTAGATTTTTATATTGGTAATGTCACGTAGCGCTCTGTATGAAAATCACTGGCTGTGCTGTGTGCAGTCTGTGGCTAGTTTGCATTGTTGTCAGCCATTGTAGTGTTGGGCAGCGGCAGCTGGATGTGAACAGAGCGTAGCGTTGCACAGTTAGAGGTGAGCCGCCAGCAGTGGTGGATGTGAGGAGAGAGATGGCGGAGACAGTTAGAGGTGAGCCGCCAGCAGTGGTGGATGTGAGGAGAGAGATGGCGGAGTTTTGAAATTACATATATTATGACTTGTGATGATATTAAGGTAAATACATTGTTTGTTCTCTATTAAAATCTTTCATTTGCTAACTATCCCTATCAGTAGTTAGTGCCTTCCATAGTTTGAATCTTTTATTTAGCTGGCAGTAGTGGTGCTCGCTGTATTGCAGTAGTTCGAGTAATGAAGATTTTTGTGAGGTAAGTGATTTTTGAAAGGTGTAGTTTAATGTTACTCAGGGCCATTCTTTTGCAGGGATCTTTGATAGTCAGATTGCGTTGCGCTAAAAATATTGTGTGTCACTTTAGTGAATGTTTGAGTACGTTCAGTTTTGCTCAGCTGTTTGAAAAGCAAATAGTGTAAGAGGTTTATCAGCACAGTCGTGTATAAATTGTTCTAAAGGGGACGTTTCAGTATACAGTGTGAATCACTTAAATCTTGCACCGTAAATGTTGCGGAAATGGAAAGTGCTATTGATGTGTGGTTTCCAATGTAATAATACCTAGGAAATGTACCTTTTATGTAAACATACACTTTTTAAAAGGGACAATGCCTATTGACCTTAAAAAACTAAAAACTGGGTATATTAGAATGTCAGTGGTATTTGCTTGTAGGATTCTAGTGCGAGTCGTTTACCAGTTATCGTATTTTGAAAAGTTCCCACATCGACACTTGTAGAATACCTATGATAGCACATACTATAGACCAACACACGTGCATACAGAAGTCATGGGCATTCTGACTAGTAACGAGACAATTATCCAACACAGGTTGTGCTCAAAATGAGTACCGGCAGCGGCTGTACACCGTTCCAGTCTGGTATGGAACGACTGCTGCACACGTGCTAGCATTTCAGCTGAGATATAAATGACCTACTAGATAGTGTCGGAAGTTCCATGCGGCTTTTCGCGGATGATGCTGCAGTATACAGTATACAGAGAAGTAGCAGCATTAGAAAATTGCAGCGAAATGCAAGAAGATCGGTAGCGGATATGCACTTGGTGCAGGGAGTGGCAACTGACCCTTAACATAGACAAATATAATGTATCGCGAATACATAGAAAGATGTATCCTTTATGGTATGATTATATGATAGCGGAACAAACACTGGTAGCAGCTACATCTGTAAAATATCTGGGAGTATGCGTACGGAACGATTTGAAGTGGAATGATCATATAAAATTACTTGTTGGTAAGGCGGGTGCCAAGTTGAGATTCATTGGGAGTGTCCTTAGAAAATGTAGTCCATCAACAAAGGAGGTGGCTTACAAAACATTCGTTCGACCTATAGTTGAGTATTGCTGATCAGTATGGGATCCGTACCAGGTCGGGTTGACAGAGGAGATAGAGAAGATCCAAAGAAGAGCTGCGCGTTTCGTCACAGGGTTATTTGGTAAGCGTGATAGCGTTACGGAGATGTTTAGCAAACTAAAGTGGCAGACTCTGCAAGAGAGGTGCTCTGCATCGCGGTGTAGCTTGCTGTACAGGTTTCGAGAGGTTGCGTTTCTGGATGAGGTATCGAATATATTGCTTCCCCATAGTTATGCCTCCCGAGGAGATCACGAATGTAAAATTAGAGAGATTCGAGCGCGCACGGAGGCTTTCCGACAGTCGTTCTTCCCGCGAACCATACGCGACTACGAAAAGTGCCTTCCTCCTCACACCGTTGGGTGGCTTGCGGAGTATAAAAGTAGATGTAGATGTAGATGTAGATGTACAGTAGGCTGCAGTAATACATCGTTGCATATCGTCGGATGTAGTTGGTATGTCTTTGTAGACAGCGTCAAATCAGGGGAACGGGACAGCCGAAGTAGAGGTCATCCGAGTTCAATCCAACCATTTGAAACAATTCGTGAAGACATGGTGTAGTACTTCGTGCATTATGGGCTGGACATGATAGCCATCCTGTTGGTACCACAGGTTCCTCTTCGTCTGCTGAGGAATGTCTTCTAGCAGCCGTGGTAGATGGTCTGTTAGTAGGCTGCATTACTTGTGCACTTTCAGTGTTCCATCTATGAAAAACGGGCCTATCAGCTGATGCTCACTATCCCACCCCACCCGTTTTCCCTTCATGTACGCTGATGTTTCAACTTACGAAGCCAACGGGCATTATCAACAGACCAATACTGCACGTTTCGGCGGTATACACTACTGGCCATTAAAATTGCTACACCACGAAGATGACGTACTACAGATGCGAAATTTAACCGACAGGAAGAAGATGCTGTGATATGCAAATGTTTAGCTCTTCAGAGCATTCACACATGGTTGGCGCCGGTGGCGACACCTACAACGTGCTGACATGAGGAAAGTTTCCAACCGATTTCTCATACACAAACAGCAGTTGACCGGCGTTGCCTGGTGAAAAGTTGTTGTGATACCTCGTGTAAGGAGGATAAATGCGTAACATCACGTTTCCGACTTTGATAAAGGTCGGATTGTAGGCTACCGCGATTGCGGTTTATCGTATCGCGACATTGCTGTTCGCGTTGGTCGAGATCCAATGACTGTTAGGAGAATATGGAATCGGTGGATTCAGGAGAGTAATATGGAACGCCGTGCTGGATCCCAACGGCCTCTTATCACTAGCAATCGAGATGACAGGCATCTTATCCGCATGACTGTAACGGATCGTGCAGCCACGTCTCATCCCTGAGTCAACATATGGGGACGTTTGCAAGACGACAACCATCTGCACGAAGAGTTCGACGACGTTTGCAGCAGCATGGACTATCAGCTCGGAGACCATGGCTGCGGTTACCTTTGACGCTGCATCACAGACAGGAGCGCCTGCGATGGTGTACTCAACGACGAACCTGGGTGCATGAATGACAAAATGTCATGTTTTGGGATGAATCTAGGTTCTGTTTACAGCATCATGATGGTCGCATCCGCATTTGGTGACATCGCGTTGAAAGCACATAGGAAGCGTGTATTCGTCATCGCCATACTGGCGTATACCCGGCGTGATGGTTTGGGGTGCCATTAGTTACACGTCTCGATCACCTCTTGTTCGCATTGACGGCACTTTGAACAGTGGACGTTACATTTCAGACGTGTTACGACCCGTGGCTGTACCTTTCATTCGATCCCTGCGAAACCTTTACAGCCGGCCGGAGTGGCCGAGCGGTTCTGGGCGCTACAGTCTGGAACCGCGCGACCGCTACGGTCGCAGGTTCGAATCCTGCCTCGGGCATGGATGTGTGTGATGTCCTTAGGTTAGTTAGGTTTAAGTAGTTCTAAGTTCTAGGGGACTGATGACCTCAGAAGTTAAGTCCCATAGTGCTCAGAGCCATTTGAACCATTTTTTTGAAACCCTACATTTCAGCAGGATAATGCACGACCGCATGTTGCACGTCCTGTACGGGCCTTTCTGGATACAGAAAATGATCGACTGGTGCACTAGCCAGCACCTCCTTCAGATCTCTCACCAAGTGAAAACGTGTGGTGAATGGTGGCCGAGCAACTGACTCGTCACAATACGCCAGTCACTAGTCTTGATGAACTGTGGTATCGTGTTGAAGCTGCATGGGCAGCTATACCTGTACACGCCAGCCAAGCTCTGTTTGACTCAATGCCCAGGCGTATCAAGGCCGTTATTACGGCCAGAGGTGGTTGTTCTTGGTACTGACTTCTCAGGATCTATGCATCCAAACTGCGCGAAAATGTAATCACATGTCAGTTCTAGTATAATATATTTATCCAATGAATACCCGTTTATCATCTGCATTTCTTCCTGGTGTTGCAATTTTAATGGCCAGTAGTGTACGTTGCCATGATTAGTAAATGTGGTTTCATCATTAAAGAAGATAAATGATACATCTGGAATATCTCGTCTTAATGCCCATGTACATAAGTTACTTCTCATAACCTTTTCCATGCTGCTCTTGTCGGAGAGAGATGTTACAGGCATGGATCCCATGTCGATAGAGAATACACAGGACACTCAAGCCGCTCCCGTCTGCGATTGCGCGCGAGCTAAAGTGCGGATCAACTTCAGCAGCAGCAAGAACGTTTGTTTCCATATCTTCCGTCGTCACTTGTTTCCTTGTGTTGCGTTATGTAGGTGCTACACTACCACTTTCACGTAACTGTTTCAAGATTCTGACAAATAATTGCCCATATGGTTGATGTCTGTAAGGATGTTTCGCTTTATAGAACGTACAAGAATGAACTGCATTCGTCTCAGACACTCCATACGCCACGAGCATATTGGTTTTCTCCGCGTTGATAAATGCTGTCGACCGTTCACGACCAACATTTTGGACTGTCATACACCAAATGACTAGCAAACCGCAGTGGACTCAGGGAATATACAAGCACGCTCTAAGCAAACATAACAACACCGTACCTAGCACCTCCACAGTTTTAATAGCACAAACAAGTGTCGCTTTGGCAACTTTTCAAAATACGATATTTCGTAAATGACTCGCACTAGAATCCTGCATCAGACACCACTGACATTCTACACTGGAGCACCAAAGAAACTTGTACAGACATGCGTATTCAAATACAGATGTATGTAAACAGGCAGAATACGGCGCTGCTTTCGGCAACGCCTAAATAAGACAATAAGGAAATTTGGAACTTTGTGGTAAGATCTTATGGGACCAAATTGCTGAGGTTATCGGTCCCTAAGCTTACACATTACTTAATCTAACTTATGCTAAGGACAACACACACACACACACACACACACACACACACACACACTCACACACACCTAAGCCCGAGGGAGGACTCTACCTCCGACGGAGGGAGCCGCGTGGACCGTGACAAGATTCCCTAGACCGTGACAAGATTCCCTAGACCGCGCGGCTACACCGCTCGGAGACAGTAATTGCCTGGCGCAGTTGTTAGATCGGTTACTGCTGCTACAATGGCAAGCTATCGAGATTTAAATGAGTTTGAACGTGGTCGGCGCAGGAGCGATGGGATGCAATAATTCCGAGGTAGCGATGAAGTGGGAATTTTCCCGTACGACCATTTCACGAGTGTACCGTGAATATCAGAAATCCGGTAAAACATCAAATCTCCGACATCGGTGTGGCCGGAAAAAAAATACTGCAAGAAAGGGACCAACGACACAAATGGTGGGCCATCAACAAGTGTCTGCGTGCGGTTCATCCAATGTAACATCATTGATATGGGCTTTCGGAGACGATGGCTCAGCCATGTACCCTTGATGATAGCACGACACAAAGCTTTCTCGCCTCGCCTGGGCCCGTCAACACCGATATTGGACTGTTGATGACTGGAAACATGTTGCCTGGTCGGACGAGTTTCGTTTCAAATTGTATCGAGCGGATGGACGTGTACGGGTATGGAGACAACCTCACGAATCCAAGGACCCTGCATTTCAGCAAGGGACTGTTCAAGCTGGTGTTGGCTCTGTAATGGTGTGAGTAGTGTGCAGTAGTAGTGATATGGGACCCCTGATACATATACACTCCTGGAAATTGAAATAAGAACACCGTGAATTCATTGTCCCAGGAAGAGGAAACTTTATTGACACATTCCTGGGGTCAGATACATCACATGATCACACTGACAGAACCACAGGCACATAGACACAGGCAACAGAGCATGCACAATGTCGGCACTAGTACAGTGTATATCCACCTTTCGCAGCAATGCAGGCTGCTATTCTCCCATGGAGACGATCGTAGAGATGCTGGATGTAGTCCTGTGGAACGGCTTGCCATGCCATTTCCACCTGGCGCCTCAGTTGGACCAGCGTTCGTGCTGGACGTGCAGACCGCGTGAGACGACGCTTCATCCAGTCCCAAACATGCTCAATGGGGGACAGATCCGGAGATCTTGTTGGCCAGGGTATTTGACTTACACCTTCTAGAGCACGTTGGGTGGCACGGGATACATGCGGACGTGCATTGTCCTGTTGGAACAGCAAGTTCCCTTGCCGGTCTAGGAATGGTAGAACGATGGGTTCGATGACGGTTTGGATGTACCGTGCACTATTCAGTGTCCCCTCGACGATCACCAGTGGTGTACGGCCAGTGTAGGAGATCGCTCCCCACACCATGATGCCGGGTGTTGGCCCTGTGTGCCTCGGTCGTATGCAGTCCTGATTGTGGCGCTCACCTGCACGGCGCCAAACACGCATACGACCATCATTGGCACCAAGGCAGAAGCGACTCTCATCGCTGAAGACGACACGTCTCCATTCGTCCCTCCATTCACGCCTGTCGCGACACCACTGGAGGCGGGCTGCACGATGTTGGGGCGTGAGCGGAAGACGGCTTAACGGTGTGCGGGACCGTAGTCCAGCTTCATGGAGACGGTTGCGAATAGTCCTCGCCGATACCGCAGGAGCAACAGTGTCCCTAATTTGCTGGGAAGTGGCGGTGCGGTCCCCTACGGCACTGCGTAGGATCCTACGGTCTTGGCGTGCATCCGTGCGTCGCTGCGGTCCGGTCCCAGGTCGACGGGCACGTGCACCTTCCGCCGACCACTGGCGACAACATCGATGTACTGTGGAGACCTCACGCCCCACGTGTTGAGCAATTCGGCGGTACGTCCACCCGGCCTCCCGCATGCGCACTATACGCCCTCGCTCAAAGTCCGTCAACTGCACATACGGTTCACGTCCACGCTGTCGCGGCATGCTACCAGTGTTAAAGACTGCGATGGAGCTCCGTATGCCACGGCAAACTGGCTGACACTGACGGCGGCGGTGCACAAATGCTGCGCAGCTAGCGCCATTCGACGGCCAACACCGCGGTTCCTGGTGTGTCCGCTGTGCCGTGCGTGTGATCATTGTTTGTACAGCCCTCTCGCAGTGTCCGGAGCAAGTATGGTCGGTCTGACACACCGGTGTCAATGTGTTCTTTTTTCCATTTCCAGGAGTGTAGATACAGGTCTGACAGATGACACGTACGTAAGCATCCTGTCTGATCACCTGCATCTGTTGATGTCCATTGTGCATTCCGACGGACTTATGCAATTCCAGCAGGATAATGTTACACCCCGCACGTCCCGAATTGCTTCAGAGTGTCTCCAGGAACACTCTGCTGATTTTAAACACTTCCACTGGAAACCATACTACTCAGACATGAACATTATTGAGCATATCCTGGATGCCTTGGAACGCACTTTTCAGAACAGGTCTCCGCTCCCTCGTACTCTTACGGATTTACGGACAGCCCTGCAGGTTTCATGGTCTCAGTTCCCTCCAGCACTGCTTCAAACCTTAGTCGAGTCTATGCCACGTCGTGTTGCGGCACTTCTGCATGCTCACGCTGGCCCTACACGGTATTGGTCAGGTATACCAGTTTTTGGCTCTTCACTGTAATTTCCCCTACTTTCAGTCTGTTAGTTTCAGCAGAAATTGTTCTGTTTAAAAAAGTGTATTTTTGATCAAAACATACATTCTTTAAGTATTATTACAGTTTGTTTATTGGCTAACAATACGAGCCCCTGACTACCAACCCAAGCTGTGAAAACCGCACATCAGTAGCATCTTCTATTTCCGCAATAATTTCGATGCAAGTTTTAGATGATTCGCTTTGTATATATCTCAGTTCTGCTTGCTTTCTTTAAACGACACTTCTTTTTTCAGTAATTTTTCGGAGAAGAATGAATAAAGTGGCTTAGAAATTATTGCACTTGCATTTCTACACGAGAGGAATGAAAGATACTTTTTAAGATGTTTCCTTTCTCAAAGCTTTTATTTCATTAATATGGACGGCAATTTACCAATGCTGCTTATAGCAGCAGGTATGCTGTAGATATCACAACAACACGGACCAGATTTAGAGTGACAGATCCCTGGGGAAAAGGTTGGAAAAAAAAAACAAAAAAAACAGGCAACTGACAATCTAAGCTCAAGAAAATTAAGTAACGCAGACTTTGCGTCTCTTTAGCAATGAGCAGTGAGTAAAGATAATGATGTTGAAGGCGTCCTATTTTTTGATAGAAATTGTCGTACCATGGTGTGAAATCAACGTTACCCCATTATTAATTAGCTGGTGTGTTGCTGTTTCAGGGAGAGGGAACATCTGTACGCCGATCGCTGTTACTTCTACTGAATGTTTATAACTAGGTGCAGCTGCTCACAAAGGTCCAGTGTGGCCTGTAATTATCATATGGCAGTGAAAGTTAGCAGATATTCTGATGGGCTAATTCGGAACCGATTTACGCTGAAAAAAATAAGTTCCAAATTTGGCCAACATGTACAAATATGGCACTCTGAATACAAGACAGACGTATAGAAATGTTTCCACATGTAATGGATTACGAACGAACGTGGGCAGAAAAGGTCAGACAAGTGAGGAGGGCAAAACATTGATTTTATCACTAACCGCTGCTTGCACATGTGTTGAATATGAGCACCGGAAACGTCGACGAGGTGCTGTGCAGCGCCTGATTTGTACCTGGCGGCCAAAACTGGAATTAATTTTTCCAGCGTAATTCCGTTCAGTACCAGCGCATTCGCATATCTGCCTAATTTTGCAGCTGTACGATAATTGCTGCCCACGCCGGACGTCCACGAATAGTTGCACTTTAGTTAGGTCAACATACAGCTCGACGGGATCGTGCTGTATCGATTCTACCAATGCTGAATGCACTGTTATATGTTATCTGACGGATTACTCTTCGGTTCCAGCCGTACTGAAAATGTAACCATCAAATTCCTCAGAAGATACGAAATTTAATGGACCTAATTAATGATAATGGAAGCAACAGAAACGATCCCTCCAGGGTTCTGAACGAAATAACAATAAACAACACACAGCTTATAATTAATATGAATTATTGATGAATAATCTCATTACATCTTTCATGACTGTCTGAGAGAGTCCTACTTGCATTTTGTTTATCGCGCGAGCAGTGTTTAATAAGTAATGCAACACATTTTTTTGCTCGGCCAGTTTCCGTTGAAAAAATGCAAAATTTTTTGAGGGCCATCGTGGAATATTCCCGTCTCAGTCCGTGTAGCCTTATAACATTCCGATAGGTGCCGGAACTATAAGTAGCCTTCAAAATGGCATCTGTAACGAAGGTAAGTTACAACAAGAGAGCTGTCACTGACTTTTTTTTGGCGGAAAAACAGCGCATGAATATCTAGGGAAACCTGGCAGAGAAAAAACGCAGCCTGCCAGTGTGGCCGAGCGGTTCTAGGCTCTTCAGTTTGGAACCGCGCGACCGCTACGGTCGCAGGTTCGAATCCTGCCTCGGGCATGGATGTGTGTGATGTCCTTAGGTTAGTTAGGTTTAAGTAGTTCTAAGTTGTAGGGGACTGATGACCTCAGGTGTTAAGTCCCATAGTGCTCCGAGCCATTGGAATCATTGGAAAAAACGCAGGTGAGTCGTTGAGCGAGGCATCTGTCACATTTGCAACAAGGTCATGCATACCTGTCAAATCTCCCACATGTCGGACGGCCGTAAACGGCTGTGACTTCGGCAGTGTAGGACTTCAGCACCTTCGTCGCCACAAAATGTAAACTAACTTCTTTCTCCTTCTCCATGACAAGCCAAGACCTCACATAAGTCTGCGTATCCGAGAGGGGATCACAAAACTTCATTGGATTGTTCTTCTTCATCCACCTCACAGCCCGGATATCGCACCTTCCGACTTCCAACTGTATGGCCCAATGAAGGCTACTTTCCGCGGGAAGCAATGCGTGGATAATGGGAAGTTGGGAATTTGTGGTAGCGTCTTAAAGGACCAAACTGCTGAGGTAATCGGTCCCTAAGCTTACACACTGTTTGTCCTAACTTAAACTAACTTACGCTAAGGACGACACACACACCCATGCCGGTCTGAGTGGCCGAGCGGTTCTAGTCGCTACAGTCTGGCACCGCGCGACCGCTCCGGACGCAGGTTCGAATCCTGCCTCGGGCATGGATATGTGTGATGTCCTTAGGTTAGTTAGGTTTAATTAGTTCTAAGTTCTAGGCGACTGATGACCTCAGAAGTTAAGTCCCATAGTGCTCAGAGCGATTTGAACCATTTGAACCACACACCCATGCCAGAGGGAGGACCCGAATCACCGTCGGGGGGAGGCGCGTGGATCGTGACAATACGCTTCAGACCATGCGGATACCCTGGGCGGCCTATGGATAATGGGGAGGTTGTCGATGCAGCAAGACGTTGGTTCCGACGTAGACCAATATGGTGGTACCATGTGGGCATACAGGCCTTCCCAGTAAGGCCGTCGCACTGAACGGAGATTACGTTGAAAAATAGTGTTTTGTAGCCGGGAGAGTGGGGAACAATATGTACCTGCCAGGTTAGCCGAGAGTGCTAATTCGCTGCTTCCTGGACTCGGGCTCTAATGACCTCATTGTCGATGGGACGTGAAACACTAATCTCCTCCTCCCCTGGACTCGGGAAGGCGCGTCGGCCCCGGATAGAATCCGCTCGGCGGATTAACGACGACGGCCTGTGTGCCGGCTAGCCTGGATGTGGTTTTTGGGCGGTTTTCCACATCCCCCTAGGTGAATACCGGGCTGGTCCCCACATTCCGCCTCAGCTACATGGCTCACTTTCGCACTATTCCATGGATTGCACTAGTCGCAGGCAGTTGGGGTACACTAATTCCATCCCGGGGGTATGGGGTGGCGGCAGGAAGGGCATCCAGCCACCCCTTAAACTAACATTGCCAAATGGGATTAAGCATGCCGACCCTGATTAACTGCAGGAAAAGGCACAAGTGAAAGAAAGAAAGAGTGGGGAACAATATGGTCTATTGGAATATTGAATAAAACCGACCTGCTTTCAGAAAAAAAAGTTTTGCATTACTTTCGTATAACATCGTCTTTAACCTCATTTGTCGAATTAGTTATGTCCCAAGTAGAGTCAAACAGTAAAGTAACATTTAAGCTATATGGTATGTTATTTGTTTTGGAGACATTTTGTACTCAGTAACTGCTCTTTTTGCCCACCCTTTTGGCCTTGCGGTCTAACGCGCGTCATTCCGGGCGGGAAGGAGCGCCTGGTCCCTGGCACGAATCCGCCCGGCGGATTTGTGTCGAGGTCCGGTGAACTGACCAGTCTGTGGATGGTTTTTAGGCGGTTTTCCATCTGCTTTCCATCTGCCTCGGCGAATGCGGGCTGGTTCCCCTTATTCCGCCTCAGTTACACTGTGTCGGCGATTGCTGCATAAACAAGTTCTCCACGCAAACACAGGGGTTACACTCGTCTGGTGTGAGACGTTCCCTGGGGGGTCCATCGGGGGCCGAACAACACAATAACCCTGGGATCGGTGTGGGGCGGCAGAAGGGTGAAGTGGACTGCGGTAGTCGTCGTGGGGTTGCGGACCACTACGGCTGCGGCGGGGACGGAGCCTCTCCGTCGTTTCTAGGTCCCCGGTTAACATACAATACAGTACATACAATACAACTGTTCTTTTTACTTTTACTAACTTTTGTTTTTTGAGAAACAGCTCGTTAGTTACTATGTAATTACGATTTATATCATTCACAAAAGCTGCAAAAATATACTACTTAATCATTGAGCACAATTATGTTAATCAATTATTTTATACAGGTGTGTGATTCTATTAAATTTTTGTTAAAACATTTACATCAACATCTAGATATAAACTCCTCAAACCACTGTGCAGTGCATGGCTGAAGGTAAATCGTACCACAATTAGCGATTTTGTGTCCTATTGGATTCACGTACTCAGCGAGAGGGTATAGAACATTCTATATACCTCTGTACGTACGCTAGTCTCGGTTATCTTATTCATCTTATTCACGAGACCCTTACGCGAGAGGTACAATGGCTGCGTCATAGTTGTCAAAATGGTTCAAATGGCTCTGAGCACTATGGGACTTAACTACTGAGGTCATCAGTCACCTAGAACTTAGAACTACTTAAACCTAACTAACCTAAGGACATCACACACACATCCATGCCCGAGGCAGGATTCGAACTTGCGACCGTAGCGGTCACGCGGTTCCAAACTGAAGCGCTTAGAACCGCACGGCCACACTGGCCGGCTCCTAGTTGTCCCATAGTCTTCTTCGAGTACAGATTCTCCAAATTTCTCCAAGAAGGTTTTGCGACAACCATGTCACCTTCTCATTTCATAATAATGTACCAACTAGTAACTTGGCCCTGATTACAGCTAACACGATTTTAAGCTCAGGTTTCAAGCCTGCAAAAAATTTTCTTAACATGTTGTGCCTTCTAGCAAGAAAATTATAACACCTTTGTCGGTAACCAAATCGGTAGTTACGTTATGATTGAAATACTTATAGGTGTTGTACAGGGTCATTGTGTGAAATACTTTAATTATAATGTGTAAACCCAACGTTTAAACCGTATTCCAACAGCTTTCCTCAAGGCAAGACTGGTATTGGTGGACAAAAGGTGCCTCTATTTAGTGCAGACGATCGGTGTCAATACGTCATATCTGTGAAACTTTATTGGCCCTAGAATAGAATGGGCTAGTCATGACTAAAGGAAGAGGGTAGGAAAGGATGCAATCAACTAACTAAATATTGCAGAAGTATGTGAACTACGTTGTCAGTGCGAAGTTGCCTACGTAGGACAGAGTAGGAGACTAGTTAGCACACGAGTGGCAGAAATGATCTCTAGGTGGTTTAGCACAGTATAATAAATCGGCGATAGCGAAACACTGCCGTCACTGTGCAGAGCCGATCTTGTTCGAGGAAGCCCGCGTGTTGGCTAAACAGTCATGAACTTGCAAACGTAAAATTCTGGAGGTGATAAAATTATTAAACGGCTTAGTAACGTAACAGACAGGAAGGCTTGGGCTGTTGATAAAATATCGATGTATCGATATTTTTTCAAGACACATTGATATGAATCGGCGCCGATTGTTTCATCGATATATCTATACACCGTAATCGAATCGACAGTATCGAGTGCCGATATTTTTATTACATATTATATTTTTTCGCATTTTTTTTTAATTGTAGTAAAACATAATTTTACTTTCACCGTGTGAAGATGTCTTACTGCTTTTTGAGATTTCGTCACTTCCGATCTTTCTCTTTGACTGTGTGAAGCAAGGATACATGGCACAAAGAAGAAGTCCGATTGCACTGGGTGGCGGCGATGTGAATGAAGCAACACAATATTTGATGTGGAGAAATGGGACACCAGTTTCGTTGAAATTAGTTTTTAAACGCAACTAGTGAGCTATTTCTTCACATCGGAGTTCTTTGGAAGCAGTTGTTGAAACTGATGAACAAAAATCTAAATAACAATACGGGTCGTTGCGGTGCGCGGAGACGAGTGAGGGGAAATACTGACGTAACCGGCGCCCAGTGCTACCAACAGTAACTGCAACGATTCACTTCAACACGCAATTTTGACACTACAGCTGCTAGATCGATGGCGTTTGCAGAAATGAAAAAACAGGGAAGTCGACATGAAGTGTTCTAGAAAAATCTGATATGCGACGAAACCGAAAGAACGGAACCATCGGACACCTTTTATTGTGCTACTTACCTGCAGTTACCACTGTTAGTAAAGTGGTTGTCGCCAAGCGTGGACGTGCATCAATTTCCTTTCAGTTCTTGCTCCCCAGGGTGATAAGAAGGCTGCTATCTTGCTGATGTACAAAATATCCAACAATAAATCAGTACTTAAATATTCAGCTCTAAAACTGGCAATATACACTACTGACCATTAAAATTGCTACACCACGAAGATGACGTGCTACAGACACGAAATGTAACCTGCAGGAAGAAGATGCTGTGATATGCAAATCATTAGCTTTTCAGAGCATTCACACAAGGTTGGCGCCGGTGGCGACACCTACAACGTGCTGACATGAGGAAACTTTCCAACCGATTTCTCATACACAAACAGCAGTTGCCCGGCGTTACCTGGTGAAAAGTTGTTGTGATGCCTCGTGTAAGGAGGAGAAATGCGTACCATCACGTTTCCGACTTTGATAAAGGTGGGATTGTAGCCTATCGCGAATGCGGTTTATCGTATCGCGACATTGCTGCTCGCGTTGGTCGAGATCCAATGACTGTTAGCAGAATATGGATTCGGTGGGTTCAGGAGGGTAATACGGAACGCCGTGCTGGATCCCAACGGCCTCGTATCACTAGCAGTCGAGATGACAGGCATCTTATCCGCATGGCTGTAGCGGATCGTGCAGCCTCGTCTCGGTCCCTGAGTCAACATATGGGGACGTTGGCAAGACAACAACCAACTTCACGAACAGTTCGACGACGTTTGCAGCAGCATGGACTATCAGCTCGGAGACCATGGCTGCGGTTGCCCTTGACGCTGCATCACAGACAGGAGCGCCTGCGATGGTGTACTCAAGGACGAACCTGGGTGCACGAATGGCAAAACGTCATTCTTTCGGATGAATCCAGGTTGTGTTTACAGCATCAAGATGGTCGCATCCGTGTTTGGTGACATCGCGGTGAATGCACATTGGAAGCATGTATTCGTCATCGCCATACTAACGTATCGCCGGGCGTGATGGTATGGGGCGCCATTGGTTACACGTCTCGGTCACCTCTTGTTCGCATTGACGGCACTTTGAACAGTGGACGTTACATTTCCGATGTGTTACGACCCGTGGCTCTACCCTTCATTCGATCCCTGTGAAACGCTACATTTCAGCAGGATAATGCACGACCGCATGTTGCAGGTCCTGTACGGGCCTTTCTGGGTACAGAAAATGTTCGACTTCTGCCCCGATCAGCACATTCTCCAGATCTCTCAAAAACTGAAAACGTCTGGTCAATGGTGGCCGAGCAACTGGCTCGTCACAATACGCCAGTCACTACTCTTGATGAACTGTGGTATAGTGTTGAAGCTGCATGGGCAGCTGTACCTGTACACGCCATCCAAGCTCTGTTTGACTCAATGCCCAGGCATATCAAGGCCGTTATTACGGCAGAGGTAGTTGTTCTGGGTACTGATTTCTCACGATCTATGCACCCAAATTTCGTGAAAATGTAATCACATGTCAGTTCCAGTATAATATATTTGTTCAATTAATACCCGTTTATCATCTGGATTTCTTCTTGGTGAAGCAACTTTAATGGCCAGTAGTGTAAAAAAGATTCGTTCGAAAGAGAGAAAGAAAGGCAGTACGATGCTTGGACACTAAATTCACATTCGGGAGGACCCGGATTCAAATTCCGTCCAAAAACAGGTTTTCCGTAGCTTTAAAAAAAGTTTCAGGTATCTGCCAGGACGGTACCGTGTACAGGATATGGACGAATTCCTCTCTGCCCGCGCATGTGCTCGATATCTACTGTCTCTGTCCGCGGTTGAACTCCAATCTTCCTTCCTTCGTTTGACTGAGGCGTTTCGAAAGGTTTCAGATGAAGGCCAAATACAGCCCCCAAGAGAGTGATAGCTTTTTCTGCTCATACTCTATGTTATTTGGAGAAACACGGGAAAGTTTAGCAATAACGACGTTCGCACTATCCAAACAAAGATAAATAAACTAAGAGGTATCAACAAAAGTTTATGTAGCAATAACTACGCACGCATTATCGAAACAAGGATAAATGAATTATGTGGATTAACAAACGTTTATTCCCCAAGTACACACGATATCAGTTCGTTTCGAGTACAGTTCATGCTTCTTGCACAAATAATACATAAGTGCATTAATATGATGAGTCCAGAGGTGCAATATAAAAAGAAAGCTAGCAAACCCGGTAATGCTTCGAATTGCTAAATCAGTTTCGGAATTGGATGTACGTCATTATCTCCGTCTTCCCCCTCTCTCTGTCCACCTCCTCCTTCCGCCTCTCTATGTACATTTCCTCCCCCCTGCCCCCCTCCACCCTATCCACGTCCTCTTTTCACAGACTTTGACTTTCGTTTGTTGGTGTTTCAAAGGAAACCTTAATTGGAAATTGAAGTCTCTCCAAAGAAATGGGTAAATCGGTTGGGATCATTGGCACACAGGGTATGAGAGAGGCCTCGCTAGGTGCTTGATCTGTCATAATCGTATGATTACAAAGATTTTGACGATTCTGTAGTAGTATACCAATCGTAAACCGACAACTTCCCATTTTAGTTTAAAACTGACTGCAAGGAATAGAATGAAACAGCTCATTGTTGTGTATACAAATTTTGTTTAAAATTATATACAAGAAGAAAGAGTATATATAGAGGAAAAGCAAGTTGTCTAATGTTTAAACACCCTGCTATCGTAGTTAAAATTGATTGTGAGAAAGGTAGCTAATCGACACATTTTCACAACACTTTTTTGTGGCATTGTGTTTTAACAAAAAATCTGTACAGTGTTATTTAAAAAATATAAATCCTATGCCCGTCTGAATGGTTATTAGAGTGTCGTGCAAAAACTTGAAGTAAATCGCTCTAAAGCTTTTCGAGATTTTTGGTAACGACTTATCCCCTTCATATAGTATAGAGGTGTTTATATACTGTATACATTAATAATGTATATTTATTTCCGTCCAAACTTTTATTAGAGTAGTGTGAAAAATCTGAAGTAAATGGGTCAGGAGCATTTCGATTTTACGGATACGTTTCTCCTTTAGCCGATGCTCTAACCAACGTTAAGATTGACGTAGTATATATATTACAAATATGTAGCCTATCTGAAGTAAATATTACAGTATTACCATAAATATATATAAAGAAAATCTGGAGCCTATGCCCGCCAGAACGTTTATTAGAGTATCGTGTAAAAATCGAAAGTAAATCCGTCCAGAACTTCTCGAGAGTTTTGGTAATTACGTGAAACTACGACTTGGCTTTATACAGTACTATAGCTATTTGCTAGTTGTAATGTAGTGAAAAACGCGATCAGGTGTGTTCTTTTAAAAAAGAACGCATATAAAACTTGTTATACGAGTATTCCCATAGTAATCGCAGTTTTGAAGTAGTAATATTCAGTAAGCACCCGAGAAGGAATGATAATTATACGTATCATCGCAAAATATTTTACACATAAAAGAACCAACTCTAAGCATTTAACTACAGATTTAAGCACACGCATACAGGATAGGTGCTAACCTCGTTGAAAAGTTTGAAGCCGTAATTCCATATCGCCCTCGGAGTTTCTGTGCAGTAGCGTGAAGCCTTATTCGTGGCAGAGTCTACACGCTCTTACATATTAGCGCCGGGCGGTGCACGAAACTAATTACGCGACGTACTACCACGGAAATTCGCCTGGAAACGTTTCTGGGCCGACCCGGATTAAATCTCTGCCCTGTTAAACTATGAAATCGGTCTACAAAAGTGGCAGAAACCTCATTTTGATCCACAAGACAGTTTTAAAACAGGTGTTACTCCAACATCACTAGCAAATGCCCTGTGGAAACAAACACTTTTTGATTGACAGATTCGAGCGTAATATTAAGTAACGTAAATAGCGAACAGGCGGTACACTACAACCAGCTGGTTTCCAACAACCACTGCCGATAACCTCTTTAAACCACTATGGGCAAAATCATGAAGCAATAAAAACAAAAAATTCTAAATGGCATATTTGTATTACTTAAGGGTCACAATAAACATGTATTAAGTGAAAATATATTAAGTCATGTTTGTATAATATGCTAGCTCAGCACCTGTTGAGTCGATCGTGTAGAGTGTACGGTCTGCACAGATTTTGTTTTCCTTAATCGAACTTTTATGTTGTTCACAAACTGCAGCATCTTCTAAAATTTTCACGCTAAATAAGACTGCAGAGGCATGGCGTCTTCCAAATGTACTTCTGACGAAAATTTTCATAAAAAAAGTTTCATCCCCTAACACACATTTCTCAGAAATGAAACACTAATTTCCAAAGATTTATCTTTAAAAACGTTTAAACACAACGAAATATTTTCATAAAACTTTCATCCCCTATTTCATCCCCTTTGGGACGGAATTTCAAGCAATCCCTTTCTAAACGATGGCTACAGTAAAAGATCAACACATTCTCCAAATTTCAAATTTGCATCCTTAATGGTTTTGGCTGGGCGATGATGAGTCACTGAGTGAGCCAATCAGTCGGACACTGTCGTTTATACATACTGATTTTGTAGAGTTACATATTTATTATGGTAGACATTTAATGATACATACAAATTAAATTTTGGCTTGTGAATAACGATGTATAAACTTGTGAGCCCCACAGCCTTCATTCATTATTAAAGTCCGGCGCACAGTTCCTTGTCCCCTCGATGAACAAATTAACATTACACTTCTAAACCAGATAACATACGTTTTTCAACATCAGAAACAACAAATATCAACAGCTGAAACACACGCGTCCATGCTACACAAAATTCCCAAGTAGCAATTATTCGAGTGATTGAAGAAATGCTCACAGAGTCACATAACTTACCATACTTTCATTCTGGAGTGTTATGAATCTGTTACACTAGGTGACTGCGGTAAAAATGCTTCTCCTATGCAGTTATAGCAATGTGTTATAAGCGTTAAAAATCTGTCGAGCTCGTCCATACAGGGTTAAAAATGACCCTTAAAAGCACCACACTTCAATTATCCATAAAATAAAACGAAAATTATTACCTTCAATTAGAATTTGGAGAGACCGCCTCTGTTCGTTAAAATCTCCTGCAGCTACCGAAGGTTCCGCTCTACGCAATTCCACCTCCTCTTGCGAAACACGTTCACACACACTAAAACTGCATCTCTAATGTAGAAGATCAGTAGCTAAGGATTATTCCAAATATATGCACGGAAATGCACTTGCGAACTCTTTCAAAACTTTCAAGACTGGCAATGAAGTTACATTCATGATTGAGGATTGCTCACTTCGGACGTGATCCATTAAATGCACTTGGGTTGTCAAAAAAATGGTTCAAATGACTCTGAGCGCGATGGGACTTAACATCTCAGGCCATCAGTCCCCTAGAACTTAGAACTACTTAAACCTAACTAACTTAAGGACACCACACACATCCATGCCCGAGGCAGGATTCGAACCTCCGACCGTAGCGGTCGCGCGGTTCCAGACTGAAGCGCCTAGAACCGCTCGGCCACCAGACTTGAATTGTCACCTCCGCTACCCTAGGACACAAGCTTCCCTCATAGCGCAGTCCCTGTGTAGCACATATGTTACATCTAAATTTTATTTTTTTCTAGCTCCGGGAATAAACCAAACTAACTGTGACTAATTGTACACTACTGGCCATTAAAATTGCTACACCAAGAAGAAATGCAGATGATAAACGGGTATTCATTGGACAAGTATATTATACTAGAACTGACATGTGATTACATTTTCACGCAATTTGGGTGGATAGATCCTAAGAAAACAGTACCCAGAGCAACCACCTCTGGCCGTAATAACGGCCTTGATACGCCTGGGCATTCAGTCAAACAGAGCCTGGATGGCGAAATTTAACCGACAAGAACAAGATGCTGTGATGTGCAAATGGTTAGCTTTTCAGAGCATTCGCACAAGGATGGCGCCGGTGGCGACACCTACAACGTGCTGACATGAGGAAAGTATCCAACAGATTTCTCATACACAAACAGCAGTTGACCAGCGTAGCCTGGTGAAACGTTGTTGTGATGCCTCGTGTAAGGAGGAGAAATGCGTATCATCACGTTTCCGACTTTGATAAAGATCGGATTGCAGCATATCGCGATTGCGGTTTATCATATCGCGACACTGCTGCTCGCGTTGGTCGAGATCCAATGACTGTTAGCAGAACATGGAATCGGTGGGTTCAGGAGGGTAATACGGAACGCCGTGCTGGATCCCAACGGCCTCGTATCACTAGCAGTCGAGATGACGGGCATCTTATCCGCATGGCTGTAACGGATCATGTAGCCACGTCTCGTACGTCTCGATCCCTGAGTCAACAGATGGGGACGTTTTCAAGACAACAACCATCTGCACGAACAGTTCGACGACGTTTGCACCACCATGAACTATCAGCTCGGAGACCATGGCTGCGGTTACCTCTGGCGCTGCATCACAGACAGGAGCGCCTGCGATGGTGTACTCAACGACGAACCTGGGTGCACGAATGGAAAAACTTAATTTTTTCGGATGAATCCAGGTTGTGTTTACAGCATCGTGATGGTCGCATCCGTGTTTCGCGACATCGCGGTGAACACACATTGGAAGCGTGTATTCGCCATCACCATACTGGCGAATCACCCGGCGTGATGGTATGGGGTGCCATTGCTTAGACGTCTCGGTCACCTCTTGTTCGCATTGACGGCACTTTAAACAGTGGACGTTACATTTCCGATGTGTTACGACCCGTGGCTCTACCCTTCATTCGATCCCTGTGAAACGCTACATTTGAGCAGGATAATGCACGACCGCATGTTGCAGGTCCTGTACGGGCCTTTCTGGATACAGAAAATGTTCGACTTCTGCCCTGACCAGCACATTCTCTAGATCTCTCACCAATGAAAACGTCTGGTGAATATTGGCCGAGCAACTGGCTCGCCACAATAATCCAGTCACTACTCTTGATGAACTGTGGTATAGTGTTGAAGCTGCATGGGCAGCTGTACCTGTACACGCCATCCAAGCTCTGTTTGACTGAATGCCCAGGCGTATCAAGGCCGTTATTAGGGCCAGAGGTGGTTGTTCTGTGTACCGATTTCTCAGGATCTATGCACCCAAATTGAGTGAAAATGTAATCAGATGTCAGTTCTAGTATAATGTATTTGTCCAATGAATAACCGTTTATCATCAGCATTTCTTGTTGGTGTAGCAATTTTAATGGCCAGTAGTGTATAAAGAATGGGGTAGCCGAGCAGTTCCTCATAACTAAATGCGGAAGGATTAGAACACGTTTGGATATGAACACTTTTACGTCATTGGGTAATGTGTACAGCAGACGAAGAGTTAAGAGACGATGGCTGTCTGGATCAGCATGGCAGTGCACCCTGTCATAAAACAACATTTCTGAGGCAATGGTTTGTGTACAATAACATACGTGTAATGGATTGGCCTGACCACAGTCCCAATCTGAAACAGAAGTAACACGTCTGGGACGAGTTAGAACGTCAACTGTGCTCCTGACTCATGCGTCCAAAATCACTACTTCCTCTCGTCCAGGCTTCTGAGAAAGACTGGGCCACAATTATTCCACAGACATTCATCACACCTCGTCAGCGTCAAAGCCGTCATGGAGGCGAAAGACTGAAGCACCTCATATGGATGTCTGCTAATAGGTGTCTAGATAGATTTCATCAGATGGTGTGCCGCGCGGGATTAGCCGAGCGGTCTCGGGCGCTGCAGTCATGGACAGTGCGGCTGGTCCCGTCGGAGGTTCGAGTCCTCCCTCGGGCATGGGTCTGTGTGTTTGTCCTTAGGATAATTTAGGTTAAGTAGTGTGTAAGCTAAGGGACTGATGACCTTAGCAGTTAAGTACCATAAGATTTCACACACAATCGAGCACACATCAGACAGTGTATGCGGCCCGGCACTTCCTCGATGGTACGCTCTCAGAATGTCAACAGTCAATTTCTTCGTGATGCATAACGCCTCTCTACTAGTGTATTCCAATGGAGTTCGTTGAGCATCTCTGTAACGCTCTCGTACCGACGAAATGATTCCGTGACGAAATGCGCCTGTCTTCTTTGGATCTTCTGTATCTGTTCTATTAGTCACACTTAGAAAGGGTACCTGACTGATGAACAGTACCGAATAATCGGTCTTAGAAACTTTTATAAGCCAGTTCTTTTGTGGACGAATGATCTTTCCTTAAGATTCTTATTTGCTCAATTCAGTTTAGGTCGCTCCGAATGGTTACTCTTAGGTATTTTATAGTAGTTACCGTTTCCAGCAATTTGCCACCAAAATTATAATAGATCCGTAGTGGATCTCTTCGTAAAGGGCTAAAACGAGCGCGACTGGGCGATCATAAGTCGCTGTACTCACATTCTAGAGGACGTCGGTTAAAATGGTTCAAATGGCTATAAACACTATGGGACTTAAAATCTGAGGTCATCAGTCCCCTAGACTTGGAACTACTTAAACCTAACTAACCTAAGGACATCACACACATCCATGCCCGAGGTAGGATTCGAACCTGCGACCGTAGCAACAGCGCTGTTCCGAACTGAGGCGCCTAGAACCGCTCAGCAACAACGGCCGGCCGTCAGTAAAATTCATCGTCCGGCCATCCGTATTTAGGTTTCTACAATTTCTCTAAATTACTTAAAGCTAATGCCGGGACCGTTCATTAGAAACAAAGCGGTCGATTTCTTTGCAAAGGTTTCCAGTCGTCGACAGAAGCCATTATTATAATTTTATTTATTTCCTTTTGGGGGGACTACATGAACGCGCCGGGTAGACCAGTCTTGGGTGGTTGAGTTGTGTTCCTGCGCTGCAAAATGGGTAACGCCGTCAAATACCTACAACCGTAAACTCTGGGCGTGTTTCAACGCTCACTGTTAGGCGTAGCGGTTCAGAGGATTGTGTCATACAAAAATTAACAGCCCATTTCGCGAGGATAACGTAAACCACTATAAAAACAGACACACACACACACACACACACACACAAACGTTGTTGTTGTTGTGGTCTTCAGTCCTCAGACTGGTTTGATGCAGCTCTCCATGCTACTCTATCCCGTGCAAGCTTCTTCATCTCCCAGTACTTACTGCAACCTACATCCTTCTGAATCTGCCTAGTGTATTCATCCCTTGGTCGCCCTCTACGATTTTTACCCTCCACGCTGCCCTCCAATGCTAAATTTGTGATCCCTTGATGCCTCAGAAGATGTCCTACCAACCGATCCCTTCTTCTAGTCAAGTTGTGCCACACCCTCCTCTTCTCCCCAGTTCTATTCAATACCTCCTCATTAGTTATGTGATCTACCCATCCAATCTTCAGCATTCTTCCGTAGCACCACATTTCGAAAGTTTCTATTCTCTTCTTGTCCAAACTATTTATCGTCCATGTATCACTTCCATACATGGCTACACACCATACAAATACTTTCAGAAACTTCCTGACACTTAAATCTATATTCAATGTTAACAAATTTCTCTTCTTCAGAAACGCTTTCCTTGCCATTGCCAGTATACATTTTATATCCTCTCTACTTCGACCATCATCAGTTATTTTGCTCCCCAAATAGCAAAACTCCTTTACTACTTTAGGTGTCTCATTTCCTAATCTAATTCCCTCAGCATCACCCGACTTAATCGAGTATATTCCATTATCCTCGTTTTGCTTTTGTTGATGTTCATCTTATATCCTCCTTTCAAGACACTGTCCATTCCGTTCAACTGCTCTTCCAAGTCCTTTGCTGTCTCTGACAGAATTACTATGTCATCGGCGAACCTCAAAGTTTTTATTTCTTCTCCATGGATTTTAATGCCTACTCCGAATTTTTCTTTTGTTTCCTTTACTGCTTGCTCAATATATAGATTGAATAACATCGGGGAGAGGCTACAACCCTGTCTCACTCCCTTCCCAACCACTACTTCCCTTTCATACCCCTCGACTCTTATAACTGCCATCTCGTTTATGTACAAATTGTAAATAGCCTTTCGCTCCCTGTAGTTTGCCCCTTCCACCTTTAGAATTTGAAAGAGAGTATTCCAGTCAACATTTTCAAATACTTTCTCTAAATCTACAGATGCTAGAAACGTAGGTTTGCCTTTCCTTAATCTTTCTTCTAAGATAAGTCGTAAGGTCAGTATTGCCTCACGTGTTCCAACATTTCTACGGAATCCAAACTGATCTTCCCCGAGGTCGCCTTCTACCAGTTTTTCCATTCGTCTGTTAAGAATTCGCTTCAGTATTTTGCAGCTGTGACTTATTAAACTGATAGATCGGTAATTTTCATATCTGTCAACACCTGCTTTCTTTGGGATTGGAATTATTATATTCTTCTTGAAGTCTGAGGTTATTTCGCCTGTCTCATACATCTTGCTCACCAGATGGTAGTGTTTTGTCAGGACTGGCTCTCCCAAGGCAGTCAGTAGTTCTAATGGAATGTTGTCTACTCCCGGGGCCTTGTTTCGACTCAGGTCTTTCAGTGCTCTGTCAAACTCTTCACGCATTATCGTATCTTTCATTGAATCTTCATCTACATCCTCTTCCATTTCCATAATTTTGTCCTCAAGTACATCACCCTTGTATAGACCCTCTATATACTCCTTCCACCTTTCTGCTTTCCCTTCTTTGCTTAGAACTGGGTTTCCATCTGAGCTCTTGATATTCATGCAGTATCTATCTTACCCCTAGTGAGATAAGCCTCTACATCCATACATTTGTCCTCTAGCCATCCCTACTTAGCCATTTTGCACTTCCTGTCGATCTTATTTTTGAGACGTTTGTATTCCTTTTTGCCTGCTCATTTACTGCATTTTTATATTTTCTCCTTTCATCAATTAAATTCAATATATCTTCTGTTGCCCAAGGATTTCTACTAGCCTTCGTCTTTTTACCTACTTGATCCTCTGCTGCCTTCACTACATCATCCCTCAGAGCTACCCAATCTTCTTCTACTGTATTTCTTTCCGCCATTCCTCTCAATTGTTCCCTTATGCTCTCCACGAAACTCTGTACAACCTCTGGTTTAGTCAGTTTATCCAGGTCCTATCTCCTTAAATTCCCACCTTTTTGCAGTTTCTTCAGTTTTAATCTACAATTCATAACCAATAGATTGTGGTCAGAGTCCACATCTGCCCCAGGAAATGTCTTACAATTTAAAACCTGGTTCCTAAATCTCTGTCTTAGCATTATATAATATCTGATACCTTCTAGTATCTCCAGGATTCTTCCATGTATACAACCTTCTTTTATGATTCTTGAACCAACACACACACGTAAAACTTCAAGTTGTGCTGTGTGCCTGTGAGTGGACGATTGTTAAGGCTAAATAGTCATTAGCGAGCAATAGCTGGGGCTACCTCCGCAACTCGGTTGTATCAATCTTACTCAGGTGCGATGTGATGTTTCTGAGTGGACGTACTCTGAAGAGTCAAAACTTTATGATCACTGCCCACCGCGAGATTGACTGTCGCCTGGTGGCGTTGCGAATATCTGACGCGGTAAGGATAATATGAGGGCCGCAAATGGGGAAATCGATTGACTTAAGGGAATTTGATGAATGGTAGGCTGTTATGACCCGGCGCCTGGGAATGATCATTTCGGAAACAGCGAAGCTGCTCGTCTGTTCGCGTGGTACTGTCCTCAGCATCTATGTAAAATGGTGGATCGACTGTGAAAGCACCAATAGGGTACAAGATTTGGACGTCAACGCCTTCTGACAGAACCTGGACGTCGGAGGGTTGCTGCTCTGTAAATGAGGATGGGGGTTGTCAGTGGCAAATTTGACGACACAGTACTATGCTGGTGCAACCAAAATTATTTCACAGCATATTCAGCGCACATCGTGAACACGGGGCTAACCACCGAGCGAGGTGGCGCAGTGGATAGCATACTGGACTCGCCGGTCGTGGTGGCCGAGCGGTTCTAGGCGCTTCAGTCCGGAACCGCGAGACTGCTACGGTCGCAGGTTCGAATCCTGCCAGGGGCATGGATGTTTGTGATGTCCTTAGGTTAGTTAGGTTTAAGTAGTTCTAAGTTCTAGGGGACTGATGACCTCAGATGTTAAGTCCCATAGTGCTCAGAGCCATACTGGACTCGTATTCGTGAGGACGACGGGTCAAACATGCCTTCGGCCATCCTGACTTGTGATTTCGCTAAATCCGTTCAGGCAAATGCCGGGATGGTTCACTTGAAAGCCCATGGCCACCTTGCTTCCCCATCCTCCCCTACTCGGATGGTAACGATGACCTCGCTGTTTGGTCCCATCCCCCAAATAACCACCAACCGTGGGGCTAAGTAGCAAACGACACCAACGTGTTCCATTGTTGGCCCAACGACATCGTCAGTTATGATCTGCAATGACCACGTGATCATCGAGATCGGACCGTGGATCAGTGGAAACATGTCGCCTGGTCGGGCGAATCTCATTTCCTTTCTGAAGCATTAGTGTGACTTGTGCAACTTTCCATTCTTTGGGTACGGATCTTTCTACGAGGGAGCGGTTATGTATGTTTTCTACTTACGGAGCTACTGTATCAGCATACTCTGAAAGGAACCTGACGAGTATACAGTCTGGATCGGAGGCCTTGCCTTTAAGAAGTGTCTCAAGGTGCTTCGCTGCACCGAGGATACCTACTTCTAAGTTACTCGTGTTGGCAGTTATACTGTATTTGAATTCTGGACTATTTACTTCGTCTCCTTTTGTGAAGGAGTTTCGGAAAACCGTGTTTAATAACTCGTGTGTCCGGCGCATTGCATACTACTGTCACATGTATGGATATTTCTAGGGAGCTGTTTACTGAATAAAAAAAATCCACGCTTCATAAAATACAGCAGTCTATGGCGCTGACAGTTTCCTGGTAAAAATAAACAGCGGTGCAGTGCAGCTCTGACTGCAACGCCTCAACGTGCGTTTGAAGGTGTCGATCTAGCTGTAAAAAATAGGGTGAACAAAATGTAGCTCTGTACTGGAGACAAAATTTGAAATTCTGCTTCACCTGTTATGGAAATCCGGGCGTTTGATAATTGAGGGAAAATTAGAAAATGTTTCCAGTGTAACTGCACCGGGACAATATTCGTACCATACGTAGCTTAGAATAAATTCTCATTCACAAGAAAATGTTACCAGAAAATAGCGAGCGAAGGTTCACGTCTTATACGACCGGTTACAATAGAGACAAACATTATACAGTATTCGGATTGTGCTCCTACTGATACGTAGGCCTATTTACAAGCGAATCGTTCTTTTGAGGGTTATGAACCAGCCTATCGTTGCAGTGACATATCACGTAAATATTGGCATGAAAAACAATACAAGCATGCATGAATATTTTCTCTGTGAAAAACATCGCCAAAATAACCTCCCAACGCTTATAACGTAGCCATTCAACCATAGACCTATATCGACCTGCCGCGTAGGCCGAGTTAACTACCACTAAGAATGTTACTGCACTGAAGATCAACGGCGATGGGTAAGAGCGGCATCAATCGGCTCATCATAATATGAGTTTCAGCAACTGATCTGCTCCGGACTGCAAGTGAGCTGCTGAGGGGGGCAAATGACAGGATGACATCTTCATTTCTTGCTAGAATAGGAAAATCGTGTTGTAACCTTATTGTACGACGTACTGGTCTCCCAAATTCTCGAATATACTGAGACCCTGTATGTGCGATTCAGGTGTTTGGACTGCTCTCTGTGGACTGAAAATTCGTAATAGATCTAAAAAGCTGTAAGAGCGGAATTCCCAACAGTCAAGGACAGGGTATCCCATTGGTAACACATGACTGCTTCAGACATCTTAGTGGATATACAGACTTGTACAGCATCAGCTGAAAACTTACACATATACTCTTACAATGCTCCAAGAGCGATCTCTAGATCAGACGGAGCAGTGGAAAAGGCAGATTAACGTAAGGGAAAATGCAAATTCGCCTAACACAGATGAATAACAGACGGACGTTTAGCTGGTTGGTTATGTATTTCAGAGGGACAGTTGTCCTATGTATCTTAATGATTTAGAAAGAGACAATTCAGGGGATATTAAATTAATTCGTATTTAACTATGGTGGCATACTGACCATTTGAAGAGGGGTTCACGTAACAGAAAAAATTAATAACGGATCTTAGTACCTAATTCGCTTATACAAGATGCGATTACAAATAAAAACTGTTCCATGGAACAGATAAAGTTTTCTATTAGAAAATTCTTTAGTTTATTTCCGAATTACATTTGTTGACTAACAGTTATTGCGTATATATCATTAGATCAACGTTAATAACATTTGGTTGCTTCAGTTATTAACAACTTCCTCTCCTGTAGTACATTTTAATTAAGGTTAATGAGAATAAAATTACCCCAAGCTGTGGTGCATGCACTGTTCTTTAGATGGCATGCTATGGGTCTCCAGTTCAAGCCGACCACCACCAATAATTGTTTGTTATTTAGTATTTATAATTTCCGGTAGGTTGTCGAAATATCTTATCTTTGAATGTTTGAATATTCTGAAATATTCGATTCATTTGTAAACAGCAACGTTCCCTATTCAAGAGCTCAGTCCTGTCCTGGCTGTAAGTTGGTGTTCGTAAAAAAAGTGCTGTTAGTTGTGTTCATTGACGACGCCCCTTTCGGACCTGAACTTCTGTGAGAAAACGGCATGACAATTGTTTCTTCTATTACTGTAAGTGTAGACATCATTATTTCTTGAGAACTGAAATGGATTCTATACAACCATTTTAACGATACTATGTATGAACTGTTATGAAGCGGTTAAAATGCCTAAGTAAACAATCATCTACACGAAGACTCTAGATGAACACTGCGGCTGTACTGTACTGTCCACTAGTTCCTATGTGCACTAAATTAAAAAACTAAACTCCGTTCGAACAGGCATTGGAAGGCCCAACGGTACTGACCGGCCGCCGTGCCATCCTCACCCCACAGGAGTCACTGGATGCGGATATGGAGGGGCATGTGGTCAGCACACCGCTCTCCCGACCGTATGTCAGTTTACGAGACCCGAGCCGCTACTTCTCAATCAAGTAGCTCATCAGTTAGCCTCACAAGGGCTGAGTGCACCCCGCTTGCCAACAGTGCTCGGCAGACCGAATGGTCACCCATCCAAGTTCTAGCCCAGCCCGACAGCTCTTAATTTTGGTTATCTGAGGGGAACCGGTGTTACCACTGCGGCAAGGCCGTTGGCTTCCTATGTGCACTCGCTAACTTGAAAATGTAAATCTAAGATTGAAGTGCTGAACTTAACAAATGTCACTTGAAAGTCAATATACAACAGATCACTGAAACAGCCGTGACCCCCAGCACTACTGTGCAAATTAACTATTTATTAAAGTTCTCGTAAGTAGCACACAATCATGGGCCACAATGAAAGGTTCGAATTATCTAAATTCTAGATGCGTTAACTTCTAGGGACCAACTATTCACTTGCTGCATTTTCCCAAATTATTCAACAGAATGCATGTAGTTATTCGCGTAAGAAAATACACAGCTCGCAAGGGTTTGAGTTTCACGAAATTGTTAGGTTTATTTTTCTTATTACCTACGGCAACAAGTTTAATCAACTTCCTAGAACTAATGTTTATCCTGTGCGAGAACGTAAATAACCAGGCAGTGCCTCAGCTAGGTTCCCACTTACTTCAAAGTCTCAGAAAATTTAAGTCCAACTTGGTTCATATTCAAGTTAAAGTCCTCAGATGATAACTGGAAAAAATCACAATTCCAAATTCACACTGTAGATCGGCGGTAAAATTTCAGAGTTCGGAATTGTCTGCCGAAGAAGAAATTACTAAAAGTTCACTTGCGACACAAGCCAAAATTTTCTAAAGGCACAACTCGGCACTTACGAAAATCTCAATACTTTCACGAGACGACCAACACGCTTCCCTCCCAGTTCACACAGAGACTGCTCGAGAATACTGCCCAAACCGGCCTGCCTGCTTGAGCTATTTTTTGTTTTGTTTTGTGGGATATTGAAATATAGCTTCACCGGTAGCTCCGGTAGCTCACTGTTTTACTGTCTTTGTGGATAGTAAGACTGTTCCATTCGACAATGATGTCATTGCAAAGACATCACTGGAGTGCACGTTGAAGGTGTGGCGATGGGACTTGAAGTCCCATACCACACTCCGACGGTGGAAGTTCAGGTCACAGGCAAATATTAACTAACTACGAATCACAGTACGTATCAACAGTGGTGGTTGACGATGGTCGATACCCATCGAGTGGTCAAGTCATTGAATCAAGATGACAAAGAAAAGAAAATGTTCAAATGTGTGTGAATTCCTAAGGGACCAAACTGCAGAGGTCATCGGTCCCTAGACTTACACACTACTTAAAGTAACTTATGCTCAGAACAACAAACACACCCATGCCCCAGGGAGGACACGAACCTCCGGTGGGAGGGGCCGCACAATCAGTGACATAGCGCCTCTAACCGCGCGGCCACTCCGCGCGGCCCAAGATGACGGCCGGGAATTTATACTCTTGCTTAGGTCACTTGAGCCAAATCAAGTATATTTGCTTCCTGATCATTTAAAAAATTAATTTTGCTAGCTTTTCGGTGCTGAAATTAGATTTTTATTACACACGCAGGTTTTCGAGTAAATTACACTATTAACACGAAAAACGTTACTTTTGTTGATGTCATTGTTAACAAATATAAACAATAAATTATGAATCTATTTCTAATTTCCTAACTGTTGTTATTCTTTAATGCTGCCGCTACTTTTACGATATAAATTAATCTTGTGGCTAAATTTTCCGATTTTCAGCGCTGAATACGCATTGCAGACTACGATTCAAAAATGTTAATGTTTATCACAATTTTGGTCTGATTCTCTGATAGGTCTCTACGAGACCCATCCATTGACTCTTTGTTTATGAAAATCGGTGTAGCTGTCAGCGAGTTATAATTTTTTTAAGTTCATATAGTATATAAGTTGATTAAGATAGAATAATTTAAAAACTGTTCATAGCACCGGGGTCGCACATATACCCTCGTACTCGCTATAGTTTCCCCTTAATTTCTGTGGGAGTGGCTTTCCAGTATCTTATTGGGTTCACATTTTATTGCAACATACCTGGTTTTCAATCAAATGGTTCAAATGGCTCTAAGCACAATGGGACTTAACGTCGGAGGTCATCAGTCCCCTAGATTTAGAACTACTTAAACCTAACTAACCTAAGGACATCAAACATATCCATACCCGAGGCAGGATTCGAAACTGCGACCGTAGCAGCAGCGCGGTTCCGGACTGAAGCGCCGAGAACTGCTCGGTCACAGCGGCCTTAATAAGATCTTTCAGTCTCTCATGGTGGCCCTTTCCACCAATTTTCTCCCCAACAGCTTTCCAGCACTGGAAATACCGTCCACGTGCTGTCAGAGTGAGTTAGTCGTCTGCTAGTATCCGAATTTCTCATACACGCTGTCCGCTGAAAGAACAGATTATCAAGGAGCGCCGAAACTTAGCGGACGAACTACGAAGCTGTTGCCGCTGCTGGTGGGCACACTCAGCCACCACGTGGCTTGCTGCCACGCCCTCTCATCTGTCAAACGGGAACTCGCGCGCCAGCTGTCACACAAAGCATAACAAACTCCGCGCTCTCGGATGCGTACGCTCTCAAAGTTTAAAGCTGCGTTCTTGGAGACTGTACGGTCGAAACGCTGCAAATAATTTTACTGCACGTTTTTCTGTAATGGAATCTTTCTCATTTATAGATCATTAAGCTAAGAATATAACACCAAAGGAGTTTACTGAATAAAAATAATGGTGATTTATTTATTTACTGATATTTCACTTTAGAATTTCCAGTTGCACGAAATGCTCAGAGGCTGAACTGCATTCCAAAATATATTTTTGCCATTGACGGACGATATACAGGTGAGTCACTATTGCCAGCTAGAATAACTCCTAAAGTATGATAGTAGCTGAAAAGATGGGACAACTGGGTGCAAAAATATGACATTGGTTTTTTTGTTGCTAGCTGGGGTCGCGTCAGAGATATGAAGGTCAACTATGTTTTATTTTTTTTTTTTTATATGGGATGCTATAATTTGGTACTTATTTTCTGATATCGGCTATCGAGACGGATTCAGTAATGTGTAACAGTAAGGTCTTTGAAGGTCAACGAAGGTCACAAAGGTGGCATGAACGTCCATTTACAAAAGGTGTTCGATGTGATGACTAAGTGTATCAATACACTGCTTCAATCTTCTTATCATGGATTAAGTGGTATTCCTTATCACTTCGGCACTTATCGAAGTGCATGCTCTGACAATTCTCTCTCGCATAACGCGCAAATATTAAATCTTCGTCGAATACGGCGTATTCGTCCAACGTTTCATTCACATGTAAACATCATTCGACGGTTTCCCAATACAACACTAATAGGAACGGTAAGACTAGAATCGTCAAATTAAGCGAATGTGAATGATGTATCCCTTCCAAGAACATGTCGATATGCTTCTATTTTACGGAGAATGCCAACGAAATTCAGCGAGAGCTAGAGACTAATAGGCTGAAACATATCCTCAACGTACTCACCCTACAAGTCGTGCATTTAAATATGTGTGCGATAAATTGAGAACAATTGTATCTTTAATGCATCGGAAACATATCCGGCAAAGGAAAGTTACTAACGAGGAAACTGAAATTGGTACTCTTGCGACTGTGGTTCGAGATCCTTGTGTTAGTTCGTGTCAAATCGCAAGGGAATCTGTCATAAGCCAGAGTAGCGTTGTTCATGTTTCGCATCGCCATAAATATCACCCTTACCACATCAGTCTCCTCCAAGAATTAACTGGTACGGATTGTATGCGTCGCATGCCGATGGGCTCAACTTCAGATTCAGAGGGTGACACATTTATTAGTTTGATTTTATTTACAGACGAGGCTACATTCACGAACCATGGAAATGTTAGTTTGCATAACATGCATTATTGGGCAACTGAAAATCCATGTTGGCTGCTGCAAGCTGCACACCAAAAACCGTCGTCGGTGAATGTATGGTGTGGGATTCTGGAGGACTGAATTATAGGCCCCTACTTTATCGAAGGAAATCTTAATGGTAGGAAGTACACCACATTCGTGCAAGAAACATTAGGTTTATTATTGGAAGAAATACCTTCAGGAACAAGGAACTGAACGTGATATCAAACGATGGATGACTGGCACATATTTCGCTGATGGGTAGAAATGAGTTGCAGAGACAATTCCCAAATCGTTGGATTGGACGCGGAGGAGATGTGTCGTGGCCGGCTCGTTCGCCAGACTTGACGCCTCTGGATTGTTTCTTGTGGGGATTGGATAAGACATTGTTTATAAAGACGTTCCAACTACACCTGAAGATATGCGAGAGAGAATTGTCAGAGCATGTGCTTCGATAAGTGCCGATGTGATAAGGAATACCACTCAATCCATGATAAGAAGACTGGAGCATTGCATTGATTCCAATGGTCGTCACTTCGAACACCTTGTCCGCAGCTCGTGGTCTCGCGGTCGCGTTCTCGCTTCCCGAGCACGGGGTCCCAGGTTCGATTCCCGGCGGAGTCAGGGAATTTCACCTGCCTCGAGATGATTGGGTGTTTGTGCTGTCCTCATCACATCATCATCATTGCTGCAAGTGGCGAGATTCGACTGAGGAAAGGTTGGAATTTGTACGGGTGCTTATAACCGCGCTGTTGAGCGCCCCACAAACCGAACATCATCATTATCATCATCATTGAACACCTTCTGTAAATAGACAGACATCGTTGTGGCCTTCGATGACCTTCAAAGACCTTACTGTTACACATAGTTGGATTCGTCTCGATAGCCGCTGTCAGAAAATAAGTACCAAACTACAGCATGCCATTAAAAAAAAAAAAAGTTGAGCTTCATATCTCTGAAGCAACCCCATCTAGCAACAAAATACCAACGTCATATTATGGCCCCCGTTGTCCCATGCAACTTTTGTCCCACAAACCTTTCAGCTCCAATCATACTTTCGGAGTTATTCTTGGTGACAATAGTTAGTGACTCACCCTGTTGACCCTAGATGGTTCTGTGCTTCCGGATTTTAGGGGAACCTAGTAAGGTATTGCTTGCATATGTAAACAATGCGATCGAAATTAGGTAACGGTCCATGGGTATGCAGCGCACCTAACATACAGATACCACATGTAGGATCTTAACTGCCCAAACCTACTAGGAAAAGTACCATAGTCTACGCTTACTTATGACAGTCTACGGTAGCCAACGGCACTTTTACAATTCTAGGAAAGAGCAAGCCAAGAATGCACATTTTCTCCTGGACAGTATGACAGATGTTAAAATTAGTATGTGTGGTTCAAAAACGGTTTGTCTATACCGACAGGTGTAATCCACTTCGTGGCGCAGTTACGCCAGAGCAGAAAACATCAGGTAGTGAATTATGTGACGTGTTTGAGGGAAGACTGTTAGATGCAGAGAAAAACGAGCTTACGTAATGAAGTGGGTACATGTTAAGGTATCTGTGGTGTCACCGCCAGACACCACATTTGCTAGGTGGTAGCCTTTAAATCGGCCGCGGTCCGCTAGTATACGTCGGACCCTCGTGTCGCCACTGTCAGTGATTGCAGACCGAGTGCTGCCACACGGCAGGTCTAGAGAGACTTCCTAGCACTCGCCCCAGTTGTACAGCCGACTTTGCTAGCGATGGTTCACTGACAAATTACGCTCTCATTTGCCGAGACGATAGTTAGCATAGCCTTCAGCTACGTCATTTGCTACGACCTAGCAAGGCACTATTATCATTTGCTATTTATCTTGTGATGCATGTTCCGTCAGACCGATGTTCAACAATTATGGATTAAAGTTAAGTATTCCAGTAGTTACTTACGTTCTTTGCTATTATAAATTTCCTTAACTGTTCCAGACCTCACGCCAGCCTGCGTGAGCTTAAACGTAGCCTTTCGGCTTCCTCCTAGTGGCTTGGCTGTCCCGTCAAGTCACAACAGTTCGGCGACGAGGATGGGATTGGCGACGAGCCAATTCGCGTTCGTACCGCTCCTGCCCTGATTTACTTGTGTAATGGTTTCGCCACATTCTCCAGATGTACTGTCCGAATTTTATCGCTTACAGAACCAGCAGACGCAGGCCTTACTGGATGCCCTTGGACAGCTCGTCCAGGGTCAACGTGCACTGCAAAACGATGCGGCAGCCGCCACTTCACCGCTACCGCCGCCACAAAACGCTGTTATACCACCTTTTCGTCCTTTTGATGTGGCACTGGAAAGCTGGACGGAGTGGTCACGCCAATTTGGATTCCATCTCGTCGCCTACAGAATTCAAGGTAACGAGTGGCAGCCTTTCTTATTATCGTGTGTCGGCGTGTCCACGAACCATGTGATAGTCAAATTATTTCCCTGATGCAACGTAGCAACTCTGTCCTACGACGAAATTTTGTCTGCATTAGATGCATATTTCAAAGAATCAGTCAATGTAGTTGCCAAACGGTATACGTTCTTTCGTACAAAACGTACGGCCGGTCAGACTAATAGGGAGTGGGTTGCAACCTTGCAAGGCCTTACTAGGGATTGTGCTTTTGAGTGTGAATGTGGGCTCCCTTATTCAGATACTATGGTGCGTGATGCAATTGCACAGAACGTTTCTGATGTTCGTATACGGGAACAGATTTTGAAACTAGTCAATCCCTCCCTTCAACAAGTGATGGACATATTGGATAGGCAGGACACACATGACTTTGCTCAGGAATCATTTGAAACTTCGCCACCTGTGTGTCACGTTAACCGGCCCGCCGGGTGAGCTGCACGGAACAGTAAACAGTCCTCGCACCTGGCAGCGCCAAAGTCGCCTGGCTCTCAGCCACGTGTCCCGCGCCAGCATGCAAATGCAGTGAAATCATGCCCGCGGTGTGCTACTAGACATTCGCATGAGAATTGCCCGTCCCGCCAGGCTATTTGCTTTTTCTGTAATAAAAAAGGACATGTTCAAAGTGTTTGCCAGAAAAAGCTCCGATCGGACACTCACAACCATTCCAGGCACTTTGCTTTGCGCCGGAATCGAACTAAGGATACTCAGGCTCGCGACACTTCGCCCATGGAAATTCATGTAGTTCATGCCACTCCGCCCAGTGCTACTCTCTCTAACAGTGACTGTGTTCGTCCCACAAATAGTGTGCGTCGACATCGCCAGAAATCCCGTCATGTCGCACGTGATTCTGTACCAGTGTCGGTTCATGTTGCATGAGACAGTCGCTCTTGTCGTCAGCAGGACAATAAACTTTTTGTTGATTTGGACATTAACGGCCAAGTGATACCGTTCCAGCTCGATACCGGAGCTACAGTTTCCCTACTCAATCACGACATGTACAAACAGCTGGGCACACCTCTGTTGCGTGCCGCAAATGTTAAGCTCACTAGTTATTCCGGACAGGCGATCCCTGTGTTAGGACAGTGCAGCCTTCTTGCAACATACAAGGGACAAACAAAACTTGTGTCATTTTATGTCCTTCGTTCTTCTTCTGCAGTGAACTTGTTTGGTTTCGATTTATTTCAGTTGTTTAACTTGTCTATAGTAAATCAGGTCCTATCAGTGAACCAGACTGTGCCTTCAGACAGTGTTTCTCGTCTATGCGAAGAATTTGCAGACATTTTTGCACCGGGCCTCGGTTGTGCTAAGAACTATACAGCAAATTTGGAACTGAAACTAAACGCGCAACCGAAATTTTTCAGATCGCGCAATGTTCCCCACGCATTGCGTGATGAGGTTGCAAGAACATTAAATGATTTGAAATCACAAGTTGTAATTGACCGTGTGCAGGCTGCTCTGGGCATCACCCTTAGTAATTTTGCAAAAACCTTCCCGAAAATTCAGACTTTGTGTGGACTTCAAGGCAACAGTGAAGCCACAACTAGTGACTGGAACTTTTCCTTTACCCCGACCGGAAGACCTTTTTGACAAACTGTGCCTGGGTAAATATTTTTCGAAGTTGGACCTAGCAGATGCGTACTTGCAAATACGGGTGGACGAAGACTCCCAGCGCGTTTTGGTGGTTAACACGCATCTTGATTTGTACCGATTCAAACGACTGCCATTTGGGTGTGCATCCGCCCCTGCATTGTTTCAGCAATATCTACAAACTGTTTGTGCGTCGGTCCCTACTGCAGCAAACTATCCGGACGATATTGTGATCTCCGGAAAGACGGAAGAAGAACATTTAGCCAATCTCAGAACATTATTTCAGGTCTTGCGACAAAATGGTCTTCGCTTGCGGAAGGACAAATGTGCGTTTTTTGCTCGTGACTTACCCTATCTGGGACACGTACTCAATCCCCAAGGCATACATCCCAGTCCAGAGCACCTCCGTGCCATACAAGACATTACTATCATCGCTATGTGCGCCACGCCTCTTCCATTTCAGCTCCGCTTCATCGCTTACGCCGTAAAGGTGATCCGTTCGTCTAGACGACGGAATGCGAACGCGCCTTTCGCCAGTTGAAATCAGCGTTGCTTTCCAATACTTGCCTTACGCCATTCGATCCCCGGAAGCCCCTTTTGTTGATGGTGGATGCATCGGATTTCGGGATCGGTGCTGTGCTTGCGCACAAAGATGGTTCGCACGATCGCCCTATTGCCTTTGCGTCCAAATTGCTCTCGTCTGCGCAAAGAAATTATTCACAGATCGAGAAAGAAGCATTGGCTCTCGTATTTGGTGTTACAAAGTTTCATGATTTCTTGTATGGTCGTCACTTTACCATCATCACAGACCACAAACCTTTGATATCGCTTTTTCATCCGACCAAGCCTGTACCCCCACGTACAGTGCAGAAATTCATTCGCTGGTCTATTTTCCTCTCGCAGTACCGCTACGATATCTTGTATCGGTCCACTGCTAAGCACGGTAACGCCGATGCGTTGTCCCGTTTGCCTGTTGCTGCGGATAGAGCATTCGATTCCTCCGAACTTGCTTGCATGTTCATTGATTCGGAAACCGATGACGTGGTAGACTCGTTTCCGATTGATTTTCGTCGTGTAGCTACAGCCACAGCTGCCGACCCTGTCCTTGCTACCGTTCTGCGTTTTGTTGCTATGCAATGGCCCTTGTCAAAGTCGCGGATCGAGAATCCGTTGGTTCGCCGATTTTTTGCTCACAAGGAGAGACTTTTTGTACGATGTGGTGTTTTGCTGTTGCGTTCTGGTAATGATCAGTCCAGGGTCGTGGTCCCACATTCCCTTAACTGTTCCAGACCTCACGCCAGCCTGCGTGAGCTTAAACGCGTGCCTTTCGGCTTCCTCCTAGTGGCTTGGCTGTCCCGTCAAGTCACAACAGTATCAATGTTTACAACTTCTGCACTTACACTCCATACGTTTAACCCAGGATAGCTGATGCCAGTAGCAACCAAAATTACTAATGTTGTGCAAGTCGACAACACACCATTTTTAAACTACGGCAACTTGGCGCCACGAGCTCCGATTGGCCGTGTCATTGCCCTGATGCCGTTTGTCGGTTGACGGGTAGCGCTATTGTTGTCAGTTCACACATACAAACGTCCCTCGCCCCGTCACTGCCCCAGCGTGATATGCACATGTGTCGAATAGGTCTTGCTGTTTGTCTCCACCTCACGTCAGAGGCATTCACATGTAAGCTTCACCTGGGAGAACACACTCGTCACCTGCGATTTACTCATACAGTAAGCATGCCGGCACAGTATTCGTTTGAAGAACCGCGAGATATGGTTTTTGTTTCTGGACTATCCGACGGTAAGGCGCATGTTGCTCGACGGTTGTATCTGGAACAGTACCCTGCAATCGTTTACAGGAATTCACCGGCGACTCTTCGAAACAGTCTCGTTAGCAGGATAAAATGGTGAAGCTGGAAGACCTCGAACACGATGGGATGCTGCAATTGAAGAGACTGTTCACGATTGCTTCGAGAAAACATCTATGATAAGTACTCAAGCGGTTGGACACAACATGGGGATCACTCATCGGTCAGTCTGGGATGTTTTGAGGGATGACTGACAGCGTCCACTTAGTTTCCATCCTGTCCAAGACCTAAACCTTGTGGCGGACTATGAAAACAGGCTAGGATTTTGCTGGTGGTTTCGCCGACGTGTTGCGCGAGTCCCCGCCATTGTGTTGTTTACCGACGAGTGCACCATCCATCGGGACGGCCTTAACAACATTCGAAACGTTCATTACTGGGCAATGGGAAATCCTCACGTCACGTACGTCCACGGACACCAGGAACGATTTTCGCTCAACATTTGGGCAGGCATTTTGTGAGACCATCTGATTTTGCCGGTCCGTCTACCTCCTCGACTTACAAGGGAAAATTACTTTCACTTTTTGCAAGAAACTCTACCTGGCCTGCTGGAAGATGTTGCCCTGGACATACGGCTACGCACGTGGTTGCAGCATGATGGGGCGCCCACACACAACAGTCGCGCCGTGAGCGGATATTTAAAAGAACTCTTCGACGGCCGGGTAATTAGCACAAGTGCTCGTGGGACATGGCCCCCGCAATCACCAGACCTCACGCTACCAGACTTTTTCCTGTTGGGATTCTTCAAGGTCCTAGTTCACTCACCCGGCCGCGAACCACCTAGAAACGAAGAGCAGTTAATGGATGGCATTCAACAAGCCGCCAATCACATCAGGGCAATTCCAGGAATCTTTGAAAGAGTTCGGCAAAACACCAATCGACGTTGCCAAGCTTGTGTCGCGTCAAATGTTCACCACTTCGAGTACCTACTTGCAGTAAACAATGTCCTAGCTAAAAAACGGCCATTTTCGTGGCCGACACAATTTGTAAAAGACTTTCTGTAGGCGAACTAACATCTGTTGACGAGTTTGTTCCAAGTACGTCTAATCATGAAACTACAATGGATGCGTGAGAACCCCAGTGGATTCGCCCCCAGCCCCAGAGTGGAAGGCTGGCGCGCCACCACCGAGCGTGCGGGCCGCCTTGGATACATCGCGATCTCCGGCAGGCAATGCATTCGCGGTAATCTGTATGTTAGGTGTGTTGCATACGCATCGGCCGTTACCTACGATCGCTTTGTTTACATATGCAATCAGTGCCTTGCTATATTCCCCTAAAAACCGGAAGACTTCAAACATCTAGAAACTGAGTGGTCATATACAGGGTGGTCCATTGATATTGACCGGGCCAAATATCTCACGAAATAAGCATCAAACGAAAAAACAGGAAGTGTTCAGCCACATGTGAAACGTCAACCACGACCTGCAACAAATGATGATGCCCAAGTAGGTGTTTTAGCTGCTGTGGCGGCTAATCCCCACACCAGTAGCAGACAAATTGCGCGAGAATCGGTTATCTCAAAAACGTCGGTGTTGAGAATGCTGCATCAACATCATTGCACCTGTACCATATTTCTATGCACCAGAAATTGCATGGCGACGACTTTGAACGTCGTGTACAGTTCTGTCACTGGGCACAAGAGAAATTACGGGACGATAACAGATTCTTTGCACGCTTGCTATTTAGCGACGAAGCGTCATTCACCAACAGCGGTAACGTAAACCGGCATAATATGCGCTATTGGGCAACGGAAAATCCACGATGGCAGCGACAAGTGGAACATCAGCGACCTTGGCGGGTTAATGTATGGTGCGGCATTATGGGAGGAAGGATAATTGGCCCCCATTTTATCGATGGCAATCTAAATGGTGCAATGTTTGCTGATTTCCTACATAATGTTCTACCGATGTTACTACAAGATGTTTCATTGCACGACAGAATGGCCATGTACTTCCAACGTGATGGATGTCTGGCACATGGCGCGCGTGCGGATGAAGCGGTATTGAATAGCATATTTCATGACAGGTGGATTGGTCGTCGAAGCCCCGCACGTTCACCGGATCTGACGTCCCCGGATTTCTTTCTGTGGGGAAAGCTGAAGGATATTTGCTATCATGGTCCACCGACAACGCCTGACAACATGCGTCAGCGCATTGTCAGTGCATGTGCGAATATTACGGAAGGCTAACTACTCGGTGTTGAGAGGAATGTCGTTACACGTATTGCCAAATGCATTGAGGTTGACGGACATCATTTTGAGCATTTATTGCAGTAATGTGGTATTTACAGGTAATCACGCTATAACAGCATGCGTTCTCAGAAATGATAAGTTCACAAAGGTACATGTATCACATTGGAACAACCGAAATAAAATGTTCAAACGTACCTACGCCCTGTATTTTAATTTAAAAATCCTACATGTTACCAACTGTTCGTCTAAAATTGTGAGCCGTATGTTTGTATCTACACTCCTGGAAATTGAAATAAGAACACCGTGAATTCATTGTCCCAGGAAGAGGAAACTTTATTGACACATTCCTGGGGTCAGATACATCACATGATCACACTGACAGAACCACAGACACATAGACACAGGCAACAGAGCATGCACAATGTCGGCACTAGTACAGTGTATATCCACCTTTCGCAGCAATGCAGGCTGCTATTCTCCCATGGAGACGATCGTAGAGATGCTGGATGTAGTCCTGTGGAACGGCTTGCCATGCCATTTCCACCTGGCGCCTCAGTTGGACCAGCGTTCGTGCTGGACGTGCAGACCGCGTGAGACGACGCTTCATCCAGTCCCAAACATGCTCAATGGGGGACAGATCCGGAGATCTTGCTGGCCAGGGTAGTTGACTTACACCTTCTAGAGCACGTTGGGTGGCACGGGATACATGCGGACGTGCATTGTCCTGTTGGAACAGCAAGTTCCCTTGCCGGTCTGGGAATGGTAGAACGATGGGTTCGATGACGGTTTGGATGTACCGTGCACTATTCAGTGTCCCCTCGACGATCACCAGTGGTGTACGGCCAGTGTAGGAGATCGCTCCCCACACCATGATGCCGGGTGTTGGCCCTGTGTGCCTCGGTCGTATGCAGTCCTGATTGTGGCGCTCACCTGCACGGCGCCAAACACGCATACGACCATCATTGGCACCAAGGCAGAAGCGACTCTCATCGCTGAAGACGACACGTCTCCATTCGTCCCTCCATTCACGCCTGTCGCGACACCACTGGAGGCGGGCTGCACGATGTTGGGGCGTGAGCGGAAGACGGCCTAACGGTGCGCGGGACCGTAGCCCAGCTTCATGGAGACGGTTGCGAATGGTCCTCGCCGATACCCCAGGAGCAACAGTGTCCCTAATTTGCTGGGAAGTGGCGGTGCGGTCCCCTACGGCACTGCGTAGGATCCTACGGTCTTGGCGTGCATCCGTGCGTCGCTGCGGTCCGGTCCCAGGTCGACGGCCACGTGCACCTTCCGCCGACCACTGGCGACAACATCGATGTACTGTGGATACCTCACGCCCCACGTGTTGAGCAATTCGGCGGTACGTCCACCCGGCCTCTCGCATGCCCACTATACGCCCTCGCTCAAAGTCCGTCAACTGCACATACGGTTCACGTCCACGCTGTCGCGGCATGCTACCAGTGTTAAAGACTGCGATGGAGCTCCGTATGCCACGGCAAACTGGCTGACACTGACGGCGGCGGTGCACAAATGCTGCGCAGCTAGCGCCATTCGACGGCCAACACCGCGGTTCCTGGTGTGTCCGCTGTGCCGTGCGTGTGATCATTGCTTGTACAGCCCTCTCGCAGCGTCCGGAGCAAGTATGGTGGGTCTGACACACCGGTGTCAATGTGTTCTTTTTTCCATTTCCAGGAGTGTATTACAGCGCCATCTATCACAAAGCGAAATAAGTGGTCCTAGTGAAACATTCATATTTATTTACGTACTACACGAATATGTAATAAAAAATGGGGGTTCCTATTTATAAAAACGCAGTTGATATCCGTTTGATCTATGGCAGCGCCATCTAGCGGGCCTACCATAGTGCCATCTGGTTTTCCCCTTCAAGGTAGACAAGTTTCGTTCTTTGTAGTTTTTTTCGTTTGACGCTTATTTCGTGAGATATTTGGCCCGGTCACGATCAATGGACCACCCTGTATAAAGGGCTGTGTAACCTATGGGAAATTAGTGCGCGACCAGCGTTCTTCAGCATGCGCCATCCCTCGGTATTTCGGGAATTCTACAATACAAGGACCATCGACAACAACACAGAAGCCAAGTGTAAATACTGCAGAACAATATATATCGTCTTCAGAAGTGTAGACTCCGTCCACGGTCCATCGCAGGAAGCTGTACAAAGAACAGGAACGTTTCAAGGACCACTTCTGAAGGATCTAATGTAACGTCGATGTCTACTGCGTCTGCAACCTCACCTGATTAGCTATCTAGTCTCTCGAAAGCCACATCAACAGTTTTGCCGGCCGCGGTGGTCTAGCGGTTCTAGGCGCTCAGTCCGGAACCGCGCGACTGCTATGGTCGCAGGTTCGAATCCTGCCTCGGGCATGGATGTGTGTGATGTCCTTAGGTTAGTTAGGTTTAAGTAGTTCTAAGTTCTAGGGGACTGATGACCACAGATGTTAAGTCCCCATAGTGCTCAGAGCCATCAACAGTTTTACTGGGCACATCAATTTATGACAGAGACGTAGACGAAATTTCTTATGCTTCAGGAGCCTCGTTATCAGTGCTAGAACCCAATCCTGAAGGAAAGCTTTTCATTTTCTTCATTCTGGCTACGAACCACCTCACTACTATGCCATGGGTACAACGTTGTTCAGCACTGAATATCAAAGTGTTCACGCTGTTGTCACAGATAAGACTAAGTGATCAAATGTTCTCGCTCTAATTTCTGGTGGCTGGGCAAATGTGTCCTTATACTAAGTGATTCATATCATTATTACAACACCAGAAACTCCAGAACCAATTTTCTTCAAGAGTATTAGTCCTGGTGAGTGCAAGGAAACAGCACAATTCATCGCCTCAAACGTTATCACAGTAATTCAAGAGATACAGGTCGAAAACTTTATCGAGGTGGTCAACGACAATGCAAGACTTACGCAAGTTGCCTCGACAATAGTAGAAGAAAAGATATGCATATAAATTGTGTAGGATTTGCTGCTCACATGTTCAGTCTTTTCATCAAAGACATCATCGCTGTACCTGCAACTGCAGTAGCTGTTCCAGCTCAGTTAGAAAATAATCAAAGCATTCAAATTCAGTTATGCACCTCATGCTCGGTTGGAATCGAAGCAGAAAGAAAAGTATTGGAATTCGGTTCTAACATCGAAACGTCCCTTACCAACTCGTTGGGTTGGAGCTTAAATGAGTTTTCAGAGCCTGATAAAGAACAATGAGGCTATTCTAGAATCCATTGTTTCTCCTTCAGTTCGTTTCGGTAACACAAGAAAAATAGTTCAATGCTATCTCCAGAAGATCAGCTATGTATTACATCCTCTGCTGTAGCAAGTAAGTCAGATCCATGGTTTAAAGGCACTAGTCTGAATGTAGAATATGAAATCAATACACTGCAGTTCAGCAGCTCTTTGTGTCAGTTGTTGGGATGTGAAATAGGACGTACGCTTGTTAATGTTTCTGAATTTAGAGCTTTCCATGTTTCTACTCCAATGGTGATGAGGGGCTGCTGCGGAACATATTTCGTCTTGTACCTGCTGGAAAGCATTGTGTAACAGTGAGCCGCTCAGCTACTTCGGCCGTTAACTTTTCAGTATACCACCATCAGTCAACAGTTGCAAGCGAGCGGTGTTGGCCGGAGCGTGGAAGGATCCGTAGTAAAATCAGAAAAAGGCTTTATCCTACAGCAACCGAGAAGTTAGTTTCTGTGCAGTGGAACGCACGTTATATGGAAGACACTAGGTTTGAGTCTTCAAAACTTTCAGGTAGATGCTCTGAATATACTACAGTCCAGATTAAAGACACTGACAGAGAAACGGAGTAATGTTAATTTCAACTGAAAAGTACAAGTTTTATTTTAATCACAATGAGCAAAGTCATGATCAAAACAACAGTTTTCGGTGATTATCATTTTTGAATTTCTCATTAATTTTCTTAAATTGTTCCATTTTGTGTTGAAAATTATTTTATACATTCGAATTAATTTAGCGTAAATTTCGGACAAAATTGCAGTCTTATGACCGAAAAGATACAATGTTAATTACGTTACGTTTACAGGTAAGTAAAGTAGCATTCTTGAGCGACTTTCACAATCTTTAGTTGCATTTCTTTTACTTCATATCATGAAATGTATTTCCATAGTAGTTGTGTTTCCCAATAATACAAAATACAACATATGAAAAATTTAAAATTTTTGTACTATAATTTGAAAATAAACAATAGTTATAGCATAATTGAAATTGTTCGTATTTAATACAGGTTTTGTTCGAAAATTATTGATTTAGTACGTGAAACAGAGGAATGTTGCAGTAAAAATAAAAAAAAAGGTAGTAATAACAGGGAATTCTTGCCTTTGATGATGATGAAGAACGTTATATTGGTTACAAAGTAACGAAGATAGGTGTATAGGCTTTTTCCATTTGTGCATATATATTTCACTTTCATCAAAAGTAATTGCTTTGTTTACATGAAAGCGCAGAAAATACGTCATCAACTCATTTTTTACTTATAAAATGCAATTTATGTTCTGTAGGAATAGAGAATATACAATGGACTAACACTGAACGATGTTCGGTTCTAATTATGTCCGAAACAAAAAAACCGAAGACAGGTCGTCGGTTCCCAGTTCCTCTCTTACACATTCATTGATCTTTCTCTTCCAACAATATTACCGGCAATCCTACCGTTTACTACGTCATTTATGCACTGTATCAAAGCAATCAAACCATAGTTTTGGCAGAGCGCAGCTCTCCTCATACCGCATGTACTTGGAGGTACTAGCCAACCTAAAAACGTACTACTCCTAATAGCTGTGGGGATTAGTCCGCAGATGAAATAAATAGTTATGTAACGTTGTCCAGTACGCCTTCCTCAGTCACCAGTAAAAATATCTGGACTTATACCCCTAACACCAAATATATAACACTGATATATATATATATATATATATATATATATATATATATATATATATATATATATATATATGATTGTTTTTTATATTTTCCACACCTATGTTGGGCTACATGCTCCTCTTCAGTGCTAGTGTAAATTTATTTTTGCTCCCTCACAGAAATGTTGTAGACTTGTTTTTGGAGACTTTAATTTTGTAGCTGACGTGCTGAAAGCAGCTAAAAATTAAACTAAAATACCTAAAAATATCTACTAAAATTCTGTGGCGGTACAAAAATAAATTACATGACCACCAAAGATGTATATAAGGAACCGTCTCTGCTTTGCACAGGTAGCACCAAGATATCTACGGCCAGATGACTTATAAATTATACACACAAACCTTCCTCGTGAATATGTCTGTCTATTAGTGAAAACCGTATCAAAATCCTTGCAATAGCCCCTGAGAATAGCCTTCACAAACAGACAGAAAAACGCTGCGGGGGACTGCAATTTGTAGTGTGTAAGGAAGATCTGTATAGATCCTGGTAATGATAGTTTTGTGTGGCTCAATGTCGTGGTGCAAAACCCCCCTTTTTATAAAAAAAATATTTATTCATAAAAACCAATGTTATACAATCTAACCCACCACCTGCCGGCCGGAGTGGCCGAGCGGTTAAAGGCGCTACAGTCTGGAACCGCACGACCGCTACGGTCGCAGGTTCGAATCCTGCCTCGGGCATGGATGTGTGTGATGTCGTTAGGTTAGTTAGGTTTAAGTAGTTCTAAGTTCTAGGGGACTTATGACCACAGCAGTTGAGTCCCATAGTGCTCAGAGCCATTTGATTTTTTGAACCCACCACCTAAAATCATTAGTGGCTCGAAATTAGACACAATATTACATTTTAGCAGCATTTATCAAATCTTTTATATTCTACTGTTATATCAGCCACAGGAAGTTAGTTCTATCTATCTATATGGTCTATGAGTATCCATATAATTTACTGTTAGTCAATCATACTATCAACTCTAACCTACTTTACTACTAACAACTACATCCTGCAGCGTTACAGGTGTGCCAGTATATAACATAAACCTACTATTTCGTGGCCATGCCCACCGAGCTAATCCCAGTGGGTGTGCCCCTTGCACTGGGCTGGCCTTACCGCAATCGCTGCAGGTCTAAAGAAAAAGAACTTCCTACGATCTACTTCTACAAATAATAATAATAGTTTTTTATCAGTCATAATTGGTGTGCTATAGTTTCTAGTCGGTGTGGTCGCACCCTCCCCCTCCCTCTGGTCCTGGATGCGTTGGATCCCGATCGTCATTGACGGTCGGCCAGTACACACCCTGGCGGAATGGGATGGTGCGTGATGTCACATATTGGTTTCATATCTACTCGATCTCCCATCTATATTCCCTTAGGACCTTGGCGGATACCTCGTTAGCCAGTTTATCGATGATGGTGAAGGTAGTAGGGTCTCTAATAAGGTGAAAGGTGTCTGTGTTAGGCAATGAGTTTCGTAAGTTAGTTGCAACGTCGTCGAAAAGCGGACACTCGTAGACTACATGATCCGGTGTGCCCCAAACCGGCATAGATATGCCAGGTACGGGCCATGCCCAGTGAGGAAGTGCAGCAGTCCCTTACTAGGCTGGAAATGTTTCATCCTTAATCTTTCCTGAACGTTTGGTAATAATCGGTGAGTCCTTCTTCCTGTTTCATCCCCATCCCAGATTTCCTGCCAAAGTTCTATTCCCCTTCTTTTAATTGTTATTTTGTCCCCCACTCTGACCCCCATGATATCCCTAGTTTTTTCGATTTTCCCCTTTTTGACCCAATACCATACAGCCTGCTCCCTGATTTTTACATCAAGGGGGCACAGGCCCATGAGTATCAGTAATGCTCCTCCTGGTGATGTCCTATATGCCCCCACTGATATTAGTAGTATCATGTTTCGCTGCACTCTCCTCACGGCCATAGCAGGAACGACCCTCGTGAGCCTGTGGGCCCAGACCCCGGACCCATAGCCCACGATGGAGACAAGAATGGTGTTATGATAGAGCTTGATGAGGTTCGGTGGGAGATGAAATCGTCTGTGTCCTATGGTGATGAGATTGTTTAATACTTCTATCGACCTATGTGTTGCTACCTCAATGTGCCTGGCAAAGCTCCATTTTTCATCTAGCGTTACCCCTAGATATTTAGCCTCTCGACGACGTATAACTGGTGTGCCATCCATCCTAACTGTAGGGTTTCTGACCAACTGGCCCTTTAGGAGTAGGTAGGTGGATTTGTTTGGTGCTACTATTTGCTTGGTTCTATGGCACCATTGTGAAAGTAATGTCATGGTCCTCTCGATTTTTGGTTCCAATTCCTCTCGGCTCCGACCGCCAACCAACAGGAGGAGGTCATCAGCGTAAGCTATCACCTCTAGCACATCTGCACAGCTCTCCAGGGTCACAAGGAGAGGCTCCATATTGATATCCCAAAAGAGTGGCCCCAGGACAGAGCCCTGTGGACACCCCTTTGTTATCTTCTTGCCCACTCTTCCGCTAGGGGATGATAGCCAAACCTCCCTATCCATGCAATAGCTCCTAAGACACCCCTATAGCGGCCCTGGACACTCCTTCTCTCGCAAGCGAGAGAAGAGCGAAGACCACCACAGGTTGTCAAAGGCGCCACTGATGTCCACCATGATGCCAACTATGTACTTGTGTGTGGATGACCCGCAGACCTCAGCCGCCATGGCGATTGCGTCAGACGCAGAACGCCCCGGCCTAAAGTCAAACTGCCTGCTGCTCATTCAACAAAACACTCAGTGTGTCATGGGCCTGTCAGCCAGCAGCCTCTCCAACAATTTTCCTAGCAGATCCAACAGACATATGGGTCTGTAGGACTTGACCTCTTTAGGATCCTTATCCAATCCCTTTTTTTATTATTACCTTTTACATGAGCGACTTTCTGGTGAAAATCGACCACTCTAAGTACATGTGCCTTTCGCACCTGCGTGTAAATCAGCAGCCAAGCACGTCGCGAGTGTGTCTATGACGTCAGTGATCTATAGATCGTATCGAGTGTAGAGTTCTAAATTTCCCAGTATGCCGCACACTGCGCTTGCGCAGAAGCAGGAGGCTCTGTCGGTGTCTGCTGGCATCGAAAGTTAACCTATCCTGGCCGAGCTCACTTCTATTATACAAATAGATTTTGTGTTTTCGTGTATTATTATTGTCTTGGTTAATTTGTTCTCGTAATGCTTTAAAAGGGTTGCACTAGGTCTTCGTACTTTCCAAACTAGTGTTCTACAAGAGAGATGAAATGTCTGAAGGCAAAAAGGTATTGACATTATACAGAGAAGAATCCTTTGCTAAGCATTATACAGTTGTTCCAGTGTGGATGCAAGATACGTCCAAGCTCATGTGGGAACCAGGATGAACTGCCAGTAGGAGGAGAACGGGCAGGGACGCAACTAGCGTAGCACAGGATGTGAGTTTGGGTCAGATGGGGAGGGTGGGAGAGCCGAGGTGGTCAAATCGATCGCTCGTGTTTAGCGGGAAAACTGTGTTCGAGTCCTAGTTCTGCAAAAATTTTAGCCTGTCGCCTTTGGGTTTATTATATATATATATATATATATATATATATATATATATATATGGTGGTAAATTGATCGTGCCGGCCGGCCGGAGGGGCCGTGCGGTTCTAGGCGCTACAGTCTGGAACCGAGCGACCGATCCGGTCACAGATTCAAATCCTGCCTCGGGCATGGATGTGTGTGATGTCCTTAGCTTAGTTAGGTTTAATTAGTTCTAAGTTCTAGGCGACTGATGACCTCAGAAGTTAAGTTGCATAGTGCTCAGAGCCATTTGAACCATTTGATCGTGAGCAGACCACATATCTCATTAAATAAGCGTCAAACGAATAAACTACAAAGAACAAAACTTGTCTACCTTCAAGGGGGAAACCAAATGGCGCTATGGCAGGCCCGCTAGATGGCGCTGCCATAGGTCAAACGGATGTCAACCGCGTTTTTTTAAATATGAACCCTCATTTTTATTACATATTCGTGTAGTACGTAAAGAAATAGACACAAACATATGGCAAACAATTTTAGACGAACAGTTGGTAACAGGTAGGTTTTTAAATTAAAATACAGAACATAGGTACGTTTGAATATTTTATTTCGGTTGTTCCAGTGTGATACATGTGCCTTTGTGAACTCATCATTTCTGAGAACGCAAGCTGTTACAGCGTGATTACCTGTAAATACCACATTAAAGCAATAAATGCTCAAAATGATATCTGTCAACTTCAATGCATTTGGCAATACGTGTAACGACATTCCTCTCAACAGCTAGTAGTTCGCCTTCCGTAATGTTCGCACATACATTGACAATGCACTGACGCATGTTGTCAGGCGTTGTCAGTGGATCACGATAGCAAATATCCTTCAGCTTCCCCCACAGAAAGAAATCCGGAGACGTCAGATCCGGTGAACGTGCGGGCCATCGTATGGTGCTTCGACGACCAGTCCACCTGTCATGAAATATGCTATTCAATACCGCTTCAACCGCATCGAGCTATGTGCCGGACATCCATCATGTTGGAAGTACATCGCCATTCTGTCGTGCAGTGAAACATCTTGTAGTAACATAGGTAAAACATTACGTAGGAAATTAGGATACATTGCACCATTTAGATTGCTGTCGATAAAATGGGGGCCAATTATCATTCCTCCCATAATGCCACACCATACATTAACCCACCTATGTCGGTGATGTTCCACTTGTCGCAGCCGTCTTGGAATTTCCGTTGCCCAATAGTGCATATTATGCCGGTTTACGTTACCGCTGTTGGTGAATGACGCTTCGTCGCTAAATACAAAGCGTGCAAAATGTGGTGTCACCGCCAGACACCACACTTGCTAGGTGGTAGCTTTTAAATCGGCTGTGGTCCGCTAGTATACGACGGACCCGCGTGTCGCCACTGTCAGTAATTGCAGACCGAGCGCCACCACACGGCAGGTCTAGAGAGACGTACTAGCACTCGCCCCAGTTGTACAGCCGACGTTGCTAGCCATGGTTCACTGATAATTACGCTCTCATTTGCCGAGACGATAGTTAGCATAGCCTTCAGCTACAGTTGCTACGACCTAGCAAGGCGCCGTATTCAATTGCTATAATATTTCTGTATCATCAAGAGCAATGTTCTACAAATGTGGATTAAAGTTAAGTATTCCAGAAGCGACGTACTTTTATTTATAGCTTTCATTACGTATTCTGTTTCAGACCTCACGCCAGCCTGCGTGAGCTTATAGCGTGCATTTCGGCCTCTTCTAAAAACAGTGTTGGCAATTCTGCCGACACTTCACAAAAAATCTGTCATCGTCCCGTAATTTCTCTTGTGCCCAGTGGCAGAACTTCACGACGTTTAAAGTAGTCGCCATGCAATTCCTGGTGCATATAAATATGGTACGGGTGCAATCGATGTTGATGTAGCATTTTCAACAACGACGTTTTTGAGATTCCAGATTCTCGCGCAATTTGTTTGCTACTGATGTTCGGATTAGCCGCCACAGCAGCTAAAACACCTACTTGGGCATTATCATTTGTTGCAGGTCGTGGTTGACGTTTCACATGTGGCTGAACACTTCCTGTTTCCGTAAATAACGTATCTATCCGGCGAATGGTCCGGACACTTGGATGATGTCGTCCAGGATACCGAGCAGCATACATAGCACACGCCCGTTGGGCATTTTGATCACAATAGCCATACATCAACACGATATCGACCTTTTCCGCAATTGGTAAACGGTCCATTTTAACACGGGTAATGTATCACGAAGGAAATACAGTCGGCAATGGCGGAATGTTACGTGATACCACGTACTTATACGTTTGTGACTATTACAGCGCCATCTATCACAAAGCAAAAAAACTGGTCCAACTAAAACATTCATATTTCATTACGTAATACACGAATGTGTAATAAAAATGGGGATTCCTATTTTAAAAAAACGCTGTTGATAACCGTTTGAGCTATGGCAGCGCCATGTAGCGGTCCAACCATAGCGCCATCTGGTTTCCCTCTTCAAGCTAGACAAGTTTCGTTCTTTGTAGTTTTTTCTTTTGATGCTTTTTTCATCTGAAATTTGGTCCGGTCACGATCAATGGACCACCCTGTATATATTGTTGCCAGAACTATATACTTATATGGATATGGAGTCTCACCAACTGCGACATAATCGCGTGTACAAACAGTGATCCAATACTGTAAAATGCTCTTTTATTCCAGTCTCTGATCACAAATGAATTCTTTAGACGATGACCGGTTTCAGTCTGTAATGACCATCTTCAGATCTTTTTTACACCATGTCCTAAAGTGATACGGCCATAATGGCATGGAGTCTGTTCTTTTGGACATGGGTAGACATGTCCGAAAGAACAATACCCATAAAGGTAGTTAGTTCTGGCAAACCGGCCATGACATTCTTCTTCTGTGTGGATGCACTCATATTCCCCGAACTCTTACGGGACTTGGTAAGGATGTCTTGAACGAGTAATGAGTGTGTTGGTGTTGGACACTACGAATGTAGTGTGTGGACATACAAGGTGAGAATGTGGGTCTCGCGGGAGGCGTGCGCGAGATAGTCCCTGCAGTTGCGCTATTGTCTGTGCTCTCGGTGGCTCAGATGGGTAGAGCGTCTGTCATGTAAGCGGGAGATCCCCGGTTGGAGTCCCGGGCGGGGCACACGTTTCACCTGTCCCCGTTGATATATACCAACGCCCGTTAGCAGCTGAAGGTATTAATATAATTCTAATTTCGTTAAACTTAGGTTGCATGATAAATCAGTCTAATCTAAAAGCCGTAAATTCAACTAAATACCTAGGTATTACGATTACGAACAACTTAAGTTGGAAGGAACACATAGAAAATGTTGTGGAGAAGGCTAACCGAAGACTGCGTTTTATTGGCAGGACGCTTTGAAAATTTACAGATATACTAAGGAGACTGCCTACACTACGGTTGTCCGTCCTCTTTTAGAATACTGCTGCGCGGTGTGGGATCCTTACCAGATAGGACTGACGAAGTACCTCGAAAAAGTTGAAAGAAAGGCAGCACGTTTTTTATTATAGCGAAATACGGGAGAGAGTGTCACAGAAATGATACAGGATTTGGGGTGGACATCATTAAAAGAAAGACATTTTTCGATGCAACTGAATCTTCTCAAGAAATTCCAATCACTAACTTTCTCCTCCGAATGCGAAAATATTTTGTTAACACTGACCTACACAGGGAGGAACGATCACCATGATAAAATAAGAGAAATCAGAGCTCGTACGGAAAGATATAGGTGTTCATTCTTTCCACGCGCTATACGAGGTTGGAATGACAGAGAATTGTGAAGGTGGTTCGATGAACCCTCTGCCAGACACTTAAATGTGATTTGCAGAGTATCCATGTAGATGTAGATGCAGATGAAAAAAAGAAAGTGGCACCACGAAGGAATGATCCGAACTGAACGTAAATCGACAGATGTGATATACAAATCATTATAGTTTCAGAAAAAATGGATGATTTATGCGAGAGAAAGGGCTTCACAAACTGAGCAAGTCGACAATAGGTCGGTTCACCTCTGGCCCTTATGCAGGCAGTTATTCAGCTTGGCATTGATTGACAAAGTTGATGGATGTCCTCCTGAAGGACATTGTGAAAAAATTCTCTCCAGCTGGCACTCTAGATCATCAAAATTCCGAATTGGCTGGAGAGCCCTGCCCATAATGCTACATACGTCGTCAGCTAGGAAGAGGTCCGGCGACCGTGCTGGCCAAGGTAGTGCTTAATATGCGGGCCAGCGTTATCTTGCTGAACTCTAAGAAAGGATAGCTTGTCATGAAGAGCAACAAAACGGAGCGTAGAATACCTTCAACGAACCGCTGTGCAGTAAGGGTGCTATGGATGTGTGAATGACAACCAGAGCGATGGTGTAAAAGCACACCCCAGACCATCACACTTGGATGTCTGGCCATATGGCCGGCGAGAATCAGGTTGGTGTCACACAACTGTCTGGTGGTGCAGACAGTGGCTGTGCAGTAAGGGTGCTATGGATGTGTGAATGACAACCAGAGCGATGGTGTAAAAGCACACCCCAGACCATCACACTTGGATGTCTGGCCATATGGCCGGCGACAATCAGGTTGGTGTCACACCACTGTCTGGTGGTGCAGACAGTGGCTGTGCAGTAAGGGTGCTATGGATGTGTGAATGACAACCAGAGCGATGGTGTAAAAGCACACACCAGACCATCACACTTGGATGTCTGGCCATATGGCCGGCGACAATCAGGTTGGTGTCACACCACTGTCTGGTGGTGCAGACATTGGCTGTGCAGTAAGGGTGCTATGGATGTGTGAATGACAACCAGAGCGATGGTGTAAAAGCACACCCCAGACCATCACACTTGGATGTCTGGCCATATGGCCGGCGACAATCAGGTTGGTGTCACACCACTGTCTGGTGGTGCAGACAGTGGCTGTGCAGTAAGGGTGCTATGGATGTGTGAATGACAACCAGAGCGATGGTGGAAAAGCACACACCAGACCATCACACTTGGATGTCTGGCCATATGGCCGGCGACAATCAGGTTGGTGTCACACCACTGTCTGGTGGTGCAGACATTGGCTGTGCAGTAAGGGTGCTATGGATGTGTGAATGACAACCAGAGCGATGGTGTAAAAGCACACCCCAGACTATCACACTTGGATGTCTGGCCATATGGCCGGCGACAATCAGGTTGGTGTCACACCACTGTCTGGTGCGACTCCACACGAGTCTTCCGCCTGGAATGTCATTCACTGTAGTAACATTGTCTTCAGTGTCGAGTACGGCTTTGAACTGATGACCAGTGAAGATGTGTCTGGATACGCCCCAGACAACGGAGGGATACCAGCCTGACCGTTGCCCGCCATACAACCCGACAACGAAGGGTGATGGTCTCGGGTGTCATTTCTTATCATAGCAAGACCCATTCGTTTGTCATCCGAGGCATCCTTACAGCACAGCGGTACGTTGGCGATATTACGCGCCCCGTTATGTTGACCTTCACGGAAAGCCATTCACGGCTTACATTTCAGCAAGACAATGAACGGCCTCCCATGGCGAAGGTTTCTACTGCTTGTCTTTCAAACCCTACTGTGCCCAGCAAGGTCGCTCTCGATCTCTCTCTATCTAAGAAAGCTTGGAGCATTACATGCAGGATTTTGACGATTTGACGAGCCAATTGCCCAGGTCGTATTCGTTAATTAAAATCAACGTTTCTCTTTCAAGTTAAAGCTTACTTGTAAAGTCGGAATGAGCAAAATATTGTTGTACGTGTTAGGATAAGCTTTTCAATCTTTTCCTTTTTTCTTAAGGGCAGTGATAAGAGATATTGTGGTCTTTGGTATCATGTTGCACGAGAAAATCGTCATGTGAATGTTCTGCGAGTGCAATTGACGCTTTGTGAGGATGTTACCGGCGTCTTGTCGCGGCAGTAAGAGGGTCGGAGACTATTGCCGACATTACCTGCCGGGCTTCGCTTATTTGTTCATGAGACCCAGAAAATATTAGATACAGGCTGCCAGGTAGATGCAATTTTCCTTGACTTCCGGAAGGCGTTCGATACAGTTCCACACTGTCGCCTGATAAACAAAGTAAGAGCCTACGGAATATCAGACCAGCTGTGTGGCTGGATTGAAGAGTTTTTAGCAAACAGAACACAGCATCCAGAATGAGATTTTCACTCTGCAGAGTGAAAATCTCATTCTGGAAACATCCCCTAGGCTGTGGCTAAGCCATGTCTCCGCAATATCCTTTCTTTCAGGAGTTCTAGTTCTGCAAGGTTCGCAGGAGAGCTTCTGTAAAGTTTGGAAGGTAGGAGACGTGGTACTGGCAGAAGTAAGGCTGTGAGTACCGGGCGTGAGTCGTGCTTCGGTAGCTCAGATGGTAGAGCACTTGCCCGCAAAAGGCAAAGGTCCCGAGTTCGAGTCTCGGTCGGGCACACAGTTTTAATCTACCTGGAAGTTTCTGAACACAGCATGTTGTTCTCAACAGACAGACGTCTACAGACGTTAAAGTAATCTCTGGCGTGCCACAGGGGAGTGTTATGGGATCATTGCTTTTCACAATATACAGGGTGTTTCAAAAATGACCGGTATATTTGAAACGGCAATAAAAACTAAACGAGCAGCGATAGAAATACACCGTTTGTTGCAATATGCTTGGGACAACAGTACATTTTCAGGCAGACAAACTTTCGAAATTACAGTAGTTACAATTTTCAACAACAGATGGCGCTGCAGTCTGGGAAACTCTATAGTACGATATTTTCCACATATTCACCATGCGTAGCAATAATATGGCGTAGTCTCTGAATGAAATTACCCGAAACCTTTGACAACGTGTCTGGCGGAATGGCTTCACATGCAGATGAGATGTACTGCTTCAGCTGTTCAATTGTTTCTGGATTCTGGCGGTACACCTGGTCTTTCAAGTGTCCCCACAGAAAGAAGTCACAGGGGTTCATGTCTGGCGAATAGGGAGGCCAATCCACGCCGCCTCCTGTATGTTTCGGATAGCCCAAAGCAATCACACGATCATCGAAATATTCATTCAGGAAATTAAAGACGTCGGCCGTGCGATGTGGCCGGGCACCATCTTGCATAAACCACGAGGTGTTCGCAGTGTCGTCTAAGGCAGTTTGTACCGCCACAAATTCACGAAGAATGTCCAGATAGCGTGATGCAGTAATCGTTTCGGATCTGAAAAATGGGCCAATGATTCCTTTGGAAGAAATGGCGGCCCAGACCAGTACTTTTTGAGGATGCAGGGACGATGGGACTGAAACATGGGGCTTTTCGGTTCCCCATATGCGCCAGTTCTGTTTATTGACGAAGCCGTCCAGGTAAAAATAAGCTTCGTCAGTAAACCAAATGCTGCCCACATGCATATCGCCGTCATCAATCCTGTGCACTATATCGTTAGCGAATGTCTCTCGTGCAGCAATGGTGGCGGCGCTGAGGGGTTGCTGCGTTTGAATTTTGTATGGATAGAGGTGTAAACTCTGGCGCATGAGACGATACGTGGACGTTGGCGTCATTTGGACCGCAGCTGCAACACGGCGAACGGAAACCCGAGGCCACTGTTGGATCACCTGCTGCACTAGCTGCGCGTTGCCCTCTGTGGTTGCCGTACGCGGTCGCCCTACCTTTCCAGCACGTTCATCCGTCATGTTCCCAGTCCGTTGAAATTTTTCAAACAGATCCTTTATTGTATCGTTTTTCGGTCCTTTGGTTACATTAAACCTCCGTTGAAAACTTTGTCTTGTTGCAACAACACTGTGTTCTAGGCGGCGGAATTCCAACACCAGAAAAATCCTCTGTTCTAAGGAATAAACCATGTTGTCCACAGCACACTTGCACGTTGTGAACAGCACACGTTTACAGCAGAAAGACGACGTACAGAATGGCGCACCCACAGACGGCGTTGTCTTCTATATCTTTCACATCACTTGTAGCGCCATCTGTTGTTGAAAATTGTAACTACTGTCATTTCGAAAGTTTGTCTGCCTGAAAATGTACTGTTGTCCCAAGCATATTGCAACAAACGGTGTATTTCTATCGCTGCTCGTTTAGTTTTTATTGCCGTTTCAAATATACCGGTCATTTTTGAAACACCCTGTATATAAATGACCTAGAAGATGGAGTCGGAAGTTCCATGCGGCTTTTCGCGGATGATGCTGTAGTATACAGAGAAGTTGCAGCATTAAAAAATTGCAGCGAAATGCAGGAAGATCTGCAGCGGATAGGCACTTGGAGCAGGGAGTGGCAACTGACCTTTAACATAGACAAATGTGATGTATTGCGAATACATAGAAAGAAGTATCCTTTATTGTATGATTATATGATAGCGGAACAAACACTGGTAGCAGTACTTCTGTGAAATATCTGGGAGTATGCGTACGGAACGATTTGAAGTGGAATGATCACATAAAATTAATTGTTGATAAGGCGGGTGCCAGGTTGAGATTCATTGGGAGAGTCCTTAGAAAATGTAGTCCATCAACAAAGGAGTTGGCTTACAAAACACTCGTTCGACCTATACTTGAATATTGTTCATCTGTGTGGGATCTGCACCAGGTCGGGTTGAGAGAGTAGATAGAGAAAATCCAGAGAAGAGCGGCGCGTTGCGTCACAGCGGTATTTGGTAAGCGTGATAGCGTTACGGAGATGTTTAGCAAACTCAAGTGGCAGACTCTGCAAGAGAGGCGCTCTGCATCGCGGTGTAGCTTGCCGTCCATGTTTCGACAGGGTGCGTTTCTGGATGAGGTATCGAATATGTTGCTTCTCCCTACTTATACCTCCGGAGGAGATCACGAATGTAAAATTAGAGAGATTCGAGCGCGCACAGAGGCTTTCCGACAGTCGTTCTTCCCGCGAACCATACGCGACTGGAACAGGAAAGGGAGGTAATGACAGTGGCACGTAAAGTGCCCTCCGCCACACACCGTAGATGTAGATGTAGAAGGCTGAGGACTCTGCTTCCCACTCTCAACTTGCTGTTGCCAGAGGGTGTCCACAGCACGGCCCGGCTGTGCTGCTGACTCGTGCAGCGTCTCGTCATTGTCCACAAACACCCCACCAGATGGCACGTCAGCAAGGGTGACGTGACGACTGGCAAGACGGCTGCAAGGGCCCATGTATGCGGCCGCCTGATGTCGGCCGGGTACCGATGCGGATTAGAATATATCTGGCTGTGCCAGACGCGCGTCCAAAACCACTGTGCTGGTCAACGAAATCGTGAAACGGTTCTTCATCTACTGAGATGGATAAATATGGCAAACATACTGTCATTCCATGGGGGCGTGATGAATCTCCAACTATACTGTGTTTATGAAATGACAACAGTAAAATGGGTTGGTCGATGTTCCCTGGTCGTTTAGGGTGGCACGCAGAAGAGCCATTAAGTGCCATCCTTGCGCGGGAATATCCAGCCAACCATAACGTACCTTTTCAACCTCTGAGTTGTGTGAATTAAGCGGATGAGATCAGCGGTCGGAGAGGGCGTATCTGTGTAGAGACACCATTTACCCCCGACGTCAGCCGTAATATAACATGACGCTGTGTATTGGTGCTAGCCTACTGATAACAGACTCTGGTCCATGTTCTTTGCTGCAGAGGTCGGCGCACGGATGAGCCAGTAAATATCACACTCGTCCAAGGATATCCAGCTGACTGTAGATATACCGAGCTAGGAGAACGGGAGAGATGCTTGAAGCTCTTTATCTGGAACAAGTTGCATCACATTTAAGGTTTTGAAGCCTCTTGTGCCCCGCCTCCTCTCATTTCTCTCAGTTTTTTTATTTGATATTATTTTATTAATGTGTCTCAGTGGGTGTGCGTCCAGATAGTTCGTTGCTGTAAATGAAATCGGTAATGAGTACTCTGACTTTTGTGATATTTCAACTGGTGTTGGGGCATTGCTTGTGGCAGAAAAACGTTAGATCGGGCTGGGTCGACTTTTCTGAAAATACACACATCAGAAAAAAGTTTTACGTCACTTCGGTTCCGAGAGATACGGAACTTGTGCAGAAAATAGGAATAGATATCAACACAAACATAATTTCCGCCCTTTCTATTGCTCATGAAAACCACACATTGCATATTGTACCACCATACAGCAAGACCTTCAGATGTTGTGGTCCAGATTGCTGTACACAGTGGTACTTATGATACCCAGTAGCATCTCCTTTTCATTGATGCATGCCTGTATTCGTTGTGGCATACTATCCACAAGTTCATCAAGGTACTGTTGGTCCAGATTGCCCCACCCCTCAACGGCGATTCGGTGTAGATCCCTAAGAGAGGTTGGTGGGTCACGTCGCCCATAAACAGACCTTTTCAATCCATCCCAGGCTTGTTCGATAGGGTTCATGTCTGGAGAACATGCTGGCCACACTAGTCGAGCGATGTCATTATCCTGAAGGAAGTCATTCACAACATGTGTGCCGGCCGGAGTGGCCGAGCGGTTAAAGGCGCTACAGTCTGGAACCGCACGACCGCTACGGTCGCGGGTTCGAATCCTGCCTCGGGCATGGATGTGTGTGATGTCCTTAGGTTAGTTAGGTTTAAGTAGTTCTAAATTCTAGGGGACTTCTGACCACAGCAGTTGAGTCCCATAGTGCTCAGAGCCATTTGAACAACATGTGCACGATGGGGGCGCGATTTTTTGTCCATGAAGACGAATGCCTCGCCAATATGCTGCCGATATGGTTGTACTATACGTCGTAGGATGGCATACATGTTTCGTACAGCCGTTACGGTGCCTTGCATGACTACCAGCGACCTACGTAAGCCCCACATAATGCCACCCCAAAACATCAGGGAACCTCCACCTTGCTGCAGTTGCTCGACAGTGTGTCTAAGGCATTCAGCCTGACCGGATTGCCTACAAACACGTCTCCAACGATTGTCTGGCTGAAGGCTTATGCGACACTCATCGATGAAGAGGCCGGCCAGTGTGGCCACGCGGTTAAAGGCGCTTCAGTCTGGAACCGCGCGACCGCTACGGTCGCAGGTTCGAATCCTGCCTCGGGCATGGATGTGTGTGATATCCTTAGGTTAGTTAGGTTTAAGTAGTTCTAAGTTCTAGGGGACTGATGACCTCAGATGTTAAGTCCCATAGTGCTCAGAGCCTCGATGAAGAGAACGTGATGCCAGTCCTCAGCTGCGCTTCTGCAGCGCGCTGCATGGTGTCGTGGTTGCAAAGATGGACCTCGCCATGGACGTCGGGAGTGAAGTTGCGCATCATGCAGCCTATTGCGCACAGTTTGAGTCGTAACACGACGTCCTGTGGCTGCGCGATAAGTATTATTCAACATGGTGGCGTTGCTGTCATGGTTCCTCCGAGCCACAATCCGAAGGTAGCGGTCATCCGCTGCGGCCTGAAGCGGGCATGTCATCGACAGTTCCTGCCTCTGTGTATATCCTCCGTGTCCGAACAACATCGCTTTGGTTCACTCCGAGACGCCTGGACACTTCCCTAGTTGAGAGCCCTTCCTGGCACAAAGTAACAATGCGGACGCGATCGAACCGCACTATTGACCGTCTAGGCATGGTTGAACTACAGACACACGAGTCGTGTAAATCCTTCCTGATGGAAGGACTGCCGGCCGGAGTGGCCGAGCGGTTCTAGGCGCTTCAGTCTGGAGCCGCGCGACCGCTACGGTTGCAGGTTCGAATCCTGCTTCGGGCATGGATGTGTGTGATGTCCTTAGGTTAGTTAGGTTTAAGTAGTTCCCGGCGACTGATGACCTCAGAAGTTAAGTCGCATAGTGCTCAGAGCCATTTGAACCATTTGATGGAAGGACTGCTACTGACCGGCTGTCGGACTCCCTCCGTCTAATAGGCGCTACTCATGTACGGTTGTTTATATCTTTGGGCGGATTTAGTGACATATCTGAACAGTCAAAAGGACTGTGTCTGTGATACAATATCCTCAGTCAACGTCTATCTTCAGGAGTTCTGGGAACTGGGGTGATGCAAAGCTTTTTTTTATGTGTGCAGGAGGAGCAGTGGAAAGTACTACGTGGCGGCTCCTCAGGGAGTCCAGTCTGCTACAGCTCTTCTCCATTGTATTAGGCTTGAAGCGAAGATTTTCTGGTGCCAGCGTTAACCGTTTTACTGGTATTTGCCGTCTGGGCTTCGCTTGGCCAACGTCAGGTGATACTATTGATTTCAGTGGTTCTTGGAATCCCAGATTTGTAGCCACGGGATATACTTCACACCGGTGCCTAGCGTCCGAGCAATATTTTGTTCGTTTCTGTCATCGGCTTTTCACGGCTGCCTTCACACGTCCCGCAAAATGCAGGGAGTTGACTGGGCAGTTAAGGAAGACGCGATGTCACATCAGAGAAAATTGGCGTCAGACACCATGATGGGTACAAAAAATTTTGCTATTTGCCATAGTAGGATTGCACTGAGTGCACTGAACACAGGTGATTGGCACATTTTCCCGTAGACTCCGATGATTGGGAACATTCCCATGGTGGGATCGCAATCAATAGTTTTTGGTGTTGGTGCGCTGTGCACTAGATGGATGGTCTCCTTTGGACTGCCAAGGAGAATAGGGATATTGACAGTGCCTCCCCCTGGAGATATTCTTGCGCAGGCTTGGTAGTAAGACTGTCTCGGTGACCTAGACAGAAGTTTAGATTCTTTGCGGCATTTATCTCATTGGGTTTTATCCGCGGCCGTCGATGCTGAGAGAACCTAGCAGTACAAAGCTCAGCGACTGCACCATCCTACTGCTGTTTGCTGTCCACACACTACCTGAGATTGGTGGTAAAGTACTTGCAGCACTGGCGTAATAGGAACCCTGTAATTCTTCTCTGACCCTCGCAGCAGCGTATGCTGTCGTTTTGGCACTACAGTCCCACGATTTTGCATGTTGATTTTTCACGGAGTTCTCTTCTCCGATCGGCATTCTTTTGCACAGTCGGGGTTTATCATTATCTCAGTTAATTTACCCATTCACGATAGATTATCGTGTTCAACATTTCGTAGTAAGTACGCCTTTAAAAAACCTGCCAACTACTTTTTCTCAGGACCATTAATTTTTGCACGTGTTCTATTAAAGTATTGTTCAGTGAATCGCACATGTATCTGTTTATTAGATAAAATAAATCTCATTGTGATACTTAATTTGTTTATCATTTAGAACTCACACCATAAATTTTGCTTCTTGCCCATTTTGAAACTATTGAGAAAAGAAATTGATTAGTAACTTTATTAAATATTAGTGTGTGCAACGCTTTTTACTACTCATCTAGAGGGTCACTATTAATTCTTTTAGCATTCATTTCTTCATTGTCCATAAGGTGGTAGTTAAAAGGAGGGGGTGGGGGTGGGGGAGGAGGTTGAGTATATGAGCAGCTCTCATGTAAATTCAGTTGAATCCGAGTGTTACACACACTTCTCCACCCCAGCATCTCGCAACATCAATGAGGTGGAAGTGACCATATAGACATTCCAAGGAGTTTCTGGGCGCTGAAGACAGTGGAATTGGCGCAGTCATTGGGCACTTGGTCTATCCACTGAGAACTGCGACGACAAGCTATTCCTTCTTTTTGTGCAATATGATAGTCAAACTACGGCGTGTGTCTAAACCTAATATTATGAACTTGTGTTTAATGCGATTTACAGTCTTGTGTGTGACATTTTTCGAAAAATACAGGTAAGTAGTCTCATAAACGAATTTGATATATTCATTAATTGTTTGTGCCAAGCTTTACAATGCCCAAATTATATTTTATATGGTTATTCATTTGTGAATTTTCTGTTGTTTGGGGTTCAATGAACATTTAAAATTTTGAACTATTTTGAGGAGTATGAGCTTGCACCATAAAACTCCAAATTAAGAGCACACATTTCAAGTAATAAATGTATGCAACAGTATTTCAATTAATTATTGTTTGTTACCATCTATCTTTTGATGATGTTATTGTGCGTTCACATGCAACAATACCCTGTTGAGTGAGGTTCATGTATATAACTTGCTTATTTAAATTTTCTGCGTATAGTTTTGTATATTATGTTTGTATTTAAGTGTCGTTGTCTTTTACTGTGGTGCTTTGCTCATTTTTGTTGTAATTCCCATTTCAAATCTATTAGTCTGTGCTTGAACAGGGTGTGTTGAACTAAAAGCATAATGCTTCACTGAAGTTAGGGAATGTTAATGGTTTTAAATTATTCAGTATTTTGGGTTTGCTCTGTTCCACTGGAACATTGTGGTGTGGAATGATATCTACCGCATGATGATCAGGATCAGTTACAGCAATCTTTAACTTGTGTGAATGTGAAAATAATCGTGTCTTCGTGTACGCCTGTTTCCTTCTTTACTAATTTATTGCTCTTTTCCTGCCTCAGACTGATGTGCCCTTAGATATACCGATTTTCACCTGTGCTTAGGTACACTTACATCCACGTGTTCCTCGTTCAATGAGCCTTAATCTCTAGACTCCGTATTTCAACGCGTCATCCTAGTTACGCTGAATGATCGGTGTCTAACATGTTATTTGAGCACGAGTATTTTCGTAGTTTTGAGAGATTTTAGTAAACTGATTTGCTTGTGGTCACCAAATATTGCATGAACCAGTGGGGCCTTCGGCTTTCCTGATTCCGTTGGTCTGCTCGCGGTTCTTCATGATTTAATATAACCTTTGTAGTCGTGTACTCTTTATTCAGCAATTCCGTGATTTTTATGTGTTTCACGAAATTGTTGCTCGATGAGTAATTTATTCACCCACGAGTTCTTCCCTGTCATCGTATATCGCGAGCCCGATTTCCCGTATTTTATGCTTATATCAGCAGAATTGTTTGAGGCGATATAACGTAATTGCTTGCTTATGATGATAGTTAATTTCTCTCCAACTTTATCTTCTTGTGTGAATCCAGTATGAGTGCATAAAGCTGTGCGTTCCTTTTCCTCTCCTTTCACCTCCCATATCATCAGTTAAAATATACAAAGTTGTGTTATTTTAACCTGACCCGGTGAGTTGTTTCACGCTCAAGCACCAGCCAGCTATTTAGTTATGATGTTCTGCCTCATTCCTCACATATGAATTACCACGCAGTAACCTCCACTGGAAAAGATAGTGGGACGAATGCTTATGTTTTCTCAAAATATTTCAGCGTTGGTTTTGCAAGCTGCTCAACTGGGCAGTTCAAAACGGTTCAAATGGCTCTGAGCACTATGGGACTTAACATCTGAGGTCATCAGTCCCCTATAACTTACAACTACTTAAACCTAACTAACCTAAGGACATCACACACATCCATGCCCGAGGCAGGATTCGAACCTGTGACCGTAGCGGTCGCGCAGTTCCAGACGAGAGGGAGCCCCACCAGTGAAGTGCATAGTCCCCATTTAATTACTTTACTGTCTACTTTATCGTGTGACTACATGATTTGATTTTGTATATCTTAATTGAATTAATTTAAACGGTTTTAATTTTAATTGTGCTGTCATATAAAATTTTCAAGTTCGGTCTGATCTTTAACGTGTAAAGAAGTAATACTTCATACCTTACATAAATGGCTTAAACACCGAAATCGCATATGGACTTACATCTGTAGCAGTGGCTCGATAGGGTTATGTTACAATGTCACTTTTTTTCATTATCCTCTATGAAATATATCCACCACCTTCATCGTAATAATTCTTATTATTCTCGCTGCAGGAGACAACAGTTTCTTTCTCCATTTTCTTAGAAGCATTTTCAGATTTTCTAGAAGCATGCTGTCCGTTTAAATTTTCAGTCTCTGAAAGTTAGCCACTAATGCAAGAGTAAACCGGAGAAAACTCGTCAGAGAACTACGTAAGTTCCCTTGACGACGTAGCAGAGCCAAGGTCAAGAATGAGTTGAAAGATTCAAATGGTTCAAATGGCTCTGAGCACTATGGGACTTAACATCTGAGGTCATCAGTCCCCTAGAACTTAGAACTACTTAAACCTAACTAACCTAAGGACATCACAAACATCCATGCCCGAGGCAGGATTCGAACCTGCGACCGTAGCAGTCGCGCGGTTCCGGACTGAAGCTCCTAGAACCGCTCGGCCGCGGCCGGCTGAAAGATTCAGCTGACTGCGTTACAAGAAGAGCAACAATAGTTGAATTTACACCGAGCTCGGTTGCTAATATCTCCTACGTTACAAGAGCATGTAATGATGTCCTTTGATGAGAACAGATTTTTCTTTATTCGGTGTTTTTAATTGTTCACTTTTAAAGGATTAGTGCCAGGAAATTGTCGAGTGCCCGCATAGTACGTAAGGTTTTCTCAAACGGTTTATATAAATCATGTAATACATAAAGTGATGTCAGTTCGTTTCTGTTACATATAATTAGCCGATAGAGCCAGAAAAAAATGAATGGGAGGAATAACACCAGATAAATTAACATAATAACATGTGGGAGAGTGATGATGGAAACAAACTGTCGAATAGCCTCAAGTAAACTATCTTTGCCAAATAAACGTGAGTAAAGGGAGTGACTTGAACTACTGCTCACAAAATTACAAATATTATGAAATCCATAGAGAAATACAAGCAAGGAAAAGATGGAGAAAAAAAAAATGACATAAAATTGTTCACTTAGTCCTGATTTCCTAGCCCACATTATTCGAAACATTTTAAAATATTCATAAGTTAAAATTTACATATACCGACAATTATGAACCGGTTTCATTTGGTTCTGTGTAGTTTACACTCCAAGCACACGGAATTGTTTGAATGTTTGCGTATAACACGATATGATGCAGTAAGAAGAAAGAGAACAAGTTATGCTCTAGGAGCCCCACTTGCTGAACTGCAGCTACCCACTATGATGTAGAGAGAGGGCTCAAAACATTTTATATACACGCACGCAGCCACCGGTAAATTTATTTGACAACATTTCTTTGAAAATCTAGAACATGTTATACTACATTTCTGCTGACAAATAATGCGAAATAAATTCCTAAAAATTGTAGTGAGGAAAGGTTTTGGTGGAGACGTTCGTGCAGTACTTTCAATTGACAAACAGATGCAATGTGAACCGTCCACATTTGCATTATGGAGGAGCGTGGATCCCACCTCCTTCTGGCAATCAAGATAAACGAGTCCCGTGTTTTCCCTATGTCATTACAGGCGGATGCCGGAATAGGTCGATTGAATGACCACGATTAATTTCCCTGTCCCCTTTCTTATTCAGAGTTTCTGCTCTGTCTGTAATAACAGCAACATCGATTAGTCATTAAACTTTAGTCTTCCATTCCTTCAGTACAGTACCACACAGAACTCAGTTCACACAATTTTTGATGGTGTTGAGACAGCAACTAGCCACAAATTAACTTTCAGTTCCTTTATTCAAAGGTTACCGTTACCGGTTTCAAATCGTTATGATTCATCTTCAGACGGTTTTCATGCTTTCATTACAACATGTGGTGCGTTTTTTTACAGATTAATTGTCCTAAAATATAAATAATCCATAATTATAAGCACACCACACAGATGGTTGCGTTACAGATTTTCATTGCATGTGACTTACATGAAATGTCGGTTTGGAGTGTTTGTTTTAACAACATTTGTCCAACAGACGTGAATACATTCCCACTGAATTCTTATCGTTGCACACGTGAATTTTTGTCACTGAACACTTTATATTTGTCACAGAGAAGATTTCTAACACGCGTCACATGTTTTGACACATACAAAGTGCTTACAAACATATGAGTGTCAAAGATACTATGATATATCGTAACATCTGAAGATGTCCCATGTTTGGAAAAAGATCATGCAACTGAAACGCCTTTTACACTTGTAGAGAGGGACATTGGTTTTGTGCCGGCCGGTGTGGCCAAGCGGTTAAAGGCGCTACAGTCTGGAACCGCGTGACCGCTACGGTCGCAGGTTCGAATCCTGCCTCGGGCATGGATGTGTGTGATGTCCTTAGGTTAGTTAGGTTTAAGTAGTTCTAAGTTCTAGGGGACTGATGACCTTAGAAGTTAAGTCCCATAGTGCTCAGAGCCATTTGAACCATTGGTTTTGTGAGTTTTAGAGTGAATGCTGTTACATTAATGATAAAGTTGTCCGATTTTTTTATTACTGTATAGGTAAGACAGTACATTATTTATTTACATTTAGCATCATGAGAATTGTGGTAACATATAAATTTGATACTTGATCTGCAGATAGGCGTAGGAATATTATTCGCTTTGGAGGGTGGAAAATAATTTTTGGAAATTTTTCAGGAAAGGGGTATTAGCTAACTCGGTTTGTTCATTAAGTATATAGTCTGGGGTGCTGTTTTTGTGTGTGTGTATTTCTATTTCTTCTAATATATTCATAGTGGCTCCTTTTTCTGCTAGATGTAAAACTTTTTTTGAGTTGTTCTCAGATTTTCTCACTGAATGGTTTTCTTCAGCAATATGGGCTGCAAGTGCAGATTTGTTCAAGTTTCCAAGCCTTAAAGCATCAATATGTTCTTTGTATCTAACTTCAAAACTTCTGCCTGTCTGTCCAATGTAGAACTATGGGCATGTATCGCATTTGAGTTTGTATATTCCTGATTTACCGTAGGGACTCTTGGAGGTATTTACATCATGGACTACTTTTTGTTGTAATTTATCATTTGTGGAAAAGCTATTTGTGATATTTTTCTTTTTAAATAAGTTTGCTATTTGGTGTGATAGTGGGCCTATGTATGGGAGAGTAGCATATTTAGGTTTGGCTTCTGTGGGACACTGACTTAGCTTGGAGTGCATGTTGTGTGGATTGCTGTGAAGTGGATCTGTGGTTTTTGTCTGCATTTTGTTGTGGAGTTTTTCTGTTATCAGTATGCCATACAAGCCAAACCCTTTGAATAAAGGAACTGAAAATAAGTTTGTGGCTGGTTGCTGTCACAACACCATCAACATTTGTCTTCAAATAACAGCCACGGTCTCCAACCATGTCATCATATGACAAAATTGCATCACACAGTTTTGTTATAAAGGCTGGAAACGCCGCAAGCCAATTCCTCAAAATATCTCACTGAGCACTTTTATGTCATTTACACTACCGCTCAGTCCATGACCTCTTTTGGAAATAGAATAGTAGTTGAAACGTCCCCTTAGAAAAATTTATACATGACTGTGCTTAAACTGACACACAATATTTTTAGCGCAACGCAATCTGACTTTCAGAAATCCGTACAAAGGAATGGCCCTGATTAACATTAACCTGTACCTTTCACAAATCACTTACCTCACAAAAATCTTCGTTACTCGAACTACTGCAATGCAGCGAGCGCCACTACTGCCAGCTAAATAAAAGATTCAAACTACGGAAGGCACTAATTACTAGTAGGCATAGTTAGCAAATGAAAGATTTTAATAGAGAACAAACAATGTATTTACCTTAATATTCATAATTGACATCCAGTCTTACAAATTTCAAAACTCCGCCATCTCTCTCCCCACATCCACAACTGCTGGCGGCTCACCTCCAACTGCGCAACGCTACGCGCGGTTCACATCCAGCTGCCGCTGCCCAACACTACGCGCGGTTCACATCCAGCTGCCGCTGCCCAACACTACAATGGCAGACAACAATGCAAACTAGCCACAGCCAGTGATTTTCATACAGAGCGCTACGTAACGTTGCCAATAAGAAAACATAAACAGCCTACTTACATAGCCCCCAAGCTCCCCACAAAAAATTTTACAAATTGTTTTGGGCACTGGTCAATACAGATTTGAAAAAAATTTCATAATTACAGTAAGAAAGATATCAAATGCACACACTTATTAATACAATGTTGGTCAAAAGCTAAAATTTTCTCACAGTCCATAAAGACAGTCCTGATCATTCAACACAGTGAAACTGCCGTTTCTTTTCTCAAAGTCTGGACAGTAAAAGCCAATGCACACGGAAGTAGTGGATTTCCATGCAGTCTTGAAGAAGTAGTGTTGTCCTTCCAACGGAAAGACAGTGCTGACTCTTGACATGCTGACAGGTAATGGGCCACAACAGAGCAAATCCACAGCAGAGTCATTCGATGTTTTGAAGAATATTGGTAGCTAGGTCAGCACAGAGCAGACCCACTGTAGTCCTGGTAGAGATTGTGGTATTGGTGGGCCACCAGAGGCGCAGACACACTGCAGTCCTTGTAGAAATAATGGTATTGGTGGGCCATCAAAGATGCAGACCCACTGTAGTCCTTGTAGAGATGGCCAGCAGCCATCTGTTGTGACTGTGCAGGTGCACAATCACCATTGAAGAGTCTTGCGGATAATATAGCAAGTCCATAACCACCACTTGTGCACTCACAAACTTTTTAGAATTGTCCTTAGAACCAGCAATGCTGTTATCCAGTCCCTTGCTGAATTATCAACACATGTGCAAATACTAACAGTCCCTACTTCTCACGTATTGTCCATGTACTATGACCAACAGAAATGTATGTAGTGAAATGTAACTTACAAGTTACTTAATTTGATTAACTGGTGTCAATTACAATATTATAACATGAGAATACAATTACAAAGGTACAAAATACATCATTAAAAACATAACAATACAGATAACATTTGTAGTAATACAGGCTTTACAAAACAATAGAAATAAACATATACATTAGTGTTACAGGAATTATGACATAAGTACATACATAAAAGATCAGAATAACTTTTGAAACATCAACTTCACACATGAGCATTAAAACAGAATAGAATAAATAATGTCTAAACATCTTTACAAAGAAAATAACATATTATCAGAAAAATTCTACAACATAACTCATATCAGTTAAACACATAAAGACAGGAAAAACACAAATATACAAGAGTACACAAACACATAGCAGAATAACACAAGAGGAAAGGGCAGGGTTTGTTTTCATTGTAACATTTGGTACTGCAGTCCAACCCAAAACTTCATTCCATTGATTTTTCGTCTTATTTCAACATTTGTTTCCACCAAAAAATGCTATCCAAGCATGCTTTCTGTATTTATATATTCACATTTTTCTTACATCATTATTTATTTCTCATTATCTTACCTCATCATTTATTTCCAAGAAAATCCTACCTATACCTGCTTTCTGTACTTTTGTTGTATAACTTCTCAATGCATTTCTTCCAATTAATCGCAACTCATTCTCTTATAGTCTACCCCCTCTTAAGCTACCTTAAATCTACTGAGCTCAGATGCTAAACTAAGGGACAAGGCAATGCAGCAGCACAAAACAATTAACGCAAACAGCAATGACAAAAAAATGCAAATTGGCAGCAGCAGTAAATCTAAATTAACACAGAAAATGCAACATTACAACTAATATGAGCCAATGTGCAGCAACAAGAAAAATAAATCAGTAGTAAAACTGGCTTAACAGAGTAATACAAAGTGAAATTTAGTAGCACTCTGCCTGGCAAACAGCAGCAGCAAATTAAATAAATTATATCTAAACATGACATAGCTCAAGCAGAAAAAAATATTACACTAAAGACAATAATGCAGACAAGGGAAATGTATATTCACATCTTAATGTCTATGTAAATTAAGTGGTGCATCACAAAAACTAATTCTACAAAAAATTACCAAGTACATGGAAAGAAAATTATATATGCAGTTACTGTTATTAGTCCCTTCTTATTGTTCTTTCCATTCCAAGAGCTCCTTTTTCGAAGAATGTGGATCATAAAACAATTATTTAATAGATCTGTTGACAGAAAGTGTTCACATTAGCAAATGCATCTAAGTTTATTTTATAAAACTAATGCTGCAACACAGCTGGAAACCAGATATTAAACAAAATGAGCAATCTCTCAACTACAAAGACAATAGATGTAAAATGTTTCTCATCATTTCATTAGGCATTTTAGTAAATATCATAAATTAATAGCTCCACAGTGTTATCATGTTTTCAAGTTTGAGGGTGTCGTATTTACGATGCTTTCTACAAAGGAATGTCAATAGCGAGGATAATGGCCTCCCTTTTTTTTCTACCTGTGCCTCTGAAAACGCACACACTAATGGCTTTTTCTCCAGGTGTCTGACGCAGCTGGGCGCCCATGACGCATTACGTGCAGGTGGTCACTTAACTTTCTTACGGAAATATTTACGACAGCAGTTTCCGCTACAGTGACAGTCTCATATAAAAGTATTTCACAGGTCAAGAATTTGCGTTGCAAATGTGTAGAAACAAAATCCTATGAATATAACATTGTCCAAAAAATTTTCGTCGGTATTGTAATACATTCACGCATTTACATACATTTCATAACTCTTAAAGTACGATTCTTGGTTTCCAACAACCTTTTTCACAAACCAGAGTCCCTAACCACTACTCATTATTCCTTACCTTATTCGTCGACACTTCAATATTTCATCATAACAGATATGTAGCATAATCAAATTCCTCATATAGCATCAGCTTATTGATCATAAACATACCGCAACAGCATAACACACATAGTCATCGCAATAATAACATCATAACACCTCAGTCAACTCTCAAAATCGTCGTAGCTTCCTCCAATAATTTCAAAACCTAAAAAAAAATTCTCTGCTCATGCCAAAAGTGTCATCTGCCTCAAACGTACTTTAAAAATCGTGATCCCATACCAAATATATCATTCAAAGCTCTCATAATATCACAATGGGTCCGAAAAAATATGAACAGTTCACAAAGTACAGACAAAATACAATTTCGTAAGTGTGAAGTTACCCATCTGTGTAATTGCGTAAACATGTGCCACTGATGTAGTAAAAAACGTTTATCTCTCAGTTAAATGATCAGATAGCTATGTAATTTATGTGTTAGAGGAATATGGTACCGATGTGTAAAGTTGTATAAGCAAATACCATACAAGGGCTCCTTGTGCTTGCCAGACACATGATACACAAAGTAAGCGTGTACCCCCCTGAGGATTAATGTAATTATACCCTCAGGTATTACAGATTCCAACAATGGAATGAAATGTATTACAGGAAACCTTTGTATCATTGTACTTCAAATATCTTTAAAAATAAATGATTTAAGTACAAAATTAATCACTCAAATACGTGTCCTGTAGCACTAAATGTGCGTCTTGGTGTAAGATAATCTCTGTGGAAGTGTCGTAGTTATTGTCCCCCGAAAGCTAAGTTCTGCAGAAGTCAATGTACTTACCTCATGATAAACGAAAGTGAAATGCTTTGCGTATAGATATCTTAGTTATTACGCTTATTGTTGTGATGAAGAAAGTACTGTGCTGTAACATATTGTTGTGCTATGAAAGAGGCTATCTCATTGTAGCTATACCACAAAAGTTACTACTAAAACATGTTTTACTTTCCAGAAGAATTCAGAAAAACTGTGCAGATATAAAACAGATACACCGCAAAGCAACATTGTAAATTGTCACTCATTAGTAACGTCGTGATGTAATCGTGTAGCTGTCACATAAACTAACCACTGTGTCATCTGGTATCTCTCAGAAAGTACTTTAATTCAGAATGTATTTTCAAGTAAACCAAAATGTTGCATTAAAATCTCATTAGCAGTACTTGTAAATGTTCTAAGTATGTGAGCCTTATAGTCGTTACGTAATCGTGCAACTAACAAGAAGAATGTACAAATAACAATACTGTGTCATCTGTTCACTATAACAATGCAGTGGTAATTACTGTCTACGTTCCCTAGGTTCTTGACTGGATAGTTAACTTTAAAACATTGTTGCATGTTAACAGTTTCTCAGTGTGACAAATTGTACTAGTAGCGTGAAGTGAAAAGTTTTATGGCAAAGACTAAGTTAAAAAGCAGATTATCTTTCAATAAACGGTTTTACATGTGAGATGTGGTGTAGCCCTTTGCTCTTCTCAGTACGCAGTGTTTCAACTTGAATGCAATTATCATGCGGTATTCGTCCGTAAAGAATACTGGAATTTTGCTCAAGGTTAGCGTCAATGTTATTTTTCCATGAGCCAGTGGGCGCAAGTGGCAGCCTGCGGTGCGAGTCATTGCCTATTGTCTCTTTGTTGGCGCGCGTCGTTATTGGGATTTGGAGACTTAACTTCTACAAATTCACTGTGACGAGAGGGCCCTGCCCTGTTTAAATCCCGCCAGTTCTGATGCAGTTCAGGTCTGTCGTTACGATCATATCGTCTGTCGTCATGTCGGTAGATTCCATAGTTTCTTTCTTGTTGGTCACGTGGTGGAGAATTTCTCCCTGAGTCATAACTCCGCACTGAACCGTTGCGTCTAAAGTTATTCTGTCTCCCTTGATAATAATTATTTTGGTTCCCATATTGTCTGTTTCTCTGATTGTCTCTGTGATAGTCATTACCGCGGAGAGGTGATCTTTCCCTGTAATTATTACTACTCTGCCAACGGTTGTCATACGGGTGGTGTCTGTTTTGGTCACGATTTACGTTGTAAGAATAGCCTTGTTGTGTCCATTTATTATTTCTGTCATCGCGGAATTGTGACAGATGTGACCTGTAATTGTTGTACTCCTGTTTTCGCGTTCCGCGATTGTCAGTGTCAATTATCAGTTCTTGTAACAGTCCCTGAAAAGCTTCAATGTCGTCTTTGCAACGTCCTGCTACAATAATATGTCGTAAATGTTCAGGCAGTTTGATTAAGCAAATGTGGATGAGTTCTGAGGGGCTGTATGGGTTTGAAAGATACTGATTCTTATGCAACATGTCTACAAAATATTTCATAAGACTGGAAAATTCAGATTGTTCTAAATGTTCCATCATTATGATTCTATGTTTTACTCGGTCTTGTGTAGCTTGAGACCAATACGCTGAGAGGAAGGCATGATAAAATTCTCCTTCACTGTGACAATCGTGAATGACCGATCGCATTCGTACAGCTAGTTCATTCTCCAAGTAGCCACACATAAATTCTAACCTGTGCTCCAATGACCAGTTGGGAGGAAAACAATGAGAGAATTGATGGAGCCATGCTTGTGGATGAATGTCGTTGCCAGAATTCTTAAATGTTTTGAATTTACGTGTAGTAATGAACAGCTTACAGTCAAAATCATCATGTTGGCGAGTCACATGTCGGTCATTGTTATGTCGTTTCGGTGGATCCAGCTCAAAATTCGGTGTACCTTGCCAATTTCTTTCATAATTTCCGAAGTGCCCTGAGTTATTATTTTGTGGCTGTTCCATATTTCTATGTCCCTCTTCCCGTACTGGAGCGCGAGTGTCCTCTGAAATATGTAATTCTTGTATTACCTGCGTCAACTTATCTTGTACTTCCCAGATTTCTTTTTTGTACTGTGTATTGATTTGATTTTGATTTTGATTGAATTTTCTAATTTGTTCATACTCTTCTGTGTCAGTGAAGGCTACGGGTCTTGTGTCATTCAGATCATCATCTACCTTTGTAGATAAGTTAGTGACCTGATCCGAAAGTTCAGCTACTTTCTCCGATAGTGAACACATTTCCTCAGTGTGTTTTTCTGAACCAAGTTTCAGAGTGTCCATTTGTGTTGAAATCGAATCTACTGTGTCCTTTAAGTTTTCCTGAGTTTTTGCAAGTTGTGTAACCGAATCGGTAGATGCAACTGAGTCAATTTTAGCCCACAAGGTCTCATGATTTTCATGAACAATGGTTTGCAGTTCTTTTATGTCTGCTTCGTGATTCTGTAATGCATTTCATGCCGCGAAAAAATAGGTTGAAAATGCTCACAAATTTGTGTTTTTTACGTCATTACAGACTTTTTGACATTTCGATTCAATGTTGTGTAACTCAGTAGTTAAATCTTCACGTGTCTGTTCAAGTGTGGTGTCTAACTTCTGAAGATTTTGTTCCATTGTGTCTAACTTTTGAAGCTTTTGCTGTGTTTGTCTCTGATTTTGTTCCATTGTGTCTAACTTTTGAAGCTTTTGCTGTGTTTGTCTCTGATTTTGTTCCACTGTGTCTAACTTTTGAAGCTTTTTGTCCCATTTGTTGCATTAATTGTAATAACAATGCATTAGTGTCTGGACTCTGTTCCTCTACGCTTTTCGGCAGTGCATTTGCACCAGCAACATTCACATTTTGACAAGCAGAAAATGTATCTTAACTTATTTGAGAAAATGGTGAGGACGCAAAACCTGAATCTACAGTATTTGCAAAATTGTGTCCTATCATTTCGGATTCCTGAGGCGAGCTGTTGCCGAGCGATCGATCGATAATGCTTCCCTGTTCGCTAATTGTTTCACTGCCTACGCCATTGTTTGCCGCCCGCTCCATTTCCTTATGCACAATTACCAAATTACTATGTTGAACATTAGTTAATTCATTACATGGTGGCGCTAATACACTACTTTCTTCTTCACTGTCATTTCTCAGTTTACTTTGGGGCCTAGTATTACGTTTTTCACACGCCATTATTATCACAATATTTCACAAGATAACACAGAAAAGCACAATTTGAAGAGGAAAAATAGGGGAACACATTAACATAGCACTGAAAATAATATCTAGTTAATTGCAAGCGCAGCTGCGAAATACTTGGTGCAAATCTACATGCATGCCACAACTGTTTTACTGTACAAGAATGAAAAACTACAACTACAAAGGAAATTCTCTCTACAATTACACGCTAGCAATAAACAAAATCTACACTAATTACACAAACTGCAAGAAAATATCAGAAGATTCCAGTGAGGTATCCTCGGCTAAGGGTCGACATATGAAATGTCCCCTTTTGAAAATTTATACATGACTGTGCTTAAACTGACACACAATATTTTTAGCGGAACGCAATCTGCGGATCAGAAGATTCCAGGTTCGAATCCTGGCAGGGTCGCCATATGAAACGTCCCCTTTTGAAGAATTATACATGACTGTGCTTAAACTGACACACAATATTTTTTAGCGCAACGCCAAGCACAGACTTTGGGAGAGTGGTCGAGAGTGAGCCTGGAGGCGTTTGTGCCGCAATGGCATCTACAATAACATTTCTTTGGCAAGGTGAGTTATGGAGATATAAAGTGTGTATATGTGACGGATGGCGACCGGACACAAGTGCGTGCCGCGAGAAAGCGCTGACGCATCCTTTCCGCGAGTCGTGACGTCAAAGCCGCAGTTCAGTGTGCTATGGCGTGTGTAGTCATGCAGGAAACAGCGTGGACACGGGCAGAGGCGTTCGTCCCGAACGTGTCCGCCATACAGTGTGGCCCTTACACCTCAGCGCTCTCGCAGACAGCCCGTTCGCATGCTTACGAGGGAAACTCCCTATCGCACCCCCTCAGATTTAGTAGTAACGTGGCCCAGTGGATAGCTGGTCAAAAACTGAACACAGATCAAGCATGAAAAAAATGTGTGTGGATTTCTAAGGGACCAAACTAACTTTTGCTAAGAACAACACACACACCCACGCCCGGCAGGAGGGGCAGCGCAATCGCTGCCATAGCGCCTCAAACCATGCGGGTACTCCGCGTGGCTCAAGCAAAAAAACAAGAAGATGTACTGAACTGTGAAAAAGGAAACAAAATAGAAACAGTGAACGATCCGAGCTCAAGATCAGCGACAGTGAGCGAATTGCAAGAAGCACTGCGTTATAGTTGTTTGGCCACGGTGCTGGACTACCAACCGCGACATCCGTGTTCAAATCTCTCTCGTGCACCATTTTTTTCTCAGTTTTATGAACTGCCCGTCCGGTCATTGATGTGTCTGTTCTCCTTCTGTAGTCGTGGCAGTTGTCATATCATACATTGCTTATAGAACATGAGTTATGTGGTGGGAATATATTACCGTAGCTAGTAAACGTGATGGATAGTGAGTACAAACGAGATCCCGCATACATCTCTAACAGAAATGAAAACAACAGATAGACGGGTGTGAACTATGTTACAACTAAGGAATTCAAGGGTCAAAACTTACAAAAGAGAACGAAAGAGTCATAACATGTGGTACTGGTGTAGAACAAATAGGAGGTACGTACGTCTGGAGGTCCCTTCGTTACACGTCGCTGTTGCAAACGGGCGTTACAAAACAACACAAACACAAATTTGAATACAGCGAACAAACCTGTCTATGACCAGATAGACATTTCATAATTTCGTGAATAAATAAATAAGGCACGATGGAGATTTAAACACGGATCTCCCTCCTCAGAGTCCAACACCGTGAACACTTAATTACGGTGCCATGTCTATTCAAATTCGCTCGATATTGCACATCTTGAACTTGGACCGTTCGCCGCCTCCGTTTTGCTTCTGTTTCAACAGTTCAGTATATCTTCTTCTCGTTTTCGTGCTTGATCTGTTTGACTGGCTATTCACTGGGCCATTTGACCACTACATCTGACGGGGATGCGACGTGGAGTTTCCCTTGTTAAATGAGGATAGCCAACGGCGTAGTCCAGAATGTCGGTTGTCATGAAGACTGGGCCCTGGACATCCACCATGGATCGACCGAGACTTCATCAGATATTCAGAAGTCCGCCAGAGGGCTGGGTGGACACACCACACCCGGACGATGTGAAGATGACAGCTTTCAGATCATCTGCAATTGACCCTCAATCTTCTCTTCACCCACAATGTTCCAGTAGGCGGCAACGGCAGACCACATCTATGGTTTGCATCAGGTTGGCTGTGTGCTGGTGTGGAAGCCAGCTATCAGGTAGTAGGCCGCCTATTATTGACCAGCTTATCGTGGTTTCATTGAAACTCAATAGACCGTCCTTCTGTCTTGTTCTGGCGACACGGACAGATTGGCGGCACTGGAGGTGTCTTTGAGCTCCGAAAGCTCTGTTATTTAAAGATCCAAGCCCACGCCTATGACGCGATGGCTTTGGCTGCATGAGTGAATTTGCCCTCGTTTATCGAACTCGTCATTACACCTTGCCTTACTGTGCTGGTTCAATAATTATTTTGGGTCGCCGAGCTCAGGTCTTTCTGCAATGCATGACTACTGCATGGCGCTCTGGAGCTTGATGTTATGCGGTATTACCTCATAGTGTCATGTTACACTGTATTCCTATGTTTTCTCTTTTGCCACCCTCGCGCGGGGTGTGGCGATGTTCTCCTGATTCCTTGTCTTTCGAGACAACAGCAATATGCAGTGTTGCCAATGCGATTGGCACACCGGCCCTGTGCTGACCTCCTTGGCTGTGAGCTGGCCGGATAGAACGTAAAAAAATTTAGGTATTTACACCGAAAATACTCCGTAGCGTAACAGTGCAGATATCCTTCTTTACAAAAGATTAACATAAAGTTCTTTGTTAAATAAAATATCTGTAGAGTCTATAATATCCACGAAACTGAAGTGTCGGCAGAAGAGCCAACACCTTGTAGCTAGAGGAGGCCGAAAGGCACGCGTTAAAGCTCACGCAGACTGGCGTGAGGTCTGGAACAGTTAAGGAAAATTATAGTAGCAAATAAAGTACGAAGCTCTTGGAATACTTAACTTTAATCCACAATTGTAGAACATAGCTCTTGTTACTGTACAGGCTTCACAATAATAATTATCAAATGCTATGGCGCCTTGCTAGGTCGAAGTAAATGACGTAGCTGAAGGCTATGCTAACTATCGTCTCGGCAATTGAGAGCGTAGTTGTCAGCGATCCATCTCTGGGTAAGTCGGCTGTACAACTAGGACGAGTGCTAGGATCTGTCTCTAGACCTGCCGTGTGGCGGCGCTCGGTCTGCCATCACTGACAGTGGCGACACGTGGGTCCGTCGTATACTAGCCTACCGCGGCCGATTTAAAAGCTACCACCTAGTAAGTGTGGTGTCTGGCGGTGACACCACAGAAACTATTCCACGTCACCTTTAATCTTCATTTTACAGATGATCTTTTTACTGCACACGCTTAAAAAAGGAACTGTTGTTTATTATCATTTGTTGAGTGATGTTACGAGAGCACTTAAATGCAGCTATATATATTTAAATAATTATTTCACATAATGTTATGTATATATAGCTGATTTCAATTCCACGAGCAACACTTCCAGTAACATTTTTTTGGTTAAAAGTAAGAAACTTTGTGGTATCGATAGCTACGATGCCACGGCGTAGGTACAAGCTCTTAGGTTGGCACTACGACTCCGACACCGACGTCAGCGCCCTCTAGCCGGCGCTGTGCAGCTCTATGAACGCTGCTCCAGATTCAGCCCATTTGATTCCGAGTAGACGACCAAGCAACATTGTTTCTATTTCAGTGTTGGCGAGCCACTAGAGATTTTGCCTTGTAATTTCTAGCCTATGTTATATTTGAATGATGTACAGCTTCGCACCTACGTGCTCATCTCAGCCAAAGTTAAGTATTATCAGTTGTATATGTTCATACTTAATCATAGCCAACACTTGGTTCAAGAATCATAAAAGAAGGTTGTATACCTGGAAGAATCCTGGAGATACTAAAAGGTATCAGATAGATTATATAATGGTAAGACAGAGATTTAGGAACCAGGTTTTAAATTGTAAGACATTTCCTGGGGCAGATGTGGATTCTGACCACAATCTATTGGTTGTGAACTGCAGATTGAAACTAAAGAAACTGCAAAAAGGTGGGAATTTAAGGAGATGGGACCTGGATAAACTGAAAGAACCAGAGGTTGTAGAGTGTTTCAGGGAGAGCATAAGGGAACAATTGACAGGAATGGGGGAAAGAAATACAGTAGAAGAAGAATGGGTAGCTCTGAGGGATGAAGTAGTGAAGGCAGCAGAGGATCAAGTAGGTAAAAAGACGAGGGCTAATAGAAATCCTTGGGTAACAGATGAAATATTGAATTTAATTGATGAAAGGAGAAAATATAAAAATGCAGTAAATGAAGCAGGCAAAAAGGAATACAAACGTCTCAAAAATGATATCGACAGGAAGTGCAAGATGGCTAAGCAGGGATGGCTAGAGGACAAATGTAAGGATGTAGAGGCTTGTCTCACTAGGGGTAAGATAGATACTGCCTACAGGAAAATTAAAGAGACCTTTGGAGAGAAGAGAACCACTTGTATGAATATCAAGAGCTCAGATGGCAACCCAGTTCTAAGCAAAGAAGAGAAGGCAGAAAGGTGGAAGGAGTATATAGAGGGTTTATACAAAGGCGATGTACTTGAGGACAATATTATGGAAATGGAAGAGGATGTAGATGAAGACGAGATGGGAGATAAGATACTGCGTGAAGAGTTTGACAGAGCACTGAAAGACCTGAGTCGAAACAAGGCCCCGGGAGTAGACAACATTCCATTTGAACTACTGATGGCCTCGGGAGAGCCAGTCATGACAAAACTCTACCATCTGGTGAGCACGATGTATGAGACAGGCGAAATACCCTCAGACTTAAAGAAGAATATAATAATTCCAATCCCAAAGAAAGCAGGTGTTGACAGATGTGAAAATTACCGAACTATCAGTTTAATAAGTCACAGCTGCAAAATACTAACGCGAATTCTTTACAGACGAATGGAAAAACTGGTAGAAGCCGACCTCGGGGAAGATCAGTTTGGATTCCGTAGAAATGTTGGAACACGTGAGGCAATACTGACCTTACGACTTATCTTAGAAGAAAGATTAAGGAAAGGCAAACCTACGTTTCTAGCATTTGTAGACTTAGAGAAAGCTTTTGACAATGTTAACTGGAATACTCTCTTTCAAATTCTGAAGGTGGCAGGGGTAAAATACAGGGAGCGAAAGGCTATTTACAGTTTGTACAGAAACCAGATGGCAGTTATAAGAGTCGAGGGCATGAAAGGGAAGCAGTGGTTGGGAAAGGAGTAAGACAGGGTTGTAGCCTCTCCCCGATGTTATTCAATCTGTATATTGAGCAAGCAGTAAAGGAAACAAAAGAAAAATCGGAGTAGGTATTAAAATTCATGGAGAAGAAGTAAAAACGTTAAGGTTCGCCGATGACATTGTAATTCTGTCAGAGACAGCAAAGGACTTGGAAGAGCAGTTGAACGGAATGGACAGTGTCTTGAATGGAGGATATAAGATGAACGTCAACAAAAGCAAAACGAGGATAATGGAATGTAGTCAAATTAACTCGGGTGATGCTGAGGGAATTAGATTAGGAAATGAGACACTTAAAGTAGTAAAGGAGTTTTGCTATTTAGGGAGTAAAATAACCGATGATGGTCGAAGTAGAGAGGATATAAAATGTAGACTGGCAATGGCAAGGAAAGCGTTTCTCAAGAAGAGGAATTTGTTAACATCGAGTATAGATTTAAGTGTCAGGAAGTCGTTTCTGAAAGTATTTGTATGGAGTGTAGCCATGTATGGAAGTGAAACATGGACGATAACTAGTTTGGACAAGAAGTGAATAGAAGCTTTCGAAATGTGGTGCTACAGAAGAATGCTGAAGATAAGGTGGGTAGATCACGTAACTAATGAGGAGGTATTGAATAGGATTGGGGAGAAGAGAAGTTTGTGGCACAACTTAACTAGAAGAAGGGATTGGTTGGTAGAACATGTTTTGAGGCATCAAGGGATCACAAATTTAGCATTGAAGGGAAGTGTGGAGGGTAAAAATCGTAGAGGGAGACCAAGAGATGAATACACTAAGTAGATTCAGAAGGATGTAGGTTGCAGTAGATACTGGGAGATGAAGAAGCTTGCACAGGATAGAGTAGCATGGAGAGCTGCATCAAACCAGTCTCAGGACTGAAGACCACAACAACAACAACATGTTCATACACCAGTAAAAGAGCTATAACCCTATAACCTACATGCAGTACCGAAGCATTTCACCTTTTCCTGCTCCTACTCACTTCCTACATTCGGCCTACTCTTTCTTCGCAATCATACACAACCGCTCACTTGACGAAAGGTCTGTTCCTAAGGACAGGAAAGTAGCATAGGTCACACGAATATTCAAGAAAGGAAATATGAGTAGCCCATTGAATTACAGAACCATATCACTGACCTCAATTTGCAGTAGGATTTTGGAGCATATACTGTACTCGAACATTATGAATCACCTAGAAAAAAAATGACTTATTGATATATAACCAAGATGGATTCAGAAAATATCGTTTTTGTGCAACACAGGTAGCTCTTTATTCCCATAAAGTAATGAATGCTGTCGACAAGGGATCTCAGATCGTTTACATTTTCCTAGATTTCCAGAAGGCTTTTGATACCGTTCCTCACAAGCGACTATTAATCAAATTGCGTGCATATGGAGTATCGTCTCAGTTGTGTGACTGGATTCGTGATTTCCTCTCGTCACAGTTCATAGTGACAGAAGGTAAATCATTGAGTAGAACAGAAGCGATATCTGGCGTTCCGCAACGTAATGTCATAGGCCTCTGCTGTTCGTGATTTACGTAAATGATCTAGGTGATAATCTGAGCAGCCTCCTTAGATTGTTTGGAAATGACGCTGTAATTTACCGTGTAGTAAAATCATCAGATGATGAATTCCAATTACAAAATGATTTTGAAAGAATTTCTGTATGGTGCGAAAAGTGGCATCTGGCACTAAACAAAGAAAAGGGCGAGGTTATCCACATGGGTACTGAAAGAAATCCGATAAATTTTGGGTATACGATAAATCGCACTAATCTAAGGGCTGTCAATTCGACTAAATACCTAGGAATTGCAATTACGAGCAGGTTAAATTGGAAAGGCCACATTGTGGGGAAGGCAAAAAAAAGACTGCTCTTAGTTGGAAGAACACTTAGAAGATGTGACAAACCCACTAAAGAGACAGTCTATATTACACTTGTCCGTCCTCTGCTGGAATATTGCTGCGCTTTGTGGGATCCTTACCAGGTAGGTTTGACGGAGGACATCGAAAAAGTGGAAAGAAGGACAGCTCGTTTTGTGTTATAGCGTAATAGGGGTGAGAGTGTCTGATATGATACGCGAGTTGGGGTGGCAGTCACTGAAACAAAGGCGGTTTTCTTTGCGGCGAGATCTATTTACGAAATTCCAATCACCAACTTTCTCTTGCGAATGCGAAAATATTTTGTTGACACCCACCTACGTGGGGAGGGGTGATCATCATAATAAAATAAGAGAAATCTGAGCTCGAACACGCCATTCGAGAGTGGAATGGTAGAGAATCAGTATGAAAATGGTTCGATGAACCCTCTTCCAGGCGCTTAAGTGTTAATTGCAGAGTAACCATGTAGATGTAGATGTAGAGTAGCAAGTGGGCTGAGCCGTGAATGGGAATTTATATTGCGGAGGGAGGTTTCATAATGTAGTTGTGCAAAGCCACTGTGCCAGGGCGACGTAGTGGATAGAGCATCTGCCTCGTGAGCAGGAGACCCAGGTTCGAATCCCAGCCTTGCTACAAACCTTTATTCGGCGCTTCAGTCTGCATATATACATCATAAATATATATTACTTAAAGAAGTCGTGTTGAAAACAGCGAGAGCTTAACAGATTATTTTGTTACTATTTGCGATCATTAACCCACCAGGGTAGCCGAGAGCGCTAACGTGCTGCTTCCTGGACTCGGTTAGGCGCGCTGACCCCGGGTAGAATCCACCCGGCGGATTAACGCCTGGATGTGGTTTTAGGCGGTTTTCCACATCCCACTAGGTGAATACTGGGCTTGTCCCCATGTTCCGCCTCAGATACACAGCTCGTAGACATCTGAACACATTCGCACTATTCCATGGTTTACACTCGACGCATACATTTGGGGTGCACTAATTCCGTCCCGGGGGGTACAGGGTGGCGGCAGGAAGGGCATCCGGACACCCCTTAACCATTAACATGCCAAATCCGATTAACGATTGCTGATCCTGCGTAACTGCGGGAAAAGGCTCAAGCGATAGATAGTTGCGATCATTAATGGTTATTCTCTGTCACTGAAACCATTACCTTTGCATCTCTATTGTAAAATGATGCTTTCTGTATCTACTTTTATGATGGAAACTGATAGCAAAATAAAGACATTTACGTTGGAAGCTGTCGGCGTTAGTAACTCGTCTTTCCTTAACATTTCACAGCTATAGAGCGCCGGTTATTGGAAATATATTTTTATTTATACTGACGTGCTGATTTTTAAAAATCACACCTTTATTGGAATCGCCGTACTCAAAATGGTTCAAATGGCTCTGAGGACTATGGGACTTAACATTTGAGGTAATCAGTCCCCTAGAACTTGTTGTTGTTGTTGTGGTCTTCACTCCTGAGACTGGTTTGATGCAGCTCTCCATGCTAATCTGTCCTGTGAAAGCTCCTTCATCTCCCAGTACCTACTGCAACCTACATCCTTCTGAATCTGCTTAGTGTATTCATCTCTTGGTCTCCCTCTACTATTTTTACCTTCCACGCTGCCCTCCAATGCTAAGTTTGTGATCCCTTGATGCCTCAGGACATGTCGTACCAACCGATCCCTTCTTCTAGTCAAGTTGTGCCACAAACTTCTCTTCTCCCCAATCCCATTCAATACCTCCTCATTAGTTACGTGATCTACCCACCAAATCCTCAACATTCTTCTGTAGCACCACATTTCGAAAGCTTCTATTCTCTTCTTGTCCAAACTATACTTAAACCTAACTAACCTAAGAACATCACACACATCCATGCCCGAGGCAGGATTCGAACCTGCGACCGTAGCGGTCGCGCGGTTCCAGACTGAAGCGCCTAGAACCGCCCGGCCACTACGGCCGGCTTGCCGTATTCCATAATTTCATTTCGGTGTAAGAAATGTACTATTTATTATTTAAGGACATCTTCTTCATTTCGTGTTAATGAACACACAGGTCTTATTTTACTCTGAAGTGCCGGCACAGCGCGATAATTAAACAGAGCCATAAAAACTTTAAAAAGCTGCTGACTCCACATTTCGTAGCCTACTACCGGGTTTATGACTCGTCTGGTTCCGCTCGACCCACATCTTCCACACACGCAACTCTGTAATAGCACTGCTTCTCATATGGTCCGCTGTTTCGCGATAAGGCGACCCGTATTCACGAAAGCTGACCGTTCCTCCCTGTTAGAAGTCTTATCCCGCTCATATGACGCCATTTGCCTGCGAGAGGTAGTTGTAAACTGGCACGCTATGTTATTCACTGGCAGAGAACGATATACAGTGTTAATTATCCTTTGCGGCCTTTTTATGAGCGCCTATCACACGTGATCGGAAAGCGCTGCTGAGTTCACGAGTATGCTGACAGTAATTACGCTCATTTACGTGTCCCATTTTACATGGAATATACTATTTGTGTAATGTTTCTTATACAGGGTGAGTCACCCAACATTACCGCTGGATATATTTCGTAAACGACAACAAATACTGACGAATCGATTCCACAGACCGAACGTGAGGAGAGGGGCTAGTGTAATTGGTTAATACAAACCATAAAAAAATACACGGAAGTATGTTTTTTTAACACAAACCTACGTTTTTTTTAAATGGAACCCCGTTGGTTTTGTTAGCAGATCTGAACATACACTCCTGGAAATGGAAAAAAGAACACATTGACACCGGTGTGTCAGACCCACCATACTTGCTCCGGACACTGCGAGAGGGCTGTACAAGCAATGATCACACGCACGGCACAGCGGACACACCAGGAACCGCGGTGTTGGCCGTCGAATGGCGCTAGCTGCGCAGCATTTGTGCACCGCCGCCGTCAGTGTCAGCCAGTTTGCCGTGGCATACGCAGCTCCATCGCAGTCTTTAACACTGGTAGCATGCCGCGACAGCGTGGACGTGAACCGTATGTGCAGTTGACGGACTTTGAGCGAGGGCGTATAGTGGGCATGCGGGAGGCCGGGTGGACGTACCGCCGAATTGCTCAACACGTGGGGCGTGAGGTCTCCACAGTACATCGATGTTGTCGCCAGTGGTCGGCGGAAGGTGCACGTGCCCGTCGACCTGGGACCGGACCGCAGCGACGCACGGATGCACGCCAAGACCGTAGGATCCTACGCAGTGCCGTAGGGGACCGCACCGCCACTTCCCAGCAAATTAGGGACACTGTTGCTCCTGGGGTATCGGCGAGGACCATTCGCAACCGTCTCCATGAAGCTGGGCTACGGTCCCGCACACCGTTAGGCCGTCTTCCGCTCACGCCCCAACATCGTGCAGCCCGCCTCCAGTGGTGTCGCGACAGGCGTGAATGGAGGGACGAATGGAGACGTGTCGTCTTCAGCCATGAGAGTCGCTTCTGCCTTGGTGCCAATGATGGTCGTATGCGTGTTTGGCGCCATGCAGGTGAGCGCCACAATCAGGACTGCATACGACTGAGGCACACAGGGCCAACACCCGGCATCATGGTGTGGGGAGCGATCTCCTACACTGGCCGTACACCACTGGTGATCGTCGAGGGGACACTGAATAGTGCACAGTACATCCAAACCGTCATCGAACCCATCGTTCTACCATTCCTAGACCGGCAAGGGAACTTGCTGTTCCAACAGGACAATGCACGTCCGCATGTATCCCGTGCCACCCAACGTGCTCTAGAAGGTGTAAGTCAACTACCCTGGCCAGCAAGATCTCCGGATCTGTCCCCCATTGAGCATGTTTGGGACTGGATGAAGCGTCGTCTCACGCGGTCTGCACGTCCAGCACGAACGCTGGTCCAACTGAGGCACCAGGTGGAAATGGCATGGCAAGCCGTTCCACAGGACTACATCCAGCATCTCTACGATCGTCTCCATGGGAGAATAGCAGCCTGCATTGCTGCGAAAGGTGGATATACACTGTACTAGTGCCGACATTGTGCATGCTCTGTTGCCTGTGTCTATGTGCCTGTGGTTCTGTCAGTGTGATCATGTGATGTATCTGACCCCAGGAATGTGTCAATAAAGTTTCCCCTTCCTGGGACAATGAATTCACGGTGTTCTTATTTCAATTTCCAGGAGTGTATAAACAAATACGTAATCAGTGCCGTTTGTTGTATTGTAAAATGTTATTTACATCCCGAGATATTGTAACCTAAAGTTGACGCTTGAGTACCACTCCTCCGCTGTTCGATCGAGTGTATCGGAGAGCATCGAATTACGTAGGGATCCAAAGGGAACGGTGATGGACCTTAGGTACAGAAGAGACTGGAACAGCACATTACGTCCACATGCTAACACCTTTTTATTGGTGTTTTTCGCTGACGCACATGTAGATTACCATGAGGGGTGAGGTACACGTTCGACGGGCGTTTCATAGGACGTGGAGGACGCATAAATTGGCCAGCCCGTTCTGCTGATCTTACACCTCTGGACTTCTTTCTGTGGGGTACGTTAAAGGAGAATGAGTACCGTGATGTGCCTAGAACCCCAGAGGATATGAAACAACGTATTGTGGCAGCCTGCGGCGACATTACACCAGATGTACTGCGGCGTGTACGACATTCATTACGCCAGAGATTGCAATTGTGTGCAGCAAATGATGGCCACCACATTGAACATCTATTGGCATGACATGTCGGGACACACTCCATTCCACTCCGTAATTGAAAACGGAAACCACGTGTGAACGTGTACCTCACCCCTCATGGTAATGTACATGTGCGTCAGTGAAAAAGACCAATAAAAAGGTGTTAGCATGTGGACGTAATGTGCTGTTCCAGTCTCTTATGTACCTAAGGTCCGTCACCGTTCCCTTTGGATCCCTACGTAATTCGGTGCTCTCCGATACACACGATCGAACAGCGGAGGAGTGGTACTCAAGCGTCAACTTTAGGTTACAATATCTCCGGATGTAATTAACATTTTACAATGCAACAAACGGCACTGATTACGTATTTGTTTATATGTTCAGATGTGCTAACAAAACTAACGGGGTTCCATTTAAAAAAACGTAGGTTTGTGTTAAAAAGCATACTTCCGTGCATTTTTTTATGGTTTGTATTAACCAATTACACTAGCCCCTCTCCTCACGTTCGGTCTGTGGAATCGATTCGCCAGTATTTGATGTGGTTTACGAAATATATCTAGCGGTAACGTTAGGTGACTCACCCTGTATATCTGCTTCAATGTATTCGACTCGTCGTGAACCTACAGCGCGTATGCCAAGCGTCTATAGTAACATGGGCTGATAACAGCAAAGATATTGGGAGCTCACGGCAGAACTATCTGATTTGTCTCTTAGGGTATCTGAAAGAGCCTTAACTACTCCTATGTAGTCTTTAAATCTTTGAAGTAAGTACGTAGAGAGGCAACAGATATTTCGTGAATATTCGCTGAGTGCTGATTCTTAAGAATATTCCAGTAGTTTACCTGATAAGAATGTAGCATCATTTTCGTATGTCTTCTGTGTAAAACATTCTTGTTGAAGACACTTAGTAACTGCAAGGTCAAGAACGTTCTCGTAATACTACTTTTGAATGTATTTATTATTCTGTTATCTAGACATTATCGCAGAGGTAAGGAATGGATCGATGTTCTATATGTGTTGTTTGCTTTTTCTTCTATTTCGGTGAAGCAATGCAGTTTCCGAAAACTCTCAGTGAGTCAGTCTCTTCCACTTGATTCCTTCATCGGTCCTGCACATCTTGGCAGTAGTTAGTTTTACTAATATGACGAATATTGCTCATTCTACATCTGCATCTGCATAAATACTTCACGAGCCACCATACGGCGCATGGCAAACAGTACCTTGTACCACTATTAGCCATTCTCTTTCTTGCTCCACTAGCAATTGTAGCGAGGAAGTAACGACCTGCAACGATAGTTTGATCAAATATACGTTCATTTCACGCAGACAGATCTATTAAAAACATAATTTTGTTCTCAATTGTTTTGTTTCTTACGTTTCCTTAGTCGGTAATGTCTTAGTGACACAAGATTGCTAGAGACATAGTTACATGATAGAACCGAAAACCCAGATTAGAGCGTTAGTAACTGTATATGGGAAAGTACCGAAATCTGTTCTGGTAGGACTAAACAGTTTGAAAATAGCTGTGCTCGATGCTCTGATATATTTCAGTGTTGGTGTGCAGTCAACGTTTAAGGTTATGGAATTGATGGCTCTGAGCACTATGGGACGTAACATCTGAGGTGATCAGTCCCCTAGACTTAGAACTACTTAAATCTAACTAACATAAGGACATCACACACATCCATGCCCGAGGCTGGATTAGAACCTGCGACCGTAGCATCAGCGCTGTTCGGGACTGAAGCGCCTAGAACCGCTCGGCCACAGCGGCCGGCTGAAATGATTAGTACAGTCTTCAATTGACACTCTTTATTACAAGGAATCATAAACCTATAGTTCTAGCTCCGGTGCAACACAAGTATAATACTGTACTGGCTGAGAACTAAGTTCACAATAGTGAATGTCGTGTGACTAGGGCCTCCCGTCGGGTAGACCGTTCGTCGGGTGCCACTCTTTCGATTTGACGCCACTTCGGCGACTTGTGCGTCGATGGGGATGAAACTTTGATGATTAGCACGACACAACACCCAGTCCCTGAGCAGAGAAAATCTCCCACCCACACGGGAATCGAACCCGGGCCGTTAGGACTGACAATCTGTCGCGCTGGCCACTCAGCTACTGGGAGCTGGCACTACACAATAGTCAGTCTACTGAAGTAACCATCGTCGAGTGTGGTTAGTACGAGACCGACATTGCTAGGACGTCATGGTTGCGGTGCCTGCTATACACGTAACCTGCTGAACAGCTTCCAGTCTGCAACTCTGATAGTCGAAGAGCTGCTCCGTTGAGCCGTGAAGCGTTAGTTAAATAGCCGTGTGGAGAGATACCGTGACTATGTGCTATTGCTTGTTAATGTGAAGTGATATCACGCTTCCGCTTCATTGGTTTCTCTCAAGGAGTGATACGACACGTCTGTCTGGTTGCATACGATAGAGACGCACAAAGTAATGCGGTCGCTGCTAGCGACCTCTGTTGAAGAATGTCGGAATTATGATATGCTGGATTCGCCCTTTTGCTTAGGCCATGCAGTTGCCGCCTGAGACTCAAGGGTGGTCTAGACGACAGGGGTTGTTCTGCACACGCCAGAATATCTTCCTCATCTCCCCACAGGGGGTCAGGTGAAGCTTCTTCTTCTTCAGCTACTGGGTGGGGTTGATAGACAAGGTACACCTCCAATCTGGCCTCCGCACTGTCCCTACTGGATTCCGTCTCCATCGAGACTGGTAAGCTACTGCGGCTCTGCGGTTCCCGTTTCCATGTTAGACATGTTATCTACACCTGAAACTTTGAACAAGGTATCTTGTTATCAACCATGAAATGCCGTCTTCTGCCCCGTATTCTCTGGCAATGGTGCTTCCTCGTGGGCGAGGTGGAGTGTGGGATAGAAGGGTCTTCATCTTCTGGCCGTGAAGCATCTCTGCTGGAGTACATCCTTATGATGAGAGCTTCTGTATGAAGAAAGAAATATCACAAGACATCCTCCAACTTGTAGTTAGGACAAGTTCCTTCACCTCAGCTTTGAACAGTCGCACAAAATGTTCGTTGACTTCGCTCGACTTCAGGTGGACTGGTGTGGTGCAGAGGTGCTGCACAGAACGTCCCAAACTCGTGAGCAGTAAACTGGGCGTCATTATCCATAGCAAGAGCCGCTGGAAGACCCTTCCACTGAAATGATCAGTTTGAGACGACGAACCGTTTCGGGTGCCCCCATCAGAAACGAAATCTAGTGTGGGTGTCCACCAGGATAAACCAATGGGTCCCCAGAAATCGTCTGGCGTAGTCTACGTGGAGCTAATCCTGGGTTGCGGTGACTTGGGCCAAGGAAACTAAGATTTTGGCGGCGCAGTTAGGTAATTCTTGACGCTCCAATGGAAGCCACGAAAAAGTTGCTTGTACTTGTTACAGAGTCGTTTTCATTCCTCCTTTCGATCTGTTCATGGATTTCGTTGGTAGCATCCTGAACCGTGAACACTAGATGGTGAAACAGATCAAGATCCATGATATGGGAAACCTTTGGAGACGGCGTTACCGGGAGAGGATGCAAGCAGAAAATTTTTTTATACCTGTCAGTCACCACACATCGTCCGCCCCCGGTAGCTGTGTGGTCAGCGCGACAGAATATCAATCCTAAGGGCCCGGTTTCGATTCCCTGCTGCGTCGGGCATTTTCTCCTCTCAGGGACTTGGTGCTGTGTTGTCCTAATCATCATCGTTTCATCCCCATCGACGCGCAAGTCGTCGAAGTGGCGTCAAATCTAAAGACTTGCACCAGGCGAACGGTCTACCCGACGGGAGGCCCAAGGCACACGACATTTACATTAACCACACATCGAGTCTACTGGTCACAGTAATTCGTCAATGTTCCTTGAAATAGGGTTAACTGTGGGGACAATACAGTCACAAGTAGCCCTATTGACGGTCGTTTTAGAGGAACCTGTATCTACTTGTAATAGTACACTACTGGCCATTAAAATTGCTACACCACGAAGATGACGTGCTACAGACGCTAAATTTAACCGATAGGAAGAAGATGCTGTGATATGCAAATGATTAGCTTTTCAGAGCATTCACACAAGGTTGGGCGCCGGTGGCGACACCTACAACGTGCTCACATGAGGAAAGTTTCCAACCGATTTTTCATACGTAAACAGCAGTTTACCGGCGTTGCCTGGTGAAACGGGTGTTGTGATGCCTCGTGTAAGGAGGAGAAATGCGTACCATCACGTTTCCGACTTTGACAAAGGTCGGATTGTAGCCTATCGCGATTGCGGTTTATCGTATCGCGACATTGCTGCTCGCGTTCGTCGAGATCCAATGACTGTTAGCAGAATATGGTATCGGTGGGTTCAGGAGGGTAATACGGAATTCCGTGCTGGATCCCAAAGGCCTCGTATCACTAGCAGTCGAGATGACAGGCATCTTATCCGCATGGCTGTAACGGATCGTGCAGCAACGTCTCGATCCCTGAGTCAACAGATGGGGACCTTTGCAAGACAACAACCATCTGCACGAACAGTTCGACGACGTTTGCAGTAGCATGGACTATCAGCTCGGAGACCATGGCTGCGGTTACGCCTGACACTGCATCACAGACAGGGGCGCCTGCGATGGTGTACTCAACGACGAACCTGGGTGCACGAATGGCAAAACGTCATTTTTTCGGATGAATCCAGGTTCTGTTTACAGCATCATGATGGTCGCATCCGTGTTTGGCGACATTGCGGTGAACAGATATTGGAAGCGTGTATTCGAATCGCCATACTGGCGCATAACCCTGCGTGATGGTATGGGGTGCCATTGGTTACACGCCTCGGTCACCTCTTGTTCGCATTGACGGCACTTTGAACAGTGGACATTACATTTCAGATGTGTTACGACCCGTGGCTCTACCCCTCATTCGATCCATGCGAAACCCTACATTTCAGCAGGATAATGCACGACTGCATGTTGCAGGTCCTGTACGAGCCTTTCTGGATACAGAAAATGTTCGACTGCTGCCCTGGCCAGCACATTCTCCAGATCTCTCACCAATTGAAAACGTCTGGTCAATGATGGCCGAGCAATTGGCTCGTCACAATACGCCAGTCACTACCCTAGATGAACTGTCGTATCATGTTGAAGCTGCATGGGCAGCTGTACCTGTACACGCCATCCAAGCTCTGTTTGACTCAATGGCCAGGGGTATCAAAACCGTTATTACCGCCAAAGTTGGTTGTTCTGGGTACTGATTTCTCAGGATCTATGCACCCACATTGTGTGAAAATTTAATCACATGTCAGTTCTAGTATAATATATTTGTCCAATGAATACCCGTTTATCATCTGCACTTCTTCTTGGTGTAGCAATTTTAATGGCCAGTAGTGTACATTTTTTCCATTAACAAGGGGACCTCGCCTACTCGTCTTCACCGACGTCGTCCAAATTTGTGGTATATGCAGGGCTTTTGCAGAAGTGAAAGCGATAGACGTGGGAGCTCCAGATGGGCTAGGGTTTATAAAAAATAGCAATTCTGGCTCCGATCTGGAGAGGCATGGGCCATTTCTATTACTATAGCTTCGAGACAACGGTTGGTGCAACGGAAAGAGTACAGAAAGGTAATCTGATGGACATTGAATTTTATTCTACTTTCAGTTCTTACGATATACTGAAAATGAACCGAAATAATGTTCATTGTATTGCATTTGTTAATATCTTCGTAAAATACAGGAAAAGGAAAGACAAAGGAAAATTTTGGAATGCTAATAAATTTCCAGGAATGGACTGTAATGCATGAGTGAGAACTTTGTATGTAAAATAAAAGAGTTTTATTATTTTGCGGTTGATAAGTTATACGTGCTGGGGTGACATTCATCATAAAAAAGAGGTGTAGCAGTAATTTTCTCCGCATCTCTCACACGTTGTGTAAGTCGCATTTTCATAGTCACATTTTTAAAAATATCTACAGAAAAACAAACTTATTGTACAATCCTGAATGGTTTTCTGTCATAGCACTGTTGGCAGCATAATTTCACCAAAAAATTGTAGATAATAGCAGGTGATGAACAATGGAATGTATTTTGATGCAGCCTTTTGATAAAATTCTTTACCTGGCGATAAAAATAGAGGTCGCAGGGTTGCAGCAGCCGAGCGCATTTGTGGGGCAAGCCCTTTTAATATTGCACGATCTTTACCCTCCAACTTGAAAAAGCTTTTCGTTTGATTGTGGATTTTTTGTCCTCGCCACGAGTCAGTTGACAGAATAAATCTGTTCTCCTGCACGTAGGATTTCGTGACATAGGTCAAGAAAATTGTATAATTTTGCTGAAGTAATGGTGACATTTCTGTATTTTGCCGCGTACTCATCCACCTTTTGTTGAATTTCCTTTGTCTTCCCTTTTAATGCCTTTTATAAAAATATTAATGGAGACAATATACGGAGCGTCATTTCCGTTTATTTGCAGTGTAAGTAACGTAAAAGCTGAAAAAAATGTTTACGCATAGGAAATCGATCCCACGACCCTCGGATTACAATTCTGTACTCTTTCTGTTGCGCCAAGCGTTACCTGGAAATTACGCTAACATATACGGTTCGTCTCTCGCCCCTCCGTCGCCAAAAACTGGTATCTTTTTCTAAACGGTTGGCCATCTGGAGATTCGACTTCTGTCAATTTCGTTTCTGGACAGGTCTTGCATATACCATACATTTGGAAGAAATCGGTTACGACATGTAGGCGCCGTCCCCTTGCAAGGTCGACAGTAACCAAGATCACTTTAATATGTTGAGAAACAATTTTGTATGTCTCATTTCTGAAATCATCCACCATATGGTCAGTGTCATCTGTGCAAATAGCGTACTTGACATTCCGAAGTTGCTTCTGCAAGCATACTTCGGCTTCGTGCTGTTCTTGTCGACAATGTTAAAGCTTCACATTTTTGTAAGAACGTGACGGGCGATTAATTGTTATGAAACGCTGAGCAAAGGATTTCGCCTTAGAGTGCTGATGAAGCCCGTCTTTTGCAACGATCTTTAACTTGACATTTCTGGATGGAGTGAACCTACCACCGGTGGTTTATCTACATCTACATGGGTACTCTGCAAATCACACTTAAGTGACTGGCAGAGGGTTCGTCGAACCAACTTCACAATAATTCTCTATTATTCCACTTCCGAACAGCGGGCGGTAAAAATGAACACCTAGATCTTTCCGTGCAGGCTCTGATGTTCCTTATTTTGTGAAGATCGTTTTTCCTATGTAGGTCGGCGTCAACAAAATATTTTCGCATTCAGAGAAGCAAGTTGGTGACTGAAATTTCGTGAGAAGATTTCGCCGCAACGAGAAACGCCTTTGTTTTAATGGCATCCATCCCAAATCCTTCATCATGTCAGCGACACTCTCCGGCCCCTTTCGCAATAATGCAAAACGTCCTGCTCTTCTTTGAAGTTTCTCTATGTACTCCGTTATTCCTATCTGGTAAAGACCCCCACGGCAGTACTTCAAAATACGACGGACAAGCGTAGTGTAGAGAACCTCCTTAACAGATCTGTTACATTTTTTAAATGTTCTGCCAATAAAACACAGTCTTTGGTTTGCCTTCCCCACAACATTTTCCATGTGTTCTTACCAATTTAAATGGTTCGCTTTTGTAATTCGTAGGTATTTAGTTGAATTTACGGCTCTTAGACTAAACTGATTTATCGTGTAACCGAAGTTTAATATATTCCTTTTAGCACTCATGTGAATGACCTCACACTTTTCATTATTTAGGATCCATTATCAACTATCGCACCATTAAGATATCTTATCTAAATCGTTTTGGAATTTGTTTTCATATTCTGATGAGTTAACTAGACGATAAATGACAGCATCATCACAACCTAAGGCGACTGCTCAGATTGTCTCGTGCACCGTTTATATAGATAAGGAACAGCAGAGGACCAATAACACTACATCGGGAAACGCCAGAAATCACTTCTGTTTTACTCGATGACTTTCCGTCAATTACTACGAAGTGTCACCTCTCTGACAGGAAATAACGGATCCAGTCACATAACTGTGACGATATTTCATAAGCACGCAATTTCACTACGAGCCGCTTGTGTGGTACACTGTCAAAAGCCTTTTGGAAATCTAAGAATCAATACGGGTTGGGTGGGATTCGCCGTTTTGCCTAACCCTGCAGTCTGAAAAGTTCCTGGTTTCACGAAATTCCGTTTTGAACACCTCGGCTCCTCCCTGACTGAGAGCCCGTTCTGGAGGTTCGTTTTCTCAAAAGTCTTAATAATGAATAAACATTCGTCAATCGTGGGATTATTAGAGCGTATAAGGACATTCCACAATCGAGTGTCAGGTGGATGGACGATAAAATTTCCCTGTCCGCTACATCTGCATAGGAGAAATTACGGTCTGGATTTTCAGGCTTGAATTTATAATCCCTAGTGGACCTTGAAGCGTTCCGAAGAGCGAGGTGCCAAGCCAAGGTTTGGTACCTCCCGATGGAGCAACAAAGAAACATAGTCACTGGCGGAAGAAACGACGAATGAGAGCCGCCCAGAGGAGTTTCTATACGCCACCTCATCGGCTCGCTTAGTTAGGGCAGAGAGGAGTGCCCAATCGGCAATCACCGCCGAAAGCAACAGCATCGTCTCTCTACCGAGCCTGCAGTGCGACAATTCTGCTACACACAACTCTGCATAAACATGTTGTTTCGTAGGGCGGGCAATATAATAAAAATAATATAATAAAAAATAATATAATAAGATAAAGTAATATAATAAGAGGTCATATAAACTATTCTATCCCCCAATTCTGAGGTACGAATTAAACTTTTAAATAGCCAGTTTTTTGAATGAAACAAGAAAGTACTCACCTCCGCTATTTATAACATAGTAACGTTGAACATTGCCCTGTAGCCACGTAGCCATTCCCCACCATTCACGTCCAATATACCGTCATCTGGTGAAAGCGATAGGTAAAATTTAAAAATCTTTTTAAAATTATTTTTTAAATGATGGGGGGCGGCAATGACCTAGAAAATAAAAATAAAATACGATGCTGATAAATCTCCCCTAAACACGAACGACGAAGATTGGAATATTAGCATGAACAAACAGTGGAATTAGGGCCATGTAAACATATCAGAACATACCGTGCAAGTTGAGAGGAGACGCGCAGTAGCTGACACGGCCTGACTGACGGGCCGAAACCCGGAAAACGCTCACGCAGTGACGCGAGAATAGCCAGAGGCCGGATGACGTGTATAAGGTGTGAAGAGTGCGGGGTGCTGAACAGTGGGGGGTCCTGAACAGTGGGCGATGCTGAACATTTGATAAGCTATTCCTTATGACCATTTTTTTAAAAAGTCTAATACCACACTAGGTGGCCAATATAAAAAAGGGGCATTTAGTTAAAACTGTAAGAATAATAAGCGCGGTTCTGAATGCGTAAGGCCCGGAGTACGCCTAAAAATGTATTGGACAGCACCTACTAACAAGTAAGCTATAGGGGTAAGGCTACCTGTTTAGGTAATCAAAATTTTCTAAAAGACCCTTGTGCCTCAGATCGACCTGGGCATTTCTTCAGAACTCTGAAGATTTTAACCTCTTCCAAAACATTAAGGGTGTTGCCCTTACTTTCCAAGTGTAACACCCGCATGTTGTTCTGGATACTGGTGATATAGTGACCCGTTTCCAGCAAATGCGCACTTACGGCCACATTTACTATTCTTATAGTTTTAACTAACTGCCCATTTTTTATATTGGCCACCTAGTATGGTATTAGACTTTTTTAAAAAACAGACATAAGGAATTGTTTATCAAATGTTCAGCACTCCCCACTATTCATCACCCCCCCACTGTTCAGCACCCCCCACTCTTCACACCTTGTACACGTCATCCGGCCTTTGGCGATTCTCGCGCCACTGCGGGTTTCGACCAGTCAGGCCGTGTCAGCTACCGCGCGCCTCCTCTCAACTTGCACGGTATGTTCTGATATGTTTACATGGCCCTAATTCCACTGTTTGTTCATGCTAATGTTCCGCTCTTCGTCATTCGTGTGTAGGGGAGTTTTATCAACCTCGTATTTTATTTTTATTTTCTAGGTCATCGCCGCTCCCATCATTTAAAAAAATGTTAAAAAAGATTTTTAAGTTTTAACTACCGCTTTCACCAGATGACGGTATATTGAACGTGAATGGTGGGGAGTGTCTACGTGGCTACAGGGCAATGTTCAACGTTACTATGTTGTAAATAGTGGATATGAGTACTTTCTTGTTTCATTCAAACACTGGCTGTTTAAAAGTGTAATTTATACCTCAGAATTGGGGGATCGAATAGTTTATATGAGCTCTTATTATATTATTTTTTGTACAGATCGTCTGAGGATGCACCGATAAGTGGTGCGAAACCGGTCGCAGATTTAATAAAAATCATTCATACAGACAGTGCGGAATTTTCTTTGAAAAAAAAAAACTGCATAAAAGTTCATAGTCAATTGTTCTCTGTAAAAATTGGCTCTGAGCACTATGGGACTTAACATCTGAGGTCATCAGTCCCCTAGAACTTAGAACTACTTAAAACTAATTAACCTAAGGACATCACACACGCCCATGCCCGAGGCAGGATACGAACCTGCGGCCGTAGAGGTCGCGCGGTTCCAGACTGAAGCGCCTAGAACCGCTAGGCCACTCCGGCCGGCGTGTTCTCTGTAAGAAAATACTAAAATCTTGTTCTGTATCAGGTGATGCTGATGTTCAGTGACAGTAATAAATACTCATACAACCATTGCGGAATTTTCTTTGGAAAAAAACTCTGCATAAAAGTTCATAGTCAATTGTTCTGTGTAAGAAAATACAAATATCGTGTTCTGTATCAGGTGATGTTTATGTTCAGTGACAGTATTAATACTCATGGCATACCTCTGAACATGGATTGTTACGAAGCTATGTACTCCATCTTGTTCTGGTTGTAATAAAGTGACCTAATATCTTATATGTTGTAGTACCACCACGGCAACTCCAGGAGTAAAGCTAAGATACAGCCACTGTACCGACGAGTGTTATTTCATCTGGCACAACACTTTCCTTTAAAGTCCTCATTTTTCCCATAAACCTACAAAAACTATGGCGTGCCGCCACCTGGTGAATCTTACTTCAAAATATTTAGGCAATTAGTCCTTATCTTTATAATGTAACTCACACAGGTCTCTATCGAGAAGGAACTTTGCACCAACTCGTAAAATATGAGCTCCAGCATCGGTTAACGACAAAGCATGTTTGGTAACAATACCAGTTTTCTTGTATGCTGTGATGTGTTGCTCCAGTCTGGCTGTGTTACTAGACTGTTTCCTTGCTCCGTCAAATGTACTATTGGGGCAAAGAGCTCTTTGTCCCAATACTAAGCGGATGGTTGCTGGCGGTGTCTGCCTGACTTCCTCATGCCATCGGTTCCGTTCATCCAAAAGATGTAACAGCTTTTCGTATGTAGCACTAACGAACTACAAGAGATGTAAGATTTCTACCGTGAGATCAGTTGTTGCACCATCTGAAATGAGAATAAGCACAGAATGTTGTCCATAACCTGAATTCCATAAAGAAATTCAAATTAGGCAGGGCAAAAATGAAGAAAAATCTCTGATATGAGAGATGGCTCAGGAAAATGTTTCAGAATTCCTGATGCCGTGATGTCCACACCAACAATGACCACTGACTGTCCTGAAGTCCGACTCTCTCGATTAGCGAATTACTCATGACAGGTCCACGTATGTTCTACATTCCGTGTCAACTGGTCAGCTTTTATAACCAGGGTTAAGATTCTTCGGTATAAATATCAGATGAAAAAAAGAAGGGGAAAGTGCTCAAATAAGGTAAAAGAAGAGACAAGAGTTGGTGGTTTATTCAACTAATTCAACGATTTCTCATTCCTCTATTCTATTTTACTGAATCCCAAAGAAGTACATCAAATTACCACTGATGAAAAGAAATAAAAAACATGAAGCTGCTGTATTTAATTACATTAAGCATCTCTGCATTTTTAAAAGTAAGTCTGTTTCTATTAGGAGATAGAATGACTTTGTAGATGCCAAAGCTTCTTTCGATATCCACAGAAAACAGTGGGGAAAAAGTTTTATTAACTTGGAATGGCAGCTCTACAGATGTGGCGAATTCCTCACTGTCGGAGTCATCTGAAGATTAGACTCAAGTTTGTCTTTGGTAAAGCCATCTAACTGCTCCCTCGCGGAAGTAAAAACATACCACTGTTTTTGATTTTCCATATCTTGTTCTTCTAACCGTTTAGTAGCTGCAGTCAGGTACTTGTAACTACGGACACAATATAGTTATCTCTGCGAATTACGTATTTTGTTTGATAACAGAAGTTGCTATGCCTTGGAAACTGCACCTGCGACGGCTGGATCCAAAGAAAGCACAAACTGTCTAATTTTGTCGAAATTCTCCTGATCTCACACTCAATTCAAGACCCCCAACGTGTAATGACCGGGAAATTTCCAAGGAGCAGGCCAGTGATTTCCCTGCAAGCAACAACACGACTCTGAGCTTTCTGTAGAAACTTCTGCAGGGCACACATGAATTGATTTTCGATGTCGTATTCGTTCCTTATGGATTCATAAATGACGTAAAGGGCATGAACCATCATATCACATGCTTAAACTTAGGAAATAAAGGTTTCAATTGATTAACAGCTCAAACCAGGTACGGAGCCTAGTCCGTAACCACAAGAAGAAATTTTTCAAACTCGATATCAGTAGGTCAGAGTTTTTGCAAGAAGTCCATAATTGAATGCATTACGGTACTGGCATTGGCTTTCTGCATCTCATACGTTTTTAATAACATGAACTTAACTTTTTCCCTGCTAAGGGAAAAACTAAAATGTTCAAAACATTTCATTCCATTGAGTGTATGGTTTCAACCGCAATGCTTTCCACATAGCACTCAGATACTGCCTCCTTGATTCTTTGTATTGTTTCTTGGTAAACGGGCTCCATGTAGTTTTTTTCTTAAAGTACTCTCATTGGGGGTTGACATCTATGTGTATTTTTCAAGAAATCTCTCACTGAGCGGAATTCCTGCTTGTGTAAGGGCCGCTCACAAATCAATGTTCAGTTTCTTCAGATTCTGGTTTTTCTGAAGAATTCTGTTGAAACGCATTTCGTATTAGAGGTTGCGGCGATTTGCTTGTTTGTAGAGTCGTATTCATTTGATGTTTGGAACTGGAAATATGTTGTCCGATGCTACCTACTTGGTGTTTCTCATCTAACAAAACCTCTGAAGTCCAAATAGTACATCGCATAACAGTTCAATCAGTTTTTTTTCCATTATTGGATGTTAATTCTCCCCCCCCCCCCATAGGGGGGGGGGGGGGATGACAGCAGCGTAATATGCTGCTTTACAGCCTACAGAAAAGTTAAAAAACATAATGAGAATAGAAACAAACAAGAAGCACAGGCGATAAAACGGTGACATTGTAAAAAACTGTAAAATGGCGGAAAGTTGTGGAATTAAAAACATAAAAACACTGCTGTGACGATGTGGATGAAGAAACACAAGACGTAGACAGGCAAATTAAAAAAAAACACCGCGACAGTCTGGTTGTTGTTCGCACGAGATAAAAAACAGAACTAGCGACAGTATGGCGGCTGTTAGCAACACTGACGTGGGACGCACAGCACTGAACTATACTGGTGACACGGCGGCAGATGGGGGGGAGGGGGGGGGGGGAGGAGGACCCGAACCTATGAGGAGAGGAAAAGAAAGAAAGAGGGAGCCGATGGAGGGAGGGGACATAGAAAAGGGGGGAGTTCCATCAGTGTCTATGAAATCTTGTTTAAATTCCTCAGCCAGAATAATAAATCGGGCACTGGACACTTTTCACATTGTAAAATATACCGGCTGATCAAAAAGTCAGTATCAATTTGAAAACTTAATAAACCACGGAATAATGTAGATAGAGAGGTAAAAATTGACACACATGCTTGGAATGACATGGGGTTTTATTAGGATGGCGCTCCACCCCATATTGCTAGACGCGTGAAAGATCTCTTGCGCGCTTCGTTTAGTGACGATCGTGTGCTCAGCCGCCACTTTCGTCATTCTTGGCCTCCCAGGTCCCCAGATCTCAGTCGGTGCGATTATTGGCTTTGGGGTTACCTGAAGTCGCAAGTGTATCGTGATCGACCGACATCTATACGGATGCTGAAAGACAACATCCGACGCCAATGCCTCACCATAGCTCCGGACATGCTTTACAGTGCTGTTCACAACATTATTCCTCGACTACAGCTATTGTTGAGGAATGATGGTGGACATATTGAGCATTTCCTGTAAAGAACATCATCTTTGCTATGTCTTACTTTGTTATGCTAATTATTGCTGTTCTGATCAGATGAAGCGCCATCTGTCGGGCATTTTTCTAACTTTTGTATTTTTTTGGTTCTAATAAAACCCCATGTCATTCCAAGCATGTGTGTCAATTTGTACCTCTCTATCTACATTATTCCGTGATTTATTCAGTTTTCAAATTTATACTGACTTTTTGATCAGCCAGTATACTCGTTTAGTAATGTAACAGAGAGCTAACATCAGTTCACTTGCCAAGTCAATGCGACAGTCATACAACACTCGCTCCCTTGCTGTCCGCACTCTCTTTTATAACACTGCGACAATGACCAGAATGTTCTCACTCATGTAGGAACTGCAGTCACAGTGATATGTAGTAGCTTCGAGCAGAACCCAGGCTCAGTTCTCGGAACTACGTGGGTGCTTAATCGCCGTCTCTGCGTGCCCAGCCCCCGCCTCCACGCGAACAGATGACGTCTCTCACAGTAGCAAACTCACATTCACGAACAGAAGGCTACTGATTCTGGTGGGATAAAATTACTCATTGTTAACCGCATTATTGCGGGGTACCTTATAGCGATAAAGCGAGATGAAGGGGTTTTGTCGAGCACACATTTATTTTCCATTGTTGCAGGTATGCTTTCAACTCTCGCGTGACATTTGCTTAACGAGGTAGGCTTACTATTCGCACATACGCAGAAATCTGAGAAGACGGCAACTGAAAGTTAAATATTTTGTATTGATTAGAGATCTTATCGAATAAATTGTAACGAAACTTAAAGAAAAAATGGGGACAAGGGGGTTATGGTCACGGCTGGAGGAAAAGAGATAAAGATCCCAAGAAAGGGAAAAATGCCTCTTTTCGTAACTAGTAACAAAATTTCACAGTGTTTGTGACTATTACAGCACCGTCTATCACAAAGCGAAACAAGTGGTCCAACTAAGACGTTCATATTTATTTACGTAATACACGAATATGTAATAAAAATGGGGGTTCCTATTTAAGAAAACGCAGTTGATATCCGTTTAACCTATGGCAGCGTCATCTAGCGGGCCAACCGTAGCGCCATCTGGCTTGCCCCTTCAAGCTAGACGAGTTTCGTTCTTTGTAGTTTTTTCGTTTGATGCTTATTTCGTGAGATATTTGGCCCGGTCACTATCAATGAACCACCCTGTATACAATTTAAAAACACAGTTGCGATGAAGTGAAATTCTTCTATGAAGAAACATTGGAGCACTGCACTTTCACTTAACATCTGAAGGACCTGGACTGGGCGATAAAGTACTCTGGGCGGATAGAATATGTTCCATAGAGGTTCGTGGATAGGGGGAGGGGGAAAGGGACAGTAAGGAGATAGGTGTCTGTTAGTTGGGTAAACTATAGAGATGATACGTAGGAAGTGAAGCAGATAATTGGAATAAAGACATTGGGAAGGACAGAAGGTGAGGAAGAGTAATGATGTGTGGGAAGGGTTGTGGCACAAGAAGAAATGTGTTCGGGTGGGTGTAGAGGGAAAAGGAGATAGGAGGCCTCGTGGGGAAGGGGATAGATGGGGAAGGCTCCAAGTTGGTAGGAGACGGAGACGGCTCCGACCGAAGACTCCTTCTGAAGAACTGCTGTGCTGAGCCGCAATGCGCGAGATAAATAGCCACATCGAGAGGTACAGTAATTGTGCACAGTTGTTTGAATAGGGCGGCCACGGCAAGCTACCTCTGTTGAAGAGTGCCAAAATAATGCCGTGCTAGCTTCGCCTTGATGGGTAGGCCGTCAACTCACCACCCGTGACTGGAGGGTAGCCTAAACGCCAGGACTTGTGCCGCACGTGTCATAACACTTTTCGACTGTGACAATGAAGTGAGTGTTTTGTCCTGCAGTGATTCAAAATCAGAAGAATCGCGAGCAGTAGTTCAAAGTGAACCTAGTTCTAAAATTACTGAAGAAAGTGACGATAATTCTGAATGTGCACCAGTGCATTAAAACGTGTTCGTACTGTAACACAGACTAAGAAAACTGAATGGAATTAGGAAAAAAAATTGATAATAACACTGTTATTCTTCCTTCAACGTGTAAATAGGGGTTGACAAAATTCGTTGAATAAATATAAATCACGTGCAGCACCTGAACTACACATTTTTTAAAAAATATATGAGGCCATTGTTCGTGGGCAACCATGAGTTGGTACTATCCCTATGACATATCAGGAAAACAGTACAGACTCATTTCTCGAATCACAACTGAGAAGGAAACGAATCTCCCAAAAAATGTGTTGCACGATACTCAAAAGGAAAAAGGAAGTGCATGGCATTGTGGAAAGTGTGGTGTTGCTCTACATTCAGAAGACCATTCTGGGGTCTAACATACTCAACAAAAGTACTAACTGGTATGTAAACTAAGCACTGAGTCGTGCTGCGGCTCGCGTTGGTGCGGTTTGTAGGTTTCCGCCCTCTGTTGGATGCCAGACCGTATCGTTTAGTTGGCATGGTTGCGGTTGTTGATGTCACTCATTTGGTACTTGGTTTTGGCTCGCTGTGCGATTGTTTCCGCAATGACGTGTGGTTGCTGATTCTGGTTGGTTACATTTCGGTTTTGCCTCGAACGCAAAGCGAGTGGGGTTTTAGTTACTATTAGTTTGTCAGTGCTCTGCACTGTGACTTGTTTCTTCAGATTTTCGGGTTCGTGGAACCGGACGGAAATCTGGTAGTAGTTCCTTTCTCGTTCTGGGCGCTCTAAACGCAGTATTCTGGGGACGTAGTGCAGACCGCCGGTTCCGGCTTTGGTGTATCGTTCCATCGTCGCATTTGGATTATCGGACGTCAGGTTGCTTCAGCAAGATTATCATTAGTCATTTACTAGACTGCCACTAGTCTGAGTTACCATCTTGTGAAGTGAATCCAACTCTTGGCTGCCTGGCTCATCGCACGCGAAAGTATTTGTTGCCGGACCTTCTCAGAGGTCGATTCCTGGAGCGCCGTCTGTGACTGGTACTTGTGTTTTATTATTGTACACTCCTGGAAATGGAAAAAAGAACACATTGACACCGGTGTGTCAGACCCACCATACTTGCTCCGGACACTGCGAGAGGGCTGTACAAGCAATGATCACACGCACGGCACAGAGGACACCCCAGGAACCGCGGTGTTGGCCGTCGAATGGCGCTAGCTGCGCAGCATTTGTGACCGCCGCCGTCAGTGTCAGCCAGTTTGCCGTGGCATACGGAGCTCCATCGCAGTCTTTAACACTGGTAGCATGCCGCGACAGCGTGGACGTGAACCGTATGTGGAGTTGACGGACTTTGAGCGAGGGCATATAGTGGGCATGCGGGAGGCCGGGTGGACGTACCGCCGAATTGCTCAACACGTGGGGCGTGAGGTCTCCACAGTACATCGATGTTGTCGCCAGTGGTCGGCGGAAGGTGCACGTGCCCGTCGACCTGGGACCGGACCGCAGCGACGCACGGATGCACGCCAAGACCGTAGGATCCTACGCAGTGCCGTAGGGGACCGCACCACCACTTCCCAGCAAATTAGGGACACTGTTGCTCCTGGGGTATCGGCGAGGACCATTCGCTACCGTCTCCATGAAGCTGGGCTACGGTCCCGCACACCGTTAGGTCGTCTTCCGCTCACGCCCCAACATCGTGCAGCCCGCCTCCAGTGGTGTCGCGACAGGCGTGAATGGAGGGACGAATGGAGACGTGTCGTCTTCAGCGATGAGCGATGAGAGTCGCTTCTACCTTGGTGCCAATGATGGTCGTATGCGTGTTTGGCGCCGTGCAGGTGAGCGCCACAATCAGGACTGCATACGACCGAGGCACACAGGGCCAACACCCGGCATCATGGTGTGGGGAGCGATCTCCTACACTGGCCGTACACCACTGGTGATTGTCGAGGGGACACTGAATAGTGCACGGTACATCCAAACCGTCATCGAACCCATCGTTCTACCATTCCTAGACCGGCAAGGGAACTTGCTGTTCCAACAGGACAATGCACGTCCGCATGTATCCCGTGCCACCCAACGTGCTCTAGAAGGTGTAAGTCAACTACCCTGGCCAGCAACATCTCCGGATGTGTCCCCCATTGAGCATGTTTGTGACTGGATGAAGCGTCGTCTCACGCGGTCTGCACGTCCAGCACGAACGCTGGTCCAACTGAGGCGCCAGGTGGAAATGGCATGGCAAGCCGTTCCACAGGACTACATCCAGCATCTCTACGATCGTCTCCATGGGAGAATAGCAGCCTGCATTGCTGCGAAAGGTGGATATACACTGTACTAGTGCCGACATTGTGCATGCTCTGTTGCCTGTGTCTATGTGCCTGTGGTTCTGTCAGTGTGATCATGTGATGTATCTGACCCCAGGAATGTGTCAATAAAGTTTCCCCTTCCTGGGACAATGAATTCACGGTGTTCTTATTTCAATTTCCAGGTGTGTATTATTTATTACCATACCTTGTAATGCCTACATTAAGGGTTACGTATGTCTCTTTAATAGTTCCGGTCGCCTTCTGGAATAAATCTAGCAGTGTAAGGGTTTTGTTACAAGGTTACCATCATCTTATTTCACCCGTTTGTTGGTCAGTTGCTTGTTTATTTTAATTAACCTTTGCTTGTATTTGCTATTTTATAGTCGGTTTCTAAATTTTTTATGTAATTGCCGTTCCTGGCGAGTAAGTCCTTCAGCCGTGATCACAGCGGCTTGTTTTTTTATGCATTATTTGTATCTGTATTTTATGGTGATTTGCCAGTCCACCCCCGGTAGCTGAGTGGTCGGTAGACGAGTACTGTCGTGTTTCTGGTGCTAAAATCAACGCCGATAAATGCACCTTTGTCAACATCAGAGGATTCGACGCAGTTATTCTACCTTGGGCGAAGCGTGTCGAAACCCACACCACTCTGGGGATGATTATCGACAAATGCGCGCTAAAAATGAATGCAAAAAATTGGAAGCAGGTCACCAATAAAATGCAAGGTGCCATCTATGAAAACAATTGGCGGTCCGTTGACATTCTCCAACGCATACGACTCCTCAGCAGTTATATATCCAGTAAAGCGTACTGTACGGCCCAAATATTTCCAGTCCCCAAGATGCAGGCCAAACACGTGATGAAACTCTCTAATAAATTTATCTGGCAAGGGCATCTGTTCAAAGCGAAATACACCACGCTGACGTCTTCCAGACAGGCCGGCGGACTCAATATGCCTGGCATTAACCGAAAGTGTACTGCGTTATATATTAAACGAATCACCCAATTGTTGGACAAGGAACCTCTCAGCGTAACCAGTTGGCTCTTCCGAACCTTACAATCCACCGATATGCACCCACCCATTGATGTAGGTAAAATGCATTACAAACTACGACATGTCAAGCAATTTTTTCTTGAAGTAAGCTATATTGATGGACATTATTTCGCGCAGGATTTACCATCGACGCAACTGTTATTAAAAAGATGGACATCTCCAATAGTCCGGAATCCCATTGAACTTAAATACCCGAGTGTTCATTGGAAGGCATTTTGGTACAACATAAGTTTAACCGTCCACACTGCTGAGGTGGCGTCCACATTGTATAAAGTGGTCAACGATGTTATATCCACTAATGAAAGGTTGCATAGAATCGGCTTATGTGACAGTGATAAATGCGTCCGCTGCGGTCTGGCCGACACCTTACGCCATCGCTTCACTTGTGGCGGCCATCTCATTAACTGGAAATGGGTACAGCAGAGGCTGGGCCTGATTACCCGCAGCAGCCCAGCCAGCCACTGCACTGACATCCTTCTCTGGCCGGACACGAAACATTTTCCCGCTACCAAGAACAATACCGTGATGTGGCTGTTAGGACAGTTTGTGACATATATCATCATCCACAATAGTGAAGATAATCTCCTTAGTTTCGAGGCTTATATGAGAACGGCACGCTGGAAGATGGAACGATACCCAAATGTCAGGACGATGTTTGGTAACATGTTAGAGATAGTTTTTGAAAAACAAGGCGTAGGCTAATTCTCGTCGCCGGTAAGGACACAAATCACATGCAAGACTATATAGCGAACAAACTACACAACGAATAAGGGGTTACACATGTTCCTAGGACTGCTCCCGGCTTCTCAATGGTGTTATAATTTGACATTTTCCTTAATTTATGTTGCCTGTGCATGTCCTTGTTATTCGTTTGTATGCTCCAGATTACTTTCTGTGAAGATTATGGACAGTTGTGAATCAATAAACAGAACTGCACTTCTAGTTAAGACAGTCAAATATTTTTGTAATTCTCTTTAACATGTTTGCGTTTTGGTTCTATGTCTCTGCCTGGACTGAAGATGCTATTGTCAATTTAATATTTTTGTTCTGTTTAGGTAAGCTTACGAATGGCACTATATGGCACTGTATTGAAATGTGTTCTTCAGTCTATTGTAGGATACAATTCTTGTTGAAACAGTTCCAGTACTTCATTATTTTATTTTTGTGCTTATGTGCTTATATGTCAATCAGGGAATCCAAAGACGGTCGGCCACGGGCGCCACCTGTAATTTAATAGTGAAATTGTTGTGATTGCCAGCAAATACACTCCTGGAAATTGAAATAAGAACACCGTGAATTCATTGTCCCAGGAAGGGGAAACTTTATTGACACATTCCTGGGGTCAGATACATCACATGATCACACTGACAGAACCACAGGCACATAGACACAGGCAACAGAGCATGCACAATGTCAGCACTAGTACAGTGTATATCCACCTTTCGCAGCAATGCAGGCTGCTATTCTCCCATGGAGACGATCGTAGAGATGCTGGATGTAGTCCTGTGGAACGGCTTGCCATGCCATTTCCACCTGGCGCCTCAGTTGGACCAGCGTTCGTGCTGGACGTGCAGACCGCGTGAGACGACGCTTCATCCAGTCCCAAACATGCTCAATGGGGGACAGATCCGGAGATCTTGCTGGCCGGGGTAGTTGACTTACACCTTCTAGAGCACGTTGGGTGGCACGGGATACATGCGGACGTGCATTGTCCTGTTGGAACAGCAAGTTCCCTTGCCGGTCTAGGAATGGTAGAACGATGGGTTCGATGACGGTTTGGATGTACTGTGCACTATTCAGTGTCCCCTCGACGATCACCAGTGGTGTACGGCCAGTGTAGGAGATCGCTCCCTACACCATGATGCCGGGTGTTGGCCCTGTGTGCCTCGGTCGTATGCAGTCCTGATTGTGGCGCTCACCTGCACGGCGCCAAACACGCATACGACCATCATTGGCACCAAGGCAGAAGCGACTCTCATCGCTCATCGCTGAAGACGACACGTCTCCATTCGTCCCTCCATTCACGCCTGTCGCGACACCACTGGAGGCGGGCTGCACGATGTTGGGGCGTGAGCGGAAGACGGCCTAACGGTGTGCGGGACCGTAGCCCAGCTTCATGGAGACGGTTGCGAATGGTCCTCGCCGATACCCCAGGAGCAACAGTGTCCCTAATTTGCTGGGAAGTGGCGGTGCGGTCCCCTACGGCACTGCGTAGGATCCTACGGTCTTGGGGTGCATCCGTGCGTCGCTGCGGTCCGGTCCCAGGTCGACGGGCACGTGCACCTTCCGCCGACCACTGGCGACAACATCGATGTACTGTGGAGACCTCACGCCCCACGTGTTGAGCAATTCGGCGGTACGTCCACCCGGCCTCCCGCATGCCCACTATACGCCCTCGCTCAAAGTCCGTCAACTGCACATACGGTTCACGTCCACGCTGTCGCGGCATGCTACCAGTGTTAAAGACTGCGATGGAGCTCCGTATGCCACGGCAAACTGGCTGACACTGACGGCGGCGGTGCACAAATGCTGCGCAGCTAGCGCCATTCGACGGCCAACACCGCGGTTCCTGGTGTGTCCGCTGTGCCGTGCGTGTGATCATTGCTTGTACAGCCCTCTCGCAGTGTCCGGAGGAAGTATGGTGGGTCTGACACACCGGTGTCAATGTGTTCTTTTTTCCATTTCCAGGAGTGTATATTATTTTGGAGCTAAATCAAACCTGTCTGCGAACTAAAAAAAAAAATGGTTCAAATGGCCCTGAGCACTATGGGACTCAACATCTTAGGTCATAAGTCCCCTAGAACTTAGAACTACTTAAACCTAACTAACCTAAGGACATCACACACACCCATGCCCGAGGCAGGATTCGAACCTGCGACCTAGCAATCCCGCGGTTCCGGACTGCAGCGCCAGAACCGCTAGACCACCGCGGCCGGCTGCGAACTAAAGACAACAACGATAATTACTACTACAAAACAACAACGCTTGCCAAACGACATCCCACATGGATTCCCGACTGGGTCGGAAATTTTATCCGCTCAGGGACTGGGTGTTGTGTTGTCCTAATCATCACCATTTCATGGCCATCGACGCGCAAGTCGCCGAAGTGACGTCAAATCGAAAGACTTGCACCAGGCGAGCGGTCTACCCGATGGGAGGCCCTCGTGACACGCTTTATTATTATGGTGATTTGCTAAATTGTAACTCACGGAAACCACTATTATTTACACAGATGTTAATTCCTTCGTTAATAACGTGTGGTATTTTTAAATTTATTGTTGAGTCTGGAATTATTGTTTTAAAAATAAATGTGTGTAACTGTAAAAGGCAACCAATAGTAACTGATTACTGCCCCGTCGACAATCGTAACCGAATCCTGCCTTCCCTTGAGAACCACCAGGTCTCAAGCATACTCGAGTCATATATAAAATGTGTAGGGTACTTAAATACGATCTCATTGGTTCTGTAGCTGCTCTTCTGCAATGGCCAGAACTCGTACATTATACAGGGTGAGTCACCTAACGTTACCGCTGGATATATTATATATTTCGTAAACCACATCAAATACTGACGAACCGATTCCGCAAACCGAACGTGAGGAGAGGGACTAGTGTAATTGTTTAATACAAACCATACAAAAATGCACGGAAGTATGTTTTTTAACACAAACCTACGTTTTTTTTAAATGGAACCACATTAGTTTTGTTAGCACATCTGAACATATAAACAAATACGTAATCAGTGCCGTTTGTTGCATTGTAAAACGTTAATTACATCCGGAGATATTGTAACCTAAATTTGACGCTTGAGTACCACTCCTCCGCTGTTCGATCGTGTGTAGCACTGGAACATACATCGCGTTTCTACAGAATGATCTGCCAACGTTGCTCGAAAATGTCCCACTGGAAACGCGTCGACGTATGTGGTATCAGCAAGATGGTGCACCTGCACATTCCGCAATTATCACTAGGCTGACCCTTGACAGGATGTTCGACGGGTGTTTCATAGGACGTGGAGGACGCATAAATTAGCCAGCCCGTTCTCCTGATCTTACACCTCTGGACTTCTTTCTGTGGGGTACGTTAAAGGAGAATGAGTACCGTGATGTGCTTACAACCCCAGAGGATATGAAACAACGTATTCTGGCAGCCTGCGGCGACATTACACCAGATGTACTGCGGCATGTACGACATTCATTACGCCAGAGATTGCAATTGTGTGCAGCTAAAGGTGTCCACCACATTGAACATCTATTGGCCTGACATGTCGGGACACACCCTATTCCACTCCGTAATTGAAAACGGAAACCACGTGTGTACGTGTACCTCACCCCTCATGGTAATGTACATGTGCGGCAGTGAAAAAGACCAATAAAAAGGTGTTAGCATGTGGACGTAATGTGCTGTTCCAGTCTCTTCTGTACCTAAGGTCCATCACCGTTCTCTTTGGATCCCTACGTAATTTGGTGCTCTCCGATACACACGATCGAACAGCGGAGGAATGGTACTCAAGCGTCAACTTTAGGTTACAATATCTCCGTATGTAATTAACATTTTACAATGCAACAAACGGCACTGATTATGTATTTGTTTATATGTTCAGATGAGCTAACAAAACTAACTGGGTTCCATTTTAAAAAAACGTAGGTTTGTGTTAAAAAAATACTTCCGTGCATTTTTTTATGGTTTGTATTAACCAATTACGTTCGGTCTGTGGAATCGGTTCGTCAGTATTTGATGTGGTTTACGAAATATATCCAGCGGTAACGTTAGGTGACTCACCCTGTACACTAAGAAACACTAGTTCGAGGTGGCTATTTTACATCATTGCGCACATTGAAAGGTGGCTACACTGAGTCACAGCGCCAGAGATTGCGCAAAGATTATTATTCCGCCGCCTCCACTGGCAGTACTTGTTGAGAGGATGTCGAGGGCAGTAGTAGTTCAGAGGATGACGAGTGCAGTTGTTGTTCTGTTGGGCGAGAGAGTAGATGCTGTTCGGTAGGTGTAATGTATAGATGGAAGATGTTGTAATTATCACAGTGTATTTTTCGTGAATATATATTGAGGTAAGGAAAAAGTATTACAGATATCTTTAATGACAATGCCTCTTGGTCACAGGCACAGTCAACAAAGCATCTGGCTAGTGTTTATTTATTAGACTTGTAATGCTGGTTTCTATGTGCAATTATAGTATTTCTGGTTTTTCTATTACACTCCTGGAAATGGAAAAAAGAACACATTGACACCGGTGTGTCAGACCCACCATACTTGCTCCGGACACTGCGAGAGGGCTGTACAAGCAATGATCACACGCACGGCACAGCGGACACACCAGGAACCGCGGTGTTGGCCGTCGAATGGCGCTAGCTGCGCAGCATTTGTGCACCGCCGCCGTCAGTGTCAGCCAGTTTGCCGTGGCATATGGAGCTCCATCGCAGTCTTTAACACTGGTAGCATGCCGCGACAGCGTGGACGTGAACCGTATGTGCAGTTGACGGACTTTGAGCGAGGGCGTATAGTGGGCATGCGGGAGGCCGGGTGGACGTACCGCCGAATTGCTCAACACGTGGGGCGTGAGGTCTCCACAGTACATCGATGTTGTCGCCAGTCGTCGGCGGAAGGTACACGTGCCCGTCGACCTGGGACCGGACCGCAGCGACGCACGGATGCACGCCAAGACCGTAGGATCCTACGCAGTGCCGTAGGGGACCGCACCGCCACTTCCCAGCAAATTAGGGACACTGTTGCTCCTGGGGTATCGGCGAGGACCATTCGCAACCGTCTCCATGAAGCTGGGCTACGGTCCCGCACACCGTTAGGCCGTCTTCCGCTCACGCCCCAACATCGTGCAGCCCGCCTCCAGTGGTGTCGCGACAGGCGTGAATGGAGGGACGAATGGAGACGTGTCGTCTTCAGCGATGAGCGATGAGAGTCGCTTCTGCCTTGGTGCCAATGATGGTCGTATGCGTGTTTGGCGCCGTGCAGGTGAGCGCCACAATCAGGACTGCATACGACCGAGGCACACAGGGCCAACACCCGGCATCATGGTGTGGGGAGCGATCTCCTACAGTGGCCGTACACCACTGGTGATCGTCGAGGGGACACTGAATAGTGCACGGTACATCCAAACCGTCATCGAATCCATCGTTCTACCATTCCTAGACCGGCAAGGGAACTTGCTGTTCCAACAGGACAATGCACGTCCGCATGTATCCCGTGCCACCCAACGTGCTCTAGAAGGTGTAAGTCAACTACCCTGGCCAGCAAGATCTTCGGATCTGTCCCCCATTGAGCATGTTTGGGACTGGATGAAGCGTCGTCTCACGCGGTCTGCACGTCCAGCACGAACGCTGGTCCAACTGAGGTGTCAGGTGGAAATGGCATGGCAAGCCGTTCCACAGGACTACATCCAGCATCTCTACGATCGTCTCCATGGGAGAGTAGCAGCCTGCATTGCTGCGAAAGGTGGATATACACTGTAGTAGTGCCGACATTTTGCATGCTCTGTTGCCTGTGTCTATGTGCCTGTGGTTCTGTCAGTGTGATCATGTGATGTATCTGACCCCAGGAATGTGTCAATAAAGTTTCCCCTTCCTGGGACAGTGAATTCACGATGTTCTTATTTCAATTTCCAGGAGTGTAGTTCATTGTAAACGGTGTTTAAAATATCTTGTCGTATTGAAGAAGAACCGAGCCAGATACATGTACGTTGAGTCACACTACCTCACACAGAACAGTTACACTTGTGCTTTGTTGTTTCGTAGCTTTTATAGTTGCAGGGGACTTAATTAATCAATTGTGTTAATGGAAAATTTCTTGTCATTCTATATTTTTTTTTTTTTTTGTCAGATTGCTTGCTAATACTAGTCAGGGCCAACACAGCTACTAAAATTATTGCATTCATTATTCTTTTTAAATAAGCCCCCATGCAACATGTGGGATGTCATTTGGCAAGTAGTAGTAATTATCGTTATTGTCTTTGGTTCGCAGACAGGCTCGATTTAGCTCCAAAATAATATATTGGCCGGCAATCACAATAATTTCAGTATGAAATTATAGGTGGCGGCCGTTGCCGACCATTGTTAGATCATATGCAAGATGCTGTGACTCACTCTAATAACTCCTATTAATCCAGGCTCGAAAATGTTTGGGCTGATGGAGTATGGATTAAGTGTCTCTCAGCCGATACAAAAGTAAAAAAAAAATCGTAGTTCTTGTCTGTGACTACTCTGCCAAACACCGGTTTCATTTACTATTCACTTGGTATCACAAGCGATGTTTGGTGGAGAAGAGAAAGGTTTTCAACGTTCATTGCAAACAAGTGAGCACAGATGAAAATGTGCAGTGTGACTGGATACCAATTTGGACCTTACAGCTGCCCCTATACGCCCATACTTCGTATTGTCACGATTGAAGCAAGATACTGAAGAATGTTGCTCACTACGTAGAACACCTGAAGCCTCAAAACCACAATCTGAACGTTCCTCTATTTTCTTTTATTAATCCAGGCTCGAAATATCTTGGACTGATGGAGTATGCATCAAGTACGTCAACCGGTACTGACGTGACAATTTGTAGGGTGTGGTGTAGTATATTCACTAAGACTGAAACAGCATCCCCATTCAAGGAGCATAACTTTACAATAGGGTCATAGGGTGCCCCACGATGCTGACGAAGCACACTGATCTCCCATTAAACGTTTACTGCTTGCAAACAAATCTATAAAAATATGAGAAGTGACAAAATAACCAAGTGGTCTGGGCAAGAGAGGTCAGTTGTGACTCACGTACGTTTCATTACAGCGACAAGAAATGCAGTTGATCCGCAGTTAGCTGATTTTCAATACATAAAAGTGCTGAAGATTTTTTATATCATAGAATGTAAAAATGGAACAATCATTTTTCATAACGACAGTATTATAGTCTCGTTACTGTACCACAATTATATTTATATAAGTATTTGACACTGTTAAAACATACAGTATCTACTACTTACATAGCTTGTGTCTCGCTATGCAATCACGTGTTACGGATATTTCATCATATATGAGAACCAGCTAATCACAGACTCTTAATGTAATCATAATATTGTATATACTAACACACAAGTTACTGCATTAAGAGAATATTTAGTACAAAGAATATAATTTGATACTGCAGACTGAGTCGCTCATGTAAGAATTATTGATGCATTTCTGCATGACTGAGATCTTTGATTGAAACAAAATTATCGACAAGGCAAGCTGAAATCGTAGTGAAGCTACGATGTTTTGTATTGCGAGACCCCGAACACCATTTTTCGTATAGGTGGGGGAGAAGTATGAAGAAATGCAATGTTACAGAAAAACAATACTAGAAACATACAACAGAGTGTCGTACAAGACGTACTCTGTAAACTGAATCTCTGCAACAGTGTGAGTACGAACATGAACAAATCAACAGAAAAAAAGCATAAACATAAGCACAATATCCTACTTGTACAAAAAGAAATAAACGTGATTTTCAGTTTTGTTTAGTGAGGCATAACGTTCGAGACTCCAACCACGATCTCCATAGCAACTCCAGACAGAATTCATTTTTATTTTGCCGATAACATTTTTGTTAGTATAAGCAGTGCTTTTTGTCTAAAAAAAGTTTGATGGTACTCTGACATTGGATATAACGCAGCGAAAATTACTTATAACTGAAGCTGGCACGAAGTATTATTTGGGCAGCAGCTTGATGAGCGGAACTTTCTTTATGTTCAAATACTTTCTTTTTTTTTTTTTTGCAAAGAAACCATTTCTTCTTTTCTATAGCCACCTGAAGATGACACAGATGTAGCCCAAGGCTGTGCAATGTTCATGCCTTGTTTATTTCTTTCTACACCTAAACTTCCTACAGCGGGACCGTAGAGACATCTATCGGTAGCTCGGCGTTTGAACGTACGCATATCCGTTTACCACTACTATCACCTACTATTAGCGTGCGAGGGCACTACATGCTTCTCGAACTGGCTGCCAGCGATTCAGTAGTCGAGAACGGTTGTCGCAGCTTTGAAAAGTTTGAAACAGCCAACGATATCGCTTTTCCCACCAAAAACTGCACTGGTATCATTTGTATTGCAATTACCAACACGAAAAAATGAAATAAAAAATTTCCAAGTTCTCAACATCGTAAAAAAGTTACTTCGTCGACGAAAAAGTTTAGGGGTACGCATCCCCCAGCGTTCCCCCCGAAAAACAGCGCTGAGTATAAGTAACAAGTAAATATTTTGTACACTTCCGTGAGGCGTGTGGATAAGCGCCAGTTGTTTGAAAGTGTATTATGACTCATTAAAATCGTTACGGGGAGTTACGAGAATTTGGGTCTCATACCTCATACCTCCGAGTATGACGAAAAGCTCTCGGGTTTCAAGCCGGATGGCAGAATAATAAAACCGTGACGGTTCGACGAGTGACATACTCATCATCTTCTGGAGAAGTGTCGAGATTTTGCGGATGCCGTCACCTTATATCTACGATGCGCTCCCCTCCACCGGATTCCGGAAGGCTGGTGCAGAGAGGCTGGTGGGCACGATGGGGGGAGCGGTGGGTGAAGTCACGGTGGTGGGGGTAGCGGGCGCACCGTTCGCATCTGTCAGAGCATTCCGGCCCCGTCTCGCGAGGACGGTGGTGGGCGCGCACTCGGCGAATTGCCGCTGTCGATGGATTCCATGCCGTACTCAGTTCTCCGCTTCATCTCTGTTTACAAGGTTTTCGTGAATCCGAATTTCGATGGACTCTCTTACGACTTTCCCAATAACCGGCGGCTCGGCAGAGTACCTTGGTGTTCTGGAAGTCTAATGTGTGATCTTCTTTGATGCTTTGTTGTGCTATCGCCGACTTCTTCTTCTGTCCCATCCGCACATGCCTGATATGTTATTCGAATGGTTCAAATGGCTCTGAGCACTATGGGACTTAACATCTGAGGTCATCAGTCCCCTAGAATTTAGAACTACTTAAACCTAACTAACCTAAGGACATCACACACATCCATGCCCGAGGCAGGATTCGAACTTGAGACAGTAGCAGTTTCACGGTTCCGGACTTAAACGCCTAGAACCGTTAGGGCTACTGCGCCCGGCGATATGTCATTCGCATGGCTTAAAAATACATTGCTGCATTTGTCCAATGTGCTAACAACCACCCACTTTAAGTGCACTGAAGAGAGACAGGCAGGTGGAGTGGCAACGTCTCTTTTATTTTTTGTTTGAGTATACAAAATTGTTGAAAGAATCAAAACCTCATATTTACGTGTCTAAAGCCTTGGCGGTCTGACGGGTAATGGGTGGGAGGGGTAGAGGGCGGAGGTGGTCGCTGCTGAGGAGATACGGACCTGTTACCTTCAAGGAGGGTTAACTGTTGCCCAGTTTGCGTTTAAGTTGCTGAAGCTTACACATACAGCTATTAAGTCTGATTCCTCACGAGAGTTCCAGAACAAACTCTCTCACACATTCAGTCATACAGAACAGTTCATAGGAAAAACATATAGAACAAACTTCTACATAATTATTCAACATATCTTCCAAATCATCCTTCCCGCAGAGGTTTGTTATATAGGCGAAAGAGTAACGATGTATAGTGTGCAACTCCCAACGGTGTCCCAGTGGGTGATAACGCGTGACACTGAGGTTTTGTTCCATTCGTTGAATCAGAACATTGAATTGTTGGGCCGCTTGTATGCTGTTCGAGATATGTATGCTGTTTTTCATCCTCTCGTGTCTCTCTATTACATACCAACCTTAACACGATAAGCGCAACTATACGCAGTAAATCTACTCACTACAGTCATGGCCAAGGTAAACACACATACTTGACGTTTTATGGAGAGTTAAAGGGACGCTCAAAAGCTAATCATTGATTATGGGACGGAGTTCGAAGTTCAAGTAATTACGACTACAGAGGATTTTACCTGCCCTGTTAATGGCGATACATCATCTTTCTCGATTCATTAAACGCAAGAAATACCAGGGCAGCACAATACCGATTTTTTAAAAATATTTTCATGGTAACTTACAGCATGAAAAGTGTAGTTAATAGTTAATATGCACTTTAAACGACTAATTTCCACTACGGCCAACATCTCTTTGTGTCTTTATATATATGACAGGGAAATGTTACACGTTGTTGTTTGTGGGATGTTACTAAAACGAGAAAAAGGATCTGATATATGAAAAATATTATAATATGGATAAAAATATTGGAAAAGCATTCACCCATAAAGAGCATTAGTACAAAATGAAATATAATAAATAGCATTTTCCCTGCGCAGATTAACTTGTAACTACGGAAGCACAATATGTTACAGTGTTAATATGGACATAACAGCCTACAGAACTCGCCACTATACATTCTCTGTTTCTCTCTCTCTCTCTCTCTGACTCTCTCTCGTTACCTAACTTGTCGAGACAGTGCTAGTGCACCAGATTCTTTATCGGTAGCATCCGAATAGAAATCACTATTCGGCAACCTTGTTCACAGTTGCGGTTCAGCAAGTATAGACTATTTCATGACAGATAAAAAGTTAGTTGTCAGTTGCACAGAAAACCTTCATTTGGTTAACTTAACCAGTTTCAACAGTTTAAACTGTCATCTTCACAAGTGAAATAGGTTCAAATCATCGGTAAGCCACTTCTCTCGGGGCAACCACCTGGATACAAGACACTGTCCGTGCGGGTGGAGAGGCTTTAGTGAACACTTCTGAACAACCATTACTATAATTGTTCAGTTAATAAATTTTCAATCCTACCATTCATGGGTATTTTTATTTATACAGAAGAAATTAAAGAATATAAAAATTAAAACGTTTTCCAAGCATTTGGAACACATTTGGAGATGGTTTTAATTTTTGAAAAACTGAAGTTTTCAGTTTTTATTATCTCTAGCTCTCTGAAAATATTTCAAAAGGAAGTGAAAACATGAACTTAAAAGTTCATTCATTTTTCTAATTTTTAATTCGTTTTTGTAATTATAAAATTTTCAGTAATCATTCTATGTTGTGAATCATAAGTTAAATTCTTTTTACCATATACAATAAGATAAGGAATTGTATCATTTGGAATATTTCCATTAAAGAATGCCATAATGACATTGTTGTTTTTTGAATACTTAAAATATTCATTCTTTTGGAAATATTAAATAGCACAAATAAGATAATTTTGTATAAAATTGAATGGACTTGCATTTATGACATTATGTAATTGAGTTATTATTTTAAAATCATAAGCTTTTAAGAAGTTATTTAGTGGCTCAAGATTTCATGATTCTTGAGGAAATACTTCATTTCTTCCAATTTTAACTTAGATATTTAACATGACCAAATAAAGAAGAATCAAGTAGTAGATTATTTTTTCGATTAGTTTGGAAAACAACGAAATTTCAGTTCTTTGGATTTCGAGGAAAGAAACTGGAATTTGTGAATTTCAGTCTTCCTTGTTCTAATTCAAATGAATATTGTGGTTCATATTTAACAATAAGAACACGAATTTCCATACATTTTACAAGATTTATACCTTCTTTTGTAAGTGCAGAATTATCATTTTCAGTAGTCCAACAAAGAAAAGAAAATTCATGATGTTTTATCGAACTCCAAATAAAAATTACAGTTAAATCATCTTCAGATATAATTTCTATATAATCTTTAAAAAATGCACCAAATAGTTTTAATAGAATCAAGAAATATATTTTGTTTATTTTTTTCCTTTGTTAAAAATTTGTTCTTCTATATTTAACTGATTCAAAAGGTAAGAAATTAAACGAATGAGAGTTGAAGAAGAAATAAAATGATGTTGGAGTCTTGATAAAATGTTATTTCTCTTTTTAATTGTAATAACACTGACCAATTTAAAACATAATTATCAATTAATTTAGTGTTTCATTTTCCATCATATGTAGAAAAATCAGATGTATCATTGTGAATAACATCAAAACTAATATAAAGTTGTGAAAAATTAGAATGAATTCAACCATCACCGACATTAATATTAATTTCTGTTTCCTTGGTAGGAAGTTTTAAATTATTTTTTGTTTTTTCAGTAACAGAAAATGTGTAAAATCGATAACTTTCGATTTATTAAGGAGAAGATTTATTAATTCATTTCTAAAACAACTGTTACATAAGCGCCATTGAAGACATTTAAATTACCAATTTCGTCAGTTATAGTTATTTCTAAATTTTAAGTAGTATGGAAAATTGGAATTCTTACAGGATGATTTGGTTCATAAATTATTGGTCCACCAAAATCAGAAGTGAGTTTAAATGAAGTAGTCCCATTGAGAAACTAATATTATAGTTTCATAGTATAGTATATGATCATTATGTTTAAAAACATTCCATTGGACAAATTAAAACTTACATTAATTATTACAAATGGAATAATTTTAAGAACACATTAGCAACAGTTTTTTATCAGTATATTAAGATTAGAATAATTTTTAAAATTTATCGTTTTACAGATTTTACAAAGATCACTTAAAGGTTTTTTACTCAAATCAGTATTGTTATTAATTTTTCCGTGAGATTTTCTGATAAAATCAATTCATTGACATTTAGTAAGTTTCGAATAATTTTTTATTTTTTTCGTTTTATGGATTTGATAAAGTTCTGCTAAACGTATTTTATTCAATTTATTGTAGTTATCATTCTTATTAATATTGCCAACATGATTTACTATAAGATTGACAAATTTTTCATTATTAAGTTAGGAATAATTGTTCAAATATTCTTTTTTTGCAGTTGACTGATGTTGTTTTGAAGTTTTACATTTTAGTTCTATCATATTTCTTTCTTTATTCATTTCATCCCTGTTAAAGCAATCAATAAATTCCAATAGATCTCCTCTAGTTTCATTTAATTAACCATTTCCTTTAAAATAATTTTTAAAATCTTTATTACTTCATCCATACTTTCCTTTACTATAATTTTCTAAATTCTTAAATAGTTTGTGTTTGTTGATCATTTTTGTTTTCATTGTATCTATACAGAATGAATTTCGATATTTAGTTGTATTAGAAAGTTTTTAGTTAAAGTCTACCTTTGAGATGTTAGGTTTACTGGTTCTTATTTATAAAGAATAAAATTTATTAGATTTGAAAATTTTTAAATGAGAAAATAAGAATTTGCATTATTCGATATAGGCAAATGAGATTTTTTGGTTGGGAAATATTGCAAAACTACATGCTTGGTTTGCTACCTGGAATTTGTTTCCATAATGCACTTTTCACCAGAACTCTCATCAATACACTACTCATTTGCACCCAGTAACGACGGAATTCTTATGGATGACTATGCGCCATGTCACCAGGCCAAAACTGTTCGTTGGCCATTTGAAAAACATTATGCACAATTTGAGTGTAGGAGCTGAATATCCAGATCGGCCGGTGTGAATCCTATTGAACATTTATGGGACATAATTGAGAGGTTAGTTCATGCACAGAATCCTGCACCAGCAACGCTTTCGCAGTTATTGATGGCTATAGAGGCAGCATGGCTTAGTTTTTCTGCAGGGACTTAAACAACTTTTTGAATCTGTGCCACCTTGAGTTGCCGCGCAATGCTGGGCAGAAAGAGGTGTTACAAGATATTAGGAGGTATCCCATGAGTGCTGTCACCTCAGTGTAGACTAACCGTATTATGTCCATGCATTCTCATTTCAACACCTGACCTGCTGCTGAGGGGAAATAAGTGACAATGGCTTGCACTTACCACATCTACTTGGAGGTACTAACCAACATACAAAAATCGATCTGTTATAGCTATAATTGTAGCTTGCAAATTACGTAAATACTGATACAATGTTGTCCAGAACGCTGTACTAAGACACCAATTAGAAATATCTACACTTATACGTGTTACACTCTGTATATCAGCTAATATGATTGTTTTACATATCGGTTGGTATGTTTCTGGATAGGATTGGCTTCAAAACAGTCTTCTAAATGTATAACACCACAAAACTTTTTACAATGGCATACACTTTCATTTATTTTACCTCTTGAGTAGCATATAAAAAATACTTCTCTCTGTGAAATTCTTTTTCTTCTTAGTTGGTGGTTATATGCTTTGGAAAACGAGTCCATAGTTTTGCCTGAAGTCCCGAAGTGTAGTATTCAATGATGTTCGCCTGCAAACAGAGTAGTCAGGTAGCTATGTACTCTACAGCATTTCCTGTAAACCCTTCTCATCATTTGCATGAACTACTCTCTCCGCCATGATGATTGTTTGCTAAAATCAGCTACGACATGACACATGTGGGCTTTGCTTCGTTTTACAATAATCTGAGACCCATTTGTTAGCTAGAAACTGAACTCTATGAATTTGTATAGTGAACCACGCATTTGCGAGCTGAGCTCGTTATATGTTTAAAAGTCTTACCAAATTCATGCGATGACACATCGTAATTTTATGCGAACGGGTATTTTTTAACGTGCGCCCAATGTCACTTCTCGAAATGAAAAGTTGTCAGCATGGGATTCTGCAGCTGGTTTGGCGAGTACCATAGCGACGTCGTTTAAATATTCAACCACTTCGTGATACAGAAAACAATCAAGAGCTGCCTGGAACTGGTCGCCAGCAACGAAATATAATGGCTGACATATGTGTATATTTTGTGATGGATAAAGCCATACACTAGTGTCCAAAATTAAAACAACAAACAGAATTTGCATTTATTTGACCACAAACAGTGAAAACAGGTAATAGTAAAGTAGAAGCAATGTAAAGAACACAGAATGTATATAGCTACAACTTGCATAAAGGTAAACAGAAATGTGCTTTGTTTTTTCCAACTTAACGGATTTGCACACACATTCCAGCAACTGATTAATGCTCTCAGCATGGGTGTGACCACCTCTGGCACCAATACAGGCCCGACAACTATGGGGCATGCTGTGTGCGATGTCACCAGTCTCACGTTGAGGCAGTAGAGAACGTTCTTCCTGTGTAGATGCTCTCAAATCTTGCAGAATCGTTAGTGGATCCTGACATGATGCAAACTGTCTCCCTAGTACATTCCAGACATGCTCCATGGGATTAAATTCGGCAGAGCGAGCAGACCACGCCATGCATGCAGTATCTTCCGTTTCCAAGAAAACATCAGTCACCCATTCTCTATGAGGTCGAGCATTATCGTCCATCGGTACGAAGTCTGGGCCCAGAGCAACCGCGTCACCGCTACGGTCGCAGGTTCGAATCCTGCCTCGGGCATGGATGTGTGTGATGTCCTTAAGTTCGTTAGGTTTAAGTAGTTCTAAGTTCTAGGGGACTGATGCCCTCAGATGTTAAGCCCCATAGTGCTCAGAGCCATTTGAACCATTTTGAACCACAGATGTTAAGTTCCATAGTGCTCAGAGCCATTTGACCCCAGAGCAACTCGTAACCACTGCAGATGAGGTCCTAAGATCTCATTGCGATACCTGACAGCAGTTAAACCTTGCCAAGCCACCCGTACAGTTTCATGAAGACGTGTTCAAATGGTCAACACAATCCCTGCCCACGCTATTAAGGATCCTCCTCGATATCGGTCTCTTTCCACAATGTCTGGATTCCGAAATCGTGTTCCACGTTATTTCCAGAGAATGTGTCGAGAATTACTCTCCAGAATAAATGGGGACTCGTCTGCGAAAAGAACATTGGTCCACTCTTCGACCGTCCAGGTGGCATTTTGACGATTCCACTCTAGACGTTCCCTTATATGAAGACGTATCAGAGATACACAAACAGAAGGTCTCTAACAATAAGGCTACTCTGCCGAAACCTGCTGTACGCCGTTCGTCTAGATACAACACGTCCAGGGTATGCTGCCAGGTCCGATGGCAGTTGCCATGCAGTGATAAAACGATACCGTCGTACCCTTAGGGACAAATAACGGGCCTCTCTTTTTGATATCACACGTGGTATGCCCTGCCCTGTTCTTCGCGATACTGCTTCGGTCTCTATAATTTGTCGCCACGTCAGAGAAACAACAGTACGATTCACATTAAGCCTTCGAGCCACGTGAGTTTGTGACTGTTCTGCTTCCATTTTTCCCATGACCATAGCAGTTTTGCGTCCTAAAACAAAAAAAAAAAACAGAAAAAAAACCGCAGAGAGTCTGGTGGGCGTCTTCTTTGCGCCATACTGCCCCGTCTGTGACTGCATACACAGCGATTGAGGATGTGGGACTACTCGGAAAACACTACCCGTTTGATAGGTGCCCTGACGTCATTGGAGCGAAGTTGTCCATTGATCGGAATGCTATCTTCCGTGCAGAATACAATCCTAACAACATCTGTTGACAGTTTGTGTGATTATATCGTCGATTAAACTCAGAACGGGGAAAGAGCAGTGTGCTGCTATAATTCGGGACACCGCTGTAGTTAAACGAAACTTAACGCGTGCAACGTGTGCTGGCCGTGGGCGGGCCAACGCCCGGCCTGTCAGTCGGCTTTATCGGTCCTTCTCGGAAATACCGGAAAACGCACTACGCTTCATTTTGCATTGCAATGTCGCATTTAGCGGTCGACATAACTCTCTGAGTGCGCCAGAATCGTGGTGTCAGAGCTGTTTAGCATTTTCTGTTTGTTCTTGGTATGAAGGACGTTCACAGGCCCAGCGGCTGTTTGCACAAAAAGAGTCTAGCAATCTATCATCACAAGCTTTTAAAATAAAGAGAATAACAGAAGAGAGAGGTGAGAGTTCTCAATTCGACAACCGATGGGTACTGCTTATTTATTACGAAACAACTTTATACTACCACGCAGAAAGGTTTTAAACTTTTGGATGACAATGAGAGAGCAAAAAATTACAACGATCGACAGATGGAATTCAATGTTATGTACATTAAGAAGCACGTTGTGCTAAATTTTCAGGCGTGGAACACATTAAGAAATGTGTGGTACTAACAGTAGAATTTCTGAAGTCACACACATTATTCCATTTTCAGTTGCAACAGTTTTCAAAGGAAATGAACGAAGAGCATGGAGACTTCATACGTTACTGCAAAGAGCGTTGTTTAAGTAAAAGGGCATGCCTGGAACGATTTATCGATTTATATCTCGCTATTGTTGGATTTATAAAATAAAAGGAGTGCTGAAACGAAAATTACAACATCCGGAATGGAGCGCAAACTTCTCGTTTTAAGTGGACTTGACTGCACTGCGAGAGAACTTCTTTCTGATTTGATGGGGATGCACTTTGAACGAAAATCACGTTGTGGAATGCACACATTCTGACAAATGCAGTCCAGTTCCCTCAGATCATTGGCCTTAAAGAAAATGCGAGGTTTGAAGAATTCATTGTGACCTAGAAGGAATTGCAGGGATAGTTTTACAATAATTTTGAGAACATTTACATCTGTTTACGAGCTATTTTCAAGACCGTTTGCGGTTTCAGTTGGAAGCACCCCCTGAATGTGTAGATGTAATCGATTGTTCTGCAAGGTAATTGCAGTTATGGAACATCGTTTTACGTCAAAACTGTGCAGGACGTCTACATTGCTTTCCTCAGGTAGAGTTACTACGTCTCCCTGATGAGGTTATAAAAGTGCTAAAATATTTCGATCGACATATTTGTGTGAAAGACCTTTTTTGGGCTGTGGAACGAAATAAGTCCGAAACTCTGTGAAATTGTTTGCGTCTGTCCGTATGCTGGCAGTTTGTACCAGAAAAAAATTATATTGTGTCATTAGCGTGCCAAAAATGTTTAACTGAAACTGAAAACTTGTTTTGTTTATGGTCTTTGTTGTTGAGAAATGTGGAATATACAATCAAGTCATATGCAGTACGACTGTATTTGCCATTTAAATGCGACGCGCTCGCTGTTTACCCCTCTTTCCCCCCCACGTGTTGAGACAGCGTGGCCTGGCGGTGGTGGAAATGTGAAGTGAGGTTGAGCGCTTTGGCACTCTGGCCCAGGCATGGCTCCTGAGGCGTAATCTTGGCCATCCCTGAGTAAAACGATAGCGAAATTATCACTCGCGAGGACCCCATGAAGCTACTGACCAAAGGCATTAAAAATTATAGAACTTCCTAATGCGAAAGACCGAGGTGACTCAAATGCAAAAGGCCTTCCAAATGCGCACGAAGTGGCATCTCATACTCACCACCACACACCAGCAGTGCGACGGCTTAGTGACTAACACCGCAAAAATCCAACCTGCCTCTCTTCCATGCACGGAGACCGAGAAAACGTGGGTGGAGTGAACTGACTAACCGACAAGATGAATTTATCAGAAGTACCAGGGGTCTCTTCTAATCAGAAGACAGGAAAGACATCGGCTGTTTCCGTCACTCAAAACCTTCCATCGGGTCGACGTCTAATAATTGAACAAGCACATGTCTTCTTCGTTGGTCTGAAGGAACCAATAGTGAGGCAACACAAGGAAGCCCAGGCAGATAACTGCTCCGCCAGAATAGCACCTCATCACAGCTTCGAAAATTAAACTCAACGGTCGTTCCTAGGCCTCTGCTACAATAGACACTGCCTGAATTCCCCAATGTGCATACGTTTGTAATTAGTCCCCCCCCCCCCTTTCATGTAATCTATCAGTCACCCACGCTTAAGAAATGTGGTTAAAAGTACGTGGTGTGCTGAATATCGAGCGTAATAAAAATTACACTACTGGCCATTAAAATCGCTACACCACGAAGATGACGTGCTACAGACGCGAAATTTAACCGACAGGAAGAAGATGCTGTGATATGCAGGCGAATAGCTTTTCAGAGCATTCACACAAGGTTGGCGCCGGTTTCGGCACCTACAACGTGCTCACGTGAGGAAAGTTTCCAACCGATTTTTCATACACAAACAGCAGATGACCGGCGTTGCCTAGTGAAACGTTGTTGTGATGCCTCGAGTAAGGAGGAGAAATTCGTACCATCACGTTTCCGACTTTGATAAAGGTCGAATTGTAGCCTATCGCGATTGTGGTTTATCTATCGCGACATTGCTGCTCGCGTTGATCGAGATCGAATGACTGTTAGCAGAATATGGAATCGGTGGGTTCAGGAGGGTAATACGGAACGCCGTGCTGGATCCCAACGACCTCGGTCCACTAGCAGTCGAGATGACAGGCATCTTATCCACATGGCTGTAACGGATCGTGCAGTCACGTCTCGATCCATGAGTCAAGAGATGGGGACGTTTGCAAGACAACAACCATCTGCACGAACAGTTCGACGACGTTTGCAGCAGCATGGACTATCAGCTCGGAGACCATGGGTGCGGTTACCCTTGACACTGTATCACAGACAGGAGCGCCTGCGATGGTGTACTCAACGACGAACCTGGATGCGCGAATGGCGAAACGTAATTTTTTCGGATGAATCCAGGTTCTGTTTACAGCATCATGATGGTACCATCCGTGTTTGGCGACATCACGGTGAACGCACATTGGAAGCGTGTATTCGTCATCGCCATACTGCCGTATCACCCGGCGTGATGGTATGGGATGCCATTGGCTACACGTCTCGGTCACCTCTTGTTCGCATTGACGGCCCTTTGAACAGTGGACGTTACATTTCAGATGTGTTACGACCCGTGGCTCTACCTTTCATTCGATCCCTGCGACACCCTACATTTCAGCAGGATAATGCACGACCGCATGTTGTAGGTCCTGTACGGGCCTTTCTGGATATAGAAAATGTTCGACTGCTGCCCTGGCCAGCACATTCTCCAGATCTCTCACCAATTTAAAATGTCTGGTCAATGGTGGCAGAGCAACTGGCTCGTCACAATACGCCAGTCTCTACTCTTGATGAACTGTGGTATCATGTTGAAGATCCATGGGCAGCTGTACCTGTACACTCCATCCAAGCTCTATTTGAGTCAATGCGTAGGTGTATCAAGGCCGTTATTACGGCCAGAGGTGGTTGTTCTGGGTACTGATTTCCCAGGATCTATGTACCCAAATTGCGTGAAAATGTAATCACATGTCAGTTCTAGTATAATATATTTGTCCAATGAATACCTGTTTATCATCTGCATTTCTTCATGGCGTAGCAATTTTAATGGCCAGTAGTGTATCTGTATTCTCTGTGTAGTCAATATAGCTCAGTCGGTTAAGTGATGGAACTATAGTGGTTACACATACTATTATTATCCTTTCAAGTGTATTTTTCTACATATGTCAACTACTTGTCTGTACCTGGTGTAGTTAGTATCAGGCATGGTGGGTGAAACATCCTCATCACAAGGAATTTGTTGTCGATGACTGGTCCTGTGAAAATTCGTAAGAAGACCTAAAGAAGAACAAGAAGAACGGAATTCTCCTTCTTGATAATTTACGAGCAATTGTAAGTCCATCAAATTATGGGAAGACTAATGTCCTCTTGACTCTGCTAACACATGTAGATGGAGTCCGATTTGAACATGTTTGTGTATTCTCAAAAACACTGTTTCAATCCAAGTATCAGCTATTGCAGGAGACATTGCGCGGTGTAGATGGTGTTACATACACGACATTCAGTGAAAGCAGTGAAATCCCTCCAACTATAAAAAGCAAAGCAAAACACTCTCTTCGTATTTGATGATGTTGCTGTGTAAAACCAAGACCAAGTTCGAAAATATTTCTGTTTCGGTCGTCATATGGACGCAGATGCATTGTATCTAAGCCAAACATATTCCAGAATCCCCAAACAGTTGGTTAGGGATAACGCAAACCTCATTACAGCCTTCAAACAAGACAACCTGAATTTAAAACACTTTTACTAGGCACATGTCAGAACTGACATGTCCTTCAATGATTTTGTAAAGATATGTGCTGATTGCTGGAATCATTGACAGTACGGGTTTCTCGTTATTGATA